>NC_136071.1:1160428050-1161734479 GCF_964261635.1 Lissotriton helveticus | reverse complement strand
TGGGGGTCTCCAAAGGCAGGTTGGGGATGCTACAAAGGATACAAAATGTTGCGCCTAGATTTTACTAATAATCCCAAAACAGTCTTCCATAAACCAAGGACCTGGCAAAGTACATTTGGCTCCCCATTAAGTACAGAGTCTCTTTTAAAGCGCTCTGTTTTGAACATAGGATACTCCATCAGATGGGCCCAAGATACTTGTATCTTCTGATTCAATCATACATTCCTACCAGACCAGACCCCTCCTGTGGGGCGGCGCTGACTGTGGTCCCTGGAGTGAATAGCATGAGCTTGGGGGGCAGTTCCTTCAGACTCCTTGCAGCTAAACTCCGGAACTCTTTGCCATTGGACCTAAGATTGGAGCCATCAGAAGCGAGATTCCGGAAAAATCGACGTGACAGGACCATTGATCTTAGTGCTGCCTCTGTAGCGCTGGGACACTCCTTGCAGTAACCAAGCACTTTACAAACTTCCTAACATTACATAACATATGCCAATAGTTGGCTCTCACCCAATCCCAGCTCTAGTGTATGCAGCTGGTGCTGTCTTGTAGCCAGGTCAGCTGATGGTAAAGGAAAAGCTGCTGGGGTCCTTTGTTGCTTTTAGAGACCAGCTGGAGCTCAGTTCTAGCTTTATGAAAACATTTACTATGGAAATTGGGCTCAAAATAACGAAATCCTGAATTTTTAAGATTAGTGACCATATAACTTATAAGGTTATCTTTTTTCCAATCTGGCCGTCCCTTTGGAGTATCGTCATACGTAGCCTCATCGGCTAAAAGTAAGGAGCAATCATTCATTACATCCTGGGGCACTTTCTGACTTTACTCGAAGTTCCTTTCCTGCCATGTTAAGGTTCTGAGGATCTATCAAGCCACCTGTGTGTCTATTGCTACTTCTTAATGTTTCTAGTCTACAAATTGAAGAGAACAGGTTTTTTAAACGTCTCCTGCCCCGTCTTCGGCCCGGTTGTATGTCACTACAATGCACACTTTTACAACGCATACCTTTACAACGCATTTTTTACAATGCAACATCCATTACAACGCATAATACCTTTACAACGCATACCATTACAACGCATAACATTACATTGCATGTTTGGTAAGTATTGGATAGTGTAGGGGTAAAATTTACTATTCTAACTCCAGGGGGTGCAACAGTAGGGTAAGTGTTGGATAGTGTATGGGTAAAAATTACTATTCTAACTCCAGGGGAGTGCAACAGTAGGGTAAGTGTTGGAAAGTGTAGGGGTAAAAATTACTATTCTAACTCCAGGGGGTGCAACAGTAGGGTAAGTGTTGGATAGTGTAGGGGTAAAAAATACTATTCTAACTCCAGGGGGTGCAACAGTAGGGTAAGTGTTGGATGGTAATGTTATGCGTTGTAATGGTATGCGTTGTAATGACTGCGTTGTAAAGACATGCCTTGTAGTGGTGTGAGTTGTAGTATCATGCGTTGTAATGGTTGCGTTGTAATGACATGCGTTGTAATGGATGTTGTGTTGTAAAAGTTTAGTTGTAATGGTAGTGCGTTGTAAAAGTTGCGTTATAAAGGTTGTTTCCCCTTCGGCCCTACCACCAAGCTGCTGCTCATTCTTGTGCCATGAAGAATTCGGACAGGACTATTTAAAGGATGTTATTAAGCTCCGCCCGCTGATGTTATGGATCGCCATCTGGACGAGACCCAAGAATCCATAATTAAAGATTGTCTAATCTTGAATGGGGCTTTGAAATTTCCTGTTTATAATATATCAAAAGTGCGTTTTCAGACCTCAGCTGGTCTTAACTTAAAAGAAGCAGAAAATGAAGATAATGCATTGTTGAAAGATTCTTATGTTTTTTTTTTAAACACCGCCTTTGCTATTGACCCCTGTCTGGTTTCAGTTCTTAACATGAGACGCATGTTTTTGCTGACTCGATTCAGACTTCGTACTGTGCACTTTTCTTTGAGTTTTCTTAAAGACTGGGCTGGGCTAGCCTAGCGCCCAGATGCTCACTTTGTCCTTGTGACTTCACAGACCACCCTGCACTTTATCACGTTTTGCAAGTGATGTACCCCCTTTCAAAACAATCGACAATTAGTACTTATGTTAAGAGATTTGAACTTTTGACCTTAAGATCTGCACTAATTTACCTGAGCATGCTTCTTGATGCTCATACTTGTTTATCAATTGCTAGTTTGTTAATGGTGCCTTTAATGTTAGAAACTCTGTAACTTTTTAAGATAGTGTTTTCAATATTCTATTAGTTCCGATTTTTATTTGTATTTTAATTGTATTTAATGGATTCTATTTTTTTTATCTGTTTGTATTAAAAGAAATTACTTTGTCTTATATTATCCATGTGGTTTTGAAAAGAAAAGAAAGAAAACAAAAACAATAACGATATGATAATGAAATAAACTTTGTATGCTCTCTTCCTATTGAAAGGAAGTCAGTACATTGCTTACTTAATAACACGGAGCCCTTTCACAGCGCCATGGGACAGGCAGGGGCTACTGGCCACTGCCACGGTGGCTGGGGTCGTTTGCCTCTACTGACCCTTGGCCTGTCCTACTATGGTTTTGCAAAGTGGGCCAAGTACAGCCCTTTATGTATTTGACTCTTAAGTAGTAGTGATGGTGGGATGTCACAGGCTGCTTAGAGAGATTAGTGTGGGTGTACATAGGCACAACTCGCAACACCACATACCTAGCAGCACAACAAGTTGTCAAAACTAGTGCTTGTTTTTTGAAAAGGCAGGCATTTTGTTTGCAAGAAGTCACAATACCACTGTCTTGCAAGAAGATGTTTAAGATCTTTCTCTGAAGAATAAACCTACTTGAGGATTGACCTGTGTACTTGATTTAATATTACAACAACCACACCCTACAATAGCACCCAAGATGTCTAATACTTGGGTTTAAGTCCCATGTGCTTCAATGTGAGTTCACTTCTAGGCACTCACCCCCTTTCTCTCTCAACTCTATTGGCTTGAGGTTCTGGTGGCATAGACCCTAGATAAGGTGCAGTGTTCCATCTCCCCTAATAGCACGAAGTAATTTTGTGTGGTTAATGAGCTCATGTAGTCTCTTGACCAGTCCATCTCCTTAGAGGCATATTGATGCTATTGGCTTCTTGTGGACATGCAGGTTCTCCGGTGGTATGCAGGACCAAGCACCCGGCTTGTATGGGCCATGCTCAGGTGGGGTGGCTGTAGGCCGCACAGTGCATCGTTAGAGGGTGGCAGAATTACAGCCACCTGTGGGGACGATCTGATTCTGGACTCCGGTGGCCTGTCAGTGCTGGCGGGCTTTGTTGGCTTCTGGCCAAATCCTCTAACTATCCTCTGGTGAACACACTGTCAACTGCTCTGAGGCTGCTGCGGGGGAGGTGGTTTACCGGTCTTCTTCTGCGGATGCCGGCTCCAGCAATGATAACGCACTTCTAGGAACCTTTGGGAGCACAATGGCAGCAACAGTTTGATTGGGCACTAGTTTGACACATAGTGCCTGGAGGTGCTTGCACTAACAACATGGCACCCTTGGGGCTTTTCCAAAATGGCCACTCACTGGGGTGTACCCTGGGCAGGCACCATCGGTTTTCAGTGTTCTCTTTGAGCATGACCACAAGACAAATGTTGATTCTGGTTTCAGTCGGGCCTACCGATTGGGCACACTTCCTCAAATACCATGGTGGTGACAACAGGGATAGCACAGGAGGCCTTTACAGTAGTGGTATGCAGTTCCTATTGTACAATGCAGGTAGTTGTATGTGATCTGGGGGTTTACATGGAGATGTATAATCAATAGACAGGAGAAGAGTTTCCTCCTTTCGGATAAAGACCCTCACACACCCAGCCAGCTAGGTGTCTTGCTTCATCATCGGGTCGGCTCCTTATCGGGTCGGAGCTGCAATACCCGATCGGCACCCGTGATGGCGCCTTCCTGGCAGAGAACTTTATTCCTTATGCCATAGGGTAAAGTGCGTGTGAGGGCTCTAGGACAGTGTAGGTGATAATGATGTGTAGGGATGTTAAATTTAAAACAGGAAATGGTGGTCCACTCACAACAATTTTAATGAATTGTAGCCACCACCCTGATTAAAAACAAAAAAGATGGTTACTCTCACTCTAAGGCTGTGAGGTTATACGCTTGTTATATGGGTCAACATGTTTCTTACCAATTATCAATTAGATGGCAATTCTTCAGGACCAAACTTAGATCTACCTACACTTTTTGGTGGTGGTCAGAAACTAAGTGAAGTGAAATTATGACCACCCATACAGCACCCTAAAAAGTGGTACCTGTAGATCTACAACAAAACCCTATTTGGGTCAAGAACGCACGGCATAGTGTACCGGCAGGTGTAGACACTAAAGGTGTAGTGTCAGTTTTGTAGACGAAGAATCGGCGGATGTCCTACCCCTCACTCTACCGGTCCGGGAAAAAAAAAATAGCACAGGAGGTGTCCTGTGTATGCTTGAGAAGCACTGCGGTCCTCAAATGATCTCTGAAACTGGTCTGCAACATTGCTCATATCAGTCTCTGGTGGATGGACCCTTGAACCAGGGTCAGATGCTTCTAGCCCCTTCTCAGCAATCAGCTCCTCCTGCAGGGTGGGCTCGCTCCTCTTTCGGTCAGGCTGGTCCTTAGGTCCCTTGGACAAGTTGATCAGTTCTTCCTCCACAGAAGACTCCAGGGTATGTCCCCTCACCTCTGAGAAGTTGGCTGCCTGGCAGACACCAGCTCTGGTTGCACAGTTGTCCTCTGGATATTCTGTGGAGCACACGCTCCTTGATCAGAAAGAACCTGGAACTGGACTATAAGTGGGTCAACAGCTCCCACTTATTAGCTGCAACATTTTAATTTTGTTTTATATGTGTCATTGTGATGTTTTTTGCATGTTTGTGTGTGACATTTCAATGTTTATGTTAGACACTTTTCATAACACCTTACTGGAATAGATCAGAGCAGTCATGTCCATATAATGAGATGGATTTCACAATGGCCCTGATTTACCCATAGACCACCTTACAACAGCTGCAATGCTCCTGAAGCATGAATTCAAGTTCAGTAACCCACTTCTTCTTTCGAACAGGATCATCCTGGAAACAAAATTGGCATCATACTAAAAAACAGGCCATTAATAAAAACGTATGCCTGTTTTTTAAACTTAAAATGTGAAATGTCGAAGCAGTGGAGTGGGAGGTTGCAAGAGACTGTGGCAGTGAGTTGAATGTATCTATTGTCATTACGCATAATGACGTGTTACCCTTGCAAATGTGCTTACGGGTCCTCAAACTCCCATATCTGTTAGAAATTCAAAGGCCTTAGGATGAATGCGGGTCCCTGAAGTGTAGCCCCAGCTGCACCGCAGGAGTCGGTGTTATGTAGGCCTGGGAGAAATGTTAATTATGCTTGAGTAGGGGAGGAGCCAAGCTCGCGTCCGAGATGGCCGCGTTTTAGCTCGGCTCCGATCACTCTCCTGCCTGCAACTAATATCCTGTACTTTATCCTGCCCCGGGAAGTATTCCACGATGTGCAGTGGAACGACGATAACTCACAGGCACTTACCGTTTTCTCCGGTGATTCCTGGGTGTCACGGATCCTGAGTTACGCCCCTGTCTGCTTCGGGGCCTCCGGAGCGGCCGGGCCTGGCACTCCTTGGCGGCGCCCGGGCTGGACGGGGTGCGGTGGCCGGCCCTTGGTGGTGGTGTGGAGTCGGTCGGAGGGGCCGATGTGCTAATAGACCGATTGCGGCCTCCCGGGCCTGGTCCGGCGGTCCTGCAGCCTGGTGTTGGGGAGCTGACTTCCATGGACGGGGTTAACCGTACATCTGGCTCGTCTCCCCTTTGTTCTCCGGCCCGGCCATTTTGAGTTCCTCCGCCCGGACTCGGAGAACGGTGCCGGCGGCGTGTGGGGTGCCGGCGCATCGCCTTCTTCTGGTGGCTCCCCTTCCTGCCCTGGTGGCACTTCCGCTGGTGGTTGCCGGTGTCCTGTTTTGCCCCGCTGATATCCGGGCGGGGGTCGGTGTTTGCAGCGGCCCCGCCGGGCTTCTAAGATGGCGGCCGGCCCCATGATTCTCGGCCTTGCGGGGACCGGCGATGCGGGTCCGCCGCGTGGCACGTTTGCTGAATACTGTAAAGGTGAGCCTACGCTTCGCGACATCCTCGCCGCCCTGCGCTCCTGGGGGGCACCCATGACCGCACCTACCGCTATCCTGGAGGGGAGTCCCTTTGTTGGGCCTGCCGGACCCCCCTCGGTTCGTGCGGCTTCATCTCTGTTGTGTGCTGCTGGAACTTTCCTTGGGGTCGTGGACCTGGAGGCTGCTGTTGGTGTGGATGTACGGGGGCCCGCTGCCCTTCTTCGTCCTGTGCCTCCTTCTGCTTCGGAGGTTCCCCGGCTGGATCCCGTCTGGACCGACCTCGATGGGTCTCCTTTTCCTCTTTTGCCTCACTTGGCCGTACGAAGATCCTGTGACGATGCCGCTGGACCGGCTTTCTCCGTATTCTCATTGGAACTTTGCCTGCTTTGCCTGAAGTGGTTACTGTACTTTCTGGATCATCCGGGTCACGATCGCTACAACTTGAGTGTATTTTTGATTCGACTCCCTGTTATTCACCTCCTGTTTTATGTGATCTGGTTCCTGGTACGCTGGACGATTACAGTTTGCGAAAAACGAGGACAGGGTTGAGCTGATCTTGCCTCTGTGGACTGTTATTTTGTGGTATGGTTGGGTGATCCGTTCATTATTGTATGATTATGTTTGATACGTCTTTACGTTCCTGGAGCTTATCCGTGTGTTTATTATCTTCCCGTGGGCTCTGAGTATTTTCGGGCGGGGGGGTGGGAGCTGAAGGGGTTTTGATTCTGTGGCTCCTCTCCCGCTGTTTTTCCCTGTTTTCCCTTCCCCCCCCTTTTTAATCTAAGTGATTCTTTCTTTCTTATATTTCTCTATATTTCGGGTTCTAATTAGGGCGACAGGCACGCTGCTGGGGGGTAGGCCATAGCCTTCTGCAGGGGTGCAGGGTGGGCTGTGCGGGGTGGTGGGGGGGTCTGTTTATTGTGTCTTTCCCTGTTCCTCTTTTTGGTTCTATGGCTCTTATGTATCCCCTAATTTCGTGGCGCGGTGTCGGCGCGTAGCCCCCCGGGGTGTTTGTGCTGGCATGGCCCTTTTGGTATGTCTGCTGTCACGGTTTACTACGCATTCATTTCTCCTGTTGCCACTAGTTCCATGTGCCGAATTAGTATTGGGTGCTTTGTTAGCCGTGGGGGGCGTGCACTGACGCTGCGCCCTCACTTTCCCCCTCCCTTTTTTTGAAGTCCTCTTCCTCCCCTTTTTTCCCTTTCCCCACCCCATTTTTTTTTTTTCCTCCCTTGGGTTGTTGTAACGGAGGGCTTTTAGTTTTGTAAGCGTATTTTTCGCTGTTTTATTATTATGTGCCCTGGTAGTGGTGGGTGGGTGTTGAGCAGCGATTGTGATTGTTCTTGATGTGGGACTCACGTTCTGCCTTTGCCAAAATGTATTGTTCTGTTGGTTTTTTCCTGTATTCGAGACTTCGGCTTGCTCACGGCCCACCACGGCCCTCTGGACCTTACAGATTGACATTATCCTGTGACACCCTTTTTTCTATTATAAAATTAACCTACTTTTATCCTGTCCGTGATGGCGTCTCAAAGACTTGTTGCCTTTGCCTTTCATATGAGCTATTTAGAAATCCTGTTGTCTCTCCTGTATTGCCTCGTATGTCTCTTTATTGTGGTAGCCGGCCCGGTGGGTTGTAGGCCCGTATCTGTGAACGCCTTATGTACAATAAAGGTTTTAAAAAAAAAAAAAAAAAATGAATAAATTATGCTTGAGTAATCAGAGTAATTTCAGTAACTATGCATTACTATTGTGAAGCAAAATTACCAATATTATGTGATTATGCCAGCTTGAGTAATTTACAGATTTTTGGGGCAAAACCCCTACCCCAGGAGCACAGGAACAATGACCTAAGAGAGAGAGAGAGCGGCTTCTGGCTCCTGCTGTTATGTCTTGTTGCTTTAGTGCTATATTCATAGCTCAAAATGCATCCACTTGCCCATATCAACGCAGGGGTACATTTTGCACTATGAAAATAGCTCTGAATGCTGTATTATGCTTCTTACGTAATTATGCATAATAGAGAGAACTGTGGCAGTTATGCGCACCCCTCGTGTTATGCCTCTGCATGTGAAGCTGCGCATTGTAAACATGTTGACTGGGAGGGTAGCGGTGCAGGAAAAATGACATAATGTCCAGCACGAATATAGCATGTTACAACGTATGCTATTACATCGCATTCCTTTACAACATGGTTGTTACAGTGATGGCGTTCATAGAACGCAATACCTTTACAACTCAAGCCATTAGATCGACTTGCCATAGGGGGCGCGCTGGATTTAGGAATAATATAATTTCCTATTCTAACTCCAGCCTGCACAACAGTAGGGAAGCAGTGGTTAATTTATAAAAAAACATAAGTGTTGGGGCTCTTGTCATGAGGCTTCTTGCACCAGCCCATTTTTCCTGTTGGCGTTGCCTAAAAAAGAATCAACTACTAACCATGAAAGTTGGGAGAGGGTGTGTCATAATGGCCAGAGCTGCCAACTTTGGCATTGGGGAACCTTCGCATAAAGTAATGTGTCCTTAACTGGTGCTCATGAAAAAACACCTGTGTTCATGATTAAGTGCCGGTGCTGAGCACTGGAAACCACCGGCTCAAGTTAAGCACTGCTCAGGAGGAGTGTAACATCCCAGAAGATCACTTGCTGCCTGTGAGGAAGATGGGGTGTACTATATGGTGTGGTTGTGAGACCTCTCCGTGTAATACATTTACCAACCTCTGTTCGACCAGAAGGTTCCGTCTGTGAAAT
Source organism: Lissotriton helveticus (assembly GCF_964261635.1). Taxonomy (NCBI): domain Eukaryota; kingdom Metazoa; phylum Chordata; class Amphibia; order Caudata; family Salamandridae; genus Lissotriton; species Lissotriton helveticus. Next base: position 1,161,725,601 of record NC_136071.1, on the reverse strand, counting down.
CTTCCGCTCAACCCCGAGTAGCTGTGGCTCCGAGCAGCAAGGGTTACACAAACGAAAAATGTAATGCATTTAAACAACAACAAAACAATTGAAGAAAATAATCTTCAAGACACTCAAGAAATCCAACACTAGTTTTGAAAAATAGACTATATCGTTTTGTATTTTTACACACCACAATGAAAAAGATCCATCGCCGGGTTTGGAGCTATAGCATTTACAAGGCATAGTAAATTAAAGCATTTCACTCAACTACGAACATGCATTGGCAAATTCAACGAATTTGACAGAAAAACTTTTTCACCAAAAAGTTGGGCTAGTTGTTATGCAGTCACTTTAGGCTACCACCTCCAGCAGCGAGCCAGCAAGGTCCTTAGAAACAGTTACAGGTGAAGCAGTCTCCAATCAGTTACAAACACTTTTATCCATTGCAGTGGTTTCCTATAGGAGTGGTCCTGATGCAAGGGGTGAAGGATGCTGAAGATGCTCAAGGATTGAGTGGCTGTGATGCATGAGGTGTAAGAAAAATAAGGGAGTGGCCAACTATCCAAGGGACAGGGTACCAAAACAAGTGTAATTTCAACAATTTCCCCTGGAATTACTATTCACTCATACTGCCATTCTCACCATACATGTAACACCAAATCCCCCCAAAACATTTTTGTCCCTCTGTCAGCTATGAATATAAGCACAAACAATAAAAACACAAATATAAAACAATATATTGATTTATTTGTAAAAAATGTTGTCAATCAAATTTTAATACCATGATAATAAACATAAATCATGTAGACAATCCCCCAAAAAAGTACATCAAAGCAATTGTTAAAAAAACACATAGAAAGAGACAATAGGTGATTCAATATAAAAACATCCACAAAAATTAATTCATTAGGATCTACAATCACTGTTGGGTTTATATTATTGCTGTCCCAAACATATAGTCCATTGAATTTAATATGACAGAAGCGCCGACGCGTTTCGGTGATTTGCTTGTTACGCACCACCTTTATCAAGACCCCAATAGTTGAATGTCTCTTTTCTTATTTGCTGATTAAAAAAGATTTGTTCCATCATCGGTTAGATTTGTCTATTAGTCGGTGTCCTATCTCAGATGATTTCATAAAATTTCACCAGCAGTTTATCTTCAATTACTGCAATATTTAAAAATGATTATCTCGACCTGCACATACGGGGTTCTCATTCCACTGATATGGGTTTTAATTTCTTGACCTACGGGATATGGCAACCATGGTTTGGACCCGTTTTATATCATACGGAAGACTTTGTTCGTTTAGATCTGTAATCTCATGTCTGACGTGAGTGTATTAATCCTTCATCTTAGTTCAAATGTTTAAAAGATATATATCGACATCAGTATGCCCCGTCTTCCCGTGGGCGAAATAGGGTATATTTCACGGTTTCCAAATACGGTAAACCTCACAAAAGAAGCAGCATAACACGTCCAAGCCCAGGGAGTATGCATGAGGGACTTCCTGTGGCTATTCCTTAGTACCTGAAGGGGGTGAGATGGTCCTGGTCAGAGAGTCAACATCCCTCCAAGTCCTCTTGGTGTTGATAGATGTCCAATAGCCACTAGGCTACCAGTCGCCTGGTATACCAGTCAAGGCGAAATAGTTCCTTGGGCAATAACTTGCCTTCTGTGCGACCAAGCTGCACTCTGATGACTTTCCCAGGTTCAGCAAACTCAGATGCAGCTTTGAGCATCGGGACATGGTTCCTGGTGCTGCACAGCATCGCTTGATGGCGATCTGAAGATTCTGGGCTTCCAACTTCCCCGAGCAGACTCAGCTATTGTGGCCCTTTGCTGTAAGCAGGAGGTCAGCCCACAGACACTTGGAGTCTGTTTCCTTTGGCTGGCCTCTGAAGATGACCTTTCCTTGAGCAGGACACAGCAGGATCAGTCCCTCATGTGTGCTGCAGTGTAGCCCTTCTTCCAGTCCAATCAAGATCTGAGTTCTGGATGCCTTGAGTGCACTATTTATGCTCAGAAAAGGCCCTCGGGTAGGATGCGGTTGGTAGCCAATGCCCTTCCAGGTTTCCTCCCTTATCTAAACACGGCAGAACCCCTCACTCAGTGTCCGGAGCTCCCTCATACAAGCCAAAGGTGCAGCTACCAAGGGGGCTAAATGCCTCAGAAAAAACTGTTTGACAACAGGTTTCTCTCTTCTTCACGGGTGCTAGTTACTCTGTCTAAACAATAGGGCTGCCCCTCTCCCAAGTGTTTCCATTTGCATTTCAATGGTGGCTTCAGATTCGAAGCTTGCCTTTTAGGTCTAAACCCGTCTGGCTTCCTGCAAGAGGGAGATAACACCTCTCTTTATTGCCACCCCCTATTGTCTCCTTTCCTGGGAGTTATTAGCACATCTCCCTAGAAGGGCAGAAAGCTGTCTCAGGTTCAAGCTCCTTGTGTGATCATTAAGGGCTCAGGGGATTGAATGGAACAGGTGGCAACTTTGTAAAAGTTACACAATGTTGCTTGTTACATTACTTTTGACTTGAGAATCAAGTTGGGCTTAATGCAATGTGTTGTGTACAATCTTAGAGTATCCACTTTGGTCACACCATTCAGGAGTTGGCCCAGCTGAGGGATTAGCATGCAATCCTGTACTTGCCAATGGGGCAACCAAGTCCTTCCACAGTAAAAATACAAGTTTTGTGTTTTTACTGCCGGAACATGAAACATACATGTTCTGCTCGTGAACTATGTTGCACCCTGTCTTCGGGCTCAGTAGGTCTGCCGTAAGGGTGACTTACACATATGTAGATTGACGTTTGGCTTTGCCATCGCTGTAAATGGCAAGGTTAGGCTTGCAGTTTAAATGGTTGACTGGGAGACTACTTTTACCTCCATCACACCCAGTTTGGCAAACCCAGTGCTGCAATTCCTGGGGTGGCTCTCTAACTTACATGCCCTGGGGCAGCATAACTTTGCCAATTGGGTTTAGACAAAGTAAAATACAAGTTTTGGGGTCAGGGCACTGGCACTGAGGTCTGGTTAGCAGGCTTCCATGCAATGTCAGAGTCGAAAAACCAACACTATCACTCAGAAAAACTGGTGTTGACCATACAAAATAAGGCATTCCCTTACACTCCCTGTCACAGTGGGTTCTCAAACAAAGACTTATCTGCACCAGTGGAGCTGAACAGTCAGCATTGTAAGACTTCCCTGGGGCGCCATCTCTGTGTCACAAAACATATTACAGCCTCTGGTATGACTCGCTGCTGAGCAGCACAGTCACGCAGCAGGCGAGAAGCTGAGGGCACAGGCTGCCACATGATGATACACTGTCAGCTCAGCGCCTCCAGTTGCCGTGACAACCACCTCTCCTCGACCCTGGGTGCACAGCATGCTGGAAGCAGCTAAGTGCTGACTGCTTGCTTCTGCATGTTTTGTCTTAGAATAGTTTCCCACATGCCAGCACTTTACACTTTATGGGCAAATGTGCTGTCAACCCCAAAGGACCACGAAATTGAGTGTCAAAGTGGTAATGCATGGACAATGACTAATTTGCAGTAGTCTGACCTCATATGTGTAATGCTTTGTAGAGCTGATACAGATTTAGCAGATAGGGGATGTGGATTCTCTGTCTGCTTCTCAGCCTGTCCACCAGCCTCAGCCTTTGTCTTGAGTGATGCTCTTCACAGATCTCTTCACTGCAGGCTCATCTCCAGGTTGTACACCTACATCAGAGGCACAAAGAGGTATGAGCAGTCTACACCTATCAAAAGCCACTCTTGCTAAGAGAGACATAGGGCTGTTCCCTTTTTAAAGGACCATCCATGCCCTGACAACAGAAAACTTCAGTGCCACCCCTTGCTCCTGCCTTCCACCAAGCAGGAGACTCAGGAAGACTAATTAGAAGCCATTTGCTTCACAGAGGACCTAATCCCATTGCTAAGGGGAAGCCTGTCTCCTCCTCCCCCACTTCAGTGTCTGGACTCGCTCTCTCGTAGGAATGTCAGCAATATAAGTCCATCGTCTTGGAAAGCCTCCGTTTTGTCTACATGCCCAGGCTGCTGGCAGTCTGGCTCACTCAAGCATTCATGCAATGCATACCGTACTTCAGGAGGCCAACTCCGCTCCGCCAGCCTTGACCTTACAGCCGTCCCCCGCATCCAACAAACGACCTCCGGGGGCAGATCCTTCTCCTACCTCACTGCCAAGACCTGGAACACCCTCCCTACCCACATACGGCACACCCAAGACCTACTCGCCTTCAGAAGACTCCTCAAGACCTGGCTCTTCCAGCAGTAGTGCCCCCCCCCCCCTCAGCGCCTTGAGACCCTCACGGGTAAGTAGCGCGCTTTACAAGTACTATGATTGATTGATTGATTGACATACACACAGCATCTTGTCGCTAAGATTCCGGGTTCACCACTAGCAACAGAACGTTAGGGGACTGGCTCCCATTCACATGACAAAGATGAAAAAAGTCTTGTCATAGAGGAAATTACTATAAAACACTGCATGCTGCAACCACCACACTACAAGTGTGAATTTGTGACAGAGACACTAGTCCTCTTGTCACTACAGCGGGTCTGCTTGAAGCATCTTTCTAAGTGCAGGGCAGGTCCAGGATGAGTAATAAGTCAAGGGCAGGACCAGGCCTTCACGCACACGGTAGATTACTTTGATGCTGGGACCAAAATTGGAAATCCGTGATACCGGACACTAGCAGCCAGGTAAGCAGGGCAGAGGTCATGACTGTACATTTGGAAGTCGCCCTCCGTTCTGAACCTTGTGGCACCTTGCTGTTTTGAGACCTACTGACTAGCTACTCAACCTACTTCCCTATGTGCAAGTCTAATTGGCACATCTCCTGAGCAGCCCCAGGTGACACTTTGAGCCTCAGAGCTCCACCTCGGGTTAAGGGTGGAAAGAGGTCCACCTCCCTCTCCTCAAACAACATCCATATTGGTCAAATTAGTGTACGATCCCTCCCCAAGCATAAAACTCACATTTTGAATCTGCTTAACTACAATAAATCAGATATACTATTCCTAACAGGAACCTACCTAAACACCCACTCAGACCCAGACATTGCCTTGGCCATCGGGGAACGCTTCTCAATCACGTACAATGATCGTGCTGCCAGAATGGGTGGTGGAATCGCCATCGTACACTGCTACATCTTTGGCTGCCTCTTTACGGAGCTTGAGGACGTTGACATCCTTGAGGGTCTGGTCTTTTTCCTACAGATATTGTCCAATTTCTCCCTTTCAGGAGCCTGTCTACCACACCCCACAAGCTGCTGCCTCAGCCCTCAATGCACTTATCACTGTACTCACTGCTTTTTTTTTTTAGATTGGTGATCCTGGACACTGAGATTTACAGAAACGAATGCCTTCGGCAGCTGAGTGACCAGAAATCATACCTCCCACTAAAAGAAGACCCTACAGAGAGAATACAATCTAAAATAAGAGATCTGGTTGAGGAAGCAACCGCTGAGGGCTGGATAACACCACAGGAAGGACAATACCTAACAACTAAATACCCTACGATACCGTATTTCTATTGTCTTCCCAAAGTGCACAAACCTCAGAGGCCGCCACCTGGGAGGCCTATTATTTCCGGTATTGGTTCAGTTCTGGAACCTTTATCGACCTTTGTCGATTATTTCCTGAACCCCATGGTCAAGGCAATGCCAACGTTCCTACAGGACACGAAAGATGTCCTGAGACTCCTTCCAACAGTACAATTTGACATCGAAACGGACATCCTTGTATCGTTCGACGTTGAGTCCCTGTATACGTCAATTCCGCAAACTGAAACCTTGGAGGTGGTAGGGGCTTTGCTGGAGCAGAGTAACCATCAGTCTATCACTCCAATACATTTCATTATGCATTTAGCAGAAATTGCGATGAAAGAGAATTACTTTCGCTTCGAGGACATCACTTACCTGCAAATATCCGGGACCAGCATGGGCAGTGTTTTCGCGCCGAGCCTGGCGAATCTTTATGTCCATAACTTTGAACAGCAAGTAGTCCTGACACCCGCCAATCCCTACTTACCATCACTACATGTATGGAAACGTTATATTGACGATATCTGGTGGTGTGGCGGGGCACGGAAGAAGATCTCGTGTCATTTCACGGATGGTTGAATAGCAAGAACGCCTACCTCAAATTCACCATTGAATATAGCAGGACATCGTTGGCCTTCCTCGACCTGAGGTTACATGCAACTCCAACTGGCATCGAATCAGAGCTCTATCGTAAGCCGATGGCTAGAAACGCACTATTGCGATACGATAGCTGTCATCCACGGGCCCTGAGGGACAATTTGCCCTTCGGCCAGTTCCTCAGGGTTCAAAGAAACTGCTCTAGTAAAGAGGCTTTCAAGACCCACTCGAAAAATCTGGAAGTCCAACTGAGTGAAAAAAACTATCCCAAGAAGATTATTCGTCAGTCTAAGAAGAGGGCGTCTAACAATAACAGGGAGTCCCTATTGGAGATACACCCTCCCAAAGAAAAGACCAACCGCATTGCCTTTGTCAACACATTCAATAGTCGATCAAACCAAGAACAAAGGATCATAAAGAAACACTGGTCGATCTTGAAAACCGGAGGTGATGACATAGCTTTACCAATCTTCGCCTTTAAAAGAGGACAAAATCTAAAGGACCAGCTAATCCACACACGCCCACGGAACAAGGAACCAAGACAAGTTGGCACCCTGTGGGACCTACCTCCTGTTGTCGGACACCACCCATGTGGGGCGTGTACGGTCTGTCCCCAAACTTGTAAATCCACCGTGGTTGATATAGGGACCAACCGCCCATGGACACAAAATAGATTTACAAACTGCAACAGCAGTAACCTAATCTACCAGATAACATGCCCGTGCCCACTACGATACGTTGGCATGACGACTAGGAAGATAAGGACACGGATACAAGAGCATAAAAGTACAGTGCGTTGCCGAAAGCAGGCCACTCGCCTTACTGCACACTTCTTGGAGAAAGGGCATGGCCCTGATGACTTCTGTTGGACAGTCCTGGAACAACCACATATTCCTGATTTTTGCACTGACATCAGTCGTTTTTTGTTCAAAATTGAACAAAAATGGGTCTATCGACTGAACAGTGATAAGGATGGTCTGAACGAGCCAATACCCTGGATGTCCCTCTAATTATCCCTTTTTTTACATTCTGACTCTTAATCTTCTTGATAATGACTAACACCATAAAATCATGTATCCCTGTTTAGGGACTTAGCAGCATCATACAGGCTCGAGTTTCCTCCAGATATTTAAAAAAAAAAACCATTTTCAAAAAAAACCCCACTCTCAATTGCCGCTACAGATACTAAAATGGTTTTTTTCCAAAGAAGTATCTTTAATCATTTGTCTTAGCAATAATTTGCATTGAAACATAATAATATACCTTCTTTCCTTGTGTAAACACTGTCTAAAGATTAATCTACCTTATCCATAGAAAGTTGCTCTGAAAGATCGGCTGGAACTACATGTCCCAGCATGCTTTGCATCACGTGACTGGTCCTGATCACGTGACGCTGTTTGGCAAAATACGAGCATACAAACATCTCCTCTCCACGATCGCCGGTGCCCCCCCAGACAGTACAGACGACTGCCCGGAGACACCGAAAGGTAAGCTGGCTGCATAGCGCTCGCTCGCTAGCATACACACAGCTAGCCTGATAACAATACGCGCAAGGGAAGCAGCGCCAGCTCTTAATAGCAGCCTCGCTTTCTGTGTTGCTGCTAGCCTCGCTTTCTGTGTTGCTGCTACATTCGAACTCTTCCATCTAAGTTTGACTACATGCGCATAAGTTTTGAATAAAATTAGCGGAATTATACCTGCGTTACAATCCCATTTCAGCCATTAGTCTGACCGCCGGGGTATAATACAGGCGGGGTATCTACATTAAACCAACGTAATTTTTGATGGAGAAACTATGCCATCTTTTACCTCCGTGTAAACTTTTCCTTTTTAACTCTATGTTGAATCGACTTCAAAAGTAACTCAATAATTATTTTTAGAGCGGTGCTCCTCAAACCTGAGCTGCAGCTAGGTGGGGTGAAGCCTCTCAACCATCATCTATGGGTGAGTGCACACTGGAACTTTTTGTCCGAGTAGTTGTGAATGTGTCTCCATCACACTGTGGTTTCTATTGTAGAAAAACTACGGGAATATGATTTATTCATGTCCTTTTGTTTTCTGTTTTTTGTTTCTTGTTTGTTTGTCTTTCTGTCTGGATCCAATACCGTGTGATACAATGCGATAACAGTATACGGTTGAGTACACACCTGGGACTTTCAGGTGATATTTTTTCATTTTTCATTATTTATTCAAAGCAGTAGTGTTGCCTAACAAGGTCCTGACGAATGCATTAGAAACTCTGTTCTATTTAATGCAGAAACATGTTGACCACCATCAAGTACGGTTATTATTTCAAACCCGCACTTGCACTTGCTTTTTAACCTTAGGGATTGGGAGATATTAATAAATTTTGTTTTTCTACCCGATTCACCTAATTTTATGATAACCTTTCACTTTTCACTCCCATCACCAAACACTGCTTTTTTTCAGGAGCCACTTTAATTCTTGTACAATACATACTACCCACTTGTCACTTTTATCGGTCACGGTAACATCAGACCGGCCGTTTTTGTCTCCTGGGTAAGGAGAACCCAAATGATGAGAAAGAGGGCGGTACAGTGTGGCGTCTGATGGGAACTATTTTCTCCATATGCTCTTGAGCCTTGATCTGGCCTGCATTCATTAAACATGCACAATGTTCTCACGGGTGTTTTTTGCGTAGTATTGGTGTTGTGATCCATTCTGTCTGACTTACTTCATTTGACCCCCAGGTATGACCTTAACCTACCCCAACTCTTAAAGTGGGCCATTCATAGTGGCGGTCACATCATGCATCTGATCTTTTCTAACTATCCCTTTCTTACAGTAGGCTCCCCCCAGGGGTGTAACACAGGCCCCTGCACCCCCCGTGGTGTGGGAGGGCCCTCACCCTCCAGGGGGCCCGTCAGCACCGCACTTCTGCTGGGGAGCTCTAGATTGAATCCGGAGGGGGCCCCTTCACGTACCCTGCAGCGGGGCGTTACGCCAATGGCTCCCCCCTTCTACTAGTCTGGACAGATCACTTTCTAGTGCCCTTCCACATATTATTTTCTTCTGCCCGCTCGGGCTCCACCAAGCCCAAAAACATCTCTGGACTCTGGCAAAATATCCCAGGGGCATATTATCAAGGGCATTATCGGCGCTTTAGCAGGACTTTTTCCCGCGAAAGCGGCAATAATTTTATCGCCCTATTAGCAAGCTGTCGCTAACAGCAGTTAGTGACAGCTTGTAGGCGATAGCGACCGGTTTGGGGATATTTATCGCTAATGACATGCAAAGTGGGCGTACCCAAACTGTTAGCGACTGAAAGCAGTCGCTAACATCGCTATTGCCTATTACCAACGCAGTCGAAGCGCTAAAAAAATTTGTGCTTAGCGTGAATATCGCCAAAACCTAATGCTTGTTCAGACCACTTCTTAGCCTGTATATCCAATGGGAGGTGGATATTCAGGTTAAGACCCTAGTGGCGATGATGCCTGAATATCGCTGGATTTCTAGCGATATTCACGCAGTGAGCTGCTATCGCCGGATATTTTATCGCATTTGAGATAAACGTTGCTAATAGCACGTCATCTCTGCGATAAAATCCAGCAATGCGCGGCAATAACAAAAATATCGCTAAGCTCATTTAGCGATAAATATCGCTAGTTGTTGATAATATGCCCCCCAGTGTCCAATCTATCCCATATGTTGTCGCAGATTAAAGTGACCACCTCTTAAGGTATGGAGGACACAATCAACTCCTTCAACAACTCCCTAGCACTAGACTTTGATATCCTAGCTCCCCCCAAAATCACTGCGAGCAAGCAAACCACACTGACCACTGACTGGTTCACACCCAGTCTTCAGCCAGAAAAACTTTCATGCAAACATTTGGATCGAAAGTGGTGAAGAAACTATGACATTAAGGACACATGGGTTTATAGCACTGCCCTCAAACAGTTCAGGACAAACATAAAAAAAGTCAAAATTGCTTTGTTTTCTTCACAAATTGCATCCATTAACGGCACCCCCAGAATGTTTTTTTAAATCGTCAAATCTTTTTTGCAGTCACAAAGAGTGATCGCTTCTCAATCTCTGGCTCAAGACCTCGCCTTATTCTTCCACTCCAAAGTGGAAAATATTTACTCTAGGTTCAGCCAACAGCCTGATTCCCTTGAACCCACCCCTCCCACTACCATGGACAAGATGATGGCACATGTTGAATCATTCGAGCCAATCTCAGTAGCAGTCTCGGAGCAAATAATCCATAAAATTCAATGCGGCTTGCCCCTAGACACCTGCCCCCCCTTCATGCTCGCTAAAGCTGCCACTGCCATTCATCTGCAAATCAATGCCCTCTTTAATATGTCTCTCGGAAGTGGAACGGTGCCTTTAAACTGGAAAAAGACACTGGTGATCCCCCCATTAAAGAAAGCAAATGCCGACCAGCACACCCTGAGTATTTATTGGCCCATCTCCCTCATCTTGGCAAGATGCTTGAAACTCTAGTGGATTGTTAGATCACCATCTATGTGGAACAACTATTTGATGACATCCCGCATTCTTTTTCTCCGCAGGGAATCGTTGTGATTCCGCATACCATTACTCCGCAAGTTGTAACATTGACTTGCAGAGGGGGGCGCTGGAAGTTGAAATAGTATAATTTACTATTCCAACTCCAATCTTTGCGGACACTAGGGAAGGTGTTGGATTTTAAATCCAACATCCCCCCCCCCCTCCGCAAGTCGTTGTTCCGACTTGCGGAGTAATGGTATGTGGAATCACAATGCGGTCATGGTAACGACCTCATTGTGATTCCCTGCGAGGAAAAAGAATCGTGGTAAACTCTGTTTACCATGTGGAACAGAATTAGATTCTACGTTCTTCCCAGACGGGGTTCCATGCCAGCATCAGCACAGAACTAGCCCTCCTCAGAGTCTCTGAAGATATCCGAGGCAACCTTGGCTAAGTGCAGAAGGCAGTGTGCATCCTACTAGACCTCTCCACCATCTTCAATATTATGTCCCACTTGATCCTTTTATAAAGATTGAAAGAGGAGGCATCACAGACTATGCCGTGAAATGGCTCTATTCCTTGCTAGCAAATAGAAAACAGGCGGTTTTCCTCCCTTCCTTCACTTCCCAGTCTAGAGCAATAAGCTGTGGTGTACCCCAGGATTCATCACTCAGCCCAACTCTATTTAACACCTTCGCTGCGGCGGCTATTCCACCGCAGCGCTAAGGGGGCGGGGGGGCCACGCGGCGCGCCCTTGCTGGTGACGGAACCGCTCCGTCACCAGCCTCGGTTGAGCTGTGCTCATGACGGAGCGGTTCCGTCATGGCCCCGCCCGCTCAATAGAACGCGCCACGCAGGCGCGAAATCAGCGCCGCGCAGGCGCGTCGGGCGGGCCATGATGGAACCGCTCCGTCATCAGCACAGCGCCACCGCGGCTGATGACGGAGCGGTTCCGTCATCAGCACGGAAGTGGTTAACATCTATCTGGCCCATTTAGCTCTAGTTGCACAAAGTTGGGGTATGAAAATCGTACTCAACTTATGCAATCCTGTCATCAACTCAATGACACTGTAATCATGGATTTTCAGGGATGTCTCAAGTGCATTGCTTAATGAAGGCATAACATCTGTCTACAGCTTAGAAATTCTGATGTTTGGGTCCTCCTCCCCCCTTGAGGCCTTGTGCCTCTGGCTACCTGCCCTTGGTTGAGCTCCCACCCCCTCCACAGTTGTTTGGAACCTGAGGGTCAGGATGGACACTGCCCTATCCTTCAAACTCCGGTCAGGGCCACAGCTGCTACCTGCTTCAGTCTATTAAAATCCCCAAGAAAGCTGCATGTTTATCTATAGGCACTAACATCTGCAAAATTGAGCAGGCAAAACCACTAGGTTGTTTTTAAACATAGAGTGACACTGGGATCACTTTTTTGGTCCTGTAGAGAAGTCATGGGGATGACTTTGAAACATGTAGACTAGAGAGGTAGGAGCCCATCGTACCACGTAAACCTCTCCTCCCCACTTTTAATAATACCAGCTGCAAGGAGTATTAAAATTTAGTTTCCACACAGCCAAGTATTTTTTAATCCCACTATATCCACTCAGACCTTACCACTCCCACATCACACGTAGCATCACTTCACTAACAAGTGCTCCCTCGTCGTCATCGGTCGTAGCATGCCCTGTCCTGCAGCGGGTCAGGAAGAACCCAATGACAAAGCATGCCATCAAGGGACCTTTTGGTGGGTGAGGGTTATTTTAACAAAATAGTGTGTTTTTCCTATACTAACTTAGGAAAACTGACCAGCTTTCCCCCATAATAAAGAAAGAATGATAGTAACTTTTTTTGTAGCTAAAGGTTGGACTTTGTTTGATTTTGCTTAATTTACAGAGGAGGGGAAGTCTACTTCCTACTGAACCTCTTCACTCCTTTCCTTGTTTATATCTATCGCCCACAGGGTTCTCCACCAAAGAGGTTCCAGTCACATCCAAGACATGCTTTAAAACTATTATCCTGCCTAGGGCCCTCCGTTTCTCCAATCTCAACCTCCTGTGCGCCCCAGATATCAAAAAGCCAGGTCCCTTTCAGGTTCTGGTGCCAGGTTTTTGGAACACTTTCCCACTCTCCCTCCATTTCTTCTGAAACCTTGTTAAAGGCACAGCTGAAAACAGTGTTGTTCTGTGGGATGTAACCTGCTTTCTCCTACCTGTCTCTTGCAAGCTCCAGGATGCTTCTTCGGAAACAGCAGCCTCGCTATATTAATTTATTCATTCATTCATTCTAAGTTAAGCATAACTACTGTTCTGCGAGGGCACCACAGGGTTAAGCATCAATTAATTTAGTGACTTTTGTGGTTCATCCTGACAACGATTGTGGCTGATGCATGATAAGGGCTCATACCCCCCTCAACCAACAGGCTTAGTCCTCACATGACCAAAAAAAAAAGGGAATCTGCAGGTCTATAACACAAATCATAAAAACACATGTCTATTTCTCACAGTTGCATATCCATCACACTGTCAAACCATGCACTCATAACACAATAACCACACCTCGGTGGTCATAATACATGGCAAGGACTCACTTTCCACAGATGTTCAAATGAAAGACAAAACACTTCCTGCCACACACCCAGGTGGTGTCGCCCCCTGCCTGTAAGGATAGGCACTTCAGCCTCCCCTTGTGGGAGTAGCAAGCGCTATACAGATGCTATAATACAATAAAACACAAAGGGCCATATATATCAAGAAGTCATTGTGCGATTCTCAAATAGCAATTTTTTGCAAATCGTTATTTGAGAATCGCAAAATGCTATGTATGTAGGATTTGCAATACATTTTGTGAATCTTACATATTCCTTAATTGCGAATCGCACATTGTGATGCGCAATTAAGGAATACCTCCTCATTCATTCCTAAGGGCCTAAAGTCCTAAAGGCCCATAGGAATGACTGGGAAGACATTCTCAATTTGCGATTAGCAATTAGCGAATCGCAAATTGAGAATGCAATTTCAAGGGTGCAGGGGTGTCAAAAGGACACCCTGTTGCACCCCTGAAATAAGCATGGGTGCACATGTGGCGCACATACATGCCCCAAGGGCATGTATGTGCTTGACATTGCACTTTGAAAAATGCAAAAAAGTGAATTCTTCAAAGAAATCGCAAATTACCACCAACTTGAAATTGGTAGTAATTTGCGATTCCTTAAGGCCAAATTGCACTTTTTTGGTGCTTCTTACATTGCATTTAAGGAATCTCAAAATTTGCGATTCCTTAAAATGCAATCGCAAAATAAGGAATCACAAATTTTGCGATTCCTTATTTTGCCTTAAGACATACCATTTGGCAAAATTGCATTCGCAAACGCCGAAATTCTGCGAATTTCGGCGTTTGCGAATGCAATTTTGCTTTATACATATGGCCCAAAATAACATTGTGGTTAGAGACTGGAAATTCATTGCCCTGTTCTTCAAAAGTTGCCCACTTTTCAGTGCCTTCTGACGTAACCCACAGAAAAATAAAAAATGAGTCCAATTTTGCCTGAGTAGCCAAATAACATAAGAACTCTCCACCTTGCGCCCTCAGGGTCCAAAAACAATTTATTAAATAGGAAAAACCATGCCCACAGCAACAATAGCAGACAGCCAATTCTCTGAGCAGAAACTAAATCATAATTTCCAGGCCCGGAGCAGCTGCTAAAGAAGCATCAATAAACTGCATGATCTGTCCCCAGGTTGTGGCTCAGCAGGTCTAAAATAAACCATGTAGTATTATATGTCCAATAAACTGGCATTAGGCACTTTACTATTTGCCGACCAAGCACCTGCGGTGCAGCCAGGGGAGGTCCGGGGATTAACTTCTGAAGTTACTACACACAGTGCGTCTGCCTGCATTAGCAACCCCGCCCTAATATCCCAGCCATAAAAGAAACATAAAAAGCGTGATAGAGGGGGAAAGACAGCCTGGGAGGAAGGCTGAGATGCTTGTGTCTGCCTGGCGGCGAAGACTTCCTTTAAGTGCCTCTCGACTGCATAAATTGCAAAGCAGGGACATTTAAACTGTGTTTTTAACAAGCTCCTTAATACTCGCATTATCTGGCGCGTCAGAGTCCGGGCCTCTGCTTTCATCCTCCATTACTGGTATTTTTATTCCTTTTCAGGGACGGAAGCGGACTCTAATTGGGTTTCCGAATGTTACAACATGGGTGGAAAGGAGAGGGGAGTGATTGCAGGTCGTCCACAATGGGTTTAATGATTTCTAATAATCCATCAATGTTTTATTGGATCTCAGAGCTGCATGGTGGTAGGCAGGGGGTGGGGAGCTGTGTCCAGGCACGGGGAGGTTGAACACAGAGGGTGCGGCAGGTATTATGGAGCTGTGCCCTTGTACTGTGAGTCTGCAGGCAGGGGGCAGGTTAGGGGTGGGGAGCTGTGTCCAGGCACGGGGAGGTTGAACACAGGGTAGAGGCAGGTATTACGGAGCGGTGCCCTTGTACTGAGAGTCTGCAGGCAGAGAGTCAGGCAGGGGGTGGGGAGCTGTGTCCAGGCACGGGGAAGTTGAACACAGGGTAGAGGCAGGTATTATGTGGAGTGGTGTGGCTCACTGGCCCGGGACCAGGGTTCAATTCCCGACGCGGCAGGGTCGTGGACCAGGGTCAGCGGACTCGATAATTCTCGCCTCGGTGCCTACTCTAACCAGGGATCACACTCGGCAACTCTGGGCATTAGCTTGCCTCATCTCTACAACGGCCCCCCACATTCGCCGGGGATGCCTGGTTTCACCTTGGAGATACCCAGTAGGGACCATCTCACAGGGATAGCCAGGACGGGTTCCCCAGCGGTCTACAGCGCCACGACGCCTCAGGGCAGCAGTGCGCTTTACAAGACACATACATTTACATTATGGAGCTGTGCCCTTGCACTGAGAGTCTGCAGGCAGGGGGCTAGGGAGGGGGTGAGAGCTGTGTTCAGGCACAGGGAGATTGAACAGAGGGTTGAGGAAGGCATTACGGAGCTGTGCCCTTGTACTGAGAGTCTGAGGGCAAAGAGTCAGGTAGGGGGTCGGGCAGTGGCGGCTCACAGAGGAAATGCTGTGTTGCGGCGTGGCGTGGGAGGGTAGTGGAGACATACATACGTGGACAAGGAGTAAAGTAAGTAAATACATAAATAAAACAACTTACCTTGCGCTCACTGCATCACCGAGTTGGCGATGCAGCGAGCGCATGGTAAGTAGTTTTATTTATTTATTTATTTACTTACTTTACTCCTTGCTGTAGTATGTCCGACTCTAGTACGCCCCCATCCTGCCCACCCAAGCCCGCCCCACAGCATTCCCTCTGCGAGTCCCCACTGGGCTGGGGAGATGTGTCCTGGAGGTTGAACAAAGGGGGGGCTGTGCCCTTGTACTGAGAGTCTGCAGGCAGAGAGTCAGGCAGGGGTTGGGGATCTGTGCCCAGGCACTGGGAGATTGAACAAAGGGGGGTAAGGTAGGCATTAGGGAGCTGTGCTCTTTTACTGAGAGTCTGCGGGTAGAGTGTCAGGCCGGCGTTGTGGAGCTGTGTCCAGGGACGGAGAGGTTGAACACAGCGGGTGAGTTAGAAATTACTGAGCTGTGCCCTTGTACTGAGAATCTGCAGGCAGGGGGCTAGGTAAGGGGTCGGGAGCTGTGTCCATGAACAGGGAGGTTGAACACAGGGTTGAGGCAGGCGTTGGGCACCTGTGCCCTTGCATTGAGAGTCTACAGTCAGAGAGTCAGGCAGGGGGTGGGGAGCTGTGTCTAGGCACTGGGAGATTGAATACAGGGGGTGAGGCAAGCATTAGGGAGCTGTGCTCTTTTACTGAGAGTCTGCGGGTAGAGTGTCAGGCCGGCGTTGTGGAGCTGTGTCCAGGGACGGAGAGGTTGAACACAGCGGGTGAGGTTGAAATTACTGAGCTGTGCCCTTGTACTGAGAATCTGCAGGCAGGGGGCTAGGTAAGGGGTCGGGGTCTGTGTCCATGAACAGGGAGGTTGAACACAGGGTTGAGGCAGGCGTTGGGCACCTGTGCCCTTGCATTGAGAGTCTACAGTCAGAGAGTCAGGCAGGGGGTGGGGAGCTGTGTCCAGCTGTGACCACCGCTGATTTCTGACCACACTCTTGGATGAATCGAGATGCTGGTGGATGATGAAAAGCAACATCACCAAACCTTCTGCCTTCTACACCAGTAATCTGAGAAGAATCTTGCATATTTTCTGGCCAAAAACCATCTTCATTCAAGAGCTGCTCACCTCTTGGGTGTCTTCATTATGAGAAGAAGATGGAGACAGATAGGACACACCACCAGAAGAGAACACAACTCCATCACAAGGGGGCCGATTCACACAAAACAAAATGCTTAACTTATACTTTTGTTATTCACAGAAGTTAGGATTTTGTCTTAAGTTTGTCTTAAGACAAACTTAAGACAGACTTAAGACAAACTTAAGACAGACTTAAGACAGACTTAAGACTGAATTAAGACAGACTTAAGACTGAATTAAGACAGACTTACGACAGACTTAAGACAGACTTAAGACGAAATCCTAACTTCTGTGAATAACAAAAGTAGTACGTTTAGGATTTTGTCTTAAGTTAGTTCTGTGAATGGCGCCCAAAAAGAGCTCTTGACTGGACCCCAGAAGGCAAAGGAAGAGTGTCAGGACAAAGAACATTAGGAGGCAAACTGTGGAAACAGAAATGAAGACCCTGACTTGGGCGCCATACAGAAACCTGATCAAGACAAACAGAAGTAGAGGGCCTTTGTTGCTTCCCTACATGTCAGCGGGCATTAGGACAGTAAGCGAGTAAGTAAGTAAGACAAGGGGTGACACTGTGGGTGCAGGCAGCGGGCTAGGATGGTAATGTGTTGTCACGGGTATGGAAGAAGCCAACTTGAACACTATCACAGGCAGAAATGGCGAAGCACAACAACTATGAAACGTATGCACGAAGACGATAGTCAACATGGGAGCAACATTTAAAACAAGTTTGGCAGTCATCTGAAAATATAAATAAGTTAATATCGAAACAAAATGTAGCTTATAGAGGCTGCTAGGTGAAGAAGGCCAACTGAAAAAGTGAGGCAAAAATAATACAAAAAAGAGTTCAGAGAGTCAATAAAACACATAACTTGCAGGCCATTATAAGCGCCCCACACAGTGCCAACACAACCCCATCTGTGCCCGTGGGCACCATGCCAAAGGAGTTTGTGATAAACTAAACCATACATATCATTTGAACATACTGAAATTAAGACACATGTCAGAGCCAGCTTACTTACGAAGCTCAAGGGAGTAAGGTGTCGAACAGAGAAAAGAGCACAAGAAGACAAAGTACAGGGCAGTCTGTGAAACATGATGCCATGGCTGCAGCACCAGACACATAGTGGAAAAAGAGACTAATAAAAGACCCCAAAATCTGTAACATATGAAAGTTTGAAAACAAGAAGATCAGGTCCATAAAGAAATATAACACAGAAAGGTCACTTGCTTTTTAGTGCATGCAACTAAAAAACATATGTGGCATGCAGTTAAAATATATAATTGTGAACAGATTCTAAAAGTAAGCAGGTCCTTTTAAGTAACAGCTGAAAAAGCAACCCATGGTCTATGTCAGTTTCAACAGTGAATAACCAAGCTTGAAAGCCCTGACAGCTCTCTTACACCCTGGGCTGTGGCTGCCAAGGGTTGGACACATAATGCCAGCATTAAGTAAACTTCTTTAGCAACCACTGGAGGCTGGAGTTAAGTTGAAGCTTCCCTGCTCCACCTTCAAAGCCTTTTATTCATCACCTCTTTACCTCAACTCAGCTTTAAAAATATCCGAAGGAGTCTAAATGCTCAGAAGCAAAGAAGCCTTGCAGGTGAAAAACAGATTTAAATCCCACTCAGTGACAACCAAATCAATCACAGGATCATCTATTGGCAATGCTGTCCGGTAAGAGCTGAGATATCAAGAAACATCATACAATTACATAAGAAATTGAAGGCTCTGTCACTCTGCACCATCTTCTCATTTAATCTCTCTTCTCCCCTTTCTGGTTCCACCTCAGCACCTGGTTTAGGGAAATCATTTTCTCCCTTTTTACCCAACCTCCGTACAAAGACTCCGTTCTACCTATAAACCAGCCGCGGTCGGTAGTGGGAGTACCTGCCGGGCGGTGACGTGGGGAGGGGGAGGGGCAGGGTGAGGGGTAGTAAACTATGGATTACTGAGATTTACAGGTAAGTAAACATATAAATAAATAAAATGAATTTCGTTGCGCGCACTGCATCACATTTGGGGATGCAGTGCACGCAACGTAATTTGTTGTATTTATTTATATCTTTACTTACCTTTAAAGCTCCATAATCCATAGATTACTACCCCCCACTCTGCCCCTCCCCCTCCCCACGTCACTGCCCGGCAGGTACTCCCACCACTGGCCGCGGCTGCTATAATCATGTCCCTCCTTCCCCCACCCGCTCACACTGCTATCCCCTGTGCATTGCTTTTTGTGTGTTTATAGAGATCTAAGGGCAGATTTACTAAATTATCATGCGGTGCAACACTCAAAACATCTGTGTTGCATTGCATGAGAAGTAGAGAGCAGGAGAGAACCATATTTACAGAAATCTGGCACTCTCCTCCCCTCTCCCTAGCGCCAATGGAGAAATATGCTTCCGTGAGCCACAGACACACCTATGCACCATAGTGCAAGGGTGTCTCCGTGAGTCTAGCATACATTTTGTACTGGAAGATTACCCTTCAAGTACAAAATACTATCCTGAGACGAACTTTAAAACTTTCGCCACTTTGTAAGTGTGCTGTACATTGCAGCACCCATGCAACGTCAGAAAAGAAAGGAGAAATTAAAGCATTTCTCCATGATAGCATCTACCTGAAATCAGCGCAGTATTTTGCTGTAAAACCTTATCTAATATAAGTTAATAGGTTTTGCATCACAAATCTTGGGTTGTTGCATGGGAATGCCCATGCACCGCCCATGCACCACCCATGGAACCCCCCCTTGATGCAAAGTAGTGCGCAGCAGAGCTATGCACTGATTTGTGTTACTTTCAAGTGATTGTCCAGCACAAAACAAGTTTTGCACTGGAAAGTAAATTGATAAAAATATATATTTTGCATCGATTTGCGTCCCTTTTGCGATGAAAACACTTAGCAAAATCCTAGTAAATATACCTCCTTGAGTCTCCCGGTTTGTTCCCTGCACTATATTCTGGGCTGGACTGGATATTCTCCTACTTTGGGATGTTCCTAATAGCCTGAAGGCTAGGGGTTGCCTTCAGAGCAGGGTGGGCTGCCATGACCCACCCGTGCCTCCCCAATCCCATTCTAGTCATAGGCATAGGCAGCATGGGGCTGGATTGTACATTTTTGCCATGGCTTAGTTCGGTTTCCAGTCCTGCCTGCTAATGTACTGTGCATTTTAGAAACACTGGCTATAAAGCACATTACATCTCTTCCCCCTCCCAGCCTCCTGGGTACGAATAGCTCTACATGAAAATCTTAAATACCAATAACCAGAGAGTCTCAGAACTCAAAGTTGGTTCTGAACATCATAGCAAACAAACACCAAACCTGCACTACCCTCACAACCATCACCGACTCAACCCAAAAACAAACACTGCACCTACATTGTGCTCATGAGTGATTGTCTTACACATTGAAATATCTGCCTTTCCATACTTACAGCAACATGAATCCACAATATTAGGAATGCCATGCACAGAAGGAACCCAAAGCACACAAGTTTGAATCTCTGTAAGACCCACCCACTCAACCTGGCATCTTCTGGGTCCAATACAATGAGTCTCGCTGAGTGGGGTGACATTAATACCTCTCATTGATACATAGAGGGGTTGTAAAAATCTGCAGTAGAAAGGCCTATTATCAAACAACATTTTCAGAAGAGCCTCTTGGCTTATATTTTAGTACAGAACAATCTATTTGTAATTCACTAAACCCACTTTCCTACCAGAATAGACCTCCACACCTGTATTGTGCCACTTCTTTACCTTATTTAACAAAGGGAGTTAGGCCCAAACGGACGAGGGTTAGGCCGGGCCGTTTATAAACTGTAATCTCTGAAAAAATTGCCAACACCTCAATACTATTACCAAAGCTTAGTTTATACGCTGAGAGACAAACACTTTGCTTCTGTTTATCCTGGTATGTTTAATGATACCTTTTTTACTTTATGTATTTCACTAGATTTAAAGCATTGGTGTACAAAGAAAAAAACATCAATGTTTCACAAGCAACATCACAAACCAATTCAAAGAAAACATTTATAAAATCATTAGTGCTCAAAAAGACAATATCCGACAAAATACAAACAATAATTGTGAATAAATATTGTCAATAAACAACGACAATCTTTAGGTGTCAAATAATCAATAAAGTTTAGACAAGAAGAAAATACTGAGCAAAAAACATTTTTTCAATTCACAAGTGAAGAATCAAACATCATTTTTAGCCTATTTTGCCAAGTTCCCGTGACACCTAAAGATTGTCGTTGTTTAGCCTCCAGTAAAGCCCATAATCCACTACTCTTTCTTCATGTTGTAGAAAAAGGCCACCATTTACTGAGGGAGCAATACACCAATGTTTCTCACGCTTCATCAGTCACAACTTAGATGCTCTTAACAGTCCTACTACACCACATTACTTTCTCAATTCTCTGAGCCCTATAGTCTAAATCTTGAGGTGTCTACCTTGCCCCAGACGGGAGACAGCGTTTACAATGCTGTGACTACCACGCGTGTTGGTAACAATGCAGACGTTACATGGTCCGCGTTGTTACCACGCATGGCATTACAACGCAAGTCGTTTCTACGACTTGCGCTAGATGGCGCGCAACACCAGGGAATATGTTGGATTTTAAGTTCAACACATTCCCTGCTATTGCGCTAACTGGAGTAGGAATAGTAATTTATGCTATTCCTAAGTCCAGCACGCCATCTAGTGCAAGTCGTAGAAATGACTTGCGTTATAATGCCATGCGTGGTAACAACGCAAACGATGTAAAGTCCGCGTTGTTACCTACCGCGATGAAATATGTGGTGCTGTAAGTCACATATTCGCCGCAGACATTGTTTTTCATCAGAAATTCCTTTCTTGAAGGCTTCTCCTAGGAGCTTCCATAAGGAGAGATATGTCTCGGTGATATCCTATGGATTAAATTAGTGGAGTTGAAGAAAATCCAGGTTGGAGAGCTGTGGATAAGACCACAAATGCTGTACCTGGAGCAGGACAACCAGGTTGAAATCCCAGTCATGGTTCAACACTCGGTGATTCTGGGCACATTTCTTAATGTCCCAGTGCACTAAATATGTGTAATGTCATCTGGTGCACATGTAAATCACTCTTGGGGTTTTGAGGCAAGTTATATAAAACTGCAAAAAAAATGGAGGAAAGTGGATTATTATGTAGTGAGGCTGGTTAGGCTGCACTATGCAATAATCTCATGTTACCCCAAAAAGCTCCTTCAAGTCACACCAATAAACCCTTAGCTCAGTCCTGGTAGTGTGGCACAGAAAGCAAGTTGATGTTTACCTGACTCATAGGGCTGGGTTGCAGAGTAATCCTGGCTGTCTCTGGTGCTGATAAGCGGGAGCCTCAGGTGCTTGCTTTGCCGCTTAGACAGGGCTGGTGCGGAAGGGGGTGCAAACTCTCTACAAGAAGACCAAGGGGCATCGGGTTGAAGATACTAAAGGGTTCCCTTGAGGCACAGCATCAAATAAAGGTGGTGGTAGCCTGACTAGCCACCAACAAGCCTTGGCAACTGCACGCTCAGCCTTCAGTTACTTTGACGTCCTAGAGTCCGAGGGAAAACAGTAGCCACCTGAAACGTCCTGGAGGTAACGACTCCATTTCCACACTACAGTAGGCCATTTATTTTTGGGCTATTTCCTCTGCCCGATGGCCAGTGATTCTTTGGATCTGGGAGAATGGTTTTCCCTGTAGACTGCAGGGAACTAGTACCTCTAGTCCAAGGGAGTTCTGTTGTTGCCTTTTGCTTACAGAGGGGTTACTCTTTCCTTTGGAACCAGTCTCTGGTCCAGGACAAGTCGTAGTCATGCAGTTGCAGGGTGGTTGTTCCAGGTGCAGTCTATGGTGGCTTTTCTTTGCGCAGGTTCTGAAGTTGCAGACTCAGGTCTTTGCTTTGTATTTTGGGTGCAAGTCGATCAGATCAGAGGTTCTAGTACCAGGGGATCCCATTAAATCCTAGATTTTGGTGAGTTAAGGTTGTGCATAAGGCTGGGCGGCAAACTCCGCTCCGAACACGGAGCTCTCAGAGTTTTGGCAACTCCACACTCCAGTGGAGCGCAAAGTTTAGCAAAAAACTCCGCTGGCCACAGAGTGGGCAGAGTTTACCGCTCAACTTATCTCGACACTGGTGACTTTACTGTTTACGGCCTATCTGCTGCAACCTAGTTCTAACAAAAACTATCATTTCATCCTTCCGGTTCCGTACATAAGAATTTTCGAGACAGGCGAGCTGCCTGATCCTATCATGGCAGCCTGTAGTTTATGTGCCATGGGAGCTGCAGGCTGGGAGCCTCACCCACGACCTGTGCACTGCTGAGCGAGATCAAAGAAGTCAGTTTCAGAGGTGAGGGGCTCACGGAGTGGAAAGTTGTGGGAGTATAGCTGGTGGTGCTAGTTGGGGAGGCTGACTGGGTAGATAACCAATCGGAATTCTGAGGGAAATACATTCTGTTGCATCTGTGCAGCGCGTGTTGAAACTAAGGTCAAGGGACAATCGATATTTGCCCGGCTGTATCGCCTCTTTAACCCACAAATTATTAATCAATGAAGAGGCAGGCGCTGGAGACGAGAAGGCAGGAAACAAGGTTTATTCTCTCCGGAGGAGAACACATCAAATCGGACAGCAGGTATCGTCATGAGGTGCTCTCACCGCCTCTCTGAGGCCTGGCCTCTTATACACGGGTTTATTGCTTTATTACATATTACATATTCATGGCAATGCTTTGATGTACGGAAAGACATTCTCGGAACCCCCGCTCCAAGCCCGTTCCCACACACATTTACAGTTGAAGTCCCAGCCCGGTCATAACAGGTGATGATTATCGCACAGCTGGACATTCCGCCGATTCACGGAATGTGGGGGTTTGATCGGATCTCATAGGGTGGGGGCGTCGACCAATTCGGGGGTCCTTTGATGAGGGAAGCTTTCTACCGTACGGGGAGGGGCAATAAACAGTATCGGCAGAGCTAGGTGTCGGCCTGGGAACGAGGAAGACAAACGGGCACACAGGGAAAGGGGGTTTGCATCAAAAGGGCCTGGGACCATGAAAGGAATGAAGGGAGGTGTTGCGCTGGGAACAGGATGGGGTTCTGTGGCAGAGCTGCGTTGGAGAGGGGTTTATGACCCAAGGCATGTGCGAGCGGGGGTTGTCAGAGTGCGGGCCTCGTGAGGGAGGAGGGCTATGCCGGGGGGCCAGTGGCATGCAAAAAAGGGTTGTTCTAATCGAGGCGCCTAAAATGGCGGGTGCGCACGACAAAAAGTGTGGCATCGGGGAAAAAGGCAAGATGGCGCAGATAATGTTTACCAAACCGTACTAATTTTCCACAGTCCTCCCTTTAACATATCCAAGACATCTTGCTGGCCTATTCCCAATTCATGTCGACTGTGGTGGTCATAGGAAAAGAAGTAGGTACCCAGGTGAAGGAGTTATAAACATTACATTTTAAAATCTTTCATCTTAGGAGGCGGGTCTATCGATAAAAACTCGTTTGCAGGAAAGCCATAGAAATGCAATAACAGACAAAGATGATTCTGTAGTATGAGCATTGGGTACATTTCATAGCTACTTATAGTCGTTCGGAATGTAAATTGATAGGTCATTACATATGTGAGTTCTGTTTATGTTTGGTTGGAGCATAATTAATACAATGGTGGCTGGGAGAAAAATGAGACGTAGTAGAAACGATAATTGAGGGTGTCAATGTTCGAAGTTAATGAGTTCTCAGCATTCTTTGTCGTCTTTTGTTGGCGCTGTGGAGCACCGGCGGTGGAGCTAAGGGTCCAGCTCTTATTCTAGGTCCCGCGTTGCAGGGCACGACCTTTTCCTCGCGTTTCTGGTCAAAAAGGTCCTTTTCGCCCCGTGTCCTTGGAGTTGATTGTCAAAGAGGTTCAGATGGAAGAAATGTGCGTGTGATCAGTCCTTTAGGGTAGGTCGGAGAAAAAGGGGGGATGGAGCAGGGCCAGATCGGGAACAGACTAGGGGGACGGAAAATTTCAGGTAGGCGGGCTCATGACCGAGTTTAGAGAGCGGGGACTTTTCGGCATACATTGGACATCGAGCAGGGGCATCAGGTCAGCCCTTTCCTCTTATTTTGTCGAAAACAGTGCCTCGTCCTGCAGCTCCTTACTGTCGCGGTCTCGCCTTGGCCAATGTCGCAGATGTTCCATAGTCTGTAGTCAGGCCACGTGCTCCCACATCCGGTCCTTCTTTCCTCCGACAGTCGTACCCTTAAATGAGTTTGAAAAGACAGTCTTTAGAGAATTGGCAGAGGAAGGTAATCACATAAGTCTATTTCTCTCCCAGCTCCAGGTAAATGAGAATACAATGGTGTTTTCTGCCCGGTCATGGTACGAGATCTGGTACCTTTTATTGCATTACAGTTACGTCAGTTCTTCTGACGGAGACCCACCTTCCTAGTACGAGCCTTACAAAGCTATACCGTTCTCCTGGGCTTTATATCAAAAAAACGCAATGTGCTATCACCATGGTCTGATAGGTATCTTTCTGAGAGATGAACATAGGCTAAACATTTTTCATTCTATCAATGCATCCTGCCTTTCAGCTAAACATTTTACTTTCAACAGGGTTCATTGCAACGATTTCTTCACTTCGGTCTAATCTTAATTTTGCAAACATCGTTCTAGTTTCTACATGGCCTCTTACAACCTGACTACTTAATTAAAAACCGGGGTTTTATGGAAAACAACTAGGGACATAGAAAACTGTGGTAAGGGCGTAAGTCGACCCATCTCTTACAACCGGGGGTGAGGGACAGTTTAATAACTCTCGTCTGGGGCAGCTGATACGAAACAGGGGGCGTTCCGGGAACATGAGGATGTTTCGATCACCTTTACTGTTTGGGTATTGCGACAATTCGGGACAGGGAAGGTCGCGTTATCTGAGGCATCTTTTTATAACACAGGAGCCGCTGATATGTAGTTCCCTTATTTCGGGTCAGATTAGGGAACCTCAGTCGTCTTACCTGTCCTTTCCCTAATGGCCAAATCTCGGTTTCATCAATTTTTAGCAGAAAGGAGAGGTAGTGACACGGCGTCAGGGTGATTTTTATTTAGGATAAATTTTGAGCAAATACTGGCGGTATTTGGAGCCAATTGGGTGGTGCGCTAGGGGTGGCGGTTTGCCAATTTAGGTGCTAGTCGTTCGGAAGAGGGGGAGTGGGAAGGAGGGAGAGAGAGAGAGAGAGAGAGAGAGAGAGAGAGAGAGAGAGAGAGATGTGCAACAACAGGCTAAATAGTACACGTGCGACAGGGGAAGGGGCAGTGTATTAAGATAGGCTATTTAGTGCGTTACACAACATGAGACATTTACGGGTCTGCGTTAGGATTTTGAAAGCATGCAGTTTGAGACGGACGAGCATTAGGTCGGGTACGGGGGACATGCATTGAGAAAAAGGAAAAGGGCACCATTGTGTCGCACTCCTTGCATTCTCGGTCCTGTGACCAGTCGAGTCAACGCTTCAGCCACACAAAAACACTCTCTCATAGATTCAGACATACGTGACATGCGTCCATTCGCGCAACATGGATTAAGGGTGATCATTTTTCATCAAGTCATACTATTTATTGGCGCGTTTGTTACATGAGTAGTTTGTGGGTGTGCTTAGGTGCCACCTTGCGGCGCTAGTCCGCTTCGTGTATCAGACATGGCAAGGCTTCAGATCTTCGCCATACCTCGGTTGTGATCTCTGATGTAACCTGCAGAGGGAGGGAAAAAGGGGGAAGGGAGGGAGACAACACTCGCGCGTATCAAAATACATGGATTCGAGAGTCCTTTACTTACCTCATACCCGTCTTTCCTATGGTTTCTGGAGTCGGGGGGGCAGTGTGTCCTTATAGGTCGGGTGCAGGGAAACGTTAAAAAGGAAACCAGAGGTACCTAGTGCGAGGTATCTAGTGGGTGGATGTATCTAGCTATCGGGCTCCTTAAATCTCTTTCAACGCTGTGATGTTTTAAGGTTTAACGGTTCTTCGGTCAACTCTGTTCCCTAGTACCTTTGAGTGTCGTATTTTTATAACATTCTATCAGTTACATCGTTTCATTTTACCCATCTTTTATATTCCTTCATTTACACCGTTTCATTTTACCCATCCTCAGAAGTCGAGGCCTTTCTCCATGCGCGAGTTCACGAGTCAGTCGCGTATCTGAAGGCAGAGTATCGTGTCTTAGATTCGATCCTTCATCCGGGGCTGGGCAACCATCTTCTATTAACCTTAAAGAGAGAGCAAAATAGGGTGCACAGAAAAAAACTCTCCCGCTGATCCCACATTTCAAATAAAGCATGCAATACCCGTTCATAGTTTCGAAAACCTTTATTTTGCAAAATCATTCAGCATGTAGATTATGAAGGTGCAGTCGTACTTGGCCGGACGCGGCAATGGCTTAAGTGCGTACAGTAGGGGGTTATTTTGCAGCATTAAAAAAACATTAGAAAGGTTTATTCATTCACTCGTAGGAAACTAAAACGTCTATCAATTGGTTGGGGGATCGGGGGCATTTATTTCACAATTTAGAAGCACAGTCAGACTAGTTGCAATCAGATTTCCTATATGCATACCGTGTACGTGCGTCATAAGCGAGGTTATACATCAGCTATAAAAAAATATAATACATCGTACATTTGTAATCAACACTTTTAACGGAATCCTTTTATATGTTCGTCGAGTGAACTCTCTTTCTTTCTCGTCAAGTGTACAAAGGATCAGGTACATGTCTCAGAA
This sequence comes from Lissotriton helveticus, assembly GCF_964261635.1. Classification (NCBI taxonomy): domain Eukaryota; kingdom Metazoa; phylum Chordata; class Amphibia; order Caudata; family Salamandridae; genus Lissotriton; species Lissotriton helveticus. The sequence continues at coordinate 1,161,697,958 of NC_136071.1, read as the reverse complement.
CATCAAGTTTTTTTAGCAAAAGAAAACACCACGAGGCGTTCGTAAGTTCCTATTGTTACCGGCGCCATTTTGGGCGGGGCCGGGTTGGTCCGGAAGTAGTATCAAGGAAAAAAATGTTTCCTACAACCGGCAGTTGGACCAGAGTCCTTTTCGGCAGTTCGAGAATTCATGCTAACAGAAAGAGTGGCAATGTCATGCTTGTTTCGTTAGCGATCAAGGCAGTTGTCCCTTACCGGAAGCCTGCAGGGGCCGAGGGCTCCGCTGGGGACCTTTGTAGACTCTTCAAGGCTATGGAGATGCTGTCGGAGGTGGAGGCTCATGCTCCGGTGGGCAAGCGCCCGAGTTACGTTGCTGTTCACAGTTACTCTAGCGGCCGAGACCCGCCTTCCAGGGGGCCCAGACGCCATTTTGAGGCCTGCAGCAGCCGCCCTTCGTCGAGTCCGCAAGAGTGGAGGAGACCTTTTGGAATGAACCCATGTCCAGTGCTGCGGAAGTATGGCCACCTGCGGTGCATGTTCGGTGCTGCGCAAGTATCGGCACCGTTGCATGTTCGGTGCTGCGCAAGTACTGGGGCGCCGCCATGGTATGTTCGGTGCTACGCAGGTATTGGCACCACCGCCTGGCTGGAGGAGTTCGGCGCCGGGCCGGGGGCTGGGAGACCTCCTATCCATGGAGGTGGGAGAGGCTCGTCCGCGTCGCCTCTCCTTCCCAGCCCGACCTGGACTAATTTCCGCGGAGGTATGTACAAGACATCCCGCCGCCCAGAGTTGTCGCGGCCATTGTTCATGACAGAAGTGGCGCCTGGCGTGTTGCTGCGGCTATCACGGAGGAGAAAAGAAAGAAGTGTCCCGTCCTTCTCTGGGCCGGGCTTCCGGTGGATGTCGGCTGGACGCCCCTGGCTTTGGCCCCATGAACGGGTCCCTTAGGTTATCGGCTGCAGCCGGATCCAGTTGGCCCCGGTCCCTGGCCATTGGTGGCCGGACCGGGAGGACATGTGGCGGGACTACCTAAAACTCCCATGCGCCACCGTGGCCGGACCGGGAAGACATGTGGCGGGACTACCTGCAGCTACCCAGGGCCGCTGCGGCCGGACTCTGCCGACCCCTGTCTCTCCTCCGGCTCCACCCTATGTTATGATTTCCTGACCGATTGTTGGCAGCAGGGCCCGCCTTATATGGGTTGCTGCCGGCTGGGCGTAGCCGTAACCCTGCCCTACTTTGGAAGGTTCCAGAGTGTGGGGGGCGAATGTTCTGTTGACTTTCATTTTCTAGTTTACCGTTCTTGTTTCAAACGTTTTCTGTTGTTAGGGCATTAATAGGTGTTTATTGTTACGTATTGTTATTTATTTCTTGTTCGTTATGTTAAATAAAAGTTCAAGTTCATCAGTGGCCTACGGATTTCGTTTTCCCATTTCTTTCTTCCAGGTTGTTTCATGCTAAAGTTTCTGTTAACAGAGGTTAAGTAACACGGAAGCACAGGCAGAGGGATGACGTAGATTCATGCCTCACGTACACACAAACTCAGACGGGGAGACAGTACAAGTATGACATACAAAGACCCAAGACAAATATAAAACAGTTATTGGCCATAATTATCTTTTTCCGTCTGTTAATTTAGAGCTAGACTGGGTTCCCGTCTTAACATTGTCCGATCTATGAAAACTCGAACATGTCGCTGAAATCGGTCTGGCGAAATCTGTGCCATCGGGCATAATCAAACGTGGTGGTTCTATCTGGCCTGACCATGCCAGTCTGATTCTTCTTTGTCTCGCGCTTTTTCCCTTTCTTCCGGGCTGCTATTCCTGTCGGTCCTCTGTTCCTACTCTCGCTCAGTAAAGTCGGGCATTGTGCTTTCCAGTGCCCGACATATTTACAAAAAGCACATTGGTCTTGCCCTAAGTCTGGCCGTCCTGTGCGTAGTGTCGGGGGATTACTTTCGGGTCGTTGTGTCCTGGGGTTGTCCTGTCGGTATATTCCTTTATCTACTCTGTCTTCGTCTCTTTTCTTTCGTAACATTGCTTCTTTGCGCCACATACCGAGACTGTCGAGCATAATAGGCGTTGTCTTATTATTACGAAGGGCTATTTCTAACGTTTCTATTTTATCAAGATCGAAGGATCCTATCAGTGGCCATTGTTTGTCTTGACTTTCTTTGGTATACCTGTGCCACAATTTATTATAGGCTATGGTAACTAATCCATAGTTTATGAACATGTCTTTATTAGGGGTGCCTTCCAGCGGAGCTAGATGATCCACCTCTAATAAACGGTCCGGGCTGAACCAGCTATCAATCAGTGGGGAGAAGACAGACATGACAGCTCACAACGAGGGACAAAAGTCAGCACTGCCTATCTTATCACTGTGTGCAAAGACTAGACAGAATATTTCTATTCTACGTTGTTTGCAGGCAGTGAATACCTCATGAACCAATAACAAAAACAACCAATAAAATAAAATAAAATCAGTGGGGAGAATAAGTAGGGGCGCAAAAGTCTGCGTCCTCTACCCTTTCACCATCCGTAAAGAGGAATCTGTTATTTCCTGTTTGCAGACAGAGAATCTCCAGAAAACAATCCGTGAACAGTAGTTCGGGGTCAAAGAACCAGTTAATCAGTGTGGGAGAGGGAATCTCCCGAAAACCGTTAATAAATAATCGATTCAGTGGGGGAGAAAAATAGGCACGACGGCTGTGTTACCTATCCTTCACTGTTTGCAAAAGGGAAAGAGCCTACTGTTTCTCCGTGTGCAGACAGTGAATCTCCAAATAAGTCAACAAAGAGTAATACTAGTATTTTCTGAACAATTAAACAATTATTTTGCAGTTCGTCGTGTTTACACGACCTTACCCGGACCGTATGGACAGTTTCTTGTCTTCCGAATCCAGCGCCCGATCGTCCTCTTTTCCTCGTATTCCTCGCAGCACTCCTAATGGTTCCCAGTCAGGACCGTAGATCACTCGAGAGAGGTCTGTTCGGAACTAGTGAAGTTCGGATGATCGGCTGCCAGACGAGGGTCTATTGGGCAAGAGCTCTCCCGATCGTTGCAGTCGTTCACTCTGTCGTCAGGACCTCTCCCACTGGATCCACGAGTCGCTGATGGGCCCCACGTTTGGGACGCCAATTGTTGAAACTAAGGTCAAGGGACAATCGATATTTGCCCGGCTGTATCGCCTCTTTAACCCACAAATTATTAATCAATGAAGAGGCAGGCGCTGGAGACGAGAAGGCAGGAAACAAGGTTTATTCTCTCCGGAGGAGAACACATCAAATTGGACAGCAGGTATCGTCATGAGGTGCTCTCACCGCCTCTCTGAGGCCTGGCCTCTTATACACGGGTTTATTGCTTTATTACATATTACATATTCATGGCAATGCTTTGATGTACGGAAAGACATTCTCGGAACCCCCGCTCCAAGCCCGTTCCCACACACATTTACAGTTGAAGTCCCACCCCGGTCATAACAGGTGATGATTATCGCGCAGCTGGACATTCCGCCGATTCACGGAATGTGGGGGTTTGATCGGATCTCATAGGGTGGGGGCGTCGACCAATTCGGGGGTCCTTTGATGAGGGAAGCTTTCTACCGTACGGGGAGGGGCAATAAACAGTATCGGCAGAGCTAGGTGTCGGCCTGGGAACGAGGAAGACAAACGGGCACACAGGAAAAGGGGGTTTGCATCAAAAGGGCCTGGGACCATGAAAGGAATGAAGGGAGGTGTCGCGCTGGGAACAGGATGGGGTTCTGTGGCAGAGCTGCGTTGGAGAGGGGTTTATGACCCAAGGCATGTGCGAGCGGGGGTTGTCAGAGTGCGGGCCTCGTGAGGGAGGAGGGCTATGCCGGGGGGCCAGTGGCATGCAAAAAAGGGTTGTTCTAATCGAGGCGCCTAAAATGGCGGGTGCGCATGACAAAAAGTGTGGCATCGGGGAAAAAGGCAAGATGGCGCAGATAATGTTTACCAAACCGTACTAATTTTCCACACGCGCGCCTCTTCTCTGCAGACTTTATTTGATGTAAGCGCTGCCATGATTCAGCTTCGGGTGAGCAGAGCAGAACTCAGCGGAATTTCACTGAGTTTTTTTTAGCTATGCTGTATTCCATGGAGTACAACTATGTGAACTCCACCCACCCCTGGTTGTGTAGGCTAGTAGCAAATGGACAAATAGCCCAAGCAGCTAATATGTCCCTGAGGTGACCACTTCTGGGGCAGTGTGTCACATTTGCTCCCCAGAAGCCTCTACTACCACTTTTTAAAATGGCAGAACCCTTCTTTGACTGTACAGACCAGGTAGCCCACCCTAGGGTATGGCTAGCCTTCTGGGGGTGCATGTTTCCTATTTATATAATTTTCCCACCCACACAGCTTGCTAATATACCTGGGACAGAGGGTTGGATTTCTCTTCCTTTGAGAGGAAGCCTATTTGCATATCAGAGGTGGTGAGAGCTTTGAAGCTCACTGATTTGATATGCCACTTTACTAGCTGTCATTTCAGTGAAGTAGGTGATACTTCCCTCCCAGGTAGGCCTTTGTTTCTGACTTCTGGGAGAGTTCACACTTTCTGGCAGGGGGACAAATTCTTGTTTTGGCACTAGCAGCTGTAGGCTATCAGCCAGCACACAGGTGGCTAGGTGGGTAACCTCTACAGTAGTCACCTGGGTGCATGTCGCATTACACTCAACTTTGGGAAAAAGTTGGGTTTGATGAGACAAGTTGTTTGAGACTAAACATGACACTTTTCAGTGGGACCTTAGCTACATGGTGGCAACCTGGAAATGCTTAGGTGCTAGCCTATGTTATCCAATGCCCCCGAACACTTATAGTAGTCCCTAATGGAAGGAGGCTACTATAGGGACATATGTGCTTCCACTTATATGTCCACATCTTTAATATAATGCATCCTGCCTCCTGGGCTCAGGAGGCCTACCTTAGGGGACACTAGCATATATTAAAATATAATGCGGTGAGCTTGCCACTCATGTCGAGGGCAAAGTCGAGTTTGAGCAGTTTGCACTGCTCAAGCAGGTCTGCAATGGCAGGACTGCTGTCATCCAATGCCCCCGAACACTTATAGTAGTCCCTAATGGAAGGAGGCTACTATAGGGACATATGTGCTTCCACTTATATGTCCACATCTTTAATATAATGCATCCTGCCTCCTGGGCTCAGGAGGCCTACCTTAGGGGACACTAGCATATATTAAAATATAATGCGGTGAGCTTGCCACTCATGTCGAGGGCAAAGTCGAGTTTGAGCAGTTTGCACTGCTCAAGCAGGTCTGCAATGGCAGGACTGCTGTCATCTTTTTACTTGGGTCACTCCAGGTGGCACAAACAGTGCCTATAGCCCTGGTGACCCCTTCAAATCCAATGCCCTGGGTACTACTGGTACCACTTACCAGGGTCTTACTAGGGGGTTAAAGTACTTGCCAATTGGGGTTCTCAATTCACATGCATCATACTGTAGGGATAGAACACTGGGGCCTGATTGACAGGCTCCAGTGCACTTTCAAAGTCAAAACCATCAGCATTGGAGAAGAAAGTGTGGTGGTGACCATACAAAAAGGGCTCTTTCCTACAAACATAATAATAAAAATAATAAAAATGTATGTCTAGGGGGTGTTAAAAGGAGAATTGACGTAATGATGATTAAATATCTGTAATCAGAGCACCACTTGTGCCTGTACCGCACAGGTGTCGGCAGTAACACCCTGGAGACATGCCGGTGATGAAAGCAGGGATCAGTTGCCTTCAGAGTGTGGCATGATCAGCAGCGTTGAATAAATATAGCACACCATTAATCTCAAAATTAAGGACAAATGTGCTGAGTGGGTTTAGAACTACTACAACCGAAAAGCTCAAGGTAATCCAACCGCAGGAACTAAAAGAGCACACACCCAACAATTACAGTGGGACACTGTTAGTGTGATGGGTCAGGCCCAAGCATGGGCGCGTGCACACACACACACACACACACACACACACACATACACAACTACACACACACACACACACACACTAGTCACAATAGGCTACCACAGGGATGATGGGCCAGATGAAAACGCCATTTGTTGCAGGTTACCCTGATGTGTCAGACATCTAGAAGTGAAGTGCATTACATTTCCATTATCTTATGAAGTGTTAGAGAAAGTAGTTCTCAAAAACAGTCTGTTGGAGTGGCACCTAAATGACCTTGTCAGGGCACTAAACATTACCCACTCCTGAGTGTCCTGGCCCCAGGAAACCTCGATATAAATGGAAACATAAGTTCAGAGTTGATATGAAAAAGATAGTGTTTTCCTTTACTTTTTGAAGGAGCTGTATGACTGCATGGCATGAAGAGAAGGCGGAAGAGAGTTCTACTATAACTCGGTAAGGAGTTTAACCCGTTCGGTGCTGATGACAGCTCTCAGCCGTCATGAGTTACGGTGGGTGTGTGCTGATGACGGCCAGGAGCCGTCATGACCACGCCCGCGATCGGAATGTCCAGCACCGGCGTGTAATTCTGGCCGCAGCCAGGGGGTTAAAGGAACCACCACCACTGTTTCTAGCGCGCTGAGACCTGGGAATGATCAAACGATTGGTGGTGGCTGATGTGAGTGATCCGGAAGGTAAGTGAATCGTGAAAAGATTTTGAAGGCCAGCAGATCCAAACCAATGAATAGATCTATGACAAAGACACAGCGCTTTAAACCAATATTGTTTATCAATGGGGAGCCAATCAGAATGTTAGAGAAGTTAGGGAGATGTATGACTGAATTTTCTGATGTTGTGTGCATCAACCACCTACAACTCAGCTACACTTCTAATTACTAACCGACGTTAAGCGTGCCTTTGGACATGTGCAGCACTCTGCTACCTTTTGCTAGGCTCGTGCTATAGAAATACCATATACATACATACATATATACATACATACATACATACATACATACATACATACATGCTAAGTCGAGAAGCTGCTTTCTGTATGAGCTGCAGATTCGAGTGGTATTTTGGGAAACTGATGAAGAGGGAATAGTCTAACCTGAACATTTCTGAAGCTTGAACAACTGTTTTAAGATGGTCAAGGGGGAGAAAGTAATGAAGCTTTTGTGTGGGGTGCTTAAATAAATGATTTGTTTAAAAGGTGACCGTGACACCCAAGCTTTTTCCCTGGGGTGAAGGAGAGGAGAGGATAATAAATATGTGGGTCACAAGTTAAAGTTCCAAACAATGGGGTGTCTAAAAATCAGAGATTCAGTCTGAGCGGAATACAATTAGAATTGATGCTGCCACGTGCAGTTGCAGATTTCAAACTTGACCTTGCCCTGTAATAAGCAGATGTTGCCTTTATGCTTGAGCATAAGTTGCATATCATCTGTGTAAGCAAAGATGGAAAGACCAAAGTGGTTAGAAGGGAGACATAGAGATTGAAAAGGGTGGGACTGAGTGTGGAGAACTGGGCAACTGCACTTCACAGTTTTGGAGAGAGATAAAGAGGAATATGAACTGCCTCAGCACGACTAGTAAGAATAAAAAGTCAACCCCTTTTCAAAAATTTTGCTAGAGTGCCTTGATTAAAAAAAAAAACTTTGATCAGATTAATGATCAGGAGGAGAAGTTGAGGAGCATGGCAGCTCAGGAACTTTATCAGAAAAGGATCAAGCAGAGACCCAGAGATCAGGATGGGAACCTTTTGAAAAACATTGTCAAGCTCTGGGTAAGAGAAGCAAGAGTGATGGTGCAAAAGTGGAGCATTTAGAAGAGGAAGAGGATGAGATAAGTGAAATTTCTGAATTGATTTGAAACGTTTGATGCTTTAATTAGAAACTTGAAGCAGCATTGACAATAAATATTAGGTATAATATAATGAATCCTGTAAAGATCGGGTATACAGTATGAAGTTGATGTTATGCATTATTTTATGCTATTTTAATTATCTATATTGCAGATTAAGATGTTATCCATTTGTTTTAGATTTTTAGTGTGAGTTGTTTTGAAGGCACATCTCCACATTGATTCTGTGTTTCATGTTTCTTGTGAAGCATAGTGATACTCTTAAATACTGATGAGCTCTATTTACTGAATATTATATGCATTTTGATACCATATCAGTAAATTCCGCTAACATGATTCCTCTTGTATTGTAATGAAGAATGTAGATATGAGAAATAGTGACAGAGCACAACACCTATTAAATCCTCAAATGAGACAGGAATCCAGCCTACATTCACCTTTAAAGCAAGTGGAAAGGGGCTCTCCATCACATCAATAAATCACACTCTTTTATAGGATTCTAATCAAAGGATTTAAACATTCACTCAGGAGTACCTGGTCCACATATTCTCAATAACTCGAAAATAAACAAAAAGAAAGATCCACAACAAAATACATTCGACACGTTTTCCATAATTCTTCTACATGGCGCTTCTCATTAGCAATCGTCCACACATGGAAAAGTAAAATTTGTATAGGATGTGTTTTCCCTGAGACAGCCAGGTGTAACCTTGAATGCTTGTACTTTATTCAGAACAGACCGTGAAAGACTTTGTCCTTCTCTGTGGGCGACATTTAATTTTTATTCTCTTAGTACAGTTTTATTCACATGGTGAAATGAAATGCCACAATACATATGACATTAAAGATCTAGCTGCCTTAAGTTGGATCAAGTACAAATTTTCATCACTGCAAAGCATTAATTTCAGAAAAACAGATATTTCAACAGCAATACTTCCATAGTAAGAATATACCTGCTGCATACTTTTAATTAAATGCAGGATAAGGAGTCTGTCTAGGGTCACTTTAGGATTATAAGGATTGTCAGTCGATGTTCATAGCAAATTACTTACATAAAATAAAGATGAAGATATTTGTGATGAAAGATGCTAGCCCGGATCCTTTTTAGATAGCACTCTCTTTTAAAGAAGCACCTCTGTAACCTTTATTTCCCCCATGACAAAAATGACTATTTCTTCCTGAGTGAAAATTTGGTTAAATGCATTGTTTACAAGAGTTTAGCCACATAAAAATTTACATTTCCCATTATCACTAAATCAGGAGACTACATTTGAAGCTGTAGAAAGAAACCACAACAATGCTCATTAGCAGGGACTTTAGAGTCAGTCGGACGATAGACCAAAGGATATTTAATGGTAATTTTAGAAATTAGATGGATAGCCGTGAAAAGAGTTTTGGCACCGTCCAATATGGAAATTGTTGATTTTGCTTATAGAGAGTTGGATTTTGTAAATTATGGTAAGACCACCACTCTACTGGACCGGAAGGTCGTATCTAATTATTGAATATCAGGTAGGAACAGAAAAGACAAGATCGCTGTTAGAATATTCTTTTAGCCAAGTTTCAGTAACAGAAGCAATGTCTAGGTTTTCTTCTAGAATGAAATCGTGTTATTCTGTATTATGTTTATCCAGGGGTCTAGCGTTAATCTAGGTAGATTTAAGAGAGGTTATACATGTATCTTGTATACTTGCAGTATATTTAGAAATGAAGTAACTAAAGGAATAGTGAGGCAAATTCAAATGATAAGCCCCAAATCATGTAACGAGGGGCCGAGAAGAGTGGGAGACAAAACCGGGGAGGATATGAGGAAAAGTAGTACATCACGCTTGTGGGCAATTCTACTTTAAAGGAACATTCCTTAAAAAGGGCAGGGTCCAGTGCCCAACCAGTCCACAGATGGGCACAGAAGGGCTTTCCTTTGCGCGTCTTGGCGTGCCACCTGTGTGCCTACCGTGCTTCCTCTCTGGCGGGCTAGTAAATGGCATTTGATGCTATAGTGCATATGGTCATGGACCTGAGAGACATGATAAAAACAAATCAAATAACGTGATGGGTAAGAAAAGAAAGATCAAATGAAACCCAACCATGTATGTTTGCAACATGGGACTCCTCCCTAGTGACTACCTGGAAAGGAACTATAATTAGAATATAATGAAAAACAGTAAACACATAAAAAGAATACAACCACGGTTCAGCACGTAAACTAAAAGAAAAGTCTAAAATAAGGAACCAGGATGGTGGAGCCAAACAACCATAAAACAAATACAAGGAAATGAATATATGGCGGCTGTGTAAGCAATTTAAAATAGATCTGCAGTGTCCAGATGAGAGTTTTAGGACTGTATTGAGTTTGTAGGCACTGACAAGAGAAAATCATCACTGGCACTGCAACAAAAGCACACAGGGGAAGGAAGGTGCACTTGGCATCCTGTCACGGGCTCCATGCGCGTGGTTATCCACACAATATTGCTTTCTTATTGCAAAGTGGTTATGAGGTCTCAGTACATGAACTGTTATGGAGCTTGTTTATAAGTGCCTGGTTTGAAGAAGCAAACATCACCACTATCCCTATGGATGGACAAAAGGTATGGATTTTGTGAAGGGGGCACTTCAATTTATTAGTTTATTATGATATGGAACTCCAAAGAGGTCCACATAAAACCAGACAGAACTATGCGAAGGCCAATACAGAGGTGCCTACAGTAAAAATATATGTACATTTGTAAAACAAAAAATAATGCCTTAGCAGTCTTATTGCCATGCTCTACAATGAAAATCCCAAAACAAGTAAAGTACAAGTGCAAGCGAGAATTCAATCAGCAATACAGTGCAATGCTCATACAGTATAGAGAATTATACATTCCTTGATACAGTACAAATTACACATTGTGCGAGAATAGCAAAATAAAATACTGTAAAAATGCACTGGATAAATCAATTAAATGATAGAATGCAGTTCTGATAAGATACGTGCTAGTATGGAGCCCATATTCATGAAAGTGCTACAAAGCTCGTTTACTGTCCAAATACAGGAAAATATTCAGTTGAGCATTACAATGCAATGCCAACAAAATACATGCTAGTCTGGGGTACATACTATTTAAAGTGCAACAGGATAAATAAGATGCTACAAAATCTCAGACAGAGAACAGTGCTAGGAGGCAATAAACACAACACTCCTCGCATCTGTCAAGCATCCGGCTTAATTCATCACATAAAATGCAGTTTCAAGGGGGGGGGGCATAAAGCCTTTACTACCCTCACTGAGCAGATGCAAGGCCAAAAACAATTACAGAGTTAACTCCTTAACCGCGGCGCAAATTCCACAGCGGTGCGGGAGTTCTAAAGAGTGGGCGGGGCCGCTTTGGCCAACCGACGTGCGCAGCACTAGCCAGGTAGAGCTCGCGACGGCTGTTGGCCGAGACGCGCACGGAAAGGGTTAAACAAAAATTGCAATGTGTAAACATTCAAAAAATATTAAAGAAATGCTTTTAAAAAATTAAGATTATTAGTCAGTCAGTTTTAGTTATAGGAGCAAATAAACATTGACAAGCTTTCGTTCTCGAGGTGAAGCCATACTTCGTAAAAAGTGGTCTTAAGAGTTGGCGACACAGTGAATATAAAAAGGGACATACATATATCACGTGATTAAGATCCTGGTCATAGTTCAAACAAAGATTACAAACCCTCTCATCCCTTAGTATACCTTCCTAAGATCCAGTAACAACTCGTAGGGGAAGCAAATTCAGCCTTAAAGTTCTACTACGAACACCCTGGGGTAAGTTCCATGTGACATAAAGTTGGACTTTTTTGCGAATAGTGCCCTCGATTACAATTTAATTTCGGGCATACTGAGCACCAAGCAGAATATCCCTATTACGACTCAATTCATAGATTAATTTTTCATAAATTTTTAGAAGAAGATTGGGAGAGGTGCTACCTCTTTCCAACTAATTCCAAACATATGCAGAGCTTTTGAATAATTAGTGAAGAGGGCACTTCTGCCCTTCATGCTATAGAATATTTCATGCTTTAGAGGATCACGGGTAGACCCATGATCGCTAGTCAGTAAATTGTTCCCGCACCTCAGGGCAGCTTTCCAAGCAGACTCAGTTGTAGAGAGAAGTCCAAATTTGAGCCGGAGAGGGGAGCAGGCAAATGGTTCAAATTACAAATTTGATGCCAAATACGCCCTTCAACCTTCTGGAAAAAGGACCAGTGCCACTCATCCATTACTTCACAAGAATAACTCAATGAGTGTGGTATTTTCATCTGATAGACCGGAAGGGCATGGACAAAGTTCCTTTGCCCACAGCACTTATACAGTCTGTGAATGGCTGAAGGTTGGGACAAAGCCCTACTTCTACAATGGCTAATATGTTTTTTGTTGAGGCAGTTACTATAGAAAATTCTACCTAGATAGGGGTAAAGCTCCACCTCGTCCAACTTATCATTCCCCACAAAATAATATAAATCCTTCCTGACTCTGCGCCCCTGAAACCAGGACTTTGCTCTTAGAAATACTTATTTGAGGGGCGTGGTTTCAGCGCAACCATGATGGCCACTCTGTTTTGAGCTCCGTCGGACCGCCGACGCGCTCACTCAAGCTGCATGATACTTGGATGAATTTTTGTTCACCATACAGCGGAAACGGACATCGGAATGGTTCAGGAACCCATGGCCTGAATTTCTGACGTCTGGGTTCGTCGTCTGGCATTACCGACTTTGCGCCGTTTTTCTCGTCATAGCTGGAGCTTCAAAATGGTGGCGACTACAAAGGTTTCGTCGATTCTTGGACCGAATGCGTGAGTTTATCGGTCGGTTTACCCTGGTTCCTCATATATTATTTACTCTACATGAGGTATGGTGCCAGCGCTCTCTATTCCTGCCTCTGCGCTGCATTATTCATGTTGGTGATGTGATTTCTGTGCATCCTGCACACACGGAAGGGGTGTTCTGACTGAATTGTTTTGGCTGGCCTACCATATAGCCGGGGACTCATTTTCTGGTTAGTTCTCCCTCAGAGTGAATGCAATATTTTAAACATTATTGTTTGGGAGCCTAATTTTTGAGTCTCTTTGGCTCTGTTTATCCTTGCAATCTTTTTTCAGAAAAATTTGCTGTATCAAAATGGCGGCCGTCAAGGAGCCCATGCCACCTCAGTGCGTGCTGGCAGGCATTTAATTTTCAGTGCCTGCTTGGGTTCCTGAAACTCTCCCTCAGGACGTTGTTGGCAGTATTATCAGGTGCATCTTATACATTGCAGTGGCTAAAGGGGAGTTGTGTATTGGAATACTTTTGCTGTCATTACTTTAAGGCCATTACGATATCTGCTGACAAAAATCTTGTAGGTCCATAACATCTAACTAGTATCCTTGTACTCAGTCGCTTGTGGTGCAAAGAAAGGAAGATATATTTCTGTTTGATCATCAGTCTGTTGGTGTGGCTTTAAGTGCGGTTGCCCATTTCTAGCTGGGCTTAACTGTGCAGAGTTACGCTATTTTTACGATCTGGTTTATCATCTGGCTTGGTTCCAATGGCAAAAAGCATGGGTGTCTCCTCAAAAGACAGAGATTCTAAGGGGAATTTGAAGAGGTCCAAACAAATTTCCCCCACTCCGGACTTAACATCTAAGGTCAATCAGGATTCAGTCGCTACGCTGGACACTATCCTGCACAACTTAATTCAGTCCATGATATTGCACAGAGTACCAAAACGAACACAGATTTACTTCAGGTTGAGATGGCAGCAATCCGGAATGATCTTAAAAATCTCTCTCTGCGTGTTTCCAATGCAGAAACCCGCATAAGTAATGTTGAGGATTCTACAAATAAGCAAGCTAAACATATGCAAAGTATGGAGCGTTCTTTGGTTTCACCGCAGTGAGATCTCACTGAACTGGAAGACAGGAATCGTAGGAGTAGCTTCCGTATTTTTGGTTTACCCAAGGATTGCGAAAAAGCTGCTTCATCAGTATTAGATTTTTTGCTTACTTGATTCCTACTGTGTTAAACATTTCATTTCAAAAAGACTTTGAAATAGAGCGTGCACCTTTAAACCGAAATCCTTGGCCTGTCCGCGACCGGTGATTTTTAAACCCCTGCGGCACTGACATACTGAACAGATTTGAGGTCAAATGAGGAAAATCAAACCTTTGCACTGGGATGGTCATAAAATTGCTATTTCACAAGATTTTGCCTGAGACACTGTCATTCGTCGGAAAGTTTTTCTGAATCTACGTAGAAGGCTTCTAGAGATGAACATTCCATTCTCCTTTGCAGGTCCCTCATGATTCAGAATAACTTACAGAGGTTGCACCCACATATACTTTGAACCCTCAGACTTGTCCACCTTTTTTGGATAATCAGTCTGAGTCTCAGATGGATTCCGAAACTCCTCCTGGCACCTCCAATTCTTAATCTTTTTCCTTTCCAGACGGGTTGGTTCATTACTTTCGGTGCCTTTCCACTAGTCTGTGGATGTTGATGTTTCCTCAGGTTTCTTGTTGTCAAGATGAGTATCTACTGTCAGGATTATTAGCTTTATGCTGTTTAATTTTTGTTTTTACTAACTTTTCTTTTACGGGTTTCATAGTTCATCAAGATGGCAGCATTATCTTGGTATTAGCTGGTTACATATGAGTGGTAATTGTGTCTTTCTCTTCTCCTTTTCACATTCTTTCTTTTCTAGGCTGGGTCTTTCTATTTATGTTCTTTCTTGATACATTTCATTTTCTACGGCTCGTATCTCTTCTTTCTTTACACTAGCTCTTGTTGGTCTTAGTCTCTCTTGTATGTCTATTTCTCAGTGTACGGTTTTTCTATTGTTCATTGACTATTTGTTGGCGATTAATCTTTTCCTGAGTGTTTATTACCTATTAGCTTTTTGTTTGTTACTATATTTTCTTTATTCTCATGTATTCTGTTTGTATAATCCATTACGTCTGAATTTACCATTATCAGGTTTGTGCCTGGTTCCTGATATTAATAGGCATAAGTCATGTAATCCATTTTATGTGTAATATGCTATCTTTTATTTTACCACATACATTAATTCTGATTTTTAGTAGACTATATGTTGGGTATTCATCAAATTAACCGTCTTTATAATATATCTACTATTTATTGCTGTTTGCTATTTATTTCCTACTATATCATAGATTCCAGTATTTTATTCATGTGTGTTATTAATTGTTTAAATATGGGTTACATTTGTGCGACAGCTGATATACTATTCTTCTCCACTCTTCTCACTCTCTGCTGTATTTAAATTTATATATTACCTTGATCTTTCCTTGCTGTGAGTTTTCATACATTTTTTTAATGAACTATATTTTGTATGGCTTTCGTTAGCTACTTCCTCATTGTTCATATGCTTTAGGATTGATTCTTAGATGATAATATGTTGCTCACTTATTAAATAGGATATATCTTATAGAACTTTTTTTCTTTTAATCATATAGAGGTATTTACTATTTACTTCCTACCCGTTCATTGAATTGAGCACTCTTTCCTAGATGCTATCAATTTCTATAGTGTTTGTCTCATTAAAGGTTTGTAATTTTAATGATTGTTTAGCATTTATAATACATCAATTTGCTATTTATTATACTATGTATATGTATTTATTACGCCTTAGGTGATTCCTTAATTTACTTATTATTGTTATTTATAAAATTTTAACTTGATATTTATTTTTTAGACTTAAAATGTGTAGGGCATTCTTTACATATGATATGTATAGGTTTTGGAACTTTTATAGCTTAACTTTATCGTTCGCCTAATGAGATTGTAGAATATAGTACTTTTAGTTTTATAATGTTCCGTTGCTCAATGTCGTATCTTTTTTGAGTGGTCTGCGCCGTGTGTGCTGGCCTCTGTGGTTGCTCCTCCACGTTATTCCTCCAATGTATTTTGTGTGTTACAGACATCCCCTGGTGGGGTTCTTCTTTGATGTTCAGTTTTTCCTTGAAATTTCTTTTTCTTCTCTTCTTTTTAGTTTTTTCTTTCTCTTTTTATATCCTTTCTTCTCTGGGGACTTCTGCTTTGGCATATTCTTTAAGTCCTTTTTTATCTTTCACCTACCTCTAGACCTGATGTAATGTTAGATTGGTTTTCTTTTCTACTGTATCAAATATTTTTATTTATTTTGGTTTACATCTATTTATGTCTGGTCTGAATGTGCTTTCACTTAATGCTTGCGGCCTAAATCACCAAGTTAAGAGGGCCAACATTCTAGAGTATTGCAAAAGCCTATCTGGTGATATTGTTTTACTTCAGGAAACTAAGATAGACTATAAGGAAGCTTTACATTTATGGAAGGAGTGGGTCCTTGATGTGGCATGTTCTGAAGCCTCTGGTAAGAGGAATGGGGTTGTGACATTGATTTCCAAAAACTCTGGTCTATTATTACTGCCGAGCATGATTCTGAGGGTTGATGGTTGCTTTCTCGCTTGTCTACTGGCTCGGTTGACATATATATTATGAACATCTATGTCCCTAACATCGATGATCATCTTTTTTGGAGTTCTATAAGTAAAAAGCTTTCTGAAATTTCTCAAATTGCTAAAACAATTGTTGGTGGTGATTTCAATTTACCTATGGACCCTATTTTAGACAGACACTCTGCTTTTAAATTTCGTCCTCCTATGGCGCATAAACAATTGCTTAATATGTGTTCTTCTTATCAGCTTACTGACATTTGGAGAATGCATAATCCTACGGGTAGTGATTTCACCTTTTTCTCCTCTCCACATTCGAGTTTTTCTCGTATTGACTATCTTCTAGGGGATGCAGTGCTTTTAAAGCAAACTACAAATGTTAGGATTCATCCAATAGTTGTTTCTGAACACGCAGCGGTATCATTCAGTCTCCTTAATCTTACGGATAAATGTGGACTGCGTACTTGCCGCCTTAATACAGAGATTTTGGATGATAATGATGAAGTTAAACAACTAACCGAAGAAATTGGCAACTCTTTAAAGATAATGAGTCTGTGGTGAGTTACCCAGAAGTCTTGTGGGGTGCCTTTAAATGTACTATTAGAGGCCATATTATCAAACAAATGGCAAAAAGGAATGCGAATATTAGGAAGTCACTCAAACCTTTGGGGGATGATATGCAACTTAAAGAGATTTTATATAGAAGCTCTAATGATAAGTCGCTCCTACAAGACATCAAGAATTTAAAATACTCATTTAATTCCATAGTTACTAAAAGAGCTTATGTTGGTGTTCATGCTCAAAAATCTAGACAAATGTTGTTACGAAATAGAGCAGGTAAGATGTTAGCTGCTACCTTAAAATATCAAAACACAAATGTCAAAACTGCTCAGATCTCCTTTATCAATGATAATTCTGGATCTAGGAAATTCCATACTCAAGAAATTCTTGAAGTTTTTTGTGATTTTTATAAAAAGCTATATACTCTCAAAGATCAGTGTACTATTGCTAAATGTCAACAATTCTTGGCCTCGATCCCTAAAAACACTACCTCTGATTCAGATATGGTGGCTTTGGAGAAACCAATTGATTCTGTAGAGATAATTCAGGCCATTAGGGCTACTCAGTCGGGTAAGGCACCAGGGCCTGATGGGTACCCTATTGATTTTTATAAGACATTCTTATCCTCAATAATAAAATATCTCAAGGAGGTTTTTGATAATTTTGTCATGACATGTAAGGTCTCTGGTTCAGCCGCTGAGGCTACTATTGTTGTGATTCCTAAGGAGGGTAAAGACCACTCTGACCCTGAAAATGTCCATCCAATTTCACTTTTAAATATGGAAGCTAACATTTTTGCCAAGATTCTGGCTAAACGTTTAGAGGGCCATATCCCTAATCTTATCCATACCTCGCAGATGGGTTTTGTTAAGGGAAGACTGGCTAGAGATAATATCCGACCTTTTGTCATATTTTGGAGAAAGCAAAACTTTCGGATTTGCCTTCAGCAGCGATTGCCCTTGACGCCGAAAATGCTTATGATAAAGTCTCTTGGCCTTTTTTACAAACAGTGCTTCAGTCTCACAACCTAGAAGTTTCTTTTATCAATATGGTAATGTCCTTGTATGAACATCCTAAAGCTAATATTAGAATCAATGGGGCTACGTCTTCTATTTTTAATCTCTGTCAGGGCACTAGATAAAAATGTCCATTATCACCCTTTCTTTTTCTATTGTCCATAGATCCACTCCTTCGGTTACTCAACTTGAATCAGGCTATCAAAGGCTTTCAATTTGGTTCACAGAAAATTAAAACGGGCGCTTATGCAGATGACGTTCTCAATTTTTCTGAGGATATTGCTACTGCTATTCCTGACATTTCCAATACTATTGAAGAATTCTCGCTAGTCTCAGGGTATACTCTAAATAAGGATAAGACTGAAACATTGTGTTTCCCTTCTCACATGGGTAATGCAGGTTTCAAATGGCAATCCACTCGTATTAAATATCTAAGAATTTGGTTTTGTAAAAACCTTTCAGATACTATCTCTAATAATGAATCTCATACAATAGCTAAGGTTAAAGAGCTGCTGACCGCGTGGTCTCCTAAATATATTTCCTGGTGGGGACGATTTCGAACTCTTAAAATGATGATAACTACAATTGTTAATTTCTTGTCCTCTATGCTGCCTATAAGGCTTCCCTCAACACTTATCACTAATCTTTGGTATTGCAATTGAGCTCTCATTACCTATAATCTTCTTTACCCCTTGACGACACGGATATACAACTGTTGGATCTCCTTATATCAATCGCTGTTAAAGTTATATTAACAGAATGGAAATCGTTCAATTCTCTATCATATCATACTTGGTGGGCATGGGTATCATATCTTCGTGGGGTTCTTCGTGGAGCTCATACTTTTGTTGAGGAGAAGCACTATACGCCTTCCATTTATAACACTGTTTGGAGGTCATTGGATAAATATATGAGCTTGGCTTCGCAAGGGTTGGCGGCTCAGTATCCTTTTGTGTCTACCTCTTAACTTGTCTCCCTCAGTGAAGCAGCTGTCCCCATCTATGGCTTGTCCTCTCTTCTCTTCTCTTCCTTTCTTTTCTCTTTCTTTCTACTTCCTATTCTCTATTCTTTCTTTTTTTCTTTTTCTCTTTCTTTCTTTCTCTTTATTGGGTTGTCTTACATATCTAAGCAACACAACTAGTTTTTATCCTGATTTGATGAGCTTTTACATATATTTATTTACATATATTATATTTGTTTTCATGAATTTGCGCAGCTATTTATGGTTCACAATGCTAAGTTGTATTGCATTTTATTATAATTGAATTAACTTGTGTTTCTTAAAATAATAAAAATATTGGGACAAAAAATAAATATTTATTTTAAAAAAATGTTTGTCAGCATACTGTTCCAGTGCAGTAAGCCACCTCTGTAATCCTATTGTGGTTAAATTTAATAAAACAATGCTGTCACCATAGCGTAGACAACCAACATAAATTGATCCCAAATTGCGTTGATCCCCTTTAATCTGTCCAACTCTGTATGGTAAATCATGGGTATAGAAGGAAAAGAGGAGGGGCGCCAGCAAGCACCCTTGCTTCAAACCATTGTGTGTCTCCACTTTACTAAACAGACCCCGATTTCCTCCCATCAAAACCTGAGTCCAGGTGGAAGAATGAAAGGCAATGATTAGCCTTAGTAGGTGTACAGGGGTCCCCAATGCTAACAGTTGACTCCACAGCATCCTGCGGTCAACCCTGATGAATGCTGTGCAGAAATCAATAAAGGTGGAAGATATAGGCATGCCCTTACCCACGGGGTACTTATTGATCAGCCTTTGAAGAGCTGTAATATAATCGAAGATACCCAATTCTTGTGGAAACCAGCCTGCGCAACAGGAAAAATAGTGTTACCAAATACCCAATCCTCCAGATGAAGAAGAATACTTTTGGTGAACAATTTCACAGTCGCGCCCAGTAAGGCAATCTGCCTAAAACTGGCAGGAGAGGTTTTGGAGCCTTTTTAGGTTTCGCCTGGCGAAAAGCTGCACAAGCAGCGGTTCGCACAGGCGAAAACCTTTGTTTACCAGTATGGATGTTCGTCCCGCCTCTGTTTCCTATTGGCTAGCTCCATAAATGGACACTAGCCATTGGCAAACAGAGGCGTCCGTCATTCTGCGAGGCGACTCGTGGGCGTTTCTGAGAATTTTTCTCATCCGGCCCCTTTGGACACGTCAGTGCGGCGGTGGGCGGGGTTTATTTTTTTGTTCGTTGAGGTTTCTTTTCGTCATTCCACGGCCGACCGCCGCCGGAGGAAGTCCAGGTCCAGGTGAGTGCTTTCCGTGTGCCCGTTCGTTCCCGCACCCTCCTCCCGCTGTCCGTCTTCCCATTCCTGCCCCCCCTCCCGCTGTTCGTGTCCCCGTTCCCACCCCCCTCCCGCTGTCCGTGTGCCTCCCGCTGTCCGTGTGCCTGCCCGCCGCTCTCCCGCTGTCCGTGTGCCTGCCCGCCCCCTCCCGCTGTCCGTGTGCCTGTAGTACAGAATGCGGTAGATTTATCTGTGGTACATCCAAAAGTGATGAAAGATACTGGTACTGAGTGCTCGTTCAAGGAGCAACTTCTCCCACGTGACTTTGTCTGCTCCAACCTGTCTGCCGCACTTGTCAGTTTTCACGGGTGGAGTGAAAATGTAATACAACTTTCTCACCTCTTTAATCCTGAAATACAGCAATCGGCATGCGATATAACCAGCCAATATTTTCAAAATGCTGCAAACTGCGTCGTAGTCAATAACCAGCATTTGTAGTATCGTTTGATCGATTTGGTGGAGGAACATTTATTTTTTGTTGAAAACTGTTGAATATGTGATAAATCCATTATCAGACAGAAAAATGGATTGGCGCAGAATTGTTTATTTCCAGTAGCCTATACAAAAGGATTACCCGTGTTAAGTATACATGTCCCTTTCTGAACAGGAATGTCTAAGCCCACTAATGAATGTATATACAAGATGGCCAAGTTGTGCTTGCCGGTTTAGCACTCTCGCTGGGTGGGTGTGTGTATGTGACTGCTCTGGTTGTGTGTGTGTGGGGGGCTCTGGGTGTGTGTGTGTGGCTCTGGGTGTGGCTGGCTCTGGGTGTGTGTGGCTGGCTCTGGATGTGTGTGGCTGGCTCTGGGTGTGTGTGTGTGGCTCTTGGTGTGTGCGTGTGTGGTAGTAATTGCTGTCTGCTGAGCTCGTCCGTAGGGTACAATAGTTCTCACATTTGCGAGAGATTAAGCTATTGGCAATGTAAATGACAATGCCATTTATTTATCTGTTTTCAAAACCAACACATAAATACAAATTTTGTCATTTACAATGCCAATAGCTCTAACTTCTCCAAAGGCGAAACCGTTGCATTGTAAATGCTTGTTTATACAAGGGTACAACAATGCTGCCCTTCCATGAGCACGGAATGACCCCGGTAAGGTAGCAATATTGAAACAAAGGACACAGAAAAAGAGCCCATGATTCTTGTTTGATGAGAGATATCGGATGCACTCTCTCCCGCAGGTTGTTCCACCTCTTCCTACAGCATGCACTCTGTCAACTATCTGTCCCAAATTTGCCTTTTGTGAGCTATAGTTGTATTTTCTACTTGGGCTCCAAAAAACTGTAGCTGTACTCTAATAACTGTATCCACCATGACTGGCAATTCTCCCTCAGTAAAACAGTAAAACAGGGATTTTTCCTCCCTGCCATTATCAAATAATAAACTTAAATAGATTTTTCCTCCCTGCCATTATCAAATAATAAACTTAAATAAATGTAATAACCCACAAGAAAATAAATAGAAAAATGAACAAGAAACAGAGAAAGCTAAATATACCGCTCTTTACTGAAAAAGTTCTTATGAAGAATGATCTGCTGCAGCGGAATGGCAAAGTATCATGGTCTGAAATGGAGTGTGTTTTAGAGTGTGGGATGCAGGTGAAAACAATTAGCAAAAACACATGAGGTGTGTGATGCTTGCAACCATCCATAAGCCACAAGAATGGTACAATGCTGAACGCGTCCCACAACGCATTCCTGCTGTCAAGAATCCGCTGCTAGGACAACGCCAGCACAACTGAGGAATCTAAAAAGGCTCGGCGCAATACCCCCACTCTGACGGAATATTGTTAGCCAACAGAGGAGTCCACCGCGTTGACAGAGGTGAGCCTCTTACACGAAGGAAAACACTCTGTCAACGCGGAAGGAGGATCAGCCAGCCCACATCTAAATTGGGTGGGCGGGAATGCTTTGGCTTGAGAGAATGCTTGTAAACACCACCATGGAGGGACGATGGGAGTCCTGCCAGGATCTTAATCAGGCCCAGCGTTTCTTATGGATAGTGTCACAAACAGTGTAAAAAATAAAACCCTATCTCACCTCCCACCTGGCATGCCTCTATGGTAGCAGCTTTTCACCTCTCTCACCCCCACACCTGGCATGCCTCTATATCAGTAGCGTCTCCCGCTCTCACCTTCCACCTGGCATGCCTCTATATCAGTAGCGTCTCCCGCTCTCACCTTCCACCTGGCATGCCTCTATATCAGCAGCTTCTCCCTTTCTCACCTGGCATGCCTCTGTGCCATGAGCTTCTCCCCTTGCACCTGGCATGCTTCTTTATCAGCAGCTTCTCCCTCTCTCACCCCACCTGGCATGCCTCTATGGCACCAGCTTTTCACCTCTCTCACACCCACCTGGCCTGCCTCTGTGCCATGAGCTTCTCACCTCACACCTGGCATGCCTCTGTGCCATGAGCTTCTCCCCTCACACCTGGCATGCTTCTATATCAGCAGCTTCTCCCTCTCTCACCCCACCTGGCATGCCTCTACGGTAGCAGCTTCTGGCCTCTCTCACTTCCCACCAGACATGCCTCTTTGGCAGCAGTTTTTCACCTCTCTCAGCCTCAACTGGCAAGACTCTGTGGCAGCAGATTCTCACCTCTCTCTCCTTCCATTAGGCATGCCTCTAGGGCAGCAGCTTCTCACCTCCCTCGCCACACCTGGCATGTCTCTGTGGCAGCAGCTTCTCACCTCTCTCCCCCCACACCTGGCATGCCTCTTGGACAGCAGCTTCTCACCTCTCTCACCCCACCTGGCATGACTCTATGGTAGCAACATATCACCTCTCTCACCTTGAACCTGGCATGCCTCTTTGGCAGCAGCATCTCACCTCTCTCACCCCCACACCTGGCATGCCTCTTTGCAGCAACTTCTCACCTCTCTCACCCCACCTGGCATGACATGCCTCCATGACACCAGCTTCTCACCTCTCTTATCCTAACAATTAACTTACAGCAATGTAGACACTGAGCGCCTCTATTTACTTCTTTTCTCGAGATAAGAACAGTGCACAGGAACATGTACGACAGTACATTTAGAACCTGAAAGGCCAACATAAGGCCAGGGTGCGGAAAGGCTTACCAGTTTTCAGGATAAATGCTATTTAAATTTCCTTCGTTGAATGTATGCTTATTATTTTTTTTTAACTCACAAGATAATGGACGGAATGTTGCACAATGGCAAAACATTCACCCCCAGTCACAGATCTGGGTTTAATCCATCGTTATTTTGCTCACCAAGCCACCCGAGTTCAGACATGGCCATATGCAAATCAGTCTTGACCCTGTGCCTCATGGGAACAGTCCAGCCCGAACTGCCAAGCCATGTCTTCCCTGGCAGTTCGGCTGGACTGTTCCCATGAGGCACAGGGTCAAGACTGATTTGCATATGGCCATGTCTGAACTGGGGTGGCTTGGTGAGCAAAATAACGATGGATTAAAGCCATTTTGTGTGTTTTGCTGTTCACCCTATGTGGGAAGGGTATGCCGAGACGTGGGTCCCTTGCTCACTAAGCCACTGGAGTCAAGCTATCCTGGCTGAAGACGGCTGATAGCCAAAAAAGGGTCCTAAGATGCTTGATTCCGGTGCAACATTCCGTCCATCATCTTGTGTGTTTTGCTATTTTATTTTTTTATCCATAAAAATCTGGCAAGGATCTGGCCATCCTGGACATATGTTGAGTCCCATTAATATAGAACTGTATGCTGCGGGCAGCTGCTTCTATAAGGATAATGTACTGAGATGTGTAAGAAAATAGAAAATACTAGAAGTTAATATTTGAAGCAATCGGAAATGTTGTCTTTAGTATTATGTGATGCACATGTGGTTAGTTCTGGCTGTAGCACAGGGTGGCCAAATTAGGTCCAGGAGGGCCTGATCAATACCGGATGTTAAAGATGTGCACATATGCGTCACTTTTAAGACACTGGTGCGTCACTTTTTGTGACGCACCAGTGGCGTAAAAAATGTGCCTTGTTGCGCCATATTTACAAACTGACGCATCTAGGTAGATGCGTCACTTTGTAAACCCCTGCGCTACATTATACCTACGCCAGGTATAATGTATGCAAGGGGGGGCGTATTGACGCAAGAAAGGGTCGTAGAAGTGATGCAGTGAAATCTATGTGATTTCACTGCGCCACTTCTAAGACACAAATGCGTCAATTTCTTACGTCTGCCTCACAGCAGGCGTAAGACTGACGCAGGCCCTTTCACATGGGGCTTGCCCCATGTGAAAGGATACATTGCTGGAGTTGCGTCACTTTTGTGACACACTCCAGCAATGCGTCACTTTTGCACCATGCAGATACGTCAGAAATACTGACGTATCTGTACCTCCTTGCGCAATGATGCGTCATACTGTAAATATGACGCATCATTGGTGTCGCAAGGAGGGCGCAATGAAAAGTGACGCATCGCTGTTTTCACGCAGCGACGCGTCACTTTTCATAAATGAGGCCCCTGTTACATACACATATCCTGAAACTTGCACATGGATCCTGCTCTTCTAGATCTTCCTGGGGTACCCATCTCTTTTATATCAGGAGTTTGCAGTCACACTACTGTCATCAGGCAACCCAATATTTGGCTCTAAAATAGGAAGAAACAAGACAGACAGTTTGATGTCCGTCTGCACGTTTTATCCTCTGTCTTCAAGGGATCATTGGATGAGAACAGGTTAATTTTATCCCTGTGAACAGGACCACCGTTTAGTTTTAGTGTACACACACGGAAGGGTAATGCTTCACTCTCATTTTAACGGGGAAGGGGCAATCCTCTTTTTTGAAATGGACACCACCAAACCTTCAACTAGGCCTGAGCTAGACAGCGCAGAGAGGCAGACAGCGCCTCGAGACGCTCACGGGTGATGCAGCAGCGCTTTACAAATCATAATTGATTGATTGAGCCATGTCACTTCTAGAGCCACGCAAACCTTCCAAATCTTGCCACTTTAGCTCGAAGTAAAATAAAACATGCACATTAAAGTGCAATCAATTCGGACACCTGTGAGGATACATAGATACACCTGTTCATGAACTGGCAGCTTGGAAAAGAACATAAGCGTTTCAAACTGTTGCTTTTTATTTGCATTTTTACCTAAAATTTGAAAATTAGAATCACTCAATGGCACCAGTGAGCGAATCCTTCCTTCCTGAATCACCTTGCTATGATGATCATTGTGTGGAAACGTAGAGATCTGAAAGTGAGAAAGGACTAAAGGGTAGAATCCTTGAAATACTGAGGATGGGAATTGTGGCATATATTGAAATTAAGAAAGTTAACACATCTTACTTATATTCCTAGTGTATAGTCCTGCCATCCACCCTTGTGTTTACTCTGCCTCCAATAATACTTCACCTTGAGTCCTGTGAGGGATATATTTATGTGGTAGCTCGAGGGAAGATGTCTTGGGAACACCACTGAAAGCAAGCAGACCTATACCCAATACAAGATACTGGAATGGAAAGGCATGGTTGCAAAACAAATGTAAAGAGAAAAAGGACTTTTATTTACTGGGAAAATTGGTGGCAATTTTGTAATCAATATGAATCCTGATATAGTTGTTAGATGAACACACATTTACAGCATATCCTTGTATATATTCCTGCCTTCCAACCCTGAGTATTATATTTGTACCTTATTACGTCACCTCACTTCTTGTGAGAGATACTTGGAGGTGTTTGAAAGAGACAACAGTGAAAGTGAGGTAGGACTACAATCAGAAAAGGACACAACAGTGACCATGCTAGGATGGGAAGGCAGAGATGAGCAAACAGGGAAGATGAACCTCAGACTGACTGGGGGTGAGAGGGGCAGGAGAAGTGGATAAACTGGGACAAAAGGAGCATGGTGTCTAAGGGAAGAGATGACATGATGACAGGAGGAAGGGAGGCTAGGAAAAAACAGGGGGTGACAGCGCAAGGGGAACAAGGATGTGATGTCCAAAGAGGCGTGAACGCACAAGTGAAAGAGGAAAGCGCAGCAACGAGCAAAGAGGAGTCAACATGAAGAAGCCATTACAAGCAAAGAGCTGTCAAGCCAGACCTAAACAAGACAACACAGTGGTACATAATTCATGGTTGCACACCAGGTGCATGCTCAGCCTTGGATTCTCATTCCCTGTGGTTCTTGCGGAAGCTGGGCAGGTCAAGTTGAGGCACAGATACAGAGCGACCATCGTAACACACCTCGGATGTCCACTTTCAATCCTCACGTCCGCTTCATGGCTAGCTTTGTTGGAAGCATCAATGATATTTGAAGGGAATTCTGACAATCAACGCCTCTTGCCCGAACCCTTACGATATGGAAGCTGTACTTCAGCCAAGCTTGCCCCTGTGCACTGACTAGGGTGCTTGTGCTGGTGGGTGGGACTTCATCTACTCACGACTAGCAGCTCATTGCAATTCTTTGGGTCCTGGCATGCCGCTACAAGCCAAAGATTTGGAAAAGGCCCATATGGTCACCCCAAGGAAGTCTACGGTTGGTGCATGAGTGTTGAAGCAATGCCAGGTTTTCAAGATAATCACAGAAGCAGTAAATGATTAATTATACGTACCCTTACCTCATGTGGATATCATGAAAACCTCATAAGACTTGCACCCTCCTGGGCCACAATTACACTCCAGTTTTGTAACTTGTAACTCCTGAAGAAGTCCTGGTCTGTGAACTTTTTCTTTTGGTGCAACATGTCTGACACTTTTTGACTTAACCTCAGCACCAGAGCGTTGCTGCAGCCTCAGCTGGGGAAGGCTCTTGAGCCCTCGAGGTCCTAGTGCCCCATGGAGTTTCTAGGTGTCCAAGACCCCTCCCCAGCAACAGGTATTTCTACGGCTTCATTGTGGGTGGTGCCTTCTTATGTTCAAGTCTGTATCCAGGGCCGGCCTTAGGCATGTGCAAGCTGTGCACCTGCACAGGGCCGACAAACCCCAGGGGCCACCACGCATATATATATATATGCTTAATATAATAATCCTCTGAGGATCGATACATATTTGCGTGGCGGCCCCAGTGGCAGGGATTTGGCGGCCTCTGGCTCTGTTCCACTTCCAAACACCCTGACCCCCTTTCTGAGCTCCGTGGGGCTCCGCCCTGCCCAGACCCCCTTTTCCGGGGCCCCCTACCTACGTTCCCTGCCGAGGGCCGCCATGAGCTTAGAGCCGCCCCTGCTGTACCCTGCATGCTCTGTCTGACTTTAGATACCATCTTTCCCGTGAAGTGTGCTCTGCCTTGCCCTGAATGCATTGTTTTCATTCATTTGCATAACGCTTCCCTGATGAGCATTGTTTACCTTTGTTTATGTGCATTAAATGCCCTTTAACAAACACATTAGCTTCTTGCTCACATGATAAACTTCGCTGCTGATCTTCACTGCTTTCCAAGTGAGATTGTTAAAGAGTGCCAGGGGTGCTTTTATAGATCTGGTGACATTTTAAGAAGTGCCCATTTGCATTTTCAGTGTTTGTTTCCCGGCAGTGCAGTAGGATATGCTCAAGAGCAGCATCAGACAGTGAGGCGCGTGCTCCCTTACACGTGCACGCAACAACTCTACTTACTAGCTCCAAGCCTGAAATTTGAATAGTGCCATTTGCAAAGCTCCTTTCTCCATCACTAAATTATAAAGAGCTGGCAATCTTCCTTCCAGTGACCTTTCCACTAGGTCATTATTCCCCATTGTTTAGCTCAAAGGAATAAAACAGGCAGAAAAAGCATAAACAACACTGTACAAATGGCATTTGTGCCAAGGTGTTTTTTGCAAACACTAATAACTTACATAGCAGTCAAGGGATGTATGTCATTACAACGCATGCTTTCACTCCGCATGCCATTACGGAGCAACTTTTACAATGCAAGTCGTTACAACGACTTGCGTTGGGGGGCGCTGGATAGTGGAATAGTTTAATTTACTATTCCATCTCAGGTCCCCGTGGATAGTAGGGAAGGTGTTGGATAGTAATTAAACTATTCCCTATTCTAGAGCGCCCTCCAGCGCAAGTCGTTGTAATGACTTCCGTTGTTATAGTTGCATCGTAATGGTAGTGCGGAGTAAAAGTTGCGTTGTAAAGGATGTTTCCTCAGTCAAGCTTCCAGATTGCTTATGTGTGACATTTCCATGGTTTCAGTGCGGATATGAGTGACATTTAATTGCCAAATGTGTGACACTTAGGGCCCTATCACGACTTTGACGGTGCGGCGGCGGGACCATGTGGAGACCGCCCGCCCTATTATGAGTTTTTAAGTAATTGGCGGGCTTTTTCTTATGACACTCCCACGGGGGTGCCTATAAAATAGGCACTGCAATTGGAACGTCAAAGGAAGCTCCAGCACAGCATGGAAGGAAAAGTCCATGCCGTGCTTGAACTTCTGTGTATGCACACTGGGGGGCACATGTGTGTGTGTATATATATATATATATATATATATATATATATGTATATATATATATATATATTTTTTTTTTAAGAATGTGGGCACAGCTGACACAGGAAAAGAAGGATTTGTTAGATCTTGGAAATATTGTGAAAGCAGGTCACCACTGCAGCTCTGTCAGCCCCTTCAGGGGCTCTGAATTAGGTCACATCCCCACAGCTGACCATGTCTCATTAAACCCATTTTATCACAGGAAACAAGTGGAAGGTTTCCTAGGGGCAGACTGCCTGGGAAATGCCTCTGAGAACTGCTGCTATTTTGGCAGTATGATGCATGCAGTGGAAATAACAGGGGAAGTAGCCTTTCAGACTCTCTGGGTCAAGTTCATAAAGATATTTAAATGTGTAAGTAGAACTTAGACCTGAGACTGCCATGATTCATGAATACAAGTTCACGCTTTGTATTAAGAACTGTCACTTTATAATTGTTCATCCACTCATGTACTATTAGCCCCCCGCATAATATTATGTGGGGGTAAATCTGCTAATCCCCCAAAGCTTTGGGGGAGCTCTGTATGCCCGACTAATATATGTATGCGGTGATAGAAAACCAGCATTAAAATGCGTTAGTTTAACCCCTGATGAGTGGTACTTGGCAGGGCTGATTGTTACGAGCAATTTCCAATCTCCCCGCAATCCTATATTTGTACAAAAGTGCACCATATTTGTAGGGCCTGTGTCTTCCATGATGCAATAATATTATTTAGCAACTGCAACTTAAATTGAGCGTAGCACTGCATCTTAAGAAATAACATACCCCCAGAATCATCAAAGTCCTGTTTTGCGAGTACTTAATAGCGATTTTTAAGGAATCGCTATTAAAGACTCGCAAAACAGGATGCATGTAGAAATCGCAATATTTTATGCGATTTCTACTGCTTCCTTATGTGCGATTCGCTAATTGCTAATCGCAAATAAGGAATGGCTTTCCCATTCATGCCTATGGGCCTAAAGGCCCATAGGCATGAATGGGGAGTCATTCCTTATTTGCGATTAGCAATTAGCGAATCGCAAATAAGGAAGCGATTTCAAGGGTGCCAGGGTGTCCAAAGGACACCCTGTGGCACCCCTGAAATGGTAATGTACACTGGTGTTGCGCACACACATGTCCAAAGGACATGTGTGTGTGTAACATACAACTTAGAAAAATGCACTAAAGTGCATTTTTCTAAGTTTTCGCTATTTACCACGTAGTTAGACTTCGCGGTAAATAGCAGGCCCAGATTGCGAATTCGCAATTTTAAAATGGTTCGTGAATTGCATTTACGGAATCTCACATTGAGATTCCTTAAATGCAATTATTGGCAATTTAGCGATTTCTAAAATTGCGATTTTTTTCATTTGGGATGATGAATCCCAAATGCAAAAATAGCGCTCGCAAAGGGCCAGATTCTCAGAATCTGGCCCTTTGCGAGCCGATTTTGGCTTGATGAATCGTGCTGATAATTTGTACTCTATTAGCTCGTTTTCCTTACCCAGAGACTCGCCTGTGTGTTCTTAGTTACTTTATTTCTTTTATTTGGGGAATTTATGTCAAGCAGTCTTAGCCCAGGAGAGCAATGGAAGGGGAATATGTGTCCCTTAAGTGGGTTCCAGAAGGGAAGTGGGTATGATTACATGGCAATAAGCCAGTGCTTCCCAAACGTTTTAGAGCCACAACTCAATTTTTAGAACCACAAACGTTTGTGGCTCACCTAGCTTTAATGGACATGAGGCAGGCGTTTTTTTATTATCACTAAAGCATTGTGCTGTAGCACATACAGCCTGATTCATGAAGCGAAATAGCGCCCGCAATGGCTGCGAAAACGCAATTGCGGGTGCAAAACACGGAATCGGCATTCAAGTACGAAATAGCGAAATCGCTAAAAAATAATAGCGAGCGGAATAGCGATTACGCTGTAAAAGTCGCAGACTCCGGGAAGTCGAGCATTAGCGATAATGAAATAGCGCCCAACCACGGAATCTGCGAATTGAATAGCGAAACGCAATATTGTCTCAATCGGCATTCATGAAAGAAATACATTAGCGAAAAATCGCTAAATCGCACATTAGCGCGGCGCAATTTAAGGACAACTCAAAGCAGGTGGTAACCATAAAAGCCATGATTAACCAAAATTTGAAAAACTGTTAGCCAATCACCAACAGGTCCAGGCCTGACCAATCACACATAAGGACATTCAGCAGCAGCAATAGGCGTTCCACAATGCCTGGGATGTACATGGTGGTGAGGCGGCGAAGGCTACAGCGAGCAGCACGGAGGAGACGCATGAGGCAGGCAAGGATTTACCGGCAGCGGGTCACCTTGCTGGGGCAAACCAGAGAACAGATTTTTGCGAAATACAGGCTGAATGGGGAAATGATCACCTGGCTGATACAAGAACTCGACCCCATCATGCAGCACCCAACAAGGCGAAACAATTCTGTGCCCACACATGTGCAGGTATTGTGCAGCCTGCACCTCCTGGCATCCGGCAGTTTCCAGGGCATAGTAGCCGCTGCTGGGGGGATTTCCCAGCCCACCATGTCACGCTGCCTCCACACTTTTGTTGACGCCATGCTCACCCAGCTCCACCGGCACATCACATTTCCCACGAGCCAACAGGATTTGGACCTCACAAAACTACAATTTTATAATGTTGCCCATTTTCCCCATGTCCTTGGCTGCATAGACTGTACCCACGTCGCCATCTGCCCACCAGCTGGCACGGAGTATATGTACCGCAACAGGAAGTCGTACCACTCCCTCAACATACAGATGGTCTGCAATGCCAAGACCATCATCACTGACATTGTGGCCCAGTACCCAGGGAGTACCCATGACTCCTTTATCTTCAGGCACAGCGGACTCCACACACGACTGATCAGGGGAGAGTTTGGGGAAGGACACCTACTTGGTAAGTACACTTTGTCGACAATGTCACATTGCTATGAAGTAACTGCGCTGCACAGGCAATCAACATCTACTCCTCTCATTCAGGTGACAGTGGCTACGCCCTACGGGAATACCTCCTGACCCCTTACCTCAACCCTGCCACACCTCAGCAACGCCGCTACAATGTTGCGCACATCCGGACAAGGAACTGTATTGAAAGGACATTTGGCCTGCTCAAGAGCAGGTTCCGTATACTGCACAAGACAGGTGGGGCCATGTATTACAGTCCTGCAGCGTGCTGCCGCATTGTGGCTGTCTGTGCAATGCTTCATAACATTGCAACCAAGCGCCGGATACCAGTTGACATCTCAGGCAGTGAATCTGAGGGGGACGATCGGCCACCAGCACATGCGCACCATGCACGCGGGGAGAACCCAGCTGAAGGCCACAGACATCGCAACCACATCACAGCTAACAATTTCTAGCCCACCCCCTTCCCCCACCCCACATATCACAATTGCATGCAAACTGTAATGATTACACAAGGCGTATGTGTGCACCAAAATAAATGTATTTGTTAGAATCACAAAAAAATATATGGGTCTCCGTAACAACTATTTACAAAAAGCAGTATTCATGCATACTGCATGAGACGCTCCATGGCAGGCTTAAGTTCAGCCTGCGCCTGTGTCCCTGACACAATGTCATTGGCGCCTCCGGCGCACAATTCCCAGGCGCCTGGGAGCCTCTTCCTCTTCCTGGGCAGCTGGAGCTGGGGCAGCCCTTGTGCTGCGCCTAGGTGTGGGGGCCTGCGTGGCAGAGTGGCTGCTGACACTAGAGGCACCCTCACTAGCATCATCACCCCCCACAATTGCCGGAATCACAGGTGCGTGCAGTGCGGTGACGGCGGTTGTCAAATGCTCCAGCACTCGGGTAATATCCTCGCAGCACTGGACGAGTTGGTGCTGCTGGGTTAACGAGCGCCGCGCAAGCAGGGTGGTGGCATTTGCCGAGGCATAATTGGAGCGGCTATAGGTAGACAGCCGGCTCAGCAACTGGTGGTGGCGCCTGCTAGCAACACTTCGGTGCTTCACCAGCGCTGCAGTGTTGTGTTCCATAGCCGTCGCCATGCGGTCAATGGCCGCCGTCATGCGGTCCACCCTCTCGCCCACTCCCGCCACATTGCGGCCGATCTTCTGCAGCTGGAGCTGGATGGCTCCTTGCTGCTGCGACTGGCGCTGGTGTAAACGCAGCATGCGCCGCTCCACACTCATGCAGGCGTGGAAATGGCCATTGCCCCTCCTGGTGGTAGGCCGCTGTGTAGCGGATGTGGCTGGCCCAGATGGTGGTGGACGAGCTGCAGGTCTTGCAGCAGCTGGTGTTGCAGGTGCGGCAGGTGTGGTGGGTGGCCTGGCCTTGGCAGCCGGTTGGCCTGAGGCGGATGCGGAAGGCAAGGTGGGTGGCCTGGCCTTGGCAGCCGGTGGGCCTGAGGCGGATGCAGCAGGCAAGGTGGGTGGCCTGGCCTTGGCAGCCGGTGGGCCTGAGGCGGATGCGGAAGGCAAGGTGGGTGGCCTGGCCTTGGCAGCCGGTGGGCCTGAGGCGGATGCGGAAGGCAAGGTGGGTGGCCTGGCCTTGGCAGCCGGTGGGCCTGAGGCGGATGCAGCAGGCAAGGTGGGTGGCCTGGCCTTGGCAGCCGGTGGGCCTGAGGCGGATGCAGCAGGCAAGGTGGGTGGCCTGGCTGCTGGTGTTGGCACTGCCGCAGGGGCTGGTGGCTGGGTAGCAGGTAGGGATTCCTCCTCCTGGGCCTCCTCGTCGATCAGCAGCCTCTCACTGTCGCTGCTATCTCCCGCACCTGTGAGGGTAAGTGGATACTCATTAGGTGCATGTGACTGTCAGACGTGCAGATGTTACATGCATGCTGGGTGTCATTCCCTGGGTGGCTGTGTATATGCGCACTTTGGAACCTTTGGGGCCGCATTGTGGTACTACTACATTGTGGACATACTACGTCTCCCACAATGCTTCAGGGCATTTCCTGATGCACGGCATGACTAAGGGCCAATGAGTGAGCCTATGTGGTCAGGGGCGGTCATAGGGGACAGGGTCGCAGTCGCATGCCACTTACCTTGGGTGTCTTGGGTGGGGCGGGAGGAGTCCAGAGGGGTCACGCCAACACACGCCTCCCTCTCCAACGTGTCCTCTACCCGGTCCTCCAGGGGGGTGTTGGGTGGGACAGTCGGTCCACCACCTCCGGTGCCTGATGCCTCATCAAGGCGCTCCGCCACCCTCTCCTTGGCACGCCCTCGGAGGTCGTACCACCGCTTTTTTAATTCCTCCAGGGACCTGTCCGCAACGCCCACAGAGTTCACGCTTGCGGCAATCCCCACCCAGATCCTCCTCTTCTCCTGCTCTGGGACCCTCCGGGAGTTTGCACCAAACAGCTGGTCGTGGTTGGCCACCACACCCTCTATGAGGTTCTCCAGCTCCTGTTCGGAAAATTTCAATTTGCGCTTTCGGCCAGCGCTGTTGCTGGGTCCGGGCTGCGGGTCGTCTGACATAGCGGTCGCTATTTCGGCGGGGTCGGGATGCGCAAACGGCTGGTTGGTGGCAGCTTTCCGTCGTGGACAGTCGACTGATTGCGTCACTGTGGTGTTTGGGGGTGGGATTTGGCTGCTTCCTGGTTGTGATGTCATCACGGTGCTCGGAATGCGTCTTCCCGTTTTCCAGATCCCGCGAGAATGCGACTCGCAATCCCGTGCAATCTGGATTGCGAGCGCAATCTCGTGCGATCGGGATTGCGAGTCGCAATCCCGATCGCAGGTAGCCGGAAATAGCGATTATTCTGCGTTTTTTGTGGGTCGCTAACGGCTTTAGCGCCCGCATGCGAGTCGCTATTTTTTCTCCGAAAAGTACATGAATGCCGTTTTGCGTTTCCTCAATAGCGAGTCGCTATTGATCGCTATTAGGGACACGCAAAACGGCCCGTACATGAATCAGGCTGATAGTCATTTACAGGCCACTAAATTTGCACGTAGTGTTACTGATAAAACTATATTGCACACAAATAATAATGTGTGGAAATCTGGGGGCATATTAACAAGGCTGGTGATATGAGATTATCGCCGCTTTAGCGGACGTTTTCGGCTTCTAAGCGGCGATAATTTTATCGCCCTATTAGCAAGCTTTCGCTAACAGCAGTTAGCGACAGCTTGTAGGCGATAGCGAGCGGTTTGGGGCCCGCTTTGCATGTCAGCGATATTTATTGCAAATGACATGCAAAGTGGGCGTACCCAACCTGTTACAGACTGAAAGCAGTCGCTAACATCGCTATCGCCTATTATCAACGCAGGCGTAGCGATGGAAATATTCGGGCTAAGCGCGAATATCTCCAAAACCGCCTGCTCAGACCACTTCTTAGCCTGTATATCCAATGGGAGGTAGATTTTCAGGGTAAGTTCCTATTAGCGATAATGCCTGAATATCGCTGGATTTCCAGCGATATTCACGCATTTCGCCGCTATCGCTGGAAATGCTATCGCTTTAGAGATAAACGTTGCTAATAGCACGTTATCTGTGCGATAAAATCCGGCGATGCACGGCGATAAAATAAATGACGCTCAGCTTATTTAGCGATAAATATCGCTAGTTGTTGATAATATGCCCCCTGGTTTCTGTGAAAATTTATCATTTGTGCATCACCAAGTAAAGTGTCTTGATTTGTTTTGAGCCTATTAGAATTTCTGTCTTCAGCACACTTCAGAATTGTAAAAAAAGTTGCATCATTTTAACTTTCCTAACTATTGAATCATACAGTTTATTTACAGGTATTTAACTTTGTTGTGTGTTGAAATGAAAATGAATGACATCCTACAGCCTTTCCTATCTACTCCCTTTACTCCAGCAAGATTGTCACATACTTCACTTTAAAAACTCCTTTCGCTTTGCAGTCAGAGAAAGAAAAGTAAAACCCAATCCCCATGTTA
The DNA here is from genome assembly GCF_964261635.1 of Lissotriton helveticus. Classification (NCBI taxonomy): domain Eukaryota; kingdom Metazoa; phylum Chordata; class Amphibia; order Caudata; family Salamandridae; genus Lissotriton; species Lissotriton helveticus. The sequence goes on along the minus strand of NC_136071.1, from coordinate 1,161,662,578 downwards.
AAAAACATAAACATAAACATCAATTTGTCAAAGACACAGTCTGACATTTGACCTCTGTTTTAGAAGCATGGGAAATGAGACAAGATAAACACCAGAAATTAAAGGCATCTTTATTTATTGTTCGGCCTCACTGACCACCAAAATTTGGTTCAGGACCCACCAGTGGGTCGCGACTCTAATAAGCAATTTGAGTTACCATAGCCCTTGTTTGGATGAGGAGCATTGGCGTAACAAAGGCCCTTGCAGCCCACACAGTGCGGGGGCCCCCTGAGGGGCCCCCTCAGCACATTATCCCAGCACCCTGGCCTGAGAACTCCTGAGTGAGTCCAGAAGGGGACCCCTCCATGTACTTTTCAGGGGGGGGCCTCAAGTTGTTACGCCAGTGATTAGGAATGGCATTCCAAGGGGAACTGCACCCTTGTTTAAGGTATGTCGGGAAGCCAGGGAGTTTATTTTACTATGGAACAAAACATTTTTCACAAGTTATATAATATGATTAAGGCTCCCTGTTTTCCGTTTTTATGGATTTTTACAGAAAAATACAGACAGAAAACAATGTGTTTTCTGTCGGCATTTATTCTTAAAAGTGGATAAATACAGAAAAATTGCTTCCTTTAAGTGACTCTTTCTGCTGTCTTTCATGAAATATAGCCCAACAGCTGAGCAGATGGACAGCATGGGAAATTAAAAAAAAGGATGACATTTCTTTAAATAACTGCATGTATCAACTTACATTTGTGGGATAATACTAATATTAGCCAGTAAATGTACTGCTATGTAATATTTGGCAACTTAAATAGCTAAAACATGACGGAAATCAAAGTATGAGTGCGCGTCTATCATTTAAATAAATATGGAAATGTACGGTTTTATAACTACATTTATACGCAAAACCTAAAATAAATATGGATAAATACAGATGGAATTGTTAAAAAAATAAATACCATAAAACCGGGAGTCCTAAATATGATGTGGTCTAATCATTGATTCAAAATAAGAGTAGCAGGTTAACGTTTCATCACTATCTCTACCTGTGCCTCGGTTCCAGTTTCATAACAACACTGTAGTGCATAGAAACAAGTATTGAAAGCAATAATTGGTCATTTCTATTTACAAGGGACTGCTGACAGATTTAGCAAAGGTGGAGCAGAGCTCCTGGGGACTCAAAATAGCTATCCTGCTCACTTGCTTCATCTCTGCTTTGGGTGCAGCTAGTGCCCAAGTTTAGGACTCAGCTGCTGTGTGTAGCCAGGGCATGTGGAAGCCCGGAGACTGGCACCACTGTACTTAGCAACAACTCGGACAGGCAGGCTGCAAGGATACCCACACACACACTGGATGCAGGTTACAGGAGTGTCCAAGAGGGGTCCACAACCAATTTATTTATTTTATCGTCAACGCATGGCCTCAAACTGAGTAGCGTATCACATCTGTGGTGGTAGAAAGTGGGTGGCACTCAACACACTTTCCCAAGTTAATTGGCGGGCGCACCCCCTTCTGGACATGGGCTTGTGCAGCAGTCCAAACGTAGACACGCACATATTCCCTAAGGGCCCGATTCACAGAACTAACTTAAGACAAAATCGTAAACTTACTACCATTTTGGTATTCACAGAAGGCACTTACTCATTTCGGTATTCACAGAAGTTAGGACTCCTAAATTTAGGACTCCTAAACTGCTAAAAATCCTAACTTTAAGACTTTCGGTATTCACAGAAGGCATTTAGGAGTCCTAAAGTTAGGAGTTCTAACTTCTGTTAATACCGATATGAGTAAGTCCCTTCTGTGAATACCAAAATGAGTAAGCGCCTTCTGTGAATACCAAAATGGTAGCAAGTTTAGGATTTTGTCTTAAGTTAGTTCTGTGAATCAGGCCCAATGGGATTGACTGCGAGGTGGGTTAGACTGTAAGTTGTACCACTTGCTTCTTGGCAAGCTCACCCTCTTAGGTCTTTCTGACATGCCACTCTATGCTGTCGGTGTTTTTAGCCAAAGTTTGGGCTTTCTTTTCACCACATGGTGCAGTGTGGAGGTGGCTTGAGCTGTCCTCAGTCAGACCTGGGGGGTTGATTTCCAGGTCCCAACTCTCCATTGGGTCTCCTTGCTCCTTCCTCACTCTAGCATCTTTCTTAAACCAGAAAACGTTTGTGGTGACTCTTTCAACCCCTCGAATGGCAGTCACCATGGTGCCCTTAGGTACCAGTATTCGCCATGGTTTTCTCTCACATAGCGTAACGAATCTCCAGTCCAGAATCTGGTCCCTGATAATGGCATGGTCTCCAACTCAGAGTACCGCAGGCTCTGGTCGTAGAGCTTGACTGGCAAGCAGTAGGTTGCCATGTGGCCCCAGCCTGGATAATGCCATGGACAGGTTGCTTGAACATCAGAGCAATAGGGGCAGATAGCACCGTGTGGTGGGGCATGTGTCAAAAAGCCCTCAGAAACTGATGCAGTACCCATTCAAGGTTTTTGCCATGGTCTACACTGATTCAGAGGGCCCTATTCAAGGTCTGCATTCAGTTTTCCACTTCGCAGTTAGCCTACGGGCCCATCTGGTATTGTATGCTGTGCCTCCAGGTATTCTTTGAACTCAACCCCATGAAAAGGAGGACAGTTGTCAGTCTTTATTTTCAATGAGAGAACAAATGTGACGAATACTTTCTTGAAGATAGGCCAAATGCTGTCAAATGACATTAGGGGTCTTATCTTGATGACTGGGTATTTATAGTAACTGTCCACCAGCACCATGGCCAATCGACCATCAGAGAAGCTCCCCAAATCTGCACTAATGTTGGTCCAATTGTATCAAGCATGGGTCTTCGGTGATGAATGGCAATGGACGCACCCCTCCTCCTGTGATCCGGAATGGGTAGTAGGCTTGGATCCTTTTGTTAACTGCATTTGTCAATGCCGGGGAAATAGAACTTGTCTCTGAGCCTCGCTTTGTCTTGACAGCTCCTTAGTGTCAGCTTCATCGCACAGCTCCATAGTGACTGGGTTACCACCTGTCTTTGACCTGTGAGTATGAGACCATCATCGGTGCAACTGATCCCATCTCAAACTCTCCAGTGAGGTTCCAAAGCTTAGCTTTATCCAGAAAAAGATTTCTGCCAATGGTGTCATAGGGCTTGCATGGCCTTTTATATACAGGCAAGCTTCCACTCGTACTTCTTCATGGGTCAAAGCCTTTGGGCAGGCATTTTGGGCAATGCTGTTGATGAAAGGCTTCGCTCACTCAGCGTGCTGCTCCGTTTGGCTGGAGTTTGGTACAGAACAGTGAAGCTGTTGGGTTGCAACTGTATAGTGCACCTTTCGATCCAGGGTGGCGGATGTTGGGTGGTACCGTAAAGTAGGGCAACCAGTGGCTTGTGTTCGGTACCCACCCGGAATGCTCTCCCATACAGGTAGAGATGGAAATGATGCATCTGCAGCATATAGTCAGGGCCTCCTCCTCAAGTTGAACTTATTTTGTCTCTCTTTCAGTCAGTGCTTTGCTGGTGTATGCCATCACTTACCATGACTCTCTTCCTGTGACAAATGCAAAAACCACAGTTGATGGACAGAATGCAGAACAATGTCATACATTCACCCCAGTACAGAGATCTGGGCCTAAATCCATCATTTTTTTTGCACTCCACACCACCCCAGTTCAGACATGGCCATATGCAAATCAGCCTTGACCCTGTGCCTCATGGGAACAGTCCAGCCCGAACTGCCAAGCCATGTCTTTCCTGGACCGGAATCCAGCATCCTAGGACCGGTTTCTGGCTATCAGTCGTCTTCAGCCAGGATAGCTTGACTCCAGTGGTGTGGAGAGCATGGGACTCACGTCTGAGCATACCCATCCCACTCGGGGTGACAAATGCAAAAACCACAGTTGATGGACAGAATGCAGAACAATGTCATACATTCACCCCAGTACAGAGATCTGGGCCTAAATCCATCATTTCTTTGCACTCCACACCACCCCAGTTCAGACATGGCCATATACAAATCAGCCTTGACCCTGTTCCTCATGGGAACAGTCCAGCCCGAACTGCCAAGCCATGTCTTTCCTGGACCGGAATCAAGCATCCTAGGACCGGTTTCTGGCTATCAGCCGTCTTCAGCCAGGATAGCTTGACTCCAGTGGTGTGGAGAGCATGGGACTCACGTCTGAGCATACCCATCCCACTCGGGGTGACAAATGCAAAAACCACAGTTGATGGACAGAATGCAGAACAATGTCATACATTCACCCCAGTAAAGAGATCTGGGCCAACATCCATCATTTTTTTTGCACTCCACACCACCCCAGTTCAGACATGGCCATATGCAAATCAGCCTTGACCCTGTGCCTCATGGGACCAGCCCAGCCGAACTGCCAAGCCATATCTTTCCTGGACCGGAATCAAGCATCTTAGGACCGGACACAGCCACAACATCCTGGGGGGCCACAATGGGCCCCCAGCAGCGAAATCTGCAAGCCTTTCCATGGGGGCATTGCCGCCACAGAAAGGCTGCTTCCTGCTGCCATAATAATATGGATGTCGGTGTCTAGCAGACACCGCCACCATATCAGGCCCCTTTTCTGCCCAGTCACCTGTGTGACCGGCTGAAAACCGGCGGACAGTCTTTCAGTCCGCCGGGCCCCCCCCCCCGAGCCCCCCCTCCATACTAATATGGTGGAGGGAAATTGCATGCGGGCGGAGGAGAATGTCGGACGGGTCGCAACAGCTGTGTGGGCGGTGGCGATCTGCCCAACATTCTAATAGATCCCCAAGTGTCATTGAAAGTCAAGTTAGGAATATATGTCAGGACTTCAAAGGAAGTGAGCACAAGCTCTCAAGAGCTATAGGACCTAAAAACATATATATATAATTGCCCAAGTACCTGAAAAAACCAACTTGGCAACTCTCTCCCATAGAAAATCTAAAAAGACTAGTTAGTAAGTAGAACAAAGAGATTTACTAGAGAAATATCAAGAGCACCCAGAACATTTGAAGAAATACAAATCCCCAAACATTTGATAATAGTGCATACTAACCAAGATTTACTACTGTATAACAATTACAGCAATGACAAAGAATCATTGTGTATGCAGCTAACAATAATTCATTATTCCTAATACGTTATAACATATGGTTTATGGATGGCACATTTAAATCATGCCACAAATATTTAAACACATATGCAGTATACATAGACAATACTAGAGGTGTGCGAAATTTGGTTTAGCATAATTATATGAAATTTATGTGAAGGTATGCATAATTATGCAAATGCAAAACTCTAATTTCATGCTACATTTTAACTTAAAATGTGTCTTCGCATCAATATTTGTTGTGAGGCTCCACTTCAACCAAACCAACGCGAACAACAGCCATTCCTGTTAGGTTGTTCCCATGCATTTTACAAGAAATGGCACCATTTATAGTAATTTATTACTGCAAATGGTGAGTAATTACTCACAGTGCCAAAATGGTGTAAATGTTGGGAAGTCACGTAACAAGCATAATGTGAAATCCCTGAAATTCTGCAAATTACACTGGAGTAATTTAATTTTTTCCAGGGCCTAGACACTATCATAACACAAATGTCCCTTTAATATATGTTCTGCTGCCAAATAAGCAAAGTGCAACCTATAACACACTCTTAACATAAATGTAAAAATAACTGTGACAATCCCCAAAATCATTATTGATTTTGAACAAGATATGATTTAAAAGTTGACCCACACACAGCAATATAACCGTGCTACTACAATTTCAACCAAAGTAAGCAGCGGCTCCTCTGCAATGGTGGAGGAGCATTGTCCCATTGGCTTAGAGCCAGCCGCTGAAAAATAAAACAACATTTTATTATTGTTTTATTTTTCAGATGCTGGCTGAGCCAGCGGGTGTAGGGAGAGGTGGAGCTGAGCCATGGAAAGGAGGAGGAATAGAGTTGTATGTTCACTTCTATGTGAGCATGTGTGTTTGGCAAACAGACATGCGCAGTTAGGTTTCTCCAACCCAGCAGAATTGCACAGCCGGGTTGGAGAAACAGCAATGACTCCCTGTGCCTGAGCGAGTGTTAATCCAGTCCGCTCAGGCCAATCTCGGCGCTGCTCTTATGCAGCATGAGAGCAGAGCAAGGATTGCACAGGAAAATGCCTCAACTGATTGTTTTTGTACAGGAAGGTGCCCCTTTCAGCACAAAAACAATCCTGCCTGCAACGCAGGCACCCATGCACCATGGTGCAAAAGTGCCTGCTTGGCGCTAAGCACAACGTGGTGCACCAATGCAAGAAAAAGGCAGGAATACGCCTTATTGTGATAAATATTGTGCATTTCTGCCCATTTCCTGTAACGCAGCACAGCATGATATCGTGCTGCACTGTTACATTTTGATCAATATGGCCTTTGGATTGGTCACTGAAACTGATTAGGACACAAGCATCCAGTTACATTTCACATTCAATAGTGGAATGTCTATGATAGCATCATCTCCCAAAAAGCCAAAACCTATAATGCAGTGGAAGGGTGGTACAATTCCTTCCAAGGAAAATTTCAAAGAAGCTACCAAACACTCAAACAGTTTCTAGAAATACTCAAAAAAGAGCAATGCGACCAATAGTTAAGACTAGAACAATCCTTAACATAACTGAAACCAAATATACTAAAAAAGCTAAACAAATGCACAAAATGTTGACTAATAATTAAGAACCAAGGCCTTTTCCCCCTTAAAGCAATAGCAATTACATTACTATAAAAACCACCCAACATCAAATCACACTAGCACTTGACATTAAAAATTAAACAACAAAAACCTACACAATTGTATAAATTATCCATTATTAAGTAAGTTTTATCACTCTGAAACAAAATCTAAACTAAATAGAACCATTAATGCAGAATGGTAAAAACATCATATTTTCCACAAATAACACAACTAAAATACAATATTATGAAGTACGTAAAGAGCGAAACCACTGTATTAAATAATAGCATAACATTACACACAATTATGCTCTTTGCAGGATAGCAAAAATTGATCCAACAAAATGCAAAAATGCATATAAAAAATAAAGTCCATCCAATAGACCATATCAAACACAGGGAAGCCATCCAAAACCTAAAATAGTTCAGGAAACCTGTGAAAAATCGAAAAATTAAATACATTGTTAAAAAATTTCCCAACTATTTTTCTTGTAATAAATTAAGCACCTCCACTATCCAAAAATAGAAGTTTGACTTCAATAGAAACACCTGTAATAGATACAAATATAACAGCCTTTCTTAGAATAAAAATAGCTATGATACAAGAGAATTAGGTCGACCGGATACACCTCACACAACACCACAAAGGGCCTGATTCTGATGTGGTTAGGAAAGCATTGCCACCTAGGGCCTGATTCTGATGCGGTTAGGAAGGCCTCCTAATGGCATTTGCTCCGTCCAAATCAGATCGGAAATGTGTCTTCCCGACACAGGGCCCAATTATGATGGGGTTAGGAACATATGCTCCCATTGAAGTCAATGGGAGTCCAACCGAATCGTATCTGGAAGCATCCGGATGCATCGTACTCCGTCGGTCGTACTCTCCCGATACGAGTGGGTCGGAAACAATTTCCAAACCGATTCAGTCAGGAAGCTTCCCAACCCGCTTCAGAATTAAGCCCTAAGTGACAAACTATCTATAATCTAAAAGACACATTAACATACATATATTAACCTTACTAGCAATCTAACACTACCCCTTGACATAGTAGCTATAAAAGAACTCAACAAAAGCATGTATGCAAATATATATTTGTACATGAGTACAAACTTTAGAAAGCTTGGTTATATTAAACAAAAAGCACTACAAAAAACAGTGTTTTAAAAACAATGTTTAAAAGTTTTAAAAGTTTTTTTAAAAGTTTCTATTTTGGTAAAATAGAATATAAATAATTATAGTATATAAATAATTTTAACTCCAAATTTACTAACTCAACAACATTCAGTACTTTAATGGAATTTACATTCATTATTTCCACTCGAAATTTAGCCCTATTCGAGTAAATGTTGGATGTGGGACTGGGGTTGGAGGTCATATTTAATAATCTCACTCTAACCGTTATCACATGGGGTATGGTGTTGGACTTTGTAAGGGAGGGGATGCACTTACTATTCTCACTGTAGACATAGACACATTGCCTAAAATGTTGCACTTTGAAGGGTTTTGGTTCTCTCCAAACATAACCACATTGGGGATAGTTTTGGACTTTGGTGCATCTCTATTTACTGTTCCCACCCCAAATGTAACCATGTTGAGGGGGCAGGAGGGTTAGATTTACCTTTTCCCCTCCATTCTTAACCACACTGGGAAGGGTTTTGGACCTTAGTGCGAGAGTGTGGTGGGGTTATATTTGCTATTCCCAGATTAAAGTTACCTCATTGGGAACAAGTTGGACTTTGTTGGGGATTGATTTACTATTTATACTCCAAACCTAAACACATATGGGGGCAGTGTTTAACTTTGGGAGTAAATTTACTTTTCACACTCCAAATATTACCACACTGGGGAAAGTGTTTGGAAAAGTGTTGCCCTGTGGGGTGAGAGTGCATTTACTTCTCCCACTCACTACTTACCACGTTGGGGAATTTCTTGGACTTTGGGGTAGTGAGCCCAAGCTTTACTATTCACGCTCCCAATGTAACCACATTGGGGAAAGTGTTGGACTTAGGTAGTCTTGGATTTACTATTGTCACTCCAAGCATAACCAAATTGTGTTAAATCATTGATATTTGAGAACAAGTTCAGATTTACAATTAACACTCAAAACTAGCCCAATGTATTATAATTAGGAACATTCAAGAGACATATGGCCACATTATGACTTTGGCGGTCCTACAGTGGATGGTGAAAAGCGCTGTCCGCTGTAGGACTGTCAAAGTCGTGATATGACTGCCCACTAGATTAGGAGTTAAACCATGGTCTGGCAGGTAGTCCTGCGGCAGTCTGCTAGGCTCATAGAAGAGCCTACCAGGCAGACCGCCACAGTCAAATGCCGGCTGCACCTTCAAGCATGGTGTGGTACATGTGCCGCACCGTGCAGGAAGGAGGGTACAAATCCAAGGGAGCATTACATGTACCCCCACACATGCACCCCCATGCCCAAATCCATTCTGCCACCCTTTTCATGGTGGGTTCACCACCATGAAAAGGGTGATGAAATGGCAACTCTGAATGTGCTAGGTAGTACTGGCTGCGGCACAGCTAGCATATTCCTGCCAGTGAAATACTGCCTGCCCAGTAAGGGTCCTTAATCACGGCAGTGCTAGTGGCCGCGCAGTGGTCTGATCATAATGCTGTAGTGGGTCCTGCAGTTTGGCTTTCATCAGACTGCAGCACAGGTACGGCTGACCGATGAACCTTTGTACTCATAAGAAGGGACTTACAGGCACATGCGTCAAAGCTTTTTGCGATCGCAAACGGTGCGAATCACCAAAATTGGCTGTTTGCGATCACAAAATTATCTTTTGCGACGCATGAAACATCTTGCCACTCGCACTTTAAAAAATTGCAATTATTTGCGAGTTTTCAAATTGCGTTTGCTTCTAAAAAATCGCAATTCGCGATTCCTTAAATGCAATGCAAGAACCACTTGAGAATAGTGATTTCACTAATAGGGGGCGCAAATTACCATGAAGGTGAACTTCATGGTAATTTGCAAAACCTTTGCCCTACATGCCCTTAGGCATGTATGTGCGCAACATATGTGCACAGATCAATTTCAGGGGTGCAACAGGGTGTCCTTTTGACTCCCTTGCACTCTGAAATTGCATGCACAATTTGTGAGGACCTATTGGTACTCGCAAATTGCTCATGCAATTTCCCATTCATTCCTATGGGCCTGTAGGCCCATAGGAATGAATGGGGAGCCATTCTTTATTTGCGAGTCGAACATAAGGAATGTGTACGAATCACAATTTTTATAGCGATTCCTACATGCATAGGCTTTTGCGAGTCCTTAATTGTGATTCCTTAATAATCGCAATTGAGGACTCGCAAAATCCTACCTTCATGCATGTGCCTGTTAGACTTATGAGACACAATACATAGAAAAACTACCAAGTTACATCAAAAGAAATAAATACAATTTAAATAAAATATATATACATATATTTTAAATACAAGGATAACAGTAATAACTAAACTACTATAAAAGTCAAAAAGTAAATTTCCAAATATTTTTCAAACACGAGTCCAAAACCTACAGCAAAAATTTTTTTATTCACATTAGAAATAAATGTTTACACTTTTTTCCAAAAATAACAATTATTACGTCTAAAAATATAAAGAAATAATATGGATGAAAGCTTCAAGTGAAGAAAGCGCTGGCCCAGTTGCAGGGCATAATGAAGATCCTGACATCCCATTCCTCCCCTCATGCTGGGGTGCCATTTTGTTTCTAGCTTTCATGCAGGTGGAGGCCACTTATCCGGGTGCTGGGTTCGCAGTTGGTTGCTATCTTTTAACCCCTTCCGTGCTCATGACGAGCTCAGCTCGTCATGAGCCGTGGAACGCTCTCACGCGGGGATAATTCCCCTGCTGTGCTGAACGTTCCACGGAAACGGGTGCGGCATGACGAGCTCACGAGCACTGTGCCTCATGACGAGCCTAGCTCGTCATGAGCATGGGGGCGCTGTGCGTGCCCCCCCTCCCCTCAGCACAGTGGGGGAATAACCCCCGCAGCCAAACTGTTAACAAGGACATTTCTTGACTCTTCAGTTGCAGGAACACAAGCAAAAAGTAATAACAATCCAGCGACTATGTTGGGTGAGGACCTGACTATCGATTGTCCATAAGAAAGATTAAAAGGAGGAATGTGGGATTGCAAATAAATCTCTGTTAAATGAAGTCCATCTTCGGCATCAGTGCTGATATTATTTTTAGCTTGTTACCTGATTAAATGATTCTTTAATGCAACCTTGCTCTTTTGTTACATTTTACTGTCCTTTTGTACATTGCCTATTGGGTAATGGAAATTGCTACTCTGCAAATCACTGTGACACCAATTTGAACTCAATTCTTTATTGCTTTTTCAATAAAAGCATACAGAGACAGCACAGTGTGACTGGAAATGCATGCAAGGAATTCTATTAGTACCATAAACCCATGATGGTGGTTGTAAACATTTGACCATCCACAGCTTTCCGCATGGCAAATGTCTTCTCAGTCACAGATATGATTCTAAATATAAAACAGAAGACCACTCAACAGAATATAATTGCAAGAAGTGTATCATATAAAAGAAGGAGAAGCAAAGAACAATAAGAAGAGAGCCACTTTAGCAGATAGGTAAGGGGTACTTTCTACCCTGCAATACCCATCACTATTAGACCCACCTCTCCCTCTTGCACTCACCGCCCTTCTGTCATTTAGGGCCTGATTAGGATCTTGGAGGATGGGATACTCCATCACAAACATGACGGATATCCTGCAGGCCAAACTTCAAGTTTCATAGCATATAATGGAATTGTAATTTGGCTGCCGGGATTTTTGCATGTTTCTGACAGAGTAACCATGTCCGAGAAGAGCTTATTCAGGCCTTAAGTGACCAAAACCCTTACAGCACCTGTTTTTCCCCGCCTTAACCCATTCTTATGTCTCACCTAAGGGATGGAGAATAAAATGATTGAGGACACAGGCTCACATCTCTACGTCCACTTCCTATGTTTTAGAAAGCATACCCATATTGCCTCAACCTTTTGGTAGTCTTTCATTGATTTTATGTATCAGTTTTTCATACATTACTCTTTCAGTTCTTCACATTCCCACAGGATAAGCACAAGTTCTCCATCTTCCTCCCCACATCTCTAACATTTCGAGTCCTTATACAATCTGACTGGTGACCAATGCCAGCGATGTAGAATTTCAAAATAGCTATTCTTTAGTCGTGCTTCGCTCAATCCTGTATTGTGCTTCTCCAGTAGAGCTACCCCATCTTCATAATCACCATGAGCGCCTCATTTATGAGGTTTTGCTGTAGGAAAGCGTCATAGATCTTCCTGCTGCACTGCCCTACGGCATAAGAAAAGGGCAGGAATGTGCTGTATCTATGAGATACGGTGTATTCTTGTCTTTTTTCCCTGGGTGGGTGCTTAATGGGCTGCCATGTGCCAACACAGGCATCTTTGCACCATGGTGCAAAGGTGCCTGTGTTGCGGGGAGGATTATTTTTGTGCAGGAAGCAAAACCTTCCTGCACAAAAACAATCACAAGAGCCTTTTTCGTCTTTCTATGTGTGCTGCAGAATGCAACACACACAGAAAAAGGAAAACAGGGAGCAATGAATCTGTTTACCGCGGCTGCAATTCCGCTGTGGTGAAGGCGTTCGAATGCGCGGGTGAGGCCACGTCGGCCAACGGACCGAGGTAGTGCTCGCAACGGCCGTTGTCTGACGAACGCACTTAAGGGGTTAAGATAATTCTCCTTGTTTTGCCAAGCTTACGCTTCCCCTGAGGAGATGTGAGTGTCTGATGCTGCATCAGATTTATGATTTATCGTAAATCTGGGGCAGTGTCAAAAAGCCATGGATGTTGCTGGGAACATCCTCAGCAACACCCATTGCACGCCCCTTTAATGCAGAAAATTGTGTTTAAGAAAACAATATTTATGAGGCAGCATTAAGCCAAAAAAAGTGGCTCAGTGCTGCCTTATAAATATGGAGCAGGCTCCTGCACGTTCCTGTATCGCAAGGGGCCTCATAAATTAGGCCCTGAGTCTATAGGCGAGTCTGCCACCATATTTGCAAGGTGTATGATGTTTCTTGTAAGAATGCTCTGTCTATTAAAAGGAAATAAATCCCAGATATCTTGCTGTCAAATTCTTTCCATGTGTATAGGTAGGATAGGATGGGTGAGGACGTCCTCATAAGGGGCGCTTTCCCTAATATGTTCTACAATATCTGTGATAGCTGGAGAAAGCTCCTGTATTGTGTTAAGGAGATATTATATTCCCTCTTAAGGTACAAAAATGACTTCATCAATCCTTCAATGAGCATATCGTCTACAGACAGTGTCTTGTGGCATTTCCAGCTAAGTTCCTCCCACCCTACTCTGATTGCTAGGTTGTGCCACAGTGTTGCTTTATAATGGATACATTCTGGTATATTGGTCAATTTGTGTGCTCTTCTTCACAAGTCATAATATGATAGTTAGGCCTGGGCGGAAAACAATGCTACGCTCGTGTAGTTTGCGTAGTTTGTGCAACAAGCGCTACGCGAATTGCACGGAGCACAGTACAAAAATGCGTAGCGTAGCAGGCATTTTTTGCTTTCTCGCGGTCCTCAACGTCAAGTTGGCAACCGCAAGTGAGCAAAATGACATCCCGGCGAGACTTTTCTCTCGTTTGCAATCAGCACCATCAAGTTGCCAATCGCGAGCGTGGAAAATAAACCTCCCAGGGAGATTCTCAATGTGGGGAGGTCAGGTTTCTCATTGCAAGTGGTCGCATATGCTTGCGACCGCTCGCGATGAGAAACTACCAGTCCGCATTGAGAAAACTGCAGCCCGGGTACAAATCTACTTGAGCTGCAGAAAACAATCGCTTGCACTGTGCAAGATGCCGTTTGTAATGATTGCACAGTACGGACAAGCATCCGGCACTGTGCAATCATTGCGAACAGCATTTCCCACTGCAGTTCGCGTAGTGCTACGCGTAACTCACGTAGTGCCACGTGCACTTTGCGTAGCTACGCGTACATTTACTATGCGAACTACGCCCAGGGTTAATGATAGTAGTATCACATTGTGCCCTCAGGTTTTGCCCTATGGGTGTGAGTAGAATACAGTTAATTCCCCCTTCATCCCCAGTATGTGTCTTTCCAGATAGACCTATGTTTCTCTGTAAGTCTTAAACATATACACTCAGTGTGTCCAATAACATTCTATTTGCATCAAATGAAGCCCCCTCAGCTTTGTTGCAACAAACATATTAATGTTCCTCAGCCTAGGTGTCGCCCCTTCCCATCGGAAGACCCGAAAGGTAGGCCTGGGTGGTAAATGTTGTTCCGCTCGCGGAATTTGGGTAATTTTGCATTCCGCGGAGAACGTGAAATTGCCAAAAATTACGCGATCTGCGGCTTCGCAGAATCTTTTGCTTGTTCGCGCTCTCAAAATGCGTGTTCGCGAGATATTTCCCCCCCGAGCATGAAAACAGTGTTCGCGGACAGGGAAGAAGCATTGTGAATGGGCGGAACAAGCAATTCCGGTGTTCACGAAACTTTTGCGTGCTTATGGGATTTTTTACCGTTTCGCAGAGCTTTGCGTTGCGCGACTATGCAAATTCTGTCCACCCCTACCGAAAGGTCCCTGCCTATTCCTTTCAATGTAGCCGCCTGGGGGATCAGTAAGGACAGATTTCCAAAACCATAGTTGAACGTAGGTGCCACATTCAGTTTCACTACTTGTACTTTCCCCCACATTGAGGGGTTTAAATAAGGCCACTGCTTAAAATCTGCTTTTATCTTGTCAATGAGAAGGGAAATGTTATCCTGTACCATGCCAACTAGACCTGTAGTAATGTAAATTCCCAGATACTTCAACCATTTCAGTTCTGCTTGAATGGTGGGGTATCCAGGGATGCCTGGTAAGCATTTGATGTCATTGATAGTGCTTCACATTTGCACCAATTAATGTGATAACCTGAGAATCTTGTAAAAAGTATGAAAGGTCTATCCATGCCAAGGGTGTGATAACTACATTATTATGTCCTCTGCTTAGAGTAAAGCTTTCTGTTCTCACACATACGTTTTTACCCCTTAATATTATCACTAACCCCAGGCGGAGCTGGTGTAGTGCCACTATGCAGAGGTCCACGGAGTTGGGAAAAAACTCTGTGAAATTCCGCTCTGCCACCCACCTCCACCCCAATACAAAATACTTAAAAAGTATTTAACAAAGAAATAATGTCACTTACCTGTACTGTGGCGTTCCCGGGCTGCCCTCCTCCTCCTCGCTGTACATCTTGCGAGAACTGCACATGCGAGAGAATGTGCGCATATGCATTTCTCGCAAGACATCTTGCGAGAAATGCGTATGTGCACATGCGCAGTTCCCGCAAGAAGTACGGTGAGGAGGCAGAGGGTAGCCCAGGGACGCTGCAGTACAGGTAAGTGTACTTTATTTCTTTTTAAATTACTTTTAAAGTATTTTTTATTAGGGGCTGGAGGCGGCGTTCTCATCTGACCGCGGAGTAGACAAATCTCAGCACACTCTGCTGGTGGAGCGGAGTTCTCTGCCCACCCTTAATTATCACCCTGTCTTATGGTAATAGCTGGTGGTTCAAGGACAAGTAAAAATAACAGGGGCAGAAGAGGGCATCCTTGAAGTGTAGCCCAGTAAATTTGAAAACAAGGGGAGATAAAACCACTGCTGCTAATTGAGGCTGAGGGTGCACGGTACATCCCCTGTACCCCGTGCTTAATTTGAGCTTGTGGTTGCTAGTGGGGGCCACCAGCACTTATTTTTGGGGACCAGCACTTATTTTTCCTGGTAAGAGAGTGAAAAACACATGAAGGGGACAGACGGTGGAAGAAAGAAACTGAAAACATTTCACAAAAAGAGAATGCAGGAACCTGTAAAAGTGAGATGAGGCAAGTAGGGTGTCTGATAGTGGATTAAAACAGTACGAGGTGGATTCAAGTACATTCAGCCTTGGCATTCTGTGTGCTGACATTTAATAGCACCAGCTTTGGGCTTCTGAGCAGTGCTTTGGGCACCGCACTCATTTCATTACAAATTAACTACTGCTTGTACTCAAAGCAAGAAATGACCACTAAAGCCCATCTTCCTCATTATGTGAAATAAGTACCCCCACTTCACCCGATCAAACTCCTTATAGGCACGTAAAGAAATGAGCACTTTCTCATCTAAGTAATCTTTTACTTGCCTAAGCATATGAGTCAGGAGTCTTAAATGATTTGCCAAAAAGTGTCCCGGAACATATCCTGCTTGTCTGGGATGGATTAAGGTGGTAATGCATTTTTAGGTCTCGCGCCTGTGTTGCACTGAGCAGCAGTGTCCACGCAGCGAGACCTTTAGTCAGTGAAAAACGGGGATTTAGCACTGACCTAGGGATCACACACGCTTGTGCATGTGCGATTCCTTTTGTGCTACCCCATTGGCCTTTGCGTGCGTCTTTTTGTTAAAGACTGCACGTAATTGGCCAAAGACGGGCGCGTTGCTCCGCCTGCAGCCTATTGGTGTCTATTACGCGCTTGGTGCGTGTAATAGACACCAATCGCGCGCTTCTTCTTTATTTCTGGATTCATTTCACACAGAAGTAACAGAAGACGTTTCTTTTCCTTGCGAAATGGAGGGCTGCATATCTCGCGTCGTGCAAGAAGGCACGAGTTCTTGTTTAAATCTCTCTTCATTTTTGCCCCGTTGGATAAATCTTCATGGCATTTCCCAAAAGGATGCACATAATTAAGATTGTTTTTGGCACATTTTATGCACTTTAATCCGGGCATGGGTGGAGCGATTATTTATAGTGGATGTCCCTATTTTTGTATTTCCCATTCATAGTTACACATTTGTTCACATGGAGAAGGTTACCACTTTCCAACAGTAAAGAACTGCAACACCAGTTGTTGCATCGAGCGATAACACACAATCAGCAAACCTGTTGTTGGTGGTGCAAAGACATGCCCAGGAAGAGAGATATGACTGTAATAGGTATTTAATGGATGTGCAAAACGGTGGAAAGACTAGGGGCCAGATGTAGGTAATTCATATTTACCGACTCTTAAATACCGAATTTTACCGATTCGGTATTTAAGAGTCGGTAAATATGAAGGGGGGAGATGTAGGTATTACAGATTCTGTAAATACCGAATCATTAATATTCGGTATTTACCGAATCTGTAAATACCAAATCGGTATTGCCCATTGATTCCTATGGGCCTTGAAGCACATAGGAATCAATGGGCAATACCGATTCTGTAATTACAGAATCGGTAAATACCGAATTTTGCAAGGGTGCAGGGGGTGTCACTTTGACACCCTCTGGCACCCCAAAAATAGGCATGTGCGCCATGTGGCACACAGACATGCCCTAAGGGCATGTCTGTCTATCACATGGCTAGGTGTGCATGCACACATGTGCATGCACACCTGAATACAGTATTTTAACACCCAATTGGATTGGGTGGTAAAATACCGAATCTGAAAGGCCTGCGGCACTCAAAGATGTGCTACCTACATGTGCTTTTACAGATTCGGTATTTTTACCGAGTCTGTATTTACCGATTCGGTAATTTTACCGAATCTGTAAATACACATTCGGTAAAATACCGATTCTGTAAAGCATGCTCCTACATTAGAAAACCCTAATACCGGTCGGAAACGGCCGAAATCGGCCGTTTCGGACCGGTATTAGGGCTCCTACATCGGGCCCTAGATTCTGACAGCAAGAGGGTCACATGAGTATTGACAGTGAGTGTAGATGAGGTTGGGAAATGAAAAGTAGAGAGGAAGTTACGAGGCACAACAGCAGTATAGGGGAGGAACATGAGTCAAATAGAGTTTGAACAGGTAGGTTTTTAGTTTTCTTTTGAAAATGATTAGGGTATTTCTGTCTCTTCACGCACTTTAGGTGTTTTGAAAGGGATTGTTCCATTCGGGACTATGGGCTATATGTATCAAGGCGAATTCCGATCACAAACGCTAAAATTCGCAGAAATTCAGCGTTTGCGATCGCAATTTGGCCTAGTGCTATATATGAAAGCACAACTGTCTCACAAATTAAGGAATCGCAAAATTTGCGATTCCTAATTTTGCGAATGCATTTAAGGAATCGCAAATTACGATTCCTTAAATGGAATGTATAAAGCACCCAAGTTGTGCGAATATGGCATAAGGAATCAAATATTACCACCAACTACAAGTTGGTGGTAATTTGCAATTTATTTTAAAAATGCACATTTTTGCATTTTTCAAAGTGGCAGGTGGCACACACACATGCCCTTAGGGCGTGTATGTGCGCCACATGTGCACCCATGCTCATTTCAGGGGTGCAACAGGGTGTCCTTTTGACACCCTGGCACACTTGAAATTGCATTCTCAATTTGCGGTTCTCTAATTGAGAATTGCAAATTGAGAATTTCTTCCCATTCATTCCTATTCCTATTCATATTCCTATCGCGATTTGCAATTAAGGAATATGTAGGATTCACAAAATGTATTGCAAATCCTACATACATAGCGTTTTGCGATTCTCAAATAGCGATTCTCAAAAGTTCGCTATTTGAGAATCGCAAAAACTGACATTATATGGCACTATATGTGATGCTAGTTGAATCGCATTACCTGTGGAGGTGTCAGTAGCTCGTCAGACTCTGGAGGACAGCCGATTACTTTGTACATGTTGAGTTCATGGGAGCTGGGTGTTATGCAGTAGGGGAGGAACAAGAAATGTAAACAAAAGCGGACTCCCTCCTTACCCACGCTGAAACTTCTCCCCCAATGGGAATGGGAGTTCCCCAATAGGTGTGATAGGTTTACATATATGTGATATGTGTTCTTTTCTGTTCTTGTAGCTAAATACTAGCAAAATTAATTCACCAAGCGCAACTGTTAACTTGGGGCTACTAGCGACACCTAGACCACAGATGCCGCTGGCCCAAAGCCAGAAATCAAACTTTGTGTCATGAAACCAGAACACCCTAAGAATACAAAAGAACAAATGAGGCATTCCAGTGTGAGACAACCTCATTCAGAGGCTAGAAGACCTATGCTACACATTGAAGCACGGTATTCGTCAGGTTCTCCACGTATGAAGAAGATGTCGACTGATTCCGGTCGGTGTTGCAATTGAGCAACCATTTGTTATATCCCACGAGCTCCCTGATTTGGGACTTTGGATTGTTTCTATCACGACCTACCATACGGTCCGCTCACTCTTCACGCACCCAGATCTAGGGTGTTATTAAAAGAGAACTTTTCAAAAAACTTTTCTTGAACCTAACATATTAAGGACGCAAGTGACTGGTCATTACTTCTTTGGTTTACCATGCGACCCGGTTACCAATGATGCCAGTTTTATTGATTGAGGACGAAACGCGTTGGCTGTGTCTTGATCATCTAGATCACAATTTATTAAAAGAATATGAAATAAAGAAGAAAAAACTTTTGGAAGAATATGACTCAGTCGTGGATTTTATAAAAAAAATGGTGTTTCAATCTTTATTGTGGTGCCCCTGTGCTGTTGTTTCAAATGTTCATATTCCTGTATTGGAATCACACGTGACAGTGGGTGTCTGTCAGTGTGCACACGCTCTAGTGGGTAGTTCCAGCTCACATTTATATAAATAAGGGATAGTGAGTAAGGTGCTGTGGTTTATAGGGATCCACTGTCCAGACTGTTTTTATTTTACTTTGAAGCATCTGTCTTTGAATGAATGGGATGAATGAATGAATGAACGATGAGATTTGTAAAGTGCACTGCTACTCCGAGGAGTGTCCAGGCACTAAAACAACTAAAACATTTTTTTTAAAGTACAGTGAAGACCAACAGACACACACCTTCCTGTCACACTGAGAAGAGCCTGGATTTCAGTTTCCTATGGAATGCAGTCTCGAGGCGACTGTCCACAAGTTTCATAATCTTACCCGGTCCATTCAGGTGACTTTGCGTTTGGCTGACTTTGGCGGTTTCGTGCCCCAGGAGGCTATGTAGAGGAAGGATTAGAATTAGAAGTTATGAATAAAAGCTCCCCCCCTGAGTGGTGTAACAATAGCCCCCACAGCCACCAAGGTGCAGGGCAGGGGCAGTGGGTGACATTTGAAAGTGGTGGGGCGCAAAGCACCGTAGCGAGCGAGCGAGCCCGAACCCCAAAAGGGGGGCTTGGGGGGCTTACCCCCCAAGAAAATTTTGAAAAAAAAGAAGAAAAATTGTGCATTTTCAAGCAAATTTGAGAAAGCAGGAAGGTTAATAAAGCAATTGTGAAAGTGCGGTTATTACATTAATAGATGGCCTAACATAGGTAGCTGCTTATTCAGTATAACCACAGAGCTTCATACATTCCGTACTAATGTTTGTTGGGTGCTAGAAAAAATAACATCCTACACCCTCTAGTCTCATATGGGCACTGTGCAGGATTGTCACATAAAACATTTCTATCACTTTGAAGAGAAAGAAAAGTAAACACCAAACTCCCTTGGAAGACAGAGAGTGACATTTGAGCTCTGTCTTTCAATGCACAGCAAATGTGACAAGATAAGATTTAAAGGCCTGTTTACAGAGAGGCAGGACTCGGAAGGTTCCAGTAAACAAGGAATGCCCACGAGAGAGATGTACTCAAGCTGGACAGCCCAAAGCAACTAAAACCAGATAATAGAAAGCAGGCAACTGTGAGTTACAAACAAAGACAATGGTAAGCAAAAGGTGAAATGTATTCCCAGAGAAGCTTTCAGAATTTTCCCACTATGTCGTGAGCAAACCAAATAGCTGCACCGTCTGGTAGGCTTCGACCTAAAAATGAGGCTCTGTGGAATAAAATGTTTGCCTCAGGTCACACAGTTTGGATAAGCAGGGACGCCGGTATTGCACGTTATCTGATTTTATGTTTTGAAATTTGGCTACCAGATGTGTGTCTCTCTCTCTCTCCCTCTCTCTCTCTCTCTCTCTCTGTCTCTCTCTCCCTCTCTCTCCCTCTCCCTCACCCTCACCCTCTCCCTCGCTCTCTTTCTCCAAAAGTCACTGTTTGTCTTTTTTTCTTGGTGCAGGATGATCAAAACCAATACAGACATAGTAGACCCAACTCAGGGCTAGCAGACCCAACTAACATGCCCAAAATGCATTTATTTGGAGGGTTCCCCACCCCAAACATCCTCCTGAGGCTACGCTACGCCCCTGCTTGTATGGGATTATACCACAATATATAAAATATATGAAAGCTAGACACATGCATTTATAAAATAAAATATGTGATAGATTAACCAGCTTCTTCTTGATGAGTGATATATTTCATGAAAAATGCACTCCAATATATTCTGTCTGGTACACCCAAACTTTGAAGTTCATTGTAGGTGGCATTGTTGCGCGACAGAAATAATATACAAGGAATCAGATGACAATGGAAAAACATCTATAACGTAAAGTTCTACATTTATGTAAATCTCTATGTTTGAAAAAGTCAGCTAAATATACGTGAGCAAAAACTGAGATAAGCTATTAGTGGAAGAACATTCCACAGGCATGACATTTGCAAAGTTTCCTGTATAACCTCACCAAGCTTGCTGAAGCCATATAATGGAGCTTTACAGAGTTTTGCTGCTCTGCTGCTCTCTTAAAATAATAGGTCGTCAGAATTCTACAAGCACATCAGTTTGTCTGCAGCTGCCTAAATGTCAACGGAATTTAGAACTCAATTCACAGAGAAATATGAAATATAACAGAAATAAGGTTTACACTTAAGTTTGAGCGTAGATTTTCACATATCTGGGGGCACGTGAGAGCCCATGAAAAGTTGAATCAGTCGCAGCTTTCTACTAGCTTTGCATTAGTGAAACTGCACTTTTGTTTTTTTTATGCTTTTCCTCCTTGAGGAAATATTATCCCCGTTGAGAACCCCTTTCATTAAACTTCTACCAGTTATTGGGTTGTTCCCTACCCAACCCATACTTGAAAGGAGTAAATATGCAAAAAGAAATGGGCTTGGAAAACGTGGCTGACTGAGTGCTCACAAATTCAAAAGTATGTGAGTGCGCACAGACATTCTGATGAAAAAACTCCCGGAATACCAGAATGCCCACACCATAGCCCTAAAAGCTACATTACTCCCAGAGCTGAACTGAATAACAGCCTCGGCACTTTTTTAAACTCTGCTCTATCACGTCAAGGCAGGTCTTTTGCATAGTTACCTCTGCGTACACTGCTGCACAACATTTAGATATTGAGAAGGGCCCTCACCCACCTTTGTACGCGTTACTTCGCCGTCACAGTAGCCTGTGACTCACTGAAAATGTGCCCCGGCCCGCCCGTATTATTATTAGAGGCTCAGGCTGCGACAGTCACAGGCAATACAAAAATCTGCAGCAGAAATGAATTAAAAACATATGATATGCAGCACGCACCCACCTACTAGCCAAGCACCCCGGTTTGCTTGCCTGCACACTGTGCCTCCCCCGGGTCATGCCATATCGCTGGTTAGGCCCCATGACCTCAAATGCATTTGCTAAGGCCATACCCCCTTTTGGAGACCCTGTCCCCCGTCCCCCTTAAAGCCTGTGGGTTAGTTCCATGCCGGTAAAAAAAGGCAAAGCACACGCACATTTTTCTGCCTAAACTGGAATTCAAGCAAGCCGGGCCGAAGACGGCTGTAATGCCAGAAACCGGTCCCCGGAAGCTTGTTTCCTTTCCAGTGAAGAATTGGCTTGGTAGTTTGGTCTGCCCTGTTCCCATGATGCACTGGGCCAGGGACAGACTAATTTGCATATAGCCAGGTTCTGAACTGGGATGGTGCAGTGAGCTAAAAAACGGTGATGGATCAAGCCCTGATCTGTTGACTGGGTAGGAGTGTTCTGATTAACTCAGATACTCTGTCCATCACCACCCCCTTTTTGAAATTAAACTGGAAATGCTGCGCCTGCTCCACCCTGATGCGCGCTCCATACTGTGCCAGAGCTCCGTCTGCTGCCTCTTCCCCTCCGACGGCGCTTTCAATTCTTTCTACTGTGCTTGCTCCACAGCCTTTTAAAAGCGTTCCTAGACGCGGGCAATCATGTGTCGACGGTCCCGAACTGGGAGCGACTCTATTGGACCTTCGTCAAGCCGCACTCATGGCTTCCAATGCACTAGCTTAGCTAGCCTCTTAACGCTTACCACATGAAAATAACTGCCAGCCGTGGAACTCAAACCAAAGCCTTTAAAGAGACTGGAACCATAAACCTGTTGCTAAGACCGCTAGGCCATGAACTTTTCCTTTGTACTGGCGGGCCATGCTGGGCTGACGCTCCCGGTCTGCTCCCCCTTTAAAATCTCTCCGCGCATGCAATACGTTCGCTCTCCCTTGTCGCTCCTCTCAGAATTAAAAACATATGATATGCAGCACGAACCCACCTAATGTGTCTGAGTCTCTGTGACGTGACTGTGTGACTTGTGGTGTGGACCACCGGATGTCTGCTGGGCTGGCTGCTGGCTCTGCACGTGGCGACAACGACAACGTTCTGTTAGAAGTAACTCACAGAACCTCACGGCGCGCATGTCCCCCTCTCGAATGGCCAATCACTGCATGGCTTCATGCTGAAGTCACACAGTGATTGGCCATGATATATGCAGCCAATCCTGGTGCTGCATGCAGCGCCAGGATTGGCGAGGGGGGCACACTAAGTACTTGCCCTGGGGCCTTAGTAAATCCCGGCCCCGGCTGAAGCAGCACCCCCGGCCCCTTCGGACCCCTCTCTATGCTGAACTTCACTGGGTGTTTGCAGCGCATGCTCAGGCAAGTCACAGCCCATCATGCGCAGTGCGCACACAGTGCTGCTGGCCTGCTGCAGACTAAAAGTGTGAAAAAAAGGGAAGGGTAGTGTTGGGATAGTGAAAAGATAAGAACTTAAGCGAACGGTGAGAATAGTGACGACGGCTGCTGGATAGAACCCTCGAATTGATTTTCACGATCCCGTTTCTTGAAGTCAGAACACGCTCTTAAAGGACGTTTTAAAAGCTTGCTCCACGCTTAGAAGTGCATCTTGTTGGGCTTCTATAGTAATTTTCTGTTAGACTCTGTTTTGTGGGCGTGACGACGACCGCCTCTCAGATAACTCAGTGTTTGAAAACATCCCTACGGGTCCTATCTGCAGCTCTGCCATAAGCAGGTTCTCGTTAATATTGAAACGAAGTGAACTGCTTTCACTTATACCCATTATTCTTGGTGATTCTCATTCTGCATTTTGGCAGTATCTATACACTGATTCACCGACTACAGCCCGCCTATTCCTACTGCCAGTGTTTTCATCTGACAGATCTATTGCCCCACCCTTCACAACCCCCGTCCTGATGAAGACCCTCTAGCAAGGTTCATCTACGCCTGCATTCCAACTGGGTCGAAACGTCGACACTCCCTTTTGTGTTCAGCCTCCTTTATCATTTATTATTATTGATTTTCTTCTGAGGCATGATGTTCTAAAGTATCTGTTTAATTAATAGTTTTTTTTTTTTTGTGTAACAATTCTGCTGGATTTTGGTCTCGCTGACCGTTCGCTTAAGTTCTTATCTTTTCACTATCCCAACACTACCCTTCCCTTTTTTTCACACTTTTAGGGGCATATTTAACATGTGATTTAATATGTATTCTATTTTATGAATAATTCTTATATGAAACACGTTGTGATTAAAAACAATGGTGTTATAATCACCTGTACATCTATTTTTATTCCTGTGTAAAAATTGTTTTTACTTGCTTTAGTTTCTGGGACCATTTTGTTTGTACTAATACGTCGCCCAGGTCCCAGTGACTTCTTGGGTTAACCCGTGTTTGTGTAACACTGCTGCAGACTGTCACTCAAGCTGCAGCAGACCAGCAGCCCCGCCCCACCCCCTACGCACTCCGGACCGCACCGCCACCGCATAACAATAATAGTACCATGACTCGCTCGCCTGTCCCCGTGTCCCGCGCAGCGCTGTGGCGCTAATTTTAGTGAATGGTTAATAATACTTAAATAGCTTGCCACGGTGCGTCCAGGCTTAGTGGGGCTACGCCCCTACGCCCCAATGGACGCACCGCGGCTGGTACAGGGGGCAAACTCCAGAGGCCCTCCTCTGGCGTGGGGCACATGTGTTGGGCCCTTGGCCTGAGAGCTCCTGACTGGGTCCTGAGTGTGGGTGCACCCTCCATGTACTTTACATGGGGCCCCCTCAAGTTTTGTTATGCCACTGGCCCCCCTGCTGTCTACATGCATGTTAATAAATACACCACTTGTATCCCCGGCCCCATATTATTTACCTCATACCACCACAGGACAGACCAGGAACAAGCCCCTCTCTTCTCCTAGCCCACCTACCTATTGTACAGAGTTCTATCAAGAACATATCTTAAAGTGTAGGCTCACAGAGACAATGTCGATTCATCTGTAGAAGGATTGGCTTTGCTCAGCTCGATGTGGCTCTTCCTCCCCACAAAATACAAGCCTTGCCTCTAAAGGCCCTCTCTTATTGTTCTTCAAGCCTTGAATGTTCTGGCTCAGTTCTTGAGTGTGAATGAGGGCAGTTTACCCTTTTCATTAAAACTCTCTCCTGTCCTTTTCTCCTCTCTCTTCTCACCTCTTTCTCTCTCTCGCTCTTCACTCATATGCACATAAACAAGTTACCTCACACAACAGGGGCGGCCTTAGGCATGTGCAAGCTGTGCACCTGCACAGGGCCGCCAAACCCCAGGTGCCGCCACGCCAATATATATCCTTAATATAATAATCCTCTGAGGATGGATACATATTTGTGCGACGGCCCCTGGCAGGGATTTGGCAGACTCCAGCTCTGTTCCACTTCCAAACACCCTGACCCCCCCCATCTTCACTAACCTCCGCGCTCCGCCCCACCCGGACCCCCTCTTCCGGGGCCCCCTACCTACGCTCCCTGCCCAGGGCCGCCATGAGCCTAGAGCCGCCCCTGTAAGCAACTTCACTCTCTTACCATAAAAACAATAGACAACCCTACCTCATCTTTATGAATATATACACTATTAACTCCCCTCTACCTCTACATGAAACCCACTTATTATGGGATACAGTGTTTCCATACGGATTGCCGATACCATCCACCCTATGGTTTGCTTTCTCTGTATTTTCTCAGCTGTATCTTACTGTTTGCACAACATCATAACAAAACCCTTCTGAAATAAAAATAAAAGCTCCCTCTTCCATCCATGTCAAGTACTGTACTGGTGACGTGGATCAAATGACTTTGAATGAAGTGCTGTTTGATGCTGACAGGATCCACTTTATCTCCCAGCATGTTTTCCATCTCTCTCATCTCCTTTAGCAGAGTGGCATATTTACAAGGCTGGCTTGAATCCATTCTGCTTATGGGCTGATTCTCCTGCTCTGTCATGTCTGTAGGCATGGGCAACATTTTAATCACACCTGGGAAAACTCACACAATTCATTAATTATGTGTTACTTGAAATTTAAAGCACTTCTTGAAATTTCGGATTGCACCATTTAACATACTTTTTTCCCCCACATGAGCAGATGCCTTCTGGAAAGTGTAAAATCACACCTTAGAGAAATGTTTTTGTTCAAACCAATCTCTTGCTGTTTTTTTGTGACTGTTGTACATGAGGTATGCCCTCGTGTACATAACTTACGTTTAATATCGCGTACATTATTTACGGGAAATATCAGCACACAAATTTCACAGGAGAAAAAGGATGCAGTTTTGCCCATGTCTTGTGTCTGCAGTTTGCTGCCCAGTGCAGAGCTCTGGTTTGATGTTAGCTTCACAGAGTTCTTGTGTCTCTTTTCGGCTTTGCATGTCTAGAGCAGGGGTCTACCACCTTTTCTGTAATAAAGCTACTTTTGTTCAATGAAAATCACAGTGTGCAACAATAATTCGCGTTGTAGCAGCGACCACATCAGACAAGATTACCTTGGTGTCCGCCTTATGCAAGATTACCAGCAGTGGTCACCTCAATGCATCAGGAGGGTTGCCACCAGTAATGTAAAAAAAGCTTTGTCACTTTGGAATGCCAGTGCCTGGGTAATACGTAGCCATTGCTGTGATGCCCCTGGCACCAGAGTCACACTATTTGTAAGAAGTCTCCCCAGAGCCACATGATTTATTACTGAAATATCATCTTGAAAAACATTTTAGAAATTCAACCATTTTTCTTTAAACATCTTATGAGATCTGAAAGTACACATATTTTCTTCTCAAATACAGACTTTTTAATTTTGGTAGACATATTAATACAACGAAGCAAAATCTTCAAATTTATAAAGCTGATCTACACAAAGGAGACTGAGGAGAGCCTCTCATAGGTAGCTGGAGAGCTACCAGCAGCTAACTAGCTACTCTTTGGAGAAGCCTGTTCTAAAGAAACTCCCTCAAAAACCGTGTTCAAAGAAACATTCTCCAATTTTGATGTATTTGGTAGGGTGCAGAGGAGCCCAGCAGCAACATGACCTCTCTGTGAACTTCATCAAATGACACCCTGAGCTTCCTGTTCGTGAAGCAGCCCCCCCCCTCACCCCCCGCGGAATCTCCAGTAACCACCTCCAGGTCTACCAACCTCAGCCCCAGCCAATACTCATTAGCATCTGCCCCTTACTCCATGATGGTCTACTGATCACCTCCAGCTCCATGAACCTTATGTATCAGGCATTTACTGCATGGCGGACTACCACCACGTCTCTTCTCTACCACGCCCATCTCGTTTACCAATTGCCTGCTCCTGTGCGAGCTCCCTACTGTCTCACCAACCCCTGCTACTCTGACAACAATGATATGATGCTCTGCACACCTTCTGCCCTGTCAACTCTACAATATTATATCAGCATTACTTGTAAAACACTTCTAAACCCTAGGGGTGTGTGAGGTCCAATTGACATTTTATGCTACCAAACAGTGGTTAATTTATAAAAAAATAAATAAGCGTTGGAGCTTTCGTCAGGAGGCAACTTGCACCAGCCCATTTCACCTGTTTGCGTCGCCTAAAGCAGAAGCAACTGCTAACCATAAAAGTGTGGAGAGGATGTGACATAATGGCCAGAGCTGTAGACTTCAGAGTTGGGGAACCAGGTTCAAATCCAAGCTTCAGCTCAACCACATGTAAATCACTTAATCTTCCCGTAAATTAATGTGTCTTTAACTGGTGCTCATGAAAAGCGCTGGTGTTGATGATTAAGTGCCAGTGCTGAGCTCCGGAACCCACTGGCTCAAATTAAGCACTGCTACCAAGACTCATCAACAGAAGCACCCATTGCAGCTGTACCAGCTATGTGGTGATCTACCATTCTCCTTGTGTTGCATTAACCTCCTTATGCCTGGCTATCCTTTTTGTTAAACCAACCCTCCCCCACTTCTTGACCAGACTCTTGCTTCACTGTTTGTGACCTGCTCCACTAGCCACATGTTGCTCTGTGGTTGACCCCTAGATCTTCCCCAGCTGAAGCCATCCAGGCTGCATATTTCTCTACTAGACTTTGTCGTAACCAGCCGCTTTTGCTCTCCGTAGTGCTGCTGCTAACCCAGTCCCTTACTGATCTGACAGCCCTCTCTTATTCAACTGCCCCCCCCCTTTTATTCCCAATGACTCATCTACAAAGCTCTTCTGTTACCAGTCCCATGAGCTTCTTCCACTAACTCATTCTCCACTACCACCCTGATCTAAGAGGCCCATGCTGATCTGCTGGCCTCCTAATTGTCCACTTCCCCCTGCTCTAACAGCTAGATTCATCAAGCTTAATTGAGCTTAATTGCACTTTGCGAGTGCAATTTTTGCATTTGGGATTCATCATCCCAAATGCAAAATTCGCTAATGAAGAATTCGCACATTTGCGAGTAATTGCATTTAAGGAATCTCTATTTGAGATTCCTTAAATGCAATTCATGAACCATTTTGAAATTGCGAAATCGCAATTTAGGACCGCTATTTACCACGAAGTAAAACCTCGTGGTAAATAGCTAAAACTCAGAAAAATGCATTTAAATGCATTTTTCTAAGTTGCATGTTACACACACACATGTCCTTTGGACATGTGTGTGCACAACATCAGTGTAAATTCACATTTCAGGGGTGCTACAGGGTGTCCTTTGGACACCCCTGCACCCTTGAAATCGCATCCTTATTTGCGATTAGCATATTGCTAATCGCAAATAAGGAATAACTCCCCATTCATTCCTATGGGCCTTTAGGCCTTTAGGCCCATAGGAATGAATGGGGAGTTATTCCTTATTTGTGATTAGCAATTTGCTAATCGCAAATAAGGAATGTGTAGGAATCGCAATTTATTTAGCAATTCCTACATGAATCCCGTTTTGCAAGTCCTTAATAGCGATTCCTTATGAATCGCTATTAAAGACTCGCAAACCGGCCCTTTCATGAATCTAGCTGTAAGGCTCCACCACTGCTTCTCTTCCATTCCAACCCCAGACTGCTCCACAAACCTCCTGTCTAACGACCTCTGCTGCTCTACCGGCCTTCCACTTTCCTAACCCCATTTCATGCATGAGATCTGATTCAGAGGGCAGTGGAGTTGGGATTCCCCAAAATAAAGGCTGGAGATTCACCCCACTCTACGGTCTTCATTTTCCCCAATTTAGAGGAAAAGGGCAGGCAAAGTTGCCATGGGCTTCGCCATCAGGAAGGGTAATCTAGCAGTTGAGATCCACAAAAGCATAGTGGCGGCTAGCCACCCAATTTTGGATATGTGGCTCACCAGTATTTCAGATGGCTTCACAGCTTC
This sequence comes from Lissotriton helveticus, assembly GCF_964261635.1. NCBI lineage: Eukaryota > Metazoa > Chordata > Amphibia > Caudata > Salamandridae > Lissotriton > Lissotriton helveticus. The sequence continues at coordinate 1,161,633,164 of NC_136071.1, read as the reverse complement.
TGGTAGCCACATAAAACATGGTGATCGTGCATGGAAAACCATGAAAAAGACACTGATGTGCAGAAAGGAACACCTACCATATGGCCTTTTATACGAGGGTTATGGATATATATCCCCAATTGTAGGCCACGTCAACAATACCCACATTCGTGATGACGTTTGGACTCACTGCCACAGATATTTCCATTGAGGTGGCTCCTCCATGCAAGCTGAATTTCCTAGATGTGAAAAATGCCAGCCAATGCAGCAGGAACTTCTCAATCTAGGGGTTTATTTAACCCTAGGAGGACCTGTACTCCCTACCGCCAGGGCTGCCAGGGATGTATTGCTCCAGTGACGTAACACATGCCCCTGGGATGCTGGGGGCTCGAGCTCCAGGGTGGCCCACCTCAGCAAAAGTGGTAGGTGGTGGGCAGGGGAGAGGGGACCCCCCTCCATATACTTTGCAGGGGGCCCCCTCAAGTTTCATTACGCCACTGTATTGCTCTGCTGTGGTGGACTTCAGCCCACCATATTTAGAGATCACTTTCTACCTGGGGGACATCTCCCCAGCAAAGAAATAGTGTGAGAGGGATGTATGATGTTACAACGCATACATTTACATCGCTGTACATTACATCGCGATTTTTACAACGCAAGTCATTACAACGACTTGCATTGGAGGGCGTTGGACTTAGGATAGTATAATTTACTATTCCAACTCGAGTCTACGTACAGTAGGGAAGGTGTTGGATAGTAAATTGTACCATTCCTTGTCCAAGAGCGCCATCCAGCGCAAGTCGTTGTAATGACTTGCGTTGTTAAAACTGCGATGTAATGGCATCGCGATGTAATCCCCGCGGTGTAAACAATGTTTCCCTGTGAGAGGGATCCTTTTCGGCCAAAGGGATATGGTTCCGTATCTGTAACATGAAGAGACTAAACGGACGCTAGAACGTGCCACTCAAGGCTACGCCGTGATACGGGAATTCTGCAGTAGGATACAGAGGCCAGGGAAAAAAGGTCATACACATAACATTTTACCAAAACCAAGGGTACAATTGGAGAGGAAAAAAACAACACAGAAAAACAACTCAATTCAAAGAAATTATATAACTGAGAGGGACAACCCCCGGGGGTGATAAACCTTTATGGCATTGAATGAAAAAACATCCAGGACGGGAAAACAAAAAGGATATTCCCTAGGAACTGAATGTGAAGTTCTCTAGGTGTTCAATATTCATTTAGAAATAATAGGAATGCGCTGAGAAGATAAAAAGGTATTGAAGACAAGACGTGCACGCACAGAGACTAAACAGAAAAGAACAAGACATCAGCGTTTAGTTGCTTCGGCGTGAAATGGATAAAAAAAAAAAAGAAGCTCGTGAGTGGTGCAGCGCGGACGCCTTTCCTGCCATATGCTTTGAATTAATTGAAAGCATATGTCAGGAAATGCGCATAATAGACACCGATAAACCAGGGGCGGAGCTATGCGCCTGCCTCTGGCCTATTGGTGTCTACCTTACAAAACAGCAAGCAGTGATAGGCCAATAGCAGGCCACAAAAAGAAAATCACAAGCACGAGCGTGTGGAATTTGCGGTCCTATTTTTAAACCCCCTTCAAGAGGGCTCACTTGCGAGCCCTAAAAAAGAGAGCTATTCGTGTGGTCTTGAAAAAGATTGTGTAAATCAAGGGGATACCATCGAAACTCGTCAACACATTAAAGCTTAATTTGTGGAACGTGTTGGCACAATAGATTAAAAATTGGGAATTGATCATGTGCCTACCCTGAGTGAATTTCTACACTGATTGGAGGTCTTTGATGACAAAGTGTATTGTTTTATGCACTCTCTCTTTTGTCTTTTATTGTGTAATATATTAGTCTGATTGATGAATTAGTGTAACATTATGTTGTGATTGTGAGATAAACTTGTTTACAAACCAGTGTACCAGGGCAGGGGTACCTTGACTTCTTTTTAATATTTTTTATTAGTTTTAATGAAATATTTTTTTTTTTTTGTTTTTTTGTGTTTTTTTTGTTGTCCTCATATTCGCCCTTGGTAACCATGTAATGACGAAGGAGTGTTGAAGATGACTGAGGCACTGGCCCAGATAAACTGGGGGGGATTTAGATGGTACCTAGGAGCGTATCCCACAATTCCACGCCACCAACGTTATTCTCATCCAATGGTACCGACAGGGTTAGTAAATTGCTATGTACAACCCACTTTATAGCTGGAGTCGCATATATAGGGTATGTAAAGCAAAAAGACGAAAAAGGGATCAAGAAAACAAATGATCCATCCAAGCAGCATAATCATAGGACTTGAGGGGAAAAAAAAAACCCTTAATGTTCTGGCCTGTTACCAGTTCAAAAGTAGCCAAAATCTCCTTTTATGTTGGTTGCCTCCTCTAGCCAGATCTAGTTTAGACATCTGTAACATCGCTGCTCGCCAATCTGTATAAAGAGGAGGGATCTTGTCTTTCCAGCGTTTACAAATTTCTCTTCTAGCTAATAGACAACTATAGAAGACCAGCTTTTTACTTATACCTTCGATCCCGGGTATAATACCAAAGAAAACTAACGTGGGGCAGAGACTTACTTGTAGATCAATTGCTAGTGAAAGGGAGGCACAAATTTCATTCCAAAAAGATGTTATATAGGGACACTCCAAGAACATGTGTGTATCTGATGCTGCTACTAAACCGCATCTGGGGCATACGACCTGAGCATTATTGGAGAATTTTGATAGACGTAGTGGTGAGTAATACGCTCTATGCAGTGTCAACAAATGGTTCCAACGAAGCCAGGAAGGCTTTACAGTTTCGCCTAGAGTCTTGAACGATTTAAGCCATAGGCCCTCTAGATCAGTATTTGGTATATATGTTTCCCAAAGGGATTGGGGTAGCAGGAATTCGCCATCAATCTCATCTAGTATAAGGTTATACCAAAATGTTATCTCTTTTTTAAATGGGGGTCTGTCCATCATATAGGATACTAGGTTGTGATCAGCTCCTAATTTATGCCTACCCCTTCCAAGGCTGTAAGCTTGGGACCAACTCTGGATTTGAAGATATTTGAAGCGTGAAAAGCGAGTTCCTATTATTGAGCTCAAGGTCTCCCATGGAAGTAATACTCCATCAACAAACAAGTCCCCCCATGCTGAGATCCCGGCCTCTCTAACTGGGAGGGCTAAACTGTCCAAAAGCCAAGATGGCGCACCTGGCGAGTCCCATAACGGGGCCCGACTCTGATAATAATCCAAATTAAGAGTGCGTCTTAAGTTTGTCCATGTTCTAGCTAAATCCCTTAGCACCTTTAGCTTGACCTTCTTAAAGTATTTTGGGTCCCCAAATTTTAGCAAAAAGTTTGTTGGCCCAATTCTTTCCCCTTTGAGAAGTGCTACAAATAGTTTTCCGCTCCCTACGTTATTAGGGGTCTTTAAAAGCATCCTAATGTGAGAACATTGAAACGCCCACCCATATATCTGGAGGTCTGGTGCTGCGAGGCCTCCTTTTTCTCGGCGCCGTCTGATCTTCTTCCAAGATAACCTGGGCGTACGGCTATTCCAAATAAATCTATTTAATTCCGTTTGAAGTTTGGCAGTCGAGGATGGATCAAAAAAAAGAGGAATAGTGTTAAACAAAAACATAATCTTGGGTAAGATGGTCATTTTGACCAAATTAGATCTACCAATCAGGGAAATAGGAAGAGCTGACCATGATCTCAACAACCTTCGGGCTTCCTTAGCCACACGGGCAAAATTTAACGGAGCGATCTTATTAATATCCGTCTAGATATTTAACCCGAGATATCTAAGGGTGGCACTCGGCTGTACTCCTATAACCGGAGCAGATTGATTCCAAACCATGATGTTGGTTTTTGATGCATTTACTTCGTAACCAGATATTGCCTCAAACTCTTGTGCAAAAGATATAACCGTAGTGAAGGCTGAGCTTAACTCTGATGAAAAAATAAGAACGTCGTCCGCATATAGTGCGACTTTCCACTCCCAACCTTCAAAAATAAAAGGTTTTATATTAATATTGTCCCGAATTAGTTGAGCGAAAGGTTCGATATATAAATCAAATAAAAGTGGTGAGAGGGGACACCCTTGACGGGTTCCTCGTGTAATATCAAATGGCTCCGTAAGTTCTCCGTTAACCAGTAATGAAGCAGAAGGATTTTTATATAGTAGTTTTACTGCTCGTCTAAAATTGTCTCCCAGATTGAATTTTTTTAACACTTCTTCTAAATACACCCAGCTTACCCTGTCAAAGGCTTTGGTGGCATCAAGAGTAAAAACTGCTAAAGGAAGTGATGCTGAAGTAGCCATATCTATTGCACCGATGAGATCATACGTCAGTTCATACAATTGCCTCTCCTTCACAAAGCCTTTCTGATCCATATGCAAGATGTTATTTGCTAGACCACTCAATCTATTCGCAAGTACGGCTGCAAAGATCTTGTAGTCCGTACTAAGAATTGAAATTGGTCTATATGACCCACGGTTAGATTCGGGCTTACCAGGCTTTAAGATCAGGGTTATAGAGGCCCTATCCCAAGATACAGGAGGTGGGGCACCTTCTAATAAGATGTTATTAAACACATTTGTTAAGTAGGGGAGAATAGTTGGACATATTACTTTGTATATTTCCGATGGTAACCCATCTGGTCCTGCTGCTTTGCCTTTTTTACTTTTCGAGATGACTAAACTCACTTCCTCCGATGTAATAGGGCCATCTAGAATTCCCATTTGTTCAAGGTCCAGAGCCGGTAAAACTATCCTGGATAACCAGTCCCTTGCTTGAGTGGGTTGTACGTCAATGTCTTCTTGATAAATCTCACTAAAGAAACTTCTAAAAGCACCACTAATTCCTTCATCTGTGGAATATAGTATACCATCTTTACTGATGGAGCTAATATTATTTCGGGCCCTATCCGACTTTGACTTCCAGGCAAGAAGCTTACCGGCACCTTCCCCATATTCGAAGTGGGCCAGTCTACTCGCCTCCCATCTTTCTAAGACCCGTGCGCTCAAAACTGAGGAAAGGTCTCCCTTTAGAACTGTTAGTCTCTCTTGCATCCCATCAGGTGTGGACCCTATTGAGGCTGGATTCGTGAGAATCTCTTCTTGAAGTCTTGCTATCTCAAATTCAAGAGAGGCAACTTCTTCCCTGTAGGTCTTATTTTTATGTGCTGAAATATTTGATAGATAGCCCCTTAGAGTTGCTTTAAATGCGTCCCATGTTATTCCAGATGGCGCAGACCCCTGGTTAAACTCCCAAAAGAATTTAACTTCCTGGTTTAATGCCTCAGAGATGTCCGAAGAAGAAAGTATTGATCTGTCAAACGACCAAAATTTTAACACGGGCCTAGATGGAACCTCAAGCTCAAGCAAAATAGCAGTATGGTCTGAGAGATGGAAAGGAAGATGAGCAATTGATTTTACGTATTTAACTAAAGATTGATTAATCAAAATGAAGTCTATCCGAGACTGGTGATGAAATTTATAATTTTTAAAAGTGACCCCCTTTTGGGACCCGTGTAGAGTTCTCCATATATCAATATAGTTTAATATTTTCATATTATTTAATAGAAACGTCCTTGTCTTGGATAAAATAATAGCCCTGTTGGTGGAAGACTTATCTAATAGTGGATCTAGAACTATATTAAAGTCCCCTGCTAGGATGACCGGCTCTGCAAATGCATATAGTTCTGCAAAAAGAGATGTCAATACAGATGGATCGTCTTGGTTTAGGCCATAGTAACCTACTATGGTGAATGGTGAACCCGAAATAATAACAGAAGCAATTGCCCATCGACCATATGGGTCTACCTGTTTAGCGACTAGCCTAGCCTTGATAGATTTTTTAAAAAGAATGGCCACCCCCCTAATATGTGAGGTTTGAGATGTTATAACTAAGCATGAGCGCAAAATCCGCTCCGATCGCGGATTTTGCGGATTTTCGGTAAATTCGCGGTCCGCGAACTCTCGCGAATTTACCGAAAATCCGCAATCCGCGAGCGGCGGATTCCGCGGTCAAAAGTTCAAGCCTAATTTACGATGGCGCCGGCAAGCTGCCAGCGCCATCCTCAAATAGTTACTTAATTAGCTTCAACAGGAAGCTCTAATAGATAAGATAAAGCAGGGGCTCGAGCGCCTGCTTTATTTTACCAATTGGAGCTTCCTGTTGAAGCTAATTAAGTAACTTTTTCAGGATGGCGCTGGCAGCTTGCCGGCGCCATCGTAAATTATTTACACCAGGCACAAAACGGTGGTGTCTTCTTGAATAAATATGAAGGGCAGGGTTCATTCTGGCACGACGGTCCTGGCACAAAAATTAAACCTCAACAGGAAGCACTTACAGATATCAATAAAGCATGTGCCCTAGTTGAAGCTTAAATTCAGTGACTCATTCATCAGCCCAAAAACAATCGTGAGCGTTGTGGAGGCTGGGCAGGTGTGCCTTCTTCCCAAATATACCATCGAAAATCCGCTGTGATGCTGGCCAGAGGCATTTGCATCTTTGACTTTCACGAGCGCAATCCCCGTGCTGTTCCTGTGACCAGGAGCTTCTGTCTCTTAATCTGCTGCTCTGATCGGTCTCTGACCTTTTATACACACAAGAGGCATGTGCGCTCGCATGGAAGCCCCGTCCGTTTGGCCCCGCCCACACACTCGAGGAAGCCCCGCCCCCAAATCCGCCGATCCGTGAATTCGCAAATTCGTGAATCGTGGATCCGCAAAATCCGCCCATGCTTAGTTATAACTTCAAAATCTATCCATCTATTCTTGCTCAAGAGGCTTTGCATTTCTGTTTCTGCAAGATGTGTCTCCTGGAGCACTAATACCTGTGCAACCGAGTCACGTAAATATTGCATGATGTTATTTCTTCTCGGTAGAGTGCGAAGACTGTTAGTGTTCCAGGACAAAATACGTACATTATGCATTACAGCAAGAGGAAACAAATATCAGATAGCTCGAAAAGCAATACTGCCAAACTCCAAAGAGACAACTAAGCATTGATCGACTCCTTTCATTTTTTTTTTGAGTGTGCTGTAAAGGACGTTTAAGAGGACTTTTTTTGCTTTTCCCCTCCCCCCTACCCCCCAACCACCCCATACCCCCAACCCACAGGAAACCCCCACACAATCTATCTGGCAACCCAGAGAGATAGCACTCCGCTGTGGACCCCTGCACATATCAACCCTCTGCAGGTTATCGGAGGAAATAGAAAAGAGGAAAACAAAAACACAGGGGCGTGGAAGAGAAAAAAGAACCCTAAATAAAAATTACAAAGGTACTATGATTTCCTGAACTAAAGCCCACCCGTGAGAAAAAAAAAAATTCCCTTCTTTTTTTTTTCTCTTTTCTTCCCCTTTTTTTTTCTTTTCCCTTCCCTCTCCCCCCCCCCCCCTTCTTCCATTTTTTTTTCTTTTTTTCCCTTTATATTGACTATTAAACCCTCTACCCGTCACCTAATATTCAATACTATTATATGCCTAGCTGCAGGATTCCATCGTTCTTACAGATTTCTAGGAGGTTATTAACCTAGGCTATAGAACCCAGGCCTAAAAAAAAACTTATTAGAGCTAGTTGAGAATTTGTGGGTTTGTCAGGAAACTAAAATAAAATAAGACAACCTAAGGGAAAAACATATAGAGGAAAGGGACAGTCCTACTTGGCTGACTCTGACCCCCTGCCCATACTCAGCAAAAAGTCATCAGCAGCCTGTACTGATCTTATGTTATACATGGTGTTCTTATACATAACTCTTAATGCCGCAGGAAAGACTAACTGAGCGACTGCCCCTTGACTCCTAAAAGCTTCCATCCTTTTGCCAAGCTCCCACTGTCTGTCGAGCGTGACTCTCGAGAGGTCTGATCTGATCTGGAAATTAAACCCCTTGGCGTTTACCACTTTCTGTTTCAATGCCAAGTTTAGAATAGATTCTTTGATGGAGTATGTGAGAAAATTAACCAAAATCTTCCTAGGTTTTGTTTTCTGCAAGTTTCTCCTAAATGGCTCTCTGTGGATGCGCTGGATGTCCGTGGCTATTTCTAGCTCTGACATATCAAGCCGCAGGGCCTCTTTCAAGAGAGAAACAATAAATTGCTTAATGTCCGAACCCTCTTTCTCTTCCGGTATATTCAAAATTCGGAGATTATTTCTGCGAGCATGATTTTCTAAAGTCTCCAGCCTTTCGGACAAACTCTGGTTCTCTTGTCTGAGGTTCCTAAGCTCTGCATTTGTGGCGCTTAAGTTAATATTAACCTCTGTGACAGAGTCTTCAAGAGTTTCTGTCCTGGTGGTGAGAGCACCTAGTTTGCTGTCCAATGCCTGACAATAACATCGAATATCGGCTTGATTTGATGCGGAGGTCTCAAACCCCTTTTTAATATCTGTTGCCAGGGTTGAGAACATTGCCTGGAAAGAGGCCTGCAGCGTGGAAACCAGATCCGGGTTCAGAGCCTGAACAGTGTCATCAGGTAGACTAGAATCTATGCCACTTGCAGAGGGAGTTGAACCTGTTTCTTGAAGGGCAGTCTGTAGGCTGAGGCTAGATAGAACACTCGGTAGTGCTGGAGAAGATAGGGGTACCAGTGGTGCGTGCATTTCCAGAGAGGGCGCAGATTGCTCCAAGTTGATTACTATTTGGTGATCTGTTTGGTGATCTGGTGGATTCAATTGACCTGCTCCTCCCCTCATAGGGGAGAGCGGGAGGTCCAACAGGAGGACCTTATCTTTCTTACGGTTGTCACTATTATTGAGGTTATTATTCACAATAGTGCTGTCTGCAGTGGATTCCGCGGTGAGAGAAGGGCTGACTTCATTTAAACCCTCAATAACTTCCAAAAAGGGGTCAGGAGCGCGGACATTCATTCCTGCTGTTTCCTCTATAGGAAGCCCTTCCACTTGATTAGTGGCCATCTGCAGTTCTGATATAGTATCCCCTTCTTCCTGATTTAATAAAGGGGAGCAGGAATTTTTTGCCAAAAGCACCACTTGAGGAATCACTTTAAAATAGGAGCGCAATGAGGGGGTTATTTTTGAGGTAGTTACACAGCTCTTTGTTTTATTTTTTGTAGTCTTAGGGGTATAGGAGCGCTTTGCCTTTACCTGACCGGTGAGATATGTTGACAACTTTATTTTGTCTGTACTCTCAGCGATATCAACCGTGTCATCAACAATATCATCAGCAATATCAGCGGTAGCAGAATTAATTTTGAGCGTGGTGTGAGAAAATGTACCTTCTGTGCTCAAAGCCTCCTTTCCGACACTGACGGAAGCTGCAGCTGCACTCAAATCACTTAGATCTTTAAGGGAGGGAAGCTTATTTTTGTTTTTATTTTTAGTAGCTGTTTTATGAGAAAGCACCTTCTTAGTATCTTTTCCACCATCAGCTGTGTGTTTCCCTCTCATGCGCCCTCTCACTTTCCCCCTTCCTCTGCCTTTCTGGTAAGTCTCCTCAGTGCCCACTGATATGCCCACAGGATTGAAAGTGACAGATTCTTCCCCACTACTCCCTTCAGCGCTATCACTACTGTTACCGCCAACTTGCTTCTTGCTCCGATGTCTGCGATGCCTTTGCTGACATCGCTGCTGAACTAGGGGCCGCTTCTCCAGAATCTCTCCCTCCTCGCACTGATCTGACTGCACCTGTACCGGTGCCTGTGCTTTAGCCTTAGCAGCTATTACTGCAGCCACCCCAAACTGCCCCAGTACTATACCAAGTGCGCGGCGACCCCTCCTGAGCTCCAGGGCGGCCAACGACCAGATCCACACACACGCTGAGGGGTACGTGTTCTTTACTGCCGGCTGACTCCCTGCCGCGAAACACTGTGATTCCTCCTCTTGCCTGTCGGATGAGAACGCAGCTGTGAATACCGCCGCCGCCGTGCACTCTGCTGCTGCAGGCTCCGATTTTGTCTCCTCCCCTAAACACACGGGAGGCGAAGGTATGGCGGCATAGCGCTGAGATTCCGAGACCGAGGAAAATACCCTTAGGAAACTCTCTCAAAAGATGGAAAGTTACAGAGAGTTACAGTACTCGGCTTGACAGGGAAAGCATATGCGCTCGAGTTTTGGAAAAGGATTCTATCCTCCGGTTTAGAGAACTGCAGGAGCCCGAGGGCGGAGTGCTGCCGCGGCTCAGCCGGCCGCCGCCATGTTTTATTTTTGTTAAAGGGAATCTGTGTAGTGGCACGATATACATACAGATACATACATATAAGTAGGGTTATATTTGAGGAAGAGTGGTAGTATGATGAATGTGGATTAGGGTGAATACATTTGCCAGAGGGAATATATACTTTTTCTCTTTAATGCAGACATCTCTCTGAGCCTTCAGCCAAGCCAAAAAGCTTGAGTGCCTCAGTGGCTCATCAGAAGGCATTGAAGCTGTGCTGCGAGGGATACATGTTCGGTCCACCCGCACGGCAAATTATTTTCTTTTTCAAAAATAACTTACGAAGTAGTTGTTTTTGAAAAAAAAAATCCCTTCCATGCTGGGAGTTTTTTCCCAGTTATTGGAAGTCATTTATTTGTTTTCCTGTTCGGGACCACCTTGCTTTTTCTGGTGGTCTCAAACAGGCAAAAAATAGTACAGCAGAGCGTCTGTCCTAGATAGCGTGGTTCACCTGAGGTTTGCTGAATGGCAGCCTGGTGTCAGTCGGGCCATCGGTCATAGGTTTTCGCTGGCAGACGCACCATTGGCAAAAGTATGAAATTTCACCCGACTCTAAATAGAGCAGCAAACAGGGACTGTGGAGGACAGTGTACTCTGTCACGTCTGGGCTCAAAGTTGTGTGATGGCCATAGTGCTTAATTTGAGCCAGTGCACAGGCAATTAATTGTCAGCACCAGCATTTGTGACAGCCTGCCACAAGGTGGCGCTGCCTAGCTAATTAAGAGATGGCATCAACAACAGTTAATTATTAATGCTAAATTCATTCAAATTGACCATTGCCTGCTGCCCAAGCCATTCTTATATCTTTGGGGGACTGATATAGTCTGAATTGTCACATTGGTAGGAGTGTGGTAGTTAGCAGTTGTGTTGTTACAATCATTGGCTGTGCTGGCGGGGCAATGTGTGGTGGAAGATGCAGTGGCCTTCTGACAAAAGCCCTATTACTTATATTTTTACTAATTAAGCACTGGAATGCCTGTTCACAAAACCTTATATCAGATTTTCAAATGCTACGTAAACAAATCCACAGGGCCCATTTTGGCCGCCCCTGTGCTCAACTGTTCCAAGATACTAACTACCACTACTATTAAATGTAGTATTAGTAACACTGGTTATTTTACAGTGCCAAGAAATTATAGCATTGCAATATGAACATGAAAAACCATAGAAAATGAAGGTCTTAGTTTGTACAATATTGTAATGAAATATTTTTCCAGGGCATGTTTTTGAAGTCAAGAGCAATACAGTAGTAGCAGGAAGTGTGATCATTGGAGAAACTGTTTACTGTGGTTTGGAAACACAAAGTGCAAACCCTGGCTGGCCTAATGAGAACAATGTTTGATCCTCAGCAATTCAGCTAATTTCCCCACCCTTCATTCCAAAGCAAGGGTACTTTTCAAAACGAGGAGCCTCGGGGAAGGCGTGTCCTCATACTGGCAATAAGAGCTGCATAAATACATAGGGACGGATTTATAAGCTCTTTGCGTCACTTTTAACATGGGAAAAGTGACGCAAAAGTGGCGCAAGGGCTTGTAAATCTGCCCCACAGAATGCAGCTAAAACGTAAATGTATGGTTCAGAATCACCCTCTGGGCATAACCCGGTGCCACTGAGGTTGGGTGACGCTGTGAGAGTCCAAGTAGGCCCGAGGGTCGTAACCCACGCTCCTTCAGGTCCCACGGCGCACTGGGGGCCACCCGACGATCCAGCGCCACCCACCCTTCGAGGGAGCCCCATTCAGCCAAAGGTCAATGGATATCTGTGAGTTGTGGAAGACTTGGAGCCCCCCTCAGGGAGACCCCAGAAGTTTGCTTTAAGCCACGGGTAGGCCTGACTGAGAGGAGATAAAAGACCCCGTGCAGGTGAGAGGAAAGGCTGTAAATCCACGTGGTATGGGTGTAAACGCTTCCCTTCCAGACACACAGCTCGCGCTCGCACCGGCTGACACCTCTCGCGCGCCCCCTCACTCACCTCCGCCGCTGTGACCTCCGTGACCTTTCATTGGTGGCGAATCATATCTAAAGAACGAAGCCCTTTGTTATCAGCAGCTGGGCCGAGCACCTTGATGATGGTACACATTATCTGTCGGGGACATTTGCCGAGGACAGGCCAGGAGTCTGAGGTGGAGCCGGGACAGTAGGCAGATTAAAAGGGTGCAGAGTGAGGGAGACATGGGAAATAAAGAAATAATTAGCTCAGGTTAATGCTATCTAAGTTTCTCTGTATTTGGGATTTATATGGCGAACAGCAGGCTATGAGAATGGCTTCAGGGCGCTGTATGGATCCAGAGAAGGAGAGAGCGGGGCCCGACAGATGGGAATGGTGCACATGGTAGTGGGAGGTGTACCAAGTATTGAAGGGTCATCAGCAGCTTGGTGGTCATCTGCTCCCAGGGAATGAAGGGGGGCATATTGAGAGTTTGGCTCTAAGGGAGGGGAGTATCTCACATCTAGTAGCGAAGAAGTCAGATCAACCAATGACTGAGATGTCCAGGGCACAGGAGCAGCTCCAATGAAGCCGGATGCTGCACGAACTGTCTCCACCCCTCAACCCCACCTCCCCCCCCTGGCCAAGGCCCCACAAAAAAGACATAAGAAAGACCACGAGCCCCAGGCATACGAAACATACATAATAATGTTGCATTAGTGTGAGTCAACCAGTTCCAAACACCACAACTGGTTGCCTTGAACCCGGACAGGTGGAAAGCTCCATTCCATCCAAGACCAAGCCATCCAGCCGTGCCTCATGGCGCTTATTTTGTCAGCCACTTTTGACAAGGTCAATCCTTCAATCCTGCTTTAGCAGCAGTAAACTGGTTCATTTCATTTGTGACAGGTCTCACCCCATCTGTTCCCCTCTCCCATGTCCCACCTGTAAAATTTCGAGCCACTGGAGGCCTCCCACAAGGACCCGCTCTCTGTCCTATTTTATACAACCTCTAGTAGAGTTAACTGGCAGCTTCGGTTTAAGGCTCTATCTCATACTGATGACACCCAAAAGAGAATATTGTTCAACTTTGACACTGAAATCATGCCTTTGGGGTGTGCAGATAAAAAATCAGCAAAAAAGTATTGTGTGTTAAAATATTGTGTAAAGAATACCTAGGACAACATAAAAGGTAAGTTTCTAAAGGTAAGCAGAGTTTTACTATATATCACTCCATGTTTATATTTCTTCAAGGTACATAGATGTTGAATTAAGAATAGTAAATCTGTACTTACCTGTTTGCACTTACTTTCTTGATACATTGGTCCTCGGTATCTTTGACACACTATTCTGTCCACACAATATTTGTGTTTCCAATATTCTGTCAGTGGTCCATAATTTGGAGTTTATACTTCAGAATTGCTTATTGGTTGTCCACGCTTGCAGGTCCAAACCTTTATGAACCTGAATGGCAGTAAGATGGGAATCTTACTGTTTAGCAAAGACCCTTCGTTTAAATGACTGTAGCTGCCTGCAGTAGGTGAATTGCCTGACCTATTTCATGTGGTAAAAATCTGAGCATATGATTTGACAATGACTTTTGTTTTGAGTATAAAATCAAAAACTCAGGGCTTCATGTTTCCTCCTGCTGCACACACAACCGTCCCCACCATGGTAATTTGGAAATTGTCAAGCAGTGAGGCAAGTTCTGAGTCTCAAGCTGGGTGTAGGCCTGGAGGAACCTAGGTGGAACCCAGGTGGAAGCCGAGCGGAACCTGGATGGGAGTTGGGTGGAAACTGGGTGATTGCCCGCTTGAAACATAGGGAGATTTTCTAGGTTCTGATAAATGTCTAGACTTTCTCGGTTAATGCGAATTTCAGGAGCTTTCACTTAAGCACATATATGAATTGGGACAATATCTAGCCGGCACTAGGGCCAAGATTTTAATGGTGCTGCAGGTGCAGTGGCACTCGGGCCAAAAGTTGTCATAACTCCTCTAAATACTAAATATTGCTATATTTAACTACTAAATAAGCAGTCACAAGTGCAGTTACCTTGGAGCACTAGGGTCATGATTTGCATGGTGCAACAGGTGCAGTGGCACCGGGGCCAGATGTTGTCATAACACCTCTAAACTCCAAATATTGCCATATTTTACTACTAAACAGGCAGTCACAAATGCAGTTATCTTGCAGGCACTAGGGGCATGATTTGAATGGTGCATTGGGCCCAAACGTTGTCAGAACTTCTCGAAGTGCATAATATTGCTATTACATCAATTAATGATATTTCCCTCTTTCATGTCATTCTTCAAAATGTTGCTATTCATTTCCCCACACTATTCCATTAGTAGCAGCACAATACATTGCCTTTTTGTACATATACAAGTCATAATGCTTTAACAGACTTTCTGTGACTTACATTGTACAACTACTCAGCATGCTACAACTTACAGAAAAAAAACTGGCTTATTATTAATCACATAGGCAAATCCTAATGCATTTACCAATGTTTGTAACACTTGTTAACACTGTCTGAGCAATTGGCTGCACCTCAATAGTACCAGTTTGATACCCAAATATAGCAATAAGCAACAGAAAGGTGACCAGTCAACCTTTGCAAATGGACTTCCACTGCATGGCAACATGTGTTGCTGCGTTTATAGTAACTTTTGAACCATTTAACACAGAAACCAATTCTTTTCATGTAAAAATGTGCAGATTATGCAGCAGATGATGGATTATGTGGCAAAGGCAGCAAATCTATAATTATGTGAAAAGGCCTGTACCCTCACAACTCCAGTGGCCCTGCTCATAATATATCACAGCAAATGCAGGGCTGGAGGCTTGCAAGGGACAAAAGACCTCCACCAGCATTTGCTTTAGCAACATGGGATAGGGAGGCTCAGGGGGTCGGAATGTCTGAAATGGTGGCACATTTTAAAAGGGATTTAGGGAGGATGAACCCAGTTGTCCATGGGACTACTGCCTGACTCCACAATGCCAGCAGCTTACAAACGCTCCGTGGAACGTTGCCTTCCAACTATCTGTAATTAGATGTCATTTAATGCTTCCCACGCATAGGAGAAAGTGCAAACCACTGATACATTTCATTGTGAGCCTCAAGAAGTGTGGGAAATGTTCCCTTCCCGGCCACTTTTGTCTTACGAATTGCATGGATTTACAAGGCATTTTGTAATCCACGTCATTCTTATGAAATAGTGCGCAGGTCACAGCTCACACCGGTCAAGAGTCAATTGAAGAATGTTTCTTTTAAGTAGAGGTTGAAGACTTGACAAGTGTTGATTGAAGAAAAAAAATGTCTCAAAAATAGATAGCTTGCACGCTGGGTGGTCCATGTAACCAGGATCGTCGCCAATCAAATGTAGTAAGTAGGCAGGATACAGTAGAAACCTTGAGTAGTTTAATAGGTTACATGGAAGAGGAGCTAACTTGGAAGCAGCCAACTCTAACAGTCAAAAACTCAAGAGTAAACCTCTAACATTTTCAAATAACTAAGCAGCAATGGAACATTCTAATATAAAGCAACACAGCATTTTAATACACTAACAATATGAAAGGATTAATAAAGCAGAATAAAAATTGTGGGCCATATGTATCAAGCAAATTCACATTCGCAAATGCCGTAATTAGCAGAATTTCGGCGTTTGCAAATGCAAAATTGCCAAATGGTATGTATAAAGGTAAATCTGGTGCGAAACAAGGAATCGCAAAATTTGCGATTCCTTATTTTGCAATTGCATTTAAGGAATCGCACATTTTGCGATTCCTTAAATGCAATGTATGAAGCAAAAAAAATATGCTAATCGTCCTTAAGGAATCGCAAATTGCCACCAACTTCAAGTTGGTGGTAATTTGCGAATTCCTTGTAAAATTCACATTTTAGCATGTTTCAAAGTGCCATGTGACGCACATACTTGCCCTTAGGGCATGTATGTGCGCCACATGTGCACCCATGCTTATTTCAGGGGTGCAACAGGGTGTCCTTTGGACACCCCTGCACCCTTGAAATTATTCTCAATTTACAATTCTCAAATTGCGAATCGCAAATTGAGAATAACTTCCCATTCATTCCTATGGGCCTCCTGGCCCTTAGAAATGAATGGGAACGTATTCCTTAATTGCGATTGGCAATTTGCGAATCGCAATTAAGGAATACTAAGAATTCGCAAACAAATTGCGAATTTGTACATATATCCCAATTTGCGATTCTGAAATAGCGATTTCTAAAAAATCGCTATTTTAGAATCGCAAATCTGGTTGATGATACCTATGGCCCTTTATGATTTAACAGATTACTACAAAAATTGCAATATTACTTTTGCCCAATTCAAACGAGTTGGCTTCGCTTGGCATCACATTTGTGTAGCCCTGGCTTTGCGAGTTCGGTTCCCTAGTCAGACTGGCCCTCTGTGCCAGACCTCTGCTCTGACCTTTTAACCTAATCAATCCGAACCGGCCGACCAAGTCGAGCGATGCCCTTCACAAAGGCAGCCATGCAGGCGTAAAATGAAAGAGACAAAGGGCGCTGATCTGCAGGGTCCCCGGCTCAACGTTGGAGACACGCCGGTGACATGTATGACCGAGACGCCGGCCTTATTTATTCCCCTATCACTTTCAGCCAAGGTAATTTCACGCGCCCTGATGGATCCCGGGCCCGCCAGCCTCCCGGGTACCGGGGCCCTTTGATTGGTCGGCGCGGGGATGAGCGCCGTGTCAAGCCCTGGGATGCTATATCGACTTTCTCAGCAGAGGGATGAATCAGCCGGAGTTTTCCTGCCCGGGCCGTGATTGGGCTTGAGTGGCTGGTGAGATGGAGAAGGCCGCGCGCCGACGTCAGCCGGATGAAGTGGCCTGAAACCCTCTGATGTGCCTGTTTGTATTACCATCCCGCGGGGAGCGCGCCATCCTTCTTACAGCGCACCGAGGCGGGCCTCGCTCCGCCGCGCTGGTACCACAATTAAAGGACGCAATTTAAAGCCACCAGGACACAAGGAGAGCAGACAAGCCGGGCCCGAGGAAGGGCAATAAAGACTATTGACCGATGCCGGGTGCATTCTGGGAGCCTTGTACCGCGTGCAGTATTGGTGGTGGTTTACATTTTCAGTTTAATGTACTGTTCCAGCTCTAGGGGAAGAAGTGCCTCGCAGATTCCATGTAGCAATTATTTTATACTAGAAACAACTCTACAAGAAAGAGCTTCTCTGAAGAACAAGAACAATTTAAGATTATTTTATGCCAGGGTGAAATGTTTGTTACGCCAGGGTAATCTTACATAACATTCAGCATGTCACAATATGCTTATTACATAAAAGTCTATAAAGTATGCCATTACGTCATGTAATTTCAAGTCCATTTGGGTAAGCATGGGAACCACGTGAATAAACAGAACGCGAGTGGCTGTCGGTTATGGCACTTGTGTTTTTTGTGACATAAAATGCATCCTGGCTTCCAAAACAGATGCAGGGACATATTAATAAAACTTAGCGCTATGAGCTAGATTTGTATTGTACATAAATGGGCATAATTTCACCTAATTTGTTTGTTTTATGCAAAAAGGAAATTATGCATATTCCACACTCGCCCATATTATTTGTGAGGTTGTCCTGAAGCACTACCCTCAGCTCTATGGGGCTTTAAAAACCCAGCTGACCATTGCAGCTCAAACTCACATTTTTAGGGTGATTTGCATGCTTGCTATGCAGAGGGTGTGTGTCTACACCTGTAGAGACAAAGGGGTTCTGAAAAAGTTGCATGAACCGTCAGAGCTGGGGAGGCATTAAACTCCAAGATGAGGTCGACCTGCACTACCAGTCATGTCCACTGCATCCGGAAGTGGCACCACTGAGCATTAGATTCCTTAAAGCTGCCAGACTGACCCTCTACGTTCAGTTGGAAGCATTTGAGCAGCAGGACAATAAAATATATGTCTGATATAAGTCAATATGTGTTTTCAACGTCAATTCACCAAAATACCAGGGGTAGTGGAAGTGACACCACGTGCCTTTTGACCTTTACTTTGACTCACACATACATGCTTACACATACTAACACATTCACGCCCTCTTGCGCACATAAGCACACACTCACCTCCAAGCATGCACACAACGAACATTTAACAGTATTTTTTACCTTCCTTATCTTCCAGATAGAGTCATATTCCAACTAATGTACTCCATTTTTTAAAACTATTATTCACTATTTGTATAATAAACAAATTGACAGAAACCAGCCAAATGGAGCCCCAACCAGCGTTCATTAGTAAGAGCTGTCCCTGTATCCCAGGCACTGATTTTGCCAACTCGGAGTCCAGGGGTCGCGAGTGCCCGAAGTAGCAAGGGATCGCAAGTGCCAGGGGTAGCAAGCCAGGGATTTCAGCTGCGACCCCCTGGCGAGCCCCAAATGACAACCAAATATACAGCACTAAACCCCATAATAAATATTCACTTCCTACATAAGTTGATGGAAAATGTCCCACAGAAGAAGAATAACAATTTTCATTAAAGTTTCTGTTTTTATTATCACAATAGTAAACATATAGTATATCTTTTCTTTAAATACTTTTTTGGATATGAATATATAAATATATAGTAAATTCAAACTATACAGTTTTTTACTTGAAATTCGTCAAAGACAAAGGAACCCCAGAAGAAAAGAGGGAACAAACCACTTAATTATGGTACATGCAGGGCCGGCCTTAGGCATGTGCAAGCTGTGCACCTGCACAGGGCCACCAAAACCCAGGGGCCGCCACGCCAATATATATCCTTCGATACATATTTGCGTGGCGGCCCCTGGCAGGGATTTGGCGGCCTCGGGGGCCCCCTTCCTACGTTCCCTGCCCAGGGCCACCATGAGCCTAGAGCCGCCCCTGGTACATGTCTCCTCATAGAACATTCAATAGACAAACAAGGAAAAAGAACATATACTCAAAAAGATCACAATAATCACAATACATTACAACGTAAGACACCATGTACAAATCAAACAACCAACTTGCGTCGACGCGCGTATTGGAAATCCCATGTACCGTCCTTCATCAGGGCGCTGATGTAATGAGGTGTTTCAATATTAGAGAAACCATATTTCTAAAACATTATAGAGGATAATAATACATTTGGAGGCTCTGCATAACATATACAACCGACTTTTTATAGAAATGAAGGAGGAATATGAACTTTCAAAGTGATATCACGTATCTCTCCGGGCTCTTCCAATGTCCTACAGCTTTAAATGCAGCTAGGCCGCTACCCAGCATATCATTTGTGTAAATCCGGTTAAACGGAAGCCCGATTAGACTATTTACCCGATGGGGTCCTTTAGTTTAAAACGTGTAGCACAGTATAGTTGATGGATTCCGCTCCCCAATAGTGTACAAAGGTTAGTGATTAAAGGTGGGAGGCCAATAATCTTGAGTAATAGATATAGAAGAAGAAATGTTCTAGCTGTATAAGACATATATATCCATGCCTGCCCACATGCAGGTCCTATGCATAAACAATGAGCTGTGGAGCTGCAGTAAGTCCTCCTCTGTTGAATTCAAAGGGGATAGTTGGGGAAGAATTCCCTCTGCAATCACAATTCGTCCCTAAGGCTCCTTCACGGCAACTACCTGGAACTCCCTAAATGACGTCCATGGTTGCCTAGTAGAGTCTCCAGCTTAATGTGTTTTTATTATGTTCTTCTTGCCTTTAGCATATGTGTCCTGATAAACAAATGGATTGAATGATTGTTTTTTATTTCTGTGTTATTTTTTTTAAACATCTACCTTTGAAAGTAAATATATGTTGGCACAATGGAAATATACTGTGAACTCGGTATACTAGTTCTTTTCTTGATATGATACTTCCACAACCATCAATAAATAATCATCTACAAGACAATGTACCTATGTGTTACAGAATATGTGTTTATGCTGTAAATTTATGGTGAGTTAACAAATTATTTTCATAATCAGAAGTTTTTCTTGGGTAACTGCAAATTCACAAACTAATTTAGTTGCCCCATTGAGACTTCATTTATCCCTAGTGTAGAATGCTTTTTTTAGGTTCCCTCTTACCCTATGCATGCGAACTTACACGATGCGCATCACCAAACATATACCTTTCCACCACAGTGCAAATGCATGTGCAGGATGTCTCGCATATATTTTGTATTGGATGGATACACTTCCAGTATAAAATCTTGTGCTTCAAAATGTGTATGTACTTTCCTCACATTAGATTTGTGCTGTACACTGCAGCACACAGGCAATATGTAGAGAAATAAATAACTTTCTCCTACACAATGCTTTCCCTAAAAAGGTGCTATTTGTTGACTCAAAAAAACATTTGATAACATTTGTAAATCTGGCTTTACCTCACAAACCTTTTGTGATGATTTTGGAAGACATAAGTACCAACAAACAGTAGCACTAAGCAACGTAATGCACTTTTTGTGCTATCGTAAGGATTATTTATCAGAACAAAAATGTATTGCTCTAAAAAGTAAATATGTTATCAAGAGGCCTCGCTGCGCACGTCACTACACAAGTTTATTTTGCAAATGCCTCTTTTGAAATTTTCACATAAGAACCAACCGCTGGTTTCATGTATTGTAGGCTCCAGGGATTTTGTCTGAACATTGTGAACAAAGTCGAACAACAATGCCCCTTGTTATTTGTTCTGGTTAGGCCCTTGCACCTAGACAAAACGCACAGATGCAGCTGTTGTTTGGTAATACGTACTTTGGTCTCATTGGAATACACAGATAGGTAGCAAGCACTTTCAAGAGGGACCTTTCCAGGGAGAAGAGCATAACAGCACCTATGATGTAGATCTACCATCCATAGACTGAGGTACGGGGTCTGCAGACCGCTCCCAGAGATCTTCTAATATATAATCATCCTGCTTCTATACAAGGGGAGGGACGTTAGGCTACGCTGTCTTTAACAAAGACAGCTCCTTTTATGATTTACGGACTACTTGCTATACGGACTATATTTGTGTTGTGCATTTTTCTGCTTATTGTGGTACATATACTGCATATTAGAGCACGTTAGTTAAAATAAATATTTTGAACTTGTTCATGTGTCTGTCAGATCTTATTGTGGACAACTACAAGAGTATGAGAAACTTGTGTGTTTTGCAACCGCAATTCCTGAGAGAGTCTGGAGTGTTGTGTTCTGGGGTGTCTTATCACTTGTTCCTATGTGAGTGAGTAGGAGGGCAAGCGAGACACTGTAGCTAGTCGGTCCCGGGCTCATGGGTACTAAGGTGGTAGGATGACTCAGTCCCTATATACTAAGGTCTCAAAATCCTACGCATAGTGTTGCGTTTGTGTAGAATCCCTGCATGAACGTGTTAAAAAGTTTTATTTCCAAAGGTTCCCCCAGTTACAGTTTTTCAAATCTGAATTTATGAATAGTGCAGAAAAAATAATCTTTAAATGTGTGTTTGAGTGTGTGGAGTGTTAAAAGAGTAGTGTAGTGACCTGGGAAATGGTTTTATGGCAGTGGATGGTTGGTGGATGGTTGTCCATGTCTCTGGCTATGCATTACTGGTAGTAGTTATTGTGGTGATGTTTGTGATTGTTGATCAATAAAGCCATGATGCGCCCATATAGGGCTAACAGGAAGCTTTGCTCGGACGAGCTTCAACTAGCGCTGGTTCCTAGGATCAAGAAGGCCAGAAGTGTTGGCCGACTGTTTTGATATAACGCCTCCAGACTCTGGAACACCTTCCCACTGTACCTCCGTAGGGAATCCAACCATTTCACCTTCCGTAAACAGTTAAAAACATGGCTTTTCCCATAGGCTGCTAACCCTCTAGTTAACTTATCAGCGCTGGGATGCTCCCGGGTAGCCATGCGCTATATAAAAACCATTTCATTTCATTGAGGCAGAGGTGGTGTATTTGTTGGTGTTTTGCTGGTGTATTCCCATCAGGGTTTGTAGGAGATGTAGGCCATGTAGGTTGCGGTGCTTCAGTTGATTTCTGTGCATGACATGACCCTGAAGGATGATATTGACACTTGTTTTCTTTTTTCATCTTTATGATCAAGGAGTGTTGCTTTTTACTGTCTTCCCTTAAAAAAATCAAAGATGTACACTGTGCATTTGCTATGTTTTTGTAACATTTCACAATGCTACGCAAGGTGCATATTTTCTTGTCAAACATCTGAGGGAGTCCTTCAAAGTGGTCCACAATCTCATACTGCCACCCCATGTCTCAAATATTCTACAGCATTGTGGGCTGCTGTTAGAAAGACATATCCTTCCCAAAGACAGCTTTTGGCCACACTAACCCTGGTCCACCTTTCCTGTTTGGCTGCCTACCATCAAGTTGTCTATCACAGAGAGAGTATCCATGTGGGAGGTTGTTGGTGGAGATTGATGAAACCAGGTGAGGTGTCCCTCTTCAAGGATGTCCTCCATTACAGAAGATTGAGAAAAGAACACCTGCATAGGGGAGTCAACTCAGATACCTGTAGGCTGCGGTTCATGTAAAGCTGAGTCCATGGTTGTTTCTTAGCTGGTGGCTGGGGATCCTCCGGAAACAGTTCCAGGAAAAACTGCTGGCAGGCCATAGGTGGTTTTGGCAATTAGCAACAAGGCTCAGTCTATCGCCTTAACCATAAAATGTGCAAGTCCTGCTCCACCAGCTGTAGCAATCAAAGGACTTGAAATGGAGACTGTATGCGAGGAAGGAAAATTAAAAGGTGATTAATATAAAGAGTATAGGGCCAGATGTAGGTAATTCTATTTTACCGATTCATAAATACCGAATTTTACCGATTCGGTATTTATGAATCGGTAAAATAGAAGTTCCGAGATTTAGGTAAATCCAGATGTTGATTTACCGAATCGGTAAAAGTCGGTATTTACCGATTCGGTAAATACCGACCGGTAATGCCCATTCATTCCTATGGGCTTTGAAGCCCATAGGAATGAATGGGCATTACCGAATCGGTATTTACCGATTCGGTAAATACCGATTTTCACAAGGGTGCAGGGGGTGTCACTTTGACACCCTCTAGCACCCCCAAGACAGGTTTGGGTGCCATGTGGCAGGCATACCTGCCCTCAGGGCAGGTCTGCCTGTCATATGGCACAGGTGTGCATGCACACATGTGCATGCACACCGGAATCGGTATTTTACCATCAAATAGAATTTGATGGTAAAATACCGATTTTGTAATGCTTGTGGGACTCATTAGAGTCCCACCTACATATCAATTTTACCGAATCGGTAAAAACACCGATGCGGTATTTTACAGAATCGGTAAATTTACCGATTCTGTAAGATACAGGGCCCTACATCTCAAATTGCATTTACCGGTCGGTAACGGCCGTATTCGGCCGTTATCGACCGGTAAATGCCTACCTACATCTGGCCCCTAGTATTTAAAGTACATGTGTTCTCTGCCTTTCTGCACCTTGGAGACACAGACTGGATGTCCATCCTGGATCGACACAGAGTCACGTAATTCATGAGAAAAGGGCAGAACCTAACTTATGAGATATCTTTTTCTATGTGAATGGGTGCCAGGTATTTTTGATTTGGGTTTTGTATACATTTGCCTATCCTGTTCCATTCAGATGTCTCCATCCCCCGGAGTACATCTTCACCAAACATGCAGAACATAAAATATGGTCGTAAAGTTATTAGTAGTAACTTTATGGTCGTAAATTCAGTCCAACCTTTCACTAGGGGGGGTGGGGACTCATAAGTCTATAGCTAAATGTAAATCACCACCTAGATGTAAAAGTAGATCGACGCGTATGTACATAGACTCATGCAAAACTTGCCTTGGTGAATCACACCATTGGTTTTATGATGTTGTCAATTTCACTTATTTTTTCAGCTTTCAAGGAAATAAATATGTGCCATGTTAGTATCTTTCAAAATCGTAGAAAAAAAGAGCAAAGTTGCTAGAGGAAGCTCTGAATGTGTGACTCTTAAATGAGATCAGAAGCACAAGTGGCTCCATGCATTAAAGCATTGTAATACAATGCGAGAGAGATAAGACGCTGAGCCATGTAGTAGTAGTTTACTTGTTACATGTCAGGCATCACAGAATTACCTGTATGTAAACAGAGTATTACAGCCAATGTCTGGTTTGAAAGGTCTCTGTGAAGACTTCATTAAACTTAATCCTCACCACCATAAAAAAAATCTAAGCAGGTGCTGTTGTAGCTTGGTGCAGCAGCCAGAAGACGGCTGATAGCCAGACACAGGTCCTAGGATGCTTGATTCTGGTCCAGGGAAGGCATGGCTTGGCAGTTCGGGCTGGACTGTTCCCATGAGGCACAGGGTCAAGGCTGATTTGCATATGGCCATGTCTGAACTGGGGTGGCTTGGTGAGCAAAATAACGAAGGATTAAACCCAGATCTGTGACTGGGGGTGAATGTTTTGACAATGTGCAACATTCCGTCCATCGTCTTGTGGGTTTTGCAGCAGCCAGACTCCACTTATAAAGCGTGATTGTTTCATAACTTACTCGCCCAGCAATTCACAAAGCCAGCAAACCCGCATAGTGCACTCTCGTCCCTTGTTCCTATTCCTGCGGAAAGTTTTGCATAAAAGCATGCCGAAAGCGACATTTACCTACACATGTTATACATAAGGGGTTTATTGACCTAAAACAGTTTGAAGTGAAAATCAAATTATTCACCACTTACTACGTTTCAAAGAAGCCTGAAAATCAGTAATTCTGGATTACCCTGGCGTATGTTTTCAAATTTAGCAATGGCGGAAACAGAAATGGGGCTCCTTAAAGTCAGTCATATCCTGAGATTAAAGTAAGCAGGCATGGTTCCAAGCCATTGTTATTTAAAAGCCTCTTTTGTCAGAAATTTAGGCTAACTTGATAAGCAAGATATTCATATAGGAGGATGTGGTGTAATGGCCAGAGGTGCCGACTTTGGAATTGGGGAATCAGGTTCGAGTCTCGGCATGGGCTCAGCATTCTGTGATTCTGGGCGAGTTACCTAATTCCCCTGTGCCTGCCAAATATGAATGTGTCCTTGTGTATCCTAAAGGGTGCTCATGTAAAGCGTTCCAGTACCTTCGGGTCGGTTTCACGCTATATAAAACTGCAAAAAGTAAAATGTACCAAAAAATTATAATATATATATATATATATATATATATATATATATATATATATATATATATATATATATATATATATATATATATATATATATATATATATATATAATTATAAATTTATATATATATATTTTGATGCAATGGCCTGAAAGTTTCAAAGAACGCACTCGCAGCAATTGAAAGCGTACGCTTTATTGCTAGGAGAAAACCAGCATCTTCATTTTGAAAAACAGTTCATGCCGACGCGTTTCGTGGACAAGCCTCTTCTTCATGGTCAGCTTCAGCAAACACACAGATGGCTCCAATCAGTGAATTTAAGAGCATGTAGGACCCCCAGTGGGTCATGCGCAGTGCGTGCGTTTAGTACCTTGCATGCTGTGCCGACGCCCACTGGGGCAGGGTTCCTGCTGTGATGCAGACATTTAACAACACGCTTGCAGGTGGAAGGACAATGGTGCCTTCTTTGAAAAAGAATGATTACCGTTCGAAACGCGTCAGGCTTTCTTGTGGTGTGAGGAAGCACTTGCAACTTACCTGCGATCCTTAATAAAGAAGGGTTACAGCTCCCCTGTGTGTTTGGCGTCTTCACAAGGGCAACATTGTTGAAATATATATATATATATCCAACAAAGAGTTTAACCCTCAGTGGAAGAAGCCACAAGAATGGTAAAATTTGGATCCATTTCTTTAAGGAGCAGCTGCAACAGGAGACGCAGGGAGAACAGTCACCATCTGTTCGTGTACAGCCAGACCGGTTTCGGGAGTCTATCCCTTCTTCAATGGCTCCTGCTTGGCAATGATGATGCAGTACCTCGTGTGAGTTCATCATTGTGGCAGTTAATAAATGTACGATTAAAACCCATGTGGGCTGGTGAGCATGTGGCTCTGGGTGTCCTCTTGTCTGTGGTCAGCTGCTTCTGGACACCACTCCCCGTACACTGATCGTACCTCAGGCTGCAACTGAGCCGGTACCTCAGGCTGCAACCTTCCCCTCGGCTCAGTTGCAGCCTGAGGCACCGACGGACAGAGCGGGGCCTCTAAAACCTGAGCGAGTGCCAGGCGAGGTGAGGCGTTCCCCCATCAATTTTGGGGTGAAAATTCTAATTTTAGTGACCGTGTCTTTATCTCGCTACCGGTCAAGATTTAATACACGGTAGGCGATTTTTCACATGGTATACTTTTTGTCTCATGGTCAGAAATAAATATTGTTTTGTTCTGTTCACTTTTTGTTGCAGTAGTGTTTAAACATCCTAAGGTCCTGAAGAAAGCCATTTGTTTGGCTGAAACATGTCGACCAGTTCTTGATAGTAGTATTTGTTAACACTATCCACACTCTGCTTTTAATTTTGCCAGTGTGGTGGCCTGCCTAATAAAGTTATCTCTTGGCACCACATTAGGCAATTTTAAGCTTTACACTTTTTTTACTACTTAGTTTACACGCCCTTTTCTGAGCACTGCAACGTTTCTTTCCCATTTCAGCGCTTCCATCACTGGTGGATCTATTACTAGGATCTCTCACTAAACATCTGAAGTGAGTAACCTAGCAGATACCAGTTTGACACTCAAAACCCAGATGATGAGTTTCCGCCAACAGGTGGGCTGATGGGTATATTTCTCACATTGTTTTCTCACCTGTCTTTGACCTTACATGCACCTACATGTTCAGTAAGCAGACGCTTTTGAGGTTTTTTTTAGACCTTGAGCATCCCTTGTGTACTTGTTGCTAGTTAAATTAGGGAATAGGATGCCAACAGGTCTTTAAACTTACTTCCCCTATAGACCCTTCTTTAAATTCTGTTTTTGGTGGTGATGGTCAGTGACATCACTGATGACATCTCAAATGACATCACTGATGACATCATCCACGTCAAAATCTGATGCACCTCCTCACACTCTAATATAATCTTTGACTATGGTAGTCTGTAAAATACAGACTATCATTTTTTAAACCATTGACACACCAATACCAGTTACTACATACGCACTCACTGATTCCTAGGTCTACACACACATCCACTCATTTACCCATGCAATCACTCATACATACAGTCACTCATCAATACAACACTATCATATGCACTCATACACCTATACAGACACTCACGCACCGCCACTCATCTATGGAGTTACTCACACAACTAGTCAGTCATGCAAAGAATCAATCACACTCCCATTTCTTCACCTATACAGTTATACACACACCAGCTCACTTATTCAAACATATACTAACACATACTTACTCTCTTATACAATCACTGATACAAGTACAAACTCATCGATACAGTCACTCTCTCTCGTATAGCCATTTATATACTCCAACTCTCAAATACACTGCCTTTTACATATATAGTTACATGGACATGTACCACTGAGACATTCAATCTCTCACCAACACACCCATACATACCCATACACACACTCACCCACCCATACAGCTGTTTCCACATGTTTTATAATGAGTGTTGAAAGTTTATACTAGTGTATGATGAGATGTATCAGATTGCCAGGTGAATGATGTCATCAGTGATGTCATTTGAGATGTCATCAGTGATGTCATCAGTGATGTCACTGACCATGTCATGAATGATGTAATTTGTGACATCATCAGCAGTGGATTGCGGGCGCGCGAGTTATAGTGAGTACCACTAACTATAACGGAGGAATTTCAATGGTTTTGTACGAGTGAAATGACTAGCTAACTATAACACCCCTAAAACCTATGTTTTTTTCATTGAATTTCCAAGATATTTTAAATGCTAATTCCTAACTATAACATGTTTGAAACCTATGGTTTTTTCAGTGAATTTCAAAGGTTTTTTGAATGATAATTTTTAAATGTATGTATTGTTATATTTTATTTCATTTTGTTTTACTACATTTTTTAAATCTATTTATTTTTAGATATCTTATTTTTTAAATTACATTACACATATTTAATAAAAGTATATTTAAAAAAAAATATATATATATATTTATTTTATTATTTTATATTCTTTTAAAAATATTTATATTATTTTCTTTATTGTTTTTTTTTCATTTTTTTTTGGAGTCATGCACCCAAAGCGCACCTTTCTTGATCACTGTGCGGAACCTAGACACCATTTTAGGATTGTTGTGTAGGATCCGCGTAGGGTGTGCGACGGGTACGAATTTTCCTACGCGATTGCTATGCGAATGGTGGCACATACGCGACATGCACGTATTACGTTACGTGACATATATATATTTAATATAAATATTAAGGCAAGACATTATCTGGGCTAATCCTAAAATTATAAAAATAAAGTTGTGGAAAAGTCAGCCCATAACACACCTGATGCCCAGGCTGCTGGCGCAGGACGCCTCTTAGTTCCCATCTTGAACAATTACCAAATAAGGAGACGGGCGCTGGAAGCAGGAAGACAAGAATAGAGTTTTATTTCTCATGAGGAGAGCCTGTCATTTCGGACACTCACATAGTGTCTTAGGGAGGTGCTCTAACTAGCCTCTCTGAGGCTTCGTCTTTTATACACTGGTTTAAGACATGTGAACGCTCTTTATTACAATAAAGACATTGTGAAGTATGAAGATGACATCCCTGGCACCCCCCCCCCCCAGTTCCGGCTCATTCCAACACGTGGCTACAGTAGAGGCCCTTACCCTCCATACAATAGGAGGGGGCTGTCACGCAGCTGAGTGTTCTGCTGATTCCTTTGGAATGTGTGCGCCTGATCGAATCTCAGGGGGTGGGGAGGTTATGATCAATAGTGGCTCTTTTCAAGAGAGGCGAGTGCATACAGTAGTGGGCAATAAACTGTATCCTCAGGCTAAGGGATGACCAGCGGTTTGTACAGGCAATCGGGCTCAGAGGAAGGGGTCATCAAAGGAGAGATATTCATGAAAGGAAGGATCGGTGTGGACAATCGGGCGTGGAGGAAGGGTTTATCCAAAGAGGGGTATTCATGGAAGGAAAGGAGGTGTTGGTCAGGCGCGGGGTGTGATTCATTCATGAAAGCGTCATGCAGAAGGAGAAGGGTTCATGACTTGTGCATGTGAGAGCGGGGTGGTCAGGGTGCATGGGGGATGCTTGCAGGGTCAGGGAAGTGTGCTGACGGGTGATCGTGAACAGGGAGACCATGGTACCTAAAATGGCTGTTGTGTATGTTCATACGTGAGTCTGCAAGATGGCGTAGATGATGTTCAGTACACGAACTAAAATTCCACAGTCCTCCCTTTTAACATGTCTCGCCAGCTTGTCAGTTCGGATCGATCCCCATGAGACCACGCACCTCTATCTCGTATAGGGGACTCATGTGTTCAGTTTTAAAGTCCAAAGTCTTAGGGCACATACAGTTGGAAACGAGCGAACACAGAGGTGGCAAACATTGAATACCCAAGCAACGCCCACATGGCATGTTCATGACTTTCTTTACAATGACATCAACATACAGTGAAAAGTGCTATATGAGACTTTTGGATTTGAGTGACCGATGAAACATTTTTGAAAGCAATAAAAGTTCAGGAAGGGGGGTCTTAGTGAAAATGTCTTTTCAACGACGAGCCACCACTGGTAGGCTCTGGTAGTCCGTTCTTCTTTTCGTTGGCGCTTTTGAGCACCGGCGGTGGAGCTATAAGTCCAGCTCGGAATCGTCCTTACGCGTTGCAGGGTGTGATCAGTCCTCTGCTGTTAGATCACAGTCCTGTTTCCTAACTGATCTTCTTAGGGGTGCCTTATGCTGGGCACCTGCATGTCTTTCTTCTTCCGTGGCAAAACCTAATTCTATAGTCAAAAACTTATATGAAAGAGTTTGTTGAATAATCGAGGGAAGAGAGGGCAGAGTGGGGCCAGATCTTCGAACACACCAAGAGACCAAGGGAGCAAAGGACAATGAGCAGGCAGGCCCATCAGTCGGACTCAAAAGGGGACGGGGACTTCAGGCACGAGTGGGTCAGCAAGTCGAGGGCTTCAAGGTAGCCCTTCATTCCTTCATCTGCCGAGTTTGAAAGTTGTGCCTCGTCCCGCGTCTCGTTGCTCTGCGGCTCCATCCTTGGTTGTGGTCACATGTGCTTCATGATCTGTGGCCAGGCTGTGCGTCACGTCCAGCTCCTCTCCTCCGATTATTGTATCTTTAAATGAGTACAAAAAACAAGTTTTAGAAAACTGGTAGGAGAAGGCATTTATACATTTCAATTCCGTCCCCAATCCTATGTAGGTGGGGAAGAGTTCATCGGTCACAGTCAGAAGTCGTCATGTATGGAGTCTGTAGGAGTGCATTGCCATGGAATTCATAACCCTGTTTGGCGCTCATTCGTGACGTACGTGGAGAGAAATTTGGACCTTTTTACACAGTGTATTATAAAAACTCAAAATCGAGTCCTTATTTAGAGATCGCCCTTTCCTTTAACCCAAGTGTCGACAATCTTATATTTCCCTTCGGGGTCGGCTACCTCTTGTAGAGCGGGGGCGTTATCGCCATGAAGAAGGGGGAGGGGGACAGATGTAAAACACGCTTTTCTTGGGGAGTGGACGTTTAATCAAGGTCATCAATTTCGCTTTCGAGGGTAGATGACATGAAGCTAGGGTTAGTCGGGGGAAACGGGGACGCTTTGGACAGGGAGCTGGGGTCGATCGGGAGAAGTGGGGTACTCTGGACATCCGCACTTAAGTGTAGAGGAGCGAAGTAATCTGCGCATTGGGAATTGCATTTTTGGCGAACCGAGAAACAGAAGGCCATTGACGTTATAGTCCCCCTATAAAGGCCAGATTAGGGGATGTTAGTCGTCTGACCCGTCCTTTCTTTCATGACCAACTCGGGTCCTATTGTTTTGCAGAAAGGAGAGGTAGTAATATGGCAAGTCACAGTCGTTTTAGTTCCTGTCAATTTTTGCCGAACACCTTTGTGTTCGAAGAGACCCAATTAGGTTTGTGCCGGTGGGGCACAACGTTTTTTTTTTGCACAAGGGGGGGCAGGGGGACCCTCAGAGAGAGAGAGAGAGAGAGAGTCACCCGCACTCTAAACGAACCATTTGGTACACGTATGACGTGGAGAGAGAGAGAGAGAGAGAGAGCGAGAGAGGGAGAGAGAGAGAAAGAAACGTGTACAATAATGGTCCATTCAGCGCGCACACAACACAGAACAGCAAGGGTTAAGAAGTACGGAACACAGGCAGAGGGATGACGTAGATCCATGCATCACGTATACACAAACTCAGACGGGGGAGATAATACATGTATTATGTACAAAAAATCCAAGACAAAACATAAAACAGCTAGTGGCCAAAGTTATCTTTTTCTATATGTTGTGCATCCTTAGCATTCTAAGCTCTTTTGACCTTTTTCTTCTCTTTTAACCATCGGCTGCTTTTACTGGTGGCTTTGATTGTACGCACTTACGCCTTTGGAAATTGGTCATGAACTAACCTGATCGGGTTAATGCTCACGGTGGTATTTTCTAGTCATTTTTAGCAAATGTGTTTCCAGGCTGAGACAACAGTTGGTGTCAGTTGGAGAACAATGGGGCAGCTTGGAGTTACATGTCTATGAGGACGAGAAAAAGGAGGTAGTAGGTTTTTAAATATTGGCAGTATTCCTAGTCCTCCCGGCGGAGGATACTTGTGTAAAACCTTACCTCGGAATATTCCTTAAACTTTCCCTATTTAGTTAAACGTGGGAATGTACTCATTATTGTACATCATTTTTGGTAGCATTATTCGGGGTTTGTCGCGGTTAGACACCATAATCAAACACTTTTTCCCGTCTCTTTGTCCGCTAGATCACTGTTTTCATACATTAATCGACATTTCGATGTGACCTGCAGAGAGAGGGAAAAAAGAAGGGGGGGGGCTACATTGATAGACACATCAGCGTGCATAAACCCAGAAAGGTTTTTACTTACTGCATACTCGGCCTATCTCCACGGGATGCAGTCCCTGCCAATTGGGCGTTCAAGCCCAGGTGGACCGTTAGTGTGACTCTTCTTATACAGGTAGCATATAAAGTATAGGCTAAATATCAGGATCTTTAGCGGTTGCTTTTGGCTGTACTAAAGGGAAAAATACACAACTGAAACTTGGACCCTCCATATCTGCAATATCTCTATATATTATACCTTTTAACCCCTAACTAATCGAGCTGAGTCATTTCATCTGCATTTTAGTTATATCGGAAATAGTGATCATTTATTTGAAACTTATTAATGCACGCGTGACAACTACGTTAGCTTTTCCCAAAAATCTTTAATAAGAATGACGGTGCAAAAATACGGGCCTACAACCCCGTGGGCCGGCCACGGAGCAGGCTGGAACTGTAGATGTGGGGACACTTTATTAGCGGAAAACTTTAATGGAGTCGGTGGTCGTTTATTTTATAATAAAAATTGCGACAAGTGCAATAAAATCATGTCTAGGCTTCAGTGTGGGCGAATGTCATAAGTGTTGAGCTTCGAACTTTCAATAATCATGATGCACCAAACTTAACAACAATTCATTGTCCGAATGTTCAATCAGTACCCATCTGATGTCATTTCACTGTCTGAACACATAATCAGTACCCATCCAATATCAATTAATTGTCCGAACATATAACCAGTACCCATCCCATATCAATTCATTTCCTGAACTGACAGTACACATCCCGAATCAATTAATTGTCCGAACATATCATCAGTACACATCCTATATCAATCCATGTGGGTACAAAACCCCGCATACATATCTTATGACACCAGGGCTGAACAATCGGGGTACAACAAGGAGTTGAAAGTTTCATTTGCATCGGCGCCATTTTGGGTGCAGTCAGGCAGATCCAGGCATAGTCTAAATCTCCACTAACTTGTGGTTGGCCCAGAGCCTCTTTCGGCAGTCCAAAAGTCCGTTAAGGGGCAAAAGAGAAAGGATCGGTGGTCTGAACCATCAGTCAAAAGGGGAGGGAGGCAACAATTTTCCTACCGGGTCATACTGGGTTTTCACCGGAACTGATCCGAACTGTAGTCTGCAGGATTCTAGTCATTCAAACTGAGGCTGGCGCCAGCATGGGAGCGCCGGCGTCCTGCGGCTATATTTCCATCATTCCGTGGGCAATCATGGCAGTCATTCCCCATCGGGGGTGTCTGCGGGAGTCGGGGACTCCCGCGGCTCCTCTAGAATCTTCAAGGTTGAGGAGAACTTTTATGATGGTGGAGTCAACAAGTGACCGGGCCATTCCTTCATGCTGGGCCCGCTTTTGTAAAGTAGACCGCCATTTTGAGAGTTCGGCAGCTACCGGCAATCGCGGGGTCAAATGGGCGGTCGGGCTCCAACCTGCCGGACGAGGCGTTGCAGCATCGCCACAGTGGATGAACCCTTTGCCGGGTGCGAGGAGCGTTGAGGGTGTACCCCACGGCGTCTCGCTTGACTTTTGTTATGGCCGGACCAGGCGATGAGGACGAGGGGGGGGTCGGAGGCATGTGCAAGACATCCCCCCCCAGTGTTGTCGCAGCCATTATAGAAGAAGTGGCGCCTAGTACGTTTCGGGCCGGGCCTCCGGTTGATGGCGGCCGGACGCTCTTCGCCACGGCCCCAGGAACGGGTCCCTTGGTTCATCCTGGGGACAGACCTTGGTGCGCGGTGGCGCCTTTGGGCTATTCGTGTAGTGGCCTCTCCACCCCCAGGCCTCTTAGGGAAGCTGGTCCAGACTGTCTGAGAGAGGGGGGGGTCGAGGACATGGACATCCCCCCCCTGCAACTCTCCAGCGTTGTCGCAGCCGTCACCGCGGCCGGATCCCGTCGGCCTCGGCCTCTCCTCAGGCCCACCTCATGTGATGATCTCCGGCCGACGGCTGGCAGCAGGACCCGCCCTACATGTGTTGAAGATCTCGTCTTCCGCCTGGGCGGAGCCGCAAACCTGTTGCACTTTGGGAGTTTCCAGAATGGGGGCGGATGTCTGCTGACTTGTATCTTTCCCAGGTTGCCGTTGTTGGGCGTGGCAGGCGGTGGGACAGACATGTTTGGAGCAGCGAGGGGCGATGAAGCCTCGTTGCCTCGTGGCCGTCGCAATGTCAAGCTTGGCTTCTCTTATCGTTTTCAGGTTTCTTATTACGGACTTATTTCTAACGTTTCTTGTTTCTAGGACAATCATATGTTTTATCATTAAGTATTGTTATCGTTGCCTTATTCGTTATATAATAAAACTTTCATCAGTGGCCTACTGATTTCGTTTTCCTATTCCTTTCTTTTCTAGTTTGTTTCGTGTTAAAGTTTCTGTTAACAGGATATAGTGATCACTTCGTTATTATTGCATATGTCCTTTTTCACTAGGGGTGCTCTCTGGTCGGGCCAGATGACCTACCTCTAGTAAATGGTCCGGGTGGAACTGGTTTATCAATCAGTGGGGAGTAGATAGGCATGACAGATTACAACGGGGGACAAAGGTCCGCATTACCTACCCTTCACTACTTGCAAAGACTAGACAGAGTATTTCTTTTCTATGTTATTTGCAAACAGAGAATACCTCCAAAGAGAACCAATTCCGAACAATCAATGTTCGGACGAACAATCAATCAATGAGGAATGAAATAGGCACGACGGATTACAATGGGGGCAAAAACCTGCGTTACCTACCCTTCACTATCTGCAAAGGGAGAGAGAATATTCCTATTCTTCCCCGTTTGTAGGCAGAGAAGATCCTTAAGAGAACCAACTTCGAGCAATTTAATGCTCGATCAAACAATCAATCAATGGGGAGAAAAAAATAGGTATGACGGATTTACACCGGGGACAAAAGTCTGCATTACCTATCTTTCACTATCTGCAAAGGGAGACAGAATATTCCTATTCGTCCCCGTTTGTAGACAGGGAATATCTCAAAAAGCAATAATCGATAAAAACCGATTAACAAACAATCAATGGGGAGAAAAGACAGGCATGACGTATTACAATGGGGACAAAAGTCTGCATTACCTATCCTTCACTATCTGCAAAGGGAGACAGACGTTCCTATCTGTCGCTGTTTGCAGACAGAGAATGTCTCCAAGAGAACCAATACTTCAAGTAGCACCCAAGGCTAAATGAACCAATCAATGAACAATACCAGTATTTTAAATACTGTTTCCAAAACAATCAATCAATCAATCAGATGGGTAAACCATCCTACCAATCAGACGTAAAGACGTCCTACTTAACCTTACCCGGACCGGACCGTGTGGGCAATTCTTCGTCTTCCTTCCTCCAGTGCCTTTTTTCTCCATGTCTTTATCGCAGCATTCCTGTGGGCTCCCAGTCAGGACAGTAGGTCACTTGAGAGAGGTCCGTTCAGAATCGGTGAAGTTCATTCAATCGGCAGCCGGACGAGGGCCCTCTCAAGGCAGGTATACTCCAATCGTTTAGATGTTCACCCCATCATCTGGACCTCTCTTACCGGACCTTATGTCGCTGATGGGCCCCGCGTTGGGCGCCAATTGTGGAAAAGTCAGCCCATAACACACCTGATGCCCAGGCTGCTGGCGCAGGACGCCTCTTAGTTCCCATCTTGAACAATTACCAAATAAGGAGACGGGCGCTGGAAGCAGGAAGACAAGAATAGAGTTTTATTTCTCATGAGGAGAGCCTGTCATTTCGGACACTCACATAGTGTCTTCGGGAGGTGCTCTAACTAGCCTCTCTGAGGCCTCGTCTTTTATACACTGGTTTAAGACATGTGAACGCTCTTTATTACAATAAAGACATTGTGAAGTATGAAGATGACATCCCCGGCACCCCCCCCCCAGTTCCGGCTCATTCCAACACGTGGCTACAGTAGAGGCCCTTACCCTCCATACAATAGGAGGGGGCTGTCACGCAGCTGAGTGTTCTGCTGATTCCTTTGGAATGTGTGCGCCTGATCGAATCTCAGGGGGTGGGGAGGTTATGATCAATAGTGGCTCTTTTCAAGAGAGGCGAGTGCATACAGTAGTGGGCAATAAACTGTATCCTCAGGCTAAGGGATGACCAGCGGTTTGTACAGGCAATCGGGCTCAGAGGAAGGGGTCATCAAAGGAGAGATATTCATGAAAGGAAGGATCGGTGTGGACAATCGGGCGTGGAGGAAGGGTTTATCCAAAGAGGGGTATTCATGGAAGGAAAGGAGGTGTTGGTCAGGCGCGGGGTGTGATTCATTCATGAAAGCGTCATGCAGAAGGAGAAGGGTTCATGACTTGTGCATGTGAGAGCGGGGCGGTCAGGGTGCATGGGGGATGCTTGCAGGGTCAGGGAAGTGTGCTGACGGGTGATCGTGAACAGGGAGACCATGGTACCTAAAATGGCTGTCGTGTATGTTCATACGTGAGTCTGCAAGATGGCGTAGATGATGTTCAGTACACGAACTAAAATTCCACAAAGTTACATTACTTTTAAATGCAATTTCGCAAAGTCGCGCTGGGTGCGAGCTGCGTGCGCGCACCCCACGCGGACCCCATGTGACCAGAAAAAAAGAGATGTGATTGGTTCATAACTCTTCCTATTCTAAGTATTGAAGGACCCCACCCATTTCAATCATTCTTCTTAGACCTTTTTTGTAGCAACATCTCTATCAGTGATGTCATGAGCGTTGTCACTGACCATGTCATAAGTCAATCAATCAATCAATCAGGAAATTTGTATAGCGCGCTACTCACCCGGAGGGGTCTCAAGGCGCTTGGGGGAGAGGGGTCCGCTACTGCTCGAACAGCCAGGTCTTGAGTTGCTTCCTGAAGGAGAGGTGGTCCTGGGTGAGACGGAGGTGGATGGGGAGGGAGTTCCAAGTCTTGGCTGCCAGGTAGGAGAAGGATCTTCCTCCCATGGTGGCTCTTCGAATGCGTGGAACAACGGCGAGGGCGTGGCTGGTCGATCGTAGCTGGCGGGTGGGGGTGTAGAAGGTCAGGCGTTTGTTGAGGTACCTGGGGCCTGAGTCGTGAAGGGCCTTGTGTGCGTGGGTGAGAAGACGGAACATGATTCTCTTGCTCACGGGGAGCCAGTGCAGGTCTCTCAGGTGTCCGGAGATGTGGCTATGTCGGCGGATGTCCAGGATGAGTCGTGCGGAGGCGTTCTGGATGCGTTGGAGTCTTTTCTGCAGTTTGGCTGTGGTTCCGGTATAGAGGGTGTTTCCGTAGTCCAGTCGGCTGGTGACGAGTGCCTGGGTGATCGTCTTCCTGTTTTCGGTGGGGATCCATCGGAAGATCTTTCAGAGCATGCGTAGGATGTTGAAACACGATAATGAGACGGCGTATAAGTGATGTAATATGTGATGTCATCAGCAGTGCATTGCGGGCGCGCAAGTTATAGTTAGCTGAATTAACTATAACGGGGGAATTTCTATGGTTTTGTACGAGTGAAACGTCCAACTAACTATAACGCCCCTGAAACTTGTGATCTTTTCAGTGAATATATACATATATATATATATATATATATATATATATTACCTACTGGCGGTCGCCAGTAGGTATATATAGTTAGGATTTTTTCTCTATGGGTTTTTTGAAAATTCTATGTCTAATAACTTTGGCGTTTGTGGACGGAATTGGCTGAAATTTTCAGGAAAATGGCACATTTTGTTTCTGAGCAGCCCTTAAAAATTTGGGGGGGGTTCGTCAAGGGGGGGCCGAGAAAAAAGGGGGGTCCCAAAACATGTTTTTAACATTGAGTTTTCCATAGGGCGGTTGGCCTCACTTTTAGCCCGAACGGCTGAATGGATTTGCACGAAACTTGGCAAAATTGTAGGGACTGGTAGCCCGATGTGCCTTTTGTAGGTCTCAATATATGTGCTCCAGTGGATTTTGAGAAATTAACGTTTAAAAAAAGATATATATCTGTAACAGCGGACCGGGCAGCGTCCCAGGACGCGTACTTTTCGCGCAACGGAGCTTTGTGAAGCGAAGCTGATTGGTTCTCCGGCGTCTGTCAACATTCCAAACAGTCCGTAGCGGCCGCCATCTTGTCTCTCGGTAGGATCGAGAGACAAGAGGAGGCGAAAGCGAAGGGGCAAATGACCATAAGGGGGAATAGTAGATCCTCGCTGACCCCCTAGGTTTGATGTGGAGGTTTTAAAAGGGCCCCGCGGGGCAAAAAAAAAAAATAATAATAATAATCGAACGGCTGAATGGATTTGCACGAAACTTGGTAAAATATTAGGGACTGGTAGCCCGATGTGCCTTTGCTAGGTCTCAATATATGTGCTCCAGTGGATTTTGAGAAATTAACGTTCAAAAAAAGATATATATCTGTAACAGCGCTCCGCTTCGCGTAACGGAGGTTTGCGAAGCTGATTGGTCATTCTGTCACTGGGCTATAGTTGGGCTACATGTGGCTGATATTTGGGCTACATTTGTTTTTTTGTGTGTCTGGCGGCCATCTTTGGGCTACATTGGGCTACATTGGGCTTCATTGGGCTACATTGGGCTACATTTGGGCTCCAACATATATATAGGCCAATGTAGCCCAATATATATTTTTCAAAGTTAATTTTCGTAAAAACCACTGGAGCATATATCTTGAGACATAGCAAAGGCACATCGGGCTACCAGTCCCTACAATTTTGCCAAGTTTCGTGGAAATCCATTCAGCCGTTCGAGCTGAAAGTGAGTCCAACCGCCCTATGGAAATGAAGGAAATGAATGGGTAATTTGTAATTAGCAAATAGCTAATCGCAAACTAGGAATGGTAAAGAATCGCTATTTATTCCTTAAAGTTCGCTATTTAGGAAATGCAAAAAACTTTGATGATACATATGGCGGTTCATCTCTAACAAGATAAGAAGCATAGGGATACATTTATGATGACTGGCGCATCACCAGGGATGTGTTAGTCATTCTGTGCCGCTGTTCCGTCACCTATGGTGTGCTGCATTTACAATGCGGCGCATCATGGGGCAAAAACAGCACAGATGCGTGATGTATCTGTGCCGTAAAGGTGGCGCATTGCTGGAGTTGTATCGCAAGTGTGATGAAGCTCCAGCAAGGGTCGGGGGTGCCCCTGTCGCAGGGTTTCTGTTCTCACACAGAACTGTGGACAGAGGATTGGAACCTCGGCGAATTAGGGTGTCCCAAAACTCACGTTAGTAATCAAAAACTCCTTAGCAAGCTAGGTACAGTGTCACATTGGATATAACAAACTCTCAATGTTTAGACAATCCAGAATATGAACTTATAGTACCTCAGGATACGTGGAACTCATGAACAGTCGGTCGTTATATATTTCTTAGAAACCAGAACATGGAGTTAAGAAGAACACATGTGTATTTGAAATGTTTATTTACTAATGCCGTCTTCTCAGGCGTAGTACCTTAGATAATACAAGTACACATATTATCAGTAGCAAAATTACCAGCATAGTTACTAGTACATAAAAAGCGAATGGTGATAGTATGTTAACATGCTGTAAATGAATAAGAGTTAGCAACACTTATAAGCAGCCGCGGGCCGTGGAGGGAGTTACGGTGAGGCAGGGAGGCGGGGAGGGGGAGAAGCAGGGTGGAGAATACAAGTACACATATTATCAGTAGCAAAATTACCAGCATAGTTACTAGTACATAAAAAGCGAATGGTGACAGTATGTTAACATGCTGTAAATGAATAAGAGTTAGCAACACTTATAAGCAGCCGCGGGCCGTGGAGGGAGTTACGGTGGAGCAGGGAGGCGGGGAGGGGGAGGGGCAGGGTAGAGAGGGCTCCACCCTGCTTCTCCCCCTCCCCGCCTCCCTGCCTCACCGTAACTCCCTCCACGGCCCGCGGCTGCTTATATCTCACCCTCCCTAATA
Organism: Lissotriton helveticus; assembly: GCF_964261635.1. Lineage (NCBI taxonomy): Eukaryota > Metazoa > Chordata > Amphibia > Caudata > Salamandridae > Lissotriton > Lissotriton helveticus. Next base: position 1,161,593,224 of record NC_136071.1, on the reverse strand, counting down.
CACATATTATATTATTTGCTAAGAAGGTCTCTTTGTGTTGGTTTAGGGCGTGCCCATACTTTAGTGTCTTAGATTTGAAGGAATCACATCAGCATACACCAGCTCTCTCTTCATGTGAACCGCATCAACTGTTGTGTATGTGTGTTCGGCAAAGCAATATAAAACCCGCCTCATGCCCAGAATTGGCAGAAGTTGCACTTATGTTATGAGTATGAAGTCGTGGAGATCAGACCTCATAACAATTCTGTATCGTGTTGTTCTTGAAACTTTAGCACTCGCTGTACAGATATAGTTTAACAAGCAAAGCAGATAGTAGAGCAATAACATATTATTCTCATGTAAACCACGATGAACTACTAGGTGGAAAGCTAAAGCAACAACTAAGTGTCGTGTGCAGAAGTTGCAAAAAAGGAAAAATGGCGTTTAAACCGGTAATGAGCCCATGCTAACTTAACACGGTGTAAAGATATCCAGGACCTAGATGACACCTCCCCATGATCCGGAAACGAACTGAATAAGATAATAGAAGTGCCATCTCATGAGAGCAGATTGCAAGTTTATATGTGGACGGTCCGCAAGGTAAAGCATTAAAAACTAGGAAAATTTAATGCTAAAGAAAAATAAAACAGCCAAGTACTTTATCGAGTCTTAAGCCAATAGGCAAGGTAAATAATAAAAACTTGACAAATAAGTCAATGAATTGTCAATGAAATGCTAGTACTCAGCATATCAAACATGAAAAAGGTCTATGACATAACTGTGTATGCAAAATAAGCTGCAACAGCCTCCAATAGGAAGTCACCGTCTTCATCCGAAAACAGTTCAGCCATCCAATTTAAAAGCGGAAAAGAACATACGTGCTCTCCCAGCACCGGATCCTCTATCACCATCAGAGGACAGCTCGGTGGGTTTTCAAGAAAGCTCTGTTCCAAGAAAGACTGTGCTGCCGCCAGTAAATTCCAGGGACCAAATAGTCCATGCATCAATGCCACAGCCATAATCCTTTCGCCAGGACAAACCAACTCGTGAGTAATGATAGGAGTCATCAGCTGATTAAAGTCGACGTCAGGAGAAACCGGTCCGCAGAGACACAAATCAATGGCCCAATCGAAATCACAGGTCAGGCAGTGAAATACAGGCTGGACACAGGTGAAGTAGGAGAATCGAAAAGATAATCCATATGCCGTGCTTAATATCGCCAACGGCATTGTGCCATAATATTCTAGCATGCGATTGCGGAACAGTGTCAGCAGCTGCAGGGTGGGAGGTTGCATAGGAGGGACATCCATATTTAAAAATGTAAAAAAGCACAAGAGCGTCCGCTGGTAATGCAAGTAAAAATGCCAATCCACGAAGCAGAGTGGAGAAAATACAATGAAAGAAAGCAGGGATGACTCCAAAGATTTTCTCAAATGAAGTCACGAGACCACTGGTAACAACTTTAAAAAAGTGCGCCAGGGCCTTTGTGGAGGATGCGTTAAAGATAGTGCGAACCATCTTGCTGAAATTGAAAGGCAAATGTGAATTGAAAAGGGTCTGCACCTCTGTACGGGTGTTCGCTATGTGAAGCACGAAAGTTTCACGGGCCGAACTCAAGGCCACCTCTCTCTGAGACAAAAGAGCTCTTATTCTTGCCATGCCGTTGAAATCTCTCCCAAGGTTGGTATTTGTGGCCAAATTGAAAACTCCCTATGTTCATGTGTGGGAGGAAATAGAATATTTCTGCAGCAAATAACCCGTTCACTTACTGTTACGATAAAAGGAATACTTTTAATTAACTCAGAACAATCTTCATTATTGAGCATCAAATAACTACCATTTTCCAACAACTTGAACGTGGGGATGATAGCAGGAACTGGCGTGCCTTGCAACACGCAAGCCATATTTGGTCGGTGTTTGTTGCATGAACCGTGTAACTGTATGTGCCTACACATTAGTGAATGATCTGGCGTCTCAGTGCATTCCTCTCCATTCAGATAAACTTCTTGATCATCTTTGAACCATCTGTATGTGTATGGAAGCGACCAGACCTCATGAAGAAAAGCACTACCTAAAGGTTCATAACGACCTATTGGTATATATTTCATACAATTTGAAAACTTATATAAAGCAAAAGGCAGCGTTATTAAACCGTGGATAAGGCACGTTGCCAAAAAACCCGCAATCCTCTGCTGATGATGTCACTGAACATGTCATGAATGATGTAATATGTGACATCATCAGCAGTGGATTACGGGTAATAGTATCTCTAGTTTACTCCCCTATAGCTGTCTTTCTTTTAACATAAGTGTCTGTTTCCTTCCCTTATACTTACTGTTTTTGGTTCGCTTCCGGTTCGCGTACCGGCGAGCGAACTGGGAAGCGAACTAAGAGAAATAGAGGTTGGCACAGTTCCAAATATTGTACCAATTTTTTAATAACGGGGAGGTAGTTCTGAAAAGAACTTTTTTTTTTATTTTTCTGAACATTTTTTTACTTTTTTTGAATTTTTCTGAACAGTTTTATATTTTTTTGGGTTTTTCTTGGAGGGGGCAATGAAAACGATTCATTGTAAAGGGCTCAACAGGAGCAACAAAACAAAAAAAAGTATTTATTATTTTGGGCGTTTCGTACAAACTTGCATATGATAGTCAATAGCTCTGTTGATCAGAGTGATGCTTCTTTCTCCGTAGCAAATGAATCCATCGCAAAATACGCAGATGTGTTTTACTTCACCAAATCTCATTTGTATATTTGGCACCATCTCCCTGCCCTCTGGTCCCGTTACTTCCGGTACAACAGATCTTCTGGCCATAATAGGGAGATTATCTAGGTCGTTCCGAAACTGTGCAGCACTGTAGTTGTTAGGATGCCACCTAGTCATATGGCGATGCATTGTGTAGTTTCCGAAACTGTATTTTTTCTCGGTTCCTCTGGACAGTCTATCTTGACATATAAGGCAAGTTACGTATCTTGCATTTACTTTTTTCTGACCTTTGGGAATTTAAAAAAATTGCCAAATGAAGTTTTCTTTCCGGTGAGACGTCCTGGGCTCCTCAGGCAAAAACTGCCTCTCTTCGTGCTCGTCGTTCTGTTCCTCTTCTTCCTCTTCTTGTTGAATTATAACTTGAGCAGGTGGTCCACTCTTCCTTGGAGGTGGTGGAGGTGGTGGGGAAGCACCAGCTGAAGCTACTAAAGAAGCCATTGCTCAGTGATCACAAAGGGTCTTTCTCTCACAATGATGAAAGTCAGAGTGAGGAAAGAAGGAGGGATTTTCATCATTTGGGAAAAACAAGAGTTCTCAACCAATGAAAAGTGTTCATTTTAGATTATATGACCTAGTCTTACATCATTAGGAAACCAAAAGTGAAATGAACCAATGAAAAGTGTTATTACCAAGTCACATGACCTGCTGTGTTTACGTTAAGCGCTTTGCAGGGCCTCCCGGTTTGCTTCCAGAAACCTGCGCTTTGCGACTCGCTTCGCGTACCAGTTCGCTAACGTAGCACGTCATATGACGTATCACGCGACAACGTGAAACGTCATGCGGACGGGAGGCGTCACGATGTTGTTTTCTAACGCGGCACTTGCGGTAAAGAAACGTTTACCGGCTCGCGGTCTATTTCGCGGCATCAAGGTCAGCTAACGGGAAGCTTCCCGATTCGCGAAGCGGGAACGAAGAAAAAAAAATATAAAAAAAAATAAATTATTCATAAACATATAAAATATATTTTTGGATTTAAAGAAGAATACATTTTACAGCTACAGATATTAGCTGTTAAAAAACCAATGAAATTCACTGAAAAAACCATAGGTTATAGACCATATATAGTTAGGAATTAGCATTTACAAAACCTTGAAAATTCACTGAAAAAACCATAGGTTATAGACCATATATAGTTAGGAATTAGCATTTAGAAAACCTTATTTTACTCACACAAAACCATTGAAATTCCATATATAGTTAGTTGCACTAACTATATATCGCGCATCCGCAATCCACTGCTGATGATGTCACATATTACATCATTCATGACATGGTCAGTGACATCACTGATGACATCACTGATGACATCTCAAATGACATCACTGATGACATCTCATTTGACATCAATGACCACATCACTGATGATATCATTCATGTGACAATACAATGCATCTCCTCACATTTTAATATAACCTCTGTTACAACCAGTGTTAAATACAGAGTATAATTTTTGAAACCATTGACACACCAATACTAGTTACTACATACGCACTCACTGATTCCTACGTCTACACACACATTCACTCATTCATCCATACAATCATTCATACATACAATCACTTATCTTTACAACACTATCATATGCACTCATACACCTATACAGACATTTACACTCTGTTGCTCATCCATGGAGTTACTCACACACCTAGTCAGTCATGCAAAGAATCAATCACACCTCCATTTTCTAATCTATACAGTTAAACATAGAGCACCTTACATTTTCAAACATATACTAACACATACTTACTCTCTTATACAATCACTGATACAAGTACACATTGATCTGCACAGAGTCACACACCTCCCAACCAGCCACACACACACTCAGTCTCCCATACAAATACTTGGGCAACCAACCAATAACCCATATAGCCACTCATATAGCTACTGATCAACACATGCAGCAGCTTGCACAACAACAGACATACTGATGCAAACTTTCACACAGTTTAGTCACTAACCTATGCATTCAGTAAGACGCATTTAATCACTCACTCATACAGTCAACCACGCACCTACTAAAACCTTCATTCAGACACTTATACATCTACTCATTCTTCAATATGTAAAACATATTTTAACTTTACAGAAACATACAGTCACTGGATGTTGTCATCAGTGATGTCATTTGAGATGTCATCAGTGATGTCATCAGTGATGTCACTGACCATGTCATGAATGATGTAATATGTGACATCATCAGCAGTGGATTGCGGATGCGCGATATATAGTTAGTGCAACTAACTATATATGGAATTTCAATGGTTTTGTGTGAGTAAAATAAGGTTTTCTAAATGCTAATTCCTAACTATATATGGTCTATAACCTATGGTTTTTTCAGTGAATATATATATATATATGACACACAAACACCCTGAAGCATTTAGAGGAGCAACCCCGATGTTCTGCCATCCAGCCTGTTTAATGCAGCCAACCTTTCAAGTGCGCATTAGTTTCCACATTGCCTACGCGTTTCAGGGCCATAAGCCCCTTCTTCCTGGGAACAAAGCAACACACCTGAAGCCTGCACATTGCATTTCCGGTCTTTATTAAGCATGCCCACCCTCCATGGGCGTGTCGGTTTTACACATTCCCAAATGCATTATGGGGCATACAGTCCTATGAGCAGGTGAGTCTAACTCCTTTAAGTAAGTTCGAGTGTGCGCCTTCAATTATAATTCCAAGTTCAGCTGTTTTTTCTGTATCACTTTGTAAAAATGTCTGTGGGAATTTGCATTGGGAATGCACGTTTTGGGATCCCCGTTTTTCTCAGCATTCGCTTGACAGATCACCCACAACTTTCCAGGATGGAACTGAGGTGGACAACATTTTTGTGAATATTTGTCAAATGGCACCAAAGTTATTAGCAAAACAAAAAACACTCTACCTATGGAAAATCTGACCTAAGTACAACTATGCAGTGGCTACTGCCATTGTATAATTAAAATATATATGTAATGAAAGATTAAATGGGGCTGCATTTTAAAGAAAAAAAAACTTTAAAAAGTTTCTTGGAGAGTTAGCAGCAGTACCTTGGACCACTGCCTCCTCTACACAAACATTTTTTTAACATTCCGTTTGCAATGGATTATCACCCCTTGCTGAGAGTCTGTACAATGTCAATGTTTTGCAACCAAATTTCGGTCACAAAACATTGTAACATATAGTAAAGAATTGATATTTTTCAAGGGGCAGTCTAAACACATCCCTTTCAAATAGCAATTCGTTATTCCACTCTAAACTCATTTTATTTATTTATTTATTTTTTTCAAGAGTTTTATATAGCGCTGGCTAGACCCAGAGGTATCAGAACGCTTTACATGTGCATCAGATCATAGTTACAGGTTACATCATAACGAAGGTTACATAGTTCTTAGAGCATGGCCACATAGTTACTGGTAAGGTCGAGATAAACAATAAGCACAAATACGTAAGGGGAGAAGCAGGCACGGTGAGAGATTCAGGGGAGGGGGGTTGGAGCAGGGGAAGTAGACAGATAATGAAGGCAGGAAAGAGGAGGTTAGGGTGAGAGACACAGCATGGGAAGAGGAGGGGAAGGGTGACTGGTACACAAACCGGTAGACGAGTCAAGGCAAACGCCCTAAGTCCAGTAAGCTGTGATCCCAGGGGAAGTGGTATCACTTCCCTATCTCTGTTGCGAGAGGCTCCCTTTGCGCAGTGGACTCTCTCAGAGAGGTGTCTGAGACTCCAAGACCTACATACTGGATCCTTCCCCAGAAAGGGGAGAGGGAGTGCTTTGGCAAGGGGTGCCATACCATACCTCAAGTGTGAGTGGCTCCCTTGGCGCAGTGGACTCACTCAGCGGGTTCGCTGAGACTCCAGAGTATAAATATTGGATCTTTCCCCAACAAGGGGAGAAGGAGTGCTTAGTCAAAGGGCACAAAGGACAGGGGGTAGGCAGAGTAGCAGGCAAGGGGAGAGAATTCGGGGGAGAGGGGATAGGAGCTAGGGACGAGACAATGAGGAGAGACGAAAAGAAGTCTGTCTAAAGACCGACTGGGTAGGTGACGACCAAGGAGGGAATCCACGGCCCATCTCCCCTATAGCTAAACTAAGTAGCTCCATCCGGTGTTAGACAAAGTAGTTCAGTCTCAATACATTAAGAGAGGAGGGAAGGAGAGACATAAATGGAGGGCGGATGCGGTAGGAGACTGCAGGAGAGACGAAAGGAAGTGCAACAATGCGGTTCAACAATATATAGGAAAAGATCAAACAAGAAAACATTATATCAAACAGTTTATGACTCACTAACCTGATATCGAACCGCATAGTGCGTTTAGTACATTGCAAAAAGCTATTTAGCGTCTGCAAACCCTATAGCAAATTGCAATGTTTGTGACAGCCAAATGGTTTTGTATATCTGGCCAATAATCGTTTATTTCATTCCCAATCCATTGGACAGACAATTGCATTCATTTTACTACTTCAATAAAAAAATAATGCACAGAGTCAAGGAAGCTGGAAGTATGATGCTAGCTCAAAAGCGCACTTCATCATTTCATGAAGATTTTACCGAACTGATTCTGAATGACCAAATAAATGGTCATGATCTGTTATCATTGCTGAATGTAATGTGGGGAGAGCTGACATGGTCATAACAGAGAAAGAATTCAACATACTGCCTTAAGCCAGTCAACTCATACTACCCACTGCACAAGCATAATACACCTATGAAAATATCTGAATTTGTTTTTCAGAAATAGAACCCAGGTTGTGAGAAAGAGCTTCCCTTGGGTCCCAAGTTTAATTTTTTTGTTTTGCAATAACACCAGTGTGCACGCCACACTGATGTCAGAGAAAAACAAAAGTGAAATTAAACCCTGGTAATGGAACAGTCTGTTTTCACCTTTGAGTATGGCTGGGCAGCAAAACTATACCACTCACTGATCAACACTGGAGAAGCAGAGTTGGAAAGGGGAAATGTCCCCTTAACAGTACTGTTTTAATAGCCAAGATATCTGGGACAAAAAAGAAATTACACGCAGTACCTGTTCCTCCGAAAGAGTGGGAAATTTACCTGACAGAACTGTATAAAAAAAACGAAGACAAATTACTGACAAACAGTCCAGATAAGGTGAAGGAAAAATCTATGGAAAAAACAATCCCGAAAACTACAACTATAATGGTTGAAACACATATTCGGAGGGCAAGAAGCTCAGGAGCCTTTGGTCCAGACCAAATCCCTATAAAGGCCCTACAAATAAATTCCAGGGAATGGAGCCTTTTTCTAACTCCACTTTTCAATCATATTTTTTCCACTGGCCAGGTTCCCAAGTCATGGCAAGGGAGCACTATAATTCCTATCCACAAAAAAGGTTGTAAAAAGGTAGCAGGCAACTACCGCCAGATAGCCCTGATGGACGCCACCGGAAAAATCTTCGCGGCAGAGATATTATTGCAATTAAAAAACTGGGCCTTTTCGATGGGTCTGATCCCTATGTTCCAGGCAGGTTTCAGACCCAAACACTCTGTCACGGACAATATTGCAATAATCCAGTTCTTTCTGGACAAATACGTCACAACAAGAAAACAGACGGTCTATATGGCTTTTATAGATTATTCAACCGCATTTGACCGTGTGGATCGTCCTACTCTATGGAAAAAATTGAGGAGTCTGGGAATTAACGAGCATTTGCTACAGGCAATAATAAGTCTCTATACAACGACATGGTGCCGTGTTCAAATGGGGGGTCAAAAAGGACTAACGAAAACAATAGACACCGAAAACGGCCTTAAACAGGGTTGTCTACTTGCACCCATGTTGTTTTCGCTATATCTTAGCGATTTGCCAATACAACTGCAAAAGGGCTCAAGTCTGCCCCCAAAAATTAACCAACAAAGAGTTCACCAGTTGCTCTATGCGGACGATATAGTCCTCTTCGATCTTACTCCATACGGCCTCCAAAAAACTCTAGATATTCTGTTTAAATATTCAAATGATAATTATTTAATACCGAATGTAAAAAAAACCAAAGTTGTAGCCTTTTCTGGGAGGAAGAAAAGTGCCAAATATATTTGGAAGCTAGGTGAGGAAAAAATCGACGAAGAGAAAGAATATATCTACCTGGGCAGGATTCTCACCAAGAATCTAACAAATACACAACACATCGATAAGCTAATGAATAAATCTGAAATACACGCAGGTGCTCTAACGAGATTATATAACGCCACGGGGAGCAGACATCTTTCCTCTCTAATCAAAATTTACAAAGCTAAAATACCAGCGGTCTTGTCTTACGCTACGGAATGTATTCCAATCCAACAATGGGGCTTCATGGACCGTCAGGAGGGTAAAATCCTGAAAAAAATAATGAAGGTCCCAACTGCCACTCCAGTTCAGGTCATACGTCTGGAATTTGGAATCACTAGTGCTTTTGCCACGGCCGTGGCGAACATAATTAGATGGGCCTACCAGCTACTTCATGCTACGGAGGGAACTCTTCGGTTTTTGTTACAAAAAGAGACTTTTGGCACAGATATCGTTAAACATACTTTCTTAGTGAACATGTCTGCGGCGTTCCAAATGGCTGAAATTTCGAGTGAAATCCTACAGACTTGGTCCACTTCACAATTGAAATTATTCCTTAAATCTTTTACACCAAGGTTAAGTTATGATTTGGACTATGCTCATAGCTATAGGCTAAAAACATTCAAGCCATTTACAACAGTAATTGAGTATAAACATATACAGCCATATATCTCTTTCTGTCTCTCTCATAGTGCAAGGAGGGTAATTTTCATGTACCGAGCTGGGATTTTACCTGTTCAAGTCTATAGAACAAAATGGTTACCCGGAGATCGCTCCAACTTATGCATGCTATGTCTAGGGGGTGAGCAGACTGTGGAGCACTTAATGTTCATTTGTCCTAACTCTAAGGTGGTAGCAGCTCGCGTCCGGTATATTTCACCGATTTACAGATCTTGCAGGCTAATTAAGGAAAAAGATTTTCTTACAATGGCCATAAATCCCCCAAATGAATATGTATGTTATAATTTGTACAAATTTTTTAAATCCATGTTAGTTTTATATTGATTATTGTGTACCTATTTTATGTAAAGTTTACCTTTTATCTTATGTTATATTTGTGGTCCTCGGTTGAGTACCAACACAAATAAAATCTTTTGACTTGACTTTGTACTGTTTTATCCTAGTGGGTACCTGCTTGTGGCTCACTCTGGACCTGTGATCCCCAAGGAGGGATCCATTCCAATAGCCAACCAGGGACCATTGATTGCAGGAGAGCTGTCCCCCTGGGCATGGACCTGTGCTCTCCCCACCCTGGGAATATCAGTTTTCCTGCTCACTGGGGGCCTCAATCCATACTCCGCTGAGGCAGAAAGCCCACTAAGCACCTGGGAATCTGCAAGGCACTATTTATTTTTTGGGGGGCAACACTCATTAACCTGTGGTCCCCTTCCAACCCAGGCACAACAGTCTTTCTGTCCCCCTGGGGTGCAGTTATGTGATGTTTACCCCTAATCTTCCTCCAGGGGGAAAGAAACCCCATTAGGCACAAGGAAATCTTAAAGACATTGGGGCAGATTTACAAGCCCCTTGCTCCAATTTTGCGTCATTTTTAACATGGAAAAAGTGACGCAAAAGTGGCGCTAGGGGCCTGTAAATCTGCCCCATTATTGTTTGGGGGGGGAGAGACTCTCCAATGGGCCTGTACTCCTCTCATTCTGACCACAACAGACATTCTACCCACTAGGAGTGGACAGGGGGTCTTTACCCAAAGTCCACAACCCTCCAAACCCCCGGTCAGCAGAAAGAGCATTGCGCACCAGGGAATCTGAAAGACGCTGCTTTTCTTTGGAGGAGGGTGGGGGTGATCTACATGCGCATTGGTCCGCGCTCCTCCACTCACCCACCAATTTAAAGCACTGATCATGACGAATGAACACAGATGGAAAATTATGCGCTGCCACACAACTTTTCCCCCCCCTTTGTGTTTATGTTGTACAGCATCCGTAATGTGACATGAACAAAAAGCACTGGCCGACTCATTAGGTCTCAAAGGCCAGACATATTGGCTTTGTAGTGGTTGTTAAACTTTCTTGAGAGTAGGTCTATACAAAAAAGTAAATCTTTTGGCTAGCTTCGTAAAATTGACAAGTTTTGTATTTAATGAAATTTGTGAAATTTTGCAACATTTCGCATTCTGGTAATTTTTTATCCAAGAGAGATTGTTCACGTAGACCTTTTTTCATTGAGAGACACATTTTGACTGTTCAAGTCTCTGGCTGCATTGTAATTGGATTTATGTAGCGCTTACTATCCCTGACAATGGCTGAAACCCCATTCTGTTTCTTGGGCACATTAACCCCTTCCCGGCGGGGCTAATTCCCTGCGGGGTGGGGGGGGGGGTGGAGAGGGGCCACACGCGGTGCTCGTGACAAACTCAGCTCGTCATGCTGCACAGTGGAGCTGTGCTCACGACTCCGCCCACTCAGTGGAAAGCCCCACACAGGAGGGGAATTATCCCCGCATGGGCGTTCCGAAGCGGTTATGACAAGCTGAGCTCGTCAAGCTGCTCGCCACCCTGCTGTTGTAGAATAGTTTTTCCAGTGTCTCAGTTCCCATTGTGTTGAGGACACTTTATTTAATTGAATGCACAATTCATTAATGTGAGATAGTAAAACTGCATTATAATGCGTTGGCAGGCAGGTGATGTGCCTCGCAGGACTGTCGCCCAGAAACTCAATAATCATCACACAGTACCCTCGATTTGGCTGATGCGACTCAAATCCCTAGTCTTGGGGGCTAGAACAATAGGACTAACCCAGCCCAACGCAGTCTCTGACTTAACGATGACAACTGTTATCAAGGCATCAAGGGTATAATCATTTTTTATTTTAAGATATCGCTGCAAGAAAATGAAAAATTTGTTGTTCTGAATGCTAAGGGGGTCATTAAGATGGCAGGCGGATCGCCACCGCCCAGCCGGTGGTGGCGTTCCGCCCGCCATCACAACACAATTTACCCTCTGCCATATTACTATGGCGGCGGGGTACCGCGGTGGACGGAAAGTCCGTCTGCCACTTTTTCGCCGGTCGCCAATCCGCACGATTGCCGGCCGGGCGGAAAAAGCCCACAATATGGTGGTGGTGCCTTGCAGGCACCGCCATCCATATTTTGATGGCTGCTGTGGGTATGCCTTTCAATGGCAGAGACTACGGGAAATTACTTTGGGGCCTGTTGCAGGCCCCCAGAGGAGTGGGGGGCTGCACTGGGGGGTACCTATGATACCCCCTTCGTTGCCATGCACAAGGTGCCTGTCACGTTGTACATGGCAATGCACGACATGCCTCTTTGGCATTGCGGCGGATGCTGCTTACAGCACCGCCCACCGCAATGTCAAAGATGCGGGATGCGACCGCCAGCGTGGTGGTCACATCCTAATTGGCGGTGTGGGACCGCCGCACCCCTGGCAGCAGGTCCCAGCATCACTAGGGTGGTGGGCGGACTTTAGTCCTCCCGCCATCCTAATGGGGCCCTAAATGTTTGTGCATTATTCTTGATGAATATCCCCGTATTTAGCAGACCTTGGCGTGAAATTCCACTCCGCTCATAGAGTTTACAGAGATTTTCCCAAACTGTGCAGCGCACAGAGTTTGAAAAACTCAGCAGAGCAGAGTTTTTTCCTCGCTCACCAATGTTAAGTTGGCGAGCGCGAGCTAGGAAAATCTTACTCAAGATCACCTTCCGGCAAGATTTCTTAACGCGGGTGGTTGCGGATGGTCGCTACCGCTCACATTGAGAAACCTTCCATTCGCGTTGAGGAAGCTGCCGCTCAAGTAAAACATCTACTCGAGCGGCGTAAAGAAACAGCACCCTCTTGGTGACATTCGTGATGATTTTACAGACAAACACAAACACCCAGCACTAAATATCAGCGCGAATGTTGCAACATAACGTACTCCGCTGCTTGCGGAACTCCTCTAGGTTTTTTGATCACTTCACGGAGCTCCACATAGTGGAACTCCTCAAACTCCGTCGAGGCCTAATATTTAGCTAATAAATGGGCTAAATGCCTTGGCTTAAAATCCCAATTGAAAACAAGTTATTCCATGTGTGTCATTTGTTTTAGTACTGGATAAGACAGGCAAACACAGCAGGCTATAAGTGGTTATTGCCACCCTCCTAAGCATGCAGCCCCATAGGCAGTTGCATGCTACACACTTGATAATATGTTTCAACGCCCACCAATGGGGTAAGAAGGGCTATCCAACAGAAATGTACAATTAAAACTGTCCATGTCCATGCAGACAATCTGAAAACCCAAAATATGCTCTTCATGCAAATGTCAGGGAACTACCCAATAAAAAAAAACTGAATTCTAGAGTAATCTACTAGAATGTAACATGCTGCTATGAAATATTACTAGATTTGTCAATATCTCTTCGATATGTTTCAATTTGCTGATTGTAATCCTTGATCTCTGACTGAATGTGAGTCTCAATGTCATGTGCACTTTGTTTTGGGGAAGCCAAATTGCTGACCCAGCTTCATGCTTCAACACTACACTGAACACGCTTTCGAATATTGCATCCACTTTTGAAACTCTTGTCGTATCCATCGGAGCAACTGGTCAGAAGATACCTGCAAACAATCTGCTCTGATATGACCTGGGCATTGCCTCTTCTCTCACAACCTACACATTCAACGTACATCTCAGACTGACAGATCCAGGCAATAGTGGGCCTTTGTTGGACCCACAGTAGTGGCACATCCTGAATCTTTAGGAGGATGTTAAGGTCAGTAATGTTGCTCGGAAGCCGCTGAAAGTGGACTAACATAATCCATGTGTCAGACAAAACCACCAGATCACTGAAGTGGGCCAGCAGCTTGGCATCCCCAAAAGAAATGATGCATGACACAACACAACATAACATAACATAACATAGTATAACGTGACATAACATAGCATACCCAGTAGCGTGGCCAACGTGTCATTGACCCTAGTTCAAAGATGGAAATGGGTCCCTTAGTTGCCTTTTTTAACTGTAAAATACAGCAATAATCAGGGTTGTATGGGTCTCTCAGGCCTCTGGACCATAGTGCCACTGCACCTGCTGCACCAATGGATGCTAGGGCCCTTAACATAATATAAGTAACAAATTCTATTTGTATTTTTGATCATTTGCACAGGAACGTCTTTTATTGCACAGAATATTTACTATGTAGCTCATCGACTGCAACAGCAGGTTTTATACAAAACTATATAACATTTTATATTGATCTTATGGTGAAGAATTATGATGATTGATATTCTTACATTGCATTACACATAAGGAACGTAATAATTGTTACTACTAACATATAATAATCTATCAATACTAATGCAACTAGTAAGATAAATCTTAAAGGGATAGATTGCAGGGGCGTACTCACACTTATGGTTGCTCAGTGTATTAAAGATAGTGTCGTACTGGGTCAGGAAATATGCCTGGACACTAAAATAAATGCGGCGTCCATTAGCGAATCAGGTAGCCAAAAAAGTGGGCAGTGTTTGCAAATTGGGACAGTTTTGAAAATTGTAAAGACAAGCTATTTAGGTAGTGAGTGAGGTCAGAGTTGGCTTTAGGGTAGTGCGACCAGTTCAGCTGCACTGGGCACTGAACAGTGGTGGGGGCACTGCCCTCAGGGGGCGTGCTGTGTTTTGCAGAGTTCTTTGTGCGTCCAGCTGTGAGACCGCAATAAAAATGTCAAGATAACTCTTTTGATTAATATTGACTACAAAAATATTGACTATCTATACTCAAAAAAGGTAAGTACGAAAATATTGAAAAAATATATTGTTTACTATAATATAGTTGTATTAAATATCGATTTTTAAATATATATATGTACATTTTAAAAATTAAATATATTAAATGCTAACATTAATTTAATGGGAAAAAAATATTTAATATATTTTAACAAAAATAACAAATAAACGTACTTTCAAAAAGTTGAACGCATATATATATAGTTTTCCTTCCACTGTGCTGTCACTTGCACGAAATAAACGGCTCTTCTTAATGGGGTAACTCAAGATTTTTGTATATATATATATATATATATTTATATATATATATATATATATACAAAAACACCGTTCACCAGCCACCGCTCCTCGTTGTTGCGGGTGCGTCCTCTGCGCGCGGTGAAACGCGCCAATTAATTCCATAACTCTCGTCTCTCAATCCAAAAGAAACATTTCCAAAAGAGTGCACTCCTGAGCCATATATGATTTTCAAAGCGAAAGATAAAATTTATTCAGCCGTTTTACAGCAAAAATTGACAGACGCGTTTCAGCGTTGCCGCCTTCGTCAGTGTCAATGTGCACTTTACTCAACAGTGTTTAAATAAAAAAAGAGAATATTCATTTCATAGACCTAGAAAGTGTCCGTGTGAATCATAAAAAGCATAAAGGGACTTATGGTCGTCAGCCATCTTGGAATGGTGTTTTGAGGTTACATATACAACAATCATGTTACACCATATTTCACCAGTATTTACATGTGATCAATTCTCAATGCATATAACGGTTAGCATATGGACTTTCAACTTTGTAATTTCATCATTGCTGTGTGCTAAGCGTTGCATTATCATTCAATAATTTTTCATAATAGAATTCTATGACGATGATGTTATTTTATTCGCATTTTATGGCCCGTGCCTCACAATTGAGCCCTGAATGGGCTTATAGCTTAAGTGCAGCTGAATTATAATGTTTCAAAAGGGAACAGACTCTACAGTGTGAAATTCGACATGCAATTCGACCTTACAGTACATTTCAATGCATATTTTTACAGAAAGCGTTTTCTAATTGTCTCCAAAAAAAACAACAAATATGATCTGCGGGATTTAGCCTACATGAACCCACATTTCTTCCTCATTATTGAGTCCCATAGGTATCTTTGTTTGTAATTTGATAATGTACCTGGACTCAAGTGTGCGGAGTTTCCTTACATTGTCGCCCCCTCTTTCTGACTTGATAATCTGATCTAAACAGAAAAATTTTAGGAGGCTACTGTTGCTGTCATGTTTCTCCTCAAAGTGACGGGCTACAGGGTAATTATGGTCTTTATTGTTTATTGCCCGTAGATGTTCTAGGATTCTATTTTTGGTTGGTTTAATCGTGCTCCCTACATATTTTTTATTGCAAGGGCAGCTCAGGCAATATACGGTGTAATCTGAATTACAGTTCAATAATTTAGTAATTGGCACCTTCGCCTTTTTCCCTGGAACATGGTAGTCTTTAACTTTATGGCTAAACCTGCAGGCCTTACATTTCATGCAAGGAAAAAATCCAGTTATTATCGAGGATTTTGTCTTTTTTTGCTGATAGTGACTATTAACCAGATGATCTCCTACGGAATTACCTTTCCTGTATGTGATTAAAGGATGTTCTGTAACAATTTCCCTATAACATTGTCAGATTTTATGACCTTCCAGTTCTTATTTAAGATACTGTGGATTTCTGAAGATTTTTCTGTGTAGTTTGTTATTAATCTCACTTTTTGATCTGTCTTCTTGACTTTCTCTGTCAATAAGAGACTTCTTTCTGTATTTTTGCATTTTGCTTCTGCTTTCTTAATCAGGCCTGGGCTGTATCCTCTTTGTTGAAATCTTTGTTTAGCCTGAGATATTGCTAATTCAAAATCCGGTGTAGTGGAACAATTGCGTTTCATTCTTAAAAACTCGCCTATAGGAATGTTACTTATCACTCTCTTGGGGTGACAGCTTTCCGCATGGAGGATTGTGTTCCCCGCTGTTGTTTTTCTGTGTAGTGCGGTTTGAATCCCGTTTTTGTCAATGTATACCCTCAGGTCAAGGTAGATTACCTCTTTTTGGCTGATGCAACCCATGAATTTCAAATTTAGCTCATTTTGATTTAGAGCTGCCACGAATTGCTCAGCCTCGCTCTTCGGACCGCGCCACAAGATGAAGAGATCATCAATGTATCGCGTCCAAAGAGCGATATTTTCCATCCACCTCTCATTAGTGCCCGCCCAGGCCACGTGCTTCTTCCACCAGCCAACTAATAGATTCGCATAGCTGGGGGCGAAGCACGTGCCCATTGCAGTCCCCTGTTGTTGCACATATATTTGTCCTGAAAATAAGAAGATGTTATTATACAGACAGAATTTCGCTAGTTCCAATAGCATCTCATTGTGTTTTCGAAATTTCAAAGGTCTTGTATCTAAAAAAGATTTCATGGCAAAGAGTCCTTTTTCATGATCAATTGACGTATAAAGACTTGTTCTGTCTAATGTTATTAAAAGCCTATCTGGTTCCCAACCTATTCCTTCAATGAGGCACAAAAAGTCTTTAGTATCACGAAGATATGAGTTCAGATCTTTCACCATAGGTTGGATGAAGTGGTCACTATAGATTGAAGTGTTTTCCAATAGACTATTTTTGGAGGAGACGATAGGTCTCCCTGGAGGCCATACTTTGCTCTTATGTATTTTTGGCAGATGGTAAAATGTTGCCAGTTCAGGATAATCACATTTCAAAAAGCACCAATCATCCTGGTCTAGTGTTCCTTCATCTCTCCATTTATTGATTAATATTTCAAAGTTAGAGATACTTTCCAAAAATCTCAGTTTGTTGATTGGTAAATAATGTTCCTTTTTGTTCAACTGCGACAACGCCTCATCTTCATATTGTGTTTTGTTTAAAATTACTACATTTCCTCCTTTGCCACTTGGTTTGATGATCACAGAATCATCTTCCTTCAAAGTCTTTATTGCTTCCCATTGCTTTTTTGATAAGTTTTTTTCTGATTCCTTGAATTTCTTTGTTTTTAATCATTTCAAATCCTCTATGATTAATTCTTGAAAAGTATCAATTGCATCATAGGGTATATATATATATATTAACATCAAGCAGTTAATCTCGGCAGCCGCCGAGAACGCCATGACCCCGCCTCTTATGACGGCGGTCCGTGGTAAAGGGGGCAAACCTCTTAATTAATCCAAACAACACTGTGCACCTCTCCAGGAAACTGGAAAAACAGCCACCACGAACTCTCAAATGCACTAAAGCAGTATTTTATTTTGCAAATATACCGGCAAACTCACTCGACGCGTTTCGAGACCTGGGGGCACTATCGGAAATCGGGGCCACCCGCCCTAAGGGCGATGGTCCCGCACGCACCATTAGGATGTGCCTGCCACAGTGGCGGGCACATCCTGTATCTATAGTATTGTGGCGGGCGGAGCTTTCTGCTCCACCCGCCACAATACTAAAAATGCTTTGCATCATTTACATGATCAAAGCGGCAGGCATGTGCCACCCGCTTGGGCCTTCACTCTGGGGGCCCACAGGGGGCCCACAGAGTGAACACCGCCTGCCTTTCCGTGGCGGCATTAACGCTGCGGAAAGGCATTGCACTCTTGCCATTGTAATATGGCTGGCGGTGTCTCATAGACACCGCCACCATATTAATCATTTTCCGCCCGGCCGCAATGCGACCGGGGCGGAAAAGTGGCGGGTGATGTTTTGGTCCGCCGTGGTCCCCCCCGCCATTCAAATATGGCGGGGGGGAATACAGGGAAGGATGGTGGGCGGATTGCCCCCGCTAGGCTGGCAGTGGCTACCGCCAGCCTGGCGGGGGCAATCCGCCCGCCATCCTAATGGACCCCCTAGTCTCTTGGTCACGAGTGCCATCAGTGGGAATTCATTGGTTTAAATAAACATGTGATTCTTTAACAACAAACAATAAACAGTGAAGACAGACTTCTGTTTACAGGCATAATCCAAAGTGAAAGAGGTATTATTCCAAACTCCGTGATTAAATGGATTACAATCTTAAAAATACATTTAAGTCCTTATGTTTTTCCCGCATATCAATATTGCTTATGAACACAAATAATTGAATGATAATATTATTAGTTTAAAATCTCACTCATATCAAGGATGTCTCACACATTGGCCATCTCAAATAAATGTAAAACACAACCTATTCATTGCAGGAGTACAGGAATACCTTCAATATTGCCCACATGGGCTTTTTGAAAACTTTATCAGTTATGAACAGCAGTCAGTACAATCTGCTTAAAGCCTCCTGTTGTGCTGCTGACTGTGATCGGGATCTATACTCAGCCCGATATCTTAAATAACCTATTTAAATCATAACTTGCACAGGCTTTAAGCAGATTGTACTGACTGCTGTTCATAACTGTAAAGTTTTCAAAAAGCCCACTTGGGCAATATTGAAGGTATTCCTGTACTCCTGCTGTGAATAGGTTGTGTTTTACATATAACATAAACAGGCTTATTTTTATGTCGGGCGGAATTGCTTCTGCCTGTCTGCCTGTCTGCCTGACACCGACTCGGTCCTGGGAATCATCTCAATGCGACCGAACACTGTTTGGTCACATGCTTCCTGTCCTTAATGGGAGCTCATGTTACATCCATAAACTGGCCCTATCACAAGCTCCCATTGAGTTCATCCCTGCACCCCGTGGCAGGCGCCACAAGGTGCTTGCCACAAGGTGCAGGGAGCAACAGGGGGCACCATAAGGGCCCCCTCGGCCTCAAACCAGAGGCCGTGCACCACAGGGGCCCTGGTGGAGGGTCCCAAACACGCTTCCTGACATGGTTTTCATGTCGAACACGCTGACATGGAAACCATGTCGGAAAACGTGCATCGTAATCTCAAGGACAGAAAGGCCTGCCCTTGAGATTACTGGCTGGCTTTTGACTGACAGACGTTCTCTCCGAGCTAGTTGGAAGCCAGCCGGAATGACCGACCAGTTTACTTTCCTACCACCTCCATCATAATGAGGCGGTCTAAAAGTAAACCGAGCAGCCCATTATGATGAGGCCACTTTAATTAAAATTAAAAAGTAAACATCATAAATTTTTTACAATTTAATAAAAATGATTTAAAAAAAAAAAATACCTTATTACGATGTTGGACGGACGTCTGCCCAACACCGTATTGGTGCTGGAAACGACCGACCGTAGGTAGGTGGTTCCGATCACCTAATTACAATGCAAATGAACACGGTGCAGTCGCAAACTACCCTTTCTCTGTGGGAACTTGACCCTTGCCTGCCACACGGTGCAGAGATTTACGGGGGGACCATGGGTGCCCCCCAGGCCCCAAACCGGAGGCCACAGAGACTGGCTTTTCATGTCAGAAAACCCGACATGAAAATCCTGTGGGAAACGAACATCATAATCCCAACAGCGGAAATGCCGTCCTTAAGGGATACGTGCCGGTTCCGACCGGCCCACAGGCTCCTTGAGCCCGTCAGAAGCCAGCCAGAATGACCACCGGATTTCACTTCTGACCACCATCATTGCAATATGGCAGTCGAAAGTGAAACAGAAGATGTCAATCAGAAAGCCTCCAACCACAGGTCGGATGATTTCTGACCGACATCAAAATGAGAGTCTAAAATTATAAATATTCTTCTTCTAAATAAATAAAAACATAATTATATTAAAATTAAAATTAATACATATGCATTTTCCACTACTATTGAAACAAAAATGGACACATTCTTATACTAATAATGTATAAAATGTACTACTCCCACTTCACACAACACAGCAGTAATAAAATTGTTACATCACAGAAAAGTAAAATGTACTACTCTCACTACCATAAATACAAAATTAGATTAAATATTATATTGCAGAATACCAAAATGTACTATTACCACTACAATTAATACAACACTAGTGAAAATGTTTTTTCCAGAGAAATAAAATTTAACATTCCTACTCCAATAACTGCAACAGTAGGGAAAGAGTTGGCTTGCAGAGGGGTAAAATTGATTCCCACTCCAGTCACTGAAACAGTAGAGAAAGTGTTTGATTGCGAAGGGGTAACATGTAATATTCACACTCCAGTCAGTGCAACAGCAGGGAAAGCATTGGATTGCAGAAGGGTAACATTTTATATTCCCACTCCACTGAGTGCAACTGGAGGGAAAGTGTTTGATTACGGAGTGGTAAAATTTACTTGTCACACTCCAGTCAGTGCAACAATAGGGAAAGTGTTGAATTGTGGAAGGCTAAAAGGTACTATTCCCACTCCAGGAAAGTGTTGAATTGCGGAAGAAAAACAATTATTATTCCCACTGCAGTCAATACTACATTAAAAACAAACAAATTCTCTACAAATTATAAAATAATTTCAAACAGAGAATAATAGATTAAAATATAAATATTAAAAAAGCAAATATATTTCATATAAACATTTTTTTAAATAAATACATATGATAAATGAAAAAGAATATCATAAATAATTAGAAACAATATTACAAAGTATGTCCAAAAATAATTGTCGTATAAAAAATATTTTTAGTTAAACATTATTTACTAACAAAAATATTTTAAATCATACATTTTATTTTGTCTACCTCCCGCCATATATCCCTACAAAACTTACAACCAACACCTAGAACTTAACTTTCAAAGCTAATTATTTACACTATTAACATAAATATTTATAAAAAAACACTAAGGGGTCTATTACGATGGACAAAGTCCGCCCGCCATCGCCCCAGGAAATGGGACCGCCCACTATGTGTGTGGCAGTCCCGCATGTGCAATTAGGATGCGCCCGTCACACTGGCAGACGCATCACGCAATTTTTGCATTGCGCTGGGCGGTGCTGTCAGCAGCTCCCGCCACAATCCCAAAAAAGGCACTTGTGCATTAGCATGCACAACGTGGCAGGCACCACTCGGTGCCTGCCACGTCAGCCATGCAAATGCAGGGGGGTACCATAGGTATCCCCCATGTGCTCCCCCCAGCCTCCAACTGAGTAATCCACATGCCTTTCCATGGCGGCACCGCCGCCACGGAAAGATTGCTTCCCGCTGACATTGTAATATGGATGGTGGTGTGTAGCAGACACCGCCACCATATTCAACCGGTACCCCCCGCCATAATATGGCCGGGGGAAATGGGAGGCAGGCGGGGGATGATGTTGGGCGGATTGCCAGCACCATGCGGGCTGTGGCTATCCGCCCAACATCATAACTGACCCCTAAGTATCAATAATTAAAATGTAATTATTATTTAAATGAATAAATTTTAGTTTCCACAATATACCCCCACGCTCCTAAAATGGAGAACACACATTAATAAAAATATAAACATAATTAATTATAAATTAAATAATCATTATAACATTTTTTGTAAATATTTATTACTTACATTTGCTTCCAACCAGGGCCGGACTGGTAACGGAAACCGGCCCTGGCAAACTGCTAAGCCGGCCCCCCTGGGGCGGCTGAGGGGATGCGGCCGAGCTGTTTGCACTGGCTGGTTCGGGCCAATTGTGTTACCAGGGGCCGATATTGCAGGCCCAAGGTAACAAAAACGGCCCCCAGGGGCCGAAAACTGGCCCCCACCCTGGCTGCCCCTCAGGAAAATGCCCTGTGCCCGCTATGGCCAGTCCGGCCCTGCTTCCAACCCTATAACCATATGAACAACACTACCCACAACTAAAATTAATTATTTATATTAATTAACAATGAATTACAATTAAATTACTTGCAAACCCATACCCCTATAAACCCCACAACCCACATATAATATTTACATAAAAAACAATTATTTACATAAATAATTTAATAATGAATAA
The DNA here is from genome assembly GCF_964261635.1 of Lissotriton helveticus. NCBI lineage: Eukaryota > Metazoa > Chordata > Amphibia > Caudata > Salamandridae > Lissotriton > Lissotriton helveticus. Next base: position 1,161,570,853 of record NC_136071.1, on the reverse strand, counting down.
TAATGAATAATCAATTATTCATTATTAAATAATTAAAATTAAATTAAATCCCGTCCTAAACCCCTATAAACCCCACAACCCACACATGAAATTTTAATTTTTAAAAATGAGTTACACTAGTAATATAATTAATTATGAATTAAATAATTATTACTAACCCACACCCTTTGTTACTAAAAATAACAAAAACAACTTAAAATAAATGTAATAACTACAATTGTTTTACAAATACATAAAAAAACATGAACAACAATTATACAAAAAAATTATATACATTGTAAATATATACCAAAATACATAACAATATTTAAAAATCAATATTATAAACAACTGTATTATGGTAATTGATATTAATAACCTTGATATTTTAAGGATCAATATTACTTCCTTCAAAATCGATATTCTTGACAACGATAATCTTGCTGACGATATTTCAATGTCACGATATTGTCGACTCGATATTTTTGCAAGTCGATATTTACAACCCAATACTTTGTCTCATCACCATTTCTGACTCACCTTAAGGTAGCTCAGAAATTAATATGCCTGCTTCAAAGAACAGATCTGTATTTTATGTGGATAGCTGAGTGGATTAGTAATTCCAACATTTACCAGAGCATGAAAACAAATGAAATGTATGTGAGAGAGGGACGCTGGTGAGATGAGGGACAGCTTTGCAGGTGGTAGTGAGGGAATCCAAGGCGGAGGTCATGAGCAGGGAGGACACCAAAAAAGATAATTCGCCAGGTGCCACTAGCGCTAAAGCAGGCCTGTGTAAGGTATTGGAGACTTGGCGGCACACTAGGATGGCAGGCGGACTTTGTCCGCCCGCCATTCCGTCGTACAAACGGACTGCCCACCATAAGGGCGGGTATCCGTGGCTGCCATTAGGATGTGCCCGCCACAGTGGCGGGCGCATCCTGCATTCCTAACATTGTGGCGGGCGGTGCACTCAGCACCGCCCGCCACAATGCCAGAAAGGCATGTTGTGCACTTCCATGCACAACATGGCAGGCACCACACTGCTCCCCCCCGCCCGGAGTCCCTAGGGGCCGGCAAAGGGCCCCCCAAGCAGACTCCGCATGCCTTTCTGTGGCGGCAATGCCGCCACGGAAAGGCATTTCAAACCCCACATCCTAATATGGCTGGCGGTGGGGGGCGTGGCTTAACCAAAATGGCCGGCTAAACGTATTTCAGCCCAGCTCCTGCCCTAACAAAATAAATCCTTTACTATTCTGGCACATTCAGCAAACAACACGGTGCTCCCGAGGTGAGAAGCCCCCCCAGACCTGAAAGGCAGCAGTTTGAGAATCACCGCTTCACCGGAGGAGGCAGGCAACCCGACGGCCGGCCGCGGACCTGCTCGCGCTGACGGCAAATGGCGGCCACCTCGACCTGAGGTCATCAGAGCCGGGAGTTCCACTGGCGCGGCACAGCATCCCTCGCTGAGGCTAGAGGTGCGGTGGGGGTGCCCAAGCAAGAAATGAAGTAACCAGAGCGTTGCGGTGCTCCTGAGGTGAGGAGCCCCCCCGGACCTGGTGGGGGCGGGGGACCCGACGGCCCGCCACAGACCTGCCCGCACTACCGGCAAAAGGCGGCCGCCCCGATCTGAGGTCGCGGGATCCAGGAGACCTGCCGGTGCGGCTGGGTGCCCCTCGCTGGGGCTTGGGGGGGGGGGGCGCGTGGCCCAGGCAGACAGCACAGCTGCCGGAGCGCTCCAGAGGCCTGCGGTGCGGCGGTGTCAGGTGCCGCCTTGGACCCTGCCGCGTAATCCCCGACATACGGAGCACTCCTCAGCCCCCAGGTACCATCAGAGGGGGAGAGGGGCTGGGGAGGGACCTGCAGACACTCAGGGGGGGTCTCTCCCCCCCGGTCCGGCGGCAAATTTGAACGGGGAGCACCGGTGAGGCGAACCGGCCTACCAGGAATGGCCCGGGGCCTCGTGGAGGTGCTGTGTGGACTGCCGCGATCCTCTGGGATCCCAGGAGGTAAACAATAAGCGGAGCGAAATGGGTGGCGGAGGCCGCGCAGTGACCCTGGCGACGGACCTAAAAGTAAGAGCGGCCAAGGCGGGGAGGCCCCGGTACCCACTGAGGGCCCTGCGGTCGGTCGTCTTGGGGTGTTCGAGGAGTCTGGGCTCCCTGGGGGTGTTTCCCCCCCCTCCCCCACGTCCTGATTGGGGCCCATGAACTTGGTTGGTGCACCTGCGGTGGAAAAGACTGGGCCGAGGGTGGATTCCGTGCAGTAACGCCGGAACGCGAGGAGAGGGCGGCCGCGATGGTGAGGCCCCCCATAACGGTCGCCGGGCCCTGGACCACTGAAAAGACGGCCGACGGAGGGGGTGACTACAGAGATCGGGCCCCCTCGGGGCAAACCTGATTTTCCCTCCCCCGCCCCTGTCCTGATTGGGGTCCAAGAGTGCTGCTCACGCTCCAGCGGTGGTGAGGACTGGGCGGCACCCCACAGGGAGAAGCCCGACGGACTACCCTCGGAGTACACAGTATTATGGGGAAGGACCGGCCGACAACGAGGGGTGCGCAGGCTAACAAGATCGTCCAGTATACAGTCCTGGGGCCCACTGCGGCGGAACGCCCTGGAATAGATCAGAGGATGGAGGCCCGCACTGAGGCGGTGGCACGAGACAAAGCAGATATCCTGGCGGCGATCCGCGACTCCAGGGTAGCACTAGAGAACAAGATGGATGGAATGGCTATGGACATCAACCACCTGTGCCTGGACCATAGAAAGGTGGCGGACAGGCTCACGACCACAGAGGGAGATCTAACGGTACTCCAAACCGAGGGCCAACAGTTAAAGGACACGATCGCAGCCCTCCAGGACCATACGGCCCGGTTAGAGGAACGGGCAGAGGATGCAGAAGGGCGGTCCCGGAGGAACAATCTCCGTTTTTTAGGTTTCCCGGAGCGGGCAGAACACCCGGCGGCAGACCTGTTTCTTGAGGACTGGATAGGCAAAGTCTTCCCGAACCTGCGCTTATCCAAGCTATTCACAATCGAGAGAGCCCATAGAACCCTGGGACCGCCACCGAAACCGGGCTCTCCACCTAGGGCCATAATAGCCCGGTTCTTTAATTTCAGGGACCGTGATCTGATTCTTCAACATATACGCAGGACTGGCCCAACCAGGTTCGAAAACCATGACATTCACATCTTCCCAGACTATACTAAGAAGGTACAGGACCTCCGAAATGACTTTTTGTTGGTCAAAAGACGATTGCGAGCCCACACCGTCAAGTACTGTCTGCTTTTCCCAGGCCGGCTCCGAGTGCAACACGATGATAGGACATACTTCTTCGACCTCCCTTCGGACGCGGAGGGGTGGATGGACGCACTGGTACTGGCGGGCCACGACCACACACAGGGGTGGCAGGAACAGCGACGACGAAGTGCACGACGGCAGAGCCAGCGACGCGGTGAGAGCAATCAACCCCCGAGGGCACAAGCCATCGCAGAAAGTGGACGCATCACGGTGGGACCGGATGACACCCTTCAGACGGAACTACCGGTGATCCCAACCCAGAACCAATTTTCCCCATTATGCCTGGTACAGGAAACCCAGTCGGACTCAGGGGGAGCAACGAGTCCAGCAGTTGAACATGCGCAGAACGATTGACTGGTACATCAGGTGATCCAAATGTAAGGCAGGGGGTTTTGGACTCTGTGAGTATTTTCCTATCTTAATCTGGAGGGGAGGCTGCAGTCTGACAGAGTGGCGCGGAGGCGATTTTATGAAGTGATGGGAGGGGAAGGATGGGGGGACGGGGGCGATAAACCTGTTCCTATACAGCGACTTTAATATTGTGCCAACTTCCACTTACGTGGCCTATTGTAGTGTGCCACAATGACCAGCTAGGCCTCGGCCGGGCAGGGCTGCGTGGTACCAGGCAGTCGGCTCAAGATCCAACTACAAGGGAAAGGGACACTTCAGTACTATTAAGTACACAATTATTGTGATAACCTTGTTTAATTCACTAATTTCAAGTTGAAGGGGGGATCTGAGGGAGGGTATTTCTTTGGGGCGGGGTTCGAGGTTTCCCGACCGGTTCCAGATTGGGAGATGCGATGCTACTGCCTGAGGGTGGGTGTTGCTGAAGTTTCATGTTGTAAGTTTGGGAGGAGTGCTACCGAGACCTTTTATGATCCTGTTTTCCAATGTCAGGGATGTTTACCTAACGGAGGGTCGAGTGCTCTGAAATGCCTAAAAGGTTCAACTACTATGGGGTCATGCCGTACTGTGGTAGGGGCTCAGAGGACCTCCCGCTGGGGGTCGTTCTGTCAAACACTCAGCTATCATGACAGGGGACGCATGTAGATATAAGCTCATCATATGGAATGTCAGAGGGCTCAATAATACGATCAAGCAAATCAGGGTGGCCACCTATCTTCGCCATTATAGTGTCAGTATTGCTTTCCTTCAGGAAATGCACCTCTGGGGGGACTGCCTTAAATATGTCCAGCGTAGGTGGTGGGGTCAGTTGCTACTTCTTACTCCGGGTTCGCCAGGGGGGCCCTTATTTGGGTAGCTCTGGGGGTCCCTTTTAAAGCTGTTCGCTCAAAGATAGACCCAGAGGGCAGATTTGTTATAGTGGTGGGCACTCTGGATGACCGTAATGTATGCCTGGTGAATGTGTATGCCCCCGAATGTGGATGATGGTGAGTTCTTAGGTCGAGTGTTGGGACAGTTGGATGTTGACCCTGACATGGAGCTCCTTATAGCTGGAGATTTTAATTGTGCACTGGATGGTGATTTAGATAGGTGCCCCCCCCAAACTAGACGCGAAGCCTACAATGAGAGAAGCACTGACCCAGATGCTCCATAGCTATGACCTGTTAGATGTTTGGAGGCATCGTAACCCGGTTAGGCGGGTATACTCGTGCTACACGCCTGCTGCCAACACCCACAGTAGACTGGACTATTTCTTCCTCCAGGGCATGGTCACCGGTCGGGTGGAGGACATTCACTCTTTGGCGCGCTACCTATCGGACCACTATCCACTTTTGCTTACATACCTGGTGGGTGGTCCCCGGCCCAAGGTCCCGCTCTGGAGGCTTAATATTGAGGCTTTAGCTGATCCCATATACAGGGAGGCTATCTTTCAAGGACTCGAGGTATATTTAGATGTGAACTGGGGGTCGGCCAGTACTAGGGCGATTGAATGGGACGCCATGAGGTGGTTGTTCAGGGTATTTGCGGGTCAAGCGGGTATTAGAAAGGGAGCTTAGGCGACACGAGGACTGTCTGGCAGAACTAGAGAGAAAATTCCCCACTGATAAGGAGCAAAGGCCGGAATGGACGGCCACACGACAACACCTAGGAGACACTTGGGCCTCCCTTGGCAAATTTAACAAGACTGCCAGTAGGAAACGTTGGTACACAAAGGGCGAACAGGGCTGGGAGATTACTGGCAGGTTTGATTCGAGCAGAAACTCAACCTCAACCGATTTTGGCGTTGAGAGATGACCTGGGCCAGTTAGTATACACTCAGCAGGCGATCAATGAGGTGTTCCGATCCCATCTATCTAGAACGTACTCGGAATCACAGCCCCTAGCGGGCATAGAGGACATGGAACTATATCTGGAGGGGGTACAACTACCAGGTATCGATGCTGAGAGTCAGAAGGACTTAGGTGGGCCACTCCGAGAGGAGGAAATACGTGCAGCGATAGCCCATCTACAGACGGCTAAACCCCCAGGGTTGGACGGCCTCGCAGCTGAACTCTATAAAGATTTCAATAACGTTTTGGTCCCGAAGCTCCTGGAGGTGGCATCGGAGGCATACGATCAGGGCTTGCTCCCGGACTCCATGCGTGCAGCAACGATAGTTATGATCCCCAAACCGGGGAAGGATCCCCTCCTCCCAGGATCCTATAGACCCATATCCATGTTAAATGTGGATTTAAAAATAATCAGTCAGGTCTTCGCCTATAGACTCCTTCAATATCTTCGACGCCTGGTCAATGATGAGCAATCTGGGTTTATTCCGGGCCGAAACACCTTGCGGAACATCTGCCGCTTGGCCCACGTTATGCAGACCTTGGAGGGTCAGGCTGGGCAGAGTACACTGGTTTTCCTGGACATCGAACAAGCATTTGATTCGGTTCGTTGGCCCTATTTATGGAAGGTGCTTTTAAAACTGGGATTGGTAGAAGGATTCGTAAGGTGGGTTTAACTGCTCTATACCAGACCGGTGGGGCAGATGTGTCTCGGATGAGATACCCATTTTGAGGGGTACTCGCCAGGGATGCCCTCTCTCACCCCTGCTCTTTGCCCTGGCAATGGAGCCGCTGGCATGTCACCTCCGTTCGGTACTTAGAGACCAGGACATTCGAGTAGGGGCAATGGAACATGGGGTGTCCCTATATGCGGATGACGCATTAATCTACCTACTTACTGCCGTTCCTGATGGCCGCACTAACGCAGTTTACAGCCGCCTCCGACTTGGCAGTCAACAAAGCAAAATCACAGTTGTATGCAATTGGGGAGCAGGCAGAGCGGGAAGGGGTTCAGAGCCCAGAAATGGGACTCCCGTGGGTGGATGACACATTGCGCTACCTGGGGGTATGGATAAGCCGAAATTCAGCCACTTTTTTCCAACATAACATGGGACGGATAATCCGAGGTCTAAAGGGAAGCATCGCCTTCTGGAACACCCTTAAGCTTTCCCTGATGGGAAAGATAGCTCTAATTAAAATGGTGATCCTCCCACGTTGTCTATACACTATGCAGCGGTCCTTCTATGAGATACCACATCGGGTTTTTCGAGAGCTGGACTCTCTCCTCGTCCTACTATTATGGAATGGGAAGAGATGCAGGGTGAGTTTGGAGGTCCTAAAACGCAGATGGGGAGCTGGTGGTTTAGAAGTTCCCGACCTCGAGATGTATTATTTTGCCTCACAACTACCACACGCGATCGCATGGCTGGATACGGACCCCTGGTGGGAACGATCCTTAATGGAGGGGACGTATGGAAATGAGCAACTGGGGACAATGCTTTGGCGGTTGGGGGGACAGCGGGATCATGCCCCCCACTGGCACGGTTGATGGCTGCAGTCTGGGATCAGGTGACTCAACGCCTCCTCCACAGCAAACCCTTTGCCCCGGACTTAGATCTGTGGCTATTGCCACCCTTTGCCCGGATTGCGCGGGTCATGTCCATAGATAAATGGACAGGGGCAGGGTGCCTGATGCTAGCGGACCTGTATCCGAATGACCAATTTATAACCTATCAGGAGGCAGTTACCTCCTTTGAGCTTGGCCCAGGACAATTCCTCCAATACGCAAAAATAGCGGCGACCGCGCGGCACCTTTGGCCAACATTCCCGGAGGTCCCGGCGCACACCCGTATACTGGTCACAATGTTGGCGATAGCAGGGGGTCGGAAGTTGGTAACTCATCTTTATAGGGCCTTAAGGGAGGATAAAAAATTGCGGCCCTTGACAATAGAGGACAGGTGGCAGCGGGCGTGTTCACAAGAGATCACTCCCCGTGAATGGGAAAAAATTCATGAAAGAGTGAGGAAAGTGTCAGTTAGCAACCGATTCAAATTAATTCAGTACAATATTATACATATGACCTACCTTTACCCTAGGCGCCTCCAGACCATAGACAACACCAGGGATGCGCACTGCCCGATATGCCGCAGCCCAATGGCAGACTTTGTGCATATGGTATGGGTGTGTCCAGTTCTCCAAACATACTGGGTGTCGGTCCTGGAGGTTTTGGTGAAGGTGTCGGGATGGGTAGTAGAGTTGGACCCCCGCCCCTGCCTCCTGGGCTTAATCCCTCGGGACCCCAAACGAAAGGTGAGCAGGCGGTTTTTGGCATTGGGCCTGGTTACGGCTCGACGCCGCATTGCAATACACTGGTTGTCCCCACAGGGTCCGATGCTGCAGAAATGGAAGACTGACTTGAGGGAATGGGCGCTAGCAGAAGAAGACCATATAAGAAGCACAAGGAGGGATGGGAAGCTGCCTGAGGTTCTCCAGGCCTGGGGGGTCATGATCCAAGAGCTGGTGGGATTGGATACCCCTCTGACGCAAAATAGCCCGGAACTGGTAGATTTGGGACGAGAAGAGATTCGACCCCAAGACATCCCGACACCAGGTGACCCACTATGAGGAACTAGGTGCAGAGACCTGATGTTAACAGTTTTTTTATTATTCCTGTTGAATCGAACGTAAGGAACACAGACCACATGGGGAGGGTTTAAATCTCGGCAGGGGGGGGATAGGGACAGGGTGAAGTTGAAGGTTAGGGTGGGGGGATGGGAGGGGGTTCAGGGAGTTTAATGGAGTTCAATAAAGCTTATGCGGCAGGCAACGACACAGTGACTACACAAGGGACTGTTGGGGACCATATTATCCTCATAACTATTATGCAATTGGCTGTATGATAATATTGCTGTGATGATTTTTTATGACAAGAGCACTTACAATGTAAGATTGTACCTTGTTGGATTTACTGTGCTGGAGCTGAAACCTGTAAAACTTGTTAAATAAAGTTTTAGAAAACAAATAAATAAATAAAATATGGCTGGCGGTGTCTTCCAGACACCGCCACCATATAGAACCCTTTTCCGCCCGGTCGACATGTCGACCAGGCGGTAAAGCGGTGGACGGTCTTTCCATCCTAATGGGGCCCTTAGACCTTTCAACTCACACAGTGACACACGATATTCTCTCCCTTCACACGGTCTCCCAGTAAAGACCCAATATCATACAGTGGCACAGAAGATGAGCAGGAAACGCCTTTACAGAGTGGTTTTCCAGCGCGTACTTGGATGCTCTGAATAGCCAATGTCTGTTGTGAGTGTGAAATCAGTACATTGGCGGCAGGGTTACAAGTTATTATTATTATTTTTTTTTTAATGGAGAGGTTCAGGGTCGGTTAACGTGCCTCCACTAAGCTCTGCCCGTCCAAAGCCCTACCACTCATCACACAGAATTACATTTTTTTATTAGTTGGCAGGTCTTGAGACTGCATGCATTTGTACGTGCTGCAGGCAATGTTTGTGGTAATATCAGAGAAATCAAATTGGCCCATAAACAGCCAGAAAACGGCCCACACAGTGACCTGTCAGACCAGCTCGTCTGCCCCTGCCAGATTGCCCTACAGAGCAGTCCGTCTTTGATTAAACAAACACCTGCAGGTCACAGTTCTGAATCCACGGCCCACTTTGTCTATCATCCTTTCACGATTGAAAGTTATCAGTCTTTGATATGGATTAAAATAATGTTAATCTCTGTGCCAAGGAGTGCCACATACATCTTACATTATCTTATTTCTTCCTTAACCAGCAGGCTCTGCCGCCACCCTAACAGACCCATGACCCATACTGACAAATACAAAATAAAAATATAAAATAGATTTAACCCGCGGGGGACAACTCAACAAGGAAGTGACCCATAGGTTGCCCTGCTGTCTGTCTCTTTACACAGACAGCAAAAGCAATTAAACTGTAGAGTCAGCTCGTCTCTGCCTGTTAAAGCGTAAGATGTTTCTCGTCGCCACTGCTGTACCCGCTGTAGGTCAAGTGCTCTGCGATCCAGCTCACGTGTTCATACATAATGATAGTTTGCTCAGTTGTCATAGGCAGTAACCATAGGTTTTCAGCTAAGAGTGCGAGGAGCCCTTCTGGAAATGCAAGCCCTAGACAGGAGTGGATGAACAGATTCTAAAGGAAGCCGCATATTTAACAGCTGTCCCGATTACAAGAAGCCTCGCCTTTGTTCCTCTTCTTGTGGGGGACATTCAATTACTGTCTCCCATCAATCAAGGAAATAAACCCCCAACCTGCCACAAGAGGGCTCAGGTCATGATTGAAGCCGGCACTGGAAAGTGCTTTAATCAAGTAATAATCACTCCAAATTACCTGCAGAAAAATCCCTGCAGCTACTTAGATTAAAGTGTCATCACTCAAAGAAATGGAGAGAGCCCTGAGATATCCACCTCTCAGCTTCCGCGCGTGAGAAGCGGCACCTGGAAATTGGATTCCAATAACGCGCTGCTGCTTTGTACTATACCCAGTCAAATGGACAGGCAGTGGCAAGGATTGGCAGGGCACTGGGGACCATTTCACATGTGGGCTTGACATAGCGGTGTTGATGGTGAGTTTGGGGCTTGGACTTCCCGGGGAGCAAGTCCCCCGATGATCAGTACATCGTGTGGTCCTGGCCAATTTACTTGCTCCTCTTGCTTCTTTAACTTTAGACCACTGAGCCATGTATTACTATAGTGTTCTTGGGCATCACATCTGATGGAGTTTGCAGATTGCCATTGGAAAAGATGCAAAAGATGCAAGTCTTCCTGCAATCAATGGACCTGCACCTCGACTTGAAGAAGGTTACACTCTATGACCTTCAGATTTTACTTGGATCCTTGAGTTTTCCCTAAGAATCATACCCACGGGTTATCCATTACCCATATCAATTGCGTGAGCTATGGCTGGGATGAAGGAGAAGCCACATCACACAAGGCCTACTGCAGACCTTAGGTAGGATTTGAGAATTTAGTGTACCTTACTACAGCAGATCAATAAATGAATGAATGAATGAATGTGAGACTTTTAGAGCGCAGACTTAGCCCAAACACGTCAAGGCGCTAAAACAGATCAACATGCAAGCAAAACCGATTCCCACTCAAACCCGTCTCTCAGGGAATAACCATGTCTTCAGAGCTTTATGAAAGATTGAGTGTACTCGTTACCCGGAGAGAAAGTCCGGGGGAGAGTTCCAAACATGGGCAGCCGCAAAGGAAAAGGCCCTCCCGCCCCATCTCATCTTTTTAACCCTAGGAACAACAATGAGGTTCTTTTTTGGTGACCTCAGGTTCCTGGAGGGCACATACTGTTGTGATATCAGCAGTGATATGACCTACATCTCCAGTCACTAACAACGTGATAGGTTAATTTACTGACTCTGCAGTAAGCCTTGGATTTGGGCCATGTCGGTGCAGAATGGGGCACAGATGAGCACGCTGATGTGTACAGCAAGTCGGGTGAGTGTAACTATAATGGGAAACAGTTTTAAAAAAGCAACGTCTTAACCATTAAGACGTTGCTTTTTTAAAACTGTTTCCCATTATAGTTGCACTCACCACGTTGACATGGCATTTTAGGGATAGGAGTGTGATATGTTTGTCGTACAACATGCTGTGGCTGAGGAGATAATTAGACAGATCCACCTTGCAGAACTGCTCCTCAGGTTGTTGGCGCAGCTGGTATTACTATGTCTGAAAGCAATTTTTTTATTTGATCACAGCACTATTCCGGGCATGTTGAATAATGCTGCTGAAGCATTTGTTCATTGTAATTTGCAGTAGTTCAGAAATGCTCTTTCTGGTGGACACTCTATCTAACTGCAGATTCCTCTCCTTTTAAATTGTCCCCAGGTCCCAGAATTGATCTGGAATTTTGTTATCCAGCAATTTCTCCCGTGTGCCAATAGGCGGTGCCATCAGACTTTGTGGCAGCCTCAGCCTGCCTCCATGGGTGATGGCTTGGAGATGTATATACATGTAACCTCTGAACGCTGACATCACATTAAATGAGAACTTTTCCATTCCCTTAGAAGCAGTGTCAGAAACAGATTCAAAACAGCAACAGTGTACGGAATTTAACATGGGGCTCATTAACACATTCAAGTCCACTCCACATCATGGCGTGAAGGATAAGTAGTGTGGAATCTGCGGTTAGATAGCATATTCACCAGAAAAACTTTACTGAAGATAAGTATCTTGGGTAGAGGAGTGGGCCTAACGGCTAGGGCGGTCGACCTCGAATCTGGGGAACTGGGATTGAGTCTCAAGACGCTGTACATCTTAATATTCTGGGCAAATCACTTAATCTCACCGTGCCTAACAAAAAATGCACTCTGATACCCAATTCGCATCAAGTTCGCTCTATAAAAAACTCTGTAAGATAAATGTAAAAAATAAAAATAAATTGTGTTCTTTCTAAGCACGGAGCCCTCATGTTTTGAAAGGATACCAAATCAGTCCCTCTCAAAAGGCGGAGGAGCAGGCTTCACACCAGGAAATCTTGCAGGACACAGCAAGCACAATGGCAGTCACCTTGGGCCTGAGAGTAAAGACAGTAATGGTTGGTGAAGGTATGAATGGACTCACATGTGGCAGTCTGGCTGAAAACCAGTCCAGAAGACCCTGGCTATAGTGGTGGCCTTAGCACAGATGGAAGGAGCACAAAGGCCCTCGGGAATCTCCACTTTGGCGAAAACATAGCTCATTTTAGTACAGGAAATGATCCATCTGGATGAGCTACATTTTTGGACTACCTTTCCCTGCGATCAAAGTAGAGGCGCTAAACAAAAGGTGCATGAGCGACAAATATGTAAGCCCTTTTTTTTACAGAGTTTTGTATAGCGCGGACTTGACCCGGTATCAGGTATCAGAGCACTTTACATCGCACCAGTAGCGTTACATGAGGACACATTCATTTTTGTTGGGCACAAGGAGATTAAGTAATTTTCCCAGAATCACTGGATGTTCAGTGCCATTCCCGAGACTCAAACCCGGTTCCCCAGATTCGAGGTCGACCACCCTAGCCATTAGGCCCACTCCTCTCCCCAAGGAAAACACATCACAACAGGTGACTTAAATAAGGAGGACTGATCAGGCAAACGCAAAAGGCCAACAGCTCCGACAAACATCCTTTAACTGTGCCCATGGCCAACCACAGAACAAACAGCATTATGTCCGAAAGCTTTGACTGAAGCAGATTGACCCAGAGGTCATCGCATAAGGGCACAGACTTGGCCAAGCATCACCAAATAGATTGATTTTCTGGACAGACTAACAGCCAAGATGACATATAGCATATCCTGAGTTAAGTCAAAAACACTTCAGGGTCTATTACAAAAGTCCGCCCGCCACCGTAACGGTACACGGATGTATGACATTACAACGCATGCTTTTACCACGCATGCTTTTACGTCGCAGTTTTTACAACGCATACCATTACAACGCATAGCGCTTTGAGGGGCTGGATAGTGAATAGTTTAATTTACTATTCCAACTCCAGTCCCCGTGGATAGTAGGGAAGGTGTTGGATAGTAAATTAAATCTATTCCCTATCCTAGAGCGCCCCCCCAGTGCAATGCGTTGTAATGGTTTGCGTTGTAAAAGTTGCGATGTAAAAGCACTGCGAGGTAAAAGTTGCGTAGTAAAGGATGTTTCCCCGGTACACGGGACCGACCGCCAGACGTGCGGCGGTCCCACTATGGCAATTAGGATGCGACTGCCACCCTAGCGGTTGCATCCCACATATTTTACATTGTGGCGGGCGGTGCTGTCAGCAGCACCCGCCGCAATGCAAAATTTAGATGTTGTGCATTGGCACCGTGTGTATGCCAATGAAGAGGGGTACCCCCCCAAGTGCATCCCCCGCGGGGGCTCACAATGGGCCCCCAATGCCAATCTCCGCATGCCTTTCCATGGAAAGGCAAGGCATCATAATATGGATTGCAGTGCCTGCAAGGCACTGCTACCATATTGAGGGCCTTTTCCTCCCGGCCGGCAATCCGACTGGCAGAAAAGTGGCGGACGGTCTTTCCGTCCGCCGCGGTACCCCCGCCATTCTAATATGGCAGGGGGTAAATCAGGCATGGATGGTGGGTGGCTTCCACCCACCATCCTAATAGACCCCTTAGGGGCCAATTACATTGTCGGGGAGAAAGCTTCCTCCCGACAGTCGGAATCTCCTCGACCGAGCCCTTCTGACCGACTCGGTCGGTTTCCATTCTGACCACCCGATTACCATGTTCGTGGTCGGAAAGTAAACTGCGCAGTCAAACAAATCGCTTCTGAGTGACAAGCGGAATATTCGTGTTGGTCGGAACCGCATTGTAGACCCCTATGGACAGTGTTTCCGTCCTCAGGATTACGGAGTCACTTTCCAAGAGCCTTTCCGCATCGGCCCTCGCAGGGTCCCCTTGCCCTCACGGCCTATGGTTGATGGACGAGGCAGTACCTAATGGAACCCCCTGTAAAACCCTGCATTGGGTTGCCTGAGACTGGTTGCAGGATTTACTGCAAACACATAGGAGGTTGTGTTATGGCTAGTTGTTGGGCAGAACACGAGCTCCCGTAGGGAACAATGAACTCATCATTATTATTTTTTTTACAGAGTTTTATATAGCGCGAACTTGACCAGAATCGGGTATCAGAGCACTTTACATAGCACCAGTTGCATTACATGAGGACACATTCATTATCATAATCCAATGGTTGGAACCGCCAGCCACAAGTCGGTCTGACCCGATTCCGAATTGGGCGGATGCATTCAGCCCGACATCGTAATTGGCCCCTATGTTGGCTCTGCTCAATCTTCACACATGGAGGTGTAGATTGCAGGGCTGGGATGAAGAACCCTTTACTCGTACAGGGCCAGAACCTCCTCCCAAGACGAAGACAGAGCAGAGGATGGGCTGAGCAGTTTACTGTACCAGAACCTCAGAGCCCAGTCCAGGACTATCAGGATGATCTGAGCCTGTTGCTTCCGCATCTTCGTCAGAACTCGGGAAGCAGTAGTAGAGGTGGGAATGCATAAAAGAAATTAAAGTCACACAAGAGGTGAAACTCGTCTTCCAAGGAGCCTAAGGTGGAAACTCTACTGAACTCACTGAAGGCAGAGGTTCCATTGCAGATGGGCCAACAGACATGGGCTAACCGCAGAATCCATGAGGCATGGAAGCAACATGACTCAGAACTGTCCGGGCTGGAACAGAGGAACAAGTCTGAAACATCAGGATCATATCCTGAATTCTTCCTTATGTATTTATTTAGCAGTTTGATATGACCAACTGGTATGGATGATCTTTACATGGAAACAACAAAACTGAAACAAAGGTTGTACATTGGGGAGAGGTGTGGCGCCATGGCCAGGGCGACTGAAGCTGGACGCTAGGGATCACGGTTCGATTCCCGGCTCCCGCGGCAGGGGTCTGCCCAGCACCATGCGACTCGGGGCAATAGCTCGCTTAATCTTCCCAACGGCCCCCAGATTCTTCAGACCCCTTCGGGGGTGATTTGTGCGCTATAAAAGTACTCGATTTACATTGAACAAGAATAGAACCAATGAGAGGAGGAAAAGGGGAAAGAATAGAGGGACTGTGAGAAGATGGGCTGCAGTAGAAGTATGAATGGGAAGAAGGAGAGGGACAGTAATAGGGTGTGGCAGTAACAAGAGAAGAGAGGAGAATAGTGTGAGGGAATAGATGTCATGGAAGATAGGGTGTGGGACCATAAGGGAAGGAGAGGATAGATATTTTCTGATGGAGTGTTTAGTGAATCCATGCAAATTAGAAATTAGAGAGGAGCTGAAAATGGGTTGATCCAGATGTCTGGAGGAGGTGAGTTATGGGAGGAAGACAGAGGCAGGGGCACAGAGAGAGAGGAGGTGGAAGTGGATGAGGAGATGGGGTCAATGATGAGACAGTCGAAAGGGACGGTAAGAGGGACAGGAGCTGGGAAGGAGAGGGAGACAGTGGGAGAGGGTGCAGGCAAGCAAGAGTGCAGCAAGGGGTGAGGAAACATGCAATGAAATGGCTAACTTCTTTCAGAGTAAAATACAATTAATATACAGTGATCTTTTAAACTTGGCTACGGCTCCTTCGGTTAGCAACACCAGAATCACAGAAGTATGTACAGGACACTGCAGGCTCTCATGCTTTAGGGCACTCACTCAAGATGAGGTTCAAAATCTCATGCTATCAATAAAATCGGGCTCCCCAAACGATCCCTGCTCTTCAGCCATATTTCAATTAGCCCCCAAGACGATTAGTATGCATCTTACTCCGCTTCTTAACCAAGTCTTAGAAACCGGGAAATATCCCAATGCTTGGAAAAAGGCCTGTATTAGGCCAATCGTCAAGAAACCAGCCCTCGACCCTTTAGAGTCTAAAAACTACCGGCCAATTTCCAGGCTGCAATAACAGCAAAAATACTGGAAAAAGCCATAAATAAGGAGCTGATTGAATATCTGGAAGAAAACACCCTACTGGACCCGACACAGCATGGTTTCAGGCCCTGTCATTCGACGGATACGGCCTTAATACTAGCCACTGAGGGGATTCGGAAGATAGTGGATGGCGGGGGTAGAGCGTCCTCGTCCTCTTAGATCTCTCAACTGCATTTGATACCGTGAATCACACGGTGCTGGGACAGCGGCTGGGAGATGTGGGAATAGAGGATACCGCTCTGACCCTCCTCTCCTCCTTCCTAGAAAATAGGGAACAGAACATCCATTGGGAGAATTTACAGTCTGAGGTCTTTCAGCTCCCATATGGCGTCCCACATGGATCTGCCTTGTCACCAACCCTCTTCAACATATGTGGCTAGGCTGGCTAATCTTATCAGGAAACATTGCTTTTCATTGATCATGTGTGCTGATGACCCTCAGTTGATGATATCAATATCCAAACAACCAAAATTGGTGGCTACTAGATTTCATGCATGTCTGAAAGACATCATGATCTGGATGAACCAAAATTTCTTGAAAATAAACACGGATAAAACTAAGGCCCTGGAGTTTGGAAAGGGACCTTCTTTGTGGAATAACAGCTAGTGGCCAACGGAGGCAGGAGTGTGTCCTTGCCCGGTTAGCAAGGTCAGGAACCTGGGCGTGATCTTCGATCACCAACTCAATCTCTCGGCCCAACTCAATCAGTTAACTTCCTCCTGTTCTTTCCTTCTAAAAACTTTGAGGAAAAGTTTCCCTTTCATTGCCTACAAACTTCAAAAGACCGTTCTAGTGGCACTATTTCTTTCCAAACTAGACTACTTCAACGTGCTCTTTGTGGGAATTGATAAGGTGCAGATGAGGAAGTTGCAATCCTTGCAAAATGCGGCAGCAAGATTGCTTATGAATATCCCCAAGGGTCGCCATACCTCGAATGCCATTAGAGCATTACATTGGCTTACGGTCCAGCAAAGAGACGATTTTAAGTTTTTTTGTCTGGTACACAAAGCACTCCATGGAGGCATTTCGGGGGAGATTCAAAAGCTGTTTTCCAGGTATGCTCCTCCTAGAACACTGAGATCATCTATGCAGGGGCTCATTGGTATCCCGAAGATTTGTAAGGCAAGATGGGGGGCTGCACCCTATCATACCATGCGGCCAAGCTCTGGAATCAGATACCGTCCACACTAGGGATGGGCGGAATTTGCGACATTCACTTATACAAATGATCCCAAAAATGTCAAAAATCTCCGCAAACACGCGGAAATATCGCGAAGATCTCGGAAGTTTTTTTCCCTGCCTGTTCGCGATATTTTCTGCGTGATCGCGTTGAAAAATGTCTCGCCAACTTGCCCATGCGGGCGCCATCTTGTTTTCACTTGTCCCGCCTGCTCGCGATGCTTATTTTCTGTTCGGGGTCTCGAATGACGTGCTCGCATACTCACGCGGGATAGCGCGACCGGCTACCAACAATCCAACATAGGAAAACTCGTTGGCGAACTCAGGGACGCTAGCGGGCGAGTGAGAACGCATTTTTAAAGAGCGAGCAAGAAAAACCTTCCGTTTCGCAGCAGATTTTGACATTTTCGCGCTCTCCGCGGAACGCGAAAATGTCAAATTATCGCAATTTCCGCGAGCGGAACGAAATTTACCGCCCAGGCCTAAGCCACACTGTGCCTTCAACCAAATCTTCGGATTTTTAGGAAGGAGCTGAAAACCTGTATTTTCACCACAAACTAAGGTCTTCCTTCGTTGCTCCCAGCTCCATGTATCACAGTCAGCACCAAGATGCCACGGCATTTGTGCACCTAATAAGTAACATCGCAACTCAACTCATCTCAACTAGGAAAATGGGGAGATGAGAGGGAGGTGGTGTTAGCACAGCCTGTGGTGATTCGCAGTAGGGATGGAAAAGATTTGAACTCCTGTGTATCCAGGATGGCCCTATAAAGGGAATACTCTGTACAGGTTGAAGATGGGATTTCAGCTCACTGTAAGATAATTCCAGTGAGGATAGAGGTAGGGAGTATTCCAAATGTGGGCCGTGCTGACACCTACCATTAGTAGCCAGTTGTCGAGGTATGAGAGCACATGTACCCCCAGCCTGCAAAGATGAGCCACAACTACCATCATGAGCTTCGTAAATACCTAGTGTACTGAGATGAAGGCGAAAGTCAGAAAGGTGAACTGGAAGTGTTTCAACTGCACAATAAAGTAAAGAAAACAACTGTGGTATTACAGGACAGGCATTTGAAAGTGTGTGTCCTGCAAGCTCAAGGATACCATCCAATGCTCCATGTGCAGAGCGTCAGTATCTTGAATTTGTCTTTCTAAAGCCCTTCAGGAACTTAGGATCCAAAATTTGACTGAGCCAGCCATCTTTCTTGGTGAATTTATTTATATTTTTATTTATATTTATCTATTTAGTGTTTTATAGAGCACGAACCAGACCCTTGAGGGTATCAGAGCGCTTTACAGTAGTATCAGGTGGGACACAGAACAAATGGGGGAGAAGAGCCCAGGGCTACGGAAACATATAAAAACAATACATGGTAAAACAAACAGTCATAATATCCGACTACTATAAGGGATAGGAGCAAAAACAATGCAACAAACTAGAAAAGCAGTCTCATCACCTTGAAGGATTGTTCAAAGTACAGGGTGGGTAACATAGGGGAAGGCAGCCAAGGAATAGTGCAGTGACGATAGGTAAAGTCAGGTTGAGGGGGTGATTGTAGCCTGAGCTTTAGGAGCGGAATTTGCCCATTAGGAAAGTTTTGGTTTCCTTTTTGAAGTGGGCTAGAGACGGTATTCTTCTAATGGCGGGTGGGAGTGAGTTCTATATTCTTGGGGCGGCCCCAGAGAAAGCCCGATTGTATGTTCTTTTTTTCTTGAAGCGTGCCGGTTGGAGCAAAAGGGCTCTGGCGGACCAGGAGTTTCTGATTCCTCCGGATAACACAAGTTTCTGTGCGGGAAAGGCAGGGGACTTGAAATAGAGAGCCCTGTGGGTGATGCAAGCCAGATTGAATTGGATTCTGGCCTCAAGAGGAAGCCAGTTCAGAGCTTTACTGTGGGGCGAGATGTGGTCAAACTTCCTAGAGCCAGCTAAAAGTCTGGCGGTGGCATTGAAGCAGGCTTTCAAGGGTGCCATAGAGATCTTGGGTAGGCCTGCGAGGGTGGATCAACCATATTCCAGTCGAGAGATGACTAAGGACTGGATAGCTGATTTAAGATCAGGAGGGTCGAGGAAAGGTTTCAAGTTTTGCAGGTAGTTCAGGTGAAATCTGGCGGTTTTGGCAATCACGTTGATATGACCCGCATGTTCAGATAGGGGATAAGGTTGTTCCTTGGGGGACTCTAACTGTAATCGGAGAGGAGTCGGATAGGTTGCCGTTGATCAGGACTCTCTGCGAGCGGTTCTGGAGGAAGGATCGGAACCAAGCCAGCACGGTGCCATTCAGGCCCATCCTAAGTTTGAGGCGATTCAGTAGAATTTCGTGGTTAACCGTGTCAAATGCCGAGGATGGGTCAAGGAGGATCAAGAGACAGGGTTTGCCTTGGCCATCACCTTGAAGGGCATCATCAAAAAGTGGAGGAGTGTGGCTTCCATGCTGTGCCCAGGTCTGAAACCAGATTGCAAGTCATCTAGAAGGTGGAAGTTGGAGATGTGTTGGCTTAGCTGTTGCTGTACACATTTTTCCAGCACTTTAGCTAGGAGAGGGATGTTAGAGATAGGTATGTAATTGTCAGGAGAGGCAGAATTTAAGTGGTTTTTTTTAGAATGAGGACCACCTGGCCGGCTTTGAGAGAGTCAGGAATCGATCCCTGTAGGAGAGAGGAGTTGATTATAGTCGTCCAAGAAGGGATGATAGCCTCAGAACAGAGGCAAGGCAGTTTGAAGGGAGAGGATCGTTGAAGTGATTGTTGGGGCTTAAGGAGGTAAGAGTTTTTGAGATCGAGTGTTCATCATAGACTTTGAAGTTGGAAGTTGAAATACTGAGAGTAACAGGTCTTTACCCTCTTTGCCTAGGGGGCTCTCTCTATTACCCCTTTGGGCAGCAATGAATGAACCTCTCCAGAAAGGATTGAGGCATGATCTTCTGAAGTCTGAACAATAACAGGAAGAAAAGGGGGACGTAACCCTTCTGAACAACCTTCACAACCTATTGGCCTGAAGTAATCACATTCTAGCCAGGTAGATAACAAGTATACTGCCCCTAATGAACATTGGAGGGAGAATCAGAGCACCTTGGCAGCTGTTGCAGCCGGTGATGAGAAAGAGGAGATCTGACCTTGCTGGTGGCCATGGCCTCTGCCTCCACCATGTCCTCATGAGCCTCAGAAAGGAGGGGCAGGATGTTGCCCTAGCCGGAAGGGCAAGACCCTAGGAATAGCCTTGACATTTTCAGTACTGTTGATGAAACTGGTGGCGAGTATTAGCAAGCTTCCCAGGGAGCGGGCTGTACCACAGCTATCTTTGAAAATCTGGAAGCCTGACGCAGTCCACAAACAGCTTGGAGCCATCAAACAGCATGTTCATAAGATATACTTGCCCTAGCCATGGGCAAAATCTAAATTAAAACAGTTTAATTGATGTAATTTGGGGAAATTTTCAGTACACTTATGCAAAATTTCAGAAATTATGTCATTACACCACATCGCGTAACTACATCACAGTACATGACAATATTATAGCACAGATACAATGAGAACAACCAGAATGCAAGTGGCTGTTCATAGTGATTGTATTTTTGTGCTATTTTTCATGGCAATAGTTTTTTGTGTTTTTTTGCTCTAGATCTACATCAAAGATTTAAATGAGAACACATAGCACTAAATGATGGATTTACATTTCCTGCAATTATGGGTAATTTCATGTAATTTTCCTAAAATTGTATGCACTAACGGCAAAGCAAATTACATGAAAGGAAAAATCCCTTTTGACAAATGTGTCAACATGCTTTGATTCCCTGTCAGGTGAGGCAATAGGTAAGGTATTCAGATTCACTTTGCTGGCTGTGCCCTGAACCACAACGTTCCCTGTTGTTGGGTACTGCATCAAAACGTCCCGGTCCCTAGGGATGGACCTGTGAAGTCTCACAATGGTGTGAGCCATTACTGATGGTGCACATGTTTTCAACCATGCCGCAATCAAGGCCTCCATCAAGACTTCAATTAAGTGCTAGGCTGCAAGACTTCTATAAGTTGATTTGTCTTTGGGCCTTGATACGACTACAGCAGTCCATTGGGCCGTCGTAGTTATGGTGGCGGTCCTCTCGCCATATTTTGACTTTGGCAGTTGGACCACCACAGAACCACGATCCCTGGTGGTCTTGCAGCGGGGTGAGGCTGGCAATATGCTGGTGGTGCCGTTGCGGTACCCCCAAGCATATTACTAGTTTCCTCACCACTAGTTTTCATGGTGGTGCGGCCGCCATGACAAGTGTGGCGGTAAGGAAATTAAGGGGGCCCTACAGGGCCCCCTGTTACCTGTGCACAAGGGATTCATGCAGGGGGGCACATGGTGTGCCCCACAATCTGCATGCACCCCCAGTACTTAACAGGCCTTGCCGTGCAGGAACATATGAGCCTTAGCACAGCACTGCCATGGGCCAGCTATCGCAGGACCACCTGACCTGGACTCCAGTCGGAATCTGGCGGCCTATCACAATAAGGGTTTGGCAGTCTTCGAGCAGGGCGCTGGCGTGGTGGGCTGCTCCACGACTGCCAAACTCATAATAAGGCCCTTAGTCTTCAAAGTAGGTAACTGTGGTTCCATTATCTCCACAGCTCTGTGGACCACTACCCCAAAAAAGGAGTTTCTTCAGTTGGAGGTCCAATAGGATGTCCAATTGAATTTCAAGGAATGTATCATTGGCTACTGCCATTCTGGAGGTTCAAATTCAGGCCAGCATCAATATAGCGAGAAGGCAGTAAGTTGTCCACCTCCTCATCATCATCATTATGAATTCAAAACTGACTCTTCCTTTTGAGCTGATACCAGTGCTGAACTGGCCGGAACCAGCATGGCTTTTGGCAAAAGTGTGGAGACATGTTTTTTTTAAAGTCCAGGTCTGTGGGGCCTTAATGGTCTCCAGAGTATCACAATGTTGTCTGATAAAGCTTCACCATAACCTCATTGAAGGATTCAACCTGCTACAATGAATGCCCAGCTGGAGAATGGAGTGGGGGTTTGACAATTCAGACGAGGTCAGGCACTTGGAGTGCTGATTGCTTGATCTCTCTTGGGAGCCAAAGAGGATAGAGGGAAGGTCTCTTCTGGATTTCTTATACTTGCACCACAACTTGTTATTTGATTTTGTCTTGGTCTTACCCAAGGATGTTGACTTGGATCTGGACCGATACTTGGATTAGGAGCACGCCAGAAACTTGGGGTGCAAGTGGCCTTGTTTCTTGTGCTTGGTGACACACAACTTTGCCTCCCTCTGATAGCCTTCAGGTGCATTAGGGATTATTTGTTGTATGATTTTGAATCATGTTTAGATTCGAAGCACCAGAGGCAAATATTGCGTGTTTCCGTAAGCAATATCTGTTTCCTGTAGGTTTAAGATAGTTTGAAGCCTATGGTCTTCAGTGGAGAGATTCACTGTCAAAGAAAACCTCTTACGGGATAATTAAACCACTGACAAAGTTTGGGAGCAAAGCTATGGATCAATGGAAAAAAGGGGAGTAGAAGAGGAACTGATATCAGCAGCCTGGAGCCTGTACAATGCCTGGAGCCTTCAATTCCGGAGTCGGGACAAAATACTTAGCTGTGGAGTCTGATGGTGTCACCTACAGGTGCATAGAAGCAATTACTGGAAAAAGGTTTCATACACAGTCTAGGGCCTGGGAAGAATTCAAAAGGTGAGAAATCTGTGATTAGAAGTATTGATCAGAAGAATTAATCCACTGACAGCAGAATTCATGATGAGGTTCCCGGAAGAACTATGTAGGCTTTGTGCTATGCTATCCCAGAGTTCATTACTACTTCTTTAGCATCCAAAATCTGCAGGCATATGACAAAGCTTTTTAGTTGTACAGAGAATTCATGAATACATTTGGAGGATGATAACACTTTCTCGTTGAACTGTTGAGTGTCACACATAAGGAAGTTGCATGCTTAAGGAAAGACAGACAATTATGTTAAGTGTCACTTGTCAGCAGTGGGACTTTTTCATCAAACTATTCGGGACTCCTCACCATACATCCTATTTTCTCATACTCAAAGTTTTGGTGGGTTTGCCCAGGTTGGAAAGTACAAAGAGGGATTCCAGGTGACACACTTTGGCCATTTATGGGGCCTTTCCTGATGGGAGCTAATGGGAAACCCAAGAATTATTGCACAAGAAGGATTCATAGGTACGATGTGATTCACAGCAGTTGGCCCACAGTCATAAATCAATCGTTCAAAGATTAATGAGTAGGCAAGGGGCAATCAAGTTATGAGAAGGCCCCAGAAGCTCCTGCTGCCTGGTCTGGTGCCTTAGATATTACATCTCAGGGGTTCCCCTGTAAAAAGGGCAAAAAGGTCAGCTCGATTACCCCCTTTTCAAGGTTTGCCCGGCGATAGCCGCCTCTCATACCATTCAATATTACCAAACAAAGAGGCAGGCGCTGGAGACGGGAAGGCAGGAAACAGGAGTTTATTCAGACGGAGCAGAACACGTCAAATCAGACAACAGGGTATCTTCTCAAGGTGCTCTAACCGCATCTCTGAGGCCTGGCCTCTTATACACAGGTTTATGGCTTTATTACATACATTGCATCCGTAATGTTTCTTTGAAGGCCAGAAAAGACATCCTCGGAATCCCCGGTCAAGGCCCGTTCCCACACACATCTACAGTAGAGTTCCCACCCCGATCTCAGCATGTGGTGGTTATCGCGCAGCTGGACATTCCGCTGGGAACGGGAAAGTGGGCGATCGGTCGGATCTGGAGGTGTGAGGGTATTGATTAACCCCCACTCCTTTGATGTGGGGTGAGTTCCTACTGTAGGGGCAATAAACTGCAGCTGCAAGGCTAGGTGGTGGCCTGGGAACGGTTCAGACAATGGACGAGGAGGGAGAGTGAGAGAGATGAAAGGAGTGTGAGGGTTCCGCACGGGATGTGGCTCTGAGGCAGGGTCGCGCTGGAGGTGCATTTATGGCCCAGGCAGGAGAGATCAGGGGCTACCAGAGCGCGGGGATGTTTGCGAGGCCGGAGAGGGAGGGGGAGAGACGCGCTGGCTATCAGCAGTGGGCAGAGAGGCCATGGCAATCAAAACGGCTGCTGCTTACGCGCACATATAGATCTGAAAAGGACAAGATGGCACCGATAATGTTTATGCCACAATCTAGATTTTAACAGTCCTCCCTTTTCAACATATCTAGCCAGCTTGTCAATTTATGTCTATCGTATTTCGATATCATACAAAGCTTTCATGCGTTCAGCTTCGAAGTTCGGAGTCTTAGGGCAAATACAGTTAGCAAATAGTGAACACAGAGGTGGCAAGCATTGAATACCCAGGCAGAGTCCACATATTACGGACGATTGGTATCAGTACGATCATGAACAACCTCCATCCCCAGTCCTTTACAGCACTCCAGAACCAACTCCCAAGCGACCATCCTTCTTGTTCCTGATGAACTTCTGAGGAGAGTCTGTGGAGGTGTTCAATGGCCTTGTAGACTGAGGGTGAATTGTCTGGTATGTAGGTACAACAGCTGGACCCGATGATACGACATGCTCCTCCACGGTCCGCCAGAACCACATCTAGAACAAGGCGGTTTTGAAGAGCCACCAGACGGACCGCCTGAAGCTCGGCTGTATTGTTTGTGAGGATACCAGCTGTAATGTTCATCGTTGTCTCGACTGCCTGGGATAAATGTCGAATGGCACGACTGTTGCCATCGGACCCCAAAGTGGAACAAGTCCTTTCATTGCATCCAAGAATTGTGCTCCAGTGGAGTCGGCCTGCTCAATGTCCTTTGCTCGTCTCTGTCGGTGATGGTTTGCCGGAGCCACATAGGTTGGAGGAAGGATGAAGGCAATGTAGCAGGTACCTCCCCAGCCCTTTGGGAGCCAGGTGTAGGCTTTTGTACCACAGACGAAGTACATGTTTGGAGAGGTACATAGTTTCGCTGGAAGTGGCATTGTCTCTGTAGCTCTCTTGCAAGAGGATCAGCCAAGCAAGGCAGGAGCCATGAACAGAGAAAGGTGAAGGAATGAAGGGGATGGAATGTCCGGTGGCATGTGGTATCAACCTGCAGATCCAGCAATTCGTGGCATTGGCAGCAAGGTTGTGTTGGTGCAGCAACTGTACGAAGGAGTTGTTCCAGAACTCCTTACGCCTTTCTTGTATTTGAGGTGAAAGAGAGACCAGGTAATGTTCTTTCATGGTGGTAGGCCGTGCAGTCGTTAGAAATGTCTTATGAGCCGATGCGTTCTCTTCCATGAGCCAGAAGGTAGTCATGAGGAGGAGGCAAAAGAGAAGAGCGATAAGAAGAGCAATAGTCTTTGAGCTGTGCAACCTGTCAGTTTTCGGGTTTCTGTAGTGCGTCTTCGGATGTCTGGTTGCTTCCATCATCTTCGTATCGGGCGCTTCCATCATCTTCAAGGTGCTCGGTAGTGGGCAGAACCACAAACTTCGTTGGGCTTCTCTCCTGGCAGCCTTAGTAGTGTTAGGCCACCGGTCTGAGAATTGTAACTTAGTCAGTGGTCTGCTTAGCCGAAGCTCCCTTCTTTCGTCGCAGGTTATACCCTTCTCTGGATGGCACAGTAGGATCAGGGAATTTCGCCAATTCGAGTGTCTCTGTTTCAGGGTAGCAGCTCAGGGATGGTCGGTCTTTGTTCAGGAGCTCTTCTTGGGTGGTCACGTCTTCGGTCGACGTCAGGGTCGGAGAGATTTTCTTGCAATGATGTGCATGAAGCCAACTTCGCTTCCCCTCCACTCGAAGGGCTGTTCGGGTGGTGATCAAGACTTGCCAGGGGCCCGTCCAGCGGGGTTCCAGACTCTTCTCCCGCTGGAAGTTCCGAATTAGGACGAAATCTCCAGGCTAGATGGTATGTCCGGGCCCCTGGAAGCATCGGGGATGGCCTGCAGCACCTGATGATAAATAACAGACAGTGTTTTAGTTAGGTTATGCAGATAGTCAGACATTAGGACGTCCGGGACGTCGTGAATAGATGTCGGTTTGGGTGCAGACCAGATACTCATGGGCCGGCTGAAAACGACCTCGTAAGGGGTCAAGTGGTGTTTGGTGGGGGTGGAACGCATTGACAGCAATGCCAGGGGAAGAGCGTCTGGCCATTTTAGTCCTATGGTAGC
Organism: Lissotriton helveticus; assembly: GCF_964261635.1. Lineage (NCBI taxonomy): Eukaryota > Metazoa > Chordata > Amphibia > Caudata > Salamandridae > Lissotriton > Lissotriton helveticus. The sequence continues at coordinate 1,161,544,551 of NC_136071.1, read as the reverse complement.
CACTATTTTCGCCAGTTTTAGTTTCAATGTGGCATTGTGCCGCTCGACCAGTCCAGCAGGTTGGGGGTGAAAAACTGCGTGGAATTTCTGTCGTACCCCCAGTCCTTTCAGGATAAGCTGGATAACCTCGGCTATGAGATGGGGGCCATTGTCATTCCATAAAATACGGCAAAGGCCGTAGCGAGGGAAGAACTCTTTCAGTAGTACTTTTGCAGTGGCAATGGCAGTGTTGTCACGCGTCGGGTAGGCTTCCACCCATTTGCTAAAAGCGCATACAACAACAAGTAAATACTTCAGTTCTTGACATCTCTCTAACTGAATATAGTCCATCTGTAGGACTTCAAATGGGTGGTTGGGGACCCCAAATCCTCCTCGGGGTACGACAGTTCCTTTCCCAGGGTTGTGTTGCAGACAGACTAGGCATTGTTGGACAAGACGTTTGGCTGAATCTGTAATTTTGTCGTTATGCCAAACTCGGGAGACAAGTTCAGCCATAGGGGCTGCTCCTATGTGTGCAGGGGAGTGAGCCATGGTCAGTATAGGGATCAAGTATGAATTGGGTAGCAACCATTTGTTCGTGTCTTTTGTCCGCCAGCAGCCTTCATCGTCTTTCAGTCCCACCCATGCCCATTCAGTCAATTTGTGTGGTGCACTTGCTATCTGGATGTCCCTAATGGTCTCCCTAGCGTCCTTCCATTTTTCTGTTTGTGACCTGGTCACGTATATGCGTGTTGTCGTCCTATTCTCTGCTGTCGTCCGGGCGGTGATGTCAGCCAGTGCATTCCCCTATCCGACGATATCTGTCACCCTTTTGTGTGCCTGACATTTGATCACAGCAAGTCGTTTGGGAAGGAGAACTGCTTCAGTCAGAGCGGAGACTAGATCTCCATGTAGGATGGGGGTGCCGTGTGAGGTCAGGAATCCCCTTTCCTTCCACAGGAGCCCAAAATGATGAACCACCCTGAAGGCATACTGGCTGTCCGTGTAAATGTTTGCTGTCGTCCCTGCTGCTAGGATACACGCTCGTGTGAGGGCAATCAGTTCTGCTGCCTGTGCAGATTTCTGTGTGATGCGGGCGGTGGTAATCTGAATGATGAGGGTGTTGTTACTAAAGCACTTAAAAAGCCACTGACATATAGCTCCCGTTTAAGGGCCAGATTAGGGGACATCAGTCGTCTTACCTGTCCTTTCTTTCTCAGCCAATTGAGTTCCATCATTTTATAGAAAGGAGAGGTAGTAATATGGCAAGATACGATCGTTTTGTTTCTGTCATTTTGTTCAAACACTGTCGTGTTCAAAGCCAATTATACATGTACCGGCGAGGTACAGTGTAGTCATTTATTCAAAAGGGAGCAAGGGAGCCCTCAGAGGGAGAGAGAGCGTTGTGCGCACCAAATAGGCTATTAGTACACGTACAGCATAAAGAGAGAGAGAGAGAAAAAAACGTGTATAATAATAAGCTATTCAGTGCACACACACATAGGACAGTACGGGTCAGTTTTACGTGTAAAAACACAAGCTGAGGGAAAGCATAAATTCCTAGTTTACGTACACACAAATACCAGATAGGGCGCGACAGTACATACATCAAGTACGAAAACCTAAGACAAGACACAGAGCTATTTTGGGCAAAAGGACTTTGTCATGCATGTTGCGCATTCTCAGTATTCCCTTTAATTCATTTTGGGGGTCGAGCTCTTTTTATTCTCCTTCCTTCCTAATAGTAGACAATTTTTTTTGGTTGGTAACCTCGTTTCAAAAATACTTACTCCTTTTAATTGATCGGACACTAGTCCAGTCGTGCTTGTACTCACGGTGGGGTCTTCCAACATCTAGCAAATGATGATGATAATGGGACAATTCCGATTTTTCCTATGAGGATGGAAGAAGAAGGGGTAAATCTAAACATGACAATATCCCTAATTTCTGGACTGAGGGGGATTTTGGATGAACCCCGACCCGGGGTACTCTTAACTTCTCTTATTTAGTCAGGACATAAATTGACTCACTGGTGCGCGTTATTACGGATATATATTTGGGGTATCGGTTGGGGTCGGGTTCGTTGCACTGCAATAACCCTTCAAGTTTCTGGTGTAGGCCACTCTCCCATTTACTAGCTCCAGAGAGAGAGTCGTCTCTAATTAAGGAATGTGCTATATTCTTATTCGTTTTTCACATGCAGGTACCATGTTCTGGCTTAATTTTCCTATCCCATTAACCGTTCGATCAACAACTCAGTCATACAAAAAGCATTCTTTTGTCAACCCAGACGTGCGCCACACATAAGCATTCATACGGCACAAATCAGGGCCCATGCGCACATTCATACCATACAAATTTTTTTTCTTTCTGCGTGGAACACGGTGCATTTTAGGTCTTCTCCATACTTCAGCTGAAATTCCGATATTAACCTGCAGAAAAAGAAAAGAGGGGGGGGCAGCCTTCAAAGCACATCAGCGCGCATAAACACGAAAATGTTTTTACCTACCACGTACCTGACTTATCTCTTTGGGATGCAGTGCCTCGCAGTAAAAAGAGGTCTGGTCTACTGTCCTATTCATAGAGATATCTAAATATCGGGATCCTTACCTATTGCTTATGCTGCAGGAATGTAAAATACGACAGATCCTGACTATTCTTTTCGCATTATTTCTGGGTACTATGTCTTTTTAATTTTTCATAATCAAAATTGCTTCATTTTACTTGCCCTTTATTTATTTGAGGATAGTAGCCTTTAATCGAAAACCTACCAATCTAAGTGATTGTTATGAGGCCAGTTCCATATATTTAAAAAAAACTTTATTTGTGAAGATGTCAGTATTCAAATACGGGCCTCCAACCATATAGGCCGGTCACGGAGCAGACGGAAAACACATGAGGTAAGGAGAGATTACACTGTAGTATAGAAGCACGTAAAGGACGAGCCATTTTAATTGAAAAACTAAACGCGACTAACGGTTGCAGGACCAGTGAAGGTTTATTTTATAGTTGGAAGTATAACAGGATCAGTTACAATAAAATCGTCCATACGCACACCATGTGCGAATATCATGAGTAACATTACTTCGAAGCTATAATAATACAATAATCAATAATGAATGAAAACCACATCAATAGGGTTGTCCGCATGCCCAGTCAGTACCCTTCCCCGCCCGCCGTGTGCAACATCAAGGCCTAAGCAACTAGAACGACATAAGGAGTTGCAAGTCCCGTCTATACTGGCGCCATTTTGGTCGAGGCCGGGCGGGTCCAGAGTATAGTCCAAATGCCTTCAATACCTAGCGGTCGGACCAGAACCCCTTTCGGCAGTTCAAAAAAATTCCGTTAACGCCAACAGAAAGGACAGGCGGCATGAACCGTGACTTAAAGGTGAGGAAGGCAGAATCTTCCCTACCGGGCCACGCTGAGGTCCCACCGGGACTGATCGAGTTGGTAGTCTGCAGTATCTCTTAGTAATTTAGGACAAAAGCCGGCGTTAGCATGAGAGCACCGCCATCTTGTGACAACGTCGTGGCCACTCCGGAGAGCGGGACAGCGGGCGTATCCCTCCGTCGATGCACTGAATCATCCTCCCTCACGGCACCAGATGAGGATAAGGCGGCGGTTACCTGGGGCAGAGGCACATCAACGGGGGATGGTCGAGCAACAGTGGCGGTCGCCCCCACCGGAAGCCCGCGGGAGTCGGGGGCCAACGACTTCCGTAGAATCTCTAAAGCTGAGAGAACGTTTTCAAGAGTGGGGTTCATGCCCGAGCAGGCAAGCATCCGAGTCCCATGGTAGTCCAGAGCCATCTTAGTGGACCAGGCCCAAATCCGGGGAGCCGGCCGCCATCTTTGACAGTCCCACAGCAGCCGCCCTTCACCACGGCCACCGGAGCGGGCTCCTCCCCGGTCAGCCAGCCATGGGGGGGGGGGGTCCGCAAGTGGAACGCGAATGGCAATCTTGGTGCAGGAGAGGAACCTCCACCTGGAGGGGGAGGGGGCCGTCCGCGCCGCCTCTCCGCGGGCGCCCCACGCCATCTCCTGGCGTAGATATACAAAATGGCTGAACCAGGCAACAAAGGGGGGAGCCATCAGCAGGGCATCCCCCGCACACAACTTGCTGGACACCACCTCTGGACGATCTGGGGACGGGCCTCGGCGCGTTGTGTTGCCTCCGGCTTATTCGCACAACGGTCCCTTTTGGTCAGCCTCCATCCTCCACCCCGGGCCGCCATCGATGCCACCTCGCCGGCTGATGACTGCAGGCAAGGCCCCGGTCTCCACGTGCCGGAGGCCTCATTTTCCGGACGAGCGTAGCTGTGGATCTGCTGCACTCCGGAGCCCCCAGGACGGATGGTAGGTATAAGTTTGTCGTTATTGGGCAGGGTGGGCGGCAGGATAGACATGTTTGGGCAGCGGGGTCGGCGGAGCCGAGCTAACTTGCGGCCATCGCGGTGTCGAGCTCGGCTCCTCCCACTAGTTTCATATTTCTCATGGAGGGCTGTTCCTAGTGTTTCTATTTTGGCGGGGTAGAAAAAGAGATCCCATCAGTGGCCTACTGACTTCGCTCGATTCCTTTTGTTTTTCCTAGCGATTTTTATGTCATAGTTCGTTGCAAAGATACAGCGGCTAATCCACATTTTATATACATGTCCTTTTTATTAGGGGTGCCCTCCGGTGGAGCCGGATGATCTACCTCTAATATACGGTCCGGGCTGAACCAACTACTGAACAATGGGGAGAAGATAGGCATGACGGGTTACAATGGGGACAAAAGTCTGCACTACCTACCCTTCACTACTTTGCGGAGACTAGGCAGAATATTTCTATTCTACAGTATGCGCAAATAGGGAATACCCAAAGAGAGAACTAATTCCAAACAGTCAATGTTCGGACAAACAATCAATGAAATGAGGGATAAAAATAGGCACGACGGATTACAACGGGGGCAAAAGCCTGCGTTACCTATCCTTCACTATCTGCAAAGACTAAACAGAGTATTGCGACTCTGTGCTTGTTTGCAAATAGAGAATGATCCAAAGAGAACCAATTCCAAAACAGTAAATGCTTGGATAACAATCAATCAAATGGAGAGGGAAGCAGGCACGACGGATTACAACGGGGGCAAAGGCCTGCGTTACCTACCCTTCACTATCTGCAAAGAGAGAATACTCCTATTCTTCCCTGTTTGCAGACAGAGAATCTCTCAGAAACAATCAAATGAGTAATACTAGTATTTTCAAACAATCAAACAATCAATTCGCAATTCGTCGTGTTACACGACCTTACCCGGACCGCATGGACAGTTTCTCATCTTCCGCTTCCAGCGCCTGATCGTCCTCTATTCTCCGTAATTGCCGTGGCACTCCTGATGGTTCCCAGTCAGGACCGTAGATCACTCGAGAGAGAGGTCTGCTCTGAACCGGTGAAGTTCGGATGATCGGCTGCCAGACGAGGGTCTATCGGGCAGGTGCACTTCCTGATCGTTGCAGTCGTTCACTCTGTCGTTGGGACCTCTCCCACTGAATCCACGTGTCGCTGATGGGCCCCACGTTTGGGACGCCAATTGTAAAAAGGGCAAAAAGGTCAGCTCGATTACCCCCTTTTCAAGGTTTGCCCGGCGATAGCCGCCTCTCATACCATTCAATATTACCAAACAAAGAGGCAGGCGCTGGAGACGGGAAGGCAGGAAACAGGAGTTTATTCCGACGGAGCAGAACACGTCAAATCAGACAACAGGGTATCTTCTCGAGGTGCTCTAACCGCATCTCTGAGGCCTGGCCTCTTATACACAGGTTTATGGCTTTATTACATACATTGCATCCGTAATGTTTCTTTGAAGGCCAGAAAAGACATCCTCGGAATCCCCGGTCCAGGCCCGTTCCCACACACATCTACAGTAGAGTTCCCTCCCCGATCTCAGCATGTGGTGGTTATCGCGCAGCTGGACATTCCGCTGGGAACGGGAAAGTGGGCGATCGGTCGGATCTGGAGGTGTGAGGGTATTGATTAACCCCCGCTCCTTTGATGTGGGGTGAGTTCCTACTGTAGGGGCAATAAACTGCAGCTGCAAGGCTAGATGGTGGCCTGGGAACGGTTCAGACAATGGACGAGGAGGGAGAGTTTATCAAAAAGGCCCGCTCGCGTGAGAGAGATGAAAGGAGTGTGAGGGTTCCGCACGGGATGTGGCTCTGAGGCAGGGTCGCGCTGGAGGTGCGTTTATGGCCCAGGCAGGAGAGATCGGGGGCTATCAGAGCGCGGGGGATGTTTGCGAGGCCGGAGAGGGAGGGGGAGAGACGCGCTGGCTATCAGCAGTGGGCAGAGAGGCCATGGCAATCAAAACGGCTGCTGCTTACGCGCACATATAGATCTGAAAAGGACAAGATGGCGCCGATAATGTTTATGCCACAATCTAGATTTTAACACCCCTGCCCTGTCACCAGTGTTATTTGTACAAAGGGACTGGTTGTGATATATGTGTTTTGGCTTTTTTCCAAGCCTTGACAATGGCAGGTATCAACCCATCACATTTTTCACCCCATTTCTTCCCATTAGGTGCAGAGACTGCTACAGTTGTGCGAGTTGGTTCCAGTCAAGAGTCTGGGTCTTTGATCTTCAGGAGCCTATAAATTCTACCTGCAGCCTGAACTGCAATACAGATTGCTGTCTGTTTTTTGATGTTCCCGTTCTCGCCTGTCTGTTGTAGTGGAACTTTGCAAACTGTGCATGAGTATTTGACCATTCATTCACCTTAACATGGTACAGAATTGTTTATTGAGTCACTGCCAACCTTTGTGGGAGCTCTCCTAATACGGGGTGAACGCAAAGAACCCGGTGTTCCCGGATCGTCTATGTGGCCGAACTGGACTTCCGACAAAGAAAAGGACTACACTGACTTGATCTGGTTAGCATGAGGAGTTGTTTTGGAATATTTTCTCTCCCGGGTATATCTAGGGTAGGGGCATGAAGCTGAGACAGCCAATGGAAAGGGTAAAGGCAACAGGCACGGATCTGGCTACGAATCAGCACTCTGGGACCTCGTTAGGATCATGGCTTAGGATTGTCCCCCCAAAAAAGTAGATTTGGATGCTTGCACCTGTATGTGAAGGCTGAAGATACTGCTATAATGTACCCCGTAGTGCTGTGTGTCTGGTTCACTCTTCTCCAGTGTTTTTTTTTTGTGATTACCAAAAATATAGGTAACATCTTTTGTGTCATTGATTCATTTAAGTGGGGAGGGGGACTGATGTAGGAGCTTCACTACACATATTTTAACTCTCTACCACATTTATTACATCTCTCTTATGACCTCACTACTCTTGCACCATCAGTGCCTGCATCAATATTAGTGTCTCTCTACTCCATCTCTTTACCGTAACTCTCTTTCATCACCACTCTATATCTCCCATCCATCTACTTCATCTCATTCTCAACCTCATCTCTCTCTTAACCTCGCCTCTCTCTAAGCCATCTCTCTTCCCTCATGTGTATCCCTGCTTCATTTCTCTCTTTAGCTCACCTCTCTTCCTCATTACCTAACCACTCTGTTTACAACCCCTATCCTTTTGCTTCTTCAGCTCTCTATCTCTAGCTCTCTCTACCTCTGCTTCCTTTAACTTACCTCTGTTTCACTACCTTACTCCTCCTCCATACTCCTTTCTCTCTACCACTCTCTCTCTAAATCTAACTTTTTATCTCAAAAACGTCTAACCCCTCCTTCTCTATTTCAGCTCACCTTCACCACAACACTTCCCACTCTCTTTTTACACTTTGCTGTACTTTATCTTTCTGTTTATACCTCTCTTTCTAAGTCTGTATCAACCTCACATATTTCTCTACTTTACCAATATCTCTCCATTTCACCTCTTTTCCCTGTACACCATATCCTTTATCTACATGTCTTGCCTCTCGCTGCCTTTTGCTCTCCCTTACTACTCTCTTTACCTGACATGTCTTTCTATAACAGTTCTTATGTTGCTACTCTTCCTAACTTGTTTTGTCTATATTACAACTTTGGCATAATTTTACAAGGTTTGCTTTACCACCCCTGGGTAACACAAGTGAACTTAGGGCCTCATTACGATGTCGTGCGGCGTTTCCTCTGCCCAAAATCGTCTGGGTCAACGGACCAACTGACACCCAGTTGGCGGTCCCTACCGACACCAGGTCGGCGTTCCCTGCCTTCCGACCAGCCGGAATACATGCTCTCATTGTAAAATAGGAGGTGCAGTTCATCCCTGCACCCTGTGGCAGGCACATCGAGGTGCCTGCCAAGGGGTGCAGGGATCAACAGGGGGCACCTCGCCCGCTCTGTCTCCAACCGGAGGCAATGCTCCCATGGGGGTCATGGGACCCTTGACCCTGTCACCAGGCAGGTCGCTCCCCTCACCGCCGCACAGCCCCCCGTGTGCCCTGTGCCCCACCGCTGCTGCCACTCGTATCTGGAGTGTGCCTCTTTTTAGGTTTGTGCCTGCTTCCTCCTCTGCCATTACTGTGTAATCTGTGCTGTTTTTACTGTTTTCTTGTATTTTTTGCTGCCTTGCCCCCTTTATTTGTGTCTCTCTTGTGCTTTCTGTGACCCCCGCTCGCCCGCTCACCCCTCCGTGTTTATCCGGCAGCTGCGCCCCTGCGGCCCACCGCCTGTATTCCCATTGGCCACCCCGCTCCCGCCTCCCAGCTGCTCCTCCCTCCCACATCCCCTCATATGGAGGCCGCGCAGCGGTAGAGAGAGAAACCTTGACCCTGTCACCAAGCAGGTCGCTCCCCTCACCGCCGCACAGCCCCCCTGTGTGCCCTGTACCCCCCGCTGCTGCCGCTCGTATCTGGAGTGTGCCTCTTTTTAGGTTTGTGCCTGCTTCCTCCTCTGCCATTACCGTGTAATCTGTGCTGTTGTTACTGTTTTCTTGTATTTTTTGCTGCCTTGCCCCCTTTATTTGTGTGCCCCTTGTGCCTTCTGTGACCCTGCTTGCCCGCTCACCCCTCTGTGTTTATCCTACCGCTGCGCCCCCTGTGGCCTGCCCCCCTGTATTCTTATTGTCCCAGCCACCCAGCTGCTCCTCCCTCCCACATCCCCTCATATGGAGGCCGTGCAGCGGCTGCACCGCTGGGGCTCCAAAGGCACACCTAAGGCAAGCCCGTCTGCGCCTGTCCGCACCTAGACAGCGCCCAGCACCAGGACCCCTGGACCCCGGAGATGCCACGACGCTCGACTGCACTACGACACCAGCACCCTCCACGCACTCAACCCCGACCGAGGACACACCTGCTACCGGGCAACTCCAAAGCGCACCCAAGGACCCTTCACCTGCCTGAAGTGCAAATTCACCAGTATCCGGCCAGCCAAACCGCCCACCAAGGAACCCCACTACCTCAGATGCATCCTCCTCAACACCTGCTCCGCCCGCAAACACGCCTCTGAGCTCTGGGACCTCCTAGACTCTACCTCCCCTGACCTGACGTCGCCTCCCTGATGGTGACCTGGCTGAACCCTGCCTCCACACCCGACATCGCTATTGCCATCCCGGAAGGATACAAGATCACACACAGGGACCGCACCAAAGGAACAGGAGGAAGAATCACCATCGTCCACAGGAACACCCTCAGAGTATCGACCAACACCGACGACACCCTCAGCACCGCCGAACACATGCACTTCTAGATCCACACTGATCTCAACACCACCCTCAGAGGAACCCTCATCTACAGACCCCCCCGGACCCTGACCACAGTTCAGCGACTCCATCGCCGACTTCGTCAGCACGCACGCCCTCGCCTCCACGGACTACATCCTCCTAGGAGACCTGAACTTTCATCTCGAGAACAACAACGACACCAACTCCACTTCCGTGCTCGACAACCTCACCAACCTCAGACTCACACAGCTCGTGACAACACCTACTCACACCGCTGGCCACACGCTCGACCCCATCTTCAACGCAAGTCCCCACGTCTCCTTCAACCACTGTACCGAACCCCACTGGACCAACCACCACTGCATCCACTTCACCTTCAGGAAGCCCACCAAGCACCACGCACCACCGCACCCAATTGCTGCCCCGGCGATGCTGGAGCAAAGTCATCGAGGACCAGCTCACCACCACCCTCGCCCAGAACCCACCCGCCGACTCCAACGACCCCGACACCGCCGCCCGCAACCTCAGACAATGGATCGACGACTGCGCCAGCACCCTTGCCCCGCTGAAGACACCCTCCAACAGCCACACCAGCAAGAAAGCCACATGGTTCACTGAAGACCTCCAGGCCTCCAAAAGAATATGCCGAAAACTGGAGAAGAACTGGCTCCGCGAACGATCACCGGACAGCTACACAGCCCACAAGAACGCCACCCGCAGTCATTACCAACTCATCAGAGATGCCAAGAGGGCCTCATTCAAGGACCGCCTAGACAACAATGCACACAATAGCATGGAGCTCTTCAACATTGTGAAGGAACTCTCCAACCCCAGCTCCAACGCCAACGACATCCCGCCTTCGCAAGACCTATGCGACTCACTGGCTACCTTCTTCCACCGCATGATCACCGACATCCACAACAGCTTCAACGCCACGATCGCCCCGATGACCACCGCCCCACCACCACCACACGCACCAACCCTCTATTCTTCTAGACAAGCGTCAACGACAAGGACACCCGCGAGATCATGAAGACCATCCACACCGGCTCACCTCTAGACCCATGCCCCCACCACATCTTCAACAAAGCCAGCGCATCCATCGCACCCCATCTCAGCAAGGCCATCAACATCTCCTTCAAGACAGCAACCTTTCCGGAAAGCTGGAAAGACGCCGAGATCAAAGCCTTACTCAAGAAACCAAAAGCGGACCCCAAGGACCTCAAGAACTTCCGGACCATCTCCCTGCTCCCATTTCCGGCTAAGGTCACCGAGAAAATCGTCAACAAACAGTTGACTATCTACCTCGAAGACAACAACATCCTGGACCCATCCCACGTCCGGGTCCCGCAGCAACCACAGCACTGAAACCGCACTCATCGTCGCCACAGATGACATCAGGACCCTGCTAGACAACGGAGAAACAGCGGCCCTCATCCTCCTGGACCTGTCAGCCGCCTTCGACACGGTCTGCCACTGCACCCTACGCACAAGCCTACACGACGCCAGAATCCGAGGGAAGGCCCTGGACTGGACCACATCCTTCCTCTCCGGCAGAACTCAGAGCGTCGGCCTCCCCCCCCTTCTACTCCAATGCCACCGAGATCATCTGCAGCGTACCCCAGGGCTTGTCTCTCAGCCCAATGCTGTTCAATATCTACATGGCACCCCTCGCCCACGTCGCCCGTCAACACGACCTCAACATCATCTCCTATGCCGACGACACCCAGCTGATCATCTCCCTCACCAAAGTCCCCCACACAGCCAAAACCAACCTCCACAAAGGAATGAAGGCCGTTGCCGACAGGATGAGGAACAGCCGACTGAAACTGAACTTGGACAAGACGGAGGTCCTCATCATTGGGTCCACCCCTTCGGGCTGGGACGACTCCTGGTGGCCGACCACACTGAGAACTGCTCCGACACCCACAGACCACGCACGCAACCTAGGGGTCATCCTCGACTCTACCCTCACCATGACTAAGCAGGTCAACACCCTCTCCTCCTCCTGCTTCAACATCCTCCGAATGCTACGTAGGATCTTTAAATGGATCCCCACTGAAACAAGAAGAACAGTCACCCAGGCCCTCGTCACCAGCAGGCTGGACTACGGTAACGCCCTCTATGCAGGAGCATCGGCCAAGCTCCTCAGATGGCTGCAACGCATCCAGAACACCTCGGCACGCCTGATGCTCAACATCCCCCGCTGCAGTCACATCACTCCCCACCTGAGAGACCTAACAAGAGGATAACCTTCAAGCTCCTCATCCACGCACACAAAGCCCTCCATGACACCGGCCCAGCGTACCACAACAGACGACTCAGCTTCTACACCCCCACCAGCAAGCTCCGCTCTGCCGACCTCGCCCTTGCCACTGTCCCCCGCATCCGAAGAACGACAGCCGGAGGCAGATCCTTCTCCCACCTCGGCGCCAAGATCTCTAAGACCCTCCCCACCAACCGACTGGCCTTCAGAAGACTACTCAAGACCTGGCTCTTCGATCAGTAGCAGCTCCCCCCCCCCAGCGCCTTGAGATCCTCACGGGTATGTAGCGCGCTCTACAAGTGTCCTGATTGATTGATTGGTTGATTGATCCTGTGGGCCCCCAAACTCGAGTTCCAATAGCCTTTCTGTGTCGGAAAGGTCGGCACAGAAAAGCTGCAGAAATCTAACATTGTAATCCCTTGGGCGGGAAATGCCGCCCTTGAGATTACTGACAGCATTCGCACTTGGGGATGGGCTCTCTGAGCCAGTCGGAAGCCAGTCGGAATGACCAGACAGATTCCTCTCTGACGGCCTTTATTTTAATTAGGCGGGTGGAAAGGAATCCGACCGGCACATTATGATGCTGTCGGGAAGTCTTCGAATGATGGTCGGAGTCTTTTCCGACAGCATCGTAATCGGGCCCTTAGTTCAATGCACCAGCGATGAATGTGGAAGACAGGTTAGTGCAGCAACACAAAACTCTATTCAGTGTATTATTGAAGTAGAGTTATTGCTTTTGGGTTACTAAAAATCCCTATGAGGGGATCAGGGACATCATGGTAACAGAAACAAATCTATTCAGTTGTTCACAATATCACACACACAAACACACACACAGCACTAAGAAGTATAGACACTTTAAAACAATTTATTATGACAGGAATAACCTGTTTCTTAGCACGTCTAAAACAACTACATGGTATATCATTAAAACAACAACAAGGAATGTTGTAAGCAACAAGAATAAAATGAACATGTTTAGAATGTCATCTAAAACCTAGCAACTTAAAACCTTCTTCTATGCACTACACTTACAGTTGGCAGTAGCAGCCTTCTTCCAGGAATCAGCTTTATTAGCACTGGCAGTATTTAGCATCTATGAAGTGTGTTGGCAGTAGGTGAGACCGTCTTCGGGCAGAATCTCAGGCGATAATCTGGTTGAAGGACCTCTCCCCACGAGTGGTCAAAAGGCAGTCCTTATCTACTAAATCTTATCAGAGATTGGAATTTCTGACAGAAGACAACACTATTTTGACTAGATGGCTGTACTTGTTCTCATTTAACCATGATGTGGTGTTTGGTAGACATTTGAACCAGAGTGATGTTTCATCAGGTGTTCTATCTATGTCATCAGTTGAACGACCTGACACTTTCACAGTTCTTAGTAAGATACGATCAGATGACATCAGCGTCAAAAGGCAAACAAGACAATGATTCCATGATTTAAAATAGCAACCTCCATGTTCTAAAATAGCGAAGACCATTGTCTAAAATGGAGAGGGGACCTAACTAAAATGGAGTCAGATGAGTCAGACCTTAGGGTCTTTACGTCACTTGGATTTCTTTCATGATTTGAATCTGTGTACACTTGTCTCAGTACTTCACCTCTCTGCCCATCTACCGCTATCTATCTCTGCCCTACCTCTCTCTAACTCACCACTCTTTCTACCTTACCTCTCTCTTCCTCACCCATCGTGTATCACACCCACCTCTCTTTCTTTACATTAGATTCTCCTTATCTCTAGTTCCCTACCTCACTCTAAAATCTTATCTGTCTCATTATTTTTCTCTATCTACGTCTTTCTCTTTCCACCTTTCTGTATCCTGTTTCTTGTCTTCCTACTTCAAGTTTACCTCTTTAACTTATTGATTTCTCTACTTCATCTGTATCTCTATCTGTTTCATCTCTCTTGGTACACCATACTCTGTTCATCTCTTGTTAACAACCCTTTCCTATTTGAGGTCACTTTCTAGACAGAGTGCAGTACACAAATAAAGAGTGAAAGGACAAAGTAGAGCCAAGGAAGAAATTATCTGATTTAATCCAATGGAATGCTAAAAAGCCATGAAGTACTGCTTTGATTTTTTATATTTGAAAAAATAATGTCAATGGTGAAGGAAAATGGGTTAGGGGTTACAAATATCTGCTAATAAAGCTACATTTTCAAGTGCTATTTACATTTACTACTCAGTGGCAGTTGTCACCGGGTAGTTATAGTTAGGGCCAAGTTTAAATAGGAAATAGGTTTTTTTTGTTTCCTTATAATTTTTGAGCAGTTTGAAGAATGTTACAAATCTGTCCAAAAAAATGTTCATCCACCTCATCTTCTTCCGGGAACGTTTTGGAATGATCCATCAAGTGTGGGCTGAAGAAAAAGGGGGTTCACAAAACATGTTTTCTCCATGCAACTTTTCATTGGAAAATTGAGCAACAATACCGCAGAATTGGCTGAATGGAATTTCACTACATTTGGAAGAAAGCTAGATCTTGGTCTGGAAAGGGTGCTTTTTGTTATTTGGTGCAAATCCATTCAGTAGTTTTTATGAAATTAAGGTTTAAAATATATGTATATCTAGGGAAGTGAAGCTTCCACAGATCCAACAGATTAAAATATAACATCTGGTTGGCTGCCTCCACATCAACAATGAAGTAGCAGCAACCATTTTAGTACTCTGGATCTCAGTCTCCTGTCCTGTAAAAAGAACTAAAAAAAACAGGTAGAGAGCAGGGTAGGGATACTCTGCCCCCAAAGCCCGAGGGGGGAGGGGAGGTTGTTATGTTTTAAATTATGACAGGCTGGGAAGGCACCTCCCGAAGCCTACTGAAGGCCCCACCCCATCATCAGGGGCCAATTTAATTGTTTTGTTCAGGGAAGGTGTTGGGCCTACTCCCTAAGCTTTTTGAAGGACCTGGGGACCACATTTCCAGGGGCCGAGTGCTCTTTCTTTCGTTGCCCGGGCCATAGTATGGGAGATGGCCATTACAACGCTGTCTTTACACCGCACTACCATTATGACGCGGTCATCACAACGCAAGTCGTTACAACGTCTTGCGCTGGATGGCGCTATACACTAAGGAATAGTATGATTTACTATTCCAACACCTTCCCTACTGTTACGTGGGCTGGAGTTGGAATAGTAAATCATACTATTCCTAAGTACAACGCCTACAGCGCAAGTCGTTGTAACGACTTGCGTTGTGATAACTGCGTTGTAATGGTAGCGCGGGGTAAACACCGCATCGTAATGACATACATCCCATAGTATGGCCTGTGGACCTCAAACCTGTGCATTTAAGCATGGCTTCCACCAGGGGGAACCAAATATTTCCTTTTAATCCCTGCTGGCGAGTGCAGGCCGGGAAGAATGTTTGCTCCCGCTGTGGGAGCAGAGTTAAAATTTGCTCACATAGGGTGGGAGCATGCTTGTCGCCAGCTTTTGTCAACATCCAGGATGAGTGCTGGCTGGGGAGCTATCAGTGGCCGCGGGACAGCTATTTCCACTACTGCAAAAAGCCAATTATATTGACAGGAGAAAACTGTAAAGAGAAAAATCTTAAATCTGACACTGGGATACCTAAGGAGCAGCTCAAACCAAGGTACATGCTAAGCTATGGCAGTATAGAAAGGTACCCTTGCACTTGAGCTAACCTCAGGCAGTTACAGTCAATACAAGGTCATATTAAATTACTCCTGGTAATGCATCTGTTGCATTCATGCTCTTTCCAGAGGCCAGTGCTGAAATTGCTGGTGCAACCCAAAGCACCACATCTGCATTCCTGCCATTAACTTTGAAGGGTATCATACCAGCCTGTCTGGAATAAGGGAGAAACACAGACTCGGGATTCACTTCTGTGGCTGGTTACCATAAAATATGGTAGAGCGATCCAGGAAAATTGTGCAGGGCCAGTCTAAGGTGGTGTGGTGTCAAGATCATCACTGGTGGAGGCCAAGTGGTAGAACATCCAGTTCATGAATAGGAAAGTGGTAACTCTGCCAGTTTGTGTTCGCTCCTTTGCTCTCACTCAGTTCTTTCACCGTGTATCCATCCCTCACCTTTGTTGTTTTGTTCCCTTCTCAGTTCCCTGACCATCATGGCTGACCCATGACCTGTTTTCTGGATCATGATTTGGTACTATTTGCTGACTGGTTGCCTGAACTTTGACTTGACTCTTGGATTGAAGTGAGTTTGCTGAACTGTTGCCTAAACTCTTCCTTGCCTATGGATTGATATTGATTGCTGTGTTTGATTTTCTTCTTGCTCCCTGATTTCCAGGTTTGCTATTGACCTGGGAGTCCACTGTTGCTTTTATAGGGTTCCTTCATTTGTAGCTTAGGTTCCCAGTGCTCTGTCATTACAGAGCTGGTAGGCATGTTTACCAGTGCCTTTCTTCCTCAGAATATTTTAAAGTTTATGCAACATAGTAAAACTTTGCTTGTTTTACTTACCTTTAGTATACATTTTGTGAATCCCCTAAAGTACAAGAGATATGTGGATGATGAGACCAAGCTATTCAGGCTGTCTTTTGTTACCCTCATTCCCATTCCCCTCCAGGGTTTAGTTCGGTTGTACACGCTGGCTTACACATGACCGGAGCTATGTTCTAGGAAGGGGGGTTGAATGTTTACAGACGGTGTCGACTAAAAGCTGCGAATCCTGACAAAGTTAAGACAGACTTCCAAGTTTTTTGCCAATTTGTGACACATCCTTTATGTTATCATCACCATGCATCGCAAAGCATATGTTTCAAAGCACAAAATATTTCACTTTGCACGACACACCTCCTTTTTGTGTTGTGCTGAGTTGCACAATTTTGTAACTTTAGGGCTAAATTTCTCTCCATGCCTTCTACCAGTGTTGGGACAGAATATTGAAAAAAATATATTGTGATACAAAAAAATTGTGTCAAGAATATTTCGACATCAAAAATATAATCGACAGGAATATTAAAGGTAAAAATTTAGTTTTCTAGTATTGTAAAAAGATCGATGTAGAAAATATCATTGTATGTAATGACTGTTTGCAATTCCTAACTATTATGTAATTTATTTTACTGTGTTTTATCATCTCTGTCTATATTGTCTATATCCCTGTTTAAATAACTCTTGATGGAGCACAGAGTGATGTGCCTCATTCAAGCACTCCAGACAATGTGCAAGGATTTTCAGCATTGTAAGCAAAAAAGCATTTCGCCTCCCGGAGTGCTCCCCCAATATTACAAAAGGACAGTTTTAAATCTTTCTTAGTAAGTTGGTGTTGCCTCTAGGAGGCACTCTGAGGTTGTATTCCAGAGTCATGCAACATTGTAGGAAAAAGATCTTCCTCTGCCTCTTACCCTTCCGATTTTAGGAATGACTGCGAGGTGGAGATTGGCCGAACGAAGGCATTTTCCAGGGCGGTAGGACCTAATGAGAGAACTGTTGATAGCAGTGCCATTTCCCCATAAGGCCTTATGGGCTATACACAGAGCCTTACATTTTACTCTTTCCAAAACAGGTAGCCAGTGGAGCGTCAGTGGAGCGTCTGCAGGGCCGGTTTGGCCGACTTATTGTTAGGCACCCCCAGCAATAGTCTAGCAGCGCAGTTCTGTGCGACTTGGAGCTTCCTTATAGTTGCTTTGGGTGCTTCTAAGTAGAGGGAGTTTCCATAGTCCAGGCACGATAGGACCAAGGCCTGTATCAGAGTCCTCCTAGCACTCATCGGAAGGAGGGAAAGAACCTTCCGAAGAAGTCTGATGGTGCCAAAACAGGAACCTGTTCCTCTCACTGCTTGGTCTTCGAACTTAACCTCTTGGATGTTCATGACGAGCTCAGCTCATTGTGAGCGACGGCGCTCCGGTGCTCATGACGAGCTGAGCTCGTCATGACCGCGCCCGCTCTGTGGAACGCTCGCACGCTGGGCTGATTCCCCTGCTGTGCTGAACGTTCCATTGGAACGGGCGCGGTCATGACAAGCTCAGCTCGTCATGAGCACCGGAGCGCCGTGGCTCATGACGAGCTGACCTCGTCATGAGCATGGGGGCGCTGTACGCGCCCCCCGCCCCCCAGCACAGCGGGGTAATCCCCCCTAGCTGCAAAGGGGTTAAGGGAGTTATCTAGCTTGATGCCCAGGCTTTTGATCTTGGTCTTTGGAGTTGGTGCAGGGCCCAGGCAGGTGGGCCATATCTGTTTGAGATCCATGCTAGAGGTATTGCCCAGAATCATTAATTCTGTATTTCCTCAGTTTAATTTGAGCCAGGAGAGCTCCATCCAGGAGGATTCTTTCTCCAGCCAGATTTCAAAGTCAGAGAGGAAGTTTCAGGGCCCATTGAGGGTGATTACTAGCTGCGTGTCATCTGCATAGGTTACGATTTTTATCCCATGTGGCAGGATGATGTCCACCAGTGGCCTCATGTACACATTAAACAACGTGGGGATCAGGGAAGATCCCTGTGGGACACCGCAGCTCATCGCTAGGCTTCTAGAAGTCGACTCCTCTGAGAAGACCTGAAAAGTTCTACTGTCTAGGTAGGATTGGATCCAGGTAATCACCTCACCTGAGACACCTCTCCTCCTGAGTCTCTCCAGTAGGATGTTAAAATTAACTGTATCAAAAGTTGAACTCAGGTATAGGAGGATAATGTCCACTGCCCCTCCTTGATCGAGGATCAACTTAGATTCCTCCACCACTGCGAGCAAGGATGTTTCAGTTCTGTGTTGAGGACAGAAGCCTGTTTGGGTGGAATGCAGGAGGTCGTGAGTTTCTAGAAGGTCAGCGAGGGTTGAGTTCACATGCTTTTCCAGGGTCTTGATGATCGCTGGAAGCGATGAATAGGTGGTGATAGTTACCTAGATCATCAGGGTTCAAGCTAGGTTTCTTTAGTAAAGCCTTTACCATGGCATGTTTCCATGGTGCAGGGACTAAACCAGTGGCAATAGACAGATTTACATTTTCTAGCATGTAGTGGAGTATCACATTTCCTGCTTTACGTAGAACGTGGGGTGCAGCTGGATCCAGGGGGGGGCCTGATTTTATTTGAGAAAGAATTTCTGACAGTTTAGCCAGATTCAAGGTTGGAAATTGTTTTAATATATGTTCTGGATGGAGAGGGAGTTTATCCATTAAAAGGAGGTCACTAGGGTGGGATGAGCTAGGAAAAGCAGTGTATATGTTTTTGATTTTTCCTAAAAAGAAGTATGGCAGTTTGTTACACCGCTCTGGGGAGGCCTCAGGGGATGATCTTGATCTCGGTAGCTCTAGGAGGTCCCTTCGTATGCGGGAAATTTCCCTGGGAGTTTTAGCCGCAGAGTTGCTTATCTATTCATAATAAGACGCCTGTGCAATTTTTATTTCAGTGTGATAATGCTTTATAGATTCTCTATATTTCTGTTTACTCAGGTCATTGTAGTCTTTTCTTTATTTCCTCTCCAGTCTTTTACACACCTGTTTAAGTAATCGTAGTTTGGGGGAGTACCACGGTGACAGTTTCTCTCTCACTTCGGAAAACAAAACAAGCAATGGCAAAGCCAGGACATCTGTTTAGCATTTTGGGGTCATTAGGATGGCGGGCGGACTTAGTCCGCCCGCCATCCTATCGGATTATGGGACCGCCTGCCATAAGGGCGGGGGGCCCATGGGGGGTATTAGGATGCGCCCGCCACAGTGGCGGGCGCATACTGCATTTTTAACAGTGTGGCGGGCGGTGCTCTCAGCACCGCCTGCCACAATGCTAAAAATGCATGTGATGCATTTGCATACACAAAGCGGCAGGCGTGGTGCCTACCGCATTGTGTATGCAAATGCAGGGGGGTACCACGGGACCCCCGATGTGCACTCCCTACCTCGTCTTGACCATAACGTGAAGACCGCCTGCCTTTCCGTGGCGGCAATAGGCATTCCCCAAAGTCCATACTAATATGGCTGGCAGTGTCTGATAGACACCGCCACCATATTAAACCTTTTCCGCCCCAAGGCGACGCGGGCGGAAAAGTGGCGGACGGTCTTTCCATCCGCCGGGGTCCCCCCGCCATAGTAATATGGCAGGGGGGAAATGCGTGGCGGGCGGGTGGCGGGCAGACAAGGATGTAGGGCGGATCGCCACCGCCCGCATGGCAGTGGCGATCCACCCGACATTCTAATGGGCCCCTTTGTGTCCAGACTAAAATAAAAACAAAACAAATAACAATGGCTTTTTGTATATACTGCACCTGTAAGATAAATAATGTAATGTTTAACGATAAAGTGAGCTTTTGAGATACAAAATAGGCAGGGACACCTTAAGGATTTGGGGGGCCTTGGCCCAAACGTATTTTGGGGGCCCCTTTTTGGAGCAGCTTTCAATTTGTGATCCAATTTCAGCCTTTTCATGTTGCCTTTGGTTAGGTCACTGACACTGCACAGGCATACTAGTCCAAACTCTAAACGTGTTTCAATTTAATATTCAGAGCTAGTGATATGTGTTTTCAATATTGTAATATAGCAGCAGCGCACTAATGTTACTGCAAATAATCTCTGTGAGCCACTGCCATTTCTCAAATGTGGGTCCTGTTTCAATCTAAAATGAACTTTTTTAATGGATGCTGCATGGTATTGAAAAACATAAACACAACATTTCTCTGCATAATGTATGTAAAAGACTCCTGCACATCATCCGTATTAGAAGTAAATTAAAAGAAAGTGGCATTTAAGACAACCTATGTTTAAGAATCATTCAAGGTCATCAGGGCTGGCCTTTGTGGAGAACAGAGCTGGATTTATCAGAGGGCCCACCTAAAAGGCTGGGGCCCTGGGACAGAGCCCACTTTGCCCATGCCTTAAAACGCCTCTGAAAATAGGCCCTTATGGTTTGCAATCCAAGCACGTCCTAGGAGGCGAATAGATTAATGAAAAAGCCAAAAGTATAAGATGAGAACAAATAACCTCTCTGGTTGGAATCAAACTCCATTCAATGTATACATTAAAGAATTGGTAACAATGGGTCATGCAGGCAGATGTTCTGTCAAGCCAGTCTCAAAACAACACACATTCCCACTTGTCCAACTCATTATTGAGGTTTCAAGAGTGTAATTATAATTAAGGCTCCTGGTTTTCCGTTTTTACAGAAAGCAATGTGTTTTCTGTCTGCATTTATTTTTGAAAGTGGATAAATACAGAAAATTGTGCCTCTTTTAAGTGATTCGTGCTGTCTTTCATGAAATATAAGCCAACAGCTGAG
This sequence comes from Lissotriton helveticus, assembly GCF_964261635.1. NCBI lineage: Eukaryota > Metazoa > Chordata > Amphibia > Caudata > Salamandridae > Lissotriton > Lissotriton helveticus. Next base: position 1,161,523,479 of record NC_136071.1, on the reverse strand, counting down.
CAGATGGACATCATGAAAATAAAAAAAACAGGATGCAATTTCATTAAATAATGCCATGTGTCAACATACATTTGTGGTATAATGCTAATATTTACCAGTGGATGTTTTTGTTATATAATATTTGGCCGCTGAAATAGCTAAAACAGACAGACATCAAAGTATGAGTGGACGTCTATCAGTTAAATAAATATGGAAATGTACAGTTTTACCACTTCATTTATCTGCAAAACACAAAATAAATATGGATAAATACAGATAAAGTGGGCAAAAAATAAATATGGAAAAATACAGATGGAGGTGCTAAGAAAAATAATACCATAAAACCGGGAGCCTTAATTATAATACACAATGGTTTGTTAAAATAAAACAAATCTAGTTGCTCGGATAAAGTTTTAGCCATTGTGTGAACATAAAGTCCGAAGTATATTCTTATTTAAAGGAATTCATTTATTGATGAATCTTAGAAAAAAGAAATCCAAGACTTCAAATGGGTATTAATGTCCAAAGTAATTTATAGCCAAAGAAAATCCAAGGTTTCAAACATCAATTGGTGTCCAAACCAGACTAGAGACAAAGTAGATCAAAGCCAAGACATGCTTCGCGACAATTACAGTTACAGCATGTCACACAGATCTCAGAAATTTTTATAAGGAATTAATTGATGTGATGAATTATGAATCATATTGCAGTACAGGATTGTGACAAGATTATTGTTGTGGATATCTAAATGTTTTAACTTAATGATTGTTTTTTGTACTGCTCCCTTTAACTATCTCTTTGTCTTTTTATCTTTTGAATCTTCTTTTCTCTCCACTTTCTCTACCATTACAAAGCTTGTGGATTCAACGAAGTAACTGGATTTTTGTTCATTCTACGCTTTGAATTACAAATTAATAATGTATAATTTGTTAGAAATTGAAGCTCTGAATATGTGACATACTGTAACTATAACAGTCGCGAAGCACGAGTTGACTTTGATCTGCCCTGGCTCTAGTCTGGTTTGGACACCAATTGATGTTTGAAACTTTGGATTTTCTTTGGCTAAGAAGTACTATGGACATTCATTCCTGGATTTCTTTTCTCATAGAATCCTTATTAGTTGAATTTGTTCATGTGCTTGGAGTCTTGGATTTCTTTTTGTTAGAATCCTTAATAATTTAATTCCTTCACGTATTTGGGGTGAATGACTCAGTTGCCCCGAAACCTTGGTAGTCAAAGAAGGACGGGCTACCATTGCCGACTGGTGCTACATAAGCACTCTGGGGCTCCCTCAGCACAAGACGCCTGTGGGACATGACCGGGAGCATGCCCAGGTGAAGGCTCGAGCAAGAGGTAGCCTGTCTGTGCCAATCCACAGTCGTACAAGTTTGGGCCGGGCCACATTTCTTTCTTCTTCTCTTCCGGTCTTAGGCGTCTCAAGGCGCTATGGGTAAGCAATAAAATCCTGTGCATGTTGTTGACTGTGAATTTGGAAACACGCAAAAGCTTCTCAATTTTCTCATTTTTAGCATCAGCTGTGGGAGTACTGACTGTTGAAATAACATCTGTGGAGGAAGAGCTTAGAATTGGTGCAAGATTTAGAGATACAGGTACACTGGGTAGAGAGGATGCGGTGTGTTGGAGGGAGTGATAAAAGCTGTACTTTGTCAAGTGATAAATGCTTTGGGAGTAGCAGATACCTGTGTTGTTTTCATTCCAACCTGATGGCCTCATTGTTGGCAGGTCTGTAGGCTGAAGTTGAGCTCCTAGTAAAGAACGGTCTGGAAACTATCAGCTCTAGTTCGTCTACAATTGAAAAGGCTGGTGTGGGTCTGACAGACTCTCTTCCTCCACACTACTAACGTTCCTCCAGACCATAGCCTACAAGTACCTACAAACAGAATGAACTTGCCTCCAGAAGATACCACTTACATTTTTATTCTGGCAAATATACCACCACTGAAGGGTGGGACCTCTGAAAACACCCGGCAGTTAATTAACAAGGTTGTACATGGGTGCAATGGTTGGGTTGGTGGAGGTTTATTTTTATTTCATCATATTAATGTGGCGTGACAAGTTGATTGGATTGAGGGGAATGTACGACCTGTGAGAGGGATTGTGTTGAGATCAACTTTGATAAACCAAAGATTGCAAGTAGATCGCTTTCGCAGCTCTTATGTGCCAATAATTTTAACTCGTCTACAGTAACGCCAGGTGTCAGGGAAAAGTGATGGGGCAGTGTGTGTGGGGGGGGGGGCAAGAGAATAACAACATTAAAAAAAGGACTTACCCACTACATCACCGCTCTTATGCTCCTCTGGTTTCATGGCAGCACAGGCTGAGGCTCCCAGACACCCCCTCCACTCTCATGCTGAAGCATCAGGATTGGACTGAGCGTGCTGGATTTGCACTCCCATGGGGCCTTGAAGCCGGTACCTGCTGTCTCCAACCCAGCAATGCAGCTCGGGCGGCAGACATCTCAATGCACATGTCCTAAGGCGGCGGTCCAAACCATCATGCGCACTTGCAGCAGTACCCATCACTTACCCTCGTGCTTGTCATCATGATGACCCCACCCCTAAGACTCTGCCCTGTGAAGAAAAATTAAATTATAGTAAACCTGTTTTATTATCATTTAATTTTTCAAGTTTTGCATCTGCTGGAGGGGGGGCGGGGGAAAGGGGTGACACTCCTCTGCCATAACGGAAGAGCCACGCTGCTCTCGTCTATACAGATTTGGCCACTTGAGTTTTTCACCCCCTTAGAGAGCCCCAACATTCTGCACCCATCCTACATCGGCTCCACAGCTCTCTCACATGATCACAGTAAATTTTAACTTTCCTAGCATAAATACCTATATGAGCGCCTCAGTTCTCTGAGCAATAATGGCTGAGTGGATGAAAGGTCTCAAATACCTGCAATGCCCTAGAACTTGATGGAGGTGGTGGTGGTGTTACAGTAGAACCCAGTGTGGTTTCCAACACATTGGAGTTTTTAAGCTGAAATATTTCTGATTTAGGCACTAGGAAAAAATATAATTCATGGCTTAATTTCTTTTGTTGCTTCAGAATTATTCCTTTGCAGGAAATGTGGGTTGCTTGCAATGCTGTTTTTTGCAGAAAGGTTAGATCCTTTTTTCTCCATGAATTTGCTCTATGCCAGGTAGCGTGAAGATGGCCTCAGTATACTGGTATTGTGGTTTTGCTGAAACTTAATTGAAACTCATCCTTGTATCACTCTGGCTCGAGCCATTTGTTAGCTCATCCTGGGCTTCTCGCCCTCCGCCTGGGACGACTCCTGGTGGCCCCCGCCCTGGGCACCGCACCCAAACCGACGGACCACGCACGCAACCTGGGCTTCATCCTGGACTCCTCCCTCTCCATGACCAGACAAGTCAACGCCGTCTCCTCGTCATGCTTCAACATCCTACGCATGCTACGGAAGATCTTCTGGTGGATCCCCACCGAGACCAGGAAGACAGTCACCCAGGCACTCGTCACTAGCCGACTGGACTACGGCAACGCCCTCTACGCCGGAACCACCGCCAAGCTCCAGAAGAGACTCCAGCGGATCCAGAACGCCTCAGCCAGACTCATCCTCGACATCCCACGAAACAGCCACATCTCCGGACATCTAAGAGACCTGCACTGGCTCCCCGTCAACAAAAGAATCACCTTCCGTCTCCTCACCCACGCGCACAAAGCCCTACACGACCAAGGCCCGAGCTACCTCAACAACCAAATCAACTTCTACACTCCCAAGCGCCACCTCAGATCAACCAGCCACGCCCTCGCCGCCGTACCCCGCATCCGAAGAGCGACAACAGGAGGAAGGTCCTTCTCCTACCTGGCCGCCAAGACCTGGAACTCACTCCCGACCGACCTGCGCCTGACCCAAGACCACCTCTCCTTCAGGAAGAAGCTCAAGACCTGGCTGTTCGAGCAGTAACGGCACCCCCCCCCCCCCACCTAGCGCCTTGAGACCCTACGGGTGAGTAGTGCGCTCTATAAATGACCTGATTGATTGATTGATTGATTAGCAGAGCTACTAAGTTTCTTAAAGAGGGAAAGGCCCTTGTTGCGCAATCTCTATGATTCTAACTCAATACAGAGGAGCTGAGAGCATTTTCTAGATTTGAGGGCCTTCTTAGAGCATTTTGGAGAGGAGCTTAGTTATTTTACTCCTTTGGTACGCTTAGGCGACTTTAACTTACATCTATGTGAGAGGTGGAGCTGTGGACATGAGATCTGCTGGGATTGAGAAGCTGCTAACTACAATTTTGAATTAATTTAATTTGGTTTCCTCCTTGAATGAGATAGGCTCTGATCATACCCAATAGAGTATTGCCTGCCTTTATTGGGGGAAGGTCATCAATGGTTATTGATTATGGGGCATATTTATCAGTATGAGACACAGTGCAGCGCTGCAAGCCCCCTTGCTGTGCTGTACTGCATGACAGGAAAGGGCAGGAATGCTTCATATTTAACATAATAAAGCACATACCTGCTTTTCTCCAGCGCTGGCACACAATGTGCTGTCTAGCGCCAACATAGGTGCTCTTGCACCATGCTACAAGGGTGCCTTTATTGTAAGCAGTTTCAAAAAGGGGGTGGTGATGGACAGAGTATCTGAGTTAATCAGAACACTCCTACCCATTCAACAGATCAGGGCTTGATCCATCACCGTTTTTTAGCACCATCCCAGTTCAGAACCTGGCTATATGCAAATTAGTCTGTCCCTGGCCCAGTGCATCATGGGAACAGGGCAGACCAAACTACCAAGCCAATTCTTCACTGGAAAGGAAACAAGCTTCCGGGGACCGGTTTCTGGCATTACAGCCGTCTTCGGCCCGGCTTGCTTGAATCCTGATGGTGCAGTGAGCAAGGGACTCATGTCTGAGCATACCCTTCCACACTCATGGTGGCCAAAATAATTTCAAAAAGGGGCTGGTGATGGACAGAGTATCTGAGTTAATCAGAACACTCCTACCCAGTCAACAGATCAGGGCTTGATCCATCACCGTTTTTTAGCTCACTGCACCATCCCAGTTCAGAACCTGGCTATATGCAAATTAGTCTGTCCCTGGCCCAGTGCATCATGGGAACAGGGCAGATCAAACTACCAAGCCAATTCTTCACTGGAAAGGAAACAAGCTGCCGGGGACCGGTTTCTGGCATTACAGCCGTCTTCGGCCCGGCTTGCTTGAATCCTGATGGTGCAGTGAGCCAGTAAAGAATTGGCTTGGTAGTTTGGTCTGCCCTGTTCCCATGATGCACTGGGCCAGGGTCAGACTAATTTGCATGTAGCCAGGTTCTGAACTGGGATGGTGCAGTGAGCTAAAAAACGGTGATGGATCAAGCCCTGATCTTTTGACTGGGTAGGAGTGTTCTGCTTAATTCAGATACTCTGTCCATCACCACCCCCTTTTGAATCATTTTATTGTAAGCAGGATTGTTTTTGTACAGGATGGGGCCAACCCCTAAGGCATTTTCCTCTTTCAGGAAAATTGTGAATTTTTAACAGTTTTATCCATTTTATTGTATATATCTTACAGTGCTTTTAAGGTTTTCTTCATAAAGCCGAATAAGGGAGTTGAGTGATGCTCACGCAATAGATAAAACTTGATCCGAGCAACTAGAATTTGTTTGTTTTTATCAAACCATGGTGTACCATGATGAAACTTTCGAGACCTCAAGTCTGTCTCTGACTTCTTAAGTTTAAGCCATGCTATAGAGTGAAAAATTGAAACTGTGTGGTCTGGTTTTGCTCACCTTTGAGCCTGTATCTCTCAACCAGAAACCGTCCCTCTTCCTGTAATCGTGACTAGTGATGTGCGTAATTTGCTTTCACGTAATTATGAGTGAAATTTTGGGAAATCAGGGCCATATTATCAAGAAAGGGGGATACATTATCGCCGCTTTTATCGGCAGGAAACTGCAGCTAAAGCGGCGATAGTGGGCTTGATAATATGCCCTTGTTAATTCCCATAGAAGCCCAGGTTCTGGTATTAACTTGGGCTTCTATGGGAATTCTCAAGGGAATATTATCAAGCCCATTATCGCCGCTTTGGCGGCAGTTTCCTGCCGATAAAAGAGGCCATAATGTATTGCCCTTTTTTGATAATATGGCCCTCAGTTTTTGATGCCAGGATGTGTTTTGTGCTAAAAATAGCACGGAAGAACAATTGCCCCGAACAACAGCCACTCACGCTCAGCTTGTTGGCATGGCTCCTGCACGATAAATGTGCCTTCAGCAGCAGCGTCATCACGTGATGTAGTGTAATTTCAGAAATTTTGTGCAACAAGTATAATGTGAATTTTTAAAAATTATGTGAATTACACATGAACTGGAATTTCTACCAACCCAAATTATGACTTATTTATGTTTTGCTGCTTCGAGTTATTCAATGTTTATTATCATGCTGTAATGAAAAGTACATCTCAAACCTAGTAGTCACATTTTTAATGTATCCTGTCTTAGATGTCCACTAGTCATTAGAAAATGTCATGGAGAACGATGTATATAAGCATGCAGTCATAGTGCAGTTAGTTGCTCGGAAGTCCTTTGTTGTGCATTTAGATAATCAAACAATGGCAAATGCCTACCTTCAAAATGGCAGCTGAGAGACAGAGGTGAGTTTCTAGCGGGGGCGCATCCAAAAAAAGTAGAGAGGCTAATTGAATATTAGGTTTCAGAAGCAAACCCCCAGGGCATGGCTTTAGTAGCTTAACCAATCACAAAGTCAGGAATTGCATTTATTGCATCACATCAAATATTCTTTCCATGTAGCTTTGGCTTGTGGATGCCACCATCAAGGCTCACTAAAGCCAGACCTAAAACATGTCCTTTTTCCATAATCCAGAGAGCTTGAATGCAGAACAGTTAAATTCTTCTCCGGTTGGACAGAGTGGGGGTGGAAACCGAATCACAACTTAAAAGCTGCAGTTATTTGGAGTTTGCAGCTCCTTTGCGACTCTTGGTGTGATCCTGGACAAATTTGTGTAAAGATATATATTGTGGGCCTCATTTATGGGGCCTTGCGTCAGTTTTGCGCTTCCGATGTGTCACTTTTTGTGACGCATCAGCGACGTAAAACATGCCTCCTGTTGCATACTATTTACAAATCCTTAGATGCGTCACTTTGTAAACCCCTGCGCTACATTATACCTGCATCAGGTATGTATGTTTTGCGCTTACAGATACTTCAGAAATACTGCAAACAAACACTGGAGCTGAGAGGGAAAATGGATCTAGGTCGCCCTCCACTCGATAAGTCACAACAACAACAATGACCTAGACCCAAGGCAATAGATTATTTGTAAGACTTGGGTATCTCGTGTCACACTCTTTTATAACAACCACCCATTTCTTAATGTACAGGGTTGGGGATACACCAGTCAATAGCCCATCTTAAAAAGCCTGTCTCCTTCTATACAACAATACAACTACCCACACCAACATGTGCTGAAAAAATGTGAACCAGCACGATAGCACCTCACGGGCGCACCACCAATGGGACCCCTGGTAGGTACTCACCAGGACGGCCCTATTATCATCATTGGTGCTATCGCGCTTAACGGAAACGTGTCCAACCAAAAATAACTGTGTTAACAGTGATGGGTGCAGTGGAAACAGTACAGACAACACAAACAATTAGTGAAGTAACACCACATATATAACATAAAACCGCATAAAGCACGAACAGTCAACTTTATTCTTGTTCTTGTATGCTATATGCTAACAATTAAAAAAGTGAATGTGGCTTCCCAAGTCTTACAAAAAATCTATTGCCTTGGGTCTAGGTCATTGTTGTAGTTGTGACATCAGAAATACTGACGTATCTGTAACTAATTGCGACATGATGTGTCATACATTAAATATGACGCATCAGGCATGTCGCAAGGAGGGCGCACTGAGAAGTGTCGCATCGTTGCTTTCACGCAGCGATGCGTCATTTCTCATAAAGGAGGCCCTGTGTTTATTCAGTCGTGCAACAGGCATAGCAAAAAAAACTATACCGTCTAATGAAGAGTTTGTGTGCATCTCATGCTACCTCTCTTCAGTCGGATTTCTGAGCCTGTGAGATTCTTTTGCTGACATGCCTGACACGCCTGACATGTATGGTCCTTGTCACCTGAAGAATAGTTCTGCTGTGTGAGTCCTGAACTTCTAAATTCGGTGCAAGTAACATCTTTGTAACCTGACGGATTGTTTTTGCTGTGTGATGGATGCTTCACCCTATATGTTCTGGCTCACCTGAGAGATAGCTCTGCTGTGTGAGGCTTGAGTTTATCACATCATTTTTCTGAGCTATAATTCTGCTGTTCATATTCAGTGCACCCTGTGAGGGAGCTACACCTGCCCTTGGGGACATACCTGAATCTCATCAACAGAGGGGCAAATCCTATGACGTGTGCCCCATTCACACCGCCTGTGGAAGAGGCCCACTGCCAGGTTGCAAAGGACCCCTCCGGTCCCTCGATTTCTTTTCTAAAAACGCAAAGTGACATTTCCAATCACTCTGCTAGCAGGTTTGCTCCAGAGCTTTGGACAGAAGAGAATAGCACAACATGAGAAACTGCTGGAGTGCAACAGCAGAACAATTACCCAAAACAACACGGAATGCCATTAGCAGAAAAGCAATCAGGGCCTGAAATAGAATGCAATTTTTCAAATTTCCACTGGGAATGTTACTCTGAAAACTCACATTTCTTGGACAAGACTAATATTTCCACTTTTCGGGCATGAACTGTGAAGCATGTTGGCGGGGTGCCATATATCATAAGAAATTCACTTGTTCATATGCCTGGCTTGAGCTATACATAGAACACTGAATAGGCCTCTTAGGGGGTGTGCACAAAAGGGGGGATTTTTGCATCTGACAAGCTGAGAGGGTGAATTAATGTTTTCGTTGATGCTTTTTTTAGGTATCTAGGAAATGAAGCTCTTGATTTGAGATGGAGGTGATTTTCTAAGAAGAGAAACAAAACATCTAAAGAAATGGAGTTGGTGGAGCTCAGAAATTGATGTGTAAATGTGCCCATTTGGATGTGGCTTAACCTGAGGCATCTTGGACAAGTGGACTCGGTAAGAATCTATGCATGGATAGCTTATAAGGTTCAGTTTGTTTACATCTCAGATTTCCTTCTTTCGAGTCTGCTAAAGTGTGACATTTCAACCCCGTCTGTTTTTCACTAGTAGAATATAGCATTTCACCCCTTCTAAAGAGGTAAATTACGGAAATTATCAATTTTGTGTAATATATATTAAGGTGAAAAGCTGCTTTCAAAATAGCACAGATAATTCAAAGTGCACTGAAGGCATGGGTTTGCTTGGCAGCGGTGTAACAGGTACTCACCCTCACGCACACAGACAGTAATGTGAGCTGGTACACACATTGACCGAGGTACAATCACACATCAGCTTTTGAATTCTACAGTTTTCAGGTCCCATCAGAGACAGAACATGCACTGTCACTTGACAGACATATTGTTAGCTTAAATAGGGTTTTGAGACAATCTATTGCTTACCATTGGTTGGCTTCAACATCACTCTCATTTTGTTGATTCTCTTTGGTCAGCCAGTGATTTGGGTTCAATGAATTAATGCATTTAGCAATTAAAGCCAATCAAAAAGTGAAATGCGGACTGTACTAAATGCAGCCTTGTCTTCGATCCAGTCCTATTTCTAACATTTAAGATAAAGAGTGATGTAGTTGTAAAGTAACCTGTTTTTGCAAGTTAATGTGAACACTCCCATGTCACATTCACACAGTCAATAGCATTAGATGAAAGATAGATACTCCTCTGGGCTGAACCAAGACATGAATGACAAACTCTCAAGCCAATGGCAGGAAGAGGCTGATCAAAGAAAGGCAATGGTTGAAAGAGGCAGACCCAAAGCACACTCTGTATATATTGCAAGCAATAGGTATGTTTCTGAGATACAGTGTAAACCCAGACATGAAAATTTGGTCTTGACGAGTTTCAGTCTGAGTCATCAGGAGTTCATCTAGACCATTGTCCAATGGTCAGCCTCATGCCATTAAGTTAACCAAGCAGAACACAATCTATGTGTCATCTGCATAGTTCTGAAAATCAACCAGCAGCTGGAGGATGAGTTCAACATAGATATTGAAAAGAACTGCCAAAGGGCAGGATTCCTGAGGTTCTCCAGAATGAATAGTGTGGTTTCAGAGCATTCATTATAAATCACCACTCTTTTTCTCCTACTGGATAAAATAAAGTCCAACCACTTAAATGAAGACAGTGACACCTTCGGTGCATCAATTAGTGGCTGACAAATAAAAGAGTAAGAGTATTGCCGGATTGCGGTGGTACATAATGTAGCCTTAGAGCCCGACATAGAGGGCACTACCGGCCATTAAAGGCCCTCTACAGCATTAAAGGCCCGAGCCGAATGTAAGGGCCTTTAACAAGGGAGAGTGGCTTTACTGGCTGGTAGAGCCCTCTATGGAGGGCTCTAAGGCTATATGAACATTCCGCCCCTAGAGGGCAGAATGTTCGAATTAGCAAAATAAATGGATGAAATCCCCTCGGGCTCCATGAGGCCTTTGTTCACAGCAACAACTGTGAATAAACATTAGAATGTGGTTCTTTCTCCAAGCTTCTACCAATCATTAGTGGCCCGGAGCACTCCATTGTCTTCAATGGAGTGATCAACATTCCAATGTTCCTAATATCCTGTAGGGGAGACTAAACAGACATGAAGACATGTTGTCTCATTGCTCCTGTGCAAATGGAACCAACACTTGTTATCATTAAAAAATGACTGGATTCAACTTACTCCTGCAAGTGAATCTTAGCTGCCTTTCCCAAAATGTTCAGCAACACAGGGCTGATGTAAATAGGAAGAAAGTTTTTTGAGTCCAATATATCAAATGTTTTTTTTTTCTAAACAATAAGTATACACCCATTCCTTCAAGATGGAAGCACTCATTGTCTTATTATAGGAGGCATTATTAATGCCCATTTTATAGGATCCTCTGTAGTGAAGACAGGGCCCTGCGTGCATACATTACTATGTTAGCATAAGCATATTAGAAGTTTAAACACCATTTTGCCACTTTGCAGCTTTTGCACACGACACTACATGTAACTGTTTTTGTAAGTTAGACTGCTTGGGTTCCTCGCATAATAACGGTCTGTTTTTTACATCCCTATACTTACACCGCGACCTTAGTCAGTACACAGCGTGCAGAAGCCTTCAAGGTCACCATAACAATGTATGCTGTTATTCAGGCTGATTGCCCCCCCGCTCTAGACACAACACGCACACAGCTGCAACCAACTGAAATTCTAGTGGCTTTAGTATTGCACTCATGCATGATTGGGACACTTTGGAGAAAAAACCTTTTCCAGTGATAGAGAGCTTTGCTGATCCTGTGATGTGATTCACCTCTGCTGATCTTGGAGGTATGGGGTTCCCCATTCAAGCCTAAGAGGCCTTCTTTTATTATAAAACTTAGTTCCTAGCAGGGGAGAGTTGTTCACGAGGCGCTATATGACCCATTTCCACTATCATTATAACATGATTTCTCCCTTTGTGTTTTATGGAATTGTAACAATGCTGATCGTATTTTTTCTAATCATATGCCTGCTTATGTTAGCCAAAATACTGCATCTTAGAGCACGTTGTTAAAATAAACATTTTCAACTTTTCCGTGAGTCTGATTACTCACTTTGTGGACTGGTATGAGAGTAAAAACAAAAGAGTGTTCTTGATTCCCACCATTCCTGAGAGTACCCTAAGTTACATGTTCTGGGTTGTCTAATCATTGGTAGCTTTGCAATAGGACGGAGAGCTAATGAGACACTGATGCTAGTTGGTTAGGGGTTCTGGGTACTAAGGTGAGTTTCTGGTACACCACAAGTCACTGAGGTCCTGTTCCTACACAGAATCTCCGTAACACCTCGTTTGCCACCTTTAGCGATGTTGATCTCCCTGTAGAATATTAGGTTGCTAGATGACATCTTGGAGATTGTCTCTTCAAGTCACATAACATAGCTTGAGTTTCTTTTTCTGTTTAAGGAATACCTGCTGTAACCTGGGTGATTTTGTATTGAAATATTTGTGGCCATTATTGCATAATTATTTTGGTATTTAGAAGAGATTTTAAAAATTTATGGTTTTCTATATCTTCTAATTCTTGAAGTTAAGAGTGATAGAGTGCAGGGCCGGACTGAGAACCACAACCGGCCCTGGCGAAGTGCTCGGCCGCCCCCCTCCCCACTCAGGGGGGTTGGACGTGCCGCCGAGCTCTTTGCCAGGGCCGGTTTTCGGTGATTTTGGTACAGGGACGATGCAAAAAACAGCCCTGTGACAAAAACGGCCCCCGGGGGCCAAAACCGACCCCCACCCGTGCGGCGCACTGGGGGATTGCCGGGTGCCCGCTATGGCCAGTCCGCCCCTGATAGAGTGAGGGGCTTATCTGACCTGTGCTCAAAAGCTTTCCTCGTTCTCTTTTTCTGAGGCTCCTTTTCACAACTTTCAGACCTCCTTCAATTCTCTTTATGGCTTCTTGGGGTCCGTCATCCAGACTTTTACCGATCTTCTAACATTTTGGTTTTTAAAAATTAATTAAACCATAAATTGGACTTTTTGGGCTAATTTCACATGGATGACTTTAATGGTTCCTTTGCAACCATGAACTCAAATAGAATGGCATAGTGGCAGAAGACCCTTTGCGCTGAGCTTCCTGCTTGCCTTTGTCCACAGTGTTCAATAGTTAACTTTTCCAGAAGAGTGAGTTTTTTTAAAATTACGATAAGTGGTAGGATAAGCCTTTCAATGTTTGTAAGTACTGTATGTGGGAACCAATTAGAACAACAGCATTGGCAAATACCATGAATCTGCTTACATTTTGGGGTCCTGATTACAACATTTAAAAAAGTCTAATTCAGTGGAAAGAAAAACAAATCAAAAGCAATATTTTTTTATACAATGCATGTATAAAATAAAGAACGATGGGCCCTATTATGATGTAGTTCGGAAAGCCTCTGGCCGCAGGTTAGAGGCTTTCCGACCAACATCCCTGATTTGACTTCCGACCTCCTCATTACAATGTAGGCGGTCGGAATTGAAACCGGACGATCATTCCGCGTAGAGCGGCGGAGTTTCTTTTTCACTTCACAGAGTTTTGCGTATCGCAACTCCGTGAACTCTGCTCAGGGTTACCACTGACAGTCCTTCTTAATGGCAGGGGGCACCTCCCCAGCCTTCTTCAAAAGGGTGACTGTGGTACATTATTTGCAAATGAGTTTGTAACTGACTGTCCTGTCCCTTAGTTTTAAGGATGAAGCTAGACTGTGAGTAGAGTGATTAGAATGTGGCTCATTATGGGCATACATAGGCCTGTATGGGAGTGTTGTACCTGAATCTTTTGGATTTGACCTCATGTTCCCGGCTTTGAGGAGAATGGTACGGCTGTGGTGTGCAGACCTGTGCAGACTTGGAGCACTTCCACCCATAGTGTTACATTCTTGGCAGGCCACAGGAACTACATAGCAACAGGGCTTCAATGAGACCCTATGTGAAGACAGGCCTCACAAACTGACTCAGCATGAACAAAAATGTGTTACAGACTAAAATTTCCACATTAGTGGTGTCAGGAAGCCTGATTACCAGACTGCAGAAGATTGTGAAATGGGAAAGCTTCCGCATTCTGTTAAGGGAGACCAGGTGTATTTTTTTTCCTATTGCACTCAATTTGCAGGTGCCCCTCGGAAAAGGCTGTATGACTAACCCTTCTGGGGAACAACATTGACACAACTCTCTAAGACGAGTGTCTGCTCCCTCGTTATCAGCCGGGCCACCAGAATAGAAGACACCTGAGGTAATCCAGGAAGGGCTATACAAGCAAGTCATTAACCCATTCGAACCCACTGTGCTACATTGTAACATCAAACTATTGTGGTACTCTTAAAGTAGGTCATTGCTGATGGTCTTCTCAGGAAAGCCAGGTGGTTAATCAAAAAAAAATGTATAAGTTAATCAATGTTCAGTTTAGGCTTTTACAGGATGTAGTCTTCTTCAGGAAGTAAAGAGGTGTCCCTGTTTTTTAAGTCTGCATTGAATGGCAAACATGTTGACTATGTTGAGCAAAGGTTTGAGAGCTTCTCTGGTATTGAAAATTACATGATGTCATCTTTGTACAAGCTGGCCTCTATGAGTGAGGGAGATTGGCAAGGTCAACTACAGAGAGGAACGGCCAGCAGCGCAGTCCTTCTTCAGTCCTCTCTCTGGTACAGATATGATCTGAGGTCTGGGGGCAAGGCATGCCACTTTTATGCCCAGAGAGTGCCCACAGGGGAGGCAGCAGTTACTAACCAATGGGCTACCTGGGTCCCTTCTGTCTGATGACAACTTCCTGTGAAGTGTGGCATCTAGCTATCCCAGAAAGCCGTGTTCCACCCATCCTCAAGATGGCAGAATATATCTCTCTGCTTGTGCCTAACTGTGGGACACATGCCCACAGGAAAACAGGTCTGACCAGTGTTCTCCCCTCGATGTTCCTGACGCTCTCCTGTCTACCTAAACAAAGAAGCAGCAGCCGCTCATCATGTATGCGTGCCATTTGACCTTCAAAGGCGGCTTCCCCTTTGAAGCTCGCCTCTCTGGCCCACACCCCATTTGGCTGTCTGCTAGGGAGGTGTAGCAACTCTTTCATTGGCAGGCCCCAAAATATTCTCCCTCCTGGGAGTCATTCACTCCTCTTCCCAGGAAGGCAGAAGGCTGTCTCATGGCCAGCATATGCAAATGGCAACTGGAAAACTTGGACAACAGAGCAGCAACTTTCTAAAAGTTACAGTTACTTAAAAGTGACATTAAATTTCAACTTGGGCATCTAGTTGGGTTTCATGCATTTATTAATGTGATGTCTTGACGTACACTTTTTAGTAGTCCCCTGCAAAAGTTAGCACAGCTGAGTTGTCAGGATGTAATTCTGTACTTGCCAATGGGGCCACCAGCCTTTCCACAGTAAAAACAACAATTGGGTTTTTAGTTGTTAGAATACAATACATGTTCTACCTAATTATATACAGTACCCAGCCTTAGGACTCAAGAGACCTACTGTAGGGCTGACATATACATTAAAAATGGAGGCTTGGACATTGACATTAGTTAAATGGGAAAGTCAAGCTAGCAGTTTTAAAGTTGCCCTGCTAATATGGAATGGCAGATTGGGAGACATGTTTTCACATTGTCACATCCAGGGTGGCCAAAAAGTGCTGCCTCCCTGTTGTGACACTTTGACTAACAAGCCCGGGGTACCCCTGTTACTATATTTTAGGGACTTATAATTAAGTAAGTAAAATTATACCAATTGGGTAAAAGGCAATTAAACATATGCCTTTAAGGGTCAGGGCACTGGCACTGTGGTCTGGTTAGCAGGCCTCAGAGTACTCTGAGTCAAAATAAACTACAGCATTAGTCTAAATCATTAGGGGCAAATAGTCAAGGTGAACCTGCAAAATGCCTGTTTCCTAACAGCCAACTTGGAACCTTATTGTGTACACTTCCTAGACACAATGTGGCAGCCATCTTGGAATAGTTTAACAATATATTGCAATATTATTTTGATTACTATTCCTTATGGCCGCCTCACTTCCAGTCCATTTCATAAATCCCGTACTTGGTCATGGTGGGGAGGAGGATATCTCAGTAAGACAGATATTCTATTTTTTTTAAACATTTTTATTCATGACTGCAGCAGGATTACATGGCATTGTAAGCATTACATCAGTTCTCAGTCTTTTCTTATTTTCTTAACATGTACTGTCCGTGACATTAAAGGGAAGTCTAATCATTTAACTTCATGTGTTTCAAGATACCAGTCGTATTACAGTAGGTAGTGTATGTATTTACATTGCACTATCATCTTGCAATAAATGTACATCCTTCATTTACATCACAGTATCAACTTATAGTAACCCCACGTCCCACCCACGTCTATCCCACCCTCCCGTCTCCTAGCTTACCCATCATATACACACTTTTTATCTAGGTCCCTAGCTCATGACTGGTTTAGAGAAATGTCAATCAATAGCTGGCTAATCCGTGAACGTGGCGTGTACATCCGCAATCCCCATTTCCCATGTTTCGCCCCTTTCCAGGTATGGTCATGGGGCGTTTCCCAGAGAAGGCTCCATGGTTACACTCTCTAATTCCATCAGCATTCGCTCCCAATCTTGCGCCACAGGGTGTTTACGGTCCCCTTCTCCTCCCTTCGTAGGGTCACGCCCTCTGCCTTGCCCCACTTTAACAAATCAGAACACCAGACTTCAACACTCGGTGGTCTGGCTGATTTCCATCTCATAGTGATAACCCTAAGGGCCAACAGGAGTGCCAGATCCAAAAATGTCAGTTGTGCCATGTGGGGGTCTTGGGTCTCTTCCTGTTCCCTATCAGATAGGGTAGTGCCCCCTCCGGGATCTGCAGGGCTGTGATATCGTGCACTGTGCACCTGACCTTCCCCCAATAAGTGCATAGTCTCTGGCATGTCCACAACATATGCAGGATACCCACTTCATCCTGCTGATATCTGGGGCAGTTGTGGGAGGAAGAAGGGTATATCTTATGGAGTTTATGGGGAGTGAGATACGCTCTGTGCAGTATCATAGCCTGTATGAATTTAAATTTAACATTTCTGGATACTCTTCGGTGATGCTCTAGGACAATCTTCCATTCCCCATCTGTCATGGCTTCTCCCGTGTCCTCAACCCAAATGTCTCTGAGTGTGGTAAGGGGTAGTGCAACATGTTCTCGAATGCCCCCATAGAGCCATCGCACTAAGTGTCCTCCCATCCCCATATAGTATAGGAGGTGTACCAGTTCATGTTGTGTCGGTTTGTTGCGTTGTGGGGCCCATGTACGTCGGACATATTGACTCACTGAGGCATGCAGCAGGTACAAACGTACTGGGGCGCCCGTGGCCTGTGCAAAGGAGGCGTGATCCATCAGCGTGTCGTCCCCGAACAGGTCTCCCACTCTATCTACTCCCGCCTCCGTCCAGGGCCGTAACCTACGCTGTGTCAAGTTTCCTTGCGGTGTAGGGAGTCCCAACAAGGGGATGTTATCCGCATAAGGTGCGGTCCCGGCCGTGTACGTCAGTGCCCTTCGCCAGCATCGCAAAGCAGTGCGCAGCAGGGGGTGGCAGTCCCAGGGAATCTTGGCTGCAGGTAGCAAAAGGGAGTGTAATTCCCCGCGTGCCAGTCGGTCTTGTGTAAACGCAATTTCATGTAGGTCCCTACCCGACGCGCATCTTGCCAGCCACTGTAGCTGGCTTGCGTAGTAATAACCTCGTAGGTCCGGTACTCCCAGGCCACCCCGCCTGGTGAAGACAGATAGTCTAAATGCAGAGATACATCATGAAATAGAGTATTTGTGAAGTACAAGTGTGTGAAAGTTGTACAAAGTTGAAATCTTGGAAACCTTAGTCAGTTTCAAACAAATGCTTCTGCAGTGGGTGAATTATTCAACATGAATGGGGCTTTGCAGAAGACATTTCCTCCAAACCCTGTTAACTTGCAGATTCGTTTTTTTTCAAAAGATATGTTTTGCGTAGTTTTTATTCACAAAAACTTGATTTTTGTGGTACTGTTTACATGTTTTTTTAACATTTTCCAAGTTCTCAAAGTTGGCAAAGTTCTAAAGAACAGTTTCAGAAGATGACACAAGTTTGTCGACTTTGTACACCCGAGAAAGCAGGGCCTGTGGTGGAACCAAACACAGGCTCAGTTTGAGTACACTCAAGTTTCATATTCAGAACCATCATTCTTCAGCTATGTGTCAAAATTCCCTTGTCTGCTTTTTGTGATTCTCTATGGGGCATATGTATGAGAGGCTTGCGCCTCGTTTGCACCACACAAAGTGGTACATGTGCGACGCAAGCCTCTAAGTCAGATTTATGAAGCCACGCAAAGCAACATTGCGTGGCACTGAATGGGTTAAAGAATCTGGAGTTAGACAATGCAGCACAAATCACTGCGTTGCCTTACTCTGTGCAAGGGAGGTGTTCCATGGATGCTGCAGTGAGTGTTCTGAGGCACCTCCCATGGATTGCGATGCCATAGCGGATTTACCAAAACTGGTAAACCTGGGATTGTGCCAAAAAGATATACCTCGACAGGTGAGGTGTAAAGAGGAGAAAAATGTTTATTTCTCCTCTTTTTTTCCTTTTTCTATGTGAGCTGCATTCTGAAGGACACATAGACTGAGGTAAATGCCTCTTGGGGTTGTTTTTGTGCAAGAAGGTGCCCCTTCCTGCACAAACACAATCCTGCCTACAACACAGGGCCTGTGTTGGCACTAGGCTGGTACAAATGGCATCAGCGCAGGAGGAAAGGACAGGAATGCACCATATTGGATACCTGCCCCTCGCTTTTGATGCAGGGCAGAGCAACAAGCTAACTTGATGCGCTGTCCTGCATCCCAATTCCCATAAGCATGTGTGGTAACAGCCTTAAGGAAGTTCAACGGTGGTCATTTTGGAAGGTGTCAGGGAAAGGCGGCCATAATACGTGCTTGCTTTCAAAACAAAGGCAGTGCACTCTGGTGGAAGCGAGGCAGCGTGTCCTTGCAGGAACCCAGTAATCCGTGTGCTGCAGAAATTCACAGAGTCGTGGGTATTTGACTAATCAGCTTGAAAACGGCCTCGCAAATTAAAGAGTGTCTTTAAGTTCCTTACTTGATTGATGCAACACAGCTAGGTATTAATCAGTCTCTGTTGGAAAGCTGACTACACCCCGGGCCTTCCACTTAAGTAGGGCACCTGCGCGAGATAGTCGAGCGTGAAGGAAATGAGTGAAAAAAATGCACCCGTGTACAGTCCCTTGATTTCCAGCACAGTGTAGTGCGGATCAGCCGACAACAAGGTCGTTTATTCTCATGAAAGCAGGGCCAGACTGGCTGCAGCGGGCACCGGGCATTTCCCCGGTGGGCTGCCAGAGTTGAGGGCCTGTTTGGGCCCCTCTGGCCCGATTTCGTTATAGAACCATTTTTGCAGCAAAGCTGCAATATCGGCCGCTGAAACAATATTGGCCGAAACCGGCCGTGGCAAAAGCTCGGCCACACCCCCAACCCGTACCACCCCCCCCCTCCTCCCCACCTCCTCCGGGGCCGGCCGAGCACTTTGCCAGGGCCGGTTTTGGTTCCCAGTCCGGCCCTGTATGAAAGCAACTTTTTTCTGGAGAACTGAGGTTGGAGGCTGCCCTGTTCTGAACCAGCGCTTAGGGGGCACATATATCATTGAATTGCTTCACCCTAGCACCACGCAAGGGGGTGCAAGGGTGATGCAACTTGTAAGTCAGATTAATCAAGCCACGCAAAACCACCTTGCTTGGCCCTGAGTGGCTTGACTAATCACGAGTAACGCTACGCAGCACAAATCGCTGCATTGCATTACTCTGCCCCAGGGAGGCGTTCCATGGGTGGAGCAATGCATTGCATTACTCTGCCCCAGGGAGGCGTTCCATGGGTGGAGCGTGGGTGTTCCCATGTATCCACCCATTGATTCTGGCGCTTTTCCAGTTTTAGCATTACTGGCCGACCTGGTAATGCGTCAAAATGCTATGCATCCTCAGAACAGGCATAACAAGGAGAAGTATCTTTATTTTGCCCCATTTCTTCCTCTTTCTACATTTGCTGCATTCTGTAGCACACAAAGAAAGAGAAAATGCCTCAAATTAATGTTTTTGTGCAGGAAGGTGCTCCTTCCTGCATAAAAACAATCCTTCTTGCAACTTAGGCAACCTTTCACTACAGTGCAAGGATGCCTGCGTTGGATCTAGGAAGCACATTGTACGCCAGCGCAACGAAAGGACAGAAATGTGCTATATAATGTTAACTACAGCGCATTCCTGCCCTTTCATGCAGCACAGTGCGGTGACTTGCTGTGTTGAGTTGTGTGAATTCTTTGATAAATCTGCCACTAAGTTCCAGAGTCCAAAGTTTTGCTCAGAACACCCGGCTGGCGATATTGAAGGTTGGGATGCCACATATCAACGTTGCGTAGAGTCATTCCACCTCATGCCTCTATAATCCAGCACCAGACACCTCCTGCATCTTGCATCATGATCCCACTATTGGAGGTTATTTTTTAATCACTTCTTTCTCCTTTTGGCCCTTTTTAAAAATTTTCTCTTTCTTCCTCTTTCCCCCTTTTGTGTTTTTCTCTCTCTTGCCGTGACTCAAAGTCAGTTAAGGAAAAATAAGTTCAGGAGGGTCCTACATGTATGAAACAAAAAGTGGCCCTAACACAGTCCCATTTCCTAGAAATGTACAAACAATCTTTATGTAAAGCTGGTGGTCAAAAGATTACAAAACACAATAGGAACAAATAATGCTACAATGTCAAAGAATTAACAATAAATCAATTAACAATAACAAATCATAAGTTAAAAAAGCAAGGTATTCCATACAATACATGTGTGTGCCTGTTACATAAAAACATTCATTTAAGACTCATTCAAAATGTGTCTAGAAAAACTGTCCTGAAGAACGTGTTAATTACAATACCGAAACACTGCGTCAACAACTGTTTTTCCGAATATTTTTAAATTAATGTTTTTATGTAACATGCACACAAATGTATTGTATGGAATAAATTGCTTTTTTTTAACTTATGATTTGTTAGTCGGTACGGAAGCCTGGAGGTCTGAGGCAAGAGGCGGAACTATTGCGGAAGATAGGTGATCTGGGAAAAGAGCTGGACCTTATTCTAAAGAAAGGACAGGTGGGGCCATAGATGAAGCTGGTTCCGAAGATAGGAGGGCTGGGGCAATATGTCGGCCTCATTCGGAAGACTTGCGGACAGGGCAAGAGGCTGAATGCACCATCAAAAACCAAGAGTGCTGGGGCAATAGTTGGACCTGAATTGAAAGACTGGAGGCAGGTGTGTAGCGGACACCCCGCACCCCTACTGTGCGGGGGCAGTTATCCAGACATAAAGGGGGGACCCCTCAGCTTGTCAGCTCGAATGGATATTGTGAGGAGTCTCACTATTCCTTGCAGGGGGACCCCCTAAGATTTCCTTACGCCACTGTCTGGATGGATGGATCGATAGGTGAGCCTGGTAGGAAAGAGTGTAGTGCAGCAGCAAAAGGTGGGCGTAGTTTGGAATATGGGAAAGGAGATGGAGTTAGTCCAGAAGACTTGGGGGTATATTAGCAAGAACCTCGATAAAATTATCGCCGTTTTAGCAGCAGGAAACTGCCGCTAAAATGGTGATCATGAGCTTGCTAATATGCGTTATAGAAATCCAATAGAAGCCCAGGTTAGATGTCCTGCACATCTAACCTGGGCTTCTATTGGAATTCTATAACGCATATTAGCAAGGCCATTATCGCCGTTTTAGCGGCAGTTTTCTGCCGCTAAAACGGCAATAATTTAAACGAGGTTCTTGCTAATATGTCCCTTGGTGTCTGAGGCAATAGGTAGACCAAGTTTGGAAGCCTGAAGGACTGGGGCAAGAGTTGGGCCTGATTCCTAAGAAAAGAGGGATGGGGCAAGAGATAGGCTTTGTTCAGAAGACTGGAGGGCTGGGACAAGAGTTTGAGCAAGTTAGATAAACTGGAGTGCTGGGATAATAGATCGCCTGGTTCCGAAAATGTAGGATTGAAACAACAGGTGTCCCTGGTTCAGATGCCTGTAGGGCAGGGCAATACACAGACCTGATTCATAAGACAGGAGTGCTGGGGCAAAAGGTGGACCTGGTTCAGACTACTGAAGGGCAGGGTCCAGAAGTGGAGCAGGTTCGGAAGTATGGAGAACTGGGGTAATAGGTGGTTGGAAGACTACAGAGACTGCAGAGCTGGGGCAATAGGCAGAGCTGGTTCAGATGAGTTGGGACCTGGAACAATAGGTGCACATATTTTGGTAGCTATGGGACTGTGGCAAGAGGTGGACCTGAGTGGAAGGCTGCCAACTATACAACGCGTGCTTACAAGGTCAAACTCGTCGATTTGGAAATGTGGGCCACTTTTTCTAGCTGTCTGGTTCACTAATAGGGGGCATTCTTCATTTGGCACCTGGGACTATTTTCTGTCCAAGTCCAACCTTAGAGGAAGATAAAGAACATGCAATGATGGTGAGAACTGAAAGCCAGGGGCCAGGATGTGAAGAAAAGAGAAGAAATAGGCAAGACAAATGTTAGGGTGAAGGACAAGGCAAGGGAGGAAAAAGCTTCAAGAGTGTGGGGGCTGGAGGTGAAAGAGGCAGAGGTGGTGCTACTGAAAAGTTATTTCTATTGAATTTTGGAGTTAAATAACAGGTATACTTCACATAATGAGACACAAAACATCAACAATGTGCAGGTGAATTGGTAACATTTCGATGGAAAGTAGGGATGATTCCTCAAAAAACAGCGCTGGTGTCACATCCTGAACAATTGGGAGTGAAAACATTGAGCAGTTCTTTAAATGGGTAGGTACTGTCCGGTACTGAGTATCTGCACTTCTTTCATTTGAAAGGGAGAGTACTTAAACTTCTCAGCACTGCTGAATTACATTTAAGGAGAGAGTATCAGCACTTCCCAGGAACACATAGGTACTGTAAAGAGTGAGTACTTGCTCTTCTGTATTTCCATTAAGCACTGTCAAGAAGCAAAAGCTAAAAAATCCTATTTATATTGATAAGATGCCTCTTTAACTTCTGCTCTTCTTTTACTGACTTTATGGGCACTGAAAACAAAAATAGCAAGTGCAGTGAGGGGGTACAAAAGGTTAACCCAACAATATCAATAGTTACCTGTGTCACCCTAATTGTCAGCCATGCAGGCATTCTCTGCTCCTCAAAAATAAAAAGTGGAGAGTTACAGAACAACCAAGGGATAGTTCTCTATCTCTGGTAGCAGTGTGTCTTGTCGTGGTATGGGTCAAGAATGGGGCATTCTCCTCCTGGTAACAAGGGAAAGATTGCAGAGTGGCCATGGGTGATGTAGAGTGTTCCAGTGCTTAATTTATAAAAATAAAAATAAGTGCCAAAGCCTGTCTTGGGAGGCTACTGCAGCCTGCATCACCCATTGCCCCTGTTAGCTCTGCCATTGAAGGTACCAACACAACTACTAGCCATCGCACTCCTACAAGTGTGACAGTTTAGAGCATTCTAGGCCACCCAAAGCTATAATAATGGCATGAGTGTGCGGATGTGGCCAACTGCCGTGCAAGATGGCCGTAGCTTGAAAGAGCTCCGGCTGTTCGCCACCAATTTCCCCAAATATATCCATCTAAGCATGCACTAGTTGCTACGCTAGTAGCTCGGAGGAGTTCTGCTATAGCCTGGAGAGACAGGCAGGGTCCCAGCAGGCTTCGGCGTAACAGCCATCCCCAGTGACCCAGGAGTCCCTAACCCTACAAGACATTATGGCTGCGATACAAGGCATCAAGACAGCCCTGGAGGGCAAATTAGAATCTATAATAGCAGAAGTGACGCTAATGCACACAGATCTGCGAAATGTAGGGGCTCATGTTAAAGATGCAGAAGACTCCATAATTACACTCCAAATGGACTTGAAGACACTACAGGCTCAAGTCAGGGAACTGAGAGACACTGTCGCAGTACTAGAAACGAGGATGGAAGATGCTGAAGGGCGGTCATGCCTCAAAAACATCAGATTAATTGGTGTCCCGGAATGAGTGGAGGGTCTTTTGGTAGATCTTTGTGGAGGAGTTAATACTGAAGCACATGCAGCCCAGGGGACTTTCCAATTACTTTTCGGTGGAGCGGGCCCGCCATGTCCCGAAGGCCCCCCAGAGGTCAGGTGCCCCTCCGCGTCCCATCATTGCATCTATAACTATTGGGATCAGACGTTATCCTGCAAACAGTGCGGAGTGTGCCACTGGCCCAGTGTGACAACAGCACCATCACTTTCTTCCCAGACTTCACCTTATGTGTTAGGCAAAACCAGTGTTCCTACCTCGAGGTCAAAGAGGTCCTGAGGGACTGAGAACTAAAATATGCAATGCTTTGCCCAGCTAGGCTATGTGTGGTGGCAGAGGACAAGATGTGGTTCTTTGATACTCCAGAGGAAGTGTGGAGCTGGCTGAATGGCTGGAGACCTGTCCAAAACAAAAGAGCCTGGACGAGGAGATTCAAGTGAGGGGGCTATCTAAAGACCAACGAGATGCAAGTTGTGGTACGTGCGAAGATTGGAGATGAAGCAGAGCTAACGAAGGTGCGCCCTAGATGCCCCTAACCAGGAGACAGAAGCTTATATGTGCTGTTTGGTGAGTAGATAAATGTAGACCGGGGGGGGGGGCACCTGGAGAAGATGGACCTACTTGACTGGGCCTGAAGTGTGAAAATTCTGAAAAAGTATGGTGAAAATTCAGGGATTGGCTGAGTAAACACTGATACAGTGGCAACTATAACAGAATGATTAGAGGGGGGCGGAGGTGGAGTGTGGATCCAGGTTCACACTTCCCACATGTTAAGTTGCAAGACTTGGATCAAAGGCACACTGCATAGTTGGGGGAGTGGGCAGTTTGAAGTCCATTGTGCAGGGAGGCGGGGTGTAATAACAGGGGCTTGTGTATTTTACGTATGTGTGGGGATTGTGTTTCAAGCAGTGATGATGCTCTTTACAGTGTGCATGGTCCAGCTGAGAGGTGTTGCCTCTCCCTGCCTGGTCAGGGTGACAGTAGATTTGACTAGGGGCCCTCTAGGTGTCTTCCCTATGGGTAGGATGAATGGCTTCCAGGGGGTCAAAAAAAGTTTTAAACCCCTCTCTTGGAATGTTAATGGGTTGGGGGATAAAATAAAGAAAGGAGTGGTCCTGCAATATCTGAAGAGGCACTCTCCAGACATGGTCCTGCTTCAAGAGACGCACCTCCAGGGCACAACTTATGGTGCTATGAACAGATGGGCATACAAGATGGTGGCACACACGAGATACACAAGAGGTTCTAGAGGGGAGGGGATTATCTTGCGGACCTCGTTCATATTTATAATCCAGCAAGTCACTCACAACACACATGAGCGCTATGTGGCGGTCAACTTAAGGGTCAATAGGAGGGTCAGTTATTCAACATACTCTCACTTTACATACCCCTGAGACTACATGCCCAGTTCCTCCAGTATCTGGGGGCGTTGCTCCTTCACCTCCATGAGGGCCAAATGCTGCAAAGCGGCCCTCTCTAACGAAACTGACTGGGGGCCTGCTTGGCCATGGGAACAACACAGCGCGATTCTAGCAGACTTCTTTTGGCA
The DNA here is from genome assembly GCF_964261635.1 of Lissotriton helveticus. Classification (NCBI taxonomy): domain Eukaryota; kingdom Metazoa; phylum Chordata; class Amphibia; order Caudata; family Salamandridae; genus Lissotriton; species Lissotriton helveticus. The sequence goes on along the minus strand of NC_136071.1, from coordinate 1,161,498,273 downwards.
CTATGCCTTGCAGATGTGTGGAAGGCCCACAACCCTTAGGCACACCAATACACCTTCGATTCGGGGGCACCCAGCAGTCTGTCCCATACAGATTATGTTTTCACTTTGACCCATCAGCTCCCCAATTTCCATGAGTCTCACCATCTTGCCCGGGGCATCTCAGACCACTCCCCTGTGTGTGTGACCTATGGACGTTGATCTCCAGGCCAGTGTCATATGAGAAGGATTAGCCCCAGGTATCTTAAAATACCCAGTGTCTGAGCAAATTTTCAGGAATCCACAGACCAATATATTACTGAGAATGAGGGGATGGTCGACTCCGCCAGCATGCTATGGGAGGCATTCAAAACGGTTATTAAGGGTCAAGGTATCTTACTGGTGGTGGGTCACAGAATGGAAAAAAGATCTAACTTAGAAACTTTGGAGCGAGAGATCCTAAATTTAGAGGCCCTCCCAATCTCGGAGGCTAATGAGTCAGTACGGCACTGCCTGACCCTTAATGGATTGAATTTAAAAAGGTGGCTGATGAAGTGGCCAAGGTCCGGTACTGGGCAACGCAACACCGCCTCGATGAGGTTAGAGATAGAGTAGGTAAGCTTCTAGACAAACGTGAAATGGCGTTGTGATGGATATTCGAAGTGAAGAGGGTGAATTGTGCCCGGGTGCGCGATAGACAGGGAAAAGCAGCCACATTTGTGGAGTATTATGAGCATCTATACGTCCCATCCTCCACAGTCACCATTGAGGAGGCGAGGGAAATGCTGGCTGACTTCTGGGTACCAGGTCTCACAGTTGAAGACAGAGACCTTCTTGACCAAGAACCACAGACTTCTGCACATACTTGACCTGTATCGTAACTACTCTGGATACACCATCAATTTCGAGAAATTGCTAATATATACTCTGGGGAAACCCTCCGCATCTCCCTAGGAATTGCGCATTAAGGGTGGTCTCAGAGGGTTTCCGCTATCTGGGGATTTACATAACCAAAGATCTAAAAGTCTTTATGATCGCAATTTAGAAACCCACTGCAGTGCTTGAGAAGTGACGCTCAACACTGGAGAGCCCTGCCGCTGTACCTTTTGGGAAGGTCATCTCTTTTAAGATGATGGCCTTACCCCGCTTCCTCTCTGTCCTCCAAAACACCCTGCATCTGGAACTGCCCACGTATTTTCAGTTGGTGGACGCAGTGGTTCGTTCACTCCTCTGGGAGGGGTGATCCCCAGGCTCTCTCTCCCGAAATTGACCAGAAGCTGGTATGACATGGGATAGCACTCCCAGCAATCAAAAAATACAACTGGGCGGCCCAACTCACTGTTATGTTATGTTATGTTATGTTATAGGGATATTTATAATGCGCACTGCTAGTCGAGACTGTCCTGGCGCGGGGAAGGATTCTGAATTACAGCTGAGAATAGAAGCAGATGGTCTACCAGGTTTGTCTGAAAAGGTGAGTTTTCAGATTTTTTTTGAAATATGTAAGGTTGGTTGTGTATCTTAGGGGGTCGGGAACCACAGCTGGGCAGCCCTCACCACCAGGGATTTACCCCCTTGGCGAGCTCGCTTAAATCTAGGGGTAAATAAATGTCGCAGAGTGGCCGATCTTAATTGGCGGGCAGGGCAATAGAACGCAAATCTGTCTCTTAAGTAGGATGAACTGGGGCCATGTAGGGCTTTAAAGGCCAGTGTCAGGATCTTAAAGAGAACTCTAAGGGCCACCGGGAGCCAGTGTAGCTCTGAGAGTTGCTTACGGACACTGAGGCTCCTGGGAATGTTAAACAGGAGACGCACTGTCGCATTCTGGACCACCTGCAATTCATAAAGCAAAAAATCAGGTGCGCCAACGTATAGAGCGTTGGCGTAATCCAGCCGCGACAGGATAAGTGCCCTGGCCACTGTTTCTTTGGCCTCCTGGGGGAGGAGGGGAAAGTACTTCCGGAGAGTGGTAAGGGTCCCGTAGCATGTCCCAGCCAGTCGAGAAATTTGATCTCGAAAGCAGAGGTCGGCTCCAAACCAGATCCCTAAGTTCTTTGCAACCCCACTATTCTCCGAGGGGCAGGGTAATTCCTTGGGCCAGATAGATTCCTTAAAGGTTGCTGGAAAGTTCCCGTACAAAAGGATTTCTGTCTTCTCCTCATTACACTTAAGACAGGCCCGAGCCAGCCAGGCAAATACTGAAGTCAGACACTGCTGGACTCCTTCTGTACTAAGGTTGTTCTTGTCCCAAGTGAAGAGAAGTTGGGTGTCGTCGGCATAAGCCATTGTTTTAGCACCCAATTTCTCAGCAAGATAGACGAGGGGGGTCAGATAAACATTAAAAAGTAAAGGGCTCAAAGTCGACCCTTGTGGAACTCCTGTGTCAACCCTTCTGTTCGAGGAGCAGTAAGGGGGAAGCCAGATTTGCTGGGACCTGTCTGTGAGAAAGGACTTGACCCAGCCAAGAGCCGCGCCTGTGATGCCTATGTCCTCTAACCTAGAAAGGAGCTGGACGTGGGGAACCGTGTCAAACGTGGCAGAGAGGTCCAATAAAATTAGAGCCGCTCTGCCGCCCCCGTCCAGACACTCCCTTATGGCCTCGTGACCTCCACGAGCGCGGTTTCCGTGCTGAATGAGGAGCGGAATCCAGACTGGGCAGGATGTAGGGCCCCTGTGGATTCCACCAATTCATCCAGCTGTCGGAAAGCAGCCTTCTCACAGACCTTGGCTAGGGCCGAGAGTAGGGAGATGGGCCTGTAATTAGAGGTAATCTGAGGGTCTGCTGAAGGTTTTTTGATCAGTGGGAGGAGTTTAGCTTGTTTCCACTGGGACGGTACAATACTAGTCTGTAAAGACTCGTTGACCAAATCGGTTACTGTGGAGGCAATAGCCTCCGCCACACCACTCAAAACTCTAGCGGGACAGGGATCCGCAGGCGATCCCGATTTCAGCGCTTTAAGGATGATCAAGACATCCTCCTCCTCGACTATTTTAAAAGAGCTCAAAGTATCTTTCTGTTTATTTTCAATTAATGAAGCAGAAAGTTGAAGAGGGTCATCCTGAGCTCGAGTCCCCTGATTATTTATGGGGCAACCAGAGTCGATGGGCCTCAGGCTCTCTTGAATCTTCTCAATTTTTTCTATAAAAAAGCTGGACAGTTTCTCACACCAACCTTCAGATAAAGAGGCCGTCTGAGTTTCTGCCACTGGAGATGGCAAACTTTTTACAATCGAGAAGATTTCTCTACTGTTATTTTTGGCCTTTTGAATCCTGTCTGCATAGTAGTCTCCCTTTGCTTTCTTAATTGCAGCATAATAGTCTCTTTGCATCTCTCGGAGTCTCGCCTTGGCAAGTAGGCAGTACTCTTGCCTCCATACTCGTTCCTGCCCCTTACAACCTATTTTTAAGATTTTCCATATACCAAGGGGCAGCAGGAACGGCTCTAGGCCGTATTGGCCTTTTTGGCTGTGGAAGCAAGCTAACCGAGGACCTGATCCAAGTCGAGAAATTCTCTACCACTTCTTCTAAGTTACTGGCCTTGTCCGGAAGAGTGTGAGTCAAGGATGCGGCTAATGCTGGGATACTGATTTTCTGGGGAAAAGGGGCCTGCTGTTTTTTTGCTACGGAGCAAGTTTTATCAATCTTCCAGGTAAAACCTACCAAATAGTGGTCTGACCATATAGGTGGACGGGGGTGTCAAATATCATACTAAAATTAGTGTAGACAAGATCAAGACAATGTCCTCTAGTATGAGTAGCGACCTGATCCTGAGTCCTAAGATGCGCTAAAGCGCATAGTTCACCCAGGTCTCTAGTCCCCGGGGCTGTGGCCACATCCATATGGATATTAAAGTCCCCCACGAGCAGGAACCTGGGGAATCTCAACGCTCTCTGGGCTACCAGCTCCTCCAGAGATTTAATGAAGGAGCCTAGGGGGCCCGGAGGGTGATAGATCAGCAGGCCGCCCAAGGTGAACTGAGCCGACAGAGCAATCGGGAATTCCAATGCTTCCCCATCCTCTATAGCATCAGAATGTTCCATTATCAGTGACCATTTATCCCTATAAATCACCGCTAGTCCTCTGCCTTTGCCCGAGCTGCGATCTAACCTACTTATCTTATAACCCCTAGGTATCGCCAGCTCTATCGTAGGTGCACAGAAGGTGCGAAGCCACGTCTCTGTGACAAATAAGAGGTTGAGCGAGTTGTCGATTATCAATTCGCGGACCTCCTCTGTATGCTTAACGAGGGAACGTGCATTAATGAGGGCAGCACGAATTCTAGAGTCAGTGTCACCTTTATCCGGCGGGATCGGGGTGGAGAAGGATGTACCCAATTGAAAATGACATGCAGGGCATGACCCCTCAAAGTAATGATGGGCTTCCCTTGGTCTGTCATAGCGGCACTGGTTGAGGGATAGAAGTCGATCTCTACTATATTTGATGGGGGATTGTCCCTGGTGGTGCCCTAAACGAGCAGTGCCTCTGGCCCTGTGCGCTGCCGGGGCGCGGACGGGCGCAGACGGGCTTACCTTTGGCGCACCTTCGGCGCGCGCCATCGACGCACCCGCTGCGCCCGTCCTCTGCGCTCCCGGAAACACATTTGCTTTTTATGCCCTGCCTCCCAAAAAGCGCTAGACAGATAACTCCGGTCAGGCTTTAGGGACCACTCTGCCCAAAATGGCGCCTCGCCCTCCACTCAAACAGCACAGTCAGCTGCGGTGGACCGGGGCGAGGGAGGCCACAGGAGGAACTGAAATGTGCACCAAATGCAGTGAGAAATACGAGGATTAAAAGCGGTGCTCAAACATGGTAAGTGATGTTTTTTTATAAATGATGAATTAGGCGCCAGCATCTAAATCATGCGTGCGCACACTGAGTCGCCTGACAAGCTTGTTGCTGTAAATGGCGAGCTCAAAGATGGGAAATCCGCTCACACTGTCACAGAATCCCACCAACAAACCCCAGGTGCTGCCACCAACCTGAGCGTTCGCCCACTGTGGTCAATCGTTCGGTCCATTCACCCCCCCCCGATGAGCTGGGATACAGAATGGACAACCACAACATGCAACTTGGAGGCTATCTCAGGGTGACATATGGAAGAGGTAGGAGCGGCTCGTTCCCCGCCCGACTTCAGTCACATTACAGGTCTGACAGGAGACATTGGCGGCCATGGACTGGCGGAATAGAGTCACATGGGCGTCCCCATTGGGGGATTCCGTGAAACTGGGTCTATTAGCAAGGCAGCAGGGCTTCAAGAAGTGGTACTTGATAGGCATCTCGAGGGTGGGGGACTTATAGGTGGGGGAAGGTGCTTCCCTTGTCTGACCTACAGAGGGACTACCAACTGGTGAACTATGAAGCCTTCTGATATCTCCTTGTCAGTCAGGCGTTGAGGACAGGCCGGGACTGGCCATAGCGGGCACCGGGCAATCCCCCGGTGCGCCGTACGAGTGGGGGCCGGTTTTGGGCCCATAGGGGCTGTTTTTGTTACAGGGCCGTTTTTGCAGCATAGCTGCAAAATCGTCCCTGTACCAAAATCGGCCGAAAACCGGCCCCGTCAAAGAGCTCGGCGGCACTCCCAACCCCCCGAGTGGGGAGGGGGGGCCGGCCGAGCACTTTGCCGGGGCCGGTTTTGTTTCCCAGTCCGGCCCTGGTTGAGGGGAGCACTGCCAAAAGGGGAGGAGCTCCCGGAATCTTTCCCCCTGGAGGACAGATTGCTAGATGACTATATGGAGCAGAAGGCCATATACCTCAAATACTGCAAAATCCTTAATAGCCCCCTGGAACTCTTGTCCACCCTCCAGGAGCACTAAGAAAATGACCTCTAACATCTGGAGGAGGATGAATGGCTATGGCCTCCACTAAAGAGGTGGCCTTTAGATCCCGCTTTAAATTGATGCAGCTCAAAATTTAAATCAGAACATACTTCTCCTGTACTACATTAGTCAAAATGGGGAGGTCTGAGTTGGCGCTATGCCCTTAGGGGTGCAAGCAGGAGGGCACCTTTTCTCACATGATATGGGGATGCCCGACACTTCAGAACTATTGGGAAAGCGCACTGTCCGGTATTCAGAATGTATGCAATATTACCATGTCCAAATAGCCAAAATGGTGTCTTTTGAATATTTGGGAAGAGACAGAGCTCAATAGCAAAGAGCGCCTCTGTGTGACATTAGGATTTATGATCACCAAAAGAAACATAGCCAAAATGTTGAGGGCCGCATTGATCCCCCACACTGAGTGAGTGACGGATGGATATGGACTGTGCATGCTGTCAGAGAGGGCAGTCTACGAGAGCTGGGGGTCTCCCGATAAGTGAAACAAAGTATGGTGGGAGTGGAATGAATACCCAGGGATGATCTGCATGACAGTTGCATGTGAAAGGCCTACAAAACGCTCTGGGGGGGGGGGGGAGGGGTCCGACTGGTAGAAGAAGACCTAGAGGCGGGGTGAGGCTAAGATATGTAGTGAATGTAATTGTTGTCTTAATTTGCCCAAGATGGGACTACGGATCCAATGTCATGTCATGTAATGGATTGTCATCGCACTGCTATGTTTACTTTCTGTAATAAAAATATTTAAAAAAAATAAAATAATGGCATGAGTGGCAGGCATTGTTTTTTTAATGTATGTTGACTTATTAAACTCTGTTGTTGTGCTCATCTCAAATTAGACAGACATCGCCATCATGTGGTGGACTGTCGCTAGAGCCAGTGCTGACAATTTAGTGCCAGTGCCGAGCACCAGAAACCCCTGGCTCAAATTAAGCACTGGAGTGATCTGTTTTCACTAGAGAGTTATTGGAAGGGTTGAGTCATGGTTTGATCTAGGGAAATTCACGTTCGTCAAGTGGTGAAGGGAGCTTGTGGAGAAGAGTGTGCCCTTGGGTTATTTTGGACCTTCACAGCTACCCTTTGGGCCAACAGCAGCAGTGTGGTCCACCATCTTGTCCTTGGCTCGCTAGTGGCTGTGTTAACGAGCCCCGGCGAAGCTTAGAAGACAATGTACTTTCTCTGGTGACTGATGAAGCAAGGAGCTGCATTTGAGCTAGGATGTGATGTGACCCTCTCAATAGTTATTGACAGGCTGCTTATCATGGACAATCAGAGCACAATAAAGATGGGAGGTCAACCCACTAACTATTTAAAGATGAGTGATCAGGGGTGCACTGCTCTGGAAGGCAGGCTTCACAGGAGCTGCTGTGTAGATACATCAGATCTCTGACAAGAAGGAGTTGCAAAGGAGAGAATGAGAGTGGATTTGGAAATTGAATAAGGTGCAACAAACTGCACAAGAGGTCTCGCACAAGAATGTTAATGTTTGCAGCTGATGTTTTGTCACAGCCCAGATTTCAGTGCCTTGTTCCCTGCTGACCTTTATCCCTGAAATTGTCCACAGTATTGGTCTTTTGTTTGGCTGAGGGTCTGTCAAACATCTCTTAATTCCCTTTACACTTCTGCAGAGGGACCCATGTGCAGCTCGCTCAAATGATGTCTAAAGTGGCAAAGCGTTCAGCAGTGTGTCAAACAGTCAACACTCTGTCTATGAGATGTCTCTGATTGCTATTGAAATAGTGAATTCAGACTGAAAGCATCGTTAACAGTGGAAACTCAACTTTTTTAATGTATCTTATGGCAAGCAAAATTGCAATAGCAGTGCCTTGAAATACTTTCTAACGCATGTTATTCATGGAAAAATATTTTATAAGTATTATGAGTCTATAATATATGGGATAAAGTACCCCCTGCCATAAGTTATAAGGATATTGCAAGTCACCAAGGTATTCCATGACCATATAGAGGAACGAGGCCAAAGGCTGAAGTTCTTTATAAGGTTATGGAACTCCAAGGTGACTTGCAATATCCTTATTATGTATGGTGGTGTTTAGACATAATATCTGAAACATAAATATTGTGGGCCAAAATAGTGTGTCAAGAATACAGAGGACAAAAATATTGTGAAGGTAAGTTTCTATAGGTAAGCAACGTTTTACTGTATATAACTCCACATCTATGTACCTTGACCATATCTGTATGGTCAATGTACGTAGATGTGGAGTTACGAATAGTAAATCTATGCTTACCTATTTGCACTTACCTTCTTGATATTTTGGTCCTTGATATTTTTGGACACAATATTATGTCCACATAATATTTCTTTTTTTTTTTTTAAATTCAAATCATTTTTATTGAGAAAAAGAACAGAAATATAATACAATAAGGCTTCTAATACAGAGATTGAATCAAATGTGCCGCTCGACGACAATACAAAACTGAAAGAAAATCAAAGTCACAGTCGTCTGGTGATGCCCGGAACAGGTCTACATGTGGATAAGTACACAAAAGAAATAAAGAAAGAGATAAATAGAGAAAAGTAGTTACATGAAGATCAAGGCTATCAGCAATTAGGTCAGGCACCGGACTACGCAATGTACAGGCGCGCCATGGATAAATACAGCATTCAGTGGTACATCATCACGGGGGATCAAAATGAAATGAAGACATATCAAGTGATTTCCAGAGTCTCTTATTAGACGATCGCCAGGCAGCAGATTGCAACGCCGGATTATCCGCTCCCCTCAGAAACTAACTTCTGACGTGTTTTTCCATTTACATAAAATCACCTTACATGCCAGTGTAAGCATCAAGTCTAAAAGTTGGCGGTCCTGTGCATTTGGCAAGCGTGGTTCAAGAGCCCCCAATATGACATATACAAATTCCCTCACCGGGTGTAGATGAAAAACATGGTGTATGCAATCGAAGATCTTCCCCCAATATGTCTGTAGGGAGGGGCAGTGAAAGAGCATATGTGCTAGATCGCCATTCCCAGACTGGCAATTCCAGCAAGTGGGAGTTTCTCTCAAATGGCACTTGAAAAGTCTATCTGGGGTCCAGAACGTCCTTTTCAGTAACATGTATTTCGTCTGGGAGAGGATTGGCGATACCTTATTGGATAAAGCGGTTCTGTGGATTATGTCCCAGTCCAACGTAATACCTGTGGAATTGAACTCCGTTTCCCATTTGAGTTCAACTTGTCTGTGTGATTTCCTGGGCACAGGAAGTAGTAGCTTATATACTTTAGATACGAAGTGGCCGGCGGTCATGAGACGTGGTAAGTGGGTCACGAGCCAAGGTGTGCAAGGATTAAGACCACGAGCAGATATTATGGCTTTCAATTTCAAGAATTCGTAGTAGTCCATGGATGTTAAATCATGTGTTGTCTGCAGTGTAGAGAAAGGGAGGGGTTGCGTACCGTCATAAAGGTCTGTTACCATATTAATGCCTTTCTTGGACCAAGATTCCCAATATAGGGTTTTACTGTCAGAGTTAAAGTAAGGGTTCCTCCATAAGGTCATGAACGTGAACTTTCTGATTGTTAGGTTAGTTTTGTGGGCCTGGTCGAGTCTTAACAGAGCACGTCTGGTATTCAACATAATGTATTTGGAATGAGGCAGGTGAGATAGGTCCATGGTGAGCAGGGCCGGAAGTGGTGAGTGTGCATTGATAGATTTCTCAATAGTTAACCACATTGGGACATAAGAGGGGTTGTCGACCAGCCATTGCGCCCCCTGCTTGCAGAGGAACGCTGTCTGGTAGTTCCTAAAGGAGGGAAGGCCCAGGCCGCCCGTTTCTTTTGCTAGTTGCAGCTTTCTCAGTGATATCCTGGCTCTCTTACCCTGCCACAGGAAACCACCAAACAATTTGTCCACCTTAATTATGAAGTCATCAGTGAATGTCATAGGGAGCATGCTGGCCAGGTAATTTATCAACGGGGTGGCCATCATTTTAAGGGTTTCCGTCCTGCCCCACCAGGAAAGAAACTTGGGTGACCATCCATCCAGTAATGCGGATATCTTTTTAAGGGTTAACGTTTCATTGATTTTTAAAGTGGAGAGTAGATCTCTATCAAAATCCAGACCCAGATACTTAAAACAGTGCGGCTGCCAGGTGGGACCCGAGTCTCCAAGGATATCTCTACTGCCTATATGATTAAGTAGTTTAAACTCGGTCTTCTCTTGTCCTTGTTCAGTTTATACCCCGAGACCCGGGAGAACTCGTCGATAGTTGCCATGAGTGCGGGAATGGCCTCACCTGCTCTCTCTGACATTATTAGTACGTCATCCGCATACGCGGTGAGTTTTATATTACAATCCTGAAATGGGATACCAGCAATCGCGTTGTTATTCCTTATATGATAGAGAAATGGCTCGATTGCCAGCAAAAACAAAGAGGGCGATAGTGGGCACCCTTGTCTCGTCCCCTGCTGTAAGCGTAGCGAGGAGGAGAAAGAGCCACCTGCTCTAACCTTTGCCGTGGGACAGGAGTAAAGGGACATTACTAGTTTCGTGAATGTTACCCCCAGATTGAATTTATGTAAGACTGCTTCTATGAAGGCCCAGTCGACTTTGTCGAAAGCCTTTTCGGCGTCTAGGGTTATTGCCGCCATGGGTGTGTCTAGGAGTTTCGCTTTTTCCAGAACATGCGCTAATACCCTGGTGTTGTCGCTGGACAGTCTGTTTTTTAAGAACACTGCTTGCGAAGGATGAATTAGTTGAGGGAGTACTTGCTGGAGGCAAGCAGAGAGGATCATGGCTAAAATTTTACAATCGAGATTAATGAGGGAAATGGGCCTATAGTTTTTTGGGAGAGAAGGATCTTTACCATCTTTTGGGAGGACTGCAAATATGGCTTCAGACAATGTTCCTTTAACTTCCCCTGTGTCGTTTATTTCCCAAAAGAGGTGGTGGAGAGGTTCCACCAACAGAGAGGAAAAGGTTTTATAATATTTAGCCGTGAACCCATCGGGGCTGGGGGCCTTACCGCATTTTAACGATTTAATGGCCTGCTCTATCTCGGATGTCTCGATCAGTGCATTGAGGGTTAGTTGCTCTTCTGATGGGAGCCTTGGGAGGTCACATTCATTTAAATAGTCCTGAATCTTGTTCTCCTCTACCGAAACATTCTTGGCATATAAAGCTTCATAAAAGTCTTTAAATACCTCCGCTATTTTATCCGGTTCCGAATGGGCAACCCCTGAGGCATCTTAAATGATATTAATTGCGTTCTTCTGCACTTTAAATTTTAAGTATGCTGCCAGGCTCCTACCCGCTTTATTTGATTCGCAGAGTTTAAACCTCCGTCTCCTATCTAACCACACTCCAGCTCTTTCGCTCACTATTTTATGATATTCATACTTCTTGTTAGCCATTGCATTCACGTTGCGCCATCCCCGTCTCTCTGATGTCTGCTTTCTAGGTGCAATATTTCACGTTCTAAGGTTTCTAATTTTTTATTGTGATCCTTGTTCGTCGCTGAACGAATCCTAATGCACACCCCCCGAATAGTGCTTTTAAGGGCTTCCCACCGAATGACTTCGGAAGTATCTCCCCTCTTATTAAGGTCCAAATATGATTCAATGGCAGACTGTATAGCAGCCCGGTGTTGCTCCTTATTTCACATTGGTGAGTGATAGGGAGATGCATGAGTGGTCAGACATAACTCTTGGCTCTAGTGACGTATCATCTATTCTTGGTACCCCATTTTGTGTTATAAGAAGATAGTCGATCCGAGAATAAGAATCATGCGGGGAAGAATAGAATGTGTAGTCCCTGCTCGTGGGATTTTGTAGTCTCCACGAATCAACAAGATGGAAACGGCTGCATAACTTAATAAAGACTTTGTGGGATTTGTTTGGCCTAAAGGGGCATCGCGAATCTCTATCGAGGGTTGGGTCCATGGGGGGATTAAAGTCCCCAGCCACTAGGTGTACGGCTGAGTCTGGAATGGTTTCAATTTGTTTAGCTAGCTCCGTCCAGAATTTTAGGTCGCTACTGTTTGGGGCATAAATGTTGGTGACATGTGTTGTCTTTGGTTAGCCTAGCTGTAACCCACCATCCCTTATCATCTGCAGTGGTTGAGAGCAGTTCAACCTTTGATTTTTTCGCTATTAACACTAGCACCCCATTCTTCTTCCCCACTGCTTCAGCCCCCACAACCCGGAGTAGTATTTATTCCTTAACGTGTAAAACTGTTTAGCGTCAAGTTTAGTTTCTTGCAACAGGACAATATCCCCTTTCCGTCTGCGCAAATAGTCTAGTATCTTTTGTCTCTTGACAGGTTGGTTCAAGCCTTTTACATTCAGGGAAAGTATTTTTAATTTGTCCACAGTGGACACGCCAAGCGGTGTATTAATTGGGGAATGCACCATCTGGAAATATCACCATCATTACATAATTCACACGTCCCCTGGTTAGGCATACGTGTGCCAAGAGCCTCAACAACCCAAGCCACTGCTCAAGCCCACAATGGATCCCCAGGCCCCAAGCCGCTATTCGTGCCCACTGTGGTATGAATGCAACCCCTTGTGTATTGGAAGTGATGTACCCAAGAGTGTTGCCAAGCACAGCACCAGACCAGCCTAGATGGCAAATAGTCGCATCATTTTGTGAACATGACATGTAACTGTCGCTCACTATCAGAACAAAAAGTAAAAGAAGAAAAAGACACAATCCATACATACCCCCTCCCAACCCCTCTTTCCCCCCACCCTGCCCTCCCCAAAAGTAAGCAATGGGCAACGTGACTTGAGAAAAATCGCAGCATTTTCTTCCCGTGGTACCATAGCATCATTATATACATTGGAACTGTAGCATAAAGTAAACTTTGGTAACTATAACAAGAGATGCATACCAACATCATAATTTCAGACACATGAAAATTGAGGCAGAAGCCCCTCTATTTAACGAGCATGAGGCGAACTTTGTGCTTCGGGCCAGTGCCTCACTTTAACGTACCTATTCGGACAAACCGTTATCAGGAGCAAGCTTTATGTAACGAGTAACACAGTAATAGGACGGATCAATATGGTGTAGTGAGGCAAACTCGACACAAGGTATGTATAGGCAACAATATGTATATAACATGGTGACTATTACACCGATTTGACTAGTGAAGAGATGTCAGCAAACCACCAACAGGTACTCGGTAGATTATCAATAGCATCGTTATGCCATGTAAGGCACAGTACAATTGTCAACATTTATAAGTATAAGAAGACTTATCAATGACCAGTGCGTAACAGAATATGAGAGAATGTCATTAGTCAAACAGCTTGTAAGCAAGAATACTCATTTGTAGCCGGATGCAGAGGCCGCCATATTGCCAGGACCATTGGTGTCCATATCATGTTCCTCGGGCCCATCCAGCAACCTTTTGAGCTTTGTAGGGTCTGAGAATATATGCGGGGATCCCTGAATGATCACTCTGTATTTCGCTGGACCTATGAAACCATACTGATATCCCATTGACTTAAGCCGAGGACAAAGCGCTAGAAATGCCTTCCTTACATCTACCGTTTCCTTGCTGTAGTCCTGCGAAATATATATTTTGGCGTTTTTCCATAAAATGTGGTTGTGTTTCCGAACAAAGGCAAGGATCTGTTCCACGTGCTGATAACGTAATGGTTTGCAAACGATGGGTCTAGGGCCTTTCTGGGTGTTGGTAATCCTACCCGGCACTCTGTGAGCCCTGTCGAATTCCAAGGGTTGGTGGAAGGTCATGTTGGTGGCTTGTGCGAACCATGATTCTAGGAACAGCACACAGGAGCCCTGTGAAAATTCGGACCCCTCCGGTATGCCGAAAATACAGAGATTCCCCCTCCGATTTCTGTCCTCCAATTCGGCCAACCTCCTTGTTGTTTGGTCTGAGGCTATGGTTAGACATTTGAGAGCGCCACAGGTCTTGATTTCTGTATCCTCCAGTCGACTAATTCTTGATTCCGTTTCAGCCAGCCTTGCGTTGGTATCACGTATATCCTGTCTAATTGCCACCACCTCCTCCTCAGTCGATTTGGCCAAGTCTTTTACCTCGTCAAGCCTGCTTAGTATCATTTCTATTGCTTCATTAGTGTCTTTCTTGCCCTTGATGGGTGAGCCTGGGTTCGAGTGGTCAGATTTGACCCTTTTCAGGTTTTTTGCTTGATCCTTGTTCTCCATAATTACTGCTTTCAATCCTTAACGCCTACAAGTGGCACAGTTGAGCAACAATCACAGCAGGTACGTGAGGCAACGAGAACTGATTTATGTGCCAATTCCTTGATGGCGCTTAGATGAAGTACACGTGGATAGCCAGCCATCAGTGATTTAGAGGCAAGTTCACAGTCTATAGCAGAGCACCAGCGTGGCGTACTTACGCGAGGTGGGGACAGTTCAGAGTGTTGCAGGTACGGTGCAGTGGTTAGCGACCCTCAGAAAACATTCGCAGTGATTAATCAAGTGTGAGACATCTGGTTATTGTGGTCCCTGTCACTAGCCTTCATTTGTTTTAGGTCATCCCAGATGGAGTAATTGTCCGCTTCACAGAATCGGCATTGACAATATTGCAGAAGGTATTTGGATCCCTTATTAGAGGTGGGCACCCCTGATTGACGTTGGTACGCTCGCTCCTGCCTTCAGTTTATTGGGCTGGTTTACAGTGCACATTGGAGATAAATTGCAGTTTGCTCGCTCTGCTTATTATGAGAACTCGTGTCCGCCATTATATGGACGCTCCCCTCCCTCTATTGTAATCCAGATCAGATAGCGGTGTGTCACGCATGGACAACAACTGTGCAATGACACATAGCGGTGCGTCACGCATGGACAACAACTGTGCAATGACACATGGACACATGGACAACAACCGCGCAATGAACAGGACTTATGGTAGTGAAGCTGTGGCTTTAGTGGTGACGAGCCCTGATATGGTGTTCAAATGCGCGCGACCCAAATATTCATCAGGAGCCGCTAGGCCTTCGTATACATCCGGCGGATCACTGACATAATATCGACTTACCAAAATATCGAGGTAAAAATATAGAATGCCAAAATATTGATTTCCTATCTACAAACAGGTAAGTACAAAAATATTGACTCCAAAATATCGATAGGAAAAAATATAGACAGTCAAAATATCGATTTTTTAAAATATCTTAAAAGTAATTTTAAAATACTATAATAATAATTATAATTAATTTAAACATCCTTAAAATACTTAAATAAACTTAAAATTAATAAATAATTATTGTAATTAAAAAATATGGTGTGTATCACTTACAACGCAACTTTTACGTCGTAATGCTGTTACAACGCAGCTATTACAACGCAGGATCCATTACAACGCATGGCATTACAACGCATGGCATTACATCGCAGATGCTATTACAACGCATACCATTACATCGTAAGTATTGGTAAGTATATAATTTATTTTAATTTTATTTAATATTATATAAATGATTTAATTAATATTAATTATAAATAAAAATAAATAAAAATATTTATTTATGTTTTTAAATATTATAAATTAAATTTATTAATGTAAGTAATTTTTTAAATAAATATGAGTATAGGAGTATATGTATTGGTGTACTGAGGTTTTAGGGCAGGGTTTGGGTTTTGGGGTACAGGGGTGTTTTTAGGTTTCAGGTTTGGGTTTTGGGGTACAGGGGTGTTTTTAGGTTTCAGGGTAGGGTTTGGGTTTTGGGGTACAGGGGTGTTTTTAGGTTTCAGGGTAGGGTTTGTGTTTTGGGGTACAGGGCTGTTTTTAGGTTTCAGGTTTGGGTTTTGGGGTACAGGGGTGTTTTTAGGTTTCAGGGTAGGGTTTGGGTTTTGGGGTACAGGGGTGTTTTTAGGTTTCAGGGTAGGGTTTGTGTTTTGGGGTACAGGGGTGTTTTTAGGTTTCAGGGTAGGGTTTGGGTTTTGGGGTACAGGGGTGTTTTTAGGTTTCAGGGTAGGGTTTGGTTTTTGGGGTACAGGGGTGTTTTTAGGTTTCAGGGTAGGGTTTGGGTTTTGGGGTACAGGGGTGTTTTTAGGTTTCAGGGTAGGGTTTGGGTTTTGGGGTACAGGGGTGTTTTTAGGTTTCAGGGTAGGGTTTGGGTTTTGGGGTACAGGGGTGTTTTTAGGTTTCAGGGCAGGGTTTGGGTTTTGGGGTACAGGGGTGTTTTTAGGTTTCAGGGCAGGGTTTGGGTTTTGGGGTACAGGGGTGTTTTTAGGTTTAAGGGCAGGGTTTGGGTTTTGGGGTACAGGGGTGTTTTTAAGTTAAATAAAATTCATTATATTATATTAATTACATTTCTTAATTAAAATAATTGAATTAAATACATTATTTTAAATAATTTATTTTAATTACAATCAAAAAAATATTTAAATTAAATTAATTTAATTATATTAATTAAATAAAATAAATTACAATTTTTATTAAAAATAATTTAAATAAATAGATTTAAAATTATTAAATAAAAATAATTACTATTTTAAAAAGTATTTTAATTAAAATAATTTAATTAAATTAAAATAATTACATTTTTTTTAAAAAGGTATACTTACCTATACTTACGATGTAATGCCATGCGTTGTAATAGCATCTGCGATGTAATGCCATGCGTTGTAATGCCATGCGTTGTAATGGATCCTGCGTTGTAAAAATTGCGATGTAACGGTCTGCGTTGTAAAATAACGCGTTGTAACATCATAGATCCAAAAAATATATATATTTTTAAATATATATATATATATATATATATATATATATATATATATATATATATATATATACATATTATTAACAAAACATATACAATATTTTTTCCGTAGGATAGCGAGAGGTTTAAATTTACTATTCCCACTCCAGTGAGTGCAACAATAGGGAAAGCGTTGGATAGCGTAGGGGTTAAAAATTACCATTCCCACTCCACAGAGTGCAACAGTAGGGAAAGCGTTGGATAGCGTAGGGGTAAAAATTACTATTCCCACTCCAGGAAGTGCAACAGTAGGGAAAGCGTTGGATAGCGTAGGGGTAAAAATTACTATTCCCACTCCAAAGAGTGCAACAGTAGGGAAAGCGTTGGATAGCGTAGGGGTAAAAATTACTATTCCCACTCCAAAGAGTGCAACAGTAGGGAAAGCGTTGGCTAGCGTAGGGGTAAAAATTACTATTCCAACTCCAGCGAGTGCAACAGTAGGGAAAGCGTTGGATAGTGTATGGGTAAAAATTACTATTCCCACTCCAAAGAGTGCAACAGTAGGGAAAGCGTTGGATAGCGTAGGGGTAAAAATTACTATTCCCACTCCAGCGAGTGCAACAGTAGGGAAAGCGTTGGATACCGTAGAGGTACAAATTACTATTCCCACTCCAGCAAGTGCAACAGTAGGGAAAGTGTTGGATACCGTAGGGGTACAAATTACTATTCCCACTCCAGCGAGTGCAACAGTAGGGTAAGCGTTGGATAGCGTAGGGGTAAAAATTACTATTCCATCTCCAGCGAGTGCAACAGTAGGGAAAACGTTGGATAGCGTAGGGGTACAAATTACTATTCCCACTCCAAAGAGTGCAACATTAGGGAAAGCGTTGGATAGCGTAGGGGTAAAAATTACTATTCCAACTCCAGCGAGTGCAACAGTAGGGAAAGCATTGGATAGCGTAGGGGTAAAATTTACTATTCCCACTCCAGAGAGTGCAACAGTAGGGAAGGCGTTGGATAGCATAGGGGTAAAAATTACTATTCCCACTCCAGCAAGTGCAACAGTAGGGAAAGCGTTGGATAGCGTAGCGGTAAAAATTACTATTACCACTCCAGAGAGTGCAACAGTAGGGAAAGCGTTGGATAGCGTAGGGGTAAAAATTACTATTCCCACTCCAGCGAGTGCAACAGTAGGGAAAGCGTTGGATAGCATAAGGGTAAAAATTACTATTCCCACTCCAGCGAATGCAACAGTAGGCAAACCGTTGGATAGCGTAAGGTTAAATTTTAATATCCCCACTCTAGTGAAAATAAATTAATATAAATCACATAATTATAAATTAATCAATTAATAAATTTTAATGACCAATTAAGAATTAATTAATTAATTACCAATAAAAAATTATTTAACAATTTCTTTTAAATAAATACCAATTAATTAATTACCATGTTTAATTAATTATATTAAATTACTTCCCACCCTATTCCGCTATAAACCAACAACCTGCTGCTAAAAATCAAATATTATTATTCACATAATTATCAATTAATCAATTAATAAAAATGAAATATCAATTAACAAATAATTAATTACCAATTAATAATTAATTGACAATTTATTCAAAATAAATACCAATCGCTTAATTAATTAACATATTTAATTAATTATAATTAAATTACTTCCCACACTATTCCCCTATAAACCCACAACCCACTACAGAAAAAAATATATTATTCACATAATTGTCAATTAAACAATTAATTAAAAATAATGATCAATTAACAATAACTAGTTATCAATTAAAAATTAATTAGCAATTAATTCAAAATAATTACCAATTAATTTACATATTTAATTAATTATAATTAACTTACTTCCCACCCTATTCCCCTATAAACCCACAACCCGCTACAGAAAATAAATGACAATAATTTAAATATTTATCAATTAATCAATTAAAATTAATTACCAATTATATTTTAATTATTTACCAATTATTAATTAATTAACAATTAATTCTAAATAAATAACAATAAATAAATTAACATATTTAATTAATTATAATTAAATTACTTCCCATCCTATTCCCCTATAAACCCACAACCCGCTACAGAATTATATTACTCAAAAAATAAAAATTAATATTAACTTACCTAAAAATCGATATTTGTGTTGTCTATATTATGTCTAGTCGATATTATGTCCATTCTATTCGATATTAAAATTTTCTAGTCGATATTTTGGTAGTCTATATGATGTCTAGTCGATATTATGTCCATTCTATTCGATATTAAAATTTTCTAGTCGATATTTTGGTAGTCTATATTATGTCTCGTCGATATTATGTCTATTCTATATTTTTGACTCGATATTATGTCTAGTCGAAATTAAAAACTCGATATTTTGACTGGTTACCACATCCGGCGGCAAGTGTGTTGTACGAAGCCAGGCGCGTTCATGTGCGTTAGGTGCGTTAGGTGCAACTCAAGCCCAACCATCAGTTCTGGTGTAGTTACCTCTCAAAACCAGTCATTTGTTCACTTTCGTTCACTTTCGTGTGCTTTGTTTACTGTGCAAGCCCCGATTTCCGATTATAAAAGAGTTGCGTCCGCCATTTTGAAATGTTCCATGCGTGTTGTGTGCTCCACGCCAATCAGCCTACTGGTGGCGGATAGAAGGGCAAATGGTACTCACTCATGGGCCATGAAAGCCCAGATGCTTCCTACAACCACCGATGATCCTTAGCACACGAGGGCCATGCGTGGGCAGATCGCTTGATCCTCGTCAGGGGTCGGCTGAGGCCGC
The DNA here is from genome assembly GCF_964261635.1 of Lissotriton helveticus. Lineage (NCBI taxonomy): Eukaryota > Metazoa > Chordata > Amphibia > Caudata > Salamandridae > Lissotriton > Lissotriton helveticus. Next base: position 1,161,478,994 of record NC_136071.1, on the reverse strand, counting down.
CGTGTGATTGGTCTCCCGCCGATGCCAGGCGCGGAGCCCTCGGGGTTATTCACGATTTGCGTCGCTCCTCTGCGCCTCTATGCCCTGTAAGACCGTTCATTATATTCCCCTCACATTCCGATCCACGAATTTAGTGACAGCGTTGGTTTTGGACCGACGTTAGATGTTCCAATCCCGTAAATGAGCCTTCGTCACAGGAGGAGAAAAGCACTAAGCCGCCATTTCTCTCGGCGTCCAAACCACACCCCCCCCCATAATATTTCTTTTTTTAAGTTCAAGAGAATTTTATTAAACAAGAAAAGGTGTCAGTACATTATATAAAGGTGATACAAAGATAGGAGTAATAATAGCCAAATAAAGCATTGCATCAATAGTAATAAGTAGAGTGGGCTGTGAAGAGACAAATGAGGCTGTACAATAAAAAGATAATAAAATAAACAATAATAAAACATGGTAAAAATTAAGTGCTTAGGAATGGTAAGGTCAATCAAGGGGGTTTAGAGACTTCTTGCTGAGTGGGAGGTAAGTGAAATGATCGCTTAGCACAAACATCAAAGTTTAGCGTTATAGGAAGCCACAGATTACTACGTTTTGTTGCCATGTGAGGAGGAAAAACAAAGGCAGTATCCAGTCTATGATTATGACAAACATAACATTGAATAATACCAACAACAAGAGAGAGAGGGAAGAGACACTCTCAGTCCCCCAGGTTCTATTTATAAACAACAGAAGAGTTTCTGCACAGGGAAAACAAGTATCCAGCACAGGATATCGAGAGAAGAAAGGAGTCGACCTAAGAAAAAGTCACTTAGGGACTTTTTAGGAAGCCCTCACTCACCACCCTGGGTGGTGACATGCTTCATCATCGGGCCCACCAGGAGAAGCTGAATGCCTCCCTGGTGTGCTGCAACGCCAGATTACTGCGGGGCTGGTTGTGTGACAGTAATGTGCAAAAAATTGTGAATTTAAAAATGCCAGCAGACTATACCTTGCAAAAACCTTTATTCAGTGGTTAGCTGGGCATAGGATAAAATCAATGTGTCGGGAAATTTACCAACTATTGTGTTGGGTGTTTTCCCCTTTAGAGTGGGGTCAACATGTTTCTGCCCTTATGTGTAAAGGTATTACGGGGCTTTCGTCAGGACCATGTAATCGTGTACCTCAGTGGTATGGACGCGCTAAGGCCCACCCTTGCCAGAGGACGTGAAAGTTAAAAGTAAAGTGTAAAAGGTTGTGCAAAAAAACAAACCAAAAAGTGGTGGTTCGCAAAAATTATGCGAAACCTGTGGTTTGTTAGTTAAAAGATCCACACTTCATGGGTCTCGGGAGGGGGGTGGTGGCGACAATGGCACACCGCCCGCAACGCCAAACACCCGCTCGGCACCTAGCGGTCTCCTCTGCCGGACCCCGTGGATCATAACATAACATTGTACCACCATGCTCTAAATGAGATATTTGTAAAAAATTTCCAATTAACAGTAATTTGTTGGAAGGCAACAGCTATCAGTAAGTCAATGATCTGAGCATTGAATGTAGTATGATCCCAGCAGGGAGAAAGACTCCCTAAAAAAATATGACTAAAAGAGAAGGGGATTTGAGTGTGAAAGATATCATTAATTTGGGACCAGATTTGTTTCCAGAAAGTATGAATGACAGTGCAAGAAAAAAGCATGTGGAATAGGGTTGCATTTGGTGAAGAGCAGGACCAACAGAGATCAGAGACTGAGGAGAACTTTTTACTCAACGTATGTGGTGTAAAAAGAAGTCTGTTATAAATAAAAATAAAAGTGTCTGTGTGAGAGTGGCAGCTCTAGAAGATTTGCGAAGTTTGGTCCATAATTTGTCCCAGAGAGAGATGGGCCAGGAAGTGGCAAAGTCACATTCCCATTGCTCCTCTACCTTAGATTTTGGCCGAGGCGAAGTTGTTGTGCGGAGAAATTTGTAAATAAGAGAGGCTTTAGATGAAGCAGATAACAAGGTTATGCCTAACAAAGTTGTGAGGTTGGGTTAGGGGATGCAAGGCGAGTATGAGAGTGTAAGAGACGGGTATAAGTGGATAAAACCGCTTCTTTAAGTATGAGGCATTTACGGGCAAAAGAAGCAGGAAGATTAAAAGACTGGCTGAGTGTTCGAAAAGGTAAGAAGGTAGCATTATAGAAAAGTTGGGAGACCCAAATTAATCCCCTTTGCCTCCAAGACTTCCAATAAAAGGGTATAGCATTGATAAGGAGACTCCTATTATGCCAAATGATAGTGATGAGAAAATCAGCAACCGTGGAGGGAGGGGTAGGAGAGGAAGATAAGAGTAATTTGGTAGTGAATCTATGTATAGGAGTGGATAATAACTGTGGTTTACGAGAAAAAGAAAGAAATTCAGCAAAAGTAAATGGGGAGAGTGAGAGACGTTCTACTGTAACCCATAAGGGGCAAGCATCATCAGGGCGTCACAGCCAAAAAGAAGCTTGCCGCAAAAGGAAAGCCTTGTGGTATGCTGGAAAGTCTGGAAAATTGACTCCGCCTTCTGATTTGGGACGTGTTAGCCTGAGAAGAGACATGCGAGGTTTTTTGCCCAGCCATAGAAAGGAAGAAAGAATGGTATTAATTTTCCTAAAAAACTTCGTGGGAATAGGGACTGGGATATTGGAGATAGTATAAAGAACGATAGGGGATAACATAATTTTAATGGTGTCAAGGCACCCCCACCATGAAAGATAGAGGGGATGCCACCGAATTGTGAGATCGGAAAGCTTCTGGATACATTTATTAAGACAAAGCGAGACTGTATCGACAGTGGAGGGGGTAACATGTAATCCCAAATATTTGATATGAGAGGGACTCCAAGTGAAGTTGGAAGCAGAAAAGTCAGGTTTGAAAGTAAATTTTGTTAAGGGTAAAATGTGGCATTTGTCATTATTCAATTTATATCCAGATATCTGTGAATATTCATGGACTTCAGCAAGGAAGGCAGGAATGGAGTCAGTAGGGTTGGATATAAAGAGCAGGATATCGTCTGCATAAGCAGCAAGTTTAATGTGGGATTGTGATGCCTGGAAACCATGTATGTTAGGATTTTGACGAAGCTTGGAGAGAAAGGGTTCTAAAGCTAAATTAAAGAGAAATGGGGATAAGGGACAACCTTGTCGAACCCCCCTGCCCAAATCAAAAAAAGAGGAGACTAAACCATTCGCACAGACCGCTGCTCTTGGATTGGAATAAAGGAAGGAAATTAAGGAAATAAATTTAGGACCAAAATCAAACCATTTGAGGGTAGAGAAAAGATAAGTCCATTCCATTCTGTCAAACGCTTTCTCTGCGTCTAATGCAATTGCCGCCAAAGAGTTTTGAAAGCGTGAGGATTTAGATAAAACATTGAATAAAAGTCTAGTATTATCAGTAATAAAGCGTCCCTTAACAAATCCAGATTGTTCAGGTCCCAGTAAGTCAGGCAGAAAGGGGTCAAACTGTGCAGCAAGTGATTTAGCATATATCTTATAATCAATGTTAACCAGGGAAATTGGTCTATAATTTTTACAGTATTGAGTGTCTTTCCCTTCTTTAGGTAAAATACAAATGTGAGCATCTGAAAAAGTACCCGGGTAACGAATGAATCTATGAGGGAATGTAATTTAGGTAGTAGCAATTTAGAAAAGTGAAGGTAGAATTCAACTGTGAACCCATCTGGTCCAGGGCTTTGTCTTTCTTGAGAAGTTGGAGGGCAGTGAGTAACTCTGGTTGGGATATGTCTGATTCCAAAGAGGTTAAGTCAATAGGAAAGTGGTGAGGTTGTTGGATAGTAGAGAAAAAATTAGAGAGAGAATGGGCAGTAGGTTGAGTCTCAGAGGAATAAAGGGTAGTGTAAAAATGGGAAAATTCATCTAAGATATCAATATCCTTATGTTTAAGAACAGAATTGTCATCAAAAACAGATTCAATATTCAACTTATTGTGTTTGATTTTCAAATAATTAGCCAAAATTTTCCCCGCTTTATTCTTCCCACCATAAAATTTCGAACTAGATTTCAACAGATATAAAGAAGCATCTTCTGTGGATTTTTTGTTAAATTTCATCTTGGCGTCAATAAGAGCTGTCAAACCTTCCTGTGAATGAGAGGTGTAATAGGAGTGTTTCAAACCCTTTATTTTTTGGAGAAGATCACTAGTGTACGCACGAGCAATCTTTCGTTTCTTAGCCACGTAACCAATGATGAAATCTCTAGCTGTGGCCTTGAATGCATCCCAAATAGTGTGTCTGGGGATAGAAGGGGTATCGTTAATGTAAAAAAATAATTTAAAAAATCAATAAAAGAGGCAGTAAATTTAGGATCCAAGAGCAGAGTATTATTAAAACGCCACCTCTTAGGCCCAGTAGTTTTAGGTAAGATATCAATGTTAATGGAGATGGGAGCGTGGTTGGATAATAAAGTAGGGCCAATTTCTGCGAGGGTGAGAGTCTGGGAAATGTGATGGGAAACAAAAATTTTATCAATTCGTGATTGTGAATGATGAGAAGGGGAATAAAAAGTAAACTCTTTAGTTGTCAGATTGCACAAACGCCAAGCATCAACAAGTTTATGCTGTGAAACTGCTTGAACAAAATGTTTATGCGGTTTGTTGGGAATGAAAGAAGCTTTGGAATGTCTATCCAAAAAAGGATCAAGAGGTTGATTACAGTCCCCTGCCATAATAAAGTTATCATCAATGAATTTTGTTATGCGGGTGGCCATCTCATGCCAAAAGGTAGGGTTGCCTCCTGTGGGAGCATACATATTTAGAAGAGAGAGTGGAACACCCCGCAAGGAAAGCTTGACATATAACCATCTACCATCAGAATCTGACTCAGTAGCCAACAAAGAGTGAGAAAGAGATTTACGAACTAGAATAACCACACCATTGCGTTTACCATCACCAGGAGCATAAAAGACTTCACGCACCCAACCTCTTTTAAGCTTGACAGATTCAGCTTCAGACAAGTGGGTTTCTTGCAAAAAAGCAAAGTCTACATTCAGTTTGGCTCGGTGAGTTAGAATTCGTTGTCTCTTAATGGGAGAGTTAAGACCTTTAACGTTCCATGAAACAATACGCACTGACATTAAAGGCAATAAAAAATATGAGAATGAATGATAGCAAAACAATAAGAGAAAGCCTCACGATGAATAAAATCGAAGAATGATGAAAAAAGGAAAAATAGAAATAGGAAAATAGAAAAGAAATGCGCATTAGAGGCCATCATTTAACCAGAAGAATAGGAGAGCTAGAGAAAAAAAAAAAAGGGAAAATGTTAATTGGACTAAAATAAAAAAAAAAAGATAATGAGCCATGTCTACAGCACCAAGAAAAATCAATAGATGAAGGAGAGCAATGAGGAGGAAGAGAGGATAAAAGAAGGAATGACACCTGACTGAAAAAGAAGTAGAATGGAACAGGAAAGGGAAAAGCAAAGACCAGTAAAAAGATAGAAGATAAAACATTGGAGAAAAAAAAACATACTTACAAACGAGGGAAGGTGGGGGATAATGACCAGGAACAAAACCAGGAGAAAAAGGGAGGGACGGGTGGAGCCACATCGGGCAAGGCAAGCTTCCAGGGCAGCGAAACGGACAACCGGGAGAACACCATGGATCGGGAGGTAAAATCTACAAATAACATGAGGAGAAAAAAAAAAGAAAAGTGATATCGTAAGGTGAGGGATGGGTGTAGAGAGATGGGCAAGAGTAACAAGTAAGCAAACAATGAAGAGGAAATATGAAGAAGAAAAACAGAATGACATCATATGTAGCACGTACAAACGTATAAATTCATGCAACAAGAACAATAAACATGAGAACGAAGCAACAATCAAAAACAGGATATGGAAAAAGGGTAAACACCGCAAAAATCATAAAAATAGAACCAAAAGGATCAAATTGTTCAAGGAGGGAGTGAGGAGGAGGGACCAGAAAGATTCATATCGTTCATTCCGCAGAAATTCAAGAAGCTTCTGAGGCGAGGAGGATCTTCATAGGTAGTCGTTTTGTTGTTGTATGTGACTTTAAAAAGACATGGATGAAAGAGCCCATATCTGGACCCAATGGAACGGAGGTCAGCTCGCATGTCTAGGAAAGCTTTGCGACGATTAGCAGTGGCCTTGGCGTAATCCTGCGCGAAGAATAAAGATGATCCTGACCAGGTAAGTCGAGAGAAGCTCTGGCTACCGACAAAACCTTCAGAAGATCTGTATATTCTAGGAAGTAAATGAAAACTCCTCTTGGTCTGGAGACATTTGAGGTGGAAGAGGAGGGACGACCCAGTCTGTGGGCACGTTGAATGATAAGCATTGTATCTTCTGGTAGGTGCAGGAGCTTTGGAAGGAACAACTTGAAAAAGGCAATGGAATCAGTCCCCTCGCAACCTTCCACCAGGCCGTAGATGTGCAAAATATTGCGTCGATTGCGATTTTCAAGGTCTTCCACGTGAGGCTGGAGGGAGGCGACCTGTGACGACAGATGAGAAACCTTGACAGAAGATTCCTGAAGAGAAGAAACCTCTTGCTCCACTGAGGTGACTCTTGCCTCCATTTGTGACCAATTATTCGTTAAGACTTGAAGTTTAGCGTTGGTTTCCTCCATAAAAGGACGAAGAGCCCTGATTTCCTCTAGTAAAAGCTCCGCAGACACCGGTGATAAGGGCTTGGGCGGAGAGGGAGGGTCTTTTTTCAGCCTCTTGGTAGACCCTTTCCCTGTGGCCGTGGCAGGCTCCATCGTTGAAAGCGTATCCGGAGAAGTAGGTAAATTAGAGGCTTCGTATTTGGCCAATGCGGAAAACAACTTTGAGTTTTTGACCAGGGAGCGTGCAGGAGTAACGGAGCCAGAGGACTGCTTATTTCTGCCCATAAAGTAAAGATGATGACGAAAGAATGAGCAGCCAAGGGCAAATAAACTTGAGGACAAATCCCACAGTTGTAAATTCCTAGAGAGGTCACAATAAAGGAGGCAAAATAGTCATTGTGTAGAAAAAGAGTATCGAGGAGAGGAACAAAAAATTGCACATCACAAAATGGCCGCCAGAGGTGAGGTGAAGAAAATGCCTGTAAGTGTCATGAAGGCACAGAAGCTGAAGAAATGATGCAGAAGATCATGAGGAGGGCCAAAAGAAAAAGAGAGTCATTGTCTGGTCACAGGAGCAGCAGAAAGATGAAATAGAGTCAAAAGGCAGCAGTCAGAAGAAACGCATCGCCGCGTAGCGTCAGGGAAATGCAAAAAAAGAAAAACAAAATGGCGGTCGCTGCCGAGAAAAGCCGCGACCGAACATACTCCGCAAAAATTAAGGGCAAAGCTGCCTCGAGCAACGTCGGAACAGGCGTTAGTCCATGCCCGCTACCTTCCGACAGGATGTCATGCCATGTATGTAGAGAAGCGGCGTCTCAATCCGCGGGTCCCGCCGGCGTCCTTGGAGCGCTCACCCCTGAGCCGCCATCTCCGTTCGGCGCCAAGCCACGCCCCCTTCACATAATATTTCTATTACTGATATTCTGTCAGGGATCCATGTATGCCAAGGGGTACTTTATTCCTTGTAATGCATGGTCACACCATCACCTTTGCCACAAACACTTAAATTCTAGATGTGTAGCTCTTTTATGTTAAAGAGAGAGCACTTTTGCAAACATGAAGACTAAAAATAAAATCTCTAGTGCGAAATTAAACTCATCAAACAAGCTGTTAGATATTTGTTGCAAAAAAATACTAGGATCAGTTCGATACAAGTCAGTTTTTAAAAATAATGAACAGTAGCTCGGAATGTGTAGAAAGATGCAGACAAACTCTAACTTTTCTATAATTAAGGAGTGCAAAAGATATACTTTGCCATATATATCTCCTTTTTACTTACAGCTAGATAAACAGAGCAGAAGAAAGAATACTAGAAAAGCCATGTATTGTTTTCATTCTTTTAACAGCTGCGTTTATTGTGCTCCATGACCGACCTGCCTTACCCCTCGGCTACTGGCTTTGGCAGCAGGCATTTTGACATCAGATCTGGACTGTAATAAGTTATTACAGTTGAGTTTTGATGTAATTTCTTTATAATCGGCAACTCGGTGCATCACAAGTCACCATTTATAAATAAACTACAGGCTGGTTTTTATACAGGGAGTACAAGTATTGTGACCTTATACCTCCAATTTCCTTTTACTATCAAGCGAGGCAAAAATATAAACATAACTTTTTCCTTATTATCCTCACTTAAAATTTAAATAATTCATTCAGATAGTCTTAACAAAGCTAATAACAAAGCAAGACAATTGTCAACCAACCAGTAACACATTCTCTTGGCTTCCAACTTGTACGTGACCTTTGGGACTTACCTCTGTCAGACTCTCCACAGTTAATGAATTGTCCCAAGCATGACACACTGTAGAATAAATCGCTTGCAGGCACTCTCCAGAAGAGAGACAGAAGATTTTGCCAAAAATCATCAGATTTGGCTGAGTGGGGAAGCTTGAATCCAGAGGCAGATCTGATGTCTTTAAGATCTAATTCACTAGAGTGGTCTTTGCTGTCTGTTGCCACCAAAAACAAATTGGGTGTTATGCCTGGTGTGAATAATGTCACAAGTACTGCAGAGATTATGAATTTGGGCACTGTATTCAGGGGGACCTGTTTCACCAATATATGTATGTCTTTAACAGATTTTAAAAAAGAAGGTATATCCTATTTGTGTTTGGCAGATTAATGTATCTGGGGTGCTGTTATCAATATTTAGAAATTTTAAGATGCTCTGAACTTCCCCATTCCCAGCTTTATAAAACACAGATTTCTAGCCACCAAATAACTGCTGGGTTAATAGTTCTAAATATTTTATTGATATTGAGTTTTATAATATAATAACCAGAAAAAAACTAAAACAGCAGAATAGTCATCCATTTAAGAAAATATCTGAAACCATAATAAATAAAATGCTTATCTATATTAGCATTTTATATAAACCTTCACTCATGAAACCTAAAACAGAAATAGGGCTACCTATATAGAAAAATCAAATACAGTTGTATTTTATTTAATATAATACCAAGTATTACTAAAAACATTAAGAATTAATGATGTGATAAAAGTGACATCTTATTATTAGTATTAAAAGAGAATCCAATTTCATTTCTCATATATATTATCCAATCCCACCAGGCATTTGAAGATTTATCATTAGCAGATTTCTAATTGATAGTAATGGATTTGATGACTAAATAAATTATTAAATCAAACAAAGTGAAGTTTTACCAAAAATGATTTCATATCTAATAAGATGATCAATATGAAAAAGTTGTGAGATTTTACATCACACATCAGATCAAATTATATAAATTAAAAAAAAAAATTGTGGCGAATTAGTCAAAGTCAAGAAGATTGGCATGAAAAGATAGATTGGTGTATAGGGCAAAAACTATGGATTTGCAATTAGTCCACAATTACATCAGACCGCATTTTATAAATAACAACAACAAAACTATAACAAACAAAGCATTAGAAAAGGCAGGAAGACGTTGTTTGCATTGCAAGGCCAAAAAACAACAGAAGACATTGTTATGCTAATTCTTTTTTTTTAATAGGGTCATCGAGTTAAACGTAATGTCTTTTTGGTTATATATAAGCAGTGCTTTAAATGGGCCGGTACTCACTGGTACTGAGTACCAGCACTTCTGATTTGTTTTGCTGTCAGTACCGGCACTTCTCTGTAGCCAGGGAGAGTACGGGTACCCTTATCCACGGCACGGCAGGCGCATGTTAGGTTTCTCCTCCATTGCAGGACAGATGTTGCTTTGCTTCCAAGGAGTTTGTAATGAACCGAGTTGTGAAGTAGCCTTTTGCAGAGCCCATTTGAATGTCCCCAAACCGCAGGGGTTTGAGAGGGCTTGAGTTACGTTGTGATTAACAGGACAGGATCTCTAGACAGACCCTGCACTGTCAAGCAGGTGCGCAGCGACCATTCCAGTGAAAGTGCCATCATGGCTTTCATTATGTGTAATGAGTTAATCTGTGTCATTGACACATTTCTCGTGTGCTTTAATATGTGCTGCAACTAGTACAAAAGTCATTATGTATGATCATATCTTGCCCTAGCCCCGCCCACATGCCACACCTTTATTTTTTTGAGTACCTGTACTTATTTTTTCCCATTTAAAGCACTGCATATAAGGTAACAAAAAAGGCTTATAACACTTTTTTATTCTACCTTTTCAACATGCTGCACAGCATCTACACTGCCCTACAACATACCTAAAATACATTGGCAAAGCCAATAGCTCTGGCTAAACACTTATAATCCCAAAGGCGAAACCTATTGGCTATGCCAGTGCTTGTTTAGCATCGTAAGCCAGAACCCCTCGTGTGCGCGTGCCTGCAAGCAGGGCTGGCCGGGTACCACTTAACAATGTAACAATCACAGGAGGCCAGGCTTGTATTGAAAGCCCCTGCGGGGCACTTTAAATGCCGCCGGCTGCAGGCTTCCAATCACAGCTGCAGCAGCGCACGTGCCCAGGGACCTGCAGTATGGAGGGCAGACGGCTGCTGTTGACCTAAAAAGCCGCAGCATCTGCCGGTGTTAAGAGGGGTTCTTGGCTGATTAGCAGGCGCTTCTCCCCTGATTAGCTCTGCCTTGATAATGAAGCGTCTTCTCAGTCCGCAGGAATTACTTCAAGCTGCGCCTGGAGAGGGATGCCGTCATCAATAAAACATTTAACATGCCGCAGCGCCAGCCTCTCACCTGCCACTCAAGTGTTTAAGTTCTGACTATCAAAAAGTAGAACACTGGTTTCCGGGAGGACGTCAAAGCGTGGAAAAACATAGAGGCATATTACCAACAACTAGCGATATTTATCGCTAAATGGGCTTAGCGAGTTTTTTTTTTTATCGCCAAGCATCGCCGGATATTATCGCAGAGATAATGTGCTATTAGCAACGTTTATCTCTAAAGCGATAACATTTCCGGCGATAGCGGCGAAATGCGTGAATATCGCTGAGAATACAGCGATATTAATGCATTATCGCCAATAGGGTCTTAGCCATAATATCCACCTCCCATTGGATATAATGGCTAAGAACTGGTCTGAGCAGACGTTAACTTTTGGAGATATTCGCGCTTTGCGCGAATATTTCCATTGCTACACCTGCGTTGATAATAGACGATAGCGATGTTAGCGACTGTTTTTAGTCGCTAACAGGTCGGGTACACCCACTTTGCATGTCATTAGCGATAAATATCGCTGACATGCAAAGCACCCCCGTAAACCGCTAACTATCACCTAAAAGCAGTTAGCGACAGCTTGCTAATAGGGCGCTGAAATTATCGCCGCTTAGCGGCCGAAAACGGACGCTAAGGCGGCGATAATTTCATTTCGCCAGACTTGATAATATGCCCCAAGGAACATTTGATGTCTTCCGAGTTTGCGATCACATCTTGGAGTCCAGGTCGATTCCAGAACATGTTTGTAATATTTCTTGTTCAGGAATGTTGATGAATCAACAAAGAAACATAACATTGGTTGTTTTTCGCGTTAAAAACATCTGCAGTGGAAAGCAAAAGAGTTTTAGCTGTTTCATAACTTGTCATTGTTTTTGTCCATTAGCTAATGCTGTCGGACCATTTCGTATACAATAATCAGGGCCATTAGAATTATGCGGCACGGGAGGACCAAATTTATGTGGCAGGGAGGATCAAATTTATGTGGCAGGGTTGAATGAATTTTTAACTAACTTTTGATCCACTTGAGCGAAAAAAGTCTTTTTTTTTTTAATCTGCAGATTAAGCAGCCGAGGGTGGATTATGTGGCAAATGTGGCAAGTCCATAATTATGCAGAAAACTCAGTAGCCGCAGAATCACATAATTTCAGTGGCTCTGACAAGAAAGTCCACTGATGATGTACAAGGTGGGTTGATCGTAGAGACAGAGCACTCCTCATTTTAGTTAACAAGAATAGTGTTTTCAGACATACTTACTGTTCACGCCCAGGTAGAGAGAATTCAAGTGGCTCAGAATCCTCGGAAAGGTGGAAAGAGGGCCTTCGCCTGACTAACACTACACCTACAAATTCCACAAGTTCAGAAACTATTTCCAACAGGGATTACCTCTTCTTGAAGGAACAAGGTGTTGCCCAGAGCTGGAAGAATGGGCGTGACAATACTGTTTGTTTGCTCACTTCATGCAAGAGGGTCAGGTTCTTCTTGGAACGATTGGAGGTTGCCCACTAAGCCCAGAGCAATCCGCAGTTCATTTTAAATTAAAGACACCGGAGCTCACAATACAATAGTTCCTTTCATCCTGCGTGCATTATGCACCATAGAGAGCAATGTAATCACACACGAAAGAGTTCCACAAAATTAGGTGTCACCGTACCTGTAGATCAATTTCAAATTAAAATTTTATTTCTTTACATAGCGCAGCAGCCGACACGTGTTTTGCCCTCCCGGGCTTCCTCAAGGCTCACTAATGTAGCAGTTATAACGTTATGCCTCCTATTAACATATCGCGTTGTCAAAATTCCCAATTAAAGTCACACGGACCAGAAATGCTATAATCTCATAATCCTCTTTTCATGTCTTTAATGCCAAAGCTAAAACTTGCACACTCTGTGTATAATATGCATTGTCCTTTCCAAATCTGTTTGGAGTTCCCGCAGGTTCCAAACGGCGTGTCCACACCACCACTAGCCGTGTTGCATGCCCTTTGATTATGTGACCGAATTATGTTGTGTCGGGGAAAATACCATGCCAAGGGGGTCTCAGAAGACAGGTTGAGGCATCCACAAGGCTGTAGCTACCAAAGAAGCAGATGTTTTGCTACTTGAGCTTGAAGGTGGTGGAGGAGGATAGAGTCTGCAGATGGATAGTGCCGGCCTTTGTATCCAACACATCAGAGGAGGACTTTAATTTTCAACAAGGCTTCAGGAGGTCATCGTGCAAACATAAGCTGGGAGTAGTGCCCACAAGCAGCATAAGCTGGGAGTAGTGACCACAATTCAATGAATGTGCATGTTGTTAGCCTTCTGTTGAGGTTTATTAGGCCTTATTAGTAGAATCACACCGAAGAGCCACGATAGTGGAAACCAGATCTTTGAGAGGTGTCCAGAGGTGGGCCGCGTGTTGCTGGGTGCAAGGGAGTAGAAGAAGATTTATGTGTTTGTAAACGACTATGGGGAATGTCAATTTTATACTGTATATTAGAACATTGGAATGTTGGGAGCTCGATTGAAGACAATGGAGTGCTCCCTGCTTCTACGAGCCAGTAAAGGCCCGCAGAGCAACATTCCAATGTTTGATAAAGGCCACTCGGAGCCTGAGGGGATTTAAATCCCCTCGAGCTTCGAGAGGCCTTTGTTTTATTTGTTAGAACATTCTGCCCTGTGGTGGCAGAATTTTCTAAGAGCCTTTGGCTCGGGCCTTTAACACGGGAGCGGCCCTTTAATATCCGGTATAGCCCGCTACGGCGGGCTATAAGGCTATACTATTGTAAAAACCTAAATGAGAAATTACATCTTTTTGACATGTTTTTCTCAGTTCTTTTGTTTCCTTTGGTCATCTGGTATTTTGCCAACTGCTGTAGCAACAGACTAACCAATAAAGCAGCCACATGTGCTCTTTTGTTTAAAGAAAGGCATTTGTGTTCATTAAATCGCATTAAATTCTGTCCTGTAACATTGCTGTCAGTGCACAGGTCCCCAGCATAGCTGCCAAGAGTACAGATATGGCAAACAGCAGTGAAAGATGTTTGTCCCAAACACTTTTTAATCATAATGTGTAGTTCTAGATTGTATATTTTCCTGGCAGCCACTGCTGCAGAGACGTACCCGCTGCTATATACAATCTAATATGACATTTAATTTGCAATTTCATAAACAAATGTACTGCACACAAGTACCCTGGGCTGAAAACTCCAGTGGAAAAATGAGATTCGAGACCTTGGGCAATAGAACATATGCCTCAATGAAAGCAGTGAATCATTAGGTTACAAGCAATAGTGTTTATCTTATTTTTATTTATATAATCTGTCCATACTTGTGCATCATGAACTATTGTTTGCAGAACAGCTCCAGCATTTGGTAGTCTACAGGCTTGCTGCCCATAGGGAGCTTGCCTGGCCACTGGCTTAACATGCAGGCGTTCTGAAAGACCTCCAGGGAAGAGAAAAGCAGTCACAAGAAAGGGGGATCATGCCCCACCAGTAGAACCTGGATGGATGTGAATGTAAAGGTCCCCAAAAATTGGAGATTAGAGGGGTGGGTCCCAAAACAACTCGAGGAAGGTGGTGGGTATTCCCTTTGATGCCTCTGACCATAGGGGATGTGTTAGGATTACTTCAGTTTAGGTTGTAAGAGAGGACCAAGTTTAACCAAAAGATAAGATCCTGGCTGGCTGGTCTTGGAGATAGCTGTATGGGGGGTCACATATGGCCTAAAGGAACAGAAAAGGGAGGGGGAGTGTGGGGATGCAGCCATGGAAAAATGAGAGGCAAAGCCATGAGGCCTCAGATAAAAGGATCCCAGATACAGTCAGTCAGAGAGCTTTATTTCGGTAAACATACCATAAAAAAGTCCAAACACAGATACACACATAAAATGACGATAAAAACTAATAATACAAATTTTAAGAATAATCAGAGGAAATTTCATATAGTCCATACATTCCAAGGTTAAAACATCGATTAAAAGACAAGAACAGCGGTATATAAGCATTACCTATGATATAATAGCTTGCAGTAGGTTACAACACTCCCCTAAAAATGGCCCTTAGCGCGGGGTGGAATCTTTCAACTTTAATATTGCACATCTCGTGTACCACATAGACAGAAGGAATCTAGCTGTGGCAAACACTATCAGGGGGGAGGTGTCATATTTAAGAATCCTAAAAACCTCCCGGTAATCCCTAAAGCCCCTAGCCCAGATACTTCACTGAGAGATCTGTGTACCTGAACAGGTATCCATGAACAGTATCTAGTGGGTCAGACTTCTAGAGTAGTCAACATCCATAGCACCAAGCGAGAGTTCCCTTGGTTACCCTGGACTGGACGGTTTGTTGCTCGGAGGAGAGTGACTATCTGCCCTAGGCTGACAGTAGATTGCATCCTTTGCAATGATTTGGAACATTTTATGCCAACATTTGTGAGCATTAAGAGCTCAGGCCATTCTCAGATCTTGGAGGGTTCTCACCCTGAGACTAGGGTGAAGAACTCTAGAGGAAAGTAAGAGGGATGAAATATTCTCAACAGTCAGTGGTGGTCAGGGGCCACACACCATAGGTTAATTATAGAGTGTAAAACCAAAGTATTAGCACACAGATAAAACTAGGGCTGAAGGAATTGTGGAGAGGTTAGAATCTAAAACATTTGAAAATAATGGAGATCTCTTCACAGCTGAGACAAGGGTTTGCAATTTGGTTTGTAGGCAAATGGAACTTTGAGACAGAATTGATGCCAGATCCGGTATAGAACAACACTGTCTCAAACGTAAAAGTGGAAAGAGATGGAGTTTCATTAAGGTTGTTTTAGTATCACCACTAATAGTAACAACTTCACTCTTTAAACAATAGTGGATACGGAAGTTTTTCAAGAGTCAGTACAACAACAAGGCATAATATGCTGAAGATCCTTCAGATGGTACAGGCAAGTTGATGTAATCACATTAACTTGCATGTCTAGAAAGTGATGCTCATCACCAAAGAATCCATGTTTTTCACTTTGTGGACAGTGTGGACTTGAACCAAGTTGGATGGGCTATAACCTCATCCCCTGACAGCTGACACACTGTCCTTTTATAACAGATTGATGCAGCTGGACTTCACGCGGTTAAACTCCAGCTAACATCCACATAGGGCACAATCCTAAGCAACTGAGATGAAATGTGGCTCTTCTCTGGGCCATGACCCATTAGTGAACACTAGTGCAAGGATGGATCCCCAACCCGAATAACTCACATTCAGTGTGATCACAAATTCTGGGTGGCAAATGAAAATGGCTCTGATATTTTAATCTTCCATCTTTTATACTCACCAACAAAGTTCGAACCACAGTGAAGCCTAATCAAAGTTTTTTTTGATTATTGCCAATTCTTATAGGCGTTTCGTTCATCAGTTTCCTGAAATCATAAGGCCAATCACCAAGTCAACACATAAGAGACCACTCTTTGTTTGGCCACAAGTGACTGATAAGGCTGTTTGTTTATTAAAGGATCACTTTTATATCGCTCCCATTTCACAGCACCCTAATACAGGGTATCCCTTTATTTCTACACAGATGCTTCCTATCATTCCATGGGCCTGGGCTAGGGGACAGTGTGAAATGTCAGAGAAATCCAGAAACCAGAAAGGTTCACCCAGTAGCATATTTTTCAATAATATTTTCACCAGCTAAGGTACATTATGCTATTATATGCAAGGAATTTATGGACAATAAGCGAGTTTTTGAAGATTGGAGACACTATTTGTTGGAGCCAAAAACATCTTAGAGATCTCGCTTGATCACTGGTATCTGAACTTTCTCAAATCAGCTATAGCACTGACCTCAAAAAAACTTAGATGAACTATTCTGATTATGATTTTGAATCAATGTACAGACCAGCTCCTAACTACTGTAAAGCTCATTACTCCGCAATCTCCAAGAAAACGTTGACCATTACTCCGCAATCTCCAAGAAAATGTTAACTCGACTCTGAACAAATGCCACCCAGATATACCCAAAAAATCTATACTGAGAGGAGCACGCGGAAGCTCAGCCGAACGAAAGGCCGGTGCATCCCCTCCGCAAAAAATCAATGGTCTTCCGACCCCAAATCAAGAATGGGACTGGATCGCAAAAAAAATTAACACCAGACAGTCCAGCCAATGACAATCTGTAGAGCAAATCACTATCCCCTTAAATACAAATCGGCCGCTAAAATTGTGTTCTTGGAACATAAACGGACTAGGAGCAAAAATCACCAATAAATATCTATTGTTATACTTTCAGCAGTATGACTTAATCTTGTTACAAGAAACCTGGTCAGCTGAACCGTTCCATCTTCAGGGCTTTAAAACATTCCACCTCCCAGCAAGGAGAACCTCAAAATTTGGACATGAGAAAGGTGGCTTAACGACATACACCTCGATACAAGCAATAAACTATGCAAAAGAACTGCCAAACAAAAACACTTCGGGAACTGAAAAAGGGATCACTGCAGTTCAGCTGGAAATATCAACATCGAGAACCAACAGAAAAGAACTAATCCTGGTCAACACCTATCTGCACCCAAAGGGGGAAAAAACAGAGCTACTGCCCTGGTGGCAGAACTGAACAAACTAATAACGGAAGCGGAAACTTCGAACCTTATTGTCTCAGGAGACTTCAACATGTTCCTTTCGAAGTCGTCAGGAAAGAATCATCCAATGGAAGATTATTTGCATGCCAGGGGGATCCTACCTCTGGAAGTGTGTCCATGGGGCAAACCAACAAACTTATCAAAAAGCCTAATGGAAGACTTAACAAATCTGGGCCTGATTTCGATAAATGGACGATCGCCGGGGGACCGCCCCCAAGCAGCAACTTTCCATAACTCGATATCCTCCTCGGCTATCGACTACACCTTTTTATCTTTCTCACTGTTCACATTAGTACAAGACTTTAAAATTGGCATATCCGACTGCAGCGACCACCTCCCGCAAGAAATGACACTGAGGGCACAAGGGACAGCGCTAACATTTCCAACAAATGGCCCAAAGTTATTGACCTCAGCAAAATGCAATAGAATCAAGTGCAATACTAGTGACCCTGATCGATTAGTGAAAGAAGCGAAGACGTGCTGGGAAAGTGTTGCAGCGCTAAACGACAACAAAATATTCGCCTGGGAGTCCTTTCTGAAATCCTTTGGCCTAAACAATACCAAGTTCAACCTCGCTAAAGAAACCGACGTACGGACAAGCCAAAAAATATCGCCCGCCCAACAAGTAACCTAAAAAATTATCCTCAGTCCTCTCTAACTCCCAACTTAAGGGCAATAAAAACACCCATTAACAGAACACTTCACGAGCTGCGGAAAGATGGGAGTGACAACAACTCAGTGACCAAATTGAGATCACTAAAATGTAAAAAGAACAAAATCCTGTGGCGAATCAAGCAGGAAGCCACCGAAAAAACTTGGGCGAAACTGCTCTATGGTTCAAAAAACAATAACAGTGCAAGATTCTGGAAAACTGTTAATAAAATAGACAATCCGAACGCCCCTGGAGTGAACTCACACATCACAAAGGTCACATGGGTAAATTATCTGTTTAAACACTTTAGCGACGAAGTGCCAGGCAAGGGCCACCGTAATCCAGAGTTCTGCCAGGCGATCGCGACGGCCCTAAAGCCTCCAGTTGAGGAGACCAACTTCCCAGGCTCGATTGAGCAGTTGAAGGGACGAATTGCGAAAGGACGGAAGGAGGGAGCCCCAGGCCCAAATGGAATCCCTCCCATCATCTATAAGCAAGATCCAACCTACTGGGCCGAACAACTGCTCCTGCTCTTCGTAGAAAACCGGAAGGCCGAACAATTTCCGTCCTCCTGGAAGGGTTCAATAATAGCACCAATCTACAAAAAAGGCAATAAGAACGTGGCAAAGAATTACAGCCTCATAGCCCTTATAGATCTAGACGGCAAATATTTTTCGGGGCTACTCTTGGAAGAACTAACCTCCTGGGCATCAAATAAAAAATTAATCCCTATCAATCAGACTGGATTCCAAAAAAATCTAGGGACCTCGACAAACATTCTAGCCCTCTCCCTGCTAATAGATGCTACAATCAAACACAAAAAAACATTATATGCGTGCTATATCGATTTCTCAGCCGCATTTGATAGCATTGACAGAGGGAAATTGTGGGCAAAACTCTCAAAGTGGGAGGTGGATCCCAAATTGCTGAATCTATTGATCTTACTGCATTCAGATACCTGGATCCAAATCAAACTGGGGGCCGGCAACTGTCTGTCAAAAGAAATTCCGACTACAAAAGGGTTGAAACAGGGGTGCGTCCTCGCACCGACCCTGTTCAACCTTTTCATGTCTGACCTTTCCAAAGATCTGGACAACTGCAACCATCATGCCCCAAAGTTAGGGGGTCTTACATTGTCCAACTTACTATTTGCGGACGATCTGATACTAATCAGCCACACCCCAGTAGGCCTGCAACACCTTATTAACACAACAAGCACATTTTCCGAAAATAGCGGCCTAAATATAAATACGGAAAAATCGAAAAAAGTGATGGTATTTAATCAAAAATCAAAAAAGCAAGCATTTCAATGGTCTCTGCACGACCTTAAAATGGAAACAGTTAAAGAATACAAATATCTTGGGATAATTTTTGACTCCAACGGCTCATTCCAGCGACAAGAAACATCAATAAAGAACAGAGGGATTTCACTGGCCATCGCTTTAAAAAGCATCAAAAACAAAATAGCAGGCCCAAACTTAATCCCCTTGCTGGACATATTTCGCGCAAAACTTCTACCATCAATAACATACGGGAGTGAATGCATGAGAGGGAGAGACGAGGGCACTTTAGATAACGTGGTCAGTAAAACACTCGGAATACTCTTTACACTCCCTCCGTACACTTCCCCAGCACAGTTAAGGCTGGAGTTCGGCTTACAGAAGCAGCAAATTGCACGCAAGGGCGCATACGCAAAATGTTGGCATAAAGTAAAGAACGCTGAGATAGACTCCCTGAATGCCCACCTTTGGAAAGAGCTGGAGACAAACATGGGCTCCCCTGCAATGGTTTACCTCCAAACAGCTATAAAGTCCGTTGCACTAAAAGACCTCTGGGACTCGAGTTGTTCACACAAATGCTTTAAGCGCCTGGTCAACAAATCTGTGAAAATAATTTCCATGGAAGAAGACAAAGCAGCACTAACCATGAGGTCCCACGGTTGGTTCGTGATCCAAGGCTATACCAGCACCTTACCTCCGTCATACCTCAGCACCTGCTTCTCAAGGAAGGCGAAGGAAGATTTTCTGCGGTTGAGGATGGGGGTAATTCCGTCAAAAGAACATCTCCCCCCATGGAAACGGCTGGAGTCCAACCCCAAGTGTAGGCTCTGCGACAATCCAAAGGAGGACGTTCTGCACTTGTTATGTAGCTTCAAAGCTCTAGACAGATCCCGAAGAGGCCAACTAACACAGCTCTGGAACCAAAGTGGTGTGCGAACTCGCAGACAAGCTCTGCTGATTAGCTTTAAGGGAGAAGATATCCAACTAGCCTGCAGACTAATGCGCTTCATGAAAACAGTTAACACGATCCAAAATCCAGCGGCTAGTGATTGAACTTGATTTAAAAAGATCTGCTTTCGCACTTTAAGATAATTCTCTTTTGATCACCAAAGACTCGAAAGGCTTTTTTATACAAATGTACTGTACTGTACCAGTTTGCACAGTTCTTTCTTCTTCATTTTTAACTTTTCTACTGCTTTTACCCGTTTTTGTAGAACTCTTGATCATGTATCTCCTTCATTTTTTTTAAAGAGTAATTGCAAAGATTTTTATTAATCGTGCAATAAAGTTTATTATGGTACTGTAAAGCTCATAGACTCAACTTGAAAATGAGAATAAGTTGAGAGATGATCCACCATTACTTTTGTGCTCTAATATGTCAAATAACCATTCTATTGCTTTCATTAATGAGGTATTGTTTTTGACAAACATACTTTTAGAAATCTGTAGGTAAGAAGGCATGTTTAAAGAAACAAGAAGATAGGCATGAAGAAGGGCTGGTGCATCCAGCAAAAACGATGGATTTGGTCATTAGTCCAGTTAAGACAGCTGGTTATTAAGCGATCTCATCATTCTTACGTTTCTGGACATCTTGGAACAGCAAAGACTTTGGTCAGGAGATATATTTGGAAGTCAAGTCTGTTTGTTTATGTGCAAACATGCTCCGTTTGTGTTCAGAGTAACGGTTCTCATTGTAAACACATGGCTTTATTGAGAGATTTGCCTGGTCCTACTTGACCTTGGCATATAGTGCAAATAGATTGCATTGTAGTGTTACTCAAAAGTCAATGTTGCACAATAAATCTGGCGGTTGTGTATCATTTGATGAAGATAGGGCATTTAATATATTTTACAGTTTTGCCCACTTCTAAAGAGATGGCTTAATATTTTGCACAGCATTCCAAAGGTTCTCATAACCTGCCTAAGTTCTCAATTAATTTTATGATTTGGTCTACTTTATGTAAAAAAAAACTATACATGTTGTAAAGTACTAACCTTGTAGTCAAGATCCAACAGAAGTCATACATACTTTCATACTTTGAAATATCCACTACAAAGCCAACACCGATATGATTTGCTAGTTGCCAGCAGAAATGGGAAAAGGAGAATGAAATAAGAGAAACAGACAAACTGGATCACACCATTATGACTAGTGTACTGCAGGACATAGACATAAATTAGTCTTAGAGGCTATCTTAAAGATAAACTATTAGTAACTATTAATTATG
Organism: Lissotriton helveticus; assembly: GCF_964261635.1. NCBI lineage: Eukaryota > Metazoa > Chordata > Amphibia > Caudata > Salamandridae > Lissotriton > Lissotriton helveticus. Next base: position 1,161,457,522 of record NC_136071.1, on the reverse strand, counting down.
CAGTATCTTATCTACAGATATATATAGGCAACGATATACCTTAGAATCACACAATATCTCTGATTCTCTTGTGACGTGGAACATCTGATATTTCTGAAACTGAAAACATAGATAAGAGTTTAATGTCCTACATAGATTTTAACCTGACTTTGTATCACCTCTAATATAACTGTTGATATATTTAACTGTAGTTTAAGGCTTTGTGCACTTTCAACTTCAACTTTCAACATGTGTGTCATACAAATTACTGGCTAGGACTTCTTTAAACATAAATCAGTATTGTGTTACCTTTTTTAATACATAAATACCCCTATTGAATATTCAATGCCTTAGGCACAATATGCACTTGCCAAAAGTTATGAATGTCTTGACCTTCAGGATCCTGTCTGTTAACCCTTTGTAATACAGATGGAAATGAACTGAGAAATAATAGTTCTGAAATCCCTTTAAATTGTAGTCAATGTTTCCAGTTTAGCTGATGAGGTGTCATACAGCATAGTCTCTGAATATACATTTTCAAAGTCACTTCCTAATAGAATTGCATCCTCAGAATACTTCTCTGAAGATAGTGACAGGTTCCAAAACATGAGAAGTCTGTGGAAACAACTCTACTCCTGTGGTTGATTTCAAATAGCAAGATCTCAGTTGCAGTGACTGAATACCTAGGAAGGACGCCATGTTTCACAAGTACATTTATATTCAGCATCAAAGATGACCTCTGCTATTCCAAAACATGAGTGTTTGCAAATCAGAGGCAATATGGAACATAATGGTGCTGTCATGTAGCTCAGCCTCTAACAACGCAAAGCCCTTCTCCAAACACTCTGATGCTCCTTGTTCAGCTCTAGCCTTCCCTTCCTTTGACTGGTGCTAAAGTGAGTGCACTCAATCAATCAATCAGAGTATTTGTAGAGCGCACTACATACCCGTGAGGGTCTCAAGGCACTGAGGGGGGGTGGAGGGGTTGCTGCTACTGTTCGAAGAGCCAGGTCCTGAGGAGTCTTCTGAAGGTGAGAAGGTCTTGGGCCTGCCGTAGGTTGGTCGGGAGGGTGTTCCAGGTCTTGGCGGCGAGGTAGGAGAAAGATCTGCCGCCGGAGGTCGTTCGTTGGATGCGGGGGACGGTGGCGAGGGCGAGGCTGGCGGAGCGGAGCTGGCGGGTTGGGGCGTAGAAGCTGTCCACTCAAAGTATGACGTGTATGTACCTGAAAAGTACAGAAACGTAAGCCATAGTTCATGACATCTGAAGTCTGTCTGTCCACGAGCTGTCTTCCCAAATGGACACATAGGGGGTCAATAGGATGACGGGCGGAATTAGTCCGCCCGCCATCCTATCGGGACTCGGGACCGCCCGCCAAAAGGACGGGGGTTCCGTGGGTGGTATTAGGATGCGGCCGCCAAATTGGCGGCCGCATCCTGCATTCATAACAATAATAATTGTTATAATAATAATATAATAATAATAATTGTGGTGGGCGGTGCTCTCTGCACCGCCCGCCATAATGCCATAAATGCATGTATGCATTTGCATACACAATGCGGCAGGCACAGCGCGGTGCCCCCCTGTGCAAATGCAGGGTGGTACCACAGGTACCCCCGTGTGCAACCCCCACCCCTCCTTCACTCTGGGGGCCCGCAGGGGGCCCCCAAAGTGAAGACCGCAAGCCTTTCCGTGGCGGCATTGCTGCCACGGAACGGCATTAAAAAATGCCCATCATAATATGGCTGGCGGTGTCTGATAGACACCGCCACCATTTTATTCCTTTTCCGCCCCGGCCGCAAGGCGACCGGGGCGGAAAAGCGGCGGTCGGTATACTCATCCTGGGGAAAAACGTTGCCACCCAATATAATAGCAAAATCGTTTATGAATCTTATCTACTTAGTAGCATGCTGATGCCATTTTTCAAGGTTCAGGTTCCCCCGCTATAGTTCTTCTCCAAAAAAACTATATGCTAATTAGCCTGGGTGTGGCAATGCATGACCCCACAGACTTCTCACAAATCTTAAAATAAAAGGTTATGCTGATCAAAAATAATTTTGTTTTAGAATGCCTCCCTCATATCTATAATCAGTTGTGAACAGCTAAGGTATGAAGCAGGGCAGTCTTGAAAAACACTATTTGGCTTACAACCCAAATGTATGGCATATACTCATCAAATACATATCAACAGTGACCAGTCTATAATGGGATTGCCAAGCCAAACCAGTGACATAGGAAAACAGAAATGAATTGACATATTTGACAGGGTTTTTAGCAAGGCAAACAATGCTGGATAATATGGGCCGGCCCAGAGAAATAGTGTGTAGGTTATGTGTCTTCAGCAACAAATAAAATGTTGCTAATGTCAGTTTCAGATTCAAATGTGATAAATCTTAATCTTACAGGATTACTTTATCTACAACGTTCATCTGGAGTGTTTCTAATTTGGTAATAACTATTGGGGTGGAATCTTAACTGATATGATGATAACAGTCTTGATCTAAATCGCCCCCCAGAATTTTGAAGGTTGCCTTAGCAACTACGGGGAGGAGGAGGGACGACCCTGCTCTTGAATAGTATGGGCAGATCACTTGATCTCTCCCTGACTATCATAAATGAATTTGTCCTTAACTGGTTCTCATGAAAAGCGCCGGTGTTGATGATTAAGTTACGGTCTGAGCACCAGAATCCACCGGCTCAAATTAAGCGCTGCTAGAGGTGCAGTCACAGTATGGAGACACTACTCATGTGCCTGCTCCACTGCTACATCCATCGCTATTGTGTGTAGGCGCTGACGCTCCAGCGAGGCGCCTTGGCCAGACGGGTGCCAAGGAGAGCAAAGTAGTTTAGAAATGTATAGGGTGTTTATTTTATTTATTTGTTTATTTTATTTAATGAGTTTTACATAGCGCTGGCTAGACCCGAAGGTATCAGAGCGCTTTACATGAGGTTACACAAAATGACATCAGTTAACAGGTTACACAAGTTACTAGTAAAACATTTAAAGATCATAGAAGATGAGCTAAATAGAGCATAATTTGGTGAGTTCACATATCTGTTCATAGAAAGACTTGTCACTGGAGCTTCTCAAAGGCCCTGTTCCATCTGGGGACTTGTGGTGTTCATCTAGGGTTATAGTAATGACTATCACCGCTTCTAGATCCAGAGTATGTGCACGCCGTCCCGCCCTGCTCCCACATGGGCTCCTCTGAGCATGTGCAATGGTGTCATTTAATTTCACTGTTGCTTCTGGGTGGACTCAATGTGATATTCCTGACTAGACCTTGAGTAAGTACTACTGCAAGCTACATAATGACTGCATCTCAGCCGGTCCTGTGTGGCACCAGCTAGAGTCCTCTGGTCTCAGAACAAAGCCCGGGGAGCTCTGTAAAGTACTTTACACTTGTACCCTACTATATATCCGCAAGTGCGACTTCATGCTTAGATGAGTAGAGCACATCTCCATGCTCAGGGCTTTAAGTGTTCATGCCTCACACAGTCCACCCTATCTTTCCTACACAGGCCAATCCATAACAAGCAACATAAGCATCCATGTAAGTAGAAAGAGCACCAAGAAGCCCAGTCATGAATCACTACACAAATGTTATGAATACTTTAATACAATACAATCTGTGTGACACAAAATAGTCCCCAAAGGTCCACAAAACCACCACCAAACACTGGACCAATGGCCACATGCCTGACACAAAATGGAACAAACGTGCGATGTACGCAATACCAACTCACTACATCACTGCACATGGAAATTTGTGTGAACGAAAGTAGCACAACTACACACTGACACTGTCAACAATGTCATGACAGTAGATTCTGAGATAACTACACAGTAAATTCAAGGTGATCATTTTGAAATGATTTCCACAGTATTCCATTTTTTTACATATAAAGTGTTGGCATCAAATGAAATGGCATGGAAATTTCTAGTCCTAACGCAAGAAAGCGGTTATGTATGTGTGTATGTTTTTATAAGCCCTGTCACTGTTCCTAGCTCTGGACTTAGAGTGAGGGGTGCTGTGCACACAAGCCACACTTTGAAAAGGGTGCCTGTCTGTGGGAGGGGACTTTGCTTTAGCAATGTGGTTTAAAATGGTGATTTCTCCTCAGCACCAGTTCCAGGGTCATGGCACTGAGGCAGGAAGTGCGCCCCTGAATGGTTCAGTCAGAGTGGTGAAACAATGAGACATCAAGCAGAGGGGAAATAATCTAAGCCTCCCCTGTGGAGTAGGCGTCCAGGACCGCCCTGTAAGTCAAATACAAAAGCTTCATGAAAGGGTTTCAATGCTTTTGCATTTGACTAATGAGGGACATCTAGTAACAACTAGTGGAAAGGCAGCTTGATGTAAGAATGAATTCAATGATTTTGCATTTGACTTGTGAGGGACATCTAGTAACGACTAGTTGAAGTGCAGCTCTTTGTAGAATTATTTTGATATTGGATACTATAATAGTCACTGCCCACTGCTAATCTCGTCCCATAATGCTTTGCAGGGCCTTTTGTTGGGATTCTTTTTTGCCAATAACTGTGCTTGGGGTGGTCCTAAGAGGATGGGACCACCACCGAAGTTCAACAAGATGTGCTTTTTGTTTATGCTCTTTGTGTTCAAGGCATCTGCTTGGTCCTCCCCCTAGATTATGGTGGACCCCAAAATCATCACCTCTCTCATTGCCTAATATTTACATTCAAAATGTTCACTTTTATGAATTGGTTATATGCTTTTTAGCATGTACAATTGCTTTATCAAAGCATCTGAGGATGTTGTTGATTTAGCTGCTACGATACGTGATTAAGCACAGTTTTTGCACTATGCTACAAGCAATTTGCGGAGTGCGAACGCTCACGGTTAGTAGAAACACAGCTCTGGGAGGGCTATACGCAATTCACAACAACCTAAATGGGAGGGAGGGCTCTGGGATGTATACGGTGAGGGATCCTCATCCCATCCAGCCATAAGCATCCACAGGTGCATCATAGGCTTACAGGCACATAGGTGCTGCTGCGGAGAAATTATGCTTACAGAAGTACTACAGAAGCACTTCTCACGTACTAAAAAATGCAACTCACAAACCTACGGCCAGCGACCTCCACCTCTCCTCTTTGTTCTGTGCAGAGATCTCCGCCCACGCAGGTATACGTTTTATCAATAAACATGGAGGGGCCAGGAGGAGTGGTGGAAAAATGGGGAATATCTACTACTAAATGTGAGGAGATTAGAAGTATTTAAAGAGCAGTTTACATAATACATGCAAATCAAACCACACATCCCCGAAAGAGAAAACCACTCATGTTTATTAAGTACATATCCAAACTTACTAAAGCTCTGATAGTATCAAAACCGGTCTAGATATACTCCAGCCAGGCTGTGGAGTAAACCAAGCACTACACATGACTAGCCAGTCCCAGATAATGCAACACACTCCCAAAGAAAAAGATTGGAGGTAGGGAAATAAAAAAACATCCCATAGGAACTAATATTAAATAAATTACATTCTATTCACATCTTAAATAATAATATTTTATTCACAAAATTAAAATTATTATAATGAATTAGACTGACAACTTTTAACAAAATTTAATAAATATGAATTACAACTATAAATGTTAGGGTGGGTAATTTCTTAATATTGTTGTTTAAAGACAAATATTTTTAATTAAAGTAATATATTTACCTTCTTTTATTATTTACTACACATTTAGATTGATGAGCAAATGTGCTGTAATGGACAATGTGTTTTAATTTATTGGTTCTAGGATAATGATAAATATTTCAAATTAATTTACATTTATTTTATACCATTAAAATAATTGTACACATCTTTATGAAGAATAACACACTTTAATCCTTTTCCATACGGTTTTCGATCATAAGGTCTCCACCATGGTGAAAACAATCTCCACCAATATGTGTACATTTCGTAGTAGTACCTTTACACTCATAAATTCAGAAGTAGAAGGCTCTAACTCCTGATTTGAGAGAGTGGAGACATGGAAGTCTACAACCAAGGGTAAATCTCCACTAGGAAATGGTAAATCGAACAAATGTGTGGGGTTACACCTAGCTGTAGGTGTTCACACACCTCATAAGCAAATTATGCATGTGTATATTGCAAATTAGGTCCAGAATGTTATCTTAGAAAACCTTACAAAAGGTAGGTTTTTTTGGCCAGTATATATTAGGAATATTACATAGTACAGACAACAAAGGGTGGCATGTCTGAGCTTGAAAGTGGTTCACCTTTAATTTATGAAATAGGCTTCATAAAAGTCATTCATCAGCGGACAGTAAACATACCATAGCTAGGCATAACTCAAACTCATCATTGACGTAGATATTTTTGGGCAGGACCTCCTGATAACTCATCACTACAGACGCGTACATTTTGATTGCAGGCATAGACCCATAGAGTTTCAGACCACTGGCCAAGTTGTAGTTCGAGAAGCTTCTTGCCTCCTGAGCCTTTTTTCCTTTTGACTTCTCTCTCAGCCTGAAGCCTTTCGTTTTTTTAGCCGTTTATCCATTTTTCCTGCTTGTTTTTCCGCCGCTACTGCGCCTGCTGCCCCTCCCTCTTCTGCGTGCTCCTGCTCCCCCTCCCTGCTGTACCGCCTTCCCCGACCCACACTTAATGGCGTCTGCGACACGACCAGCGCCAGGGACAAGGGGTCTCTGACCTGCCAGCACTACAGCTCCTCAACCCTACACACAATCAACACCGGCTAGGACAACAACTGCAAGAATTCTTCACCTATCAAAACCCACGGACCTTTCACCTGCTGTCACTGTTGCCTCTCCTTTGCCTTCACCGGGACCCAGGACTCACCCCAACCCATCTGCCACAACTCCACTGCACCACAAACCCTGTAAAGCATCCTCCTTAACATCCTCTCCCTCGGGGAACATCGTTTACAATTAAACTTTTACAACGCAGGAATTACAACGAAAGTCGTTACAACGACTTTCGCTGGAGGGCGCTGTTGGATAGGGAATAGTTTAATTTTCTGTCCAACACCTTCCCTACTATCCATGGGGACTGGAGTTGGAATAGAAAAATAAACTATTCCACTATCCAGCGCCCCACCAACGCAAGTCGTTGTAACGACTTGCGTTGTAATACCTGCGTGGCAAAGGCATGCGTGGTAAAAGCATGCGTTGAAACGTCATACAACTTCTCCCTCTGCAGACACGCCGCAGAAATCTGGGATTTCCTTGACAGTACCTCCCCTGACGTCGCCTCTCATTACAGAAACCTGGACAAACATCGCCTCGGGACCTGACATTGCGATCACCATCCCCGAAGGATACAAGATCACCCAGTAGGACCGCCCTGGAGGAGGCATCGCCATGGCACACAAATCCAACCTCCAACTGAGCACCCACACCAACGGGCCCTCAGACCTGATGGAACACCTGCACTTCAAGATACAGACCAACTCGACCACAACCCTCCAAGGAACCCTCATTTACAGACCCATCGGACACTGTGCAGCTTTCGCTGACTCCGTCACCGACATCATCACCCCGCAAGCCATCACCACCACCAACTAAACCCTGCTAGGAGACCTCAGCTTCCACCTCAACAACCTCCAAGACCCTAACTCCTCATCCCTCTTGGGCAATCTCCTCAACATCGAACTCAAACAGATCATAAAAGAACCCACTCTCAACCCCATCCTCACAGCAGGAAACTCCAATGCCTTCAGCCACACCTCCGAAATCCCTTGGACAGACCATCATTGCGTAAGCTTCACCTTCAAAACCAACATCACCTGCAAACGCCCACACCAGCTCCAGCGCAGGAACTGAAAAAAGATCTTCAACGACCAGCTCACAGCTTCCCTCAGCAGCTCTGCTCCCACCGCCACGGACGACGACCCAACCACCGCTGCCCGAACCCTGCACACCTGGATCGCAGACTGCACCACACCATCGCCCCCCTCAAGAAAACCACCAACCCTCAGGCCAGGAGAGACACCTGGTTCTCCACAGAACTCCGAGAATGAAGACAAACCTGCACATGCCTCGAAAAGACATGGAGCAACTCCAAAACCTCAGCAGACCTCGACAACTTTAAAGCAGCCACCGCCGCCCACCACACCCTCATCAGATACACTAGGAAGAGAGCACCCCAGTACAGAATCTCTGCCCACACACACAACAGCAAAGAGCTCTTCAGCATCATCAAAGAGTTCACCCAACCCAACAGTGAGACAACCGAGATCCCCCACTCCCAGGACCTCAGTGACAGACTCAACGCCTTTTTCCACCACAAAATCAAGACCATCTATGACAACTTTGACGATGATGACAACATACACAAGGAACCCACACCCACCACCCCCTATCTCATGCAGCCTAAGCTAGACAGCTAGACCACCCTCACCATTGAAGGCACCCTGAAGACCGAAGTCAACCCACTCCTGGGCCACCATGGACCCCTATTCCCACCACGTCTACCACAGAGCCGCTGACATCATCGCCCGAGCTTCGTTGAATCATCAACCACTCTGTCAAGAACACCGCCTTCCCTGATGACTGGAAACACAGCAAGATCAAACCTCTCACCGACCTCAAAAACTACAGACAGATCTCCTTACTCCCGTACCCGGCGAAAATCATTGAAAAAGCAGTCACCAGCCAGCTCGCCTCCTTCATTAAAGAAGAAAACAACATCCTCAACTCCACCCAATCCAGCTTCAGGAAAAACACAGCACCGAAACCACCCTTCTCGCAGCAAAAGATGACATTCTCTCCCTCCTCGACAGAGGAGAGACTGTATTGAAGGCTGCGGACCTATCCGCAGCCTTCAATACAGTCTCTCACCGCACCCTAGCATGCAGACTACACAACGCAGAAATCCGGGACAAGGCCCTTGACTGGATCCGCTCATTCCTCTCTGGCAGGACACAGCAGGTCAGGCTCCCTTCCTTCCTCTCGGATTCCACACTGACCACCTGCAGAGTTCCCCAAGGATCCTCCATCAGCCCCACTCTGGTTAACGTCCACAAGGCCCCGCTCGCACTCATCGTCAGATCCCACGGACTCAACATTGTATACTATGCAGACAACACCCAACTCATCCTCTACCTAACCAACGAACCCAACACCTCCATACAAAACTTTCAAGAAGGAATGGAAACTGTCGCCAGGTGGATGAAGAACAGCTGCCTACAACTCAAAACTGACAAAACCAAAGTTCTCAGCACCCTGACGCCTGGACCGACCCTGATAGCCCCGCAACCTTGGGAACCCACCCTCCCCCACCGACCACACCCGCAACCTCTGAATCATCCTGGTCTCCGAACTCAAAATGGACTGTCAAATCAACACCATCTCTTCCTCCTGTTTTCATAACCTCCACCTCCTATGAAAGACCTTCAACTGGATTCCTCTCGAGCACAGGAAGACCGTCACCCACGCCCTCATCAGCAGCAGACTGGACTATGGCAACACACTCTACGTCGGGATCACCAAGAACCTCTCCGGCAAACTCAACAACATCCAGAACGCCTCTGCCAGACTAGTCCTCAACCTACCTCGCCACTGCCACATCACCCAACAGCTGCGGATACAACACTGGCTCCCCGTCGAGAAGATAATCACCTTCAAGCTTCTCACCCACGCCCACAACGCCCTCCACAACACCGGACCGGCATACCTGTACCATCACCTCTCATTCCACACACCCCAAAGATCCCTCCGCTCAGCCCAGCTCTCCCTTGCGACGGTGCCGCGCATGAAGAAGAACAGAACAGGAGGTCGCTCCTTCGCCTTCCTCGCAGCCAAGGCATGGAACACCCTCCCACTCCACCTCCGCCAGTCACTAACACTCTCCAAGTTCATGAAGGACCCCAAGACCTGGCTCTTTGACGAATAACCGCAAACGTCCAGGAGTCGCGCCCCCCATCAGCGCCTTGAGACCCTTTCGGGTGAGTAGTTGAGCTTCACCAACCCATTGATTGAGTGATTGATTGATTGATTGAGAAGCTTTCGACTGTTCCATCACTTGCACCTGAGCAGTTTTCTCGAGTGTGTGTTAAATTTCACTGTTACTTGTGAGCATTTGATATGCAAGGAGCGCAACCTATCTTTGATTTTCTTCCAAGTTCTCTGAAATTGTGCTTCACTGGTCACTCCTATGCATTTTATAAGTGAGTGCAAACCTTTCTTCACTTGGTCTCACAAGTCACTCATCAATAAACCAGTCATGTACAAAAGCAAATTTTGGGCTCAAGCGCATGGCCTGCTTAGCGTTTCCTCTCGAAGAACTAGGCAGACATGACACTTGCAAAGTCCAGATTTTCAACCCTAGTGAAACTTCGCTCACTTTCAATATTTTCATCGTTTTTACGAGAAATACCAGAAGTTTGCTAAAAAAAGATTTGCGGGTTTTCACACCCCTTCTTCTCTCCCTCCCAACTCCCCGGCTATCACATCTTAAATTAACATTTACCCTTGAGAAGTTTCCATTACTCCCCTCTTGAGTGCCCTTTCTTCGAGGCGTTGACAGGTGGTTTCCAAGTGAACAAGCGCAGACAGTGATACAACGCAGTACACCCCCTTCTTCCCGCCACGACAGCAGAGCCACATCCACGCTATTCACCTGCTCTTACCCCCGTGTGCTCCATCCGATGGATGTCACATGGCGTGAAACAGCTCTTCAGTGTGCTGCGGGGACAAAGAGGTAAAGACAGGCTTTCAAAGCCGGCGCAGCAGGTGCGAACGTGTGATCCTCTGCACTTACACCCATTCTCTCTCTTCCCTAATTAAAAGCACCGCCTCCTCCCACTAAAACAACTTCTTGTCTTTACTGCAGAAAGGATGAGAGCTCTCATTGTTTTCAGTGTCCTTAAAGCAAGATGATGTCCTGGAAACGGGTCTTAAAATGTGTTCTCGTCCAATTATAAGCACACCGAGCTAGGAGCAGGCTTTGAGGCAATGACAAGCTTGCAATGATCTAAAAGAAATGAAACACTCATCTGCTCTACAAAATTTTTTGGGAGCTTCCAGATTTCCCTTTTAAAGATAATCACCTTCACCTGAATGTTTCAATCATTGTAAATATTTGTATTTTTTTCAGCACCAGCAAGGGGGGCAGCTAGGGGGTAACTTCAGGGGGTGTTTGGGGGTGTTACAACCCCTAATAAATGTATTTTCAGTTAAATAGTTAGGTGCAGGTATAAGGAAAGTAAGGTGTCTCCTTATACCCAATTTCTCTTTTTCCTCTCCTTTCTCTATATTCCCTTCTCTTTTCCTTCTTTCCTTTAGCTTTACTTCTTTTTCCTTTCTTTTTTCGTTCTTTCTCTTTCTTTTTCTCTTTCTTTCACTCAATTCTATTTTCTTCCTATTAAGCAATACATCCTGATTTTTGCATTTGACTTATCTTTCTTTCTGATAATATTGTACTATAATATTTATGACTTTTATTGACATGATGGAAAAGACCTTACAGAATTAACTTAATATTTATTATTATTCATTGCACTAATGTATTGCTTTTTTTTCACTATATTTAACTTTTTATATGCTCTTTTAAACCTAATACAATATTAGAACAAAAAAAATAGTTAGATGCAGGTGCTTTCACTTGGGTATGATGAGGTGTCTGTTGGATTTCACCAGGAATGTTTACACACACACAGACAAAAACACCCACACACTCTCCCTCTCTCTGTTTTCAAAGTCTTCAAAAATGTTGGTTAGTTTAAAAAATATTGTTTTCTCTCGCCTAGTACCCCTGCCAGTCTGCGTTCCTCTGCCTTTCCACAGCTCCTTTAGCTTCTCACTTGCATTGTGCTTGTCCTATAATGTATTTTAACATTATATGCCAGAGTGATTGTTGGAAAATGTGAACCCCCCCGCCCCCCGAAACTTTCTGACCAAGCTATGCACCTTGGAGCAGCCCACAACAGTCGCTGTGACCCCTAAGCTCACCATATGTTATGTTAATTGTAGCTTATATAGCACGTAATCACCTGCAGGTCTCTAAGCGCTTAAAGAGAAAACTCAGGTAGCCATAAGAGTCGCAGGCATATGCAGAATTATACTGTAACCAATCCTTTTAAATCCTGTCATCTCTGACTCTGTGAACATGACTCTGGCCACACCCCAGAAACAGCAGCAATCAGCATCTTTGGGTGTGACCTGGCCCTGGAGTTCTCTTGCATTTCAGCTTTTTCTGCATGGAACAAACCACGCCCACTGGCTCGCCTCGGTCAATTCAGTCGTCTCATTGGAGGGTGGGTTGGGGACCTCCTTTGCCTCCCTTATTCATCGAGCTGCTGAGACAACTAACTTGATGCTCGACCCCATGGCCTCCTGAATTCAGGGAATATGTGATGTTACAACGCGATCAAAATGATCGCAGTATGTAACACATGCAAGACAATATAATCTTGGCATCTGGTCCTCAATTCGGGGAACATCCTTTACATCGCGTTGATTACACCGCGATGCATTTACAACGTTGCCATTACAACGTAAGTGGTTACAACGACTTGCACTGGAGGGCGCTGGACTTAGGAGTAGTAAGATTTACTATTCCAACACCAGTCTATGTACAGTAGGGAAGGTGTTGGAATAGTAAGTTATACTATTCCTTAGGTTACAGCGCCCTCCAGTGCAAGTCAATGTAACGCTTGCGTTGTAATGGCAGTGTTCTAAATGCATTGCGGTGTAATCACCGCGATGTAAAGGATGTTTCCCGAATTGAGGACCAGATGCCATGATTATATTGTCTTGCATGTGGCAGCTGCCGAGATGGACTCCCTATCCACCCCGCCTGACCTGCACTCAAGAGAAGGGATGTGGGGAGTGTGTGTCCTATCATATTTCTGAAGGTCTAGGTTGCACATTCGCTGGAGGGGCTCCACGGACATTGCTGCCCGCATACTGGAAGCTGCATCGCACTTTGCTTGAGACCGGCTGGCCGCTGAAGTGGCATGATGAGCTGGAACCAGTGTCACTGTGGGTGTTCATACAAGTCTTATCAGGCTGCACATTTACCAGATGGTCATGGGTCCTGAGGGACTCCAGAGAAACTGTGTGTGGGACCTCTGCCTTGAGCGGGGCTGCCTTTTATGATACCAGTACTGGTGAAGAGGTCTACGTCAAATCACAATCCTGCAATACTATACAGCAGTTTGGGAGCTAAATAGGAATTATCCACAGTATCTACCTCTTGACGAATATGTAACTAAAGGAAGAAGCCCCTCCATTCTGAATCATGAACCCAGATACACCCCTTAACACCTTCGCTGCGGCGGCTATTCCGCCGCAGCGCTAAGGGGGCGGGGGGGCCGCGCGGCACGCCCATGCTGGTGACGGAACCGCTCCGTCACCAGCCTCGGTTGAGCTGTGCTCATAACGGAGCGGTTCCGTCATGGCTCCACCCTCTCAATAGAACGCGCCGCGCAGGCATGTCGGGCGGGCGATGACGGAACTGCTCCGTCATCGCGGATAGTTACTCTCTCTGGATATTAGATGTAAACACATTTAGAAATTGGGCCAATGTTCCTGCAGGCAGTCAGAGACCTGGCTAAAGGGGGCATAAAAGAGCTGAAATTGGATCATAAATTCAAAGCTGTTCCAAACAGGGGCCCCCAAAATATGATAGGCCCAGGGCCCCCAAAATCATAATGTTGTCCCAGTTCAGATATCTGAGCCCCATGACCTGGAAAAGTCTGCCACTTGAGCTCCACAAACACTTCTTCACACTCTTTCCTGCAAACAGCCAAAACCGCAACATTTATGTTAGTTTTTCCCATCTCTGTCTTTCTTCTGCCCTAATGATGCTGTCAGGTGATACAATTCAATACATTAGTATATTATTTAGTAAATGCATTCATTCATTTTTGAACCCTTTGGATGCGTCGTATGGCCCCCGGCCGTCCAACGTTACAGGTGGCGTGTGCGTTGAACGGACGGGAGCCGTCCAAATTGCGCACACGTGAAATTTACCTGCACTGAGGGAAAATTTCACCTGCATCCAAAGAGTTAAATAGATATTAGGTTTATTCCATACATTATTCTACACATTATTTTAAATTTTGGTTTAGTAAACTGAATGAATCATATATTTGATGACCTTTAGTTAGAATATATGCCTCTTAACATTGTTGTGAGTTGGCCTGGGTACCTCACTCTCAATAGACATCACTGACTACTATTAGGGGCTGTTCAAGAAGGTGCACTATCAAAGAAGGCACTTGTTGCTGTGACTGGAGATCTGGGAAAAGGAAACCTTGAGGGCCAGATGTGTTAGTTAGGTAATAGCACCACTCACAGCTCAAACATTAGCAGCACATAGGTAATACCTTCCCTCAGTTCGCCCACCTCAGAAAAGTGGAAGGAAAGGACCGGTTTTGGGGAGGGCAATAGGGTTTGAATGGGGCACTTGTGATATTGATTGTGGAGAGCATCTGTAAGGATTTACCAACTTGGACTGTGAAGATGGAGAATGAATACTGCCATTGCCTCCATAACTAAGAGGGTCTGAAACGTGGAATGTACCTGTGCATTCACTTTCCTTGGTGAGGCCATCAACGTCAGGAGAAAAAAACATCAAATAGGTTAGAATACAGGGCGAGACCTTTGACGACTGCGTGAGTACAAGGCTCCCCTCGTTTACTCCTCCTTGGGGATATTGGTATGCCTGGGCGCGAATGTATGACATAATATCGACAGACAGAATATCTACATACAAAAATATCAACACAAAAATATCGAAATCAAAAATATCGAAATTATATCTACATATTGGTAAGTACAAAAATATCGAAAAAATAATATCGTTGTACAAAAATTTCGAAATTAAAAATATCGTTTTTTTAAATGTATTAATAATAATTTAAAATTAATTTAAAAATACATATAATTTTACAAATATTAACGCATGTTTTTACAACGCAGATACTTTTACAACGCATACCATTACAATGTAAGTATTGGTAAGTATATAATAATTTTTTAATGTAAATTAATTAAAATTAATATAATATAATTTAATTTAATTTAATTTAATTTAATTTAATTAATTTAATTTAAATTTAATTTTACTTTAATTTTTACACTGTACCCCTGTACCCCAAATACCCAAAACTGACCCTGAACCCTAAAAATACCCCTTTACCCAAAAACTGAAAACTGACCCTGAACCCTAAAAATACCCCTTTACCCAAAAACTAAAAACTGACCCTGAACCCTAAAAATACCCCTTTACCCAAAAACCAAAAACTGACCCTGAACCCTAAAAATACCCCTTTACCCAAAAACTAAAAACTGACCCTGTGCCCTAAAAATACCCCTTTACCCAAAAACTAAAAACTGACCCTGAACCCTAAAAATACCCCTTTACCCAAAAACTAAAAACTGACCCTGAACCCTAAAAATACCCCTTTACCCAAAAACTAAAAACTGACACTGAACCCTAAAAATACCCCTTTACCCAAAAACTAAAAACTGACCCTGAACCCTAAAAATACCCCTTGACCCAAAAACCCAAAACTATAACATTTTAAATATAATTATATACTTACCAATACTTACGTTGTAATGGTATGCGTTGTAAAGGTATCTGCGTTGTAAAAACATGCGTTGTAAATGCATGCGTTGTAATAGTTTTTGCGTTGTAAAAGTTTCGTTGTAATGGTAGTGCGTTGTAAAAGTTGTGTTGTAATGGTTGTTTCCCTATAAACACACAACCCACTATACATAAATAAATGAAATCATTTAATCACTTAATAATTATTAATTACCAATTAATTATTAATTAACAATATCAAAAATTAATAAATTAAAAATATTAACACATTAACTCTAATTAATTTAATTTACTACTTAATATTATTTCATTACAAATTAATTATTAATTAACAATAACACTAAATTAAATATATTAGGACAATAAATCTAATTAATGTAATTAACTAATTAACATTAATTAATTACCAATTAATTATTAATTAACAATAACAATACATTATATATCTTAGCACATTTAATCTAATTGATTTAATTAACTAATTAATATTAATTAATTACCAATTAATTATTAATTAACAATAACACTAAATTAAATATATTACCACATTAAATCTAATTAATGTAATTAACTAATTAGTTTCAATTAATTACAAATTAATTAATAACTAAAAAATATTTAAAAATATATATTAATTATTTAATTATTATTAAATTACTTCCCACCCTATTCCCCTATAAACCCACAACCCGCTCTAATACTAAAACGCAAAATGTTAACATAATTACTAATTTTCAAACATACATTTCTAAACATATTTAGCAAACATATAAACAACATAATAAAATACATAAAGAAAATTTGTGAAATGATGACCAGGTCAAAGGTAGGCGCACAACAAGGTTAAGGCAATCTGTATATACTCACTGTAAATTGTGCTACAAAGCAAAGAAAAGGAAGGTCACCACTCCTCCTTACAATACCAGAAGAAATCTTCCGGTTAGAACATACAAAATAATTCTCTGCTGAGCAAATTAAATGTATAGCAACCTCTTTCGTTGATTCAAAGTTATTACATAAATTGTCCGCAATACTGTCCAAAGTAATTGGATCTCAAAGTGTCCAAATACAAATCCAAGAAAGTAGATTCGTCTTATAACAACACCAGGGTACGTTGTTACAGCATCATTTCCATTTATTTCAGTTTTCAGGTATTCATCAATCAAAGGAAACAGCCTTCAGGTATTCATCAATCAAAAAAAAAAGCCAACACGTGTTTCGTCTGGCATTAGTATCATGCCATTCGACTTCTTCAGGGCTGCAAGCCAAGGGGACAATTGTATTTACAATTAAAATAAAACACATATTTTAAAGGAATCTAAGCTAAAGATAGAGTAATACAACCACGTGTAAGGTCATGTTCACAAAGATCCTTGTGACTCATTATGTTATCAGATCATAGATCACCCGAATAACACAGTGCATACCCTGGTGAGGAAAAAGCACATGGGAGGACCCAAATGTACCTAGCTTGTCATGATGTAGTAAAAATAAAGATATATTACCAGAATAAGTATTCTAAGATTTCCACTACTATAACCATAAGTAGGAACCTAAAAAACGAAAGGACACAATCCTCAGCCGTAAATATCATACTAGCGAATACCATCCGAAAAAGCAAGGGGGATTAAAGTCAAGTACTTACTCTAACAATCGTGAAGTCCAAAAATTAATTATTCCTCAATAGTACAAGGGTAATAAATGAATCCTTCTGTTACTGCCTGTAACAAAAAGAAGGGGAGACAAAGTCTCACTACAACCACTCGATTATGCATAATCAATCAAGTGAGCCACTATCACATCACTCACCTTAATTTAGTTGAATTCTCCAAACGAAGTAAGCTGAACCCAGTAAGTATAAATAACTTAGTCATATTAGTCGCGTTGTCCTCAATATCATGGACACCGATACGTAGAATACGTAGTTATTCTATGATAAATAAAAATGAAAGAAGAACATGTATTTCTTGTCTAACACGCCACAACAGCTAGTAGTCCTGGTATATCCCTCACGTAAACGCGCTGCTCACCTCCAGTATACAGCGAGTACGCCATCGAAATTTACACTCGGCAGTCCGTGTTCAATACGCGCGCCATTTTATAAATTCAAGAAACGGCGAATAAAGTTGGGCGCCATCTTGAAGTGGTCATAGTATAGTGAAAATATAATCAAAAAAGGGATAATCTTATCTCTATACACCGTTAACAAAACGAGTGATTAATTAATCTCGAAGTAAATGGATAACAAAATTAATAGTGTCAGTAATATAAGTACGTACTTTACAGAAAATGAATATCGTCATGTATTGAAAATATTAGGCTCAATATCCTATGAGTGTGGTACTACGAGCACCAAATATCCATAAATAAAAAAACGGTAGGAGAAGACCAGTTAGGTGTTGCTGATAAATACAAGGATCGAACCCTAACTACGGTGCTTGCAAGTATATTGCTCCAATCTGTAATGCTACTGCCGCCGTGCGTAATCCAGACATGCAAACTATCCTATATATAGTAACAGTATAGAGAAACCACTTGTAAGCGTTGTTTTCTCTACTTAACAAAGCTCAGGATTGTTCACTCTCGTCCAAAGGCTCCATCTCACGGCATATGTGGAAGTCAAAAATAAAATAAATACGTATCCATAAGTAAATGAGGGGAGAGAATAGTAATGACAGATCAGGGGATCAAAGGTGAGGCAAAAGGGACAGATAACTCTTGCATCAACAATATAAAGTATAGTAGTTACTCATTTTGGTTAAACAATTAATATAATATTAATACATTAAACTGTATCATGTCCTCTGTTGTCACTCATAAACATTAAAACAGTTTTCTGATATGCATACACAGTCTAAAGCAATAATATTTAAACAAATATTGCATTTAGGCAAATGAATCTTAAAGGTCAACAGTTCTTATATTGCATTCTGTACAATACTGTATGAATTAGCTCATTCGCCCAAGAAAAATTGAAGTTCAGGGTCTAAATTTAATCCTTCCTCAACTGCCCGCAGAGTCATAATCCATCTAGCTTCTCTGCGTCTTAATTTGAGAGTTCTATTCCCACCTCTTCTGTCTAAGCTAACGTGCTCAATTCCATGATATGCAAAATTGTGTTTGACAGAATCATCTCGATTTTGGATAGCATGGGAGGCAATTGGGTATCGTGTATCCCCATTCTTAAGAGCACGAAAGTGTTCCATCATTCGGTCTTTCAAACGTCTCACTGTGCTTCCAACGTAAATTTTACCACACGTACATGCTATTATGTAAATAACAAATGTGGTTTCACAATTGATAAATGTTTTGATTTTATGCGTGCCTGTATTGTTATATTCAAAGGACAAAATCTTCTTAACTGCCCATCTACAACAGTTACAAAAGCCACAATAGTGAAAGCCAACTGGTTTAGTACGTAGCCAATGTTCCGACTGTAAGGATTTAGTAATTTTGGGAGAACTTGGGCTCACCATGTTTGCAATTGTAGTACCTTTACGAAAAGTAATACTAGCCCTATCAGAAGGTAAGGTGCTATATCACCATCTGTTCTCAGTAAATGCCAATGTTTGTGTAAAATGGCATACAATTTATTACTCCCTGCTCCAAAATTGGTAATCATCCTCACTTTATTAGTATTAACCTCTCTGTGATCCCTAGGTTTAAGTGTATCCTCTCTCTTAAGTCTAGAGGCCCTATCGTATGCTTTCATGATCACTTTGTCTTTGTAGCCTCTGTTTTTAAATCTACAGGTCATGTCTCTAAGATTCTCTTTGAACTCACCATCATCCGAACAATTCCTCCTGGCTCTCAACATCTCACCAAAGGGAATTGCTTCAATTTGACTTTTAGGATGGCAGCTATCTGCATGAAGTAGTGCATTACAACTGGTTTCCTTCCGAAACATTCTACTGCATAGTTTGTCATTTTTCACAAATAATTCAATATCCAAAAAGGTAATATGTTTCTGATCAAAATGTGTTGTAAATTTCATATTTTGGTCGTTTGAATTAAGATATGAAAAGAAAAGATTCAATTCATCTGGGGTACCTCTCCAAATCAACAAACAATCATCAATAAACCTTCCCCAAAAGTATATGTGATCAATCCAGTTCTGGCCCTTAGGTCCCCAGATCCACTCCGCCTCTAAGCGACCCATGAAAAGGTTCGCGTAGGACGGAGCAAATCTGGAACCCATGGCAGTTCCAAGTCGCTGTCTATACCAAGTGTCTTCATACAAAAAGAAGTTATTTTCCAAAATTATTTTAGTCATTTCTAAAATCATCATTGTGTGATCTAGGTACTCAGCTGGTCTTAGGTTCAAAAAATGCTCCAAAGCCTGTAAACCTAGTTCGTGATCAATATTAGAATATAGGGAAACAACATCTAGGGTCACTAAGATCATATCAGATTCCCAATTCACATCATTCATAATATTCAAAATATGTTTTGAGTCTTCAATATGTGATGGAAGATTAACAACAAATGGTCTCAAGTATAAGTCTACAAATTGTGAGATTCTTTCTGTAGGTCCACCTATTCCGGATATTATCGGTCTACCTGGTGGTTTC
Organism: Lissotriton helveticus; assembly: GCF_964261635.1. Classification (NCBI taxonomy): domain Eukaryota; kingdom Metazoa; phylum Chordata; class Amphibia; order Caudata; family Salamandridae; genus Lissotriton; species Lissotriton helveticus. The sequence goes on along the minus strand of NC_136071.1, from coordinate 1,161,437,419 downwards.
TGACGGTTTTTATGTATTTTCGGCAAGGTATATAGGCATGGAGCCCTAGGACATTCTACTTTCAGATACAAATATTCTTCATGATCGAGTAAGGAACACTCATACCATTGCTTCAATTTCATATTATTCATAGTCTTAGTCATAGATAATGGGTTAGTTCTTATCTTTTCAGAAATACCTAGAATCACCAAGTTGCATGAAAATTTCTGAATCATAGTCTTTTTTGTCCATAACTACGATGTTGCCACCCTTGTCAGCCATACGTATTATGATATCAGGTTGCATTGATAGTTCTTTGAGAGCTAACCTTTCATCATGTTTCAAGTTACCTCTGATATGTCTATTCTGATTGTTCCTTTCTCTTCTAATCAACATGTCTATGTCAGCGGTCACGGATTTATAAAACGCATCAACCACATTTCCAGCTGACAGTTGCGGTGTCCATTTAGATTTAACCTTGAGTCCACTGGAGGAAGCATGGCCAGAACTAATCTTTAAGCCCCCCAAAAGTGAACTCACCGTTACCGGATCATCCTCATTTTCAGTCAGTGATAACAGGAGTTGGGTATCATAAATCTCTTGTATGGTAAGGTTACTAAGTTTAGGTTTACTAACCATTCTGGTATCGTGTGTATCTTGTTTGGAAAAGTGTTTCTTAAGTTTTAAAAGTCTTGCAAATTTATACAAATCAATTTTAACTGAAAACCAATCAATACACACAGTTGGACAATATCCCAAACCTTTCTTTAATACTGACACCATATTTTCTGATAGTACAGTTGATGAAAGGTTAACAATCTCAATTTCATTAGTATCTACATTCCCTTCCTCCAGGATCGTAGTCTCATTCCTGGTCTGCCTTCTTCTGCCTTTGCCTCTGCTCCCTCTCCTTGTCTTTCTGCCTGATTGTTGCCATATCTGCCCCCAGGTTCTCGGTTTCCCATTCTGATACGCCTGACCTCCTCTAAAAAAGGAGTTTGAATTGTATTGAGTATAGCACCAGTGTCAGTATTGTCCTCATTTTCACTAGAGGAAATGTTACTAGAAGAAGTGTTAAATTCAGAACTAGTTGGTGTTAATCCTCTCTTAGTAGTTTGCCCTTTAGCAATTAGGTGGTCAAATTTACGTGCAAATGTAAACACACGTTTGGAGAATTCAACTAAATTAAGGTGAGTGATGTGATAGTGGCTCACTTGATTGATTATGCATAATCGAGTGGTTGTAGTGAGACTTTGTTCTCCCCTTCTTTTTGTTACAGGCAGTAACAGAAGGATTCATTTATTACCCTTGTACTATTGAGGAATAATAAATTTTTGGACTTCACGATTGTTAGAGTAAGTACTTGACTTTAATCCCCCTTGCTTTTTCGGATGGTATTCGCTAGTATGATATTTACGGCTGAGGATTGTGTCCTTTCGTTTTTTAGGTTCCTACTTATGGTTATAATAGTGGAAATCTTAGAATACTTATTCTGGTAATATATCTTTATTTTTACTACATCATGACAAGCTTGGTACATTTGGGTCCTCCCATGTGCTTTTTCCTCACCAGGAACCTGGGGGCAGATATGGCAACAATCAGGCAGAAAGACAAGGAGAGGGAGCAGAGGCAAAGGCAGAAGAAGGCAGACCAGGAATGAGACTACGATCCTGGAGGAAGGGAATGTAGATACTAATGAAATTGAGATTGTTAACCTTTCATCAACTGTACTATCAGAAAATATGGTGTCAGTATTAAAGAAAGGTTTGGGATATTGTCCAACTGTGTGTATTGATTGGTTTTCAGTTAAAATTGATTTGTATAAATTTGCAAGACTTCTAAAACTTAAGAAACACTTTTCCAAACAAGATACACACGATACCAGAATGGTTAGTAAACCTAAACTTAGTAACCTTACCATACAAGAGATTTATGATACCCAACTCCTGTTATCACTGACTGAAAATGAGGATGATCCGGTAACGGTGAGTTCACTTTTGGGGGACTTAGAGATTAGTTCTGGCCATGCTTCCTCCAGTGGACTCAAGGTTAAATCTAAATGGACACCGCAACTGTCAGCTGGAAATGTGGTTGATGCGTTTTATAAATCCGTGACCGCTGACATAGACATGTTGATTAGAAGAGAAAAGAACAATCAGAATAGACATATCAGAGGTAACTTGAAACATGATGAAAGGTTAGCTCTCAAAGAACTATCAATGCAACCTGATATCATAATACGTATGGCTGACAAGGGTGGCAACATCGTAGTTATGGACAAAAAAGACTATGATTCAGAAATTTTCATGCAACTTGGTGATTCTAGGTATTATGAAAAGATAAGAACTAACCCATTGTCTATGAGTAAGACTATGATTAATATGAAATTGAAGCAATGGTATGAGTGTTCCTTACTCGATCATGAAGAATATTTGTATCTGAGAGTAGAATGTCCTAGGGCTCCATGCCTATATACCTTGCCGAAAATACATAAAAACCGTCAGAAACCACCAGGTAGACCGATAATATCCGGAATAGGTGGACCTACAGAAAGAATCTCACAATTTGTAGACTTATACTTGAGACCATTTGTTGTTAATCTTCCATCACATATTGAAGACTCAAAACATATTTTGAATATTATGAATGATGTGAATTGGGAATCTGATATGATCTTAGTGACCCTAGATGTCGTTTCCCTATATTCTAATATTGATCACGAACTAGGTTTACAGGCTTTGGAGCATTTTTTGAACCTAAGACCAGCTGAGTACCTAGATCACACAATGATGATTTTAGAAATGACTAAAATAATTTTGGAAAATAACTTCTTTTTGTATGAAGACACTTGGTACAGACAGCGACTTGGAACTGCCATGGGTTCCAGATTTGCTCCGTCCTTCGCAAACCTTTTCATGGGTCGCTTAGAGGCGGAGTGGATCTGGGGACCTAAGGGCCAGAACTGGATTGATCACATATACTTTTGGGGAAGGTTTATTGATGATTGTTTGTTGATTTGGAGAGATACCCCAGATGAATTGAATCTTTTCTTTTCATATCTTAATTCAAACGACCAAAATATGAAATTTACAACACATTTTGATCAGAAACATATTACCTTTTTGGATATTGAATTATTTGTGAAAAATGACAAACTATGCAGTAGAATGTTTCGGAAGGAAACCAGTTGTAATGCACTACTTCATGCAGATAGCTGCCATCCTAAAAGTCAAATTGAAGCAATTCCCTTTGGTGAGATGTTGAGAGCCAGGAGGAATTGTTCGGATGATGGTGAGTTCAAAGAGAATCTTAGAGACATGACCTGTAGATTTAAAAACAGAGGCTACAAAGACAAAGTGATCATGAAAGCATACGATAGGGCCTCTAGACTTAAGAGAGAGGATACACTTAAACCTAGGGATCACAGAGAGGTTAATACTAATAAAGTGAGGATGATTACCAATTTTGGAGCAGGGAGTAATAAATTGTATGCCATTTTACACAAACATTGGCATTTACTGAGAACAGATGGTGATATAGCACCTTACCTTTCTGATAGGGCTAGTATTACTTTTCGTAAAGGTACTACAATTGCAAACATGGTGAGCCCAAGTTATACCAAAATTACTAAATCCTTACAGTCGGAACATTGGCTACGTACTAAACCAGTTGGCTTTCACTATTGTGGCTTTTGTAACTGTTGTAGATGGGCCGTTAAGAAGATTTTGTCCTTTGAATATAACAATACAGGCATGCATAAAATCAAAACATTTATCAATTGTGAAACCACATTTGTTATTTACATAATAGCATGTACGTGTGGTAAAATTTACGTTGGAAGCACAGTGAGACGTTTGAAAGACCGAATGATGGAACACTTTCGTGCTCTTAAGAATGGGGATACACGATACCCAATTGCCTCCCATGCTATCCAAAATCGAGATGATTCTGTCAAACACAATTTTGCATATCATGGAATTGAGTACGTTAGTTTAGACAGAAGAGGTGGGAATAGAACTCTCAAATTAAGATGCAGAGAAGCTAGATGGATTATGACTCTGCGGGCAGTTGAGGAAGGATTAAATTTAGACCCTGAACTTCAATTTTTCTTGGGCGAATGAGCTAATTCATTCAGTATTGTACAGAATGCAATATAAGAACTGTTGACCTTTAAGATTCATTTGCCTAAATGCAATATTTGTTTAAATATTATTGCTTTAGACTGTGTATGCATATCAGAAAACTGTTTTAATGTTTATGAGTGACAACAGAGGACATGATACAGTTTAATGTATTAATATTATATTAATTGTTTAACCAAAATGAGTAACTACTATACTTTATATTGTTGATGCAAGAGTTATCTGTCCCTTTTGCCTCACCTTTGATCCCCTGATCTGTCATTACTATTCTCTCCCCTCATTTACTTATGGATACGTATTTATTTTATTTTTGACTTCCACATATGCCGTGAGATGGAGCCTTTGGACGAGAGTGAACAATCCTGAGCTTTGTTAAGTAGAGAAAACAACGCTTACAAGCGGTTTCTCTATACTGTTACTATATATAGGATAGTTTGCATGTCTGGATTACGCACGGCGGCAGTAGCATTACAGATTGGAGCAATATACTTGCAAGCACCGTAGTTAGGGTTCGATCCTTGTATTTATCAGCAACACCTAACTGGTCTTCTCCTACCGTTTTTTTATTTATGGATATTTGGTGCTCGTAGTACCACACTCATAGGATATTGAGCCTAATATTTTCAATACATGACGATATTCATTTTCTGTAAAGTACGTACTTATATTACTGACACTATTAATTTTGTTATCCATTTACGTCGAGATTAATTAATCACTCGTTTTGTTAACGGTGTATAGAGATAAGATTATCCCTTTTTTGATTATATTTTCACTATACTATGACCACTTCAAGATGGCGCCCAACTTTATTCGCCGTTTCTTGAATTTATAAAATGGCGCGCGTATTGAACACGGACTGCCGAGTGTATCTTTCGATGGCGTACTCGCTGTATACTGGAGGTGAGCAGCGCGTTGACGTGAGGGATATACCAGGACTACTAGCTGTTGTGGCGTGTTAGACAAGAAATACATGTTCTTCTTTCATTTTTATTTATCATAGAATAACTACGTAGTCTACGTATCGGTGTCCATGATATTGAGGACAACGCGACTAATATCACTAAGTTATTTATACTTACTGGGTTCAGCTTACTTCGTTTGGAGAATTCAACTAAATTAAGGTGAGTGATGTGATAGTGGCTCACTTGATTGATTATGCATAATCGAGTGGTTGTAGTGAGACTTTGTCTCCCCTTCTTTTTGTTACAGGCAGTAACAGAAGGATTCATTTATTACCCTTGTACTATTGAGGAATAATTAATTTTTGGACTTCACGATTGTTAGAGTAAGTACTTGACTTTAATCCCCCTTGCTTTTTCGGATGGTATTCGCTAGTATGATATTTACGGCTGAGGATTGTGTCCTTTCGTTTTTTAGGTTCCTACTTATGGTTATAGTAGTGGAAATCTTAGAATACTTATTCTGGTAATATATCTTTATTTTTACTACATCATGACAAGCTTGGTACATTTGGGTCCTCCCATGTGCTTTTTCCTCACCAGGGTATGCACTGTGTTATTCGGGTGATCTATGATCTGATAACATAATGAGTCACAAGGATCTTTGTGAACATGACCTTACACGTGGTTGTATTACTCTATCTTTAGCTTAGATTCCTTTAAAAAATGTGTTTTATTTTAATTGTAAATACAATTATCCCCTTGGCTTGCAGCCCTGAAGAAGTCGAATGGCATGATACTAATGCCAGACGAAACACGTGTTGGCTTTTTTCTTTGATTGATGAATACCTGAAGGCTGTTTCCTTTGATTGATGAATACCTGAAAACTGAAATAAATGGAAATGATGCTGTAACAACGTACCCTGGTGTTGTTATAAGACGAATCTACTTTCTTGGATTTGTATTTGGACACTTTGAGATCCAATTACTTTGGACAGTATTGCGGACAATTTATGTAATAACTTTGAATCAACGAAAGAGGTTGCTATACATTTAATTTGCTCAGCAGAGAATTATTTTGTATAATAAAATACCTAACACTAAACATCAAAATTTCGATATTACTAACATGCATACCTTAATCTCGATATTCTGTCTGTCGATATTATGGCACATCGATATACTATACCATCGATATTAAAACATCGATATTATTGTATATCGATATTTTAATTTCGATATTTTGTCTGCCTACCCCTGGGCGCAGTTCACGGAGTTCTGCGTGCCGAAAAAACTCCACCTTGCTATGCGGAGCACTGCAAGCAGCGAAGTGCCTTTGGCCATGAGGCTCGGCTTGGTTTTCAGCACCTGGTGTCTGTTCTGCACTGTGAAATCAACACAAACGGCACCATGTGTAGCGCAACAGGGCACTGCTTTTTTTTTGCCGCTCAAGTAGATTTTCTACCCAAGCAACAGCTTTCTCAATGTGAACGGAAGGTTTCTCAACGAGAACTGTCGCAACTGTCCTCGACCACACGGGTTGAGAAATCTGACCGCCCAGGTTGAGAAATCTGACCGCCCAGGTTGAGAATACTGACCGCCCGAGTTGAGAAATCTCACCAGGAGGTGGATTTTCTTCGCTCGTGCTCACCAACTTGACGTAGGCAAGCGCAAGCGAGGAACAATTTTGTTTCGGGGTGAGGTCAACCAGTATATTTCCTAAAAAAATTAATTCCAGGGTCCTGTGTTTGTTGACAAAAGAAATTGCCTTAGGGTTTCCCTAAAAGCCAAGTGATTATCGGTTTTTCTAACGTGACGAGGGAGATTGTTCCATAACCTTGGGGTCTAGACATGTAAGGGAGGACCCTCCACACTACCCCCAGCAGACTTGCGGAATCCAGGAGCAGCAACAGATGGCCTGACCAGACTCACCCATTAAAGAGAGAGCCAGTTTGCTCACTGGAGAAAAAAGTCTCTAATGGTGGAATCTACAAGATGGACAGCAGAGAGGTCCATTACTTCTATTTGAGGAGATAATGGCCCGGTCTTTGACACGCAATGTTGAGATGGCAGGACACTTTACAGCTCTGCGATGCTTCGACACAACTCTTGCTGTCTTTTCTTCCTTACTGCTCTCCCCTCCCCGCCTCTTTTCTTTTTCTAGCAGTATAAGGTAAAACATCACCTCATAAAGAAGCCTTTATATGCTTTTCAGCTGATCTCTGGGCAATGAGCGGCGATAAATTGCAAGTCGCGGCGCTTTATAGTTGGTTATATTTTGTCGCTTTCCCGTTTTGTCTCACTCCACACTGCAGCCATATAATTGCATTCAGAAAACAAGGTTCATATTTTATGTTCTCAATAATAACATGTCACTGCAGCGATTCAATCACAGCAGCCGGACGCACTGACACCAGGCAGAGCTGCAGGTTTGATGCAAGCGACGCGGCTCGTGCTTCTGGGAAACAACCAGGCCATGGACCGCCTTGAAGCACACATTTTCAGGTGCAAATATCTTCATGTCAAAAGAAAAACAAGCATTGACAAAGGCAATAGGTCTCACCTATGCAAGAGCCATTGGCGTTGCCAATGTGTTTTAGCCATGTTGTGAACCAGCATGACAGCTGTTCAGCACGGCTAAAAGTTAGTAGCGTAGAGGAAAGGGGCACGGAGTGGCATAGAGTGAAATAGCGAAGCGTGCAGTAGAGTGTTGTAGAGTGGAGTGGCATAGAGTGTTGTGTTTATGAGCGGCATATAATGGAGTCGCATAGAGTGACGTACAGTACTGTGATTGGAGTAGAGTGCACAAGCGTAGAGTGGAGTGGTGTAGAGTGAAGCGGTGTAGAGTGTAGCAGCATACAATGCAGTGCAATAGACTGTTTGATAGTAGAGTGCAGTGGCATAGGGTGCTGTAGAGTGGAATATAGTGCCAGAAAGTACAGTGGTGTGCTTCAGATTGCAGTGGCGAAGAGTGGAGTGATGCAGAGTAGGGTGGCGTAGTGTACAGTGGTGTAGGCTGCATTGGCATACAATGCAGTAGTGCAGAGTAGAGTGGCGTAGAGTTCAGTGGCATAGAGTGCAGTGTTGCATAGGAGAATGGTGTTGAGTAGAGTGGCTTAGAGTGCTGTGGCATTGAGTACAGTGGTGCATAGTAGAATGCAGTTACGTAGAGTGTGGTGGCATGGTGTGGAATAGAGTAGAGTGGGCTGGTGTAGAGTGAAATGGCATAGAGTGTTGCAGAGTATAGTGACATAGGGCCATATGTATCCATTTGCGATTCTCAAATAGCGATTTTTAAGAAATCTCTATTTGAGAATCGCAAATGCGTATGTATGTACAAAATCACTAAAATTCCTTAATTGCGATTAGCAAATTGCAAATCGCAATTAAGGAATACTTTCCCATTCATTTCTATGGGCCAGGAGGCCCATAGGAATGAATGGGAAGTTATTCTCAATTCTCAATTCTCAATTTGCGATTCGCAATTTGCTAATTGCAAATTGAGAATAATTTCAAGGGTGCTGGTGTGTCCAAAGGACACCCTGTTGCACCCCTGACATATGCATGGGTGCACATGTGGCACATACATGCCCTAAGGCCATGTATGTGCATCACAGGGCACTTTGAAAAATTCAAAAATGTGCATTTTTCAAGGAATTCGCAACTTACCACCAACTAGAAGTTGGTGGTAATTTGCGATTCCTTAAGGGCATATTGCTAATTTGTTTTGCTCGATACATTGTTTTTAAGGAATCGCAAAATTTCCGATTCCTTAAATGCAATTGCAAAATAAGGAATCGCAAATTTTTCGATTCCCTATTTTGCACCACATTTTGCTTAATACATTCCATTTTGCAAATTCGCGAATTTCGGCCTATGCGAATGCTAATTTGCTTGATACATATGGCCCATAGAGTCGCATAGATTAGAGTGGTGCATAGTAGAGTGCAGTGGTGAAGAGTGTAGTGGTGCAGAGAAGAGTGGCATAGAGTGTAGTGGCATAGAGTAGAGTAGAAGAGAGTAGAGTAGCAGACAGTGCAGTAGCCTAGATTGGTGCAGAGTGGAGTGGCATGGAGTGCAGTGGCATAGAGTGGAGTGATGCAGAGTGCAGTGGTGTAGAGTGTAGTGATACAGAGTACATTGGCATAGAGTATATTGGTATAGAGTGCAGAAGAGCAGAGTAGACTGGTGTAGAGATCAGTGATGGAGAGTGCAGTGTTGCAGAGTAGAGTGTCGTAGAGTTCAGTAGTGTAGAGTACGTTGGCGTAGCGTGCAGTGGTGCAGAGTTTGAGTGCATTGGTGTCGATTGCATTGGCATGGAATGATTGGCGTAGAGAAGAGCGGTTTAGAGTAGAGTGGCATACAGTGGCATACAGTGCAATGGCATAGAGTAGAGTGGTGCAGAGTAGAGTAGAGTGGGGTAGAGTGCAGTGGTATAGAATAAATATTTCACAATGGAGGGAAGTGACGTAGAGTGGAGTGGTGCAGGGTAGAGCGCAGTGGCATATAGTGTAGTAGAGCATAATGGTTTACTGTGCAGAATAGATTCGAGTGGTGTACAGTGGGTTGGCATAGAGTGCCGGGCTTTAGAGTTGAGTCTTACAGAGTAAAGTCCATTGGCATAGAGTGTATTGGAATAGAGTGCAGTGTTGCAGGGTGGCATAGAGTGGAATTGTGTAGAGTAGATTGGAGTGGCCTAGACTAGAGTGGTATAGAGTGAAGAGGCGAAGAGTGCAGTGGTGTAGAGTACAAATGCATTGAGCAGAGTAGAGAGGCGTAGAGTGAAGTGGTGTAAAGTGCAGTGGTGCAGAGTGGAGTAGAGTGCAGTGTCACAGACTGCAGTGACATGGAGTGGTGTGAAGTGGAGGGGTGCAGTATAGAATGCAGTGGTGGGGAATGGTGCAGAGTAGAGTGGAGTGGTGTAGGGTGAAGTTTGCTTGGTGTGGTAGCACTCTGCCATTACAGACAACACATTTTCAATTGAAATGACCATTACATTGGCACGGACATACAGTTTTACTAATAAAGCTATACAACACACATGATAATGTGTGGAAATGGCCTCACTTAGTGTATTGATTTATTTAGCTCATATTGAACTATTTGTTTCCAACACTCTTCAGAATTTATGAAAAATGTGCTTCCTTTGTGTGTTCATAATTGTGATATATCCTGAAATACTTGCACAGTTCATTTAAATGTTGTGTTCTAGGAAAAAAATACAGTTCCTTTCCCCAGTTTTCAGCAAGATTGTCACACAAATCACCCCACTTTGAAGTCCACGAGGGGAAAAAAGTAAACATCGAGCTCCCTCGAAGATAGGAGCCTGTCATTTGACCTCTGTCTTTGAATGCATGGCAAATGTGACAAGATAAGAACACGATTTACATGTCTGTTTACAGAAAGGACCAGGAAAAATGGGCAACCCTATATACCCTTGGAGGCTTGGGTAATACAAACTTATTATCAGGTAACAATGCCAACATGAGATTCTTTTAAACATAAGAAATCTCAAATAGTCTTCAAAATGAATTATTTTAAGCCCCTTTTGGTGGCTTCTAAGCACATTTCAAATGAAGTGGAGTGGTGCAGTGTAGAATGCAATGGTGGGGAATGGTGCAGAGTAGAGTGGAGTGGTGTAGAGTGGAGTTTGCGTGGTGTGGTAGCACACTGCCATTACAGACAACACATTTTGAATTGAAATGGCCATTACATTTGCACAGACATACAGTTTTACTAATAAAGCTATACAACACACAAATGATAATGTGTGGAAATGGCATCACCTAAAGTATTGATTTGTTTTGCTCATATTGAACCATTTGTTTCCAACACACTTCAGAATTTATGAAAAATGTGCTTCCTTTGTGTGTTCATAATTGTGATATATCCTGAAATACTTGCACCGTTCATTTAAATGTTGTGTTCTAGGAAAAACATACATTTCCTAACCCCAGTATTCAGCAAGATTGTCACAGAAATCCTCTCACTTTGTAGTCCATGAGGGGAAAAAGTAAACACCAAGCTCCCTCAAAGCCAGAGCCTGTCATTTGACCTCTGTCTTTGAATGGCAAATGTGACAAGATAAGAACCAGATTTGCATGCCTGTTTACAGAAAGGACCAGGAAAAATGGGCAACCCTATATACCCTTGGAGGCTTGGGTAACATGAACTTATTATCAGGTAAGAATGCCTACAAGAGATTCTTTTAAACGTAAAAAATCTTAAATAGTCTTCAACAATGAATTATTTTAAGCCCCTTTTGGTGGCTTCTAAGCACATTTAAAATGAATTATTTAACTTTAAAACGAATCTATTGCAAAACAAATGCACAAAAGAAATAAACAATATAAATCAGGTGTATACTTTTCAAAATACAAATTTATGTAAAAAACCGTGTTGTTTAAAAGGGTACAAAATACAATTCACATATAGACAAGAGTGACTGAGATAGAGATTTGACATTAATACTTTCTTATCTCATGAACACTTTTGTCATAACCCATTTCAAACATTAAAGAGCAGGCAAAACATCATTGATTATACAATGAACAATCCCTGAGATGATAGTTACAATGAAAATGGGTTAAATTGTCAATGTTTCGGTCTTTGCTGTGATAACATCTATAAGACCATCTTCAGGACGAATTGTTTCTTATGTGGTCTGAAGACCCTGGAAGCCTGAGATTATAATTTTCTGCTTAAATGCATGAAAACGATTCAACAAAGAAGCGAAGAATTAATTGTACTCCGAGATGCATATTGTGCAAGAGGTTTAAGTATCGAATTACATCCTGAGACGCTAGGACCTCCAGGTGGTGTAGTCGAATTCTTATGAATTTTGGGTAAATTATAAATTACGGGTACTGTGGTTGCCATGTTAATTAGAAAAGAAGTTTCTTTGTCACTGAGCCATCCTCCATCTAAGCCATTGCGGCTAAGTATGGGGATGGTTGCAGTTGATTCAGTTGTAGGATTTTTGTGAGTTTTTTGTAATGATCCACTATTGAGAGTTGTTTCAGCATCCCAGTTCTGTAGGAATCTTTATTCCAAAGGATATATCCCCACCTTTGTCTGCCGGCTTTATGATGGTTTCAGAAATAGTCTGCAAATTTTGTAAGCCTAAATGTTGGTCTTGTGAAAAATTGTATTTCACATAATGTGAGTCTTTAATAAGATTTTCCACCTCTGTTAAGATTGCATTCTCAAACGTCAAGACCTCTTTATAGACCATTGAGTTATGAGTAAAGAAGGTGGAGGGATTGTGTAGGCTTGTGACATCAGAGAATCTGCGGCCATTTTGCATCATCTGAGGCTGGTTTCATCTGGTACCGTAAAGGAAGGCGGTGTGCATGTATCATCCGGGTAGCTCGAGGCACTCGCCTTCAGATCTCTCTTTACTGAATATGCTTTTACTCTCTGTACTCTGCCTACTTCAGAATTTCTAGGTCTCACCATTTGCATGTGTCAGATGCTTAATTGGAGGCATAATTGGAGGGCGGGAGGGTGAGTGGGCACTATGGAGTGTGTGTTGCCAGGTCTGACTTCAAATGAAGGTTATACGGTAAGACATTGGCTGTTGCGCTGTGACTCAGCAGTTATTTCATGGTGTGACATTCAGCTGCTATAAAGTGACTCAGCAGTTATGCACTGAGAGATGCAGCAGTGAAATGTCTGTGGATAAAAATCTGATGCACAGCCTGACTCATCTACGTGTGTAAGTAAATAATAGATTTATTTCTTCAATTAAAAAATGGTTACGAAAATAGATCTGGAGCAAACAATGAACCTACGAGTGTGTGTGTGCTCGTGGTGAGCAGCTAGCTCACTCCTTGCTTCTGCCTCTAGCTAAGATTGTTCTGCACTCTGGATCACACCTACGGTTTAGGATAGCAAAAACCCTTATCCACTGAGGCAGCAGAGTCGTTGTCAGACACTTAGGGCATCATTAGGAGGTCGGCTGACTTTGTCCACCCGCCATCCTTTTGTGGAAAGAGACCGCCCGCCATTAGTGTGGCGGTCCTGTGGGGGTCATTAAGATGCGCCCGCCACACTCCTGGGCGCATCCTGCATTCTTGACATTGTGGCGGGCGGTGCTCTCAGCACCGCCCGCGGCTATGCCAAAAAGGCATGTCATGCATTTTCATGCACAAAGTGGTAGGCACCGCGCAGTGTCTGCCATGTTGTGCATGTAACTGCAGGGGGGTACCATAGGTACCCCCCTGTGCACCCCCCACACCCTGAACACCCTGGGGGCCCGCAACGGGCCCCCAAAGCCAAAACCGCCTGCCTTTCCATGGCAGAGTCTCCGCCATGGAAAGGCAGTTCACCCCCATGATGATAATATGGATGGCGGTGCCTGCAAGGCACCGCCACCACATTCCTGGGCTTTTCCGCCCGGTAGGCAAACAGGCGGATTGCCTACCGGCGGAAAACCGATGGAGGGTCTTCCTGTCTGCCGCCCCCCCGCCATCATAATGTGGCGGGGGGAAAAGTCATGCGGGCGGAGGAGTTTAGCGGGTGGATCGCCACCGCCATACGGGCGGTGGTGATCTCCCTGCTATCCTAATGACCCCCTTACTGTCATCCCCAGTTTTAGGGAGGTGACGATCTACTTTCATTTCCCTCTATGGCAGTGGTCTTCAAACCTCATAATGCTGACTCAATCCCCCTCCCCCAGTAAAGAAATAAATTAATTTGGCACCCCTCAGATTTTTCACAATTATTCGATTAAACTGGTAATGTTTAAATACGTCCCCGCTTATTTATACATGAGACATATCTAAACATTGCAGTTAAATTCTGTTCCCATTTTTCCAAGCTAGGATATAAACAACAAAATAAGCTGGTGATGGCCCTTTACAGAGTGGCTTACTGCCGCTCAATTTTCCCCACCACTTAAAACAAAGCACTGCTTTCAGCATAATGCTTTGTTTGATCAGAGCCTGGCGTCCACCCTGGGATCACTGCGGCCGGCCGCCCAGTTTGAAGACCTCTTCTCTACGGTGAGTATTGTATTGTATTGCAACATATTTCTAGTGCTTGCTACCTCTTTGTGGGGCACCATGGCACTTGCGTAAATGGGCAGCAAGCAATGCCCTGTGATTGGGAGTGTGTTGTCTTTGTTTTCTTCTCCAAAGTGGAAGTTTTCTTATGTTGTGTGTGACGACCACCGAGGTGCAGTCATAGTGTTATAAGGTGCAGCGATAACCAGTGTGGTGGATGAAGAGGTGTGAGAGATCGATGCTTACTTTATGGTTTCCATTAGGTTGATAACTTTGAGCAGCTCTGCAGGTCCTTCATGGCAGTTCTTATGATCATTGTCCCCCTAGTTGGCTACTTCACTGGGTTGTCTAATGTGTAATTTTCTTTAACTCCTTGTGTGCTCATGATGAGCTCAGCTCGTCATGAGGCACGGTGGCGCCGTGCTCATGATTAGCTGAGCTCGTCATGACCGCCGCGGTGCTCACACGCAGGGCTAATTCCCCTGCTGTGCTGAGCGTTCTGAAGAAACAGGCGTCGTCGTGATGAGCTCAGGGCCACCGTGCAGCGTGACGAGCTGAGCTCGTCACGAGCACCGCGGCGCCGCGCGCGGAACCCCTCCCCCCAGCCCTGTGGGGGAATTAGCCCCGCGGCGAAGGGGTTACGTTTTCTATAACCTGAGCAGTCATTGTTGGTGATTGAAATGGTAGGTTTAGTGTATCTGGAAGAGGTGGGGATCATCCTTCCCGATCCCACCTGAACTTCAGCCACGCCAGCCATAAAACCATAAACTCTTTTGGGAGACCATGGTTTGGGAATACCTCTTGGAAGGCATCACTGAGTGGGATTTGTGGTCTTTCAATAGGGTATAACTTAGCTTTCTTGGTAGAGGAAGCTTTTTTTTACTGGCTTTCTATACAGGATGAGAAAGGGTATTGACTTTACTTCTTCGTGTATGAAGCTCTGGACGGCAGAACAACCGAGTGGTTGAGAAGGTTGGGTTGACTATTATTTGGGTGGCTTTGTAACTCCAATGTGTACATCTTGATATAGTAGCCACTACTGCATGTCTTATAATTCGTGTTGAGTTTTGAAATATACAGTATAATTTGCAGAAACCGTTTGTCTATATTTAATGTCCTGTGGTTCATTTATTCCTCCCAATCCATTTTAAGGTAAACGTCCTTGGAGGTTGGGTATTCCATGATGTCAGAGGAGCAGATATCCATCACCTGGGGCTGTTAGTGGCACACCTGGACTCAGACGAAAAACACAGTTCTTTTTACTGCTATTGCTGCTCGTTGAAAAATAAAATGACATTTGCACTTCCAGCAATATGGTTTGCATTAGAGCCTTAAAGCAAAAACGATGAATATCCCCTTAACTAATGTAGATGAAGCAGCAGGGCCAAACAATATGTTTTGCAGACACACACTATGTGACTTGAAGTAAGCATGGATTAGCTTTGTGTGCATGGATCAGCTTCATGTGCATGGATCAGCTTCATGCGCATGGATCAGCTTCATGTGCATGGATCAGCTTCATGCGCATGGATCAGCTTCATGTGCATGGATCAGCTTCATGTACATGGATCAGCTTTCTGTGCATGGATCCGCTTCATGCGCATGGATCAGCTTCTTGTGCATGGATCAGCTTCATGTACATGGATAAGCTTTCTGTGCATGGATCCGCTTCATGCGCATGGATCAGCTTCTTGTGCATGGATCAGCTTCATGTACATGGATCAGTTTTCTGTGCATGGATCCGCTTCGTGTCACTGGTTCAGCTTCATGTGAATGGATCAGCTTTATGTGCAAGGATCAGCTTTGTGTGCATGGATCAGCTTTGTGCGCATGCATCAGCTTTGTGTGCATGGATCTGCTTTGTGTGCATGGATCTGCTTTGTGTGCATGGATCAGCTTCAAGCGCATGGATCAGCTTCAAGTGCATTGATCAGCTTCGTGCACATGGATCAGCTTTGTGCGCATGAAACAGCTTCAAGTGGATGCATCAGTAATAGCTTCATGTGCATGGATCAGCTTCATGTTCATTGATTAGCTTCATGCGCATGGATCAGCTTCATGTGCATGGATCAGCTTCGTCTGCATGGATCAGCTTTGTGCGCATGGATCAGCTTCTTGTGCATGGATCAGCTTCATGTGCAGGCATCAGCTTCCTGTGCATGGATTAACTTTGTGAGGATGGATCAGCTTTGTGTGCATGCACCAGCTTTGTGTGCATGGATATGTTTCATGTGCATTGATCAAGTTCATGTGAATAGATCAGCATCAGATTTGTGTGGATGGATATGCTTCATGTTCATGGATCAGCTTCAAGTGCATAGATCAGCTTTGAAAGCACGGAGCAGCTTCAAGTGTATGGATCAGCTTCATGTGCATGGACCAGCTTTGTGTGGATCAGCTTTGTCTGCAGGGATCAGCTTTGTGTGCATGGATGAGCTTCACGTTCATGGATCAGCATTGTGTGCATGCATTAGCTTCATGTGCATGGATCAGCTTTGTGTGCATGGATCAGCATCGTATGCATGGATCAGCGTTGTGCCCAAGGATCAGCTTTGTGTGCATGGATCAGCTTTGTGTATATAGATCAGCTTTGTGTGCATGGATCTGCTTCATGTGCATGGATCAGCTTTGTGTGCATGGATCAGCTTTGTGTGCATTGATCAGCTTTGTGTCCATGCATTGTGTGCATGCCTCAGCTTTGTGTGCACGGATCAGCTTTGTATTCATGGATCAGCTTCATGTGTATGGGTCAGCTTTGTGTGCATGGATCAGCTTTGTGTGCATGCATTGTGTGTATGCCTCAGCTTGTGTGCATGGATCAGCTTTGTGTGCATGTGTTGTGTGCATGCCTCAGCTTTGTGTGCATGCCTCAGCTTTGTGTGCATGGATCAGGTGCAGCTTTGTGCCCATGGATCAGCTTTGTGTGCATAGATCAGCTTTGTGTGCATGGATCAGCTTTGTGTGCATGGATCAGCTTCATGTGCATGGATCAGCTTTGTGTGCATGGATCAGCTTTGTGTGCATATATCAGCTTTGTGTCCATGCATTGTGTGCATGCCTCAGCTTTGTGTGCATGGATCAGCTTTGTGTGCATGGATCGGCTTCATGTGTATGGATCAGCTTTGTGTGCATGGATCAGCTTTGTGTGCATGCATTGTGTGTATGCCTCAGCTTTGTGTGCATGGATCAGCTTTGTGTGCATGCTTTGTGTGCATGCCTCAGCTTTGTGTGCATGCCTCAGCTTTGTGTGCATGGATCAGGTTCAGCTTTGTGTGCATGGATCAGCTTCTTGTGCATGGGTCAACTTCATGTGCATGGATCAGCTTTGTGTGCATGGATCAGCTTCACATTCATGGATTAGCTTCATGTGCATGTATCATCTTCATCTGATTGGATCAGCTTTGTGTGCATGGATCAGCTTCATGTGCATAGATCGGCTGCGTGTGCACGGATCAGCATTGTATGCATGGATCAGCGTTGTGAGCATGGATCAGCGTTGTGCCCATGGATCAGCTTTGTGTGCATGGATCAGCTTTGTGTGCATTGATCAGCTTTGCGTGCATGCATCAGCTTTGTGTGCATGGATCAGCTTCATGTTCATGGATCAGCGTTGTGTGCATGCATTAGCTTCATGTGCATGGATCAGCTTTGTGTGCATGGATCAGCTTTGTGTGCATGGATCAGCTTCATGTGCATGGATCAGCTTCACATTCATGGATTAGCTTCCTGTGCATGGATCAGCTTCATCTGAATGGATCAGCTTTGTGTGCATGGATCAGCTTCATGTGCATGGATCAGCTGCATGTGCACGGATCAGCATCGTATGCATGGATCAGTGTTGTGAGCATGGATCAGCGTTGTGCTCATGGATCAGCTTTGTGTGCATGGATCAGCTTCATGTGCATGGATCAGCTTTGTGTGCATGGATCAGCTTTGCGTGCATGCACCAGCTCTGTGTGCTTGGATCAGCTTCACGTTCATGGATCAGCGTTGTGTGCATGCATTAGCTTCATATGCATTGATCAGCTTTGTGTGCATGGATCAGCTTCATGTGCATGGATCAGCTGCGTGTGCCTGGATCAGCATTGTATGCATGGATCAGCATCGTATGCATGGATCAGCATCGTATGCATGGATCAGCGTTGTGCACATGGATCAGCTTTGTGTGCATGGATCACCTTCATGTGCATGGATCAATCAGCTTTGTATGCATGGATCAGCTTTGTGTGCATGGATCAGCTTTGTGTGCATGCATTGTGTGCATGCCTCAGCTTTGTGTGCATGGATCAGCTTTGTGTGCATGGATCAGCTTCATGTGCATGGATCACCTTTCTGTGCATGGATCAGCTTTGTGTGCATGCGTTGTGTGCATGCCTCAGATTTGTGTGCATGGATCAGCTTTGTGTGCATGCATTGTGTGCATGCCTCAGCTTTGTGTGCATGCCTCAGCTTTGTGTGCATGGATGAGCTTCAGCCTCATGTGTATGGATCAGCTTCATGTGCATGGATCAGCTTTGTGTGCGTGGATCAGCTTTGTGTGCATGGATCAGCTTCACATACATGGATTAGCTTCATGTGCATGGATCAGCTTAATCTGAATGGATCAGCTGTGTGTGCATGTATCAGCTTGATGTGCCTGGATCAGCTTCATGTGCATGGATCAGCTGCGTGTGCACGGATCAGCCTTGTATGCATGGATCAGCGTTGTGAGCATGGATCAGCGTTGTGCCCATTGATCAACTTTGTGTGCGTGGATCAGCTTTGTGTGCATGGATCAGCTTCACATACATGGATTAGCTTTATGTGCATGGATCAGCTTAATCTGAATGGATCAGCTGTGTGTGCATGTATCAGCTTGATGTGCATGGATCAGCTTCATGTGCATGGATCAGCTGCGTGTGCACGGATCAGCCTTGTATGCATGGATCAGCGCTGTGAGCATGGATCAGCGTTGTGCCCATTGATCAACTTTGTGTGCGTGGATCAGCTTTGTGTGCATGGATCAGCTTCACATACATGGATTAGCTTCATGTGCATGGATCAGCTTAATCTGAATGGATCAGCTGTGTGTGCATGTATCAGCTTGATGTGCATGGATCAGCTTCATGTGCATGGATCAGCTGCGTGTGCATGGATCAGCCTTGTATGCATGGATCAGCATTGTGAGCATGGATCAGCGTTGTGCCATTGATCAACTTTGTGTGCATGAATCAGCTTTGTGTGCATGGATCAGCTTCATGTGCATGGATCAGCTTTGTGTGCATGGATCAGCTTTGAGTGCATGCATCAGCTTTGGGTGCATGGATCAGCTTCACGTTAATGGGTCAGCATTGTGTGCAAGCATTAGCTTCATGTGACCCTCCTGACTCGCTCAGAGGCGGTTGCTCCCCTCACTCCCTGGCTCCTGGTATCGTAGCGCTATTACGCTCCCTGCTCATTGCTGCTAACAGCTGATTTGCGCATCACTCGCTTTGCTGGCATTGTCTCTGTTATTTAATTTATGCTTGCCTGTTAAATCGTAGCGCTGTTTTGCTGTGCTTGCCTGTTAAATCGTAGCGCTGTATTGCTGTAGCATTGATCTAATTGCTCGCACTGTTATTAAGAGCTGCCTGATACGATCTTTTGTAGTACATTGTATTTCACTGTACGCTTTGCTTTGGGAGTCATTTGTGCCCGATTGTGCCTCTGCCCATTTCTCTGAGACACCACAGACTGTGCCCCAATCGCGCCCTGTTTCGCTTTTGCTTTGCAGCCATTTTGTTGTTGTTGTGCCTCGTAGCCCGCCCTCCGCCCCTCTCCCGCCTCCCAGCTGCTCCTCCCTCCCGCAGTTAGTAGTATTGAGCGCCGTCTATCCCTGTGCTGTGACCCTCCTGACTCGCTCAGAGGCGGTCGCTCCCCTCACTCCCTGGCTCCTGGTATCGTAGCGCTATTACGCTCCCTGCTCATTGCTGCTAAAAGCTGATTTGCGCATCACTCGCTTTGCTGGCATTGTCTCTGTTATTTAATTTATGCTTGCCTGTTAAATCGTAGCGCTGTATTGCTGTGCTTGCCTGTTAAATTGTAGCGCTGTATTGCTGTAGCATTGATCTCATTGCTCGCACTGTTATTAAGAGCTGCCTGATACGATCTTTTGCAATACATTGTATTTCACTGTTCGCTTTGCTTTGGGAGTCATTTGTGTCCGATTGTGCCTCTGCCCATTTCTCTGAGACACCACAGACTGTGCCCCAATCTCGCCCTGTTTCGCTTTTGCTTTGCAGCCATTTTGTTGTTGTTGTGCCTCATAGCCCGTCCCTCCGCCCCGCTCCCGCCTCCCAGCTGCTCCTCCCTCGCCCCACCCCCCCCACTATCCACTTATGTCAGAACAGCTGACGCGCAGCGGACGCGCCCCATGCGCGCGGAAGGCGCGCCAAAGGTAAGCCCGTCTACGCCCGTCCGCGCCTGGACCGCGCCCAGCTCCATACCCCCTGGTCCACGCAAAATCAACTCCGCCCGCATAACGTACAACGCCGCTACCCTCTCTACACTTAACCCCGGCCGACTCCCAAACTGCTACCAAGCCGCCCCAGGACACACCCAGGGACCCTTCACCTGCCTCTCCTGCAAGTTCGCCTGCACTAAGACCCACAGCAAATCCACATACTCCAAACAGAGCTCCAACACCAACCACCTGAAGTGCATCCTGCTCAACACCCGCTCGGTCCACAGACACGCCATTGAACTTTGGAACCTACTAGACACCACATCACCGGACGTCCCCTTCCTTACAGAAACCTGGATGAACACCTCATCAACGCCCGACATGGCCATAGCCATCCCGGACAACTACAAAATCATCCGAAAGGACCGCACCAAGCGAACAGGAGGAGGAATCGCCATGGTCCACAAGAACACCATCCACATCACAACCAGCTCCGATGACAACCTCACAACCGCCGAACACCTTCACTTCCAGATCCACACCGACCCTAAGACCACACTCAGAGGCACCCTCATCTATAGGCCACCCGGACCCCGCACACAATTCAGCGAAGACATCACTGACATCATCAGCCCTCACGCCTCCCCTCTGAGGACTACATTCTACTGGGAGATCTCAACTTCCACCTAGAAAAGACCAACGACAGCAACACCACCACCCTCTTGGACAACCTCGCCAATCTCGGACTCAAACAACTTGTTGACACCCCCACCCACTTTGCCGGGCACACGCTCGACCCAATCTTCACCTCCAGCAAGCACATCTCCTTCAATCACACCACAGCTCTCCATTGGTCAGACCACAGCTGCGTTCACTTCAACTTCAAAAAGACTACGACCCAAACCACCCACAACCAATTCCACGGAGAAACTGGAACAAAAATACCTCTGACCAACTCTTCACATCGCTTCACCAAAACCCTCCTGCAAAATCATCGGACCCAAACCAAGCAGCCACCAACCTCACACAATGGATCACTCACAGCGCAGACGAATTAGCACCCTTGAAAAACCATCAAATCAAGCATGGCAGCAAAAAAGCCCCCTGGTTTAATGATGACCTTAAGAAATCCAAGAAGATCTGCCGCACCCTCGAGAAAGCATGGCGAAAAAACCCAACCTCTGACAACCTGGCCACCTTCAAGAACGCCACCCGCAAACACCACCAACTGATCCGATCCACCAAGAAATCATCATTCAAAGATCGACTCGACAACAACGCCCACAACAGCAAAGAACTATTCAACATCGTCAAAGAGTTCACCAACCCCACTGCCGGCACCAATGACATCACTCCCTCCCAAGACCTCTGCGACTCTCTAGCCTCGTTTTTCCACAACAAAATCGCTGACATACATAACAGCTTTGGAGACCAGTCCACCCCACCCACCTCCAAACTTGAACCCCCCCCAACAACTTTTGCGCCTGGAACCCAATCACCACCGAAGACACCATCCGCATGATGAACACCATTCACTCAGGATCACCAACCGACCCATGTCCCCACCACATTTTCAACACAGCAGACTCCATTATCGCACCCCATCTCCGAGACGTCATCAACTGCTCCCTTAACTCCGCTACCATCCCGGAAAGCTGGAAACATGCCGAACTCAGCGCCCTCTTGAAGAAACCTACAGCAGACCCCACTGAACTTAAGAACTACCGCCCCATTTCGCTCCTCCCATTCCCTGCCAAAGTCATTGAGAAAGCCGTCAACAGTCAACTCGCCGCCTTCCTCGAATCCAACAAATCCCTCGACCCTTCACAGTCCGGCTTCCGAGCCAAACACAGCACCGAGACCGCCCTCATCGCAGCAACAGACGACATTCCAACCCTACTGGACAACGGAGAAACAGCTGCCCTCATCCTACTTGACCTCTCCGCAGCCTTCGACACAGTCTGTCATAGCACCCTCATACAACGCCCCAGCAACGTCGGAATACAAGGAAAAGCATTGGACTGGATAATCTCATTCCTCTCCGGAAGAACCCAGAGAGTCCGCCTCCCCCCTTTCAGATCAGAGGCCACAGAAGTCATCTGCGGCGTACCCCAAGGATCTTCACTCAGTCCCACCCTCTTCAACGTCTACATGAGTCCCCTCGCATCCATTGCACGCCAACACAACCTCAACATTATCTCCTACGCAGAGGACACCCAGCTGATCCTCTCCCTCACCAAAGACCCAAACACCGCCAAAACCAACCTACACGAAGGGATGAAAGAAGTAGCCGAGTGGATGAAGAACAGCCGTCTAAAACTGAACTCGGACAAAACGGAAGTCCTCATCTTAGGATCGCCCCCCTCCGCCTGGGACGACTCATGGTGGCCACCAGCCCTGGGAACCGCACCCATACCAACGGACCACGCACGTAACCTGGGCTTCATCCTAGACTCCTCCCTCTCGATGACCAGACAAGTCAACGCCGTCTCATCATCATGCTTCAACATCCTACGAATGCTCAAAAAAATCTTCCGCTGGATCCCCACCGAAACAAGAAAGACAGTCACCCATGCACTGGTCACAAGTCGACTCAACTACGGAAACACCCTTTACGCCGGAACCACAGCCAAACTACAGAAAAAACTCCAACGCATCCAAAACGCCTCAGCCAGACTCATCCTTGACATTCCCCGCCAAGCTCACATTTCAGGTCACCTGAACGACCTCCACTGGCTCCCTGTCAACAAGAGAATAACGTTCCGCCTTCTCACCCACGCACACAAAGCCCTCTACGACCTAGGACCCGAATACCTCAACACGCGCCTGTCCTTTTACACCCCCACCCGCAAACTTCGATCGTCCAATCAAGCCCTCGCCACAATCCCACGCATCCAAAGATCCACCATGGGAGGAAAATTCTTCTCCTACTTAGCGGCCAAGACCTGGAATTCTCTCCCCACCCACCTCCGCCTCACACAGAACCACCTCTCCTTCAGAAAACAACTAAAAACTTGGATATTTGATAAGTAAAGCTCCCCCTCCCTCAAGCGCCTTGGGACCCTCTGGGTGAGTAGTGCGCTATACAAATTTAAACTTGACTTGACTTGACTTGATGTGCATTGATCAGCTTTATGTGCATGGATAAGCTTCATGGATAAGCTTCAGAAGCACACAATCCTGGCTGGCCGATAACCACCTCAAGCTCAATGCTATGAAAACTGAGTCCCTTCTGATCTCACCTCCCGCGAAAATCTCTACCACTCAAACCTGGCTTAAACACCTAACTTCACTCAATGTCAAACCGACCATAGTGGATTCAGCAAAATCTTTAGGCATAACACTTGACGCCAATCTCAATATGCAGCAGCATATAAGCAAGGCAACTATGGGAGCGAACTTCCAAATAAATACCTTGAGGAAACTTAAACCCTTCCTCCCAGCCGAGGACTTCCAAACTGCAGTACAAGCACTAATCGTCCCTCGCATAGACTACGGCAGCATCGCCCTCTGCGGGCTCCCCCTAACCACAACTGCACCCCTAAGAGCTTCACTTAACGCGGCAGCGAGACTCATCACTGGATCAAAAAAACACTCACATATCTCCCCTGACTTTAAATCCCTGAATTGGCTGCCTTTTGAAGCCTGAATACATCTGAAAATTGCCTGCTTGACGCACAAAGCTATACACCTGAACTCACCCGGCTACCTCACTCAAAAGCTGACAATTTCCGGCGGCTCCAGAACCAACAGAAGTACAAACAATCTTCTGCTGAAGCCTCGAAGATTCAGGAAGGAAAGAACTTACAAACGCTCCTTCTCAGGAATGGCGCCGAGGATCTGGAACTCACTCCCTCCTGAAACCAGGCTCATCCCCTCCACTTTTCTTTTTAAGAAGGAAGTTAAAGCTATCCTAATGGCTAAATACACTTGAACTACTACTTCTGATCTTCTAAGACTGTGCGTCGATCTGTATTACTTATTTGATCCCTTGCACATGTGTTTTACTTGTATTATCGACCCTACCCGATTGCTCATGCTCCCTCCTATTTGTACTACTTGCATTGACGACCTACCTCCCTAACTATGCTCCCTCATGTACCCACCCTACCCCTTACCCCCTTGCCTATGTAAAGCGCTCTGTTATCTGCAAAGATCTTGTTCGCGCTATATAAAACTTAAAAAAAATAAAAATAAATGTGCATGGATCAGCTGCATGTGCATGGATCAGCATCGTATGCATGGATCAGCTTTGTGTGCATGCATTGTGTGCATGGATCAGCATTGTATCCATGGATCAGCGTTGTGTGCATGGATCAGCTTTGTGTGCATGCATTGTGTGCATGCCTCAGCGTTGTGTGCATGGATCAGCTTTGTGTGCATGCATTGTGTGCATGCCTCAGCTTTGTGTACATGGATCAGCTGCGTGTGCATGGATCAGCATCGTATGCATGCATCAGCGTTGTGTGCATGGAACAGCTTTGTGTGCATGGATCAGCTTCATGTGCATGGATCATCTTTGGTGTGCATGGATCAGCTGTGTGTGCATGGATCAGCTGTGTGTGCATGCATTGTGTGCATGTTTGAGCTTTGTGTGCATGTTTGAGCTTTGTGTGCATGGATCAGCTTTGTGTGCATGGATCAGCTTTGTGTGCGTGGATCAGATTCGTGTACATGGATCAGCTTTGTGTGCATGCATTGTGTGCATGCTTGAGCTTTGTGTGCATGGGTCAGCTTTGTGTGCATGGATCAGCTTTGTGTGCATGGATCAGTTTTATTTGCAAGGATCAGCTTTGTGTGCATGAATCAGCTTCGTGTGCATGCCTCAGCTTCGTGTGCATGGATCAGCTTTGTGTGCATGGATCAGCTTTGTGTGCATGGATCAGCTTCATGTGATTCAAGCCTCAGTCCAGACAGGCATCTTAGAGGAAGCCCAAGACACCA
This sequence comes from Lissotriton helveticus, assembly GCF_964261635.1. NCBI lineage: Eukaryota > Metazoa > Chordata > Amphibia > Caudata > Salamandridae > Lissotriton > Lissotriton helveticus. The sequence goes on along the minus strand of NC_136071.1, from coordinate 1,161,412,026 downwards.
CTTAGAAGTCATCATTAATAAAGGGGTAGGTCTTATGTCAAACTTCGAACATGATTCAGCTGTACTTACCCTCCCACAGTACACAGTGTCATGTCAACACGTTTCTGTCATGCTAGATACAGCGAGGTCAGAGATCTAGAGAGTCACCAGCCTCTAAAGATGTGCACCTGGTAGCCAGGAGAAAGGAGTGGGCAAGGATAGAGAAGGGGTAATTGGGGACACACACGTGTGGAAGACTAGCTCCTGCATTGGTAGTCCACATGCACGGAGTCTCCAAATAAAGAAAAAGGTATGGAACTCTTGTGTGCCACTGAAGGGTCTGTGCAGCTGCCGCTCACACACAGCTAAAGCTATAAAGGATTCTGCCCATCAGACAATGGATGGCGATGAATGATGGAGGCTCTTGCTGTCAGTCACTGCCAGTGGGCGGGTCTATCCATGCCCACACAGGGGAGGATCACCATAGAGAGGCAGAGGGCCTCACTTCCTCCACCCGAGTGCCTCCTGGATGGTGTATTCAGGCTTGGGTGGTGGAATTGCGTACACCCAGGGCACAAGTCCTAAAAAAAGAAGTGGGGGGACGCTGTCACCGGAAGTGACGTCACGACAGGAAGTGACTTCACGAAAGGTGGCTTGCACCTTCGGGCTCATTACCTCCCCTCGTTCACCCCTTCGATGCGATTGCACCTGAGAAGCCAGCGCGGGAGCAGCGTGCTGTGAGCTCAGATCTCGTCCCAGAGAGGCCAAAGAGTGAAGTCCAGCTGTTTGGCAGGGGGGACGGCGTCCACCTGGTAAAATAAGTGGGGAAACGCCATCCACCCGCGTGGTTCCCTGACTCGAGCCCAGCGTCCCCCATCCACTTACGGTCCACCATTTCATGGTCAATTGGCATTGGCGAGTCTCTGCTGGCATTTAAGAGGTTCCAGGGCTTTCCTTTGACACCATAAAATGCACAAATGTTTCTTGCTTGGAGAAAATGGCTTGGCAAGAAATCGGTGTGCTTGGCCTTGTTTTCTATCCATAGCCCCCAAACTTTTTAATGTGGTCCCAGGTGGCGGATGTTTGTTACATAATTAGAACCATGAGGTCAAAATGTTGCCGTCTTTAACCCCTCCCATGCTTGTGACGGAACCACTCCGTCACGAGCCATGGGTGGGCTGTGCTCATGACGGAGTTGTTCCGTCATGCCGCGGCCGCTCCGCCCACGCGGCGCTGATTTCCCCGCCGGTGCGGGCGAATTAGTGAGTGGGCGGAGCCTTGATGGAACCACTCCGTCAAAAGCACAGTGCGCCCGTGGCTCGTGGCAGAGTGGTTCCGTCACAAGCATGGCGGCGTCACGTAACCCCCCCCCTCCGCCCCAGCGCGGCAGCGGAATTACCGCCGCGGCGAAGGGGTTAAAGCTACACCGTGGGTCCAGATTCAACCAAGAGACCATAGGAAGCAAAACACTTTAATAAAGCATTACTCATTTAAAAAGTATTTTCTCGTGAAATATAAAAGTAAATAAAACGGAAGTAAAACCATAAAATTCAAGTGTACCACTGGGATAATTGTGTCTTTTGTTCCACCTTCCAGGCGTTTATCGAGAGATTACTTACCTAGTATTGTTCTTATACTGGCTGCCACCTGAGAGGCCTGGAGTATATTAGGCAGCTCTTTTGCAGTGTCCTGCCCCTGATTTTTTCTGCTTTGGTGTTTTCGCCCTACGTGGCCTGCTTGATATTCCTCATCCTCCAAGACACAACCCTAGAACCTGGCAGGCCATTTGTTTATGTAAAGAAAGCAATCAGAGCTCGGCCCGTCCCTCCGGCCGGATCCCCTCCTTGGAAGGTCCGCGTGGCGGGCACTTCGTGTCCCATTCCTGGGCGCGCGCGCCTGCCTGGCATGGAGGTGGCGCTGCTGCTGTCACCACACATTACCTGCTCGTGTTTGCTCGAGATTAGCCGAGGCGCCTTGTCTGCCCGGGATAAATCTATTGGTACATACTGCACCCGGTAATGAGGGGGATGTTTGAAGGCACTACAAAGAGAATAAAAAAAGAGGCTCTTTGCACTAACGAGAGGTATATTAGCACCGCCGCGGGGCGCGCGTGTGTGCGCATTTATGGAAACGGAAGGGCGCACCCAGCAGGAGCAGAGGCCTCCATTTTGATTCAGTGTCGTCTAAAGTTCAGCATGGCTGCCGTGCAGGCGCTCGCTCTCGGCTGGCGCAGGCGCAACGCAAACAATGCATGATGGGCTCAGTCTGTGCCACGTGCTGAATCTAAACTCGACCACGAACCAGTTGTACCCAAAAGAAGACGACAAGGACCTTGTGCAGGAAGCACCGAGTTGCAAAGCACTTGGGGGCAGATTTACAAGCCCCTTGCGCCTCTATTACGCTGCTGTTGCGTCACTTTTGTGACGCAGCTGCGGCGCAATAGATGCGCCATGGTGCGGGGTATTTACAGCGTGACGCATCTGGGAGATGCGTCACGTTGTAAAACCCTGCGCCAGAAGGAGGCGTTCCGGTGCGGGGGGGGCGTTCCGGTGCAGGAACGCCTCCTGAAAGCAGCTGAGTGAAGTGACTTTGGGGCCAATGCGGCGTCAAAACCCTGCACCTGCTTGAAGCAGGCGTAAGGATTGACACAGCATTAACAAGATAGGGCCCCCCAGAGCTTTGCTGGAGCTGCGATGCGCTTGCGACGCAACACCAGCAATGCGACGCCTTTACGGAACAGATGAGTCACGCATCTGTGCCGTTTTTGCTTCATGGTGCGCGGGTGGCGGAGGCATGGCGCACAATAAGTGGCGCATCCCTGCTGATATGCAGGGATGCACCACTTATTGTAAATCTGCCCCTTGCTGTTTTGATGAGGGACTGCTTTGCGACATGGGATCATGTTGCAAAGGGCCTTAGTGGGATCATTCAGCAGTCCTCTGGATCACTGTGTGTTCTTGTGCCTGTAGCCCATGTTCACAAAGTGGGGGCTCACCATCACAGACTTTCAAATTGTAGTACCCACGAAAATTGTTTCTGGACCACATTTGTAGTACAGCATTCTTACATTCAATTGCAAATGGTTATGAAGGACAAAGACCCGTTTTACACTCCCGTTTCCTAAAATGTCATAATGGGTCATAAACTACACATTGTGACTCTCAAAGATGTAAACACATTTGCCAATTGTGATGTGCTTGTGATACACTGCAAACTTGATTTTTGCGGTTGCAAAGCCTCTCATGTTGTATTTGACACAAAAGGCTTAAGTGGGGCCTATGTGTGATTCAGTGCAGATGCAGAGTGTGTACTACATGGACGTTACCATCCCGTAGTCTGTGACTGATTAGTAAATTTTCAAACCCAGAGATTCAAGATCCTTGGTGTCTCTGTCCTCAACTGCTGTCTTCACCTGTATTTCATTCAGCACACAAACCACACAGGTGACAAGCCTGCTGCTACGGTTCTTATTGCTCACTGCCTGTGCAGTGTACTTAAGAGAGTGACCATCCCTATGATTGGCTGATGGGCCTTTATTTGTGAAGTGTTAAAGACTTTGATGAGCCAACAGCACACTTGCCTTGTGTGATATATTCATTGACTGCATGTGTTCTTCAAAAGGGTGTTGAAGTGTGTACAGAGCAGAACACCCTAGGATCTGAACCAAATGTGTGCAGAAATACAGCGAAGGCCTTTGGCTCCTGCAGTCTCTTTGACTGAAACATGTACACATTCTGTAACAGATTTTCAGACCATAACCCTTATCCTCATTCTGGAGATTGTTATTGAAACCTCAGCTCAGTCAATGTACATGTTGTCTTGCATTTCATATACAAGCTACTGCCTTTGTCTGAGGCAACAAAACCGACAACCAAACCCTTTGATGTAAGACATTCAACTACTTTGCCATCCATTTCCAATAAGAGGTTTTCAGCTTGTGGGATGTCTCAGTGGTTAGTGTAGCAAGTATATCAAAATAATGAACACTCTGCATTACTACACAACCAACAGCGATACCTTGTAACCCCAGGAGGAGCATAGGCATTATCAATAGCAGAACACAGAGCACTTGAGGAAGAGACATTTTATTCTGTATAAGGTTAACACTCAGATAAACCTGTGTTAGTCATGAATGAATTAAACCAGAAAGCCACTGAGTATTATATTCATACATTTCTACTTTGGTATATTATTCAAATGTATAATTTCTATTACAATAATCAATAAGTCACTTTTGGACTTGGCCCTTACCGTTCCCTTTTTATGCACATCAGACACCCCTATGGTAGGTCCAAGGTACCCCCTGGGCAGGGTGCAGTGTATGTGAAAGGTAGGACATGTACTAAGGTGTGTACCATGTCCTGACAGTGAAATTCTTGTTGTGTCCTGCGAGACACGTTCAAGTGTCTCGACCGGCACAGAGCTGGTAACCAGGGCACACTTGCACCCCCAAACGCATCCCTCACAGGCGTCACGAGTGACGTGATCCTGTCAATAAAAGGGCCCAGGTGCACGTGCTCGTGGCCAGTTGAATAACGATAGACACTGTGTCCGTGTCAGTCCTTGCATAAGCAAGTGGGCGTAGAGCCCACAACATAACAATACTCTCAATTTCTTTTTTCACTATTGCAAGGCCATCTTGCCCATAGGACAGAATGGGGAAGGCTGTGTAATATGTTTCCAGCCTATCTTCCCATAAGCTTAAGATGGAGAGGTGAAGTTTAGTATGCCTGAACTCACAATTCAATAACACATCTTTTTGTGAAGGTGGGTTTTGCATTGTGTGTTTAAAAACCCCTCTTTTACAAGTGGCTGGATTTTGTTGTGTTCTAACATTTTTGTGTGTCTCTGCCTGGTTGTGATTGACTGTCTGGATTTGAATGTGATAGGCTCTGGGAAATGTCTTGACCCAGAGGAGGAGGTGAGACCGCAACAGGCTGACCTGCATCTGGAGTGTAGGGGTTGGAGTAGCTCCTGGAGGTGACGAGGCCTGGACTGCTGCCATAAAACATATCCTGCTGATTGATCGAGGATCCAGACCCCCACTATCAAAGGAAGAAGGTGTCACTGGCAGGGAGACACCCAGAACCAGTTTGGGCAGGGGTCAGTGCCCCCTGAACACAAAGACTTCAAAGACATTTAGGGGTATAACTATGAGAGCTGAAACCCCTGAACGTTGGAATGGAACTGATCAAGACTGAAAAGGATTGAAACTACGTCGTGGTCAAGAGGAACCTCTGCCAAGGTCTTATTCTCCGTTCTTATATTCAAATTATTCATTACATAAGACACTTTTAGCACTTAGAAAGAGCCAAAATATTTTAAGCCCAAAGGAATCAGGCTTAAAGTATGTGGGCCAGTCTTCCCACATGGACCAAACACTCCAGCTGATGCACATCCTTAAAGAAGAGGAGGGTGGGAAAGGCATCTATAGCCTCGTGGGCACAACTTCTTTCAAACAGTGATGATGGGACAATTGTCAGAGTGGGAGTGCTGCCATCAATGTTACATCACTGAACTCATGGGGATTGGGAAAAATCCAAGCATCACACAAATAATAATTATAGAAAATGAGCCACAGATATTCAGCAAGAGAGTGGTAAGGGTCTGGTATGCAGCTGGCGGTGTGTTTGGGATCACACTGTCACAACTATATTAAAGCATGGTGTGATAGAACACTATCATTTATAGACAGCACATTTTCCATTGAAGTTGCCACTTATTCGTACAGACGATTCACTAATAAAACTATATAGACCACAAATGATAATGTGTGGAAATCAGGTTTGCAAATATTTGTCAATTACGTGACACCAAGTAATTGATTTGTTCAGGACCAATTAGCATCTTTGTTTACATTGCACTTTAAAAAGGATTTTTTTTAAACAAAAAACTTTTTTGTGTTTACATGACTACCAATACATTGTGAAATATTTGCACATTTTATTTATAGGTATTTACATTTTGTTTTGTGTTCTATGTTCTAAAAAGGTAAACTCTACAGTCTTTCATTTCACACCAGCAAAGTTGTCAAAGAGTTCACTTTTCAAAATCCTCTCGCTTTGCAGTCAAAGACAAGTAAAGGCCAAGCACCACATTAAGGGCCATATGTAGGTGGCTCAATACTGGTCGGTAACGGTGAAATTCGTTAAATTTCACCGTTACTGACCGGTATTTAGGCATTTGTGATGTTGGGAGGATTCGGTATTAAGGAATCGGTAAATACCGATTCCTTAATACCGATTCCTCATGGCCTTGCATTTAAGGTAATACCAATTCCTTAAATGCAATGTAGGTAGCACTGAAAACAGTGCCCCTCAGCCTTAAGGAATCGCTATTTACCACCAACTCCAAATAGTGATTTCCTTTCAAAACTAACTTCTGTGAATACCAAAAGTAGTAAGGTTAGCATTTTGTCTTAAGTTAGTTGTGTGAATCGGCCCCAACATTTCTAAGACATCCTGCGCTCACCACCATATTCCCGATCTTTCTGTCACCCTTATATTGTGCTGCTTTCAGTGCTCCCAGTATCTGTGACTCCTGAGTTCGACTTCGCAGCTCATCGGCCTTCTTGAGAGAATTTCATGAGGTAAATTTCCTTTACTTTGCATCCACCACAGTTTCCTGAATTCTCTTCAGACACTTTAGCCTGCACAGTGTGTGATAGAAAATGCTTTTGGGTAGTTAGATGTCCTGCTCTTGTAGAGTGGTGCTCCATACATCAGTAGATATTTTTCAGTTGAGCATGACACATCAGTTACTATCGGGTAATAGTAGGCAAACTATTCTTATTCAACAGCCATGAAGTAGTGACTTCTGCACTTTGAGAGTGAGACTTTTGGCAGTGGGCAATTCCATTCAATAACTTCTGAATTGCTGTGGTCCATGCAGAGTCTCACATAGTTTACCACAGAAAGCCACAAAACTTCCCATTTCAGGAAAAAAAGACACTCCAAGTTTCAGATTTTATGAAGTTTTGCAAAGTAAATAAAATCTATGGGGAGTTGTGAGTCATTAAACTATAAAGGTTGAGGTGCTTCACTAAACTCTTTTCTCTGTCACTCCAGTTATCCACCCTCTGTAGCATAAACCAGAAAGCTCACATCCCACTAGTTGACAGGGAGAGCCCCAGTCACAAGAGATGGTCATACTGCGGTAATATACCTTCGTTATTGAATATCATCCTGCAACCATCGAACCCGCAATGGTTTAGATTGAATAGTCATGGGCACCGTTGTAGGAAAGAAAATCGTTTGATTGCTTGGAAAGTTTTTCCAACAGTTCACTCTACATTATAGGGGATATTCACAAAGGGAGATAACAATTTTGACTAAATTACACATGTAATTTCCTCTTACACTTCAGAGTAACCTCAACTATTTTAGGCAATTTGCAAAATCCTACTGTAAATTTACCAAAATGTTTTAAGAGTAAATTACATGTGTAAAGTAACATGTGTAAATTACCCAAAAGTGTAAGTTACCTTTGAGAAAGGTGTCCCTGTGATTCTAATGGAAGCAGTCTGTGGTTTTAATTGACTTTTACCAGCAGGACTCTCAGATTTGCTGTGCATCATGTGTTTCCCATCAGTTCATGCGCATTACTACCTCTCTTGAGAGATGTCAAGTTTTGTACTCACTCTCATTAGGCACTTATTCCAGTCACACCCCAAGCACATCCAGAGAGGTTCCCTGGAGAGTCAAAGATATTCACTTTTCTTTAAATTCCTGGGATAAAACTTGTGCAAACCTGTGACCTTCCCAGGTAATCAAAGAAGGTGACATTTTTCTGTCACATCTCAGTGAAAATGCAGCCAATTGAGGTATTTTGTGGATTGAAATGAAGCTAACTGGATTATTCAATTGGTAAAGATAAATTATTCTTAGCTTTATAATTTTTTAGCTTTTCATGATCAGCTGTGGAAATTGTCTGATAGAAAGTCACATACTCTTTCTTCAGGGAATGAGTTGATACATTTAAAACAAGGCCATCAAGACCTACTGAGTTAGAGTACCACATTCAACCGATTAGTAGCTGAGACTATTGACCAGACGCGAAAAGAGTATACTTATTTTTTCAATGCTGCCAAACTGAATTGAAAGAGGTCTTGGCACGGATGGTTAATTCTTATACTAAGGGGTCGATTCCGATTCGGGAAACGAATCCGTACGACGATTCGTATTCGTAGCCGTTTCCGTACTAAATCGTAGTAATCAGTACGAATCGCGTAGTATGATCCGTTGGCTCGAAATACGTACGAATCGTCGCGAACCGTACGGAAGTCAAGGGTGAGTCCGTGCGACATAGACCCGCACAGTAAATCGTACGAATCGTAAACATGCCGTACGACCCGCCAAGTACGATCCGGACCGGGGAATGGGGACGCGATTCATACGGATATGTCGGGTATGAGCAATTCATACCCCCCAAGATAATACGTGTACGGTGCGTACACTCCCTGCGTACACCCCTTAAATTTAGGGGTACGGTGCTCATGCGATAGCGTAAATCTCCGTACAAATTGCTCATACCCGACGTATCCATATGAATCGCGTCCCCATTCCCCGGTCCGGATCGTACTTGGCGGGTCGTACGGCATGTTTACGACTCGTACGGTTTACTGTGCGGGTCTATGTCCTACGGACTCACTCTTGACTTTCGTATGGTTCGCGGCGATTCGTACGTATTTCGAGCCAACGGATCGTACTACGCGATTCATACAGATTACTACGATTCGTATGGAGACGGCTACGAATACGAATCGTCGTACGGATTCGTTTCCCGAATCGGAATCGACCCCTAAATGATCTCTATAGTTTCTTTGCTTCTAGAGATACTGCATTTTAACTACGCAGATGGACCCAGGCTCCAAGCCCAAGTTCCCTTATCCCACAATCATGCAGTTGCAATAATATAATTTATTAAACATTAGTGAATAAATTAGTGCTTTAACAAAATGGAAAGGGAGGCACTGGTATTTTCTTAAATGTATTACTTTATATTGAGCAGTAGTGAGAGCAATACGTGATACAGTGAAGGGCTGAAAACTACAACTAGAACTGTGGAGAAAAACAAGTTATAGTGAAGTAGATGGAATTAAGGGCCATATGTATCAAGCCTTTTGCGAATCGCAAACGGCCTTTTTGCATGTTTTGGGATGTATGAAACATTCCCAAAATAAGGAATCGCAAATATTTGCGATTCCTTATTTTGCCATAGCATTTAAGGAATCGCAATTTTGCGATTCCTTAAATGCTATGTATGTAGCTTTTTTGGGTTGCGAATTCTGGTTAAGAATTCGCAATTTACCACCAACTTGTAGTTGATGGTAACTTGCGAATTCTTCAAAAAATGCACAATTTGGCATTTTTGAAGGTGGCATGTGATGCACACACATGCCCATAGGGCATGTATGTGTGCCATATGCACACACATGTACATTTCAGGGGTGCAGCAGGGTGTCTTTGAGACACCCCTGCACCCTTGAAATAATTCTCAAATTGCGATTAGCAAATTGCAAATTCGCAATTTGAGAATTATTTCGCAATCATTCCTATGGGCCTCCTGGCCCATAGGAATGCATTGGAAATTATTCCTTAATTGCGAATTGCAAAATTCGAATTCGCAAATAAGGAAGATTAAGGAATCGCTAAAAAATAGCGATTTTCTTCATACATACCATTTTGCGATTCCTAAATAGCGATTCCTTAAAAATCGCTATTTAGGAATCGCAAAAGGGTTTGTTGATACATATGGCCCTACTTGAGGTGCAGGGTGCAAAAAAGGAAGTATACAACTTCTGATTCGAAGGAGTTCATCATAAAGACACAGAGCCATCAAGTCTTGGATTTCAGTGACTCAGTCAGTGATATGTGATTGAAGATAGGGGGAGAAGGTATGAAAGGCAAAGAAGATGTTGTCAGAGCTGAGGAGAGAGCAGAGAAGATGATGGTGACACACAGTAAGGCGATGTACAGAAAGAGAAAAATAGAGTGCCTAGAATTGATCCTTTAGGAACTCCAGTAGGTAGAGATACTGGTGAGGACCACTTAGATTCCGGCTTCACTGAGAGAAAGCGGTCATGAAGTTACACTGTGAACCAATAGTTTGGAGGAATTAAAGTAATGTGAAGTGATTCACAGTGTCAGATACTGCAGGCAGATCAAGCAGCATGGGAATAGATGATAGAGGATTGTGGTGAAAAAAGAAATGTAAGTTTGTGACATTGCAGAGTACAGTTTCAGTTGAGTGAAAGATATATAAACCAGGGTAGTTGGCGTTGGGAAGTTACCTAGACAAGACATATGTTGCGTGTCATTCTGGAGCACAGGAAGGTCAGCAGCGCGTTTCTTCAGTAGGGGTAGTAGTGCAGCAGATTTGATACAGTGATCTCCAGATAAAAAGTGAGGTTAGGCTGAAAAGTAATGCAACACTTGCCAAGTCAGTTTCCATATTGCCCTGGAAGCATCCTAGTGTTGACATTGCACTCAAGTTCATCATGCACCATTTCCAGCCAGATGACCACATTGATGTGGTGATACTACCTGCAAGTGGCCTGTTTCTGGTGAAGCACTGCTGTTTCCCTACTGGCAGAACTAGGGATCTCAGCTTCAACTTCTGGCCAGTTATATGTTTCGGCAGTGTTTGAGAGGCAAATAGTCCTGGATGGCGGCGGCAACGAGGCCACTATCACCGCCACTCTCAAGGACTGCACAGAAGTTTCAGTTTGAAAGAGAAGGGCCAGTATTTGCTCTCTGTGGATTAGCCTTGAAGGTCAGGCAGAAGCAGAACACAAATATGCATTAACCCATTCCTATTTTATTTGCTTGGCCCATTTTGGCCTTCAACTTCATCTCTTTAAATAGCGAGACAGCTCATAAAAGCTGAATCGGCTAGTCACTGGCCCAGGGTCAGGAGCTTGGGAGGACCAGAGCTGATCCATGCAAGTCTAAGAAAAGGAGTGTGTCTGGCTTAACAGCAGCGGACCCAGCACAATATAATCTTTCCTGAGCAGGCTCCTCACGCACACAATGGCGCGTCAGACAATAGCATCAAAGCCGCTTCTTCCCGGTCCCACGGTGGCACCAGATAGCGGGGTTCCTTGCCAGCGGCTCAGGAATTGGACCAGCGGGCAGCCATTTCGGAGGTTCGAAATTGAAAATGGAAATGAGAGCACAGATCAATAGTGACAGCACTGGCGGGCATGGGGTACTCAGCAGCAGTTCTGCAGAACCCCCCCAGTCACTAAAACTATTTATTAAATCAGACTGTTCTACTGTTTTTTTAATTTTTTATTCTCGAATATGCAAGAATGCTCTTAGTTAAGAGATTGCCAAGCATAGAACTGTGTCTTTAAGGTATGTTTTCGTGCATTTAATATCATTTTTATATTAAGACGAAAATAGTATTACCGCATCATGAGAAACCTTATTGGCACTTTAATGCAGAAGAAATACACTCAAATTAGTAACACAAAAGTTGGTGAAGACCTAGTGATCTCGATTGCTACATGTTATTCCCCACTTCTAAATTTGAGATAATATTAGAAATTACATTTTCAGTAATTCAGTAACCAAAGATGTGGTACCAATGCAAATTATTCACATTTATACATGTCTGTGTACTTTAAAATCAACGGAATTTAGTATTGTTACTTTAGATAAAGTAGCACACGTTGAGGTGTTTATAGTAAGACTGAGCAAAATTGTTAATACTTCATTTACTATTCACAAAAGAAAACTTAAGCAAAATGTGAGAAAAATGTGACCAATGGGTAAAGACCGCTGACCTAAAGCCCATCTATATATGTATATCATATATTCATTTAAAAAAAAAAAAGAAAATAATAGTCTAGGAAGACAAAGCTGTCTCAAAGGCCATATACCTAAGCAAATGACAAAGAGAGAAATGGCACAGGGTATGTGCCATGGACTCTTCTTAATTCCCCATTACTTACTATAAGACTATCATCAGGGGCCCAAGCACACAATAACATGGCTGCTACTAATATATACACTAGGGTATTTCTGGTCACTTCTTATTACTTTATGGGTCTCTAACCTTTTCCATGCTGATGACGGAACTGCTCCGTCATCAGCCGCGGTGGCGCTGTGCTGATGACGGAGCGGTTCCGTCATGGCTCACCCGACGCGACTTCGCGGCGCGTTCTATCGAGCGGGTGGGGCCATGACGGAACCGCTCCGTCATGAGCACAGCTCAACCGAGGCTGGTGACGGAGCAGTTCCGTCACCAGCATGGGAGCGCCGCGCGCCCCCCCCCGCCCACTTAGCGCTGCGGCGGAATAGCCGGCGCAGCGAAGGTGCTAAATGAACCTGTTAAAGGATTTCTTTTTACTTGTACGGGTTATCCCATCTGCCAAAATATGAATCCTAATATATCCCCTGGGATTTATATTTTGGCAAACGGGATATCCATCCCCGTTGTGACGGAGTAACCCGTCCGCCGAGATCTAAATCAGACCCTTTGTAACAATCTCAACAAGAAAATGTTACTTTACTATTTTATTAACCATCTTTTATCTGCATTTAAGGGTTTAACAGACCCTTTGTAACAATCTCAACAAGAAAATGTTACTTTACTATTTTATTAACCATCTTTTATCTGCATTTAAGGGTTTAACAGACCCTTTGTAACAATCTCAACAAGAAAATGTTACTTTACTATTTTATTAACCATCTTTTATCTGCATTTAAGGGTTTAACAGACCCTTTGTAACAATCTCAACAAGAAAATGTTACTTTACTATTTTATTAACCATCTTTTATCTGCATTTAAGGGTTTAACTTTCCCCATAATCAGCAATTTGCATTTTGTTAAGATACCAAAGCAACCATTTTTGCATTCTTCACGTGTACATCAACTCAGCTGCACATTAAAGTGCAAAATATTCATAGCACTTGAGGCAAATTGTACATTGACACAAATAGCAGCCTTAAAGGGCGCAGTGCACTTCAACCACAGAAAGATGAGGATGATTAAAATCAACATTTCTCTCTGCTCCTGCATTGGTATTTTACGCTCATGGAGCATTCTAACGCCACCTCAGAAGCTTGTTTGGCATTACAGCATCTTCCTTTGAAGGATGGTGATTTCCTGACAGTGGTTTCCTGACTTGTACAGAACTGAGGCAGAAACATGGTCTGTGGAGTTGTTTATGTCAGGTTATGAATTTTATTGATCGCAGAAGTGCGGCAATCCGCTAAAATGGTTCACACCAAAATATTTTTTTTAAATTGGATAATTGGGGTTATCCTTCCCCCTTTTTCTACATCCGGAACCCTAAGTAATAAAAAGTAAAGCATCTTTAAAGTTGCCTCTGCTAAATGTACTTGGCTTTCCTTTGGGAATTTTAAGGTAAAAATGTGCATTGTATTCACAATGGCTATTGAGTGTTGCATTCATAGCCAATTCATGGTGACATAATGCATATTTAGTACTCCACCACTATGTTTTCAAAAATAATAAAGAAATGTACAAAAATGGAACTAGTATTAGGAGCACTTCATGGGCAAACTACTGATTTGACTAAAATAGGGACCCTCCTTGCACCATTCCTGGTGCCAGATGTAAGAAGGGTTTTTGTGGTCATAAAGTGTCAGATTCACAGGATCACGCCATTTGCAACTGCAAAAAGGCATTTTCATATGTAAGAAAAACAAATTATGATTCAGTAATACGTTAACAAATTTCAATTTGTGTTTGCAACTACAAACTGAATGGGTGTTTGGAAGAGGAAGTGTTGAGAGCCTCTCTTCCAAATACAAAATCAGAATGCTCTGTATTAATGTTTTGTGACCGAAATCCAGTTGCAAAGCATTTAGTTTTACCGACTAAAAAGGACCCTTTCACCTTGGTGAACATGTTGACTAAGCAGAGGTCCCATGAACGGTAAACAGTCAAAATATCGACTACAAAATATCGAATGGACATAATATCGAGTTTAAAATATAGAATGGACAAAATATCGAATGGACAGAATATAGACATCAAAAATATCGTTTTTAAGGTAAGTAATGTAATATCAAATGTTAAAAATATAGAAAGTTAAAATATCGAAGTATATAATATAGGTTATTAAAATTATCGAATTTTTAATAATATTGAGTTTTTTATAGTGTTTTTATGTTATTGTATGTGTGAAAAGTGTGTATTTATGTTATAATTTATTTTAATTAATTAATTGTGTTTTTTTAATTTTTGCGTAATTTAATTCTGTAGCGGGTTGTAGGTTTATAGGGCACAGCTTTCCAAACTTTTCATGTTGGTGACACACTTTCTTGACATGCATCATTTTGTGACACGGTAAAGGAGTGTAGCAAGCGTAGCAAGCGATCCTGATGCACCTAAGGAGGTTCGGGGGGGGGGGTCCCAACGTTCAGATGTTACAGGTGAGGTGCAGTCTAGTAAGGACTAAATCAGGTTACCCTTTTGCAAATACTTGTTTCTAAAGCTAAGATTTCAGGTAAAAATCACCAGCCTCCAAGATCAGCACAGACTTCTAGCTGTGCCTCTTACTTATTTTTGTTTCGAAATATTTTATTTGCATTGTATAAACACGAACCAAAAGTCTAATACAGAAAAGTTTAACAAGTACTGCAGAGGTGAATGGCCAGCAAAAATAGCAGAGGCTGCTGAAATGAGACCAACCAGCATACCGACTGGTAAGGCCTCAGACAAGCACGTGTGACGCCCAGCCAGACAGAGAAGGAGAAAACAAAAGGTGGAGGAGCCAGAGGTCTGTGGACTTGGCAAATGGGACTGGGCTGCAGAGAAAGCTCTGGGATTTGTCTCCTGCTCTTTAATGACAGCCCTGTAGGTATTTAAACATCCCCTATTAGCATTTATAAAGAAAAAAAACGCAGGAGCATCACCATCAGCCGCAGTTTAAAGGCTCCAGTGAAGAATTTACTGAATGCAGTGGAATCCGTAGTAGTGCGCTGATTGTAGAGGGAACCATGGTTTATTTTATTTATTTATATGAAAAGTTTTTTATAGTACTGGCTAGACCCGAAGGTATCTGAGCGCTTTACATGAGGAAGAACATAGTTTCGGAACATAGTTACAAAGTTACATCAGTTGCTGAAGCATAATTACATGAGTTATGTGCATGCATACTGTTCTACTGTAGTACTACTTTACATGCTATGAAATACAATTAGTGAATCAAGCCTACACACTACTTCAAAGGGAATTTGAACATAACTACAATAATACAATGCCACTGTTGGGACCTAACTGCTGCGGTTTTAAATAGACCATATTTCAGGGAGACCTGAATATCACTATAATCCCACACTATTTCTACACACAAGGAAGCACCATAACCAAGAGTTTAAAATGTTAGTGAGCATCATTAGAAAAAAATGTACACTTAAGAAAGGCCACTGCTCGGAAGGTCTATTTATAAACTTTTCAAGTTTAAAATAAAGTGAATATTTGCCAGTGGTGAGAAGACCAATAGGGAGGCTTTATGCTTCGTGAGCAAAAAATACATACAAACTTATAGATGGGTTACATTAAATAACGGATGTTTTCACCCAAGAGGTTCTAAGTAATAAACACTGAGAGGAGAGCTCAAGTAACTATATTATCTTTGAGCCCTCCATAGAGAAAAACATCTCCTTTATTCACATTATGCATCAACAATTGTGAACAGGCTTTTCGTACTGTGGCAGTATGAACACAGGAATAAACACGGCCTGCAGAAGGCAAGTTTAAGCTCAAGGACTGAATATTAAGTTTGTAATACTAAGTTTTCAGCATTGGAAAACAAGTTTGTTTTCAAACTGTAACTTAACTGCTGTGAATAACAGCATTCTGAAAAAACATTATCACGACAGTGGTAGGTACTAGGACGCATATGCAACAATGAACGTTACCATCAACTATTCCTATTACAAGCTTAAATAAAAAAACACAGATTTGAAATTCTACGCAGAGAAAAGAAGTCCCTTTACTTTGCACGGCAAGACATTTTGTAAGATGCCTGAAGGGCTAGGCACAAGGAAAATAGCATCAAGCACAGGCACCACCACCACAACGCCCTTAATTTAGATGTCAGAAGTCCCGTGGCAGAACATTAAGTACTGGCTCCTACAAACAGCAAATGCCGGTGCAAATTAAGGACTGAATCGTTCCTGTAAAAAAGTTTCATTTTCTTTTTTTTTATTATTTTGTGAAGAGTAGTTGGTTTTCTGGATTATTACAGGGACTTTTGCATCATTCAGCGACACACCCAAACATGGCAGGCGACACAGTACTGTGTCCCGACACAGAGTTTGGAAAGCTCTGTTATAGGGGAATAGGGTGGGAAGTAATTTAATTATAATTAATTAAATATGTAAATGTATTTATTGGTATTATTTTTTAATTATTTGTTAATTAATTTATATTTGGTAATTAATTAAATTTTAATTGGCAATTAAATTGAATTAATTGATTAATTGCTAATTATGTTAATTTTACTAATTTATTTTCTGTAGCGGGTTGTGGGTGTATAGGGGAATAGGGTGGGAAGTAATTTAATTATAATTAATAAAATATGTACATTTATTTATTGGTATTCATTTTTAATTAATTGTTAATTAATTTATATTTGGTCATTAAGTAAGTTTTAATAGGCAATTAATTTTAATTAATTGATGAATTGCTAATTATGTTAATTTTACTAATTTATTTTCTGTAGCGGGTTGTGGGTTTATTGGGGAATTGGGTGGGAAGAAATTTATTTATAATTAATTACATATGTAAAATTATTTATTGGTATTTATTTAGAATTAATTGTTAATTAATTTTTTATGGGTAATTAAATTTGAATTGCCAATTAATTTTATTTAATTGATTAATTGCTAATTATGTTAATGTTACTAATTTATTTTCTGTATCGGGTTGTGGGTTTATAGGGGAATAGGGTGGGAAGTAATTTATTTATAATTAATTAAATGAATTAATTACTTAATTGTATTTAATTAGAATTAATTGTTAATTAATTTTTAAAAGTTAAATTATTAATTGTTAATTTGTAAATAATTTTTATTAATAGGTAATTATTTTAATAATTAATTTTAATTAGTAATTTTAATTGATTAATTATTATATTATATTAAATTGGTAATTACTTTTAATTAATTTTTTATAGATATTAATTTATATTTTTTTAAATAATGTATGAAGTATTTACTTTCCCTACTGTTGCACTCACTGGAGTGGGAATAGTAATTTTTACCCCTATGCTATCCAACGCTTTCCTCACTGTTGCAGCCACTGGAGTGAGAATAGTAATTTTTACCCCTACGCTATCCAACGCTTTCCCTACTGTTGCACTCACTGGAGTGGGAATAGTAATTTTAACCCCAACGCTATCCAACGCTTTCCCTACTGTTGCAGTATTTGGAGTGGGAATAGTAATTTTTACCCCTACGCTATCCAACGCTTTCCCTACTGTTGCACTCTTCGGAGTTGGAATAGTAATTTTTACCCCTACGCTATCCAACGCTTTCCCTACTGTTGCACTCACTGGAGTGGGAATAGTAATTTTAACCCCTACGCTATCCAACGCTTTCCCTACTGTTGCATCCACTGGAGTGGGAATAGTAATTTTAACCCCTACGCTATCCAATGCTTTCCCTACTGTTGCACTATTTGGAGTGGGAATAGTAATATTTACCCCTACGCTATCCAGCGCTTTCCCTACTGTTGCACTCTTTGGAGTTGGAATAGTAAGTTTTACCTCTACGCTATCCAACGCTTTCCCTACTGTTGCACTCACTGGAGTGAGAATAGTAATTTTTACCCCTACGCTATCCAACGCTTTCCCCACTGTTGCACCCACTGGAGTGGGAATAGTAATTGTTACCTCTACGCTATCCAACGCTTTCCCTACTGTTGCACTGACTGGAGTGAGAATAGTAATTTTTACCCCTACGCTATCCAACGCTTCCCCTACTGTTGCACCCACTGGAGTGGGAATAGTAATTTTTACCCCTACGCTATCCAACGCTTTCCCTACTGTTGCACTCTTTGGAGTGGGAATAGTAATTTTAACCCCTACGCTATCCAATGCTTTCCCTACTGTTGCACTCTTTGGAGTTGGAATAGTAATTTTTACCTCTACGCTATCCAACGCTTTCCCTACTGTTGCACTCACTGGAGTGAGAATAGTAATTTTTACCCCTACGCTATCCAACGCTTTCCCCACTGTTGCACTCACTGGAGTGGGAATAGTAATTTTTACCCCTACCCTATCCAACGCTTTCCCTACTGTTGCACCCACTGCAGTGGGAATAGTAATTTTTACCCCTACGCTATCCAACGCTTTCCCTACTGTTGCACTCTTTGGAGTGGGAATAGTAATTTTTACACTTCTGCTATTGTACGGTAATAATATTGGATAATATTTAATTATATTATGTTACTATATATATATGTTTTAACAAATATTATTGTAAACATTTTTTTTATAACTTTCATTAATTATTTAATTCTTATAAGTTAATGTAACTATTTTTAAGTATATTTTAGTAATTAATGGTTAATAATAATTTAATTTAACACTGTTTTTAATAAAGTCAATATTTTAATAAACTATATTTTTGTAAACGATATTTTGTACTCGATATTTTTGTACTTACCTGTTTGTAGATACAAACTCGATATTCTGTCTGTCGATATTTTGTCAACGATATTTTTGCTATTCAATATTATGTCCCTCGATATTATGTCAGTGATCCCCATGAACCACTATCTAAACTAAAAAAATTAGATTAACTTTTATTTTTTAAATGCATTCTGTTCATTTTCAAGGAAAACAAGCTGCATTTAAAAAAAAAATGTGATTGCTTTATTTGAAATCAATTACAGACATGGTGATCTGCTGATGTTGACCTCAGCAGGCCACCATCCATGTGATGGCAGTCATTTATAGTGGGTTGAAATTTGCAACGTAATATTCATGAGGTAGGTCAATTGCAACCCATTGCAAATTGGGTTATTGTGAACTGAGCTATTGAAACATACAAAAACTGAATGAATTCAGTAAAGGTTGGTGTGTAGTTTGTGATGACTTTTATCGGCTCTTCTTCTTTGTGTATCCGGTCCGTTGTTCACAATTCACTTCTGGAGAGCCACTGTGTGTTGCAATGGTAAGGGAACAGCATACAGAAATGCATTCCTCCTTGTAAGGGAATGCACAAAGGCATCACAACTGCTACTGCCGAGTAAAAGTATTGAAGAACTTATTATAAGGTCCCCAGTAATGTTGATTCAGCCAGTTACAGGAGTTACTCACACCAGTCAGGATTACAAGACCCGAGGTAACGCCATAGATTTACACAGAGACCCTACCTGCTGAAAGCTGCTGGCATCTGGGGAAAATTTGAGGGAATGAGGAATAACCAGTGGGATCAAAGGAGATTTAAAGACTTATCAAGTAGTTGTTGAATTGCAGGGAATGCAAGGGGGTCCTACGCATAATGCTCGGTAACTTCCCCCTCAGAATTAATGCGGGCTGGGACGAAATACGGGTGAGAAAATCAGGGACCTCACAATAAGGCCATGCATGGATACCAACTTCCAATTTTGGATAGCTTCCCCTATGTATGCACAAACCGGTAGCTTCAGGGTGCAAGGGATTGGGTTTGGGGAAGGAAACGATGCAGTCCTTTAAATGGACATATTCTCCCTGACTTCTTTTCACAATGTGACATTCTCTGCCCCCCAAAGCACAAGGCTCGCAATATCGATACACTGTAAAAAGAGCATGCTGCTTTGCGTTGCCTGACTCTATTGCTTCACTCGATACAGTGCGCAACAAGGTCGCTAACGATTTCCGCCCCAGTAATATAGATGAGGTGGGCCGTGTGCGCATCCTGGCGGATGGTGCCCGCCCTCGCAGAGGTTTTGTAGAGCTGCAATGCTGGCCCCCAGTGGAAGTGAGGGTCGCTCCCCCAGGGTACTTTGTGCAATACTGGAAGGGCAAGGTGAGGGGTTAGGGCTAGTTAGGGGAAGAGGCGGGTGTTAGGTAAGGCTATAAAGGTGTCAGGAGAGGAGCATCCAGCCTCTTTCTGGCACCCAGCACCACCGGGAGGGAAGTGTGGAAAAGTTTGTCTGCCCACCCACCCTACATGTTGTAGGAGGTAGGGTACAGTTGTAAGACCAGTTACAGTGTTCCCATTTTGGGACAGGTTGCAGGGCATAGGTGTTGCTTTGGAGGGGTGGTGGGTCACATACTGGTGGATCCACCCCTCAGGGGGTGCGAGGCGCACAGGTGACTGATGGCGGTGCACAGTATGCAATGAGCAACAAAGGAAAAGCAAGGGAGGATGTTTGAAGGACAAGTGAAGGAGAGAGTGGGTATATGGAATGAGGTCAGAGAGTGAAAGGGGGATTAGTGAAACAGAGGAGATGGTGTTGGCGAATGGCGAAGGGAGAATGAAACTGTATGGTTTATGTCAAGAGCTATAGTTGGAATTATTTAATGTTTAATTAAGTTTTAAGATGTAGCAAACTTGTCCTAATAAAATGGCCTTTTACGCTTCAAGTAACAGTGTGGAGTGTGGTTATTGCACGAAAGGACATTTGATGTAAACTTCCCTTGATGTACGAAGAATTCAAGGAGGCCTTGGTGTAAATTTGGGCATAAAAAAAGAATGCGCCCCTTGCCCACAATTTCCCTTTTCTATGCCTAAAAGCATTTGACCTTCACGGGTCAGGGGCACGTGGCTTTGACAGCTGGAAGGATCTTTGCATTTGGTCCTGGATACTCGAAGTGAGATTCTGCCCGCAGCACTTCCCTGGATCACACGCATGGAGACCAAAGCCCCCGAATAAATGTCAGATCTCTTCCCCGGGGTCTCTCTCTCTGCTCCCAGAACCGCCAGACTGGCTCTGGCTCGTCTGCGGGGAAAGATCAAAAATAGACTACGAACGTAAACTAAAGGCTAAATTTGCTGGAGGGGAAAAGCCCTTTCATTTACTAATGTATTCGTTATGTTCTCTAAATGGCATCAGAAGCAGAGTTTCAAAGATGCATAATTTATTTTAGATAGCACTTGTCAGGCAAACACTGCTAAGGACCTGTGAAACATCTGTGGGCTTTTCATCAAATGTCTCACAAAGGGACTCAACAGATTGAGCGGAATGTACAGTATTGTTCTGTTCCTTCACAGACAAATCACTCATTGGAGCCACTGTCAAGCCAACAATCACCCACGCTCACACAATACCCAGCGTCCATAAACACGGCACGTGGCGATGACTTGAGGATGGCCTGGAGCCAATTACTCTCCGTGTCCCATTACTTCCGGGCAGAGCTGAAGCGCCTGTTTCTGGAATATATGACGATAGTATGATTTACTATTCCAACTCCAGTCTACGTACAGTAGGGATGGTGTTGGAATAGTATATCATACTGGACCATATCTAGGTAATGTTTGTTTTGCGATTCTCAAATTGCGATTTTTTGGGAATCGCAATTAGAGAATCGCAAAACGAAATGTAGGTAGGATTGGCAATTTTTTGGGCGAATCCCAATTATTCCTTATTTGCGAATCGCAAATTGCAATTCGCAAATAAGGAATACCTTCTCATTCAGTCCTATGGGCTAGAAGGCCCATAGAAATGAATGGGAAGACATTCTCAATTTGCGATTCTCTATTAGAGAATCGCATATTGAGAATGCAATTACAGGGTTGTAAGGGTGTCAATAGGACACCCTTTTGCACCCCAGAAATTGACATGTGTGCACATGTGGCCAACATGCATGCCCTACGGGCATGTATGTGACCCACATGGCACTTTGAAAAATACCAAAAAGTGCATTTTTCAAAGAAATCGCAGAATACCACCAACCTGAAGCCAAAAGTCGCACAACTTGGGAGCTTCCTACATTGCATTTAAGGAATCGCAATAGCAAAATAACGAATCGCAAATTTTGCGATTCCTTATTTTGCATGTGGGTTTTTGTGTGCTACATAGCACACTGCCCTAATTGTGATCGCAAATGCTGAAATTCTGAGAATTTCAGCATTTGAGAGCGCAATTAGGCTTCCTACATATGGCCCAATATTCCTTACGTTAGAGCGCCATCTACTGCAAGTCATTGTAATGACTTTCGTTGTAATACCTGCGTTGTAAAGGTATTGCGGTGTAAACATTGCGATGTAACCAACGCTTACCCTGTTTTGCCCCTCCATGACATACATAGGCTTGCTGTCCATTTCCACCTCCTCCTATGCAATTGGTTTGGTGTTACCAGGAAGTAACTGAAGGACAATAAAAGGCTGCCAGGTTGGGGACCGCAGCTTGCCCACTCCCCTGGGAAAAAAAAGCCCAGCGGCGGAGTCTGGGGATTATTGGAATGTTAGCATGATGCCGCACATGCACCTGCATAAAAATATATATATTTTATGGAAGAGGGAAATATAGTATCAGAGACACACTAAATAACATAGGGAAGCCAAATTACTTATACCTCAATGTGCAATGATTACATTGATTTCTCAATGTACAACCAAAGCATAAAATGTATAGGTAAATTACAGAAAGACAAACACATTTTTTTTAAAACGTAGTGGCTTTCTTTGATCTATATTTCTTCACATAGACCATATATTTAATGTGAACTATATTATTAACAAACATTATTCTTTAGCATTGCTAGTACATTTTGATTTGCATCACTTGCAAGGCATTATCACCCATTCGGAGCACACAGGTTATTTTTTATTCAAACACATTTTTCATATGTTGACAATAATGTCTGCAAAATCTTGCTTTAAAATAGGATTTTTTTGTATTTAATTGTTTTATTTTATTCTGAGGAGTATACGTTGCACTGCTGCTATCTTGAGAGCTAAGAGTTAATGCCTCAGGTCACAGCCCAAGCTGCAGAAAGTAAACAGTGCCCATCACAGCACTCATTAATTTCTGTTCTTGCATTGCCTCTGGTGCCCATAAGGCATGGGGTCGCAAAGGCAATGCCAGGGGTCACAAGGAGCAAGCCGGGGTCACAGCTGCAATCCCTGGAGACCCCTCAATGACATCCATGGGCACCTGACCATAAGATTTGAAGGTGGAGTCTGAAGAGCATTATCAGTCAAATGTACCCTGAGCTGTAGGTTGTCTTCTGCCCCTGGCCATAAAAGGATGAAGGGAGGTTTGAAGAACATTAACAGGCCACTATGCCTTGGAATGTTGGTTATTATTTGATCTTAGTTAATAGGCCACCGTGGTCCATGGTCCTTCCCCACTGCTTCTCCATTGCCTGTCGCTGGAAGAGTCTGGAGGCCATAGAAGTCTTTCACTGCAGCTTGGCTAAAACCTGGCTCCAGCCCAGAAATGATGCTAGCTGTTCCACAAGGTTATCAAATAAAACATATAAACTGTAAGGGAAAACAAGCCAGAGGACTTGCCTGTATCTTTAGAAAAAACTGATCTTTAAGTAGCTACAGTTCACCATCTTTAAAGGGGCAGACGTTCTTGTTCACTCTATAGCTGCCTACCTAAAAAGTCCCTTTAAATGTATTAATATATATAGTCCTCCCAGCCCGAAAATTGATTTTGTCTCATCTTGGTTTACTTGTTCGAAGTGGTAGCACCTTACCTAAAAAAACAATAAGTTAGTGATATTAGGTGACTTCAACATTCATATTAATGATGAACAAGACAAGGATGCTCAAAGTTTTATACTTTTAAAAAATGATGTGAATATCGAAATGATACCTATAGGGCCATCATTATCTGGATTTGGCTCTAAGCCACAAACGTATTACCATTACCAGTTTTAAGAAGACCAGGCACGGCCAGCACAGATAAGAGTGGTGGGGCCAGGTGAGGGGGGATTTCGACAGACGATGACAAGGGAAAATCACATAAATAAATAATTTGTCCTCATCGTCCGGCGAAATACCCCCTTACCCGGCGCCACCACCTCCCACCGCTCTTACCTGCACGGGCCATGGCTGGGTAAATCCCCTGCGATGATAGCCGTACGTAACTCCTCCCTCAGGTCGGGAATTTACCACAAAGTGGGAAATCAGTGGCCGTCAATTCTCTTTTGGAGAATCCTTCCGCTGCCCCTAATGCATTTTCCAATTACCACCCTTTCTCACTTGTCTCTATAGACACGAAATTGACATAGACATTACTCAACAAACAACTAGCTGAGTTTGTGGAATCAAATCAGTTATTTGCATACCGCCCTGTCGGATGTATGACGGTACAACGCGTGCTTTCACAACGTGTACCGTTACCACGCAGGTTTTACGACTTGCGTTGGGGGGGGTGGATAGTGAATAGTTTAATTTACTATTCCAACTCCAATCCCCGTGGATAGTAGGGAAGGTGTTGGATAGTAAATTAAACTATTCCCTATCCTACAGCGCCCTCCAGCGCAAGTCGTTGTAACGACTTACGTTGTAAAACCTGCGTGGTAATGGTACCGCGTTGTGAAAGTTTCGTTATAAAGGATGTTTCCCCTCCCTGTCAAGCTTTAGAAGAGGATTAAGTACCAAAAGTACCAAGATTTCCTAGTCAAAGTAATTGACAATACCAGAACCTTTGGGGACAAGGGATGAATGGTAGCATTGGTCTTATTAGACCTTTATGTCACTCTTAGCTCGATTGCTCACCCCATTCCATTCTGGTCCCCATGTGCCTTGGTGGGTTAGGAGATGGTAGAATGACAAACAATGTCCTGGTTTGGCTCTCTTCATTCCTTTTTTTATATTTCAAAATATTTTTTTTAAATTTTACAGGCAAGTAAATTCGCTTTACCGTTACGGGGTACCAGTCAAGCTTGGTTGGTGTTGCCATGGTTACAGGTAGTTGTTGTACATGTTTGACTGCATCCCTTTACAATGTCTTGCTAGAAGATTAGGACAGATGAAGGAAAGAGAGAGAGAGTAGAGGAGAAAGGGGGGAGATAGGTTACAAGAAGAGTAGTATAGCGATGTAAAATGAGGAAGTTTGACAAAGTTTGGAGATCGTATTTTGAGTAATTATGGACTAATGTATTATTGTTAATGACCACCTGTGTAGCTTTTCAGCAGATACTCTGAATTTATTTTGTTTTCGTATTTTTGATTGTTATATTGTATCTGTATCCATTTCGTACATCATCATGACCCAAAGAACTTCAATAAAAATCTTATAAAAAAAAAAAAAGAGCCTGTTCTGGGTTTATAGCATTTTGTTTTGTGGGCAGCCGTCCCACCCAAGTGAAATCATGGGGGTTCATAGGAGTCCAGGTACACGTCAAGCGATTTCCATATCCCCCTAGTAGCTGGTTTCCATGGTGAGTTTTGCAGTGCTGTGCTGTCTGCGCCCCTGAGGTACGTTATCCAATTGATACACCCTTTGTATGATGTCTTAGTTGTATCCATCCAGTTGGACAGTACCATTTTCACCACCGCAGTCAGTAGGAGGTCCAGCAGATCCCTGTCATGTTGTGATGCAAAAAGACCAGAACACAAATGGTGGCTGTGGCCTAATATATGTCTTGCCAGAAACAGATCATAACAGGAGCCCCGCAAGGCTCATTGCTAAGCCCTAGTTCTCTGTGTCTGCTGTGTGTGCCTTGTATGTGTGTGAGCATGTATGTAATCTTGCACGGCAGACCCTTCTGTGGTACCGTTCTCTGTGTCTGTTGTGTGTGCCTTGCATGTGTGTGCACATGTGTGGGACCTTCCACTCCTGATGCTTCTGTGGTACAATTCACTGAGTATGTTGTGTGTACCTTGTATGTGCACATGTGGGATCTTACACTGCAGACCCATCTGTGGTACCATACTGTGTGTCTGTTGTGTGTGCCTTGCATGTGTGTGTGTGAGAGCACTTGTGGGATCTTGCACCGCAGATGCTTCAGTGGTACCATTCACTGTGTATGTTGTATGTGCCTTGTATGTGTGTGAACAAATATGGGATCCTGCATTGCAGACTCTTCTGTGGTGCCATTCTGTTTGACTGTTGTGTGTGTCTTGTATGTGTGTGCACATGTGTGGGACCTTGCACCCCTGATGCTTCTGTGGTATAATTCACTGAGTATGTTGTGTGTGCCTTGTATGTGTGTGTGCACCTGTGGGATCCATCTTACACTGCAGACCCTTCTGTGGTACCATTCTGTGTGTCTGTTGTATGTGCCTTGCATGTGTGTGTGTGAGCACTTGTGGGATCTTGCACCGCAGATGCTTCAGTGGTACCATTAATTGTGAATGTTGTGTGTGCCTTGTATGTGTGTGTGCACGTGTGGGATCTTGCACCGCAGACCCTTTTGTGATATCATCCCTATAAGTAATGTCTTCAAATCTATTCCCTGCTTGGACACCCTTCTCTCTTTTTTCTCTCTTGTGTTTTGGTTAAGTTTCACACATTTTACTTCACTTGCTCCTGTTTCACTTTCTGCTCCTTTTCACTCAAATTCTTATCCTGGGTTTCCCGTGACCTCGGGTCATTATTCACTGTGAATTCCTGTCTCGTTTGATTAATGACTCGTTTATTGATTTGGCCCAGCCTCACAACTCTCTTATTTCTCTGAAATTCTTATCCTCTTTGGGTCTTCTCGTACTAATTTCTCATTTACTATGGTATTGATTTTTACAAGCTATGTAAACAACACCAATAAATCCGCAGACCAGGACTGACTCACTGACATGAAATGAGATGGATTCACTTTCCAACTTTGAAAAACAAAAAAGTGCTGGACTCAGCACTTGTATTTAATCTCGAGGTCTGGTAATTTCTCTGTTTTGCATTCCAGCCCATCTTTTTTAGCTCATTATGAATCTCCAGACAGTGACCAGCAAAAGCAAATCAGCCTTGCAGTGGCTCCAACAGGAAGAGGGTCTCAAGCAACCCCAGGCACAATTAGGGCAGCAAAAAGGAAATAGCAAAGCTATTGGTTATATATACCATCCCTGAGTGCATCATTTATATCACAGAATGTATTTATGTCGTTTTTTATAGCGCTTTAAAAGTATTTATGAACAGGGTTGCAGATATATGTTTTATAGATGTGAAAGTTGGAAGGGAAAATTGTTGAAGCAGAAAGTAATTGGTGGACTTGAACCATTTTTAAAAATATTTATCTGTTGTTAAGTTGTTAGGATGCTAAATTGGGATGTCACATTTTGAGTCAGGGAATACTATGTCATGCTGCAATATGTTCTAGTTGTGTTGTCCTGTTATTTTAGGTGTCAGTGTTATAGGTTAATTTATGTTATGGTATAATAATGTTGTGTTATGCTATTGTTTTGATTGTGTGCTATGTACTTGCAGTGCCTGAGAAATGAAACTGTTATTATTGCTGTTTTAAATTACATCTTAAGTTCCCTGAGACTACGAACTAAAAATGTTAGGGTCCTATTTACGAGAAATTAACGCAGCACGGAGCCACACGTCATTTTGCTGTGCCGTGCTGCATTAGTATAGACGCACAGGGATGCAACATATTTAAAACAATATGTTGCATCTTTGTGCTTTTCCCTCCACTGGTGGACAAACTGCTGCCATGCGCCGGCGCAGCACCCTTGCACCATGGTGCAAGGATCCCTGCATCGTGGGGAGATTGTTTTTGTGCAGGAAGGGGCAGGTTTCCTGCAGAAAACCAATAAATTAAGGTGATTTCCTCTTCCAATGTTGTAGAATGCAGCTCACATTGAAAGAGTAAAAAAGCGAGGAGAAATTAAAAAAATGTCCTTGTTGCACCATGCTACGCCACCCCTAGGGTGGTATAGCATTCTGGCAGGTTCACGATTGCTTGTAAATCTGGAAATGCATCATTGGACATGGGTGTTCAATAGGAACAACCAGAGCAAGACCCAGGTCACGCCTCTAAACATGCAAAGTGTTGAGTGAAAAGGGGTAATATTTATAAGCACACGTTTAGCGCACTTTGCCACCCCAGTTCAGACACAGCTATATGCAAATCAGCCTTCACCCTGTGCCTCATGGGAACAGTCCAGTCTGAACTGCCAAGCTTTGTCTTCCCTGGACTGGAAACAAGCATCCTGGGACCGGTTTCAGGGTAACACCCCTC
Organism: Lissotriton helveticus; assembly: GCF_964261635.1. Classification (NCBI taxonomy): domain Eukaryota; kingdom Metazoa; phylum Chordata; class Amphibia; order Caudata; family Salamandridae; genus Lissotriton; species Lissotriton helveticus. Next base: position 1,161,383,996 of record NC_136071.1, on the reverse strand, counting down.
ATCAGCCAGGCTAGCTTGAATCCAGGGGCAAAGTGAGCAAGGGACCCATATCTGGGCATACCCTGCCAACTTAGAGTGAACAAAGCAAACACAAGGAAATGATGGACGGAGTGCTGAAACTTTTCAAACATTCACCCCCAGTAATAGATCTAAATAGAATCCATCATCATTCTTTAGCTCACTTCCCCACCCTAGTTCAAACACAGCTATATGCAAATCAGTCTTGACCCTGTGCCTCATGGGAACAGCCCAGCCCGAACTTCCAAGCTGTGTCTTCCCTGGACCGGTAACAAGCATCCTGGGACCTGTTTCAGGGTCACACCCCTCATCATCCAGGCTAGCTTGAATCCAGTGGTAAAGTGAGCAAGGGACCCACGTCTGGGCATACCTTGCCAACGTAGGGTGAACAAAGCAAATCAAAGATTGGAATTTCTAACATAAGAGGACGTCAATTCAGATTACATTATTTTGACTATATGTCTGGACTTTGGGCCCAATTCACAAAAGTAAACTGAGAAGAAAGTCTAACTTTACGACTTTCTGTATTCACAAAGGGCATTTAGGAGTAGTAAAACTAGACTTTTGCCTCAGTTTAACCTAAGTTTTGATCTTAAGCCTAACTGAGACAAACTTAAGTTAAATTGAAACAAAAGTCTAACTTTACTACTCATAAATGCTCTTTGTGAATACCGAAAGTCGTAAAGTTAGAAATTATAGATATAGCTACATATATATATATAGATATATGGATATGCATATTACACAGTCGCACTGCCAATTTGTTGTTATAGTTAGGTCAGATTTTCCATAGGAGGAGCGTTTTTTGTTTTGCTAATAACTGTTTAACGAATCTTCATGAAACTTTTGAAAAAAGTCATCGATTTCAGCTCCTGCCTGGAAACTTTCAGGGTGATCCGACAAGCAGGGGCTGAAAAAACATAGCGAACCCTAAACACGTTTTACCTTTGCAATTTGCCATAGAAAGTTTGCAAAGTGATACAGAAAAAACAGGTGTACAGGATTGCAGCAAATTTGATAGTAAATATAGATTTTTTTTTAAAAGCATGCTTTTTGTGATTTGGTCTAAATTTGTTCCACTGTTTTTGAGACATTAAAGGTAGATGATTGATATCATGATACTCTAGCAGTACTCTAAAATAAAAAAATGAACCATTTTGACTGGCCAAGATGGCTTTTTTACTTGCCAGTCCTTTTGGAACGGCGGGACTGGTCCCACGGTACCACGCAATCTGATTAGCTTGCTGCAGCAGCAGAAATTTTGCAACCACCATTTCAGGTATCGGCAACTGTCCTGAGAATTAAAAAAAAATAAACAACATACAAGATGGAACACTATGGGTACCCTGACACCATGGTCCTTTTCTTGGGGTCCCAGAGACCACTGTGGGGGCATAAGAAAATATTGTACCCCACACACCACGCACCTCTTGCAGGACCTTTCTTGGTCCTCCCGTGAGTTCCTGTGGGCCAATGCAAGCATTGAAGAGTAAAGTTTGCAGTACCACTTGTGTAATGAGGACCACTAATTATTATTTTTTTTTTATGGAAAATGGTGTTGTTTAACCAACTGTGAGATTTTAGCCACCCAAGTAGGGTTGGGCACAGGTCAGGTCTTGTGGCTAATCCCACAGCCAAAGGCTGTGTGTAGTAGGCTGAATGGTAGTTCATGGGGCATTGGGTGTAGGGCCTGGCCGCAGCTAATACTATCTTACTTTACATTAAAAAAAAGAAATTCATTAAAAAACAAGGGTTAAAGTGAAATGATAGTTAGGTAAGGTGATAAGATTTTAACTTATGTTTGAAAAACCCTAGAAATGTACTAGGAAAAAAAAGGTTAAATTAAATGACGTGATAGTTAGGTGTGAAGTTGTGAACCCCTGAAAGCTAACGTAGCTTTCAGCAGCATGAGATGTTGGATCCTAAAAAATAACTAGGGTTTATGCTTTTTATAAATTAGGCACTGTTGGCAAGGACCTCTGTGGATTGTTGTTTCAGGAGCAACTCAGCCTGAGTGTTGTGGTCACCATGGAATTGCCTTCTTTGATATATCTACTAAAATGCTTTTGCTTTGTTTTCCTCCAAGTCAATAGTCCAGACCATACTTCCCCACTCCAAAAAATTCATGACTCACACTTGCTATGTGCAAACATTCCTGAATCTCTTGAGATTCCTCTGAACAGTTGCTCACCTGACAACATTCTGCCTCCCTCACACTCTCTTATTTTGTTGTGTACCCTACTGTCCACATTAATTTGCAGGATGTTTCTCATTGACTAATTTTATTTGGTGGATGTCTAATTTCTGTATGTGCATCCTCGAATTGCTAATTTTTCTACGATTTGTGTGTTTACAGTCCGAAATTGCAAATGTTTCACTAATTTGGTGTTTTCGAAATGAATATTTATGTTTACCCATGGTAATTAATGTAGGACAATCCCTTTTATAAGAAAGATTATATTTAGGTATGATCATTGCACCCACATGATTTATTTATTTGTTCTAATCTCTCTGCTAATACTTGGAGGAAATGTTACTGTACTGTGAAACAAGCAGAGGCATAGAGGGTATTTGTAGTCTGAGACCCAACAAATAAATGTATTCTTGGCTTGGTAGTTCTATCTGGGAGCCCTGAATTTGCTCTGATATGTCTGTGTCAGTTTTTCTCATCATGTGCTAAGAATAAAAGACAAAACATTACTGATAGGGCGAAATGTCCTTGGTTGCACCATGATGGGCATCAAGCAGGTGCGCAGGGCATTAACAGGGTGAACTCGCCCGATTATGATGAATGCTCTGCTATTAAAGCTCCATGTTTCTCTATGCAGGAAGCAACCTGCCTGCACTTTAAACAGGGGTTAGATATCCCCCTGCAGGCAGGTACAGTGAGTGGCTGCACCTGCCTGTAGGATTATGTCTGGGAGGTCCATGGGACACCTTTTCCCCCATCCAGAGAGCTTTCCTCAGGGGGTTCACTGATAGTGCACCGCCTTTTAGTGCGGTTTTGTATGGGCGCCTCCTAAACGCAAGGTTGTCTGTGTGCTCAAATCCATGATACTGTGCGGGTGCACATGCAAAGTGATTCCCTAATTTGCAGGGGGCCACACCCTCATGCAATGATGGGATGCCCCCTGAAGATAGCCCTGGTGCTACATATGTGCCAGAGCTATCAGTATTGCAGAAGGGGCTTCACAGGTGTCTTCAGCCCCTTTTGTAATAACATGGGATGGGGCAGAAAAAGGGGGTGGTGTACACACCCATTGCACCCCAGGGCACTATCTGTAATATGGTCTATGGTGGCTGAATTGCAAAATGTGAAATCACTTAACCTGGAACCAATACCAGCTTCCCTGACTGTCCACACTGTGTGCTCCTAGGAAAACATTTCATTTCACAGATGCTTCTTTTTCATTATTATAGCCTTATAGCCCGCCGTAGAGGGCTATACCGGCTATTAAAGGCCCTCTCCAGCGTTAAAGGCCCCGAGCCGAAGGCGAGGGCCTTTAACAAGGGAGAGGGACTTTAATAGCGGTATAGCCCATCTACGAAGGGCTATAAGGCTATTAGAACATTCTGTCACTAGAGGACAGAATGTTCTAACAAAAAAAACAAAGCCTTTTGGAAGCGTGAGGGGATTGGAATCCCCTCAGGCTCCCTGAAGCCTTTGTTCACGGCCAGAGCTGTGAACAAAGAAACATTGGAATGTTGGAGCTCCAGGCTTATACCAGCCATTAGAAGCCCAGAGCACTCCATTGTTTTCAATGGAGCTCCCAACATTCCAATGTTCTAATATAACATATGAGTGTACTTTTAAGTACTTGAATTTGGGTTGCATGCTGTACAAACACCTCATATTTGATTTATTAGACTGTAATTTTATTCCAGCTATAATAAGAATCTAGGCCACGTTTAGTGTTTACATGATTACTAAGTAAAGTTCAGTAATGGCATTATTGTTGGGGGGGGGAGCCATTAGTGTTTCTAAATTCATGTTTAAAAACGATCACTTTTAATGATTGTCTGTCTGTGCAGGAATATAATCTGATGTATTAAGGCGAAACACTACAGCATGTTAAAAAAATAAATGTTTAATAGTTTTGAAAAGACTGTATCATATTTTTATATTATGTTTGTTGCATGATATACATGCCAAAACTTTTCATGACTTGGCTCATACACTGATTTAAAGTGAAATTATGCCCTTGACTTGGCTCGCCGTATTAATAGCTGAGTGGCCCATCTCTATTTGCAACTCAGGCTTAGTACATGGGGCTGTCAGTTACTGGATTACATTATTTATTAAAGGCAAGGATTGGAAACTTGGCACTCTGCATACATGCACCGATTTGACAACTCTACCATCCAGGTTTCTTGTCGCAAAGACGAAGAAAAGTGTGTGCAGTAAAAATACACTTGAAATAAGTGATCCAAGGGCAGAGACTCAAGGCTGCTGTGTTGTACATGACCGTAGTCATGAGTACACAAGGGGAACTACCATCCCTAGGTAGGATGCGCAGGGACAAAGATTCAGGGGTGCGATGCCTCCCAAATGCATTCTTGCCTTGGTAGTTGGGTCTGGTGGCCCAGAATCAGTTCTGCTTTGTCTGTGTTGGTTTTTCCCATTATTCTCATTTCACTAGGAGTTTTCAACTTGTCCATTTTTGGAGTGGAAACTTCAATATATATAGTGACTGCTTTACCAAAAAATAGTAAATCTGCACCCAAAGAAGTACTCCTTGAATGAGTGCAGATGTACTGCTCTGTGGCATTCACAAACATTGGCAGAAGTATGCTTGGAAAGGTATGCCATTCTCAGACATACTACTGGCAATCAGACACTCAATTCAATTCAATTCAAGAATCTTTATTCGGTGAATAAAAAACACCATAAAAGCACATTTATATACACAAATAACAGATAAAACATTATTAAATACTGGTTTAAGATCCTTGTACATAATTGATACAATAAAAGGATTTGCCAACATAAGGGCCCAATAAATACAAATTCACAATTTTTCATTCATCTCCGCTTGTCTGTCTTAAACGAATAGCAACTTTAATAAAATTCAGAATGCTACATAGAGTTAATGGGTCAGAGGCTTTTAACAGAAATACTAGGGCATCCCTGGCGTGTTCCAGTCGCGCTTTTTTTAAAATATTTACAAGGAATCTACGCCTGGGCATGGAAAAATAGGGACAAAGCAAAACAAAGTGAAGGGTATCCTGCGGAGACCGATTGTCGCAGCCGCAGGGACCCTTCTGCTCAATAGATGAGGTAAACCCTGCAGGTATAGCCAGAATAAAGGGGAGCAGATTCAGTCTGAGACGGCACATTAAAAATCTGTCCTGTGCATTATCAGACACTCAAAAGGTGGTGGGATGAATGCTTACATATAGTCTAACCAGTGGCATTTGCTTGGGGTAGCATCCCTGCCCATTGTTTTTTCAACCACAATGCCATGCTAGACAGAGATCCACCTAAAGCAAATCAGTACTGACCCTGTTCCTTATAAATACAGTCCATCTGGAACCATAGTCATCTCACCTCTCCACCCTTCCGGCACTGCTTTTTTAGTTGGGAAATGTGAGATGGCTAGCCCCTTGACACCTCTTACCGGTGGGAGGTCACAGGTGCCATACTTGTGACCCCTCTTATCGGTGGTAAGTCACAGGTGCTATTCTTATGGCACTGCTTACTGGTGCTCACAGGTGCTAGTCACATGACACCTTTCACTGGTGGGAGGTCAAAGGTGCCATCCTTGTGATACCTCTTACCAAAGGGAGGACACAGGTGCAATCTTTCTGACCCCTCTTATCAGGAGGATGTTACAGGTGCTATCTTTCTGACCCCTCTTATCAGGAGGATGTCACAAGTGCTATCCTTGTGACCCCTCTTATCAGGAGGATGTCATAGGTGCTATCCTTGTGACACTGCTTACTGGTGCTCACAGGTGCTATTCACTTGACACGTTTCACTGGTGGGAGGTCACAGGTGCTATCCTTTTGACCCCTCTGATCGGTGGGATGTCACAGGTGCTATCCTTGTGACACTGCTTACTGATGATCACAGATGCTATTCACATGACACCTTTCACCGGTGGGAGTTCACAGGTGCCATCCTTGTGATCCCTCTTACCAGTAATTTGTAATTTGTGGTGGTATTTATAGAGCGCAACGGTCGCTCCGGAAGGAGCATCTTGGCGCTGACATTTCCCGGTAGAGGATCATATCAAGTAGTGGGGGGAAAAGGAGTTATATGGCGGCTTTGATGTAATCATCCTTAAGGGTGAAAATCCAGGTTTTGAGCAATTTTCTGAAGGGTTTTTCGTGGGTTATGAATCTTAGGTTTTTGGGCAAGAGGTTCCAGGCTTTAGAGGCCAAGTGGTGTAGGGTTTTGCCACCTTTTGTCTTCAGATTGAACTTGGCTGGGAGGATGAGGTTGTCGTGGGAGGAACGTAGAGATCTAGACGGGTGGTAATGGGGGAAACGTTTGGTAAGGTATCGTGGGCCGGAGCTATTGAAAGCCCGGAAGGCGACAAGCAGCATTTTGAAAAATATTCTCTTATGAAGGGGGAGCCAGTGCAGAGATTTTAAGGCGGCGGAGATGGACGATTTTCTGGGCAGCTTTAAGACGAGTCGGGCTGCGGTATGGAGGACACTTTGGAGTTTGTTGAGTGTGGACTTTTTGGCTCCTGCGAGGAGACCATTACAATAATCCAAGCGTGAGATTATTAGGGCTACCGTTACCGTTTTTCTGGAGTCAAGAGGTAGAAAGTCGAAGAATTTTTTCAAGGACTTGATGATACCGAAACAACGGCCCGCTACGGTCCTGACGTGGTGGTCAAAGGAGAGATCACTGTCAAACAGGATGCCGAGGTTCCTTGCAGTGGTTACGGCCTTGGGAGGGGCAACGGATTTTTCTGGCCACCAGAGGGCTGGGCAGAAGGTGGTATTTTTTCCCATGGTGAGGATCTCAGTTTTGCTGGAGTTACATTTGAGGTGGTTTAAGTCCATACATTGGAAGACCGCTGTCAAGCACTTTTTGAGGTTGAGCTCTGCATTCGTGGAGTTCTTCTCCAAAGGTACAATGAGTTGGGTGTCATCGGCATACGATGTTACAGGTATGCCGAAGGACTCGATGAGGGATATGAGAGGGATGAGGTAAACATTGAAGAGGAGAGGGCTTAAGATGGAACCCTGGGGGACCCCCGAGGAGACTCTCTTCTCGTTGGAGTGAAAGGGACCGAGAGCGATGGTTTGGGATCTGTTGGTTAAAAAGGATTTTATCCAGGCTAGGGCCACATCGGAAATCCCTATGTCTGCCAGTCTGTTGAGCAGGATGGTATGAGAGATGGTGTCGAACGCTGCAGTAAGGTCTAAAAGGATGAGGACGACGTTCATTTTCTGGTCTTGGAGCATTTTAATTGAGTCAGTGAGCTCGATCAAAGCCGTTTCGGTGGAGTGATTGGGGCGAAAGCCAGATTGTTGGGGATGTAATATATTGTGAGCTTCAAGATATTGCTTGAGTTCCATGTATACCATATGCTCTGTAATTTTGCCTAAGGCAGGAAGAAGTGAGATTGGCCGAAGGTTGGTTAAATCTGCTGGGGGTTTGTTAGCTTTCTTCGTCAGGGGTTTCACTATTCCCTGTTTCCACAAGCGAGGGACACAGCCCGTGCTTAGAGAGGAATTGACAATTTTATTGATTATTGGGTTTACCACATCAATGAGTTGGTGCAAAATTTTTGGGGGACAGGGGTCGGAGGGTGACCCGGATTTGCAAGCCAAGATAGCCTCTCTGGTTAGGTCTAGGGTAACCGGCGAGAATTTTTTTAGAGTAAATTCAGGGGGTGTATTTGGAGGGTGACTCCGTGAGAATTGGCTAGTTAGGGTGGGTGAAAAATCCTTTTGAATAGCGTCAATTTTTTCCTCAAAGTAATCAGCTATTTTGTTGCATAGCTCTTGGGATGGGGGTATTTCAGTTTGTAGGGTTTTGGGCTGGGTGAATGATTTCACTATGGAAAAAAGTGTTTTTTGTTTTTGGTTGGAGTCATTGATGGCTTTGATGTAGAAAGATTTTTTAGCTGATTTTATGTTGGAGTGGTAGTCTTTCCTTAGTTGGATGTATGATAGACGGTCAGCAGTATCATACGTTCTGTGCCACTTACGTTCGGCCTTTCTGCAGGAAAGACGTGACGTGGCTACGTCGGGACTAAACCAGGGGGGATTAGATTTGAATTTATTGTCTGATCTGCGGGAGCGATTGGGGGGAGTCCGTGCACTGACTTCTTGAGTGATCCATCCGTGGAAGAGGTTAGCGTCGGAATCGGTGTCTCCGGTGAGGATGGGGACATGAGATTGAGGGATAGGGTCGAGTTCGAAAGCTTCTTGTATTTTTTTCCAGTTTACGGAGTTGTCAGGGTGGGAGTTGGGTTTGCTGGACGGAAGTGGGTGGGAGGTTTTAATGTGGAAAGGAATCAGGCAGTGATCCGTCCAAATTTGAGGGACCGGGGGAAGGGTTGTGAGGGAAGGAAGGTTGGAGCACACACCGTCAAGTGTATGTCCAAGGGCGTGGGTGGGCAAAGACACATTTTGCTGAAGGTTAAAAATGTCTAGAGTCTGTAAGAAGTTTATGGCCTGTTGATCAGAATTGGATTCCAGTGGGAGGTCACAGGTGCTATCCCCATGACACCTCTAACTGGGGATCACAGGTGCTATCCTTGTGACACCTGTAAGAGGTGGGAGGTCACAGGCACTATCCTTGTGACACCTGTAAGAGGAGGGAGGTCACAGGTGCTATTCACATGACCCCTCTTATCGGTGGGAAGTCACAGGTGCTAACCTTCTGACCCCTCTCATCAGTGGGAAGTCACAAGTGCTATACTCGTGATACCTCTTACCGGTGATCACAGGTGTTATACTTCTGACACCTCTTAATGGTGATCACAGGTGCTATCCTTGTGGCACCTCCTAGCGGCACGGCCAGGTGCTCCCCTCTCACCGGTGGTGACAGGTGCTATACTTCTGAGACATTTAACCGGTGATCACAGGTGCTATCCTTCTCACACCTTTTACTGGTGATCAAAGGTGCTAACCTCATGAACCCTCTCACCAGTGATGACAGGTGCTATCCTTGTGACACTTCTTACCGATGATCACAGGTGCTATCCTCATAAGAACTCTTATCAGCAATTACAGGTGCTATCCTTCTGACACCTCTTACTGGTGATCACAGCTGCTAACCTTCTGAGACGCATTACCGGTGATCACAGGTGCTATCCTTTGGAGACCTTTTACCGGTGATGGCAGGCACTATGCTCGTGACCTCTCTCACCAGTGATGACAGGTGCCATCCTTGTGACACTTCTTACCTGTGACCACAGGTGCTATCCTTGTGACACTTCTTACTGGTGATCACAATTGCTGTCCTTGTGACACTTCTTACCTGTGATCACAGGTGCTATCCTCATGACACCTCTTACTGGTGATCAAATGTGGTATCCTCATGAACCTTCTTATCGGTGATGACAGGTGCCATCCTTCTGACACTTCTTACTGGCGATCACAGGTCCTATCCTTGTGACACTTCTTACCAGATATCACAGGTGCTATCCTCATGACACCTGTTACCGGTGATCACAGGTGCTATCCTTGTAGCACCTCTTACAGGTGTACAAAGATGGTATTCTCATGACCCCTCTAATCGATGATGACAGGTGCCATGCTTGTGACAATTCTTACCGGTGATCACAGGTGCTATCCTTGTGACACTTCTTCCCGGTGATCACAGGTGCAATCCTTCTGACACCCCTTACTGGTGTTCAGAGGTGGCATCCTTGTGACATCTCTTACCGGTGATCACAGGTGCTATCCTTGGGACACTTCTTACCGGTGGGAAGTCACAGGTGCTATCCTTGTGACACTTCTTACCGGTGATCAAAGGTGCTATCCTTGTGACAATTCTTACTGGTGATCACAGGTGCTATCCTTGTGACACCTCGTACTGGTGATCAGAGGTGCTATCCTCGTGACACTTCTTACCAGTGATCACAGGTTATATCCTTGTGACACTTCTTACCGGTGGAAGGTCACAGGTGCTATACTTGTGGCACCTCTTTACGGTAATCACAGGTGCTCTCCTTCTGACACCTCCTACTGGTGATCAAAGGTGGTATCCTCATGACCCTTCTCACCGGTGATGACAGGTGCCATCCTTCTGACACTTCTTACTGGTGATCACAGGTGCTATCCTTGTGACACTTCTTACCGGTGATCACAGGTGCTTGATCACAGGTGCTATCCTCATGGCCCTTCTCATCGGTGATGACAGGTGCGATCCTTGTGACACTTCTTACCGGTGATCACAGGTGCTATCCTTGTGACACTTCTTACCAGTGTTCACAGGTGCTATCCTTCTGACACCTCTTACAGGTGATCAAAGGTGGTATTCTCATGACCCATCTAATCGATGATGACAGGTGCCATCCTTGTGACACTTCTTACCGGTGATCACAGGTGCTATCCTTCTGACACCTCTTACTGGTGTTCAAAGGTGGCATCCTCATGACCCTTTTCACTGGTGATCACAGGTGCTATCCTTGTGACACCTCTTACTGGTGTGCAAAGGTGGCATCCTCCTGACCCTTCTCACCGGTGATCACAGGTGCTATCCTTGTGACACTTCTTACTGGTGATCACAGGTGCTATCCTTCTGACACCTCTTACTGGTGTTCAAAGGTGGCATCCTCATGACCCTTCTCACCGGTGATCACAGGTTCTATACTTGTGACACTTCTTACCTGTGATCACAGGTGCTATCCTTATGACACCTCTTACTGGTGATCACATGTGCTATCCTTGGGACTCTTCTTACCGGTGGGAGGTCATAGGTGCTATCCTTGTGACACTTCTTACCGGTGATCACAGGTGCTATCTTTCTGACACCTCTTACCGGTGATCACAGGTGCTATCCTTGTGAAACTTCTTACTGGTGATCACATGTGCTATCCTTGTGACACCTGTTACCGGTGATCCCAGGTGCAATCTTTGTGACACTTCTTAATGGTGATCACAGGTGCTATCCTTGTGACACCTCGTACCGGTGATCACATGTGATATCCTTGTGGCACCTCTTACCGGTGATCACAGGTTCTATCCTTCTGACACTTCTTACTGGTGATCACAGGTTCTATCCTTGTGACACTTCTTACCGGTGAGAGGTCAGAGGTGCTGTCCTTGTGACACTTCTGACCAGTGATCACAGGTGCTATCCTTGTGATGTACTGTGGTTTATGGGCCTCTTTTAGCGTGCATGTTAAGTTAGCATGGCTTTTTAGAAGTTTAAACGCCGTTTTACCTTTTGCTGCTTTGCACACTACACTGCTTAGATGTGTTTGCAACGTTAGCGTTCACGAAGGTCTATACATGAGAAAAGGTTTGTTTTTTGACATCTCTAGACATACACCGTGCCCCCAGTCTGTACAGTGAGTGCTGAGCCATCAAGGTTATCATAACATGTGAGCCTGTTTATCGGCGTGTCAGTGTGGAAGGGCGAGATTTTGATCGATACCTTATCACTATTGATCTAAACCCCGATCTGGTCGACTGAACCTTTGTTGCCTGTCATTGAAGGAAGAAAGTGCCTCTGCTACCAAGTTAGTACACCCAATAAAGGACCCCGCTCCAAAAGATCACAAACAACTTCTAGCTTTCAAAAGTTTATTGTAAGGATAGGATAAGCTGCAAATACAGGCATCTCAGAATGAGATTCACGAGATACACAGGTCCAACTACATACATGTGCTCTCTGAAAGCCCTCAGACGAGCAACGGAAATTACCAGCACAAGTTCTAAGAATAATAAAGCTATCAGCATTGACGCATATCTCTCCTTCATTTAAGTTGGAGGAAAACACACAGGTTAGGCTGTCCCTACCCTGCTCTAGATGGTATCCCTACTTAACCAAGTCTCAACCTAACAAAAAGTGTCAGCAGTGAATGACCCCCAAGGGAAGTCACTCACTCTTAGTCTCTTGGTGAAAACCTATAGTTCTCCAGTCATGACCCCTCTCTGCCTACCCATCCGCTCTCTAAAGGGTCCTCAGGCATCTGCTCTCTCTCCCCCCAGGGGTGCTGTCCCTAATACAAAACAGTCAACAACATTTGAGACGCCCCTCATGAGACGCCCCTCACGTGGTGTAGCTTCTGGCTTTTTCCATGCTGCTTTGTATTGGGCCTCATACGTTGGAGTTGACCTTGCTTCTCAGACTCTTCTCCGGCCCGCTGATACCCCTTAAACATTCCAGAACCCTCCTCCATGTCTGGGCCGTCTACTGAACAGACCTCTATTCATATTATTTATAATCGGATCCTCCCTTCTCCCTTGCAGACAGACATCTGCAGCCAAGAACCCAACTCTCATAGACTTCCAAAAAGGTTCGCAACATTTCTCGGCCCAGACATGTACGTGTAAATCAATGTTAAAACATTTCAGGCCTACAGCATTTCTCATAATAATTATAGCATTCAACTTCTTCATTAATTAAAGCATGTTAATACTCTTATTCTATTATTCAGTAAACACATCTATAAATCATGGCCCATTAATGCAATGACCAAAACATTAGTTCAATCTATGTCGTGAAAAGAAACACCTTCTAGCTCTGGCCCTGAGGCCTACCACATTCTGCGTTTAACCACATGCCATCTTACATTTTAGCAGCTACACGACATGGATTCAGGAATAATCACATCTAATAAAATCATATAGTGTCACACATTTCTATATTAGTTCCACTTCTACTTAAATCTCTACTTTAGCTATACATTCAGAATATAATTGCAGATACTACTAACACTCATGGCATTTCTCCTCATGATTTGTGCTTACTACAGGTAAGTGTGATGCACTCATACATTTAGGTCAGTTTGCGCTCTCTCAGTTCCCCCCTTTGATGACCTCTCGGGGTCATCACTAACATTTAAACTGCAGTTATTGCTAGCATAACTTGTCTCTGCGCTTCCAGAGCCCTCAGACTCCTGTACTGATTATCTTGTATGGCAGCCAATCTCTGCAGCTGCTCTCTTTGGGCCCTTTCTGACCTTCTTGCTCTGTACCATTTGAATACCCTCACCAATCCCCACAATATAATCCCACAGATCAATATTATGATGATAGGTTTTAGTATATACCACACAAAGCTTTTGCCTAAGGTGGAGATCCACCCTCCAACTTTACTCATTCCGTGGCCCACCTTTTCCCAGACATTTTCTCTACTCAAGTCTTCGATCTCCTTGTGAATATCAGTTATGTTCCTAATAACTTTCTCAAGGGGCTTCGAATTGTCTGGAATGTAAGTACAACATTCCTGGACCTTCAAAGCCTTACAGACTCCGCCCTCTTTTGCTAGTAGGACGTCTAACGCAAGACGGTTCTGAAGAACCATAGCCCTTATCGATTGCATCTCTCCCTCTACCAGCATTAAGGACTGAGCAGTGCTGGCAGACAACCTGTCGACGACAGTTGCCAGTCGTCTAATTTTAACATCATTAAGGATTAGTCCCAAAAGAGGGAACATAGCTCCAAAGACATCTCCAACCATTTCTGCATCTCTTATATCTCTCCTTCCCCTCGATGATGCCTTGCCCTCGATGATCTCTAAGTCTTGTGCATGATATATTTTGGGGAAGACAATTGCTAGGTAACATGATCCATACCAGTTGTCAGGTAGTCTCACGTAGGCATTTCTTCCACATACAAAATACACATTTGGAATCACTTGCATTCCCTTCAGGAAATCCTTAGTATAGTACTCTATATTGAAAGCATGTTCACAGCTGACTTCTCCCACGTATACATTTTCATAATACGTTTTGGCTCGGTGAAGACATAGCTTTCCTCTCTGCGTCTTATCTAAAGCTATTGGACCACTACTACCCTTTCTCTTGTGTGCCTTCTCTTCCTCGGTCCAATCTGTTTTCCATTGTCCTGATTTTTTCAAAATCTTTTGTCTCCTGTAACGATCATCCACCTGCCCTATGAACTTCTTCTCGACTTCTGACACTTTGCATGTCAGGTTATTTCTACGGGCATGTGAAGTATCTAAGGTAATCCAAGGAATGAAGAACTTGGCCAATCTGTCTTCACTCTTCCAGTAGTCCCATTTGTTCATCTGCTTATAATTTGGGACTTCTGGCAACACTGAATCATAGTTGGAGAAATAGTATTCAAAACTATCTCTCTCATAAAATATACTAAGCAATAAGCTACATGTAATGCCATATGTCAGCGGGAGGTGATGATATCTAATGCCTTCATCTACAGACGCCGGCAACTGCATGCAGACGTAACAGTCCTTAACCTCCATGGCATCCACGTATTCATATAAGAGTTTAGCATAAGCATTTGACCTAAAGTCTCCTTGGGACTCATCTACGTGTAACCTGCGGGCTTCTGCAGCTAATAACGCTTTCTCTTGAGTGTTTTCCCTTTTCTCACCAGCAACAGTGGGTGTAAGCGTTTCTACAGATTTCACATCAGTTACCTTCGCCTCTTCCTCATGTCCCTTTACATAAGAAATTGTTACCACTAAAGCTATTAATATTATCACTCCTACTATTAGTGTACCTATTATACATTTAGCTCTGCGGTTCTGGGTGCCGGCTTCCATTTCGTCAGACAATATGGCTCTCTCTTATCTTGGCACAAAGTTCCTTCCTTCACGTTCCTTTACAGTCTCTTTTTACTCCTTTTGTCTTTAGAATCCACACAACTGGAAGCTGACAACCTTCTTCGCAAAAGTCCTTTTAACAGTTCAATAAAGACAACCCTAGCCCTTCTCCATCAACTCAAGGGAAGTTCCCTAATATTCTCTGCTTCCTGGGCGCTAGGTAATCTTCTTTTTTTTTCTGCTCGCTTTATTTACAAAGTCCTTTAAGCATCTACTATCAAGTTTGTGCCTGCAGCTTCGATAGCAAAGTTCAGTATTTCCAAACGAAGATTGTGCTCTTCATGGGCTGTTATCGTTGTACCAAAGTCGGGGAATTGCAATTCTGAAAGAAACATGTGTTTTAACTTGCTGAGGCGGGGAGGTCTGGGAAGCATGAATGTTAGTGACCCTTCTTGTTCGACTCCGGGTACCAACAGTCGTATTTCCACGGTGACGATGGGCTCAGAACTGGACACCACCACCGCTCGAATCCTCCCTGTCTCCTGTTTCAAAGACATTTGTCGCCAGATATGTCCACTCAGGTGTGGAGTATCTTCTGCTAGGCACACGCACTCTTCTTGACCTTCTTCGGTCCGGTGCTTCAGCGCCCTGAGCACCTTCTTCCGGGTCTGAGTCTTCTGATATCGGAGGAAGGGTTATCTCTGGAGTTGACCTCAGGCTAGAGCTCCTTCTTTGCGGCCAATTAGCTTCTCCACGTGCCCTTCTACTCCTTCTTCTTCTTGTCTGTTCTCGCTCTCTGTCAGACCTGTCAGTGTCTGACTCGTACTCCCAGCTACTTTCTCCTTCTGTAGCGTCGTCTGTTTCGCTGTTGTACTGACCGTCCTCAGCTTGGTCAGACTCGTTCCCTGCTTCCGCTGGCACCTCTACAGCTTGGCTAGCCCCCTCTATGGCTTCTCGGTCCTCTGCTGGACATCTATCCGAGAGAGGAGCTGTTTCTTCCCGAGGTGCTGGAACCCTTCGCGTATGTGACGCGTGGATCCAATTGGGCAGGCCTCCCACCTTCACAGCCGTATTCGCGATCAGGATGATCTGGAAAGGCCCACGCCAACGAACATCCAAGCAGCTTCTTCTCACATGTTTTTTCACCAGGACCCAGTCCCCAGGGTACAGGTCATGGCACGGGCCCTGGCACGATGGAACCTCGGCAGCCTGCACCTGAAGGGACACAGAATGAATGGCGTCAGACAGCCCCTTACAATAGTCCAGGATCATATCATCTGTGATATTTAACAGTGCAGTAGTTGGGACAGATGGCAGCCTCATTGCTCTCCCCATTAACACCTCATGTGGTGACAACCCCGTTCTTCTGTCTGGGGTACTACGAAGGCTCATGAGGACCAATGGCAGGGCGTCAGGCCAACTCAGGGTCGTTGAGGAGCACACTTTTGCAATTCGGGCTTTGATCGTGCCATTGATCTGCTCCACAATTCCTGAGGCTTCTGGTCGGTAACTGCAATGCAATTTCTGATCTATGTTCAGAGCCGCACAAATCATCTTCACAAGCTCGCTGTTGAAATGCGTTCCCCTATCTGATTCCAAAGAGGCCGGCACCCCGAAGCGCGGAATGAGTTCCCTAAGCAGTAACTTAGCCACTGTGAGGGTGTCGCACCTACGTGTAGGGTATGCCTCAACCCATCTGGAGAATACACAAACAACCACCAGGACATAGCGGAGGCGGTTGCACCTCGGCATTTCAATGAAATCTATCTGCATTCGATTGAATGGACCTCCAGACCTTCCTATGTGGCTTAGTGCAACTGGTGTTCTTTTCCCTACGTTCAGCTGCTGACAGGTCACACAACGCTGGCACACTGCTTCTGCTGCTATTCTAAACTTAGGATTGTACCAAGTCTGTCTAAACACTCTCAGCATAGCGTCTCTCCCTAGGTGTACGGGACCATGTATGTGTCTGGCCATTGGGCTCACCATCTCATTGGGCAACACTGCTCTGCCATCTGCTGAGACCCAAAAATGGGACTCACCCACTACACATCCTGCCTTTTCCCATGTTTCTTTTTCAAAATCAGGAGCATTTTCTTGCATGTTTGCCAGTTCGTCCCAAGTATCAACAGTTTCCAATATCATGGCTAATTCAGTCCTTACATTTATTCCACCCACTTCCACCTCTGTGAAAGAGTACCCTTGTTCCGCGCAATACCGCGCGACTTCGTCGGCATATCTATTGCCTTTCGAGACGAAGTCCTCATTTCTGGTATGTGCGGTGCACTTTACAACTGCAATACCTGCTGGACATTGCAACGCCTCTAACAACAGGCGCACAAACTCTCCATTGCGAATGGGAGAGCCTGAAGAGGTCATGAACCCTCTTTGAGACCATAACTGCCCGTAATCATGAACCACCCCATAACCATATTGGCTGTCGGTGTATATGGTGACTCGAATTTGATTGCTTGCCAAGCAAGCACGTGTCAAGGCAATAATCTCGGCTACCTGAGCGGAGTGTACTCCTTCCAGGCACCCAGCTTCTACAACTCCAGTGATTGTACAAACAGCGTAAGCTGCTCTCAACTGCCCAACTTCGTCTCTTACACATGAGCCATCGACAAAGAAAATTTCATCTGGGTCGGTCAGTGGCTCATCTACGATGTCGGGTCTGGGTTTGGTGCATAGTTCAGTCACATCGAGGCAGTCATGGTCTGTACATTCATCATCATCCTCGATATCATTTGGGAGTGGCATCAAGGTGGCAGGGTTCAAAACAGAGCATCTCTTGAGGGTCACATTCTCTGCAGCAAGAATAACTTGCTCATAGCGCGTGAGCCTGCTGTTGGTCAGATGCTGTGTTTTGGTCCTGGTCATCAACAGTTCAACAGAATGGGGCACGCACACCTCTAACGGGTGCCCCATGACGATATTTTCACATCTCTCAATGCTGACACCCGTTGCAGCAACGGATTTGAGACATCCGGGCAACGCTGCGGCTACTGGGTCTAAAGTAGCCGAGAAATAAGCAACTGGTCTACGGGCATTCCCATGGATTTGGACTAACACAGACAACGCGCAACCTTCTCTCTCACAACAGTAAAGCAAAAATGGTTTATTGTAATCAGGCATTCCCAATGCCGGAGCACGACACAGGTCCTCTCGCAGCTGTAGGAATGCCATCAAACAGTCTTTGTCCCATGGTACCGGATCGCTCACCTCCTTATGCGTCAGTTTTTGCAAGGGCTTTGCTTTCAGTGAAAAGTTCGCGATCCACTGTCGGCAATAACCCACCATCCCTAAGAACATCCTGACCTCTCTCTGTGTCTTAGGCGCATTCATTTTCATGATCGCCTCTATCCTGTCTGGTGACACCTTTCGTTTGCCTTTCTCTATTCTGTGTCCCAAGTACTGCACTTCTGTCAGGCAGTACTGCAACTTTCCCGGGGACACCTTGTGCCCATTGGCAGCTAGGTGATTTAACAAAGCAATGGAGTCCTCCCTGCAAGCTTCTTCTGTTTCTGACGCCACGAGGAGGTCGTCTATGTACTGGACCAGAACTGACTTCTGGGGCAGCACTAGACTTTCAAGATTTTTCTTCAAAAGCTGGTTAAAGATCGATGGGCTCTCTGTATACCCCTGAGGAATACGACACCATGTTAGGACGCGACCTTCCAGCTTAAATGCGAAAAGAAAATGGCTTTCTTCGTCCAGAGGGATCGAAAAGAAAGCCTGACAAAGATCAATCACAGTGAACCACTCAGCTTGGAATGGAATCTGAAACAGTATCACTGATGGATTCGGTACCACTGGACAACACGAAACGACTATGTTATTAATCTTTCGAAGGTCCTGTACTATCCGGAATTTCCCATTTGGTTTCTGCAGACCCATAATCGGGGAGTTGCATGGACTACCCACGATTTCTTTCAGTATTCCCTGTTTAATCATGGACTCGATCACGGGCTTTATGCCTGCAATCGTTTCTGGAGTCAATTTATATTGGGGTGTTCTTGGGAACTCAGCATGCGGTTTCACTACAATTTTCACTGGGTCCACCCCTTTGACCAATCCAATCTCTTCCCCAGTGAAGTCCCATACTTCTGGTGCTACTGTCTCTCTCAAGTCCCAGGGGAGCTCATCTACTGTCAAAGTAGGGTACAGCTCCACGCATATTCTTGAGTTTGCAACTTTGAAGTCTGCGTCATCATCATTGGTCAATACCTCCACTCCCTGAGGTGTACAGTATATTGTACAATTCAATTTACACAGCAGGTCTCTGCCTAGCAGACACACAGGACTTGAATCGCAAACCACAAACTGGTGCTCATCGCTGTACTTCCCTATTTTCACCTGTACCGGTTCTGTCAATTGGCTGGTTATTCTCCTGTTTGCGACCCCCACCACTTGTATGGTCTCTCCAGACATGGGCAGGTCTGGAACTGCAGCTGATCTGATCGTGGATCTAGTGGCTCCTGTGTCCACCAGAAATGTCGTGGGGCACCCTGCTACTTCTGCTTCGACATAGGGTCCCCTCTGGTCCACCTCCAAGGCTGCCCCGAGGGTGCAGTCTTCTCTTTCCACTCTCTGTCCGGTTAATGGGTCCACATAATAGCACTCTTCTCCTTCTACAAACAGGGGCATCTGTCTATAGGTCTTACCCATATTCCCTACTCGGGGAGGTTGCGGGAACTGGGCTCGGGGAGGAGCCCCCCCCCCTTTGAGCACCTTTCCCTGGTATGGCGTCACCCCTCTCGTAGGCGCTCTCTGGACCTCTTCCTCCTCTTCCTCTTGTTCTCCTATCTCTACATTGTAGGGACACTCGCGTTTCCAATGCCCCACCTCGTTACACTGGTGGCACCTAGTCGTTTTCTTCAAGGCAGCTATGTCTATTCTGGGTCTAAAGGTGGAACTCTCCTCATTGCCCTTGTTCTGACTGTACTGCTTCTTTCCTCCTGTACCTGTTCCTTGCTGCTGTTGCTGCTGTCCCCCCTTCCCTGCTGCCTGCATCTGTACCACCATCAATTTTTCTTTTAGTTTCTTAGCCTTGGAGTCTATCTCATCACAGCAGTACCTGGCATATCTCAGTATTTCGTCTAGGGGTCTATTTTGCCAACAAATCAAGTGTTGCTGAATCATTAAACTAATATCCGGTCTCAGTCCCAGGACGAACTTGGACACAAATTGCCCTATGTCTTTTGGATCCATTACATCCAAGCCGCTATACTGTTTAAACGCCTTCAGCAATCTCTCATAATATTCGTGGACTGTCTCTTTGGGTTCCTGTCTGGTTCGGTCTATTTTGACCCAATCTATGTCTTGCATTGGCACTTTCTCTTTCAGCCAAGTCATCACTCTCTCGAATTTTGCCATCACAATCTCGGACGGCCCATTAGTCTTAGCATCTCTCTCTGGCTCCGTTGTGGGCCACTCAGCGCTAACCTTGCATGCTGTCCACAGATCTCCTGGCACTACAATGTCAAACAGCGTGTTCAGATCTATCCATAGGACCTTTGAGATTTTTACAAATCTCTCAACTTGCTTGTACCACTCCACTGGGCTTTCCCGCAATTTGGGGAAGGAGGTGGTAAAAGCAGCTAAATCTCCCCTACTCCAAGGGACATGTACATAATTCCCATTTGCGACTTCACGCAAAGGGTATGCTTCTATTCCCTGCAGCCTTCCTGGTGTCGTACCAAGCGTGCTTCTCCTGGCGGTCCCTTTCTTGGACCACCTCTCTTCCCACTTATCTAGTGCCCTCCATGTCCTTATTCCAGTGATCAGTTCCCTTATGTGCGTTTTCAGCCCGATCGTTCTCCTCTCATCTAGGTCTCGATCTGTATAATGTAGCCTGTGGTTACCCTGTAATGCTTTGGTTCTTGACAGGTCCACCATATATTTGCCTGCTAGTTCGACTAACTTCTCATGGATTGCTCTCGCTTTTCGAGTGATGTCCTTTGCCATATACAGTATTTCATCCTGCTCATACATTTCCATTCTTTCTAAAGGCAGGGTACCATCTACCATGTCATCCAGGTCTGACCTTAAGCTGGCGACATCGAGTCTCTTAGCTTTTATCTCAGCTCGCAATATGTCTTTCGAAGGGGGCTCACTGGTCTCCCTACCATCCCAACTCCGAGCTCTACGTTTGGGCTCGGGAGAGTTAATGAGTGCTCTCCCTTGCTCCCATCTCTCCAGGTCCCATGCTCGGCCATCCGATCTTGGAAGGTGATGGAACACGGGCCTGTTACCCCCACTCTCTCCTGCTTCTCTCCTTTCACCGTACGCCTCTCTGTTATTTTCCCTCTGGTCGCTACTCTCCCTTTGCCTAGTATCGCTCAGTATCCGATACGATCCTTCCTGGTTCCCCATATTCCCTGGGCTGCGCTCATTTCCGTCATCACAGGGACTATGGTGCGACCTCTCACAACTCCCATTCTGTTCTCTGGTGCCGGGCACACAGTGTGGACACTTAAAGCTGTTTCTGTACTCTTGCGCTCTCCTCTCCCCTTCACTGAGTATTGGGCACGCCACCCCTCCACTCCCGGGGCCCCCGTTTTCCAGGTCTGTTCTATCCCCACTCCGGGCCCAATGGGTGACTCCCCTACTATCTCTCTCTCTCCAGTCCCACTCCGGGCTGCTCTCCCCAGCCCCGCAGTGAGTCCGAGCTCGGCTGTCCTGACTTTCCCTTTCAGCTTCTGCAGCTATGATGCTCTTATGAGCCTCCACTGCCTCATCCCACTTCTTCATGTACTCATTTAGCTCTTGAAAGGATTTTCGTCCAGATCCCCTCAGATCCACTGGCCATCTAGGGCCCCCAGGGTCCCCTCCTGGATCCCCTGCTGTGTGCATCGGGGTGCTCCACTCTCTGGGTATCGGCATCTGACTTGGGGAATTAATCGTATCG
This sequence comes from Lissotriton helveticus, assembly GCF_964261635.1. Taxonomy (NCBI): domain Eukaryota; kingdom Metazoa; phylum Chordata; class Amphibia; order Caudata; family Salamandridae; genus Lissotriton; species Lissotriton helveticus. Next base: position 1,161,362,397 of record NC_136071.1, on the reverse strand, counting down.
TTCCTCCTTGCCGTCTCTGCTCTTTCTCCGTCCTTCCGTACCCGTTCTTCCCCTCTTGCTCTCTCTGGGTCATATATCGATACTATAGGACCTATGGTAACAGGTACCTGTAGTGCAGCTGGTAATCCGTAGGATGTGGCGCACTCCGTTTCCGGCGCTCTTTGTACCACAAACCTCCCGACTACCTGCTGCACCTGACTAGGCTGGGACAGCTCTTTCTTTGCCTCAGGATCCCACTCTGAACTGGGAAGCGGTCCATGCTCTCCTGCATTGCCCCCCTTTTCTCTTTCACTATGCTCGACCTCTCCCCCTGCTCTATTATACGGGGGTGGCCTGTCTGTCAATAATCTGTTTATCAGGCTGTCCTCTGTTTCGCTCTCATCATCTTCTTCTAGGGGGCTTTTATTTCCGGGCACCTCTAACACTGGGTACAGTTTATTTACTTCCATGTTATGCACTCTCCATCTTTTAGCATCCGCATCCCACCTGGCATCCTGCACTGCCCTTACCGATCGTTTCACCCTTTCTTGTCGTCTGTTCATATTTTTTTCATGCGCTGCCCTAATCCATGCATCAAGGGCTTCAAACTGGGTCGGTCTAGGCAAGGGTCTCATTGAGGTCATGACTGATTTTAATCGATGTAACACCTCTAATCTGAACGTCCCGTACTTCGGGAACGTCAGTTCCTCATTTCCTTCCGTAATCTTACTCCACTCTGATATCCAAAGGATCGTATGCAGCCCAACATTCACTGCCATGTAACGAGCCGGCGTACCCTCCGGCGGGGCTTCTTCCCCTTCATCCGATCCCCGCTTCTCTTTTTTAAACGCCGCTCTCAACCATTTAAAACACTTCATAATTATGCGCACAATATCCAGCCTCGCTACTCTGTTTACTTCCTGATGACAATCCACCAATCCTGTCGCGGCTTTGCTAACTTGGCCTATCGCAGCGCGGTCTTTCTCCGGTCGGCCAATCACAGAGCGACACTTTCTGACGTTTTTGCTAGCTGGCCTATCACAGCGCGGTCTTTCTCCGGTCAGCCAATCACTGCGCGACACTTCCTGACGTCACTTTTCTCCGCTTCGCAGCAGCACCCCTCCTTTCTCAACTCGTCTCCCGGTCATGCATGCGTCCCATTCATACACCGAAAAATGACTACTTCCGACCAAGCGGTCACTTCCCTCGACTGTACGTCCACAGTCTATATGTAATTGTCAACACAACTGACGAAATGTCTATCGTCTCTCTGATAGGTTGCTTACACACACAGTAACCTCTGACCAGCGTCCGTTACTCACGCACTCACTCTTACGTTCCCCCTATCTCGGTCTTTCGGGTGATCAATGGTACCTCATGACCCCCTTCACACTATTTGACAATTACTCTGGGTGTCCGATACACCCGAACCACTTAAGCTCTCCTTGAACTTAAGATTTCCACCGGTTGCGCGCGCTCACAACCTGTTCCACAGTCACTCTACAGACATTCAACTCCGCCAGACATTACAACATAGATACAATACAAAAACACCGCAATCTAACACGCATGACCCTTTATACTCACTCTCGACCGATACTGCTGCTTTTTCTGTCTCACGTCATCCGGATCTTCTTCAGCGGGCGGTTCTTCCGATCATCGATTTCTAGGGGCCTTGGGGTAAGCTAACCTGGCCTAGGTCACCGTCCTCAAGAAGGCAACCATCCTCTATAGCTACCAACTGGAAGGGCGAGATTTTGATCGATACCTTATCACTATTGATCTAAACCCCGATCTGGTCGACTGAACCTTTGTTGCCTGTCATTGAAGGAAGAAAGTGCCTCTGCTACCAAGTTAGTACACCCAATAAAGGACCCCGCTCCAAAAGATCACAAACAACTTCTAGCTTTCAAAAGTTTATTGTAAGGATAGGATAAGCTGCAAATACAGGCATCTCAGAATGAGATTCACGAGATACACAGGTCCAACTACATACATGTGCTCTCTGAAAGCCCTCAGACGAGCAACGGAAATTACCAGCACAAGTTCTAAGAATAATAAAGCTATCAGCATTGACGCATATCTCTCCTTCATTTAAGTTGGAGGAAAACACACAGGTTAGGCTGTCCCTACCCTGCTCTAGATGGTATCCCTACTTAACCAAGTCTCAACCTAACAAAAAGTGTCAGCAGTGAATGACCCCCAAGGGAAGTCACTCACTCTTAGTCTCTTGGTGAAAACCTATAGTTCTCCAGTCATGACCCCTCTCTGCCTACCCATCCGCTCTCTAAAGGGTCCTCAGGCATCTGCTCTCTCTCCCCCCAGGGGTGCTGTCCCTAATACAAAACAGTCAACAACATTTGAGACGCCCCTCATGAGACGCCCCTCACGTGGTGTAGCTTCTGGCTTTTTCCATGCTGCTTTGTATTGGGCCTCATACGTTGGAGTTGACCTTGCTTCTCAGACTCTTCTCCGGCCCGCTGATACCCCTTAAACATTCCAGAACCCTCCTCCATGTCTGGGCCGTCTACTGAACAGACCTCTATTCATATTATTTATAATCGGATCCTCCCTTCTCCCTTGCAGACAGACATCTGCAGCCAAGAACCCAACTCTCATAGACTTCCAAAAAGGTTCGCAACATTTCTCGGCCCAGACATGTACGTGTAAATCAATGTTAAAACATTTCAGGCCTACAGCATTTCTCATAATAATTATAGCATTCAACTTCTTCATTAATTAAAGCATGTTAATACTCTTATTCTATTATTCAGTAAACACATCTATAAATCATGGCCCATTAATGCAATGACCAAAACATTAGTTCAATCTATGTCGTGAAAAGAAACACCTTCTAGCTCTGGCCCTGAGGCCTACCACATTCTGCGTTTAACCACATGCCATCTTACATTTTAGCAGCTACACGACATGGATTCAGGAATAATCACATCTAATAAAATCATATAGTGTCACACATTTCTATATTAGTTCCACTTCTACTTAAATCTCTACTTTAGCTATACATTCAGAATATAATTGCAGATACTACTAACACTCATGGCATTTCTCCTCATGATTTGTGCTTACTACAGGTAAGTGTGATGCACTCATACATTTAGGTCAGTTTGCGCTCTCTCAAGTGTAACACATTCTAGACACACCATTTTGGCAACTGCAGCCCGGGTAGGATCCTGGCGCCTTTATCATAGCACACTTGCCATAATTTCACAAACTTGAAAGATTCCAGGGATGCAGAGACTTGCCGATCCAGATGTAATTTACACTTACTGAGCTGACAGGTAATGGGGTCCCCCAAAACAAGCTCAAGAGACCTTCTATAGTTTTATAATACAAAGTTCCTATATAGGGAGGGTGTTTAAACTAGGCGCTATATCACCTGTTTGCACTATCATTGTAATATGATTCCTCCTTTTGTATTGTATGGAGTTGTAACCATGCGGACCATATTATTTTTAATCATATGTCTGCTTATGTTGACTAAAATACTGCGCATGAGATCACGCCGTTAAAATAAATATTTTAACCTTACCGTGTCTCTTTTTACTCCTGTTGTGGACTGGTATGAAAGTATAACAAAAGAGTGTTCTCACTTCCCACCATTCCTGAGATGGTACTAAGTCGCATGTTCTAGGTTGTCTAATCATTGGTTACTTTGCTATAGGACAAAGAGCTAATGTGACACTGATGCTAGCTGGTTGGGGTTTTCTAGGTACTGAGGTGAGTTTCTGGTACACCACAATTCACTAATGTCCTAGGTCTCTGTGCACAGTTCTGTGTAAGACCAGAAATACTTGCAACAGTGACACTGTGATCACAGGTGCTATCCTTGTGACACTTCTTACTGGTGATCACAGGTGCTATCCTTGTGACACTTCTTACCGGTGGGAGGTCACAGGTGCTATCCTTGTGACACTTCTTACCGGTGGTAGGTCACAGGTGCTATCCTTGTGACACTTCTCACCGGTGATCACAGGTGCTATCCTAGTGACACCTCTTACCAGTGATCACAGGTGCTAGCCTTGTGACACTTCTTACCGGTGGGAGGTCACAGGTGCTATCCTTGTGACACTTCTCACCGGTGATCACAGGTTCTATACTTGTGACACTTCTTACCTGTGATCACAGGTGCTATCCTTGTGACACTTCTTACTGGTGATCACAGGTGCTATCCTTGTGACACTTCTTACTGGTGATCACAGGTGCTATCCTTGTGACACTTCTAACTGGTGATCACAGGTTCTATACTTGTGACACTTCTTACCTGTGACCACAGGTGCTATCCTTGTGACACTTCTCACCGGTGATCACAGGTGCTATCCATGTGACACTTCTTACTGGTGATCACAGGTGCTATCCTCATGACACCTGTTACCGGAGATCACAGGTGCTATCCCTGTGCCGCCTCTTAACAGTGATCACAGGTGCTATCCTCATGACATTTCTCACCAGGGATCACAGGAATGTGCAACCCACTCATTCACAAACATGAAGTGGTCACAGGGAGGCAGGGAATTCGTTTTTAACTACCCTTCGGATGTCTGATAATTTCACTGATGGGGAGAATGTCAGAATTTGACCGACTACACAGGTGTAAGAACAAACATGCATTGTGCACCGGCAATAACATTATTTGGCACCTCTGTTTGTCCTCGACACAACCCACGAGAAACGCTAGTGGCGTTCACGGGGGGTTTGCAGAGCCAGTTTCCACTTCTATTAGACTGAGTCAACCCTGTGTGTACTAAAGTTAGTGACTCACATTAAATCTATGCTAAAATACTGCAATTTAACACTAAACAGCTTCAGAAGGCAATGTACCGGATTGCCATTATTTATAATTGCATGCACTTTCTTTAAAAATAGTTGTCTAAACATTAATGCCAATAAATATTCCTGTGCGTAGTTGCTTTGTATAATTGCACATTGTAGGGTGGTACTGTACTGTTTTGTGTCTAAACATCTACAAGGCTTATTTTGTGGCACGATTCTGGTAATTAGATTTTTTTTTCATATTAAGAAAACACTTAAACTAAGTTCAATGAATGTTTGTAATGGAAAAGTTAGTTATTAGCGATGCTAAGCGGACACATGCAATTGTCACTGTTTGATGTAAATAGGCCGTCTTGCAAAGCCTGGCACTCGCAAACAAATAATTTCCCTAGACAGGTAAGATAACTGGTGGAGAAAATTACAGGCCTCCAACAATCAAAACATTTCTGTTTGCACAATTTTGTTCGGATTTTAGGGAGGGCATTTGCTGAAGCCTGTATGAAAAACAATTATCTGACTTGGAAGTGCATTTGGGAAACAGCCACGCCCCCTTTTAAAAGCCTTCTTTCTACAACGCAATCTGCCGAGCAATGGGGGCCGCGCGTTCATTTTAAATGTTTACAGAGACTGCTGTTTGCTGAGAAGTGGCAAACAGCTGCTATATGTTCTACGAGGCACACATCAATAAACAAGCATTGGCAATCCAAGTGGGGAGAGGATGTAGCCTTACAGCTAGAGCGGTCAACCTCCAAGATGGGGGAACCGGGTTCGTGTCTCGGCAACTACGCTCAACATCCTGTGATTCTGGGCAAATCACTCAGGGCCAGATGTAGGTAATCCCAATTTACCTATTCTTAAATACCGAATTTTACCGATTTGGTATTTAAGAATAGGATAAATGGGATGTAGATACATTTTGGTAAAAATTACCGAATCGGTAAGATTCGGTAATTAAGAATCGGTATTTACCAATTCGGTAATTCCTATTCATTCCTATAGGCATTGAGGCCATAAATAACGAATTGGTGGTAAATAACGAATCCTTAAAGCACATGAGCACTCTTAAAAGTGCTCCCTACATGCCATTTACCGATTCGGTAAATACCGAATCGGTAAATAATGATTCGGAATATACCGAATCGGTAAATACCGATTCAGTATTTACCGAATCATCCCCTGCATAAGAAATGGCTCAATACCAGTTGGTAAGCCTGAAATTGACTGAATTTCGGGTTTAACGAACAGTAATGGGCCACTTACATCAGGCCCTAAATCTCCCCGTGCCTAACAAAATGAATGTGTTCATGGGTAACAAAACTGGTGCTCATGTAAAGCGCTCTGATACCTGGTATCTTCGGGTCTAGTTTGCGCTATATAAAACTATAAATAAAAGAAAATGATCCAAATTAGCCAGGCGTTAATGTACTAACATATGCAAACATAACCACGCTCACATATTCATAGATTATCAATGCCGTGTCTCAATGGAACCTATACCTTCTATGGCCCTGATTAATAAAGATAAACTGACATTTTGGTGTAAGTTTACGATTTTTTTTCGATATTTTCGAACTACGGGCCTCATTTACAACCCTGCTTGCGCAGCCGATGCGTCACTTTTTTTTATGCACTTGCGTCGTAGTGTGCCTGCTCATATTTCCTAGGCCACATAAAGTCACCCTGCTTGACTTTCATGGCCTTATAAATATGGGCCCCTTTCACGTATTACTCTACGTGAAAGAGGCGTATTGCTGTGGGTGCTCCCACGCATCATCCATGGAACGTGATACATTCCCAGTTTTACAAGGTTTGGTAAAGCTGCGAATGCGCCAGAATCCTTCGCCTCCTATGGGGAGGCGTAGGAGTGGCACAACGAAGAGAAATACTTTTATTTTTATTCGTTTTTTCTTCTTTCTCTGCATGCTCCAATTTGCAGCATGTATAGAAAGAGGAAAATGCCATCAATTATGTTTTTTGTGCAGGAAGGAGTCCCTTCCTGCACAAAAACCATCATGCCCAAAACGCAGGGAGTCCATAGTGGGAGCGGAGAACTCCGCACATAAAACTCAGCGCATGAAAAGATAGGCCTGTCCTGTAAGTTTTGATTAACTGAACAATAAAAAAAACGTCACTATCATTTTAGTTGCGGAATCCCTGCACGTTTTGTAGAATGTTTTTTAAAAATTCCATGATGCTGATTTTAAAAGATATGGGTTTTAATCAATGTAAGCCAGCCTTAGTCTGTTTGCAAAGGCTTTAATTATTAGTTGTGTGTAGCAGGGTTTGCCAATTTTTAAAGGCTTCAATCCGCTACAGCAAGTCTTTGCTGCTTTAACAGGATGATGTTTTAAGAATCAATTTTGTTACTTATATTGTCTTTGTATTTTATAATGTATTATGAAATGTATGCTTTGTGCTTTCATGATTATTGTGTTAATAATCGGATAAAGCATTTAAAAGAAAGAAAGAAGTCAGTAGTCCACAACTTGTTCAAGAACAGTCAGTAATGGATCCAACGTTTTCATGAAGTTGATAGAATTATTGAGACTATAAATTGAATTCCTGAAGATATCTGCTGGGGATTTTAATTTTGTGATGTCAGCGAAGTTCAACGAGAAAGCATGATACTAAACTGATGAAACTATTAAAAGACATGTTCTCACGGTTTATTGTGGTTGATCTCTGGAGTTCAACACTTGACATACGCTCCTCTTACTCGCGACGCGTGGTTATTATTATGGGCTTGACTACATTTTATTAGAAGGCAATTAAGTAATTTATGTATGTAGATTCAGAATACCTGAGTTGTACAGTTTTGGATAATTCCATTGTTAAACACATGGATGAGAAATAGGCCTGAGCATAATTTTAATTATGCTGGCAAAATTCATATAGTTTCTAAATTTTATGTAACGTGAAATTTGTGAACTTTCTCTACCTTTCCCATTACACAATTCTGCAAATTTTTCTGCAGATGTAAAGTTCATTTTACCAGAAAACGTTCCACAGAAAAAACCTATTCTTGAGGACCTACAGACAGCTTCCAGCCAGGGCTTTATTTGACCAAGGCTACCAACAGATGATCTTTGAATAACTTATCAGCTGGTTCTGCGTTCTTCAACATCCAAAAGTGGGATGCTATGAAAGTGTTGCTACGAGGTGACTGTTTCAGTTACGCACATGGAGTTTCTATGCAATAACAAAAAATTATACAGAAAAAAAACATGCAATTGTACACCTGGTACGATATTACACATAGTGCCTTGGGTCTCAACAGGCATGTGCGCCTGCTTTTGGGCACCCTCGGGGCACTATGGAATTGCAGAAGGGACCAGAGCTGCGTGTACTGCCTTTCTGTAATAATGATAGTTGTGGCAGACACATAACACCAGCACTATCATCAGAGGGCTTTCCCTCAATTGTATGGGGGTGTGGCTCCATGTAAATGATGGATTCACTTTGCCTCTGGGCCCGTTCCATGTTACAGATGAGGTTGCAGAGGCACACATGTTCTTATGAGGTGCACTAAAAGTGCGTCACGTAAAGGTGGTGCTCTGCCAGTGTGCCCCCTGAGCTCACCCTGTGGTGGAGGGAAAGTGGGTCCCATGAACCCCACAGACAGCCCCGTGCAGCCCAATGCAGTCATGCAATGCACCTGTCTGCAAGAGGATCTCACTCCTATCTTCAAAGTGCAGGGGAGTTGATGCCCCCACAGAGAAACCTGTAAACCAGGAAACAGCCCTCACTCATTAAATGTGCTGCCCCCGGTGCAGCACAATGTTTGTGGATGCCCTGAGGGCAGCACATTCATCATTATAGTGCTCACTACTTAAAGGTGCGCCATGGCGCAAACAGGGAAAGTGTACCTTATTTGAAATATGGTCCTGGAAAGGGGAAATAATACAATTGCTGTCTCCTAATAGGGAACTTCTTGATCTGAAGTGCATGTGTGGATGTATTTTTATATAGATCTTATATACAGTGACTCCCAGTAGAGAAATATAAATCAGAGAGGAACCTATCTTGGCTTTTAGAGAAGGAAGAGCACCATGAGAATGTATTGCAAGAAATGGATGTACAAGACCAGCTACAATGCCCTCAGGAGGCGAGAAATAGACTCTTCAAGGGTGGGTGAGTGAAGCTTGTCTTACTGCTACCATTGTCGCAGTGCCAATCCGGAGCATGTAAGAAGCTTGCACCACTGCTACACATTCTGAACATTTTCATTTTTGAGGAAAGCTTGCACGGCAGCTTCCGATAATGTACCAGTGCTGCATTTATAAGGAGGTGTGTAAGCTGCTGTCACTACTCTAATTATTATGTGTGTGAAGCTTGCACCACTGCTGCACATTCTGTACATTTTCATTGTTTGAGTAAAGCTTGCATTGCTGCTGTTTATAATATGTGTAAGCTACTGACACTGCTGTAACTATTATATGTGTGGGAAGCTTGCACCACTGCTGCACATTCTGTAAATTTTAATTGTTTGAGTAAAGCTTGCACCACTGCTTCCAATAATGTACTTGTGCTGGTTTTATGAGGAAGTGTGTACACTGCTGTCACTATTGTAACTATTATGTGTGTGTGAAGCTTGCACCACTGCTGCACATTCTGTACATTTTCATTGTTTGAGTAAAGCTTGCATTGCTGCTCTTGATAATGTGTGTACGCTGCTGACACTATTGTAACTATTATGTGTGTGAAGCTTGCACCACTGCTGCACATTCTGTACATGTTCATTGTTTGAGTGAAGCTTGCATTGCTGCTGTTTATAATGTGTGTAAGCTACTGACACTATTGTAACTATTATATGTGTGGGAAGCTTGCACCACTGCTGCACATTCTGTACATTTCCATTGTTTGAGTAATGCTTGCACCACTGCTTTCGATAATGTACTAGTGTCTCATTTATAAGGAAGTGTGTAGGCTGCTGTCACTATTGTAACTATTATGTGTGTGTGATCTTGCACCACTGTTGCACATTGTGTACATTTTCATTGTTTGAGTAAAGCTTGCATTGCTGCTTTTGATAATGTGTGTAAGCTGCTGACACTACTGTAACTAGTATGTATGTGAAGCTTGCACTACTTCTGTACATTTACATTGTTTGAGTAAAGCTTGCACCACTGTTTCCGATAATGTCTTTGTCACTTTGGTTTTTCACGATTACTGCTCCTTTGCAGACCTAATTTGGTTGAATAATTTTCTTATGTTTCACTTTTTGGCTCTGAGCTTGATGCTCTTAGTTCTCTGTGGTGGTTTTTACTTTTTTCACTCTTTTTTCCACTTTAATTTTCTTTTTCTTTTTTGCGCTCCTTTTTTCCACTTTTTACTTGTCACTGGGGTTCTGATTCTTGTATTTCCTTGGGTGTACGCATGTTAGAATCGTTGGCTCTACGGTGTGCTCCAAGTTCAAGTTCAAGTTCAGGCATTTGTATAGCGCGCTACTCACCCAGAGGGTCTCAAGGCGCTTGGGGAGAGGGTTCATTATTTGTCGAATAGCCAGGTTTTAAGTTCTTTTCTGAAGGTGATGTGGTTTTGAGGAAGGCGGAGGTGAGTGGGGAGTGAGTTCCAGGTCTTGGCAGCCAGGAAGGAGAAGGATCTGCCGCCCATTGTGGATTTTCGGATGCGCGGGACTGCGGCGAGGGCTTGATTGGACGATCTAAGTTGGCGGGTGGGTTTGTAGAAGGACAGTCGAGTGCTGAGGCATTCGGGTCCTTGATTGTAGAGGGCCTTGTGTGCGTGGGTGAGAAGACGGAACGTAATTCTTTTGTTGACGGGAAGCCAGTGGAGGTCTTTTAGGTGTCCGGTGATGTGATCTTGGCGAGGGACGTCTAATATGAGTCTTGCTGATGCGTTTTGGATGCGTTGGAGTTTTTTCTGTAATTTTGCTGTGATTCCTGCGTATAATGTATTACCATATTCCAGTCGACTTGTGACCAGTGCGTGGGTGACGGTCTTTCTTGTCTCGAGGGGGATCCAGCGGAAGATCTTTTTGAGAATGCGAAGTACGTTGAAGCAGGAGGATGAGACTGCGTTGACTTGTCTGGACATCGAGAGAGAGGAGTCTAGGATGAAGCCAAGGTTACGTGCATGGTCTGTGGGTGTAGGTGCTGTGCCCAGAGCGGAAGGCCACCAAGAGTCGTCCCAGGCCGATGGGGAGGAACCTAGGATGAGCACCTCCGTTTTGTCAGAGTTGAGTTTTAGGCGGCTGTGTTTCATCCATTCGGCTACTTCTTTCATGCCTTCGTGCAGATTGGCTTTGGCGGTGTTGGGGTCTTTGGTGAGGGAAAGGATCAGCTGGGTGTCGTCAGCATAGGAGATGATGTTAATGTTATGATGACGCGCGATGGATGCGAGTGGGCTCATGTAGACATTGAAGAGGGTGGGACTGAGTGAGGATCCTTGTGGGACTCCACAGATGACTTCAGTGGCCTCTGAGTTGAATGGGGGAAGTCGGACTCTCTGAGTTCTCCCAGCTAGGAACGAGGTGATCCAGTCCAAGGCTTTGCCTTGAATGCCGATGTTGCTGAGGCGTTGTATGAGGGTGCTGTGGCAGACTGTGTCGAAAGCAGCTGAGAGGTCGAGTAGAATGAGGGCCACTGTTTCTCCGTTGTCCAGTAGATTTCGGATGTCGTCTGTTGCTGCAATGAGGGCGGTTTCGGTGCTGTGTTTGGCCCAAAATCCGGACTGAGAGGGGTCGAGGGAGTTGTTGGATTCAAGGGAGGCGGCGAGCTGTCTGTTGACGGCTTTCTCAATGACTTTGGCCGGGAATGGGAGGAGGGATATGGGTCGGTAGTTTTTAAGTTCAGAGGGGTCTGCTGTGGGTTTCTTCAGAAGGGCGCTGAGTTCGGCATGTTTCCAGCTTTCTGGGAAGGTGGCAGAGTTGAACGAACAGTCGATGACATCACGGAGATGGGGTGCGATGATGGAGTCGGCTTTGTTGAAGATGTGGTGGGGGCAGGGGTCGGTTGGCGAGCCAGAGTGGGTTGAGTTCATTACGCGGATGGTGTCTTCAGAGGTGATTGGGTTCCAGGCGCTAAGGATGTTGGTTGGTGGAGTAGGATCTGAGGGAGGTGGGGAGTGTTGATCGCTGGGAGTATTCTCGAAGCTGTTGTGGATGTCGGCAATTTTGTTGTAGAAGAAGGAGGATAACGCATCGCAGAGGACTTGGGAGGGAGTGATGTCGTTGGATGCTGCGGTGGGGTTGGTGAATTCTCTGACGATGTTGAAAAGTTCCTTGCTCTTGTGAGTGTTGTTGTCGAGACGATCCTTGAATGCTGATTTCTTGGCTGAGCGTATCAGTTGATGGTGTTTGCGGGTGGCTGCCTTGAGGGTGGCCATGTTGTCATTAGATGGGTTTTTTCTCCATGTTTTCTCCAGGGTGCGGCATAGCTTCTTGGATTTTTTTAGGTCATCAGTGAACCAGGGAGCCTTTTTGCTTGCTGATTTGATCTGGTGCTTTTTCAGGGGTGCTAATTCTTCAGCACTGTGTGTGATCCATTGTTTGAGATTGGTGGCCGCTTGGTTAGGATCCAATGAGAGGGTGGGAGGGTTTTGGTAGAGTGAAGCGAGGAGTTGGTCGGAGTTGATTTTGTTCCAATTTCTCCGAGGAATAGGTTGTGGGCGGTTGTGGGTCAGGGTGGTTTTGTAGCTGAAGTGTACACAGCTGTGGTCCGTCCAGTGGAGAGCTGTGGTGCGGTCAAAGGAGATGTGCTTGCTGGAAGTGAAGATAGGGTCGAGCATGTGTCCGGATATATGGGTGGGGGTATCAACAAGTTGTTTGAGTCCGAGGTTGTTCAGGTTGTCCAGAAGGCTGGTGGTGTTGCTGTCGTGTTTGTTTTCAAGGTGGTAATTGAGGTCTCCTAACAGAATGTAGTTCTTGGAGGCGAGGGGATGTGGGGTGATGAATTCTGTGATGTCATCGCTGAATTGAGTGCGGGTGCCTGGAGGTCTGTAAATGAGGGTGCCTCTGAGTGTGGTCCTAGGGTCGGTGTGGATCTGAAAGTGGAGATGTTCGGTGGTTGTAAGATTGTCGTCGGAGCTAGTCGTGATTTTGATGGTGTTCCTATGAATGATGGCGATGCCTCCTCCTGTCTGAATGGTGCGGTCTTTACGGATAATCTTGTACGAGTCTGGTATGGCTATGGCGATGTCAGGCGCTGAAGATGTGTTCATCCATGTTTCTGTGAGGAAGGCGATGTCCGGTGACGCAGAGTCGAGTAGGTCCCAGAGTTCAGTTGCGTGTCTGTGGACTGAGCGGGTGTTAAGCAGGATGCACTTCAGGTGGTTAGAGTCGGAGCTGTGTGTGGAGGAAGTGGGTTTGTTGAGGGTCCTGAAGCAGGTGAACTTGCAAGAGAGGCAGGCGAAAGGGCCGTGGGTACGACCTGGGGTGGCTTCGCAGCATTGTGGTGCGCGTCCGGGGTTGAGGGCGAGGAGAGTTGCGGCATCATATGTGACTCTAGTGGGTTGGGAACGGCGGGACCAAGGGGACAGGCGCTGGGCGCGGTCCAGGTGCGGACGGGCGCAGACGGGCTTACCTTTGGCGCACCTTCGGCGCGCATGGGGCGCTTCCGCTGCGCGTAAACGCTGCGCGCGGGAGCATCTGTCATATATGGATGGTGGAGTGGGCGGGGGCGAGGGAGGGTCAGCTGGGAGGCGGGATCTAGGTGCAGGGAGGGTCTGGGACGGGCCAAGGGTTCACAACAAAATGGCTGTAAAGTCAACAAATGCTCCAACAACAAGAGCACTATCAATAAGGAAGCGCTATGGGGGAAATATTCTATCACGGCTGCAGTTGTAGAGCGCTGCCTAAATCAACACCACAAAGCGCTATAAACAGTCTAATCTCGAAGCGCACCACAATTAAAGCGCTAGCGTTATGAAATGCAAGGCAAGTAGCGTTATCGAGCGCTGCACAGATAGATTACAATTAAGAGTTGCAGTTGCACAAATCAGCATAAAAGTCACGAGCGCTGCACAGAATGATTTTAAATAAGAGTTGCTGTGGCACAAATAAGCATACGATACCACCAAGAGGGGGAGGTGAGGGGAGCGACCGTTTCTGCGTGGAGCAGGATGGTCACCTGGTCAGGATGCTCCTGTTTCTTTTTCGTCTGTTGTCACTGGGATTGGTTAGCCTTGGCTTTCTTCTTTGCTATTTTAGTTGTTTTTCTATATATACTTCAGTCAGCAATTATTGTCTTTATTGTATATTCTAGCCCTGATGAAGTCTGTGTGCATATACTGCTAAATAGACGAAACACGTGTTGGCTAGGACTCATAAGGATGCTGTTTTGAACATTAAAGAAGAAGATAAACACTCATGTGGACTGTAATGTCTCTTTTGGACTTATAATTTGCATGATACACTGTTCAATTTGCTCGGGATACAACGTGTGTATATTTGTTGATGTGGATCTCTACATCTAATGGTGACGGTTTGATAGACGTCATCTTTATCCCTAGAAGCAGCCTTATATGTTCCAAAATTACATATGACAATTGAGCGCAAGCTTATACCCTACTATCTACCGTTGTTTTTGCTTTGTTTCCGATAATGTACCTGTGCTATGTGTGTTTGGAAGTGTGTAAGCTGCTGTCACTATTGTAACTATTATGTGTGTGTGAAGCTTGCACCACTGCTGCACATTGTGTACATTTTCATTGTTTGAGTGAAGCTTGCATTGCTGCTTTTGATAATGTGTTTAAGCTGCTGACACTACTGTAACTATTATGTGTGTGGGAAGCTTGCACTAGTGTCACACATGATGTAAATAATATTCTGAAAGTCTTAGGGGCACTTGAGAAAGCCTTTAGCCATGGTATGCCAAAAGTCAATGGTTGTTGAGAAAAGTATTCAAAATGCTGTCTCTAATTTTTCGCTTCAAGGCAGATGTGCAACCTCCTATTTACTTATTCAGAGTCTAAACATTTTTCACTTCACTACAAAGGACAAATGACAGGAGCACCTTTTCCCCACTTCCCTTACAAAGGAGTGTTTGGCTCTTATCACCGACTTGCATTTTCAGTGATATTGATCGATGCACCACGTCCCACAATAACAAGTTATTGAATATTGATATGAGTCCAGTACACACGGACTCCATGTGGTATACATGGGCATGAATATGATGTTTCACAATTCAAGGCTTTTTTCCTGGGTGTCACAGATACATATTGAAATGTGGGTCCCCAACAAAGTACATGTGCAATGTAAAGAACCATATACACGATACTACTGTTTGTTCATACAATTGTCTTTCCAGCCATGAGGAAGTCATGGGTATTATTCCCAGAGGACGAAACACGTGTTGGCTTGAACATCAAAGAAGGAACATAAAAAATCACAAGAAGCCGAACAGCGTTTTTGATTACCTATGATGCAACTAGCAATAAGATAACTGGATATACAAGTGCGCGGGTTTAGTGTTAATATTCTGTATGTCTTAGGGACACTTGAGAAAACCTTTAGCCATGGTAAGCCAAAAGTCAATGGTTGTTGAAAAATGTACTCAAAATGTATTGTATTGTATTGTATCGTATTGTATAACAGACTTATAACGCTCATTATCACCCCACGGGTATCCTGGCGCTGAAGTTAGCTCTCCGGTAAGTAAGTAAAATGCTGTCTCTCTCCCAATGAGGGTGGTTAAACTGTTTGCAGCAAATACCTGGATGACATAATCCAAATTCAACGTATAGGAAGCGTTGTAATCATCAGCCAATATCTTCACAATTAGGCGAGAAACAGAAACAACACGCCACTGATTATTTGTTCGGAGAAGCAGATCCTTTAAAAGCCAATAAAAGGATTTCTTGATGAAATATTTACAACACACTCTGAATTATGCATTTTATTGATTTTTTTCTTGCTGTACATAATCGTTTTCCAAAGATGAAAATCGTAGCCAAATGCAGCATTGAGCGAGTCCTTTGTTCTTTTTGGACTCCAGCTTCTGTTCAATAAAGCGTTTTGTTGGCCTATCTGGGCGGTTGCATGGCACTGCGGGTGCCAATCAGTGTTCAAATACTAGTCACGTGACGTGTTTGATATTATTGAGACACACGCCGGAAGTTCGTAGTATGTGACCTCTAAATATTAAAGAAGCATCTGCTGCTGTAGCAGGAGAAGCAGAGCTGGGAACCGAGAGAGTGTATAGACAGTGCTTATTTTTATTTTTTTTGCAGAGTTTTATATAGCGCGAACTAGACCCGAACCGAATCAGGTACCAGAGCGCTTTACATAGCACCAGTTACGTTACATGAGGACGGACACACATTCATTTTAGTCACGGGGAGATTAAGTGATTTGCCCAGAATCACAGGAGGTTTTTGGCGTCGTTACCGAGACTCGAACCCAGATCCCCAGGTCCGAGGTCGAGCGCCCTAGCCGTTAGGCCAGCTCCTCTCCCCTAATTAATCCTCTGATTAATTTGTAAAAAATAAAAGTAAGTGCCAGGGCCCTTCTCAGGAGGCCACTGAAGTGTGTGCCACACATTGCCCCGGTAACTGCTGCCAGTGACAGTACCAACACAACTACTAACTATTGCACTCCTACAAGTGTGACAATTCAGACTGTCTCACGCCACCCAAAGCCATCAAAACGGCAAGGGTGGTATATATTATTCATTTCCAATGCATATTGTAGTATTAAACACTGTTGTTGTGCATGTCTCAAAACTAGACAAACACCGCCACCATGTGGGGGACTGTCATTAGTTCTCATGTTGAGAATTATGTGTCCGTGCCAAGCACTGGAAAACACCGGCTCAAATTAAGCACTGTATAGCTAGATATACAGATTAAAGCTCAGAGAAAGGATAAGAAATGATAGTGTGTCTCAGCGCAGGATTCACACCTTGGCAGACTGGCTGTGCCTTTTTTACAGACGTTTATTTTTGCTTAAAAATAATCTTTGGGGTGGATACAGATGAAAACTTGGCAACTGTGTAAGGTCCCACAAACAAACAAGGGCATCAGTTTTCACCCTTTTCTGCATCATGGCACACTCCTGCCCATCACTAAAGCTACAAGTGCAGATAATTCATTAACTTGGCACAATGTCTGCCTTCATATTTGAACATTTTTAATGTCAAATTCCACCAACCTGTTTCTATAAATCAGGATGTGAACTTTATTTTTGCAAAATGGTTCCTTTGGTCGTCTAAGTTAGACCTAGTGGCCAAAATGCTTTGTGGATGGTCACAGAACCTCTGCCCTGCATGCAGTCAGTCTAGACGTATGTGCACTGGGCTGCTGGTTGCAATATTCTTGCAGAAGCAGAACTGGTGGATAAAATCTACTGAATTTAAAAGGCTTGCACTAAAAAAACAATTTCTTTTCTATATAATGCTGCACAAAATATTCGATTTTATCTTTTGTAAGTTGTGTAAGACAATATGTTTCCCTTTGTGATATCAATATTTACATTGACAATAAAAGATTGATACTTTACATATTATTGGTTACTACTTTCCAGCTTTTCTATTCAAGAATGGAGATTCTGTTATTGGACATGTCACCTCAGCTAGTCTATATTTCCAGAGTTCTCCCTTACTACTGATTCGCTTTCATTATGATTCATAGAAAATCCAGTTCTCGAGTTGCTGAAATTATGGGACCGACTATACGTTTCACTAAGTTATATTAGTGTTCTGTTATCCAATGTTATTTATTCAGAGGTAGGCAGCTATGATCCTTCTGTGTCCCCTCATTCACTGACATAACATAACATATATTTGAAAAGCGCAAGCTCACCCATAGGTATGTTGGTGCTGAATAACAGATGTTTCTTGTTACTCAACTCAATGGTACTCATTTTATTGACCTCAGAAGGATGAAAGGTTGAGTGGACCCGCCAGGATTTGAAGCTGTGACCATAAGGTCGAACACAGGCCCCAGCAGTGGAAACATTAGTCCACTGAGCCACCAGTCCCTCCAGTGACTCCTAACTAAAGAGAGATTGCATTTCACCACCTCTTGCCCTGTCAATGGGAGGTTACACAGCTTCACACCAAGATATCTTGCCAGGTTATTTGTTCCCTGTGCCCATCCTGAAGCCACAGGTCAGCAAATCTAAACTTATTCTCCACACCTCTTTCCTGTGTTGGATGGTCTGTCCACCGCAGGGCATCTCATCGAAGGAGACATTTCCACTCCAGCTTGGTTGACCACCACACTCCAGGTCACTATGCACACTGCCTCCAGTCCTGAACTTTTCACCGACTTATCGGTTATTTCAGGTGTGTTAAACTAATTAGTTTAATGGAAACAAAGCAAGAGTTAAACACCCAGAAAGCATTTAAGGCCACATGTATCAAAAAAGCATTTTGCGATAACCAAATATCAATTTTTAGCAAAGCGCTATTTGGAAATCGCAAAATGCTATGTATGAAGAAATCTCCAAATATTTTGCGATTCCCTAATATTACCCAATAGCGATTTGGTAAATAGCGGATCGCTCTGGTAATATTACTCTATTCGTTCCTATGTGCTGAAAGGCCCATAGGAGCAAATATTTTTGCATTAGCTAATTTGCGATTACCTAATTGGTGATCCCAAATTAGCTAATACAAAGCCAAGAGTGCCGGGGGCCTAAGGCCACCACCCCGAAGCACCCCCAAAAAATAAAATGTGCACATGTAAAGCGCACACATGCCCTAGGCCCTACATGGTACTTTGAAAAAGGCAGCTTTGTGCATTTTTTAAAGTTTGCACATGGCTACCATCGACCAATGCATTTTCCTAAATGTACAGTTTGCATTTAGGAAATTCTTCATACATGAGCCAAGGGAATTGAAATTTGTGATTCCCAATTTGTAGTCGCAATTTTAGGTAATCACAAATTTTGCGATAACCTAAAATTGTGACCACAAAGCCTTTCATACATCATGAAAGGCTATTTTTGCATTTGCAAAATCGCACCATTTGTGTATTCAAAAAACTTTCATACATGTGATCACATGAAAGATCTGGTCTGGAAAAACTGTCCGCAATGACATGGAAGGAGGTGGGTACCCTTCCTCCAGATCAGTCTGGGAGAGGACTTTCTCAGCTTTAGTAGGAGGCCTGTGCCAATAATCCTGTCCTATTTACTATGTTACTGCATTACTCGAGAAATATCTTTGGCCCTCTCAGTCAAACTCCTAACACAGCTGTTATCTATTTCACCCTGGGACTTGCATCAAACCTAAGCTGTTCTCCCCACTACAGGGTTTAGAAATCTATAATCCTTACATGTGGAAAGGATTCCTACGGACAGACTTCATCTTTCAGCTGGACTATTCACTGGGGCCCTGTGGCTACCAAGACTCTTTGCTCTCATTATGTATGCTTGCCCTTAAACAAATGGATGCTGTCATATGCTGGACTGTAAAATCAGAATATATAAATAAATAAATAGATGAATGAATATTGAACGCCATAAAATGGGAAGGTAACGTGAAACTAGAAGGCTGCCAATAAGTCAGTCATTGAGTGAAACACAAATTCACTGGTTACTTTTTTTACCTTTGCAATCTTTGCAGTTGTCGTGCTGTGTCTGCGTCATGGAGAAGTTACTGTTCAGAAGAACAACAATAAAGTAATGTAGAACTCTTCAGTTATTATTGAGCGAGTCTCTTGTAACTAACCCTGGGTGGTGAACTCCGCTTAGCTCACGGAGTTTTCCGCACTCCGCGGAGCTCGTGGAGTTATGAAAAACTTCACTCTGCGTGGCGGAGAAGAGTTTTTTCCTCACTCGCGTTCGTCAACGCAAGCGAGGAAAATCAACCTCCCAGCAAGATTTTTCCTTGTTCGCTATCGTCAACATCAAGTCGGCAAGCGCGAGCGTGGAAAATAAACATCTCGGCGAGATTTCTCAACATGGGGTGGTCAGGTTTCTCATTGCGAGTTGTCGCATATCCTCGCGACCGCTCGCGTTGAGAAACTGCTTGTTTGCATTGAGAAAGCTGCAGCTTGAGTAAAAATCTACTTGAGCGGCAGAAAAGGAAAGAAGGGACCGCTTGCCTTGTACAAGGTGCAGTTTGCAATGATTGCACAGTGCGGACATTCATTTGGCACTGTGCAATCACCACGAAGGTCATTTTTCTATGGAATTCCGCCGCTTGCGTCGCTCCACGTAGTGCGACAAAGTTTTTTTGCCACTTCGCGGAGTTCCGCGTAGTGCAACTCTGCGAACTACGCCCAGGGTTACTTGTAACCTCATTGCCCTCCTAATGTCTCTCTGCTAATGCAACAGTAATGTCTCCAACATGAGACGAGCACAACACTTCTCATCAAACTTGACGTTAGTGAACTAGTGAGGTAACGTCCAATTTCGTATTCACTTGTGAAGTGATGTTATGTTATGTTATGTTATGTTATGTTTGGTTGTATAGCGCCGAACTCACTTGGGAGAGTATCTTAGTAAATAGAGAATAACTTTGGCACCCAGATGGTCAATAGTATAAAGCAGTGGTTAATTTGTAAAATAATAAGTGCCGGGGCTCTCGTCAGGAGGCAGCTTGCACCAGTCCATTTCTCCTATTAGCGCCAACAACAACAGAACCAACTAATAACCATTAAAAAGTGAGAAAAGCATGTGGCATAATGGCCAGAACTGCTGACTTTTGAGCTGGGGGGCCAGGTTTGAGTCCCAGCATCTGCTCAACATCTTGTGATTCAGGGCAAAGCACTTACAGCCAGATTCATCAAACTAAAATCTGCTCGCAAAGGGCCAGATTCTGAGAATCTGGCCCTTTGCGAGCGCTATTTTTGCATTTGGGATTCATCATCCTGTTGAAAATTAGTACGTTTTGGTGAACATTATCTGCGCCATCTTGCCTCTTCCCCTGATGCCACACTTTTGTCGTGCGCGCCCGCCATTTTAAGATGCCCCGATCAGAACAAACCCTTTTGCATGCCGCTGGCCCCTGACATAGCCCTTTGCCTTCGCTAAGCCTGCACGCTGACCACCCCCTGCTTGCACCTGCCTTGAGTCATAAACCCCTCTTCGGCGCTGCTCTGCCCCAGGCCCTCATCCTGTTCCCAGCGCGACACCTCCCTGCTTTCCTTTCATGATCTCCGGCCCTTAGATGCAAACCCCCTTTTTCCCCGTGTGCCCGTTTTGTCCTCCCCGTTCCCAAGCCGACACCCAGCTCTGCCGATACCATCCTTGCCCCTCCCCGTACAATAGAAAGCTTCCCCCATCAAAGAATCCCCGGGTTGATCAAAGCCCCCACCCCATGAGACCCGATCAAACCCCCCACATTCCGTGAATCGGCGGATTATCCAGCTGCGCGATGCTCATCACCTGTTGTGACTAGGGTGGGGACTTCAACTGTAAATGTGTATGGGAACGGGCCCAAAGGGGAGTTCCGAGAATGTCTTTTCCGTACATCAAAGCTTTAACATGTATGTGTAATCTACAATAAAGTCATAAATGTGTGTATAAGAGGCCAGGCCTCAGAAATACAGTTAGAGCACCTCAGAACGATACCTTCTGTCCGTTTCGTTGTGTTCTCCTCCGGAGAGAATAAAAAAACCTTGTTTCCTGCTTTCCAGTCTCCAGCGCCTGCCTCTTCATTTGATTTAATAACTAGAGGGTCACAGAGGCAATACCGCCGGGCAAATATCGATTGTCCCCGACCCGACTCAGGTTTTTACAATTGGCGTCCCAAGCGTGGGGCCCATCAGCGACTCGTGGATCCAGTGGGAGAGGTCCCGACGACAGAGTGAACGACTGCAACGATCGGGAGAGCTCTTGCCTAATAGACCCTCGTCTGGCAGCCGATCATCCGAACTTCACTAGTTCCGAACAGACCTCTCTCGAGTGATCTACGGTCCTGACTGGGAACCATCAGGAGTGCCGTGAGAAATACGAGAAAAAGAGGACGATCGGGCGCTGGATTCGGAAGACAAGAAACTGTCCACATGGTCCGGGTAAGGTCGTGTTGCCACGACAAGTTGCGAAAAAATTTGTTTGATTGCTTGATTGTTCAAAAATACTAGTATTGCTCGTTTTATTTTTATTTTTTTTATTTTGGAGATTCACTGTCTGCAAACGGAGAAACAACAGGCTCTCTCTCTTTGCAAGCAGTGGAGGATAGGTAGGGTAGCAGCCGTGCTTGTTTTCTTTCTCCCCCACTTAATAATTGCTTGAAACTGAACTGTTGTTCGCAAAAATATTGTTTCCTGGAGATTCCCTGTCTGCAAACAGGGAAGTGACCACCCTTTTTGCAGATAGTGAAAAGGGTAGGTAACGCAGATCTTTGCGGACCTACTCATTCTCCCCATTGTTATTTATTGGTCTTTTGGTTTTTTGGTCCATGAGGTATTCACTGCCTGCAAACAACGTAGAATAGAAATATTCTGTCTAGTCTTTGCACCTAGTGATAAGATAGGCAGTGCTGACTTTTTTAGTCCCTCGTTACGAGCCGTCATGTCTGTCTTCTCCCCACTGATAAATAGCCTGTTTAGCCCGGACCGGGTGTTAGAGGTGGACCATATAGCTCCACTAGAAGGCACCCCTAATAAGGACATGTTCATAAACTATGGGTTAGTCACCATAGCTTATAATAAATTATGGCACAGGTATACCGAAGAGAGTCAAGACAAACAGTGGCCACTGGCAGGATCCTTTGACCTTGATAAAATAGAAACGTTAGAAATAGCCCTTCGAAATAATAAGACAACGCCAATTATGCTCGACAGTCTCGGTATGTGGCGCAGAGAGGCTACGAAACGACAGAGAAAAGACGAGGACAAACCAAGTAGAGAAATATACCGACAGGACAACCCCAGGACACCGCTACCCACAACTTATCCCCCGACACTATGCAAAGGACGACCAGACTTAGGGTCAGACCAATGCGCTTTTTGTAGGTATGTCGGACACTGGAAAGCCCAATGCCCGACTCTACTGAGCGTGAGTAAAGGCAAAGGGCCGACAAGAACGACAGACCGACAGTACGAGAAAAGGCGCGAGACAAAGAAGAACCCGACTTACATAGACAGACCAGACAGAACTACCACGTTTGATTATGCCCGATGGCACAGATTTCGCCAGGAAAATCTCAGCGGCATGCTCAAGTTCTCCTAGGTCGGGCAATGTCAAGACGGGAACCCAGCCTCGTTTAAAATTCACAGACGGAAAGAGATAATTATGACCAATAACTGTTTTTTATATTTGTCTTGGGTCTTTGTATGTCGTACTTGTACTGTCCCCCGTCTGAGTTTGTGTGTATGTAATGTACAAATCTGCGTCATCCCTCTACACGTGTTTCCGTGTTACTCGACCTCTGTTAGCAGAAACTTAGCATAAAAGCAACCTGGAAAGAAAGAAATGGTAAAACAAAATCCGTAGACCATTAATGAACTTGAACTTTTAATTTAACACAACAAACAAGGAATAATAACGATAAACTGTAGAAAATGAAAGTCAAACAGAACATTCGCCCCCCCCCCATTCTGGAACCTTCCAAAGTAGGGCAGGGTTACGGCTACGCCCAACCAACGGCAACCCATATAAGGCGAGCCCGGCCGCCAACTCTTGGTCAGGAAATCTTAACGTATGGGGGAGCCGGAGGAGAGGCAGGAGCCCGCAGCCTGGGCATTTGCAGGTAGTCCCGCCACATGTCTCCTTGGCCGGCCGCAACGGGCCTGGAAAGACTAAGGTAGTCCCGCCACATGTCCAGAGGAGAACGAGGCACCTCTTCCTTTTCTCTTCCGTCACAGCCGCAGCAGTCCTGGACGGCGGGATGTACTGCACGTACCTCCACAACAATTTGTCCAAGTTGGGCTGGGAGGGAGAGGCGACGCGGACGAGCCTCTCCCACCTCCACCGATAGGAGGTTTCCCAGCCCCTGGCCCGACGCCGAACACCCCCAGTCAGGCGATGGTGCCAATACTTCCACAGCACCGAACGTACAATGGTGGCACCCCAGTACTTGCGCAGCACCGAACGTACAATGGTGGCACCCCAGTACTTGCGCAGCACCGAACGTACAATGGTGGCACTTGGGGAACACCGGATGTGGAGAGACCTTCATGCGGGGCGATGAAAAGGAGCGGCATGGAGTGCACCGGGAGAAGGAGACGATGTGAACGAGTCTCCCTCGCCCCCCCAGGTGGGGGCATCACAGCTGCACCCCAGCTGAACGTCCCGCTTACACAAAACAGGGACCTCTTCCTTTCACTCCGAAGGATCTCTTCCATTCTTGCAAACTCGACGAGAGTGGCCCCTGTGGGGCCTCAAAATGGCGTCTGGATCCGCTGGAAGGCGGGCCCCGGCCACTAGAGTAACTTTGGCCAGCCATATAACTCGAACATTTGTCCCATGGAGCACGAGCCCCCATCTCCGACAGCATCTCCGCAGCCTTGAAGATCATACAAAGGTCCCCGGCGGAACCTTCGGCCTTTGCAGGTTTCCGGTAAGGGACGGCTGCCTTGATCGCCAACGAAACAAACATGACATTGCCACACCTTCTGTTAGCGTGAATTCTAGAACTGCCGAAAAGGACTCTGGTCCAAACTGCCAGTAATGGAAACATTTCCCCCTGATGCTGCTTCCGGACTGTGCCGGCCCCGCCCAAAATGGCGCTGGTATCAATCGGAACTTACGAACACCTCGTGGTGTTCCTTCGCACTAATATAAACTTGATGTTCTGAGATTTTATATGATCCTTTGTACACTTGGCTAGAAAAGACAAGGAGAACTCACACGACGAACAGTATGAAAGGATCCCCGTTACAAATGTTGATTACAAATGTACAATGTATTATATTTTTATAACTGATGTAAACCTCATTTACGACGCTCACGTACGGTATGCATATAGGAAAATAAATGCCCCCGAACCCCCAACCAATTAATAGACGTTTTAGTTACTTACAAATGAACGAGTAAAACTTTCCGATGTTTTTATTGCTGCAAGCGAAACCCCCCACTGTATGCACTTTAGCCATTGCCACGACCGGCCAAATACGACCGCACCCTCATAATCCATATGCTGAAATGATTTTGCAAAATAAAGTCTTTGAAACTATGGACGGGTATTGCATGCTTTATTTTAAAAAAAATGTGGGATCGGTGGGAAAGTTTTTTTCTGTGCACCCTACTCTGCTCTCTCTTTAAGGTTAAAGGAAGATGGTTACCCAGCCCTGGAGGACGGATCGGATCAACAACACGACACTCCGCCTTCAAAGTACGCAACTGACCCATGAACTCTCGCGTAGAGGAAGACCTTGACTTCCAAGGATGGGTAAAACGAACGGTGTAAATGAGGGAATGTAAAAGGAGGGAGAAATAAAATAATGTAAATATTATAAAGTACCACGTTCCAAAGTATCAGGGGCCCAAGAACCGAAGAACCTTAGAACGCCACAGCGTTGAAAGAGGTTTAAGGACCCCGATAGTGAGATACATCCTTTTGACTAGATACCTCGCACTAGGCACCTCTGGTTTCCTTTTTACGTTTCCCCGCACACGACCTATATGAACACACTACCCCCCCCCCTCGACTCCAGAAACCATATCCCCAGGGACCCTGCCCCGAGGAGGAAAGACGAGTAAGAGGTAAGTAAAGGACTTATGAATCCATGTATTTGAATGTGCGCGAATGCTGTCTCCCACCCCCCCCCCTTTTTTTTCCTCCCTCTGCAGGTTACATCAGAGATTACAGCCGAGGTGTGGCGAAGATCCGAAACCTTGCCATGTCTAATGCACGAAACGGACTAGCGCCGCAAGGTGGCGTCTAAGCATGCCTGCAGACTACTCACGTACCGAACAAACCCGAAAAATTAGCACAACCCTGATACAAAGTGATCACCCTTAAACCAGACCGGACGAATGAACCCATGTCACGTATGATGCGAAACTATGAGGGAATGTGTGTGTGTGACTGAGGCGTCGACCCAACTGGTCGAAGGACCGAGAATGCGAAAAGTGCGACAAAATGGTACCTCCTTTCTTCTTTCCTTCTTCTCAAGGCGCGTCCCCTCTACCCTGTCTAATGCTCAAACTGCATGATTACAAGATCCTAACGCAGACCCGCGAATGCCCTTTACTGTGTAATGCACTAAATAGCCTTTCTTGAATACACTGCCACCCTCTCTGTTGCACGTGTACTATTTAGCCTGCCGTTGCACTCTCTCTCTCTCTCTCTCTCTCTCTCTCTCTCTCTCTCTCTCTCTCTCTCTCTCTCTCTCTCTCTCTCTCTCACTCTCTCTCTCTCTCTCTCTCTCTCTCTCTCTCTCTCTCTCTCTCTCTCTCTCTATTTCTGCACTCCCACTCTTCCGAGTGGTTAGCCCCGAAATTGGCAGACTGCCACCCCTAGCACCCCACCTAATTGGCCTCAAATACCGTCAGTATTTGCACAAAAACTTGTCTTTAATACAATCACCCTGAGACCGCGTCGTTACCTCTCCTTTTCCGCTAGAAGTCAATGAACCCAGGTGGGGCCGTAAGGGAAAGGACAGGTAAGACGACAGAGGTTCCCTAATCTGACCCGAAATAGGGGAACTACATGTCAACGGCTCCTATAGTATAAAACAAGAACCTCAGAATACGCGACCCTCCCCTCCCCGAATTGTCGCAATACCCAAGCCAAAAAAAAAAATGATCACCCCCGTTACCTCCCCTGTATATGTCCCTGGTTGTTTCCCATAAAACCCCTGTCCTTCCTGATTAAGTAATCGGGCTGAAAAAGGTTACGTAGGATCCAGAATGATGTTTTACAAGGTTAACAGATTAGCCCAAGGTAAAGAAATAACCGAAATGAACCCCGTAGTAGTTTAAAAGCAGGATGCATCTATAGAAAGGAGATGTTTTAGTCATGTTCGCCTCTCAGCGAAATACCTGTGTAGTACCATGTTGATGACTCACAGTACCCTTTGTAAATGTAAAACTCTAGAGAACAGCATATCTTCGCCAGGTTCGTCTCACGAAGGTGGGTCACCATCAGATGAACTGTCGTGAACTAATTATGAAGGAAAGTCATAAGTAAATCCAACAGGCCCGTCACCGGTCATTTCATATGCCAGTTGTGAGAACGAGCATTTTCATTCTTTGCCTGGAGCTGGGAGAGAAATAGACTTTTTTGATTATCTCCAACTGCAAATTTTCTAAAGACTGTCTTTTCAAACTTGTTTAAGGGTACTGCTGTTGGAGGAGAGAAGGACCGGATGTGGGAGCACGAGGCCTGACTGCAGACTAAGGAACACCCGCGACATTAGCCAAGGCGAGACCACGACAGAAAAGAGCTGCAGGACGAGGCACTGTTTTCGACAGCATGAAAAGAAAGGGTCGACCTGATGCCCCTGCTCGACGTCCAGTGCCTGTCGACAAGTCCCCGCTCTCTGAATTCTGTCACACGCCCGCCTATTTGAAGTCTCTCGTTCCCCTAGTTTGTTCCCAATTTGGCCTTGCTCCATCCCCCTTTTTTTTCCTCTGACCTACCCTATGGACTGTTTTGAACGCTCTTCTTCCATCGGAACTTTCTGACAATCACCTCAAAGGACACAGGGCGAAAAGGACCTTACCGACCAGAAACGCGAGGAAAGGGTCGTGCCCTGCAACGCAGAACTTAGAACAGAGCTGGACTCGTAGCTCCACCGCCGGTGCTCAACAGCACCAACGAAAGACCACAAAGAACAATGAGAACTCGTAAAACTTCGAACATTTGACATCCACAATCACCGTTTTTTTGCTATGCCTCATTTCTCTCCCAGCCGCCATTGTATTGATCCTGCTCCAATCCGAATCTGAAATATGTAATAACCTGCCAGTTCACGTTATGATATGTACTTGCTGCTCGCTACAGAACCGTTTTTGTATTACATTCCTATGACTTTCCTGCTGAACAAGTTTATCAAAGTTTATCAAATAGGCCCACCTCCTAAAAACTAGAAATCTCAAAATGTATTGTTTACAATTTTTTCATCTAGGGTTCCTACCGTTTTCCTTCTCATGCCCACCACAATAGACCCGAGTAGAAAATGAACCAGCAAGATGTCTTGAATATGTTAAAGGGAGGACTGTTGAAAATTAGTACGTTTTGGTGAACATTATCTGCGCCATCTTGCCTCTTCCCCTGATGCCACACTTTTGTCGTGCGCGCCCGCCATTTTAAGATGCCCCGATCAGAACAAACCCTTTTGCATGCCGCTGGCCCCTGACATAGCCCTTTGCCTTCGCTAAGCCTGCACGCTGACCACCCCCTGCTTGCACCTGCCTTGAGTCATAAACCCCTCTTCGGCGCTGCTCTGCCCCAGGCCCTCATCCTGTTCCCAGCGCGACACCTCCCTGCTTTCCTTTCATGATCTCCGGCCCTTAGATGCAAACCCCCTTTTTCCCCGTGTGCCCGTTTTGTCCTCCCCGTTCCCAAGCCGACACCCAGCTCTGCCGATACCATCCTTGCCCCTCCCCGTACAATAGAAAGCTTCCCCCATCAAAGAATCCCCGGGTTGATCAAAGCCCCCACCCCATGAGACCCGATCAAACCCCCCACATTCCGTGAATCGGCGGATTATCCAGCTGCGCGATGCTCATCACCTGTTGTGACTAGGGTGGGGACTTCAACTGTAAATGTGTATGGGAACGGGCCCAAAGGGGAGTTCCGAGAATGTCTTTTCCGTACATCAAAGCTTTAACATGTATGTGTAATCTACAATAAAGTCATAAATGTGTGTATAAGAGGCCAGGCCTCAGAAATACAGTTAGAGCACCTCAGAACGATACCTTCTGTCCGTTTCGTTGTGTTCTCCTCCGGAGAGAATAAAAAAACCTTGTTTCCTGCTTTCCAGTCTCCAGCGCCTGCCTCTTCATTTGATTTAATAACTAGAGGGTCACAGAGGCAATACCGCCGGGCAAATATCGATTGTCCCCGACCCGACTCAGGTTTTTACAATCCCAAATGCAAAAAATCACAATTCTAGAAATCGCTAAATTGCGATTAATTGCATTTAAGGAATCTCAATTTGAGATTCCTTAAATGCAATTCATGAACCATTTTAAAATTGCGAATTCGCAATCTGGGGCTGCTATTTACAGCGAAATCTAACTACGTGGTAAATAGCAAAAACTTTGAAAAATGCACTAAAGTGCATTTTTCAAAGTTTCATTTTGCACACACACATGCCCAAAGGGCATGTGTGTGCGCAACATATGTGCACACATCAATTTCAGGGGTGCAACAGGGTGTCCTTTGGACACCCCTGCACCCTTGAAATCGCAATCTCAATTTGCGAATCGCTAATTGCGATTAGCAAATTGAGATTGTCTTCCCATTCATTCCTATGGGCCTCTAGGCCCATGGGAATGAATGGGGAGATATTCCTTAATTGCGACTCGCAATTTGCGAGTCGCAATTAAGGAATTATTAGAAATTGCTATTTTTTAAGTGATTTCTTGATGAATAGCATTTTGCTATTCCTTACTAGCGAATCAGTATTTTTCCCTATTAAGGAATAGCAAAATGTGTTCTTAATGAATCTGGGGGTTAATCTCCCTGTAAATGAATGGATCCATAACTGGTAGTTATAGAAAGCACCGGTGTTGAGGATTATGTGCCGGTGCTGAACAACGGAAACCACTGGTTCAAATTAAACACTGGTCTAAAGGTCCTTGCATGTCACATCAGGATAATTTTATTTCTCAAAAGATTATAAAGAGTTACTATAGAGGATATTCAATGCCCAGGAGTTTGATATAGCACTTACACCAACAGCTGTTTTGATGTCCAAAACTGCAATGGACAGAGCTCGGCTTATTAAATTCACAGTCTAAGAAATCCAAGTATGTCGGCTGTCTCTTCTGACTCCAGTCCCCAGCACCTCCATCAGAGTGAATTTGACTGGAGAGAAATTTCACTAAAAGGTGGCAAGTAAATAACATACATTTTCCATTATTTTGCCACTAAAAAGGTAAGTTGCAGAGAATGGTGTACAATTGATGAAGGAGCTGGCAGACCAGTGGATAGAAAATATTCTGTACTATTTGGCTAGTGGCTGAACAAATATACAAGGACTCTGAGAATGTGTCCAGAGTCCAGCTAAGTAGAAGAGATTCTGCACTATTTGACAGTCAGAGAAACAACACTATTTACCTGGCAGCCCGTTCAGTGAAGTAGACTTGGTGTTTTTTATCCAGCAGCCATGGACAAGTGAAGTTTCTATATTTATGTCACTGTTCGGAAAAGAGAACATATTCTCTGCAGTTTTGCCAATAAACAGGTAAGTAGTGCAGCTTATTTACTAATTCTCTTACCCACCTGTCAACTAGTACAGAATATATGCTATGTAGCTAGCTCATGGTTAAACAGAAATCTGTTTGCCATTTTCCTGGCTATTTTCAAAATAGTATATCATCTCTGCTGTTTATCCTGCAGCCAGGCAACTATTACATCTTTTTCACTATCTAACCGGCCACCACACTAATCGTTAAAGGTCATATTATCAAGCACGGAGTTAAAAGTATCGCCGCTTTAGCGGCAGAAAACTGATGCTAAAGCGGCGATAATGGGCTTGATAATATGCCCTTGAGAATTCCAATAGAAGGCCATGTTGACACCAAAACATGCAGGGCTGGACTGGAAACCACAACCGGCCCTGGCAAAGTCCTCGATCGGCCCCCTCCCCACTCAGGGGGTTTGGAGTTCCACCGGGCTCTTTGCTGGGGCCGGTTTTCGGCCGTTTTTGTTACAGGGCCGATTTTGCAGCTATGCTGCAAAAACGGCCCTGTAACAAAAACAGCCCCCAGGGGCCCAAAAACGGCCCCCACCCATACGGCGCACCAGGGGATTGCCCGGTACCCGCTATGGCCAGTCGGCCCTGAAAACATGGGCTTCTATGGGAATTCACAAGGGCATATTATCAAGCCCATTATCGCTGCTTTAGCGTCAGTTTTATGCTGCTAAAATGGCGATAATTTTAACTCCGTTTCTTGATAATATGCCCCTACATTTTCTGGTCGTTTGTTCAGCCTCCAGCCAAGTAGTGCGATATCTCTGCTATTTTAATTGCCTGCCAGGTAAATAGTGAACGTTTTTTGCTATTTGCATATCTGCCAGTAAAATAGTGCTGAACCTTTGCTATTTAGCTAGCTCGTGGGTTAAGCGCCTCTGATGTTTGCCCGGCAGCAAGATAAATAGTCAATAATCTCTACAATTTCTTCAGCAGCCAGGAAAATTGAGAAGTTTCTCCTATATTTGTGTGGGATCTGGCCAGAGACCTACTCAGTTTCATTTAACCAGCAGTGAGATAAGTAGAGAAGTCTCTTTCCTACCTGACAGTGGGCTGGGAAAATAGCATATAATCTGATAGCGTCAGTCTGACAATTTTGTCGTGAAGTTTCCTTGCTCTTTACTCAATCCCTGGCCAAATATTAAAAAAGATCTCTGCTATTTAGAGAGCGATCAGATAAACGTTGCAGGTCTGCCATCTGCATGGCCACAAGTCAAATAATGCATTATTTTTGGTATTAGGGCATTGGGCTTCTAAACAGCAGAGAAACTAGACTAACCAACTAGTGGGTGACTAAACTGCAACTGCAAAAGGATTTAAGCATGTGGCATGGATCAGTAGTGTCAGCACAAACACAGTTCTGCCTCACAAACAAGGTTTTTGATCACAATAATGTATATGTTGTAAATAGCCTCTTCTCCATAGACATCACAGTATTATGCTACTGATTTCAGACTTATTGGTATTATTTTTATTGAGAATAAAAGATTGGGTTGTTCACAGCCTGTTTCACACCAAGGAGCTGCCATACTAGCATTGTCTATCAGGGGGAGTCGGTCAAATTCTAATCGGGTAAGGACAGAAAATCACCCAAGGTCAGACTGGTCTATAGGCAGGGCCACTGAAATTAAATGGCAGGGAAGGACCACATTAAGCTTTGAGGGTTGAGTAAATTATGCAGCAAGAAAAGGCAAATTATGTGTCATTTTTACACAGTTTAACAATATCTGGACAAAGGTTTACATCTTTATTACCTGCCTAACACTCAAATACAAAAAGAGCAGTTGATGAACAGAATCAGAATAATGTCATACATCCACCCCTGTACAGAGATCTGGGCCTAAATCCTTCGTTTTTTTGCTCACCATGCCATTCCAGTTTGGACCCAACCATATGCAAATCAGTCTTGACCCTGCGTCCCATGGGAACAGTCCAGCCCGAACTGCCAAGCCAGGTCCTCCCTGAGTGGAAACAAGCATCCTAGGACCGGTTTCAGGCTTTCAGTCCTCATCAGCCAGGATAGCTTGACTTCAGTGGCATGGAAAGCACGGGACCCATGTCTGGGCATACCCGACCCACTTGGGGTGACAATTCCAAAAAGAACAGTTGATTGCCAGAATGCAGAACAATGTCATACATTCACCCCAATACAGAGATCTGGGCATAAATCAATTGTTTTTTTGCTCACCATGACATTCCAGTTTGGACCCAGCCATTCGCAAATCAGTCTTGACCATGCCCCCAATGGGAACAGTCCAGCCCAAACTGCCAGGCGAGGTCCTCTCTGGACTGGAAACAAGCATCCTAGGCAGGTTTCGGGCTTTCAGCCCTCATCAGCTAGACTAGCTTGACTCCAGTGGCATGGAGAGCAAGGGACCCACGTCTGGGCATACCCATCCCACTCGGGGTGACAATTGCAAAAAGAACAGCAGATAGACAGAATGCAGAACAATGTCATACATTCACCCCAGTACAGAGATCTGGGCCTAAATCCATCGTTTTTTGCTCACCATGCCATTCCAGTTTGGACCCATCCATATGCAAATCAGTCTTGACCCTACGCCCACTGGGAACAGTCCATCCCGAACTGCCAGGCCATGTCCTCCCTGGATTGGAAACAAGCATCCTAGGACCGGTGGTGGGATTTCAGCCCTCATCAGCCAGGATAGCTTGACTCCATTGGCATGGAGAGCACAGGACCCGCGTCTGGGCATACCCGTCCCATTCTGGGTGACAAATGCCAACAGAACTGTTGATGGAAAGAATGCAGAACAATGTCATACATTCACCCCAGTATGATTGTAGGGTGAATGTATGATTTATTCAGCATTCTGTCCATCATATATTTGCGTAGCACTTTTGACCCTAAGTGGGATGGGTATGCCCAGACGTGGGTCCCTTGCTCACTGTGCCATTGGATTCAAGCTAGCCTGGCTGATGAAGGGTAATATCCAGAAACCAGTTTCAGGATGCTTGTTTCTGGTCCAGGAAGGACCTGGCTTGGCAGTTCGGTCTGGACTGTCCCCATGAGGCACAGGGTCAAGACTGATTTGCATATGGCTGGGTCTAAACTGGGGTGGCGAAGTGAGCAAAAGAATGATGGATTTAACCCAGATCTCTTGACCGGGGGTGAATGTGTGATTTATTCAGCATTCCTTCCATCATTTGTTTGCGTAGCACTTAACACTCAAATACTGTACCTAGCAATGGAAAGGGGTCCAGTCAACTTTTACAAAAGGCATTGTACTGTGTGGCAATTCGTATTGCCGCATCTGTAGTAACGTTGGATCTGTTTGAGCTAGAATTTTTTTATCTGTACGTTATTCAGTAGATGTTGGATTATGCAGAAAATTAATAATTGTGAGTAAATCATCACAGCTGCATAATTAGGGTGACCAGGCATCCCGGATTTGCCCAAAAAATCCCGGGTTTTCACTAGCTGTCCCGACAGATTCCAGCAATTTTGGCTCATGTCCCGGTTTTTAAAGGGTTCGACAGAAACAAGTGAGAGGCACTGAACTCCTTTTTTACTTGCGGTATCCATACAATGTGTAGTAGGGATTATTTTATCATTATTATTCACAATAATAATAACAACTAAACAACAAGAAAACCACAGCAACAATAATAATAATAATGATAAATAATGATTGTTCCCATTATTACTATTACTATTGTTGTTGTTATTATTGATTTTGTCATTGTCTTTATTATAATTTCTATTGCTGCAATATCATTCTTATTCTTATTAATCTTATTATGTTTCTCATTATTATTATAGTTATTAATATTATTATTATTATTATATATATTATTATTACCATTATTATTAGTATTATATTACCATTATTATTATCATTATATTTATCATTATATTTATTATTATTATTATTATTATTATTATTATTATTATTATTATTACCATTATAATTACCATTTCTATTATTATTATTATGTTATCACTATTAGTATTAATATTGATCGTATTGCTATTATAAATATGATAATTACTATTAAAAATATTACTATGTTGATCATTATTACTCCTACTATTATTATTGTTACTATCATTGATATTGTTAAGGTTGCTGTAATTGTTATTGTCATTGTCTCTATTATCCCTTTCCCTGCTGCCGTCGGCCATTGGCTGTCGCGAGCACTCCCTCCCCTGTGCTGCGCACGACCAACGGCCGACGCGGCCCCGCCCACCCTTTAGAACGCCCGCCCCGGTTAAGGCGTTAAAATGGCTATTGTAATATCATTATTATTATTATTAATTTTATTATTATTCACGTTTCTTCATTTTAGCTGTTATTACTGTTGTTATTAATTAATTAAATCCCTCCTCATCCTTTAGCGGGTTGCCGCAAGCCCTTTTGGTTCCATTACCCTTTTGACGAAGCACGATTCAGACCAGGAGACGCCCCGTCTGGATGCCAAAGTGCTATAGTGCTGTTTCCCTACGCGGTGAATTTAAAATAATATTGACTGAGAGAATCTCTCTGGTACAATTCACTTTTCTTTTTGTGCACATCAAGGGTGTTTTAGAAAAAATGATCATTGCATCGTTTAAAAAGTTTAACAAAACCTTGGAAACACTTTGTGCTCACGAGTCACAAACTTCAAATGCAAAACTACTTAAATTCTGCAGTCACTTTTTTTTCCACTCATGAAAGTGCCATTATTTAGAACTTGTGAGGCTTTGGGGAATTGGGCATAGCCATCCTGATGTATTTTAATAACTGTGCAGAGACAAAAGCAATTATGCTGGGTGCACTGAGTAAGCAGGATGACAATTTGATAGGTATCTGAAGGTTTTCCTGTCTACTTGGCGAATCAATTTTTCATAGGCCAGTGCTCTGATTAAACTCCCCAATGGAATGCGCTGAAATTCTGATCTTCAGCACGATTACCAAACTGCTTGCTTTTAATTTGACTTTTTGTTTACCTGTCTCCTCCCCTGTCGGGGTTTTATATGTATTCCATAAGAACAAATTGGAAAAAAGCCCACCTACATTCGGAGATAACATAACATTTGTGGGGGAGCTTAAATAACATCTATTCGATTATATTACTAATCTTTTGTTCAGGTGGCAAATTCCCAACACGCAGGGGCAAATTCAACTCGAACTAATGGGGGCAGGGGAGGGGCAAACAGGTCAACCACTGTAGGTGGGACTAACACTTCAAACAATGGGGCGGAGCTATCCTTACAGCCAATACAAGAAGTCAGAGTGAAAAATTGCACATTTAAAGCATATTGGTCAAACCTGATGGGACAACATTAAATATGCTTTAGAGGATTTGACAATGTTTACAGTCTACTGACTTAGGGGGTTATTATGATGGTGGAAGGACCGCCACCGCCAGCTGGGCGGTGGCGATCCGTCCGCCATCAAACGTGGATTGACCGCCCACCCGATTAGGATGGTGGGCGGATCCACACTGCGACCATGGCAAAGACCGTCCGCCACAGAACCGCCACAGGCAATGGGACTGATGCATAAAATGGAGGCGGTGCCTAGCAGGCACACTCAACCATATTATGATGGAAGCTGTGATCCAGGCTTTCCATGACGGTGAAACCTTCACCTAAAGGCTGGCGAGGTTCTTTTCGGGGGCCTCTTGCAGGCCCCCAATGTGTTGGAGGGAGGTGTATGTGCACTGGGGGTTACCCATGGTACCCTCCTACATTTCAGTGTACCAAGTGGCAGGCAACATGTGGTGCCTGCCACGTAGTCCACGGAAATGCACAACATGGTCATTTAACACCACGGCGGTGCTGCAGTCAGCAGCACCCACTGCAATGGTAAAAAGCAAGATGCGACCACCATGGTGGCGGTTGCATCCTAATTTGGTGTGCGGAACCGCCGCATGTATTCCAGATGGTACGGTCACCACCACAATGGCGGACGGACTCCAGTCCGCCCGCCATTGTTATCGACCCCTAATATCTTTAAAAAGAGCAATGAGTGATTTGACAACCAAAAAGCCCCTTCTACTGATTTCATTACAAACAACTTAAAACCAGTTTTTGGCAAGGTATTAGAAGATGAAAGACCTCGTTGACAATTATCTGAACATTTCTTCTGTTGAATGACAATGAACTCATGAAATATTTTTTATTGGCTTTTCAGTAAGGCCATCCTGTATGACTGTTGACCAATGGTACATTTTGACGCTGGTCATCCCACTGTTGCAGCAAATGCTTATTTGAGGCCGCACACTTGCAGATCCCAGAATATTGAGCCTACTGGGATAGCCTGATTTTGAGATGTGTGACTAGCAAGTCTCAGCATTGATTCCGAATGTTTCCTACAATCCCCTTGAAATTGAAAACGTGAGTGCCAATCCGAAGGCAATATTAACACCTGTTATTCACTCAGGCTGCAAACTTCTCTATTTTAAATCAAAATAAAATAGTTGTAAGCACCCCATGTTGAGCCGGCCCAATATAAATTGCTTCCACGAGGCCTAAAGAAAAGGCATAAAAGGCAGTTGCCTTAAAGTAACCATGCAAAAACTGGTGTTTTATCAGAAACAAGCAACCATTTATTATTTAGAAAGAACATTAAAACCTGGGTTTTCTCTCACTAATTTCTGATTTTCATTTCTTTTTAACCTACGTCCGGGTCTCCGGGAGAGCTTGGTCTGGGGCTCTAGTGCCTTGATGTCTTAGGGTATTTGTGTGCTTTAAAATGTCCTATTTTTTTAGGATGCAAGTGTTACTTCAAGCTCCAGAACATAGAATGTGTGGCTGATATGCAATGTCTTGCAAACAGCTCACACCAAAAGAAATCCTACCTCTTTATAGCATACTTATAATAACAATAATTCTGTTCTGAAGCCTGCAGCACATTAAGGGCCTTATTACGATGTTGGGCGGACTTGCGTCTGCACGACACCATATCAGTATGGGAACCGTCCGACCATTGGTCGGCGGTTCGCATACCTAATTGCAATGCTACCTCATATGGTGCAGTTGCAAACTCCCGTTTCCCTATAGGGGCTTGTGCTGCGGCCGTAAATCTCATGGTGCCTGCCACCCTGTGCAGGGATTCACAGGGGGGCACCTTGGCATCGAACCGGAGGCCGCATGGTGAAGGGGTCCCTGCTAGGGGCAATCAATATCGCTTTCCGACAAGCTTTCCATGTCAGAAAGCCCGACATAGAAAGCCTGTCAGAAACCGACATCATAATCCCAACTGCAGAAACAGCATCCAATAATATTACGTGCTGGTCTCCGACTGGCCGGCGGGGTCCTTGAGCCCATCGGAATCCAGACGGAATGACTGGGCGGTTTCAGGTCGACTGCCTGCATTGCAATACGGCGGTCAAAACCGAAACCGCGATGAGGCTCGGAAAGCCTCCGACCACCGAGCTTCATCGTAATTGGGCCCCTAAGTGTCAAATCAATTTTGTTTTTTAAATCCTGTAGGCTCATTGTGCATCATAAAATGCAACATGTGTTACAAATTGCTCCATAAATCCTTTGGGCAGAATGACCTTATTTCCCTAAATGTCTATACTAATTAATGCTATTAGCCTGTCCTGGGTGCAGAAATGGGCAACCTTGAAGGGGCACAAGAGAGACATCAGACAGACAACATGGTTATCAGTTTGTGATTGTAACACTGGAATGAGTAGTGTATACAGTATAGTTTTCATTGTGAAATGCTGTTGAGGTAGGACACAGTGATGCAATGCTTCTCCAGAGGAACACTGGTGTACATGCTCTTCATAGACATAATCTCAAACCAAATTAACACAAGGCACATATTAAAGCCAATTTTACATCTCTCTTACTAAGTACTCCTAGCAGCTGACCATAGAGGTGTTTGCTTTAGGTGGCAGAGGTGTGCCTCTGGCCGTGCGGCACAGGTAAGTGTGACCCACTTGTGGGACACCCCCGCGCCGCACGGCCACCAGCTGCTGCGTGTGCCCCTCCGCTGTGCGCTGCCTCGCTGCCTGTTTTGACTGCATTTGTGCTTGCTTTGGTTTCTCTTGTCTTTGCCCTTGTTTTGCGCTACTTGTAATTTGTGCTTGTATTTTTTCTCCCCTAGTCTTTTTGGCCCGTGTTTAGCGTCTTTTTTCTGGAATTTGTGCCTGTTTCGCCGTCCCCTGTCCTGTTTCCCGCCTCCCTCGCCGCCCCCGCTTCCCGCCACCACTTGCGACCCCGCCCCTTTTTTCCTTGTGTTCCCTCCCCGCTCCCGCCTCCCAGCTGACCCGCCCACCCGCGCACTTCGCCTTAAATGGCGACCGTGCGCACGCGCAGCGTTGACGCGCAGCGGGCGCGCCGATTGTGCGCCGAAGGCGCGCCAAAGGTAAGCCCGTCTGCGCCCGTCCGCGCCTGGACCGCGCCCAGCGCCAGGACCCCTGGCCCCCACCGACGGAAGCCGACCCGACGAACCTACAGCGCCGCCGACCTCATCGCACTCAACACCGGCCACATCCCAGGATGTCACCGAGCCGCCCCGAAGCACACCCACGGACCCTTCAGCTGCCATGCCTGCAAGTTCTCCTGCATCCGGACCTTCCCTGCACCCGCCAAGCCGAACTCCAGCAGCACCCACCTCAAGTGTATCCTGCTCAACACCCGCTCCGTCCACAGACACGCCGTAGAACTCTGGAACCTGCTCGACACCACCACCCCCGACGTTGCCTTCATCACCGAGACCTGGATGAACGCCTCCTCAGCCCCAGACATCGCCATCGCCATCCCAGAGGGCTACAAGATCACCCGGAGGGACCGAAACGCCAACCAGACGGGAGGAGGCATCGCCATCATCCACAGAGACATCATCCGCATCACTACCAACACCGATGACACCCTCACCACCGCTGAACACCTGCACTTCCAGATCCACACCAACCCGAAGACCACCCTCAGAGGCACCCTGATCTACCGACCCCCGGGACCACGCACACGATTCAGCGAGGACATCGCCGACTTCGTCAGCCCGCACGCTCTCCCCTCCGCCGACTACATCCTCCTGGGGCACCTCAACTTCCACCTGGAGAACAACAACGACCGCAACACCATCAGCCTGCTCGACAACCTCGACAACCTCGGACTCAAGCAACTGGTGACCACCCCCACCCACCTCGCCGGACACACACTCGACGCCGTCTTCTCATCCAGCAAAGACGTCACCTTCAGCCACGCAACAGGACTCCACTGGACGGACCACAGCTGCGTCCACTTCACCTTCAGAAGAACGACGATCCACCACCACCAGCAACAGGTTGCTCGAAGAAGCTGGAACAAGATCACAGCCGACCAGCTCACCACTTCCCTGAGCCAGCACCCTCCCGCCAACTCAGCGAACCCCAGCCAGGCCGCCGACAACCTCACGAAATGGATCAACGACTGCGCGGACGAACTCGCCCCTCTGAGAACCCCACCCAGCAGATCCTGCAGCAGAAAAACACCATGGTTCACCGACGAACTCAAGAGCTCCAAGAAGAACTGTCGAGCCCTCGAGAAAGCCTGGAGAAGGGAACCAACGACGGACAACATGACCACCCTCAAGCTCACCACCCGGAAACACCACCAACTGATCCGCGCCACCAAGAAAAATGCATACAAGGACCGGCTGGACAACAACGCACACAACTGCAAGGAACTCTTCAACATCGTGAAAGAGCTATCCAACCCCAACGCCGGAAACAATGACATCACCCCGTCGCAAGAACTCTGCAACTCCCTCGCGTCCTACTTCCACAACAAGATCACGGACATACACAACAGCTTCAACAACCAACCAACGCAAGCCACAACCGCAACGACGCCACCCACCACCACCCTCCGCACCTGGACCCCGATCAGCACCGAAGACACCATCCGCACCATGAACTCCATCCATTCCGGATCTCCGACTGACCCCTGCCCTCACCACGTCTTCAACAAAGCCGACGCTGTCCTCGCACCCCACCTGCGGGACATCATCAACACCTCCTTCGACTCCGCCACCTTCCCTGAGAGCGCTCTCCTCAAGAAACCCACAGCAGACCCCACCGACCTCAAGAACTACCGTCCCATCTCGCTCCTCCCGTTCCCGGCCAAAGTCATCGAGAAGACCGTCAACAAACAGCTGGCCACCTTCCTCGAGACGAATGGATCCCTCGACCCCTCACAGTCCGGCTTCCGAGCGAACCACAGCACCGAGACCGCCCTCATCGCCGCCACCGACGACCTTCGAACTCTGATGGACAACGGAGAAACAGCGGCCCTCATCCTCCTGGACCTCTCCGCGGCTTTCGACACTGTCTGCCACCGCACCCTAATACAGCGCCTCAGCAACATCGGAATCCAGGAGAAGGCACTGGAATGGATCACCTCCTTCCTCGACGGAAGAACACAAAGAGTCCGCCTACCACCGTACAAGTCAGAGGCCACCGAAGTCATCTGCGGCGTCCCTCAAGGATCCTCACTGAGCCCCACCCTCTTCAACGTCTACATGAGCCCCCTCGCGGCCATCGCACGCCAACACAACCTCAACATAATCTCCTACGCCGACGACACCCAGCTGATCCTCTCCCTGACCAACGACCCCGCCACCGCCAGAGCCAACCTGCACGAAGGGATGAGAGACGTGGCCGAATGGATGACGACCAGCCGCCTGAAACTGAACTCAGACAAGACGGAGGTCCTCATCCTGGGCTCCACGCCCTCCGCCTGGGACGACTCCTGGTGGCCCCCCGCCCTGGGCACCGCACCCAAACCGACGGACCACGCACGCAACCTGGGCTTCATCCTGGACTCCTCCCTCTCCATGACCAGACAAGTCAACGCCGTCTCCTCGTCATGCTTCAACATCCTGCGCATGCTACGTAAGATCTTCCGGTGGATCCCCACCGAGACGAGGAAGACGGTCACCCAAGCCCTCGTCACCAGCCGACTGGACTACGGCAACGCCCTCTACGCCGGAACCACTGCAAAACTCCAGAAGAGACTCCAGCGGATCCAGAACGCCTCGGCGAGACTCATCCTCGACATCCCCCGACGCAGCCACATCTCCGGACACCTGAGAGATCTGCACTGGCTCCCGGTCAACAAGAGAATCACCTTCCGACTCCTCACCCACGCACACAAAGCCCTACACGACCAAGGCCCGAGCTACCTCAACAACCGGATCAACTTCTACACTCCCAAGCGCCTCCTCAGATCAACCAACCACGCCCTCGCCGCCGTCCCCCGCATCCGAAGAGCGACAACAGGAGGAAGATCCTTCTCCCACCTGGCCGCCAAGACCTGGAACTCACTTCCGACCAATCTGCGCCTGACCCAAGACCACCTCTCCTTCAGGAAGAAGCTCAAGACCTGGCTGTTCGAGCAGTAGCGGCACCCCCCCCCCCTCCCAGCGCCTTGAGACCCTACGGGTGAGTAGTGCGCTCTACAAATGACCTGATTGATTGATTGATTGATATAAATTATAAGTTCAGACATCACATAGCTGAGCTATCTCACAGTCTACTCATAGGTCAGGTGCCAACACCTGAGCTTTGCTTCAGGTGGCAATGCTCCATCAACATGATTCCTTCTTGATTTCTTCAAAAATTGCTAATGGTCCCGTGTTTAGTGCTCAAGGACACCCACAAAATGCATTGAAAACCTATTCATGCAAGATATGAGCCGAGTTGCTACTTGCAAAGTGTGGCTCACCGGTTAGAGGAGGCAGTCCCTAATGCAGAGGTCAGACCCGGGACCAGGGTTCAATCCCCGACGCGGCAGGGTCTTGAGCTCAAAATGTCCATGGACCCGATAATTCTCGCCTCGGTGCCTACTCGAATCACGGGTTCACACTCTGCAACTCTGGGTAATAGAGTGCTTAATCTCCACTACTGCCCCACCGCAATGGGAGGCCTGGTCTTCACCTTGGGGATGCCAGGAGGGGTAATCTTGCAGGGAAAGGCTAGGACGGGTTCCCAAAGCAAGCGCCTTGAGACCTTACGGTGAAAAGGTGCTATATAAGAATTTATGATTTACGATTTATGAAAGTGTAACCATCACCCTAAGTGTGAACTGACTAACAACATCAAAAAAGATATGAAGATAATCAATAAAATATATAAATTGTAAGAGCTTCCCTCAGCATGGAATGGTCCTCTATTTTGCACAGTCCAAGACAAGTGCATTTCAAACAGAGGATGCAGCAAAGGAGAAGGAGCATCCCTCTCTACACACCAAGCATTTCTAAATCATGGGGCTGATAGCAGGAGGGAAGATCTAAAATGAGCAGCGTGGCCCTGTTTCATGATAGGCTCTGTCGGGAAATTGGAGTGATTTATAATGGATCCATCTAGAAACTGGCTAGCAGTGCATCTTATGGCAATCCTACCAGAACCTAGGAGATTTCTTGAAATTCATGAGACCTCACGCTGTCACATTCTGAGCACCGTGAAGCTTGTAAATAGCTGACTCTGGAAGACCAACCTAGCAAGCATAGTTCAATCTAGAAATGATGGTAGCATTAACAACACAAGCTTTCAAGTGGCACGGAAACAAAAGATTTTGTAGATGTGGTGGGAAGTGATAAACAGGCTTGTCATCCCTGTTAACCTATCCCTAGAAACTTTAATTATTCCAACAAGGATTATTAGATTCTAACAACCCACCACTACAGTGCAATTATGAGTTAAATCCCAAAGAATGGGGAATTACTTGGCGGACCTGGATTTACCAGGTGGTGTTCCGAATGGTAATCTCTTTTCTGTGGGGTTTAACATACATATTTAGCACCTGCTCTAAATAGGTGGTAAATGGTGCAGCATGCTGTGGTAAACGTATATTGTAAGGCGAGGTTGAAGGGAAGGGATAAGAAGGGTAAGGAAGGAGTGGAGAATGTAGACTGCAAGGGGCAGCATGTAATGCTCACTATGTGCCTTGTTTGAGGTTTTGTCTGAACTGGGGTGGCAGAGTGGGCTAAAGAATGGTGATGGATTAAACCCAGATCTGTTGACTGGGTGTGAGTGTTTGATTGGTTCAGATGCTTCGTCCATCACAACCCCCTTTTGTAACACTTGTTTGAGGTTTTGAGCAGGAGTCACAGAAAGGGTCTGGGTTGCAATTCAGGCTTTACTCACAGTGATTTTACCTGATGTATTTTCCAGTCTGTAAAATTTGGTTAGATGTTTCCCCACCCAGTAAATCCATGTGCAGGAAAACTGGACCTCTTATAATTGCGTGGAATTGAATTCCACATGAATTTTCTGCTCAACACAGTTCCCAATTAGGGCCCATGTCTTTTATGGGCAACTTGCAAGAGTGCTGGCCATTCAGAGATAACGCAACACCAGGAGGTACAAGAAGCACCTAAAAAACAAACAAAGGTTCCTCTACCTGTAAATGGCTTTCGGATGCAGCAGTGTTTCTTATACTGTGTGTAATACAGAGGTCT
Organism: Lissotriton helveticus; assembly: GCF_964261635.1. Lineage (NCBI taxonomy): Eukaryota > Metazoa > Chordata > Amphibia > Caudata > Salamandridae > Lissotriton > Lissotriton helveticus. The sequence goes on along the minus strand of NC_136071.1, from coordinate 1,161,319,006 downwards.
GTGAGCCGACAAATTAACACATTGAGCTGAGTCAAAGCCGAACAGAGCTGAGGGTTTGGCTTGTCTCTAAGAGCTGGTGTGTGAACCGAGCCCTGAAAATGTTTGGCATGTAATTTGTGCAACAAGCATCATGTAAAAATATGATGAGGTCTCTTCAAAATTATATCTATATCTATATCTCTCTATATATATATATATATATATATTCACAGAAAAAAACATAGGTTTCAGGGATGTTATAGTTAGCTGGACATTTCACTCGAACAAAACCATAGAAATTCCTCTGTTATAGTTAGTTCTGCTAATTATAACTCGAGCGCCTGCAATACACTGCTGATGATGTCACATATTACATCATTCATGACATGATAAGTGACATCACTGATGCCATCTCAAATGACATCACTGATGACATCATCCAGTGAATGTGGTTTGTTTGACATTTAAATATGTATTATATATATATATATATACACCAATCTGTATTGAACATTGAGTGGATATATAAATGTCTGAATGGAGGATTTAGTAGCTGTCTGCCTGTCTGCTTAAGTGAGTAATTATAAATGTCTCACTAAATACATGGGTTAGTAACTAAACCATGTGAATGTGTGCATCATTGTCTCTGTTGTTGTATAACCTGCTGCATCAGTTGGTCACTAACTACATGAGTGTCTATATTAGTTATTGATTAGTTGGCTGAGTAGTTGTATGGGAGTGTGTGTGTGGTTGGGTGGGGGGTGTAACTCTATGAGTGGTTGATTGACTAGGTGTATGAGTTTAAGAGTGCATGTGGAAACAGTTGTTTGGGTGACTGAGTGTGTTTATTTGTGTGTTGGTGAGCGAATATATGTCTCAGTGGTACATCTCCAACAAAGTACATAAATAAAAGGCATTGTATGTGAGAGTTGGTGTATATACATAAGTATACGTAAGAGTCAGTGATTGTGGGAGTGACTGTATGGATGAGTGTATAATTGTAATAGTGATAACTATGAGTTACTATCTGTATGAATAAATGGGGTGTGTGTATAACCGTGTAGGTGCACTAAACACGGGACCATTAGCAACTGTGTAGGTGAGTAAATGTAAGTGTGATTGATTCCTTTCATGAGTGAGTAGGATGACTGCATAACCGACTAGGATGACTGCTGATGTGTCAATCTCTATATAGGTGTATGAGTGCATTTGATAGTGTTCTATTGATCAGTGACTGCATGTATAAGTGATTCTGTGGGTGAATGGGTACTTGTATGTGTAGACTTAGGAATCAGTGAGTGGGTATGTAGTAACTGGTATTGGTGTGTCAATGGTTTCAAATATGGTACTCTGTATTTTACAGTGAGTGATCAAAGGTTATACTAGCGTGTGATGAGGTTATCAGATTGTCAGGTGGATGATGTCATCAGTGATGTCATCAGTGATGTCATTTGAGATGTCATCAGTGATGTCATCAGTAATGTCACTGACCATGTCATGAATGATGTAATATGTGACATCATCAGCAGTGAATTGCGGGCGTGCGAGTTATAGTTTGTATGGTTTTGTATGAGTGAAATGTCCAGCTAGCTATAACACCCCTGAAACCTATGTTTTTTTCAGTGAATTTCTAAGGTTTTTTAAATGCTAATTTTTTAACTATAACATCCCTGAAATCTATGTTTTTTTTCAGTAAATTTCAAAGGTTTTTTAAATGCTAATTTCTAACTATAACACGTCTGAAACCTTTGGTTTTTTCCGTGAATTTCAAAGGTTTTTTAAATGCTAATTTCTAACTATAACGTGCCTGAAACCTATGGTTTATAAAGTGAATTTCAAAGGTTTTTTTAAATACTAGTTTCTAACTATGTCTACAGAGGTAGGACATGTGATGAAAGAAGAAACAACACACAGAAAGAAGCTAAAGAAATGCAGAAAGAAGCAACAGAAGTCCAGAAAGACGAAGAAAAGTGCAGGAAGAAGCAAGACATGTGCAGAAAGAACCAACAGAGGAGCAGAAAGAAGCCTTGTTGCAAAATCATCCTGTGCCCACAACTTTTTCAGATGGGTACTGGTGGTAACTGACTCTGACTAACCAGGCCTAGAGCCAGTGCTATGCTAAAAGACACTTAGAATACAGTGAAAACACCTACATACACTAGGGAACACTAGGCGTTGGGTTACCCCAGTGATTACCATGGCCTCCTCTGTATGGCCCTAGTACATAATAGGGCAGGAGGATTACAACTGCCTCTTAAAACGTGCTACGGGGCGTGTTTGCACAGTGGTGAAGGAAGGGGGGGCCTGAGGTGACATGTGTGCAAACACACCCTGTGGCAGTTTTAAGTTGGGAGATTAGGTCCCCTTGAATCCTGACGGCCCCTGGGGTCCAACTAGCCAACCAGGTACCTCCAGTAAGCTCTACAGAGCTGCGTTGCAGAGAGGTGTAAAAAGGGGCGTGGCCTGGCCTACCTTTTGGCAACGCAGCACAGTGGCGCTTACTGAAGGTACTTGGTGGGGTTGTTGGTCCCCAGGGACCCTCAGGATTGAAGATAAATTAATTCCCCAATTTAAAACACACCACAGGGCGTGTTTGCACACATGTCACCTCAGGCCCGCCCCCTCCCTTCACCACTGTGCAAACGCGCCCCTTGGCTCATTTTAAGTTGGGGGATTAAGTCCCCTTGAATGCTGAGGGTCCCTGAGGTCCAACTAGCCCACCAGGTACCTCCAGTAAACGCCACAGAGCAGCGTTGCAGTGAGTTGTAAAAAGTTGCATGACCTAGACCGCATCTCTACAACGCAGTGCAGTGGCGCTTACTGGAAGCACCTGGTGGGCTAGTTGGCCCCCAAGGGCCCTCAGGATTGAAAGGGAATTAATTCCCCAACTTTAAACACGCCACAGGGCGTGTTTGTACACAGGGCACCTCAGGTCCCTCCCCCTCCCTTCCCCACTGTGCAAACACACCCCGGGGCACATTTCAAGTTGAGGGATAAAGTCCCCTTTAATCCTGAGGGCCCCTGGGGGCCAAGAAGCCTACCAGGTGTGGGATCACTCGGGCCAGATACGGAAGGGGGGACATTTTTTATAACACCTCGCAGGGCAATAGGGCCGGAAATGCATAGAATTACACATCATAGGCATACAGGCTTAGACATAGACTTTAATCTTAGGGGGAATTGACGAAACCACGGAAGGCTCTGTCATGGAACACCTAGAAAAGATACTTACGAATGAGCAATACCACACTGTCACTGACCACAATCTTGTTCCTAACGGTTATTTTGTTTGTTTGAATGGTTATAAAACTGGGAAATCAAAAACCATTATTCGCTGGCGGACTGCTTTACATGCCACGACCTGTGACTAAATAGACTGCAATTCTCGGCATTTTGTTAATTATATCTTCGAAATGTATATGATGTAACACTGTAAGTTTGACAAAAACAAAAAGGAACAGAACAAAGTGTATAGCGGCCAGCCCACTGGGTTGTAGGCATTCCGCTGTGTAACTGAAAGATGTAATAAAAGTTTTTGATCCCAAAAAAAAAAAAAAGAAGCCTACCAGGTACCACAGAGCTACGTTGCAGAGAGGTGTAAGCAGGGGCATGGCCTGGACCACCTCTCTGCAACGCAGCACAGTGGCACTTACTGGAAGCACCTGCTGGGATTATTAATTTGCAGTACTGAACAGATGCCTGGCTACAGCTTTTGTTCTAGATAATTCTTACAACCAGGTTACAATCCGTTGAATTGGTGGTTGCCTTCTATGGACAGTGCCCTGAAGAAGTCCTATGTAAAAAGGATGCAACACTGAGTTGTTATTAAAGATGGATGTTACTGATTTGCTGTGATGATCATTCTTCTTAGGTAGGAATATTGAGCACTACTATAGTGGATAATAACACCTTTTACTTACAGTGCTTAGAAATGGCAAATACTGAAGTACAAGGCACTGAATGTTCGATTTGCAGGAATCCCAAGACATCTTGGCCTTAATTCAGAAACATACCTTTTTAATGAATAACTAAGCAGTGCACTTCTAAAGAATTCACAGGTTCTCCTGCACAAACATCTAGGGTCTGTTTCCCTTGCTCCTTCATAATCTTGCCCCCTCAATTCTTCCAACCTTGTCCACTTGTGATGAATAGAGGTGACGTGGTACTGTTTAACAGTGCCTGCCGCATGCCTTTTACTTTAGGTTTGTGGGACTTTTGTTTGTAGGATCATTCATTTTCAATTACTCAGGAACCAGTCTATGCTACAAAGGTTCCAGTTCATGGACAGCTGCTGTTTAGACGTGGGCTCTCCACGGTGGCTTGTGTCTGCAACTTGTTGTATTGTTTCCTTGCCACTGGCAGTTAAAAGAATGTTGTTATCATAAAACTTAATGGCACACATTTTATTCACCTATGAAAGAAGGGTAGAGCGTTCACTGTCGTTTTCAAACATGAGCTACACGAGATATAGACACAGATGTCTGCAACAGTGTCTCAACCCTTTGCTTTCCAAAGAATCACCTCCACAGGATGAGAGATGGATGCTAGATGGGCTGGTACAGGCTACCAAAGGAGACTAAAGACTTAATCTTGATATAAAAAACAGACCCATCCAATTTCAAATGGATCCAGTGCCCACAAGAGCGGTTGTGTTACTAAAAGCCCCCAGCTCATGGACTCATTAAAACAGCCTTGGTGCATTCCTTGTGATGTGTACAGATGATGGGCATCAGTACATACAATAAACACTTAGGAACCATGAAGGCACTCAGGTTTCAGATAAGATGTTTGGTTATGCATTATACAAAGGTACCTTGATGGCACTCAGGTTCCAGAGAAGATGTTTGGTTATGCATTATACAAAGGTACCTTGATGGCACTCAGGTTCCAGAGAAGATGTTTGGTTATGCAATATAGAAAGGAACCCTGGTGGCACTCAGGTTTCAGATAAGATGTTTGGTTATGCATTATACAAAGGAATCCTGGTGGGACTCAGGTTTCAGATAAGATGTTTCGGTATGCATTATACAAAGGTACCTTGATGGCACTCAGGTTCCAAAGAAGATGTTTGGTTATGCAATATAGAAAGGAACCCTGGTGGCACTCAGGTTCCAGAGAAGATGTTTGGTTATGCAATATACAAAGGAACCCTGGTGGCACTCAGATTTCAGATAAGATCTTTGGTTATGCATTAAACAAAGGAACCTTGGTGTCACTCAGGTGTCAGATAAGATGTTTGGTTATGCATTATACAAGGGAACCCTGGTGGCACTCAGGTTCCAGAGAAGATGTTTGGTATGCAATATACAGAGGAACCCTGGTGGCACTCAGGTTCCAGAGAAGATGTTTGGTTATGCAATATACAAAGGAACCCTGGTGGCACTCAGATTCCAGAGAAGATGGTTGGTTATTGTTAGACCTGGCACCATTGGTGTGGGTCTCCGTTCCATTTTTGCTGTTGCCTCGTGTGTTTTTGCTGGTGTTAGATGCTTTGGGCACTGTGCCACTGCTCTCTAGTGCCACAGTGCAAGTGCTCCCTTACTGTAAATGAATGTTTTAATTGGTGATTCCATGATTGACTATTTGGTTTACTTCTCAGACCCTAGTACAGTGCACCAGGAGTGCACAGGGCTTGTAATCCAAATGCTGCTAGTGGGCTTGCAGCACTGGTTGTGCCACCCACAGGAGCTGCTTTGTAAAATGTGTCTAAAGTCTGCCATTGCAGAGCCTGCATGCAGTCTGGTACTGATGGAGCAAGGATTCGCACATTACGCGACTTGCTTGAATTCATGAACCTCGAATAACATATAATAAATTAATCCAATACGTTTGTCTTACTAATTTTCCCTTATTCTGACATTTGGGGTGTCCTAGTGACGCTTGCCTATGTGTTTATTAACATTAATACGCTTGCTAATGAAAATGGCCGCTGCTTGGCGGGAAATGTTTCTGCGCATGCGTTGGTCACACTCACGTGACGTAACGCACTTGCAGTTCTGGTGGGAAAGGTTTGCTCATGCGCAATACTGCTAAAATGGCCGCTTTGTCTCCTCATATGCTCGGTGCTTGCAAAGCTGCTGTTGCAAAGTTGTTTGTTCCGCATTAACCCTAATGCTATAGATATTATAAAGTAAGGGGTATAGAGTAGCTATTCATGGTATACAGTGTATTCATTTATTTCTATGTTTTAATTTGTTTTCGCTTACTTTTCATGTACCACGATCTTGAGGGTTTGGGGAACACTCGTGAATCCATATTGGGATGCCTTTCTGCGCATGACAGTCTTCTGCCGGTAGCATTGAATGGCTGCCAAACAGGGGTCGCGGCCAAAACGTGCCTGGGAAGATGCACCTTCACCCAGCCGAAGAAGCTGAAATGTCTTGTAATTGAAACAAATGTATTTCTTTCTATTGTATTCTGTAGAATAGGTAATGGGAACCCCAAAATCAATAGGCGGTCCCAGAGTATGCAAAACTAGGCTTGTAGAAATAGAATATGATTGGTGTGTTGACCTATCCTACTTGAGGACCAATCGAAATTGGGGATTCTGACACTTGCAACATTTGTGGGGTGGTACACTGACCCGAAAACCGTATAACTAGCATAGGTTTAGCTAGAGAAATTGTCCGACTTGTCTGAATAGCTGACCTGTCACTGACCCAACGCACTCAATAGGTGACTGATACAGAGCGCTGCGGAGCACTCTGTCCGTAATTTCCATAGACTCACAGGGTTTTGCTAAAGAAACCCTAAGTGCTGGCGGAGCACTTTTGCTGGGGAATTTCGCTAACCCAATCGGGGTTCTGGCTGATAGCTGCAGAGAGGGTGGAGCGCAGGCGTTGCTTCCAAACTGCGGGTGCTGGTCGTGCCTTGGTGGTCCTGTCCTGATCCTAATCTGGGTTTCCTGTCCTGTCCTGGGGTGTCCATTCTGCACCTGCTGTCCTGTCGATGACTGTCCTTCCTTGGGGTCCCTCCCGTTCTTAACTGACCTGTGGCCAGGGTTGGTCTTCACACCATTCTAGGTAAATATAGTGCTAACACTCTATACTGCACCATTCTATTTTCCTATCTTTTGCTTTAATAAAGACAATCCTTTGCATATATTGAAATTCCATGCTTTTTGCAAACTACTAAATGAAAAGTCATACATTTATTTTCCTTAGCATGTTCCTATGTTACCTTTCCTTTAAGCACAATTCTCCATATCTTTCATGAAAGTAGATGTGTGTTCTATTTTTTCTCTATTTAGCTAACTGAAGTAATGTTTCTAGAATTATAGCGTGTTCCATTTTTACCCTCCCTATAGATGTATAGGATTTCCAATTCTCACCCAACTTTGAAGTATTTCGTTATAGTGAAATTCTAGTATGTGCCTAATCTGCCTCATCTATAGTTATTCATTCTTAAATTCCTGATTAGCATGTTCCCTGTTCTTACCTTTCTGTAGACTCATAAATGGTTAGCTTAATTTGTTTCCTTTATGGATATGTGCTCTTTATTATCTTGGTTATAGATTGTTTATTGATTGTAAACTTAATGCTTTCCGAATCTGAAATCTAGATAAAATCTTCAAAACTTCCCCGTAGTCTGTGGTCTTTATGAAAATACAGAAGAATATAAAGTTGGTATTGTGTTGCCTGCTTTTCTTTTACAGCTAGCTCCCTGATCCGTTGTGATCATAGGTACCCGTAACAGTGGATTGGTAAGTCGGGTACAGATGAAATAAATAGGAAGGAACCAGGGTTACTGGTAGTAGAGTGTAAGGTCACCTGATTAATGTTATGGTAAATTGAAGTTTATGGGCCCGCTGCGTGTATGGTAAAATTATTGGTTGGGTGACCTGCGCGCTCTATCAGTACTGTCATGCTGACTGGGCAAGTGCACTCACTTGCCAGTCCCTAAATTTTCTTTTTCTTCATGTCAGACACCCTTATGGGAGGCCCAAGGGCAGGGTGCATTGTAAGTAAAAGGTAGGACATGCCCTGGAGTGTGTGGCATGTCCTATTGTGAACTACAGCCATTTTCGTTTTTCACTATTGCAAGGCTACCTGTTCTCCATAGGCCAGAATGGGCTGTTGGATTATTACATGTTTAGAATCTTAACTGACTCAGAGAACATGGTCGAAATTCGAGTTTAGTATGCCTGAACTCAGAATGATAAAATACATCTTTTAGTGAAGTTGGTTTTAACATTCTGTGTTTGAAAATACCATTTTAGAAAGTAGGTATTTTCTTGTCTAACTATCCAAAGCCTGCCTCTGCTAGGTTGTGTTTTCCTTGTCTGGAGTTTGAGTGACAGGGCTGGGGGATTCCAGGAGACATGGTGAGTCCGCCCAGTGGTGAATAGAGAGATCTGAATCTAGATGGGTGGGAGGAGTTGCACCTGGGAGCTGAATAGGGCTGTGCCTGCCTCCCACAATGCTGGCTCCACCTCCTGTGGGGCGTCTGATGGTTCTGCCCTGCACTGTGGAAGGAAAGTAGGAGTCTTGTACACAGAGTGCTTCAGAACTGGTTTGAACTGTGCAAAGGCCCCTCTGCCCACAGAGGACAAAGGATTTTAGGGTATAAATATTGGGACCCTGATCCCAAGAAATTAGATCACTTTTGGACTACAAGAAGAAACCTTTGCTAAGGAGAGGAACCTGAAGAAACTGAGGAGAGACTATCCCTAAGCTGAAGTACTTCTTGGGGGATTGGCCTACAGTGGTTGCCTTGATGCCAAAGAAAGGAGAAAGAACTTTGTGTGCTTTACTTTCAACTTGTGAAGGATCTCCAAGGGCTTGGAACAGAGCTTGCCTCCTGCTGAAGTCTCAGGGACAACAGACTTCCCCAACCCATCCTGCCAATAGTCTTGCTGAAGTGCCTGCAGCTGTGCCAGACTTTGTGGGGGATTTGCGTGTCACAAGGAGCTGGCAGCGCAACTCAAGATCAAGAAGCGTGTCGCAGTACTGCCGCTTCATTTCACGAAGCACCCCGCATCACCGGAGAAGAGGATCGACGTCGCATCACATGCCACCACATCTCCGAGAAGCGTGTTGCAGGGCCTGTTGCGGCTCATCGCCGGAGAATAGTGTCGACGTCGCAGCAGATGCCGCCGCACCACCAGGAAGAGTGTCGCAGGGCTGTAGCGACTCGCATCGTTGTGGAAGCAACTCGCATCGCCAGGAGAGAGGATTGGCGTCGCCGTGCCCCCGCATCACTGGGAAGCTTGTCGCAGGGCCGATCGCGGCTCGCATCGAGTAAAGTATCTCGCATCGCCGAAGAAGTGGACCGACGTCACCGCAGATGCCACCGCATCACCAGGAAGCATGTCGCATCAAGGAGAGAGCGTCATCTTTATTTCTTTGCACCCGAACTTCCCCACATTTCCATCGCTGCAACATTGCTTGTTGTGGAAGCGCAACGCATCGTGAGGTACATTGACGCAAAGTGTTGCATCTTAAGAACTGAACTTAAGCTAAACTATCATTTTAATGTAACAGTACTGTGGATTTTTGTTGTTTGTGGTCTTGTGATAAGTCTATATAAAGAGTACTTATTTTTTATATAAACCTTGTGTGGTGTCCATTTGTAGTGTTGTCACTGGGTTACTGGATGTGGTCACAAATGCTTTACACACTGCCTCTGAGATAAGCCTGTCTGCTCGTACCAAGCTACCAAGGAGGTGAGCAGGGGTTATTTTAGGAGTGTACTCCCTAACCCTGACTAGAGGCAAGGGTCCCTATTTGTCACAGGTACCTACCTGTGCCAACTAGAGACCCCCAAATCTAACAGTTATGCAATATACAAAGGAACCCTGCTGGCACTCAGGTTTCAGATAAGATGTTTGTTTATGCATTATACAAAGGAACCTTGGTGTCACTCAGGTGTCAGATAAGATGTTTTGTTATGCATTATACAAGGGAACCCTGGTGGCACTCAGGTTCCAGAGAAGATGTTTGGTTATGCAATATACAAAGGAACCCTGTTGGCACTCAAATTCCAGAGAAGATGTTTGGTTATTGTTAGACCTGGCACCATTGGCGTGGGTCTCCTTTCCATTTTTGCTGTTGCTTCATGTGTTTTTGCTGGTGTTAGATGCTTTGGGCACTGTGCCACTGCTCTCCAGTGCCACAGTGCAAGTGCTCCCTACTGTAAATGAATGTTTTAATTGGTGATTCCATGATTGACTATTTGGTTTACTTGTCAGACCCTAGTACAGTGCACCAGGAGTGCCCAGGGCTTGTAATCCAAATGCTGCTAGTGGGGTTGCAGCACTGGTTGTGCCACCCACAGGAGCCGCGTTGTAAAATGTGTCTAAAGTCTGCCATTGCGGAGCCTGCGTGCAGTCTGGTACTGTCATGCTGACTGGGCAAGTGCACTCACTTGCCAGTCCCTAAATTTCCCTTTTCTTCGAGTCAGACACCCCTATGGTCGCCCAAGGGAAGGGTGCATTGTAAGTAAAAGGTAGGATATGCCCTGGTGTGTGTGGCATGTCCTAATAGTGAACTACAGCCCTTTTCGTTTTTCACTATTGCGAGGCTACCTGTTCTCCATAGGCCAGAATGGGCGTTGGATTATTACATGTTTATAATCCTAACTGACTCAGAGAACATGGTCGAAATTCGAGTTTAGTATGCCTGAACTCAGAATGATAAAATACATCTTTTAGTGAAGTTGGTTTTAACGTTCTGTGTTTGAAAATACCACTTTTAGAAAGTAGGTATTTTCTTGTCTAACTATCCAAAGCCTGCCTCTGCTAGGTTGTGTTTTCCTTGTCTGGAGTTTGAGTGACAGGGCTGGGGGATTCCAGGAGACACGGTGAGTCCGCCCAGTGGTGAATAGAGAGATCTGCATCTAGATGGGTGGGAGGAGTTGCACCTGGGAGCTGAATAGGGCTGTGCCTGCCTCCCACAATGCTGGCTCGACCTCCTGTGGGGCGTCTGATGGTTCTGCCCTGCACTGTGGAAGGAAAGAAGGAGTCATGTACACAGAGTGCTTCAGAACTGGTTTGAACTGGGCAAAGGCCCCTCTGCCCACAGAGGACAAAGGATTTTGGGGTATAAATATTGGGACCCTGATCCCAAGAAATTAGATCATTTTTGGACTACAAGAAGAAACCTTTGATGAGGAGAGCAACCTGAAGAAACTGAGTAGAGACTATCCCTAAGCTGAGGTGCTTCTTGGGGGATTGGCCTACAGTGGTTGCCTTGCTGCCAAAGAAAGGAGAAGGAACTTTGTGTGCTTTACTTTCAACTTGTGAAGGATCTCCAAGGGTTTGGAACAGAGCTTGCCTCCTGCTGAAGTCTCAGGGACAACAGACTTCCCCAACCCATCTCCCCAATAGTCTTGCTGAAGTGCCTGCAGCTGTGCCAAACTTTGTGGGGGATTTGCGTGTCACAAGGAGCTGGCAGCGCGACTCAAGATCAAGAAGCGTGTCGCAGAACTGCCGCTTCACAACACGAAGCACCCCGCATCACCGAAGAAGAGGATCGACATTGCATCACATGCCACCACATCTCCGAGAAGCGTGTCGCAGGGCCTGTTGCCGATCATCGCCGGAGAAGAGGATCGACGTCGCAGCAGATGCCGCCGCATCACCAGGAAGATTGTCGCAGGGCCTGTAGCGACTCGCATCGTTGTGGAAGCAACTCGCATCGCCAGGAGAGAGGATCGGCATCGCCGTGCCGCCGCATCACTGGGAAGCTTGTCGCAGGGCCGGTCGCGGCTGGCATCAAGTAAAGTATCTTGCATCGCCGGAGAAGTGGACCGACGTCGCCGCAGACGCCACTGCATCACCGCATCACCATGAAGCATGTCGCATCCAGGAGAGAGCGTCATCTTTAGTTCTTTGCACCCGAGCTTCCCCGCATTTCCATCGCTGCAACATTGCTTGTTGTGGAAGCGCAACGCATCGTAAGGTACAGTGACGCAAAGTGTTGTATGTTAAGAACCGAACTGAACTTAAGCTAAACTACCATTTTAATGTAACAGTACTGTGGATTTTTGTTGTTTGTGGTCTTGTGATAAGTCTATATAAAGAGTACTTCTTTTTTATATAAACCTTGTGTGGTGTCCATTTGTAGTGTTGTCACTGGGTTACTGTATGTGGTCACAAATGCTTTACGCACTGCCTCTGAGATAAGCCTGTCTGCTCGTACCAAGCTACCAAGGAGGTGAGCAGGGGTTATTTTAGGAGTTTACTCCCTTACCCTGACTAGAGGCAAGGGTCCCTATTTGTCACAGGTACCTACCTGTGCCAACTAGAGACCCCCAAATCTAACAGTTATGCAATATACAAAGGAACCCTGGTGGCACTCAGGTTTCAGATAAGATCTTTGGTTATGCATTATACAAAGGAACCTTGGTGTCACTCAGGTGTCAGATAAGATGTTTGGTTATGCATTATACAAGGGAACCCTGTTGGCACTCAGGTTCCACAGAAGATGTTTGGTATGCAATATACAAAGGAACCCTGGTGGCACTCAGGTTCCACAGAAGATGTTTGGTTATGCAATATACAAAGGAACCCTGGTGGCACTCAGATTCCAGAGAAGATGTTTGGTTATTGTTAGACTTGGCACCATTGGCGTGGGTCTCCGTTCCATTTTTGCTATTGCCTCATGTGTTTTTGCTGGTGTTAGATGCTTTGGGCACTGTGCCACTGCTCTCCAGTGCCACAGTGCAAGTTCTCCCTACTGTAAATGAATGTTTTAATTGGTGATTCCGTGATTGACTATTTGGTTTACTTGTCAGACCCTAGTACAGTGCACCAGGAGTGCCCAGGGCTTGTAATCCAAATGCTGCTAGTGGGCTTGCTTATTTCAAAGAACAGTGGTCCCTAGTAGTTCAGGGATCTTAAAAATGATAGACATACGCTCAATAGTAAGTATGACCTTTGTCCAGCCGGACAGGATTTTTAATTTAAGTAAGTTGGAAAAAATAACACAAGGATTTTTTACACAGTGGGTACAACCAGTAACCCACAAAGGACAAGACACAACAAGGGAATTTTGGCTAAAACGAACGAGGCGGTCTGTGTACTAGTAATTCAGTGAACAGACGTAAATACATTTTACAGCACCATTGTATTCATTTTCCACAATTCCTGTACATATGATGCTAGTTTGTCGACGACGTTTCGATGCCTAGACTGAGATAATTGGCATCATCTTCAGGACAGAGAAATATATTATGTTTGTCTTGGAATTAATTGACATTTTAGCCTTTTAGGACAGTTTTACTTCTAGTCCAAGCGCTGTATTTTAGGGGAGGAATGGTGTCCAGTATTCTAAGACGTCGAGCGGGATGCATCTAGATGGGTGGGAGGAGTTGCACCTGGGAGCTGAATAGGGCTGTGCCCGCCTCCCACAATGCTGGCTCCACCTCCTGTGGGGCGTCTGATGGTTCTGCCCTGCACTGTGGAAGGAAAGAAGGAGTCATGTACACAGAGTGCTTCAGAACTGGTTTGAACTGGGCAAAGGCCGCTCTGCCCACAGAGGACAAAGGATTTTGGGGTATAAATATTGGGACCCTATAAATATTGGGACCGTGATCCTAAGAAATTAGATCACTTTTGGACTACAAGAAGAAACCTTTGCAGAGGAGATGAACCTGAAGAAACTGAGGAGAGACTATCCCTAAGCTGAAGTGCTTCTTGGGGGATCGGCCTACAGTGGTTGCCTTACTGCCAAAGAAAGGAGAAAGAACTTTGTGTGCTTTACTTTCAACTTGTGAAGGATCTCCAAGGGCTTGGAACAGAGCTTGCCTCCTGCTGAAGTCTCAGGGACAACAGACTTCCCCAGCCCATCTCCCCAATAGTCTTGCTGAAGTGCCTGCAGCTGTGCCAGACTTTGTGGGGGATTTGCGTGTCACAAGGAGCTGGCAGCGCGACTCAAGATCAAGAAGCGTGTCGCAGAACTGCCGCTTCACAACACGAAGCGCCCCGCGTTACCGGAGAAGAGGATCGACGTCGCATCACATGCCCAGCATCTCCAAGAAGCATGTCGCAGGGCCTGTTGCGGCTCATCGCCGGAGAAGAGGATCGACGTCGCAGCAGATGCCGCCGCATCACCAGGAACAGTGTCGCAGGGCCTGTAGCGACTCGCATCGTTGTGGAAGCAACTCGCATCACCAGGAGAGAGGATCGGCGTCGCCGTGCCGTCGCATCACTGGAAAGCTTGTCGCAGGGCCGATCGCGGCTCGCATCGATGTAAAGTATCTCGCATCGCCGGAGAAGTGGACCGATGTCGCCGCAGACGCCACCGCAGCACCAGGAAGCATGTCGCATCAAGGAGAGAGCGTTAACTTTATTCCTTTGCACCCGAACTTCCCCGCATTTCCATCGCTTCAACATTGCTTGTTGTGGAAGCGCAACGCATCGTCTGAATTAGGCACTGAATCTTCAACAGATTCAGTGCCTAATTCAGACGATATAGAGAAATATGTTGAAGATCATATAGAAGATACTCAGAGAATCTCAGAAATAGATGCACTGTCTGACGATATAACAATGGCTGAACTACATCAAGCTATAGCCTTACTTCCTGTAGGAAAGGCAGCAGGCGAGGATTCCATTCCCTTAGAAATATACAAATTATGTTTAAAAGAATTAGAGCAATTACTTTTGAAAGTTATTCAATCTGTTGGCATAAATGGGAAAACACCCAGATCTTGGAATAGGGCAAAAATAATATTTTTTTTAAAGAAAGATAAGCCGAAAGAAGAAAGAGGATCATACCGCCCTATCTCCCTAATAAACACAGATGCAAAGATCTTTGCCAAAATCCTAGCATTGAGACCAGCCCCTATTATGCCCCTAATCGTCAACTCACAACAACATGGTTTTATAATGGGGAGAGACACTACCACGCACGTTAACACGGCTATAACAGCACTTGACGTTGCAGAGACTGAATCCACCCCACTCGGCATGATTCTGCTAGATGCTGAAAAAGCTTTTGACCGAGTGGGGTGGGACTTTCTCTGGTGTGTACTGTCTAGAATGGGTTTTAGGGGGCAAATTCTACGGAATATACAAGCACTGTATGACAATCCAATAGCCTTTACCAGCTATGGGGGGCTGACGTCTTCAGATTTTTCAATTCAACGTGGAACACGTCAGGGTTGCCCCCTATCACCTCTTTTATTTGCCCTCTCTTTGGAACCTTTTTTGTCAGCTCTGTACTCTCAAACTCAGATCGTACCTTTCAGATCTGGCCCGCAAGAGCTAAAAATAACAGCGTACGCTGACGATATCGCAGTCTATACAGAGGATATTGTTGAAGCACTGAAGGGAATAGTTGTAGAGGCTGGGAAATATGGGAAGGTGGCAGGCTATAAACTCAACCTACAAAAAACACAAGTTATTGCTAATTACACTCCAGCTGTGCCAGTACAAGAGATTTGCAACATAGCTACATATTTAGGAGTTAAAATAACGGCCAAATTGCAGGAAATTAATAACATAAACTATAATGCATTAACTAAATCTATTAGTTTACTATTAAAAAAATGGCATAGACTACCTTTGAATCTAATTGGTAGAATTAATTTAATAAAGATGAAGATACTGCCTAAATATCTCTACCTATTCCGATCTATTCCATTGTCGTTAAACAACCAATTTTTTAAAAAAAATCGATGGCATATTTAGTAGCTTTATTTAGGGGTACAAAAAATCGAGAAGATCACTGAACCTCTTAAAAAATAATACGAACGAAGGAGGACTTAACTTCCCCGATCTTAAACTATATTTTTGGTCTTCTTTTGTCACTCGTCTTTGCTCTCTACTAATTGAGGGAGGTGCTTTGTTTTTCCATTCTTTAATGCTGAAATCCGATTCTAATATGTTTTTATTTAGAACCAACGATCCCAACTATCACAAAAGGGTCAGGTTTAAGACGGCAAAAGATATAATTAGGATTTGGAGCAATATTCTTTCTTTTGGTAAAACCAGCTTCTTTCACTTAAAGCTTCCTCTATGGGGCAATCCGGGACTCCCATGTATTTTTAATGATAATGTTACATCTGGTTTGCTTAGGTCAGGAATTACTGTTCTA
Organism: Lissotriton helveticus; assembly: GCF_964261635.1. NCBI lineage: Eukaryota > Metazoa > Chordata > Amphibia > Caudata > Salamandridae > Lissotriton > Lissotriton helveticus. The sequence goes on along the minus strand of NC_136071.1, from coordinate 1,161,302,987 downwards.
GGGGATTTATACGGCACACAAGGATTCTTAGATTTTAATACTCTTAAATTGCTTTATAATTTGCCTGAGAATATGAGATACAAACATTTACAGTTACATGACTATTTGATTAACAAAAAACAAATCTTAGAGGTTTCTGAATGCGACATTTGGACCTGCTTATACTCTTCAAAAAATAAATCTGTGATAAGTGATGCATATAGAACTTTTAGCGACTTTAGAACAAATGATTGTATTAAACTAGCAGGCAAATGGAGCAGAATACTGGGCTTAAATATAACACCAAAACAGATTGAGCGTTCTTTAACAAACATAAATAAAAGTGTACGGTCATCTAGCCTAAGACTCCAACAATTCAGAACAACTTGCTTGTTATATTATACTCCGGAAAGAATTTCCAAATGGTTACCTAATAACATCTATAGTGATCGTACAAAATGCCCCAAATGCTCTACTGAAGCGGCCAATCTGACACATATGTTGTTTTCTTGCCCCAATCTCAAGAATTTTTGGCGCGATATACAAAATGTTTTAAAAATGAAAAAGATTCAGTTACCTATATTTACGGCTACTTCTGTTTTGCTAGACCTATATCCTGTTCCTCCCTCACAGCCCGCTCTAGCGACGGTACTTATGTCATGCGCTAAGCTAACCCTGGCTAGAGCATGGATCAGCCCAGAAACACCAACGGTTTGGAACTGGTGGGCATTGGTGAGTGAAATACACTCAATGGAATTAGCTCTAGCAAATATTAGGGGAATACGCGCAATAAGAAAACATGAAAAAAATTGGGGATCTTTTATGGAATGACCCAGGTATTTTTTTGTATAATATAATTGGTATGCTTTATTGAAAGAATCATTAATGTTCTTTACTCCTTTCCCCCCCTTCTTTTTTTCTTCCCCATTTTTTTTTTTTGTTTTTTTTTGGCTCTTCATTTATTTATTTTTTATACCCAATGGTCTACTTGCTTTATTATATGATATGCGATATAATTTATGTACGCAAAATCATGGAATAATGCTATATGATATTACCTATGTATGTATACTCATGTATTGATGAATTTTTTCTTTTTTTTGTCAGCCTGACAATAAAAAACAATAAAAAAAAAAAAAAGGAAGCGCAACGCATCGTAAGGTACATTGACGCAAAGTGTTGCATCTTAAGAACTGAACTGAACTTAAGCTAAACTACCATTTTAATGTAACAATACTGTGGATTTTTGTTGTTTGTGGTCTTGTGATAAGTCTATATAAAGAGTACTTATTTTTTATATAAACCTTGTGTGGTGTCCATTTGTAGTGTTGTCACTGGGTTACTGGATGTAGTCACAAATGCTTTACACACTGCCTCTGAGATAAGCCTGTCTGCTCGTACCTAGCTACCAAGGAGGTGAGCAGGGGTTATTTTAGGAGTGTACTCCCTTACCCTGACTAGAGGCAAGGGTCCCTATTTGTCACAGGTACCTACCTGTGCCAACTACAGACCCCCAAATCTAACAGTTATGCAATATACAAAGGAACCCTGGTGGCACTCAGGTTTCAGATAATATGTTTGGTTATGCATTTTTATACAAAGGAACCCTGGTGGCACTTAGGTTTCAGATAAGATGTTTGGTTATGCAATATACAAAGGTACCCTGGTGGCACTCAGGTTTCAGATAAGTTGGTTGGTTATGCAATCTACAAAGGAACCCTGATGGCACTCAGGTTTCACATAAGTTGCTTGGTAGATGTTGAAATCCCTGGAGAAGACCAGCAGGATCATTTTCCAGTCCTTATGTTTGAGTCTTGTGTTTCTACCATCCTTTTGCACTCCAAGTAGTGCATTCTGTGTGATGTCTATTGCTGATGGGTGTTAGTATATTTAATAAACAAAGGGTACTTAGGAACCCTGAAGGCACTCAGGTTCCAGGTAAGATCAGCAGGACCATTTTCCACTCCATTTGTTTAGGTCCTGCTTTTCCTTCTGCACTCCAAGAAGTGCTAATGTCAGAGAGTGGCAAGGACCATAACATAAAGCAGACCCACCTCAGTCAAACCGATCAAGACTCAGAGAGCACAGTCTCTACCACTCTGTCTGACCCATATGCTCCACTAAGACCGCTTCCTCTGAAATCATTGACATCACTAGGAACCTCGCACATGAACAAAAGCAACGGCCATAGGTTTTGAGATTTGGCCCACACAGCCTCCACATCCCCATGTACTACAGCCCTGGAGCTAGAACTTCTTCTCTCTCTTGGGGACGCGGGCTTGACCCATGAATCACAGGTGCATTATTTTGCCCTTGTTTGGCCCTCTTTGAGAATTGCCCAGCATGAGCATAAAATCAATTGTATGGCACTCTTTCAAATTATTTATTGTTTGACCGTCTATATCATAAAGCTTACCCCATTGATGGACATTTGCCTCTTGCACCCTTATGCTGGAAAACATATGTTAAGAGACGTTGGCCCGCCTTGCAATTATTTTGAGTTGCAACAGATGAGTCTGGGTTATGAGTTGGTCATTAAATTCCGACCCATGCATTAATCCCTGCTTAAGCATAGGTTGGAATTACTAGTTTGGTCTCATTGAACACATTCACTAAATTTGGGCAGATCAATCCTGCTGAATTTTGACAGGTTGAAGCATGCAGTATTTACTGTATCAAGCGTATTTAGGTGCGTTAAACATCAAGATATGCATGTTACTCCCCAGAAACCCGTAATAGGTGCTATTTTATCTCACCCAATAAAAAATAACCCACTGGTATAGTTACTTGCCAAGTGTGCTAATTAGCACCTATACTCGTAATCAGGCCCTTGGTGGGTGCTTAAAACTGGCAGCTTTCCTGCTTGGATCCCATAGACCAGCTTCCCAGTGGAAAATTAACTCAATTGTCTCTATCTTCAGGGTGGAGAAGATTGCGACTTCTATCGTGATCAATAATTTGACATTGGTTAATATCCATTGCCAATCAAAAGTGTCTTTAAGTATTACAACATGCATGCTGTGGCTTGTACAGCTTCAGGATTGTCATCCACATGTCCCACTGGCCCCACAATCTCCTCGGTCTGACCGGTGCATGACCTGGAGCCACCATCCTTTTTGTAAACTTCTTTTCACTTTTTAAGTTTCTGAGAATGAGAAGAAAGAATACCCTAGATTGTAAGAGCTACACCCTCCGAATTTCTACTTTTAATGCCAAGGTCCATGCAACATTCATCTTCAAAGCGGCAGATCATTAACCAAGCAAGATAATAATACCACCTACCCTCTCAACAAACGACAGTACTCGTCATGAGCCTTATGGAACCAAACCAGTAGGTATCTGACGTATTCATGAGCATCCACAGATTCTCTGTGGATGAGTAGTGCTGCATCTCAAAATGTCCCGCAGCATCTTCCAGAGTGTGTTTTAAAAGTTGAGATGCCCCACAGTGGTTTACTAGACATGGATGGCAGGTCCCTACTCAGTTCTGGTGAGAAAGGGCACAAAAGTAGAGCCCTTTGCACTGCCGGTGCGTCACTTTTTATGATGCTCTGGAGCTGCAGAGTGCAGACCCATTTCTAAAAGCCACACAAAGCCACTTTGTTTGGCTTTTCATGGCCTCGTAGGTATGGTGTGAAGGCAAAGCAGCGCAATCGCTGCGTTGCCTTACACTACGTATGGGATGCATTCCATGGGTTTTGCGGTGGATGTGCCCATGCAACACCCATGGGTTTTGGCACATTCCCAGATTACAAGGATCTGTAAACCTAGGAATGCCTCCGCAGAGCAGTAGTAACGAGAAGAAATATGTTTATTTTGCTTTGTTTTTCCTCTTGCTAAGTGTGCTGCACTGTACGCCTCCGCAGGGCAGTAGTAACGAGAAGAAATATGTTTATTTTGCTTTATTTTTTCCTCTTTCTATGTGTGCTGCATTGCGCACCTTCAAGGATTGTTTTTGTGCAGGAAGGTGTCCCTCCCTACACAAAAACAATCCTCCTAACCATCGCTCAAGGGTGCCTGCATTGGCACTAAGCGCAATATTGTGCACTGGCGCTGGCTGAGAATACAGGAATCCACAGTATCACGTATATACGGTGCATTCCTGTCCTTTCAATTTGGCAAAGACTTGCGGTGCTGCTCTGTGCCAAAACATTGTAAATGAGCCTCTTATTCTTCATCCAAGCTACTGTCCCCAGTAACCACAGAAGAGGCCCCTGTCTTGGCTCAGGAGAACAGTCAGATTTGATGGCTGCAGTCGTATTGTGCATTTGTGCATTCGGATGGGGGATCACAACAAAGAGATCGGCATGGCTGTAGCCGCCAGATCTCACTCCAGCACATGGTTCAACGCTTTTTCTGTAGTATATTTATGTATATATATATATATAATGGCGGAGGTGCGGGGTCTAGCACAATAAATATATAGCACCTTTAATTCTGGGTCCGCTGTCGTCTTTTGGATGAATACCTGACGAATTCTACTGCAATAAACCTATTTTGGTTTTACTTACTGCGAGTGCTGGTTTGTAGACCTTGGTTTGGCAGAGGAGCTGAGACTATATGTATATGTATATATAGATATATATTACCTACTGGCGGTCGCCAGTAGGTATATATAGTTAGGATTTTTTCTCTATGGGATTTTTGAAAATTCTATGTCTAATAACTTTGGCGTTTGTGGACGGAATTGGCTGAAAGTTTCAGGAAAATGGCACATTTGGTTTCTGAGCAGCCCTTAAAAATTTGGGGGGGGTTCGTCAAGGGGGGGCCGAGAAAAAAGGGGGGTCCCAAAACATGTTTTTAACATTGAGTTTTCCATAGGGCGGTTGGCCTCACTTTTAGCCCGAACGGCTGAATGGATTTGCACGAAACTTGGCAAAATTGTAGGGACTGGTAGCCCGATGTGCCTTTGCTAGGTCTCAATATATGTGCTCCAGTGGATTTTGAGAAATTAACGTTCAAAAAAAGATATATATCTGTAACAGCGGACCGGGCAGCGCTCCGGTTCGCGGACTTTTCGCGGTACGGAGCTTTGTGAAGCGAAGCTGATTGGTTCTCCGGCGTCTGTGAACATTCCAAACAGTCCGTAGCGGCCGCCATCTTGTCTCTCGGTAGGATCGAGAGACAAGAGGAGGCCAAAGCGAAGGGGCAAATGACCATAAGGGGGCATAGTAGATCCTCGCTGACCCCCTAGGTTTGATGTGGAGGTTTTAAAAGGGCCCCGCGGGGCAAAAAAAAAAATAATAATAATAATCGAACGGCTGAATGGATTTGCACGAAACTTGGTAAAATATTAGGGACTGGTAGCCCGATGTGCCTTTGCTAGGTCTCAATATATGTGCTCCAGTGGATTTTGAGAAATTAACGTTCAAAAAAAGATATATATCTGTAACAGCGCTCCGCTTCGCGTAACGGAGGTTTGCGAAGCTGATTGGTTCTCCGGCGTCTGTAAACATTGCAAACAGTCCGTAGCGGCCGCCATCTTGTCTCTCGGTAGGATCGAGAGACAAGAGGAGGCCAAAGCGAAGGGGCAAATGACCATAAGGGGGCATAGTAGATCCTCCTTGACCTCTTAGGTTTGATGTGGAGGTTTTAAAAGGGCCCCGCGGGGCAAAAAAAAAAATAATAATAATAATCGAACGGCTGAATGGATTTGCACGAAACTTGGCAAAATTGTAGGGACTGGTAGCTCGATGTGCCTTTGCTAGGTCTCAATATATGTGCTTCAGTGGATTTTGAGAAATTAACGTTCAAAAACAAGATATATATCTGTAACAGCGCTCCGCGGAGATAAAATTATATCTGTATTACCTAGCTGTTGCTAACACCAGTTAGCTACGGCTAGTAGGAGATAGCGACCATCTTGGGCCCCACTTTGCATGTGAGTGATATTTATCACTAATGACATGCAAGGTGGGCATGCCAAGATGTTAGCGACTGGAAACAGTCGCTAACATCGCTATCTCCTATTATCAACTTTTGGAAATATTCGCGATAAGCGCGAATATCTCCAAAAGCTAGCACCTGCCCTGAGCAGTTCTTAGCCATGTTATCCAATGGGAGGTGGATAACATGGCTAAGAGCATTAGCTCGGTAATGCATGAATATCGCTGAGTTTTCAGCGATATTCATGCATTGCGGTCGTTTTTTATCGTATTTGCGATAAACCTTGATAATAGCAAGGTTTATCTGCGATAATTTCTGACGATGCTTAGCGGTAAAAAAATCGTTGCTAAGCATCGTTAGGGATAAATATCGCTTAACTTTGGTAATATGCCCCAACGTCTGTTAACGTTCGATTCGAAGGAAATCAGGAAGTGTTGAAAAACATTGTCTGCGCCATCTTGCCTTTTTTCAAATGCCACACTTTTGTCGTGCACGGCAGTCATTTTAGATACCTTGACCAGACCCACTCTGTGCACGCTGTCGATCCTTAGCATGGCTCCCCACCCTCGCAAGCATCTCCCCCAAGCAGTGGTCACCCCCGCTCTCTGTCTTATGCATGGGTAATAAACCACCCCCCATCTGGGCTGCTCTTCCCTGAGAATCACACCCTGTGCCCGCCCGACACCTCCCTTTCGCCCTATTCACTACCGCACCCTCTGACACTCCTTTTCCTCTGTGTCCGATTGTCCAGGCCGGTCCCAGGGTATCAGCTAGCCCTGCAGATGTAGTTTATGGCCCCAGCTGTAAAGAATCACCCCTCTTCATGGGTGACGTTAATTCGAACTTTCAATAGTACAGTAATCAATAACACATCAGAACTTAATATCAATAGGGATGTCGAAATATTCAATCAATTCTCGTCCCCGCCCGCCATGTGCTTCAAAACTGCATACGTATCTCGTGATTTCAAGGTTCTGCAACCAGTACACAACAAGGAGTTACGAGTCCCATTTATTCCGGCGCCATTTTGGGCGAGGACGGGCAGGTCCAGGATATAGTCAAAATGTCTCTACCAACCATCGACTATGATGATGTTCATATGCTGTATTTATTAGAGTAACACTCATCTGTCCACATGAAATTAATTTGCCACAATCTAAACATGTCATTTTAATCTTTCCAAAGTTCTTCTAAATATTTGGGACCGTTTCCCTTGCCTCTGATGCTGTCAGTGCCACTTCTTTGATGAATGTACTAGCAGGTCAGGGGTTCTCCTCCAAATCTCTCTTTTATGCAGCACTATAATTAATTGGTGCCACCTCTCCATATGACGATGCATGGTATAGTTACCATAACTATATTTTTTTTCGGTTCCTCTGGAGAGTTCATCGTGGCAGATGAAGCGTGTAACGTACCGGGCATTTACCTTTTTTTGCATGTACAGGAAAGGAAAAAAAAATCGAGCGTCCGAGTTCTAAGGTGTCCCAGGGCCATTTTAGTGGACCAGGCCCAAATCCAAAGAACAGGCCGCCATTTTGAGAGTCCTGTTGCAGCCGCCTGTCGCTGTAGCATCAAGAGCAGCCGAAACTCAGCTGAATGGCAACTGAAACGGTAAAGGGGCGCCCCACTACAGCAGACGAGCCTCCACCTAGGAAGGCCTGTTCACGCCGCCTCCCCCCCCCCCCTTCGGGCACCCCACGCCGTTATTCGGAGCAGTATTGTAGGATGGCCACACCAGTGCGGCAACTTGCTAGACATCACCTCGGTGGTAACCGAATCTCAGCGCCTTGTGGTGTCTTCTATTCAGAAAAAATTGTTATGCTGCCTTCGACCTATTCGCCGCAAGTGCGCACGCAACTCAGCTGCATAGCTTGCTAGACACCACCTCGGTGCTAACCGAATCTCAGCGCCTTGTGGTCTCTTCTATTCCAAAAATATTGTTGCGCTGCCTTTGGCCCCATTCGCACATCGGTCCGCTACTGCCGCCATCTCACAGGCCAACGGGGCGCCCCACGCCGACTTTCAGCATTGTAGGATGGCCACACCAGTGCACCTTACTAGACACCACCTCGGTGCCATCCGGATCTTGGAATCTCAGCGCCTTGTGGTGTCTTCTATTCAGAAAATATTGTTGCGCTGCCTTTGGCCCCATTCGCACATCGGTCCGCTACTGACGCCATCTCACAGGCTAATGGAGCGCCCCACGCCGAGTTTCAGCATTGTAGGATGGCCACACCAGTACAGCAACTTGCTAAACATCACCTCGGTGCCATCCGGATCTTGGCATCTCAGCGCCTTGTGGTGTCTTCTAGTCAGAAAATATTGTTGCGCTGCCTTTGGCCCCATTCGCACATCGGTCCGCTACTGACACCATCTCACAGGCCAACAGGGCGCCCCACACCGACTTTTACCATTGTAGGATGGCCACACCAGTGCCACAACTTGCTAGACACCACCTCGGTGCCATCCGGATCTTGGCATCTCAGCGCCTTGTGGTGTCTTCTATTCAGAAAATATTCTTGCGCTACCTTTGCCCCATTCACACATCGGTCCGCTACTGACGCCATCTCACAGGCTAATGGGGCGCCCCACGCCGAGTTTCAGCATTGTAGGATGACCACACCAGTACAGCAACGTGCTAGACATCACCTCGGTGCCATCAGGATCTCGGCGCCCCACTGCAGATGAAGTGCCTCTCAACTATGAAACCACCACGGTGACATCCGGATCTTGGCGCCTTGTGCTGGTTCCGGCCTATTCACACATCGGTCCGCTACTGATGCCATCTCACAGGCCAACGGGGCGCCCCACGCCGACTTTCAACATTGTAGGATGGCCACACCAGTGCGGCAACTTACTAGACACCACCTCGGTGCCATCCGGATCTTGGCGCATTGTGCTGCCTTCGGCCTATTCGCACATCGGTCCGCTACTGTCGCAAACTCACAGGCCAACGGGGCGCCCCACGCCGACTTTCAGCATTGTAGGATGGCCACACCAGTGCTGCAACTTGCTGGACACCACCTCGGTGCCATCCGGATCTTGGCGCGTTGTGTTGCCTTCGGCCTATTCGCACATCGGTCCGCTACTGATGCCGCCTCACGTGCCAACGTATTTTCTCCGCATTTTATACCCTATGCCGCATAACAGGTCATGTGACTTGTTTATAAAACTTTTCATTGGTTCATTTTACTTTTGGTTTCCTAATGATGGAAGGCTTGATCATATGACCTAAAAACAACACTTTTCATTGGATGAAAACTTTTTTTTTTCCCAAACGATGAAAGCCCCACCTTGTTTCTGGATGTTTCAGACTGAAGCTGGCGTCAGCATGAGAGCACCACCATCTCGTAGCTCCGTCGTGGTCATTCCGCGACCAATCATGGCAGCCGCTCTTTATCGTTATTTTGGGCGGGGTGGGTGGCGGAGCCGAGCTGTTTTGCAGCCATCATTGTGTGGAGTTCAGTTCATCTCACTAATTTTGTATTTGTCATGAGGGGTTGTTCCTAATGTTTCTATTTTAGCGAGGTCAAAAAGAGATCCCATTAGTGGCCTACTGATTTTGCTCGATTCCTTTTCTTTTTTTTTTACACGATTTTTCGTTATCTGCAAAGACTAAACAGAGTATTGCGACTCTGTGTTTGTTTGTAAATAGAGAATGAACCAAAGAGAACCAATTCTAAAACAGTAAATACTTGGATAACAATCAATCAAATGGAGAGAGAAGCAGGCACGACGTATTACAACGGGGGCAAAGGCCTGCGTTAACTACCCTTCACTATGTGCAAAGAGAGAGTACTCCTAATAGAAATGAGGGGGGGGGCACCATTCAAAGCAGATCAGTGTGCATAAACACGAAAATGTTTTCACTTACCACGTACTTGACATTCGACAGCTTATGATATTTGCTATTAAAAAACCATTGAAATTCACTGAAAAAACCATAGGTTATAGACCATATATAGTTAGGAATTAGCATTTACAAAACCTTCAAAATTCACTGAAAAAACCATAGGTTATAGACCATATATAGTTAGGAATTAGCATTTAAAAAACCTTATTTTACTCACACAAAACCATTGAAATTCCATATATAGTTAGTTGCACTAACTATATATCGCGCACCCGCAATCCACTGCTGATGATGTCACATATTACATCATTCATGACATGGTCAGTGACATCACTGATGACATCACTGATGACATCTCAAATGACATCACTGATGACATCACTGATGACATCTCAAATGACATCACTGATAACATCTCAAATGACATCACTGATGACATCTCAAATGACATCACTGATGACATCACTGATGACATCTCATTTGACATCAATGACCACATCACTGATGATATCATTCATGTGACAATACAATGCATCTCCTCACACTTTAATATAACCTCTGTTACACCCAGTGTTAAATACAGAGTATAATTTTTGAAACCATTGACACACCAATACTAGTTACTACATACGCACTCAGTGATTCCTATGTTTACACACACATTCACTCATTTACCCATACAATCATTCATACATACAATCACTCATCTTTACAACACTATCATATGCACTCATACACCTATACAGACTCTCACACTCTGTCACTCATCCATGGAGTTACTCACACACCTAGTCAGTCCTGTAAATAATCAATCACACTTCCATTTTCTAATCTATACAGTTAAACATAGAGCACCTTACATTTTGAAACATATACTAACACATACTTACTCTCTTATACAATCATTGATACAAGTACACATTGATCTGCACAGAGTCACACACCTCCCAGCCAGCCACACACACACTCAGTCTCCCATACAAATACTTGGGCAATCAATCAATAACCCATATAGTTACTCATATAGCTACTGACCAACACATGCAGCAGTTTACAGAACAACAGACATAATGATGCACAAATTAAGACAGTTTAGTCACTAACCCATGCACTCAGTGAGACACATTTAATCACTCACTCATACAGTCAGTCACGCACCTACTAAATCCTTCATCCAGACACTTCTACATCTACTCATTCTTCAATATGTAAAACATATTTAAACTTTACAGAAACACACAGTCACTGGATGATGTCATCAGTGATGTCATTTGAGATGTCATCAGTGATGTCATCAGTGATGTCACTGACCATGTCATGAATGATGTAATATGTGACATCATCAGCAGTGGATTGCGGGTGCGCGATATATAGTTAGTGCAACTAACTATATATGGAATTTCAATGGTTTTGTGTGAGTAAAATAAGGTTTTTTAAATGCTAATTCCTAACTATATATGGTCTATAACCTATGGTTTTTTCAGTGAATTTTCAAGGTTTTGTAAATGCTAATTCCTAACTATATATGGTCTATAACCTATGGTTTTTTCAGTGAATATATATATATATATATATATTTTTTTTTTCCACTCAAAAAAACATAGGTTTCAGTCACGTTATAGTTAGGAATCAGCATTTAAAAAACCTTAGAAATTCACTGAAAAAACTATAGGTTTCACACATGTTATAGTTAGCTGGACCTTTCACTCATAAAAAACCATTGAAATTCCCCTGTTATAGTTAGTTAAGCTAACTATAACTCGCGCGCCCGCAATGCATTGCTGATGACGTCACATATTACATCGCTCATGACATGGTCAGTGACATCACTCATGACATCACTGATGACATCTCAAATGACATCACTGGTGACATCACTGATGGCATCATCCAGTGAATGTGTGTCTTTCTGAAAAATAAATATTTTTTATATATGTCTATGTAAAGGTCAATGGAAGAATAAATGGGTAAATAAGTGTCTAAATGGATGTTTTTTTGTAAACTTGATTGTATAACTGACTTATTAAGTGTATCTTAGTGAATACATGTATTAACGAGTAATGTTTAAATATTTAAATATCTGTATCAGTGTCTCACTTTGTGTATAAGTGGATGCATGGGTTGGTGAGTAGCTACATGAGTGTGTATATGGGTTATTAGTTTTTTTTTGAGTATCAGTATGAGTGTCTGTATGGTTCGGTGGGGGATATTACTTAGCGTATAGATGCATGAATGAGTGACTCACTGTTTGTATGTGTTTTGAAGACAGCATGTGTGCATGACTGCATGGGTGGATGAGTGTGTGTATGGGTGTTTTAGTGAGTGAATGACTGTCTCAATAGTGTCTTTATGAGTAACTACATGAAATGAAATGAAATGAAAATGGGTTTTCTAAAGCGCAGATAGTTGCCCGGGGGCGTCCTAGCGCTAATTGCTAACAAATGATCTCAGTGGGACTTAAGTTCAGAAAGAAAAAAACACACTATTTATTGAACAAAAAAGTCTTCAGTTGCTTCCTAAAAGAGGTAAGGTCAGAGTTGGACCTTAAATAAAAAGGCAAGCTGTTCCACAACTTGGCTGCATTTAGAGAAAAGGACCGACCACCTGATCTGGACCGTTTGATCTTTGGCACAGCAGCAAGTAGAGCGTTAGTGGACCTTAGCTGTCTGCTGGGTAAGTAGGGAGTAATTAAAGGGCGACTGATTAATGGGCCGGTTTCCCAAAAAGATTGGTGGGCAAGACAGAGAGATTTGAAACTGATCCTGTCCTTCACCGGAAGCCAGTGTAGTCTTGTCAGTCCAGCTTTTACAGAGGTCCTCCGAGGGATTTGAAGCAATGTCCGAGCCGCACAGTTTTGAATTACTTGTAGCTTTTTTAATGTAGAATCTGGAGCTCCAAGATAGAGCGCATTTCCAAAATCCAACCTCGAGAGGATGAGTCCTTGGACCACAATTTGTCTTGCCTCAAAAGGTAACAACGGAAGGATCTTATTCAACGTTCTAATGAGGCCAAAACATGTTGCAGATAGCACGACAGCCTGGTGGTCGAATGTCAGAGACTTGTCCAGCCAGACACCCAGGCTCTTGATAACATCCTTGGGGACTGGGGGGGTGCCTAGGCAGGCTGGCCAGATCTGGTCAATTGTAGGTGGAGCTAGATGTCCCAACATCATGACCTCTGTCTTGTCCCCATTAAGTTTGAGTTTAAAACATATGTTTTAAACTAGTATATGTGAGTATTGATGTATATAAGTGAGTATATGTGAGAGTGAGAATTTAAAAGAGTTCCCGTATAAATAAGTATGTGTTTCTATAAGTATTCTTTACGAGAGTATGTGTACATTTCTGTAGAAGTAAGTGTAGTGATGTGTGCGTATAGCTGTATATGCAAGTAAATGGATGTTTGATAGTTTATTTGCATGTGTGAGAATCTGTGTGAGCAACTCTATGGATGTGTATCGGTGTGTAACAGGATGTATAGGTGTATGAGTACATATGATAAGTGAGTACATGTATGAGTGACTATATAGAACTGTTGGTGAATGAGTGGATGTGTATGTAGATGTTGGAATTACTGAATAGGTTGTTGTAACTGGTATTTGTATCTCCATTTTTTTGAAAATGTTAGTTTCTATTTTTGAATGTGTGTATCAAAGGTAATATTAGGATGAGAGGAGGTCTGCCACTCTTTCACAAGGATGGTCATCAGTGTTGTCATTTGAGATGTCATTAGTGATGTCATGAATGATGTCACTGACCATGTCATGAGTGATGTAATATGTGACGTCATCAGCAATGCATTGCAGGCGCGCGAGTTATGGTAAGCTGAACTAACTATAACAGGGGAATTTCAATGGTTTTGTATGAGTAAATGTAAATGTAAATGTTTTGAGCTTGTAAAGCGCACTGCTACCCGTCCATAGGTCTCCTGGCGCTGTATGTAAATGTAAATGTAAATGTAAATGTAAATGTAAATGTGCTGGACTTGTAAAGCGCACAGCCGCCCGTAAGCGTCCCGGCGCTTGCTTAGGGAACCCGTCCTGGTATTCCCCTGTGAGAAACCCCGGCAGGGTGTCCACAAGGTGAAAGCCAGGCATCCCGCCGCGAGGGGCCGTAGTGGAGATTAAGCAAGCTATTGCCCAGAGTCGCAGAGTGTGACCCCGTGAGTTGAGCAGGCACCAGAGCGAGAATTGTCCGTGGAATTTTGAGCCCGAGACCCGCTGAGGCAGGGAATCGAACTCTGGTCCACGGTCGATCTCAGCTTCCGGGTCTGCCGCCTCTAACCACTGAGCCACGCTTCTTCACTATATGTATAACTCTGGGGAACCCGTCCTGGCTTTCCCTGTGGGATGGTCCCTTGCTGGGAGTCCCCAAGGTGGAGCCAGGCATCCCCGGAATTGGTGGGGCTGTTGTGGAGATTAGGCAAGCTAATGCCCAGAGTTGCCGAGTGGAACCCCTGATTAGAGTAAGCACCGAAGCAAGAATTATCGAGTCTGCTGACCAAAGTCCACAACCCTGCCGCGTTGGGAATTGAACCCTGGTCCCGGGCCGATTTCTGCTCTCGGGCCTGCCGCCTCTAACCAGTGAGCCACACTACTCCACCACTGAGTGAAATGTCCAGCTAACTATAAAATGTGTGAAACCTATGGTTTTTTCAGTGAATTTCTAAGGTTTTTTAAATGCTAATTCCTAACTATAACGTGACTGAAAGCTATGTTTTTTTTCAGTGAATTTCTAAGGTTTATTAAATGCTAATTCCTAACTATAACGTGGCTGAAACCTATGGCTTTTTCAGTGAATTTCAAAGGTTTTGTAAATAATATTTTTTAAATGTATGAATTGTTATTTTTTTAACTGATTTACTACATTGTTTTAAAGCATTTATTTTTAAATATTTTATTTTTTAAATTACATTACATATTTTTTAATATAAATTGATTTTTTTTTTTTAAATATTGAAATTGTAATATTTATTTTTTAAATGTTATATTTTTTTACTTTATATATATTTTATATAGCAGGCAATGATATCCTATGGAAGGAAATTCAAGTTACTGGTAAGTACGGTTAAAATTACTTTTCAGGAACAGTAGTGACCTGAAAGATGCAGCACTGAGGTCTCTCTTGATAACAGGTGAGTATATCGGAATTCGCAGTTTGGCTGATTTTAGAGGAATTTTTTTAAGTTCCAAAACCCCATACTTTGAAGAATTTCCAAGTGAAACCAGTCAATGTTAGCCTATGGAAGGAAATTCAGGTTACTGTAAGTATGGTTAGAATTACTTTTCAGGATCAGTAGTGGGCTGAAAGATGCAGCACTGAGGTCTCTCCTGATAACAGGTGAGTAAATCGGAATTCGTAGTTCGGCTGATTTTTGAGGAATTTTTTAATGTTCCAAAACTCCACACTTAGAAAAATTTCCGAGTGAAACCAGTCAATGTTAGCCTATGGAAGGAAATTCAAGTTACTGTAAGTATGGTTAGAATTACTTTTCAGGATCAGTAGTGGGCTGAAAGATGCAGCACTGAGGTCTCTCCTGATAACAGGCGCATTTTAGGTTGGGGAATTAATTCCTCTTCAATCCTGAGGTCCCCTGTGAGCCAACTAGCCCACCAGGTACCTCCAGTATGCGCCAGAGAGCTGCGTTGCAGAGAGGTGTTCAGAGGGCACGCCCCCTTTTTACAACACTCTGCAACGCAGCTCCATGGCGCTTACTGGAGGTACCTATTGGTCTAGTTGGTCCCTAGGGGACCTCTGGATTGAAGAGGAATTAATTCCCCAACTTAAAATGCGCCACAAGGCATGTTTGTACACATATCACCTCATGCCCCACCCCCTACCTTCACCACTGTGCAAACGCGCTCTGTTGCGCATTCTAAGTTGGGGTTTAAGTCCCCTTGCACACTGGGGGTCCATGGGGGCCAACTAACCCACCAGGAACCTTCAGTACACGCCAGGGGGCTGCGTTGCAGAGAGGTGTAATGAGGCCATGCCCCTTTTTACACCTCTCTGCAATGCAGCCCCTTGGCGCGTTTGCAGAGGGGGAACTAATTACTCTTGCATACTGGGCGTCCCTGGGGGCAAACTAGCCCACCGGGAACCTCCAGTATGCGCCAGGGGGCTGCGTTGTAGAGAGGTGTAATGAGGCCACTCCCCTTTTTACACCTCTCTGCAATGCAGCCCCCTGGCGCGTTTGCAGACGGGGAACTAATTCTTCTTGCATACTGGGCGTCCTTGGGGGCCAACTAGCCCCCCAGGAACCTCCAGTATGTGCCAGGGGGCTGCGTTGCAGAGAGGTGTAATGAGGCCACGCCCCTTTTTACACCTCTTTACAACGCAGCCCCCTGGTGCGTTTGCAGAGGAGGAACTAATTCCCCTTGCATACTGGGGGTCCCTGGGGGCCAACTAGCTGACCAGGAATCTCCAGTATGCGCCAGGGGGCTGCGTAGCAGAGAGGTGTTCTGAGGCCATGCCCCTTTTTACACCTCTCTGCAATGCAGCCCCCTGGCGCATACTGGAGGTTCCTGGTGGGCTAGTTGGCCCCCAGGGACCCCCGTATGCATGGGGAATTAGTTCCCCCTCTGCAAACGCACCATGGGGCACGTTTGCAGAGAGGTGCAGGGAGGGAGCGTGGCCTCCTCCCGATCCCGTTTTTTTTCTTTACTTTTAAGAAGGGGGGCTATGTAGCCCCCCTTCTTTTTTTTTTTTTTTGCCCTGGGGACCCCATCCCCCAGGGCCTGCCTCCAATTTTTATTTAGGGCCTGCCTCCAATTTTTATTTAAAAAAAAAATCGTGAAGGGGGTCGCGTGGCCCCCCTCCCACAGCCATGCTCCGCCCCGGGGACCCCATCCCCCGGGGCATGGGCCTTTTTTGTATTTTTTTTTTTTTAATTAGGTGGGGGCTGCTTTGCCCCCCTTCTGTGGCCACTTGTAGCCCCGGGGACTCCATAACCCAGGGCTGGCCCACTCCGTTGGGGACCATGGGGGGGTCCCCAAGCACCCCACGGTCCCTGCCGGCTACCCGCATCCTGCGGGAGCCGGCATTGCTTTTCTGCATGGGGAGCAGCTAACATGCTGCTCCCCATGCAGAAAAGCAATCCGCTTTGGTTTTTGAAAGAGAGAGCAGATTTCCTGCTCTCTCTTTCAAAAACCAAAGCATTTTGCTATGGTAGGACGGGAGCCGCGAGGCTCCCGCCCTACCATAGCAAACAGCAGTGTCCCGGGGGTAGGCACCCCGGGACACTGCAGGAGCCGGCCCTGGGTGGTGGCGGTCCCCAGGGCCATCAAGGGCTCCAGGAGGGGGCCGCGTGGCCCCCCTCCCACCTGTTAAAAGCCCCGGGGGAGGTAGTCCCCAGGACTGGGGAGTCCGTCATGGACCCCCCAATTTAAATATTAGTGCCCGGGGAGGTGGCGGTCCCAGGGGCGTGTGGGGGATTTGAGCCCCCCACACACGTTTAAAAAAAAATGATAATAAAAAGGAAGCCCCGGGGGGTGGCGGTCCCTGGGGCTGTGGGGAGCCGTGAGCCCCCCCGCATGCTTCAAAATAAAGCCCCAGGGGTGGCGGTCCCCGGGGCTGTGGGGGGGGCGAGTTTCCCCCCGCAGTCATTTGGTCCCCCCGGGCCTAATTAGAAATAAAAACAGACCAGGTTTTTTTTTTCCACAGGGTACGCGTACATACATGTATTCCCCAGTTTTTTGTTTTTTTTAAAAAGAACATTTTTGGGGCCTTGGGGGTCCTTGTGGGACCCCCTGAGCAGGCCTAGGGGGTAAGGGTGCTTCTACCCTGCCCCTTTTCCGTGTTTTTCGCGTTTCATTTGCTGCTTTCCTGTGCCTCGGTTCTACAAGATAGCTGCCAACACTTCCTGGTTTGGAGTGTTGACAGACAATTAGCATAAAGCTCGTGCTCGGGAATTACACGTACTGTACGCGTACGGTACTTCGTCTATAGATATATCTATGACTTTAATTTTGAATTTCTAAGGAACTACTGAACAGATTTACAACATTTAACAAAATGCGTAATCTGCGAGCCGAACTCTACCTTTTTGCCAAATTTGGTGTAATTCTGTTCAGCAGTTCGGGCTGTAGCCTCACTTAAAGAACCCTATGGAAAATTGCATGGAGAAAACACGTTTTGGGACCCCCCTATTTTCTCGGCCCCCGCTTCATGAATCAGCCCGAAACTTTCAGGGAAGGGGCGGAGCGGAGCAGGCCATTTTCTTGGAGAATTTCGCGAAGATTCGGTGACCGGCGCCAAAGTTATTCCAAATAGAATGTTGCGGATATCCTATGGAAACTAGGTCCTAACTATAACTACCTACTATATATGTGTGAAATTTACAGTTTGAATTTTTATATCAAACTATTTTGTACTTAAGAACTTAGATTTAAATACACTAGGAGACTGTATTTATTTCCTTTATCAAAAGTAAATATAATACTGGGGAGGGGAAGCTGTTATTCTCGCTTCCCTTACTAAGGACCCTCCATTCTAGTTAATTGATAAAAGTGCATTAAAAAAACTACATTTCCATTAGGGGTTCCATTAGGAAAGTGGTCTTTAAAAGAAGCAGCAAGAAACTGTAAAAGAAGAATTCCTCTCACATGATGGATTTTTCTTTGAATTTAAGGAAGTCTCCATTTTTCCCAAAAAGCATTTTATTGCACTCTATAATGATTGACATGTGATATCATTAACACACATTCTATTCAGAAACGAGTCAATTGTCATGCAGAGGTAGTTCATTCACATGGCATAAAAGTGGGTCATGGGCCCCACTGCAAGGAAGGAACTGCCCTATGGCTGCTGTTGCACTGCAAATTACATGTGTAATCATTGTTGAGTGGACCCCTGCGGCCACTGGGGTCCAGTGCCACTGCACCTGCTGCACCAATGGAACCTTCACCCATATTGCCAAGCCGGATTTAGGGAGCCTCTTAGGGGAGCTTTCTTGTAACCAATCCTGTTTAGAACTAGTGCCTGAATTACTAGCTTTAGGTCCTTCTTTGCTATGAAAGTTTCATTTTTTCTAATCATCTTCAAATGATATATGGATTATGAAATACAGTCAGAGAGACGAGAAAAGAGTAGGAAATTATTTAAGTAGATTTCATGCAGCAACATAACGTGGGCATTCCTGTCCTTTCCTTGCACTGGTGCCCTTTTGGCTAACGCAGCAAAGTGTGGTGGTGTTGTTAGCAGGATTGGTTTTGTGCAGGATGGGAACCTTCCTGCATAAAACAATCCCCTGAGGCATTTCCTCTTTCTATGTGAGCTGCAGAATGAAGCACACACAGAACGTTGAAGTAATGAAGATATTTCTTCTGGTTACACTTCCCCAGGGAAGGTGTCGCATTTTGAAGCACTCCCAGGTCTACCAGTGTTGGGAAATATGAGAACATGCCAAAATCCATGCATGGATGCATATGAACACCCTCGCTCCACCAATGGAACTCCTCCCTGGGGCAGAGTAACGCAACACAGCAATTTGCACTGTGTTGCAGTACTCTAGATTTATGAATGGCCACACAAGGTGTCCTTGCGTGGCTTGATAAATTTAACTTAAGAGTTGTGTCGCTTGCTCCCCGTTGCGTGTCGCAAGGGGACGCAACTACTTGATAAATAATTATAGTCCTTAATTCTCACTACATAGTGCACTTGCACGTGCACACATTCAAAACATAAATAGAGCATTTTCTAGCTAACCGTAAAGAAACCAATACACAACTAAAAGAGAGGGAAGAGAGAAAGGACATAAGAAAACAATGTGGAAAAACATGCCCAGGGTAATAAAGCAATGAATATAAGTAGAAACATAAAAGGGACATTACCACAGATTTTCACCAAATTAGGTTTGAGGTGCCCTGGAAAGGTTGTGTGCAGCCCCAAAAGAAGGCAGTCTATGAGATCCTGCCTAAACTGTAGTGGCAGAGCAGTGTGAGGCCATACATGGGAGAAGCAGGCAGCACATTACTTCAAGATCGAGGTGCATAAGTAGTGAGAGAAGTATGCAGGCGCAGGCCCGGGGTAGCGGGTAGTACAGTGGATCATGAATGAGGGGTAAACATTGTTTACAACGATGTTTACACATCGCATGCCATTACAACACTGTCATTACAACAACTGTATTGTTACATTGCATGCCATTACAATGCAAGCCGTTACAACGATGTTTACACATCGCATGCCATTACAACACATTCATTACAACAACTGTGTTGTTACATTGCATGCCATTACAATGCAAGCCATTACAACGACTTGCTGTAGGGGGCAGAAGGTGTTGGATTTTAAATCCAATACCTTCCCTACTGTTGCACAGTCTGGAGTTGGAATAGTAATTATACTATCCCAACATCAAGCGCCACCCTACCGCAAGTCGTTGTAATGACTTGCGTTGTAATGGTCTGCAATGTAACAATGTGGTCGTTGTAATGACCACGTTGTAATGGTTTGTGTTCTAAACGCATGCAGTGCAACGTGGCCTATTCTGAGTGAGGTGCACTGGGAAAGAGGCATCCATGCACAGCTTTGGAACACCCAGTGCACTAGTGTCACAAGAGACAGACAGATGCATGCATTGATCCTGAAGGACAAAGGGCCCCATTTATGAAAAGTGACGCATCACCAACAGCGATGCAACACTGTTCATAGCACATCCTTGCGACACCATGAATGCGCCATATTTACATTACGGAGCTCCATTGTGCATGGACTTAACAGATGTGTCAGAAACCCTGACGTATATCTGTTGGCGCAATAATGACACATTGCAGGAGTGTATCGGATAAGTGACGTAAATCCAGCAATGTGTAATTACACATGGGCAAGTCCCATGTTAAAGGACCTGCGTCAGTCAGTAAGGATTATGACAGAGTCAAGTCATAGGAGTGGCACAGTGACATCTCTTAAATTTCACTGCGCTATTTCTGTGAGGCTTTTTTACTGGGGAACGCTCATCCTGCATACATTATAGCTGACCAGGCCTTTACAAAGTTACGCATCTGCCTAGATGCATCAATTTGTACATAGTGCGCAGAGAGGTGCATTGATTACGCCATTGCAGCATCACTGAATAGTGACGCAACTGTGGCGGAAGGCCTTCATAAATGAGGCCCAAAAAGTGCATGCAAAAGTGTCACAAGACAAAAGGTGCACGTACTACTGTCATGACAGACAGATGCATGCATGGATGTCCTGAAGGGCAATAGGTGCATGCACTAATATCACAAGAGACAGACAGAAGTGTACACTCATGCCCTGAGGGACAAAAGTCCCTGTATTAATGTCGCAAAAGACAGGGTGTACTGAGGAACAAAAGGTTCTTGCACTAGTGTCTCAAGAGACTGACTGATGAGTGCACTGATGCCCTGAGGGAAAATACGTGCACCCACTAGTGTAACAAGCGACAGACTGATGCGTGCACTGATGCCCTGCTGAAAAAAGGTGCATGCACTAGTGTTACCAGAGACAGACTGGTGCGTGCACTGATGATCCGAAAGGTGGATGGTGCATGCACTAGTGTTACAAGAGACAGACTGGTGCGTGCACTGATGTTCTGTAGGGCGGATGGTGCATGCTTAAGTCTCACAGAAATATACGTGCACGGATGCCGTGAGGGATACAGGTTGCACCCACTAGTATCACAGAATAAAGACAAGTTTGTGCACTGATATTTCAAAAAGGAACCTGCTGGGGTGAGGGAGATATGCAGAGAGGATGGACGGTAGTGTTTTTTGGAATATGCAGTTGTTTCCTCGGAAATAATGATCATGAGAAACAGATGGTTAAAGAAAATATTTTTTGACTAGCTGAAAAATATACAAAAATGTAAATGTTAGTCTTGATCAAGGAACATTTAGCTGGCATTTTAATGTATGTCACTATGCAACAGTTTCCCAGAGAACAACTTTGAGCTTAGCCTTTGATATTTAAATGGTAAAAATTAAATACTAGATCGGCTGGGCAGACGCCTAAAGCAGAATGTGAAAGCACCAAAAATATTTGTGCCAGTGCAGAGCAGACTGAGCCCTCTTCCCACCTGGGCCCCGGTGCACTGCACCAGATGCACCACTGGTATCTTTGCCCCTGGTTCATTCACAGGACTGTGGAGGGATAGCTCTAACAGGAGCTCCCAGCTGCTCCTCAGAGGGGCTGGAACTCCAGCCTTTTGTACATCTCAGAAGGCCCTGAAGTAGTTCCTCTCCCTCTGAGTGACCAAAGGCAGCCACAGTAAACAGTGCATGTGTAGTGATGAGCAGCTCACCAACAGAGGCAGAGGTGGCGGCTGCAACCAGATGGGTGGGTGTGGTGGGGGATTAAGAAAAAAAAAATACTTACCTTGGAAACGCAGCCCGACGCCTCGACTCTCTGTCCTCGTCCTTCTTCCTGTCTTAAGTCCAGCCGGCAGCAGAAAGCACCAGGACACACAGGCTTCCCTGACCCAATCACAACCCTGCAAGGCAGCGTTGTGATTGGTCTGAGCGCCTTGGTTGAAAGGAACAACCCTCTAGCATATGGTTGTAACCATACCTAGTGTCGAGCCCTGGACACAGGGCACTAGGACCCTGAACGAGGAGCGTTGGGAGGAGGCAGTAAACGGACACGAGTTCTGGTCAACAGGCACACACAGACATACACACAGGAAGTGACCAAGGAGCAGGACGTGGAAGGACAAGCTGTAATGAAACATCATAAAGCTACCTGATTGAAATCCTTGGTCTCTGTCGTGATTGGGGCTTGCAGACGCGACAAAGGTGGGATCAAAGCACACGTGTGTCCGGTGCCCGGTGCCGTTGGAAAAGCGAAGCCAGGAGCCCAGCCTGGTTCGTATGAGCAAAAGGAAGTCGCGGCGCGGGAGCCCCCCCCGGCCGCAACAAGACCAGTGGAGGAGGAGAAGCGAAGGTCGCCTGGCGGCACCGCAAAGCGGTAAGGAGCCCCAGAGATCGTGGAATGCAAACAGTGAGCGCGAGGAACTGAAAGAACTCTCTCGTACGAGCTCTCGTGAGAGTATGATCGGCCATCATGGAGGCGGGCTGGCCAGCCAATCAGCGCCGCGGAAGAGCGGGCGGCCATTTTGAGACCAGGTGAAGTCCGGATTGGCCCCAAAATCGCGTGAGATTTCGGCGGCCATTTTGACGAAAGGCAATTTGACCAATAGGAGGCTGGAGAAGCTACGGCGGCCATCTTATGGAAAGGAAATAACGAAAAAAAAAGCAAAAAGAATGCCAATGAGAGCACAAAAGAAAGGAAAGCACAAGCAAATGCAAGGGAAAGCAAGAAGAAACTAAGTAAGGAAAGGAAAGAGGAAACAGAGATGGATACAGCCAACAAATAAAAAAGAGAAATAAATAAGGAGAAAAACGAGTACAAGTACCAATAAGAGCATGGAAAAAAGCACAAGCAAATGCAAGAGAAAGCAAGAAGAAACTAAGTAAGGAAAGGAAAGAGGAAACAAAGGTGGAAATATCAAAACAGAAAACAATGTTAGTTAAAAAGAAGGAAACAATAGAGAACAAGAGGGCAACAAGCAAGTAGTATCTGAGGAAGGATTGAAGAGGATCTGCAGGCCCAAAGATGAATGAACAAAGGAGTGAGAAACAGAGCGCCCAATACCGCAGACTTCTCCCATTCAACCTATCAGAACCGCAAGTAGGGATCAGATGGGAGCGATGGATTAAACAATTCGAGTGGTACATGCATCCCACGGATGTAACGGAGGCCAAACAAATGGATCTGTTTCTAAATCTGGTAGGCGATGAGGTGTTCTTTGGAAATATTTTCTCTAAAAAAGGGATGCGACCAGATCGCAGCAAAGTGGGCACGCTAGAAAAAGCAAAACATCCAAGCGGACTTGCTAGCTACTGCGCAAGATACATAAAAGACTTTGCCACAGTGAGCACACCACTGAGGGAACTGACCAAACAAGGCCAGACTTTCATGTGGACAGAAGACTGCAACAAAGCAATTGAAGCAATCAGACAAGCAGTGATAGCAGTAGACCACCTTGCATACTTTGATCTCTTACTGTGCACAGAATTGATGGTGGACGCCAGCCCGGTGGGGTTGGGAGCAATACTGGCACAACACAAGCAAGGCAAAGACTCACTAAGGTGTATAGTAGCCTACGGAAGCAAGGCCTGTCCGACATTGAGTGGGCATACTCTCAGCCGGAGAAAGAGAGTCTGGCAGTGGTATGGGCATGTGAGCACTATCACATGTTCATATATGGGAAACCATTCACCATCATAACGGATCACCAGGCACTGGTAACGATCTATGGAAACCCTAATGCGAAAATACCGCCCCGAATAGAGAGGTGGGGAATAAGACTCATGGACTATAACTTCAAGATCATACACAAACCAGGAAAAGAGCACAACCGGGCAGACTACATGTCAAGGCACCCTCTACCGCACACACCTGAGGCAACATCAATTGCGGAGGAATACCTGAACTTTGTACTAAAACATAATTCTCCGGCATCGATCAAGATGGAAGAATTGCAACAAGAAACAGAGCGGGATCCAACAATGCAAGCGATCAAAACGGTGACAAGATAACAGAGGTGGAGGCATGTCAATAACAACAGCATCATGGAAAAAGGCGTGATCAAAGAAGAAATGTTGGCATTCAAAAAGATACATGAAGAGCTCTCAGAGACCAATAAGGGAATAATGATGAGAGGAACGAAAATGGTAATGCCAGGAGCGCTGAGAAGACATACGTGGATTTAGCGCACGAATCGCATAGAGGAATGGTAGCAACAAAGAAAATGCTACGGGAAAAGGTCTGGTTCCCGGGATTAGACAACATGGTAGAAGACGCAGTCGCACACTGCCATGTCTGTCAAGTGACAGGACAGCCGACGAAACCGGAACCACTACAGAACTCCCGAAGGCAGTGTGGACCGAGTTGGCAGCCGATTTCTATGGGCCCCTGGAGACAGGAAACTACCTGCTTGTGATAATTGATGAATTTTCCAGATTTCCCATTGTGCGGCAAGTGGCGTCAACATCAGCAAGAGCGAAGCTGCCAGTCATGGACGACGTCTTCGTGGCGTGGGGCACCCCACAGACTTTAAAGACTGACAATGGTCCGCCCTTCCCAGGAGAGGAGTTCAGAAAATTCATGGACTACCTAGGGATCCGTCACCGGAAAATAACGCCATTGTGGCCACAGGCAAATGGCATGGCAGAAAGGTTCATGGGAATGATAAAGAAGGCTCGACAACGAGCTAAGCAGACACAGATATCGATAGGGCAGGCACTGTGCCAAATACTAAGGGACTATAGAAAAAACTCCTCAAAGCTCCGAAGGACGGTGCCCCACTGAGCTAGTGCTAGGGCGTTTGAGCAAGACGAGGATACCTCAGATGGAGGCGGCAGCAAAGGAAGAGAGAGGCAGCATTGCCACCAAAGATAAAGAAGCAAAGCAAAAATGAAGACATACGCAGACGCAAAGAGGCACGCCACTCTGGCGCAACTAAAGCAAGGGGACAAAGTGGTAGTGTGGCAAAGACAGATGAGGAAGTCAGACAGCCCGTTCTCGAAGGATCCGCTAACGGTGACTGAAGTGAAAGGTCCCATGATAATAGCATCAGCAGGGCGCCATCACATCACAAGAAACAGCTCACACTTCAAGGAATTGAAGGTCGGGGAAGAAGACAGACAGGCGACTACACTGGGGGACACCAGACAGGATGAAGGCGCGCAGATAGACAAAGGCGAGACACGGCAGAGAAGAGAATGCAACAGGCCAAAGAGACTGATTGAAGAGATGTAATGTGAAGAGGTTCAGTTTGATATCTCTCTCTCTCTCTCTCTCTCTCTCTCTCTCTCTCTCTCTCTCTGTCAGTGACAACAGGTGGTGTCACAACTATTTGTTTTGCAACAAGGGGGGAGATGTCTAGGACCCTGAACTACGAGCGGTGGGAGGAGGCAGAAACCGGACACGAGGGTCAACAGACACACACAGATATACACACAGGAAGAGACCAAGGAGCAGGACGTGGAAGGACAAGCTGTAATGAAACATAATAAAGCTACCTGATTGAAATCCTTGGTCTCTGTCGTGATTGGGGCTTGCAGACACGACAACTAGCATCTGATGGCCTACACCTTTGATGTCTGGTGGCAACAATAGGGCTCTAGAAAAAGCAAAGAACCCTCTTAGTGGGACAATCTTGGCTTATTAAGGCCCTGGCAAAATGTCCTCCTTAACAATTTCTTTTAAAAGTTATGCAAAAAATAACAAATTACCAACCTTTACACAAAGTAACACATGTATGATGGATGACATGTTTAAGTTAAGCCTTCCACAATTCAGTTAAATGTACATTATACATGGTCAAAATCAAAACACAAACAGTGCATGCACTTTTATCTAACAAAGTGCAAATAACAATGAAATGTTAACACATATAAAACAACAATCCAGCAACTTAAGCCCAAACTATTGTCCTAGTTTTAACTGTCAATTATTTCAACCATACTTAGAATCAACCCACACACTGCCATTCAGGGGTGCTGCTATGACTTTAACCAAAGAATATGGTAGCACCAAAAAAGTTCCGCCTTGAACATAGACTATGTAACTAACCTGGATTTTGGAGACAAACTAAAAGAGTGCATAGATTTAGCATACTTCCCTGTAACAGAAGTCACTAAACATTATGACATACTTTTTGAATTGCTCATTACCAATGACATGAAACCAAACTAGCGGCCCTAATGGGTAATTTTGGAAAGTTTCGGGGTTATGCGTCAAGCAAGGACCGAGAACAAATGGTGAATAAATAGAAGGAGTAAGGAGGGATTAAGGGAGTTTTCTGCACCCACCCACAAAAGAGCAAGTCCATTGCATCTAAACCCACCGCTATTCACAAACTCTACTTCTATGGTTACTACAGTCAATATCAATCGATTTTCAATTGTGGATTGAACTGATTCAACTGTTTAGAGGACTTTAAATTACTGGCTCAATCTCTATTGCTCTCAAGGCTTGATTGTGGTAACACCTTACTTGTGTTACACAAAATCAACCTGGCCTAGATAGTGTCAGAAACCAGATGATATCCTTACCACTCTCAGCTCGCTTAGATCAAATCTAGGAGCTCTTCCAGGTGGACTGTATTGTTCAAAACCTCTTCACACTGTGGCTTTAAGCCACTTTGCTATACAACTGGCTATCTTCAGATGCTATTGCTCACTATGTAATACCAAAACTCATCTAAATGACAACCCATCATTACAAAAATGCAAAACTATAAGACCATTGTTTTTAACGAGTTCACATATGGGATAGAATAATGGGCCAGATGTAGGTAGAACTTATTTACCGATTTTTAATTACCGAATTTTACCGATTTGGTAATTAAGAATAGGTAAATAAGAAGGGGGGGTATGTAGGAACATCCAGATGTTCCATTTACCGAATCGGTAAATATCTGTATTTACCGATTCGGTAAATACCGACCGGTAATGCTCCATTCATTCCTATGGGCTTTGAAGCCCATAGGAATGAATGGGGCATTACCGGTCGGTATTTACCGAATCGGTAAATACCGATTTTGACAAGGGTGCAGGGGGTGTCACTTTGACACCCTCTAGCACCCCCAAAAAAGGTTCGGGGGCCATGTGGCAGGCATACCTGCCCTAAGGGCAGGTCTGCCTGTCATATGGCACAGGTGTGCATGCACACATGTGCATGCACACCGGAATCGGTATTTTACCATCAAATAGATTTGATGGTAAAATACCGATTCTGAACGGCTTGTGGGACTCTGAAGAGTCCCACCTACATTTCAAGTTTACTGAATCGGTAAAAATACCGATTCGGTATTTTACAGAATCGGTAAATTTACCGATCGGTAAATTTACCGATTCTGTAAAATATGTGTCCCTACATACCAAAGCTCAAATACCGGTCGGTAACGGCCGAAAATACCGATTTTCGGCCGTTACCAACCGACCTACATCGGGCCCTTAATCCCTTCTGCTAAGTATCCAGACAAATCCCTGCTATGTTACCTTAATAACTTAAAAACCTGCTTTTCCAATGTCTTTTTACAATTATGACCTTAGAATGAGATCACATTCATAGACTGAAGCAGCTATATTTAACCAAAAAAGCCTTTAGAAGTGTGCAGAGGTTGCTATCGTCATATTCCTATACTTTCTTAACTATTTGGCATATTGTTTAATCTTGTAACTTATTTCATTTCTGTGAGAACGTGGGTTATTAGTTAGAAAATATGTGAGTCCTTCCTAAGGAATAATTCCAAAATCATGTCAAGTCAAATACAAAGACACTTATTAAACCAGGGATCCACCTTCTGCTAACAATGGCACAGGGCAACCAAGTTAAACTTAAAGAAAATATGTACAGTATTCATCAGCACCAAAACAATTAAAAAGTCAAAATGCATCTAATAAAAACAAAACAACTAATTTCTAAGAATCAAAACAAGCATTTTCGTAGGTAAAATGAGATAAAATCCAGTAAGAGGAACCAGAGACAAATATTTTCAAAGCTTTGGAGTACAAAGAAACTAAGAAACAGCATTATGCCTATGGGTGTAGTAGACCATGATCCAGGCACAGGTGGAGACAGACTAGGATGCACCCAAGGCCAGATAATCCTAGCATGAGGATCCATTCAAAGAAGGTGCATTGTGACTCAGTTTTTTTTTATCTCAAAGTCAAAACCCTCCAATGGAGCAACACTGAAGGCTATTTTCAATGCAGCTCACTCAAAGTTGGATACCTGCTGGCCAAGGTCCCGCTGAATCCGTCTGTTTTAGTGGGAAAACGTCCAACCAGGGACAATCTGATTTCTTGCTGTCAAAGTCCTCTTGCTGGCCTTATACTTTTCACTCCTTTGCCAGGTTAAGATTTCTAAAAGTCTCTTTTTAAAAGCTCAAAAAACATCCAGTGGACCAAGCCAGAAAGTTCTATCTGACAAAGTCCTCTCAAAATTAAATATTTTGGTCACAACATTTTCCTTCTATGTGTAAGAACTTCCCTTGTCACTTCTAAGACTCCAAGGACCTCAGGAACAGCAATTAGGGGCTGGGACACACTCCAGCAGAGGACATCAGCAGGGTCTAGCCAGGATCCAGCTGTAACTGCTCATTTGACGTGCCACGAAAAGGGTTGCTTCCTGCTTTTTATATCCCTTTAAACACCCATCATTTCAGAGACTCACAGATGTTGCTCTTCAGGTCTCCACACAGGTCACAGACAGCAGGCTTCTTCTTCCGTTTATCCTCAGGTCTGAAGTGTTCTGAGTCCCTGGGGATGAGGTGCCACTTTTTTACAACTCCTTAGCCAGTGTTTGGGGTGACTCCTGGACACTTCCTAATACATGGTTCCTTGCAAACATTTTCCAAATTCCCTCAAAGTGTGGTCTGTGATGTGACCAAACGCCACAATGATGCCAACGGGGTGGCGTTTGGGGCAATGGCCTGTTAGCAGTAAGGTTTGTGTAGGGGAAGCCAAGCATATACATCTAGTGGCTGAATTGCACAGTCTGAAACCAGAAAACCTGGCATTAATCCCGGCTTCCCCACTTAATGAAATTGTCTGATCCTAGACAGTTGTTTTGACCTTGAAATTCATGACTTCAGGATGTGCACTGTACAAAACCTTCCCTGTGTGTTTGATTTAATAAACTATAATATTGTTCATGTATGATAAGGACTCAGCTCACCCAAAGCGGGCACATGACAACTGACAAGACTCTTAGTTAACTACTGACATTGCTGTTAGGGTACAGGAAAGAATGAATGTTTCTCCATTCATTTTTAAAAACCACCTTTTACAAAAAATACTTCTCAAGGTACTGCAATAATCTGATGTATGAAGTTGAAATAGTTCAGCATGTTAATCTAATAAACACTTTTTACATTTTGAAGAGACTTTATCACATTTTTACACTTTTGGGGCAAGATGTCCTTAAAAATGAAGGTGTTCCTATAGTTAAGCGGTGCAGGATAGCCTAGTCAATTTCTTTAACTTCAATTAACCTGTGAATAGATGCTTGCCTGCTTATTTAACTTCTTTTAATGTTAGCGCTGAATCGAGTGAACAGCAGCCCAGTGCTGCTGTTGACTGGTGGTCACATGTAAAGGTCAGGCGGGATGCATGCCGCCCATGGCACATACATTGAGTATCTCTGTCCTAGACAATAGGCACAATGTTCCCAGATAGGCACAATTCTCCCAGAGGCTGGGTCTGGAGGCTCAGAGGACTAATGCGTCCACTGCAGGGGCCTGTGTTCAATCTCATAGTCACAGGTTCAAATCCTGGCAGGTCCACTCAGCCTTCCATCTATCTGAGGTTGATGAAATGAGTACCATTGAGTTGGGTAACAATAAACATCTGTTATTCAGGGCCAAGAGACCTTATATGGGTGAATGTGCGCTTTACAAATACACATGTTATGTTGCGTAAGAGTCCAGAGCACACAGTAAGCGTAAACAGACTGGTTCGTCTGAGAGTAGCAGAAGTAGGGATACACCAGACAAAACGTATAGTTTCAAAGGGTTTTATTCACCCACAGTGTTCCCAACCTGGGAATCACTGTCAAACACAGGTCCAGCCGACACGTGTTTCGTCACAACATATGGCTGTGACTCTTCACTTGGAAACCGATTGAGGTCGACGCAACTGCTTTGGCGAAACACGGCCACAGCTCTCCAGAACTTGTAGATACAACAAGTCCTGATACATTCAGACCGGCACCGGCAACCTGGGTGGTGCCGCCTGCTTAAGTCTTAGACCACCCAATTAGGACAGGGTTGGAATTATCACCGGTTTCCCAACCACGTCGTCGGTCAATTCACAACAGCCCTGAAGAGTCACAGCCATATGTTGTGACGAAACACGTGTCGGCTGGACCTGTGTTTGACAGTGATTCCCAGGTTGGGAACACTGTGGGTGAATAAAACCCTTTGAAACTATACGTTTTGTCTGGTCTATCCCTACTTCTGCTACTCTCAGACGAACCAGTCTGTTTACGCTTACTGTGTGCTCTGGACTCTTACGCAATTCACAGAGAAGGAGGCTCCTTGTCCTTCATTTTCTTTACAGAGGTTAAGGTGTTCCTCTGGCCAAGAAGCACCAACCAAAATACCCTTTTGAGAACTCCTTTATTATTACCCTACCGTAACAAGTTGAGTGCCACATTTCTGAACACTCTAAAAACCTACTCGCAGAACTCTCACACATGTTATGTTATTAATCCCTCCTTCTTTTGCAGAACATTCTGCTTGGCTTACTGTAAACTATCCCATACTGCATCATGCCTAATGAAATCCAACATGGCAGAAACTTTTTGTTCTTCCTGGTGGCTGGTGGCCCACCAAGGAAAGTGTCAAGAGAAATGAGCGGGTCCCTCTTCTCAACCATAACAAACTGGTTCTAGATATATCTCCCTCTCCCACTGGGATAGACCCAGGATGGCTACACAGTGCCATGGAATCAAAAGGCCCCTCTTTCCCAGGCCTCAATGTATACTTAACTATGAATTATCATATTTTAAAATGATCACTTTAAAGGTAATGAAGTTCCAGAACCCACCCAACTTGCTCTTCCTGAGACCGGATGAGTCGCATACCCAGGCCTTATTGCCAAATGACCCAAGCTATTGTCTCAGCTCTGGGAGCAGTTTTCAAACCTCCTCAAGGGGGGAAGCTCTGTCAGGGAAGGGGGAGAGGAGTTGGCCTAAGGGTTAGGGCGCTCGACCTCGGACCTGGAGAACTGGGTGCAAGTCTCGGTAATGACTCTAAAACCTCCTGTGATTCTGGGCAAGTCACCTAATCTCCCCGTGCCTAATAAAAATGAATGTGTGTCCTCATGTAACGTAACTGGTGCTATGTAAAGTGCTCTGATACCCAATTCAGGTCAAGTTCGCGCTATATAAAACTCTGCAAAAATCAAA
Source organism: Lissotriton helveticus (assembly GCF_964261635.1). Taxonomy (NCBI): domain Eukaryota; kingdom Metazoa; phylum Chordata; class Amphibia; order Caudata; family Salamandridae; genus Lissotriton; species Lissotriton helveticus. Next base: position 1,161,271,328 of record NC_136071.1, on the reverse strand, counting down.
AACTCTAGACAGGCTAATGTTAATTAGCCACAGGTGCAGGAATAGACTCACTGTGTCATAGTGCGGACTTTGTTAAATTTTTAACCCACTTTTTATAAAATTGTTGTAAATAATGTACATTTGATCAGGACAAGCTTTTTATATTATTTATTTAAATACCAAGGATCGTTGTGTTTGGTGGATAGGCCTTATTATTTAATGTCCCATGGAGATTCATGTCAAAGGGGTGAGATTTGGAATGAATTTTTGTACAAATGTAAAATGTTTTAATATCTTATGCCATGTGATGTGCACTTTGATGGTTTTAAATTTTAACCGAATAAAGTAACTATTTGATTTGATTTGATTTGATTTAGCCACTGGAGCTTGAGGCATGAAAATAATACCAGAATGAAAGGTTCTTCTCCAGTAGGTTTGTCAAAAATCCAACTTTAACTAGATTTTTAGAAATACTAAAATCAGTGGTCCCTGTAGCTTATTCTAAAGCAAAGTGATATAACTAGTATTTTAACTGTACTTTAGTTTTTCTAATAGAAATAACTGCAACCCTATACAGTGAAAATAACTTTTGAGGGTTAGTTGCTATAGGAATATGCCACACTTTAATTTCTTGCATCTGCAATCTTAAATGCTAGGTACCCTACTTTGTGGGATACAGCCTACTTAGCGGTGGCCTACTTAAGGTTTAAATGCATGGTTCCTTCTTATCAAAAATGGTTATTTAAACAGGCGTACCTGAAGGTTTAAAAGCTACAGCAGTCAAGCTACACATAGGCCTGAAGCCATCTTAACTGGTCAGTCTGGTGGATGTCAAAATACATGCTACAGTCCCCAGGTGGTATTGTGGTGTATTTTCTGCACCATGTACCATTGTCGTGTGGCAAGTTAAATTTGCCAATTTGGGGATTAGCCAGTTTTACCATCTGAGAGCATATACACTGGGGACATGACAACAGTGTCCCAATGTGCAAGTTTAAGAACCTGCTGCAGAAGCCAGCAAAAAAACAACAGTGACTACACAAAGGTGGCATTTTTTTTACAATCTCCTTCACTAGGTTGTATAACAGTGTATTCACTAGATTGTATAATAATGTATTCATTACTATAATTATGCAGATAGAAACGTCTAGTACGTGTTTACTTCTCCACATGTAAGTTTTACTGTCCATATTGGTCTGGCTTGCACTCTATAGAACCACAAATAAATAAATCATATAACAGTGTGATAAAACATAGCATCATACAACAACTTACCAGCATATAGTGCATTCTCATATTACCTAACATGAAGTAACAAAACATATGTAACGTTTCACATCACACAACAATGTTTCCAAAGAAATGCACAGGATGTTGGGGCCTATAAAGGCTGCCTGGGCCTAAAAGAAAATCTCGAACAGAAATATTGGAGTCATCGATCCATTTCGCTATCTGGAGGGAAGAAGTGGCAGAAAATGCAATCCACTTTGCTTTTAATATCTGGGCTGTGATATGATCTTATCTGATGGAGCCGCCTGCTCCCTGCCACTTATCACTAACGAGAAAGCCCTGCCTTTCATCCAGGCTGAGGCCTGAGGTCCCAGAGGGGGGCAGGCTGAGAGTCACAGCACAGCAGCAAGCCATGGTTGATTGCTACCTAGAGCTGCTCTGTCCTTCATCTGTCATGCGGTAATATGGGATGCACAAAAGGATGCTCACCAGGTTAATGCACCTGTCATTGAACAATCTGTTCAATTCATGGTGGGCAGGCTCATTTCTCACCTTTTAGACATTCAGAATGTTATCAATCCACATCTGGGTAATAGTATAACCTCTTACTTACTGTGCTGTGATGCTGCAAACACTATAATGCACATAACTGTAGTGACACCCTGTCATTTGCTCTCCATGAAACCATTGGTTAATATTAAAAACATTATTCACAAGGCCTTCTGGAGGTGTGGTGCAGCGGCCAGGGCAGCTGACTTCGGAGCACAGGGTTCACCGTTCGATCCCCGCCTCTGGCGGCAACTCAGCTCAGCATTCATGTGACTCTGGGCAATAGCTCACTTAATTTCCACGACATCCCACTTAATTTCCACGACAGCCCCCAGCGCCTTGAGACCCTTAAGGGTGAGTAGTTTGCGCTTTACAAATACGGATTTACATTTAGGTATTTTTTGTTTGAGGCCGGGGCGTGACATTGGTTGCCTGGTGCCCGCCTCCTTTTCCAGCTGCAATCCTCTGATTGGTTGCAGACAGAGTGGATAGTGTGCCTCTGATTGGTGCCACCAGACGCGTAGCTTCAGGGGTGGTGTTTGGGGTCTGGCACCCCTAAATAAATGCATTCTTAGTTTGGTAGTTGAGTCAAGAATAAAAGAGAAAACAGCAACCTTTGATGTAAAGCAGTAGAGAGAGAGACAGAGATATCCATCTGGTGGCTGAAGCTCAAAATGTGAAATCAGATAACTTGGAATCAATACCAGCTTCCCCATCTGTCCAAAGTGTGTGATCCAAGGCAAACGTTTTATTTCACAGATCCTTTTTTTTCTTTATTATCATATATGAGAGCACCTTCTAATTCTTGAATGTAGGATGTGGGCTGTACAGGCACCTCTTATGTTTGATTTATTAGACCATGATGTTGCTCCATCCATTTTTTAAAACTTTAAATAGATCTTTATAAATTTTTGCAATATATAACACACATTATCTCAGTAATTGCCACTAGTATGGCTGATGGTGGTCGATTCACCCCCTTCTGACCCTTCGCGAGGATCACGTGGCTGTAACTGCCAGTCATAATGCTGAATCGGCAATCATCAGATCCACTGAGCCAAAAAATTACTTTTTGAGTGATAACTTGACAAACAACTGACCTCTGCTAGTACTCAATAAACAGTAGGCCCCTTACAGGCTTCCAACAATACACCAGTAAAAGGAAGTCCCACCCCGCATTTCAGATGATGCGACTCCCTGTGTGCCCATCTCGTGGATGGAACCGTCCCACTTACGCAAACTCCTGAGGCGCATCTTTCTTATGTGCGGATCCACCCCATCTGGTTCACCTCGCGCCTGTGCAGCCATCACCCCAACAGGGGTCAGTGTTGCACCTCTGGCTCACAGCCCAGAGCTCCGCCCTCAAGGTGGTCTGTCGTCATATCCTGCTTCCAATTTAATGATGATGGTGTCCCAGACAGTTATCCCCATTTCCTGCCTGCATGTATTATGATTGGGGGTTTGTTCCACCACAGTCCATTTTTTTAGATCAATCTACCATTGTATCAACGACAGGGGTGCAGAGGCCTTCTAGGACATCGCAACATGACCATCATAGAGCAACAGTGCCAAGCCAACACCCCAAGAGGTGAAATTCAGGATCCAGGATCCAGAAAAAAAGACTCTGCCTACCAAATCAGACAACTTCATTTCCCCCTTATACTTACAAAAGTTAGTGAAGCTTCATCAACCTTTGCGACTTCTTCGCTCTACCCATCAGAGGAGGTTTTCGGTTTAGAAATTCAAACTCTCCCGCATGGGCGACCGGTCTTTCTCTTATTTGGGTCCTACCTTGTGGAATTCCCTTCCGCTTTCCCTACGCAAGGAGACCGACTACGGTCTTTTCAGCAGAAGTCTGAAAACCTGGCTATTCAACGGCTAAAAGTTCATGAACTCTGACCTCTTATCCTGGCTGGCGCCGGGATACGGCTAGGGGAAGCTGTGCGCCCTACAAATTCAAATAATAATAATAATAATTCACACCCAGGCCTGAGCTATCATTGGGCACTCCCACACGATGTGGTAAAAGTGTGATTGAGGCACACTGCACCTACGGCAAAGGGAGGGCGCATGTGCAAACCTACGACCAATATGACTCGGTGAGGTAGGTTTGGTGCAAGAAGTTGAATTTAATACATTTAAATCGTGCGCTGCGGGATACTAGTTTAGCATATGCCTTAGGGTCTACCCATTGTTTGTCTAGATCACCACATTCAGGCATTGCTCCCATTTGTCCCTAGTGTTGAAGCAGGGGCATGACAACTGACACTGCAGCACAATGTAGTGGGTTGTGAGAGCTCTGCCCCCAGTGCAGTGCATCAGCAGGATGTTGCTCCATCTATAACGAGAATCTAGGCCATGTTCAGATGACTACTGACTTGCCTCGAAATTCACTAATAGCAGTGTGTTTGGTATGTGGGGGGATGAGCCATATTTATACATTATGTTTCTCGCCGGATATACCTGCCAGACATTTTCATGGCCTGGCTCGTGCATGGACTCTAAAAGCCAAACCTTACCATAGCTCGCCTCTGGCTCGGCTTGCCCTATTAATTTGCCTGCACGTCCTCTTCTGTTTGCAACTCGGCTGTTAGAAATGGGGATCTCTAGTTGGCAAGGGTTTGCACCTTTGTCCAAGTAGAGACACTTCTTCCTAGTCAGGGTAAGGGGGATACACTTCTAAAATAACCCTTGCTCACATCCTTGGTAGCTTGGCACGAGCAGAAAGACTTATATCAGAGGCCGTGTGTAAAGCATTTGTGAACACATACAGTAGTACAGTGAAAATACTACAAATGGACACCAAACCAGTGTAGAAAAATAAGTCATCTTTATCTTAACCAAAGCAATACCAAAACAACAAAAATCCACAATACACTACTACCGATATGATTATTTAGAAGTAGAAACAGTTCTGTTCAAAGAAAATGTTGAATACTACACTTTTACACACAGTACATTGGATGTGTTGGAAAATGCAAGCAAAAAGGGTCGCAGGGAAGGGGATGCGTCAGTTCCTTACACCCAGGGAAGGTGATGCATCGGTTCCTTCCTCCGGGGAGGTGATGTGTCAGTTCCTTACTCCTGCGCAGGGGAGGTGATACGTTGGTTCCTTACCAGAGAGGAGGTGATGCGTCACTTTCTTACTGCATTCCCCAATGATGCGACAGACTTGATGCTTCGATGCGATGGCTGACAATCTGGTATGAAGCGATGCATGAAGACCTGGGATGCGCTGCAATGAATTCAACCTCATCCTCTCGTTGCATCGGTTCTTGCACAACATGAACTTCGTCAGAATCGGTGCAGTGATCTCGGATGTTGGAGATCAGTGCACAGGATTCATTGCATGGCAGCCACTTCAGCCACGAGCAGGGGCTGCGTTGCGTCTTCGGCGGCATAGATGAATTGGAAAATTTGCAAAGCAGATATGGAATGGATATGGGAGTTGTATGAAAGCTGGCAGTGCTTGAGCACAGAGATGATTGCATGGGCTATGTGACACGCATGAGGTTCAAAGATGTTGTCCAGATATGGCACGTACAGCCTAGTGTGCACCTGTAGAGGTAGGTAGTCCAAGTTTTAGAATCCAGCTACAGATGTGCTATTGAAGTGTGGAGGACAGTGGAGGAGGGGTTATGTGCAGCTGCTGTGCATGAGAACCAGGGATCTGCTCCATCAATGACAAAGCAAGGGAGTGGCATGTCTATGGACAGGGCACATTTACCCCTATACATTTTAACTGAAGAACCAGCAGTATGGTGGCTTGGCACTGGATTGCTGCCCTCCTCTGCCAGAGGCTGCTGGGGTGGTTCTGATGAATAGGAACAGCCAAGTCCTCAGTGTTGAGAGGTCAGATGAAGGTTCTTGGCGCGGACAGCGAGGAAGCTCTAAGTCGTTCCTTTCATTTCTGCGTCTCCTTAAAGAAGTTGTCAAGCGTGAATGATGCGTTCATGGTCTGAGTATATCAGACGAGAGGGAGAATCAGACCAACATCATTGCTATGTTCATCTTGTAGTTTATTTTAATAACCAAGGGGCATATTATCAATAAAGGCGTTAAAATTATCCCAGGTTTAGCGGCAGAAAACCGCTGCTAAAGCGGCGATAATGGGCTTGATAATACGCCCTTGAGAATTCCAGTAGAAGTCCATGTTCTGGTGTGAACATGGGCTTCTATGGGAATTCTCCAAGGCATATCATCAAGCCCATTATCGCCGCTTTAGCAGCAGTTTTCTGCCGCTAAATCAGCGATAATTTTATCACCGTTCTTGATAATATGCCCCCACATTTTATTAGATTTAGTAGTACACAGCATCATCCACCACACATAGTTACAGTCAAGTGAAATCACATCTCTGGAATTGATCGCTGTACACTGACAACTTCCCCACTGAAATACATCTTTACAGAGGCGGTCTATGGTAAGTTTTATAAAATGAGGCTCCCCATCGCTCAGCTGCTCGGAGCACTGGGGATGACCATGTCAGAGTGAAGCAGGAGTAGAAAAGTGAGAGCCCACCCGGAGCCGAGCTGAGTCCATCATTTACCTTCATTGAACACGGCCCCTACTCTGTGCTGACATCAGGTGAAGGCAAGTTTAAAGAGTTTGGGGGCAGATTTACAAGTTTGTTATGCAGTGCAGAGCAGCAAGTCCCCCTGATGAACTGTACTGCGAGACAGGGAAAGAGCAGGAATGCACCGTATTTAAAAGAATGTGGCACAATACTGCCTTTTCCCAGCGCTGGCACCCTTTGGCAGCCTAGAGCCAATGCAAGCACCCTTGCACCATTACTTTTTCCAAACATTTCCTATCCCACATGTGTTTCTATTGTGCTCTCGGTGCGCGCCTCAGTGCATTGTAAAGCATTGAGACCTCAGTCGCACGCAGGTCAGGTGATTGATCAGTTTGCATTCCTAGCAGGGGCGGATCAGCCACTAGGGCGGAGGAGCGTCGCCCCACTGCTTTCTCGCAGTGTGAGAAGCAGAAACATAACATGGTAATAACTTCCCGTTATTGCAATTGTATGTTTAGTTGCGGGCGGGCGGGTGGGCAGAGCTGCTCTGCAAGCAGGGGAGGAGTGGTGTGCCCACTCCTGAGGGCGCAATGACTGTTTGGTCGGCCCTCTGCGGCCGCACAAACCAGTCATGTGCACTCTGCCCTTTCTCCATGCAGGCAGCAATGCAGCCTACTTGGAGAAAATGGCTTCCCCGTAGTACCCTGGCTGGCCGGCATCCCCACCAATCACAATGCTGGCATTGCAGCATGGTGATTGGTTGAAGGGAGGAAGGCTGTCTGCTTCCTGTTCCCCGGAGGCAGGAGAGCAGGCGCAGAGTCCATGCAGGCTGCAATGCAACCTACTAGGAGAAAATGGCCTCCCCGTAAGCCCCTGGCTGGCCGGCATCCCCACCAATCACAATGCTGGCATTGCAGCATGCTTCCTGTTCCCCAGAGGCAGGAGAGCAGGAGCAGGCACAGAGAAAACGTGGAACCCGGTCGGCGGACAGGTACGTTTTCTATTTAGCATTAATCTAACTCCCCCTACCCGTACGCCCCCACCCATCCACCCACGATTAATGCCGGCCGGCCGCAACTGGTTCCTAGATGGAAGACAATGGGGTGACAGCTTTTAGTGATACCCCAACGCTTTGGCCTAGTAGGCTTCACGTGCATTGCACAGGGGTTTTAAACCTGACCCCTGCATCCACTAGGAGCCACTTGACTGATTTTTGGACATAGAGTGATGTGAACTTGGCTCTCTAGCTTCTGTTTATGAACATCATATGTTTAAGGTAGCAGCGGTAGGAGAAGTTGCACATTTTTAGCATATTTTGTTTTTACAATATTCAGAAAGTTCTATGGAAGTGTTTGAAACTATGGGTATTTTGAACTTTGACACTGGCATGAAAATCATGACAAATTTCTAAAAACGATACCTCTGCAGAAATTTGTCATTGCGCGTCGAAAAACTCAAACATAAACTTGCAGAGAAAAGCCTGAATAGGTTTTCCATTTGTCTGAGTTCCCAGACAGCGAAAATTACTTCACAATGCAGTGAAAATGATCCTATAATGCAGAAGAAAACCTTGCAGAGGTCAAGTTAAACAGGTGATCGTCACATCTAAAAGAGCTAAAATGTATCACTCTAAAAAAATGTTGTTTACCAAAAATACTTAGCATGTCCCTGTGGTGGGTCTGATGATGACAAGCGTCCAGATCCAGGGACGTGTTCCACTGAGGCACTGATCACTGAGATAGGATCTGCTGGCAGTGCACGAAGGCGCTACTTCAAACATGCTTTTGAGAAAGAATCCTGGGACAAGTTGAAAGCTCTGGTTTTGTTTGACAGCAAATTTCAAACACTCCTTTACTAAAAGTAAAGGTAAAAGCAGATGGTGAAGCAAATGGGTGGAGGGAAGGTTTTGATGTGAGTCTTGGCTGTCAGTGGATGGTAATTTGGGACTTGAGAAGGCTTTCTCAGGGTCAGATGTATCAAAGGGTTTTGCCCATTCTATGTCTATAGATAAATGTGTTGGTACGTATGGCCCTTAGTTCCTAGTAAATGTTGATGGATTCCCCTGTTTGTTGATTTGTTTTGTGGAGTTCTCTTTCATCGCTCTTTAGTGTGTTTTTTGGGAGTCTTTATGACATGTCTTAAAGAAGGCTTTGACCTTCCTCAGCCATAATGTTTTGCTATTAATGTTTTAGGGAGTGGGTTTCACCTTGAGGAGCTCCCTGTTGTACACCTTGCTTGTGGATGTCACACCTGATTTGATCTTCCTTCTTCTGAATGTGGCCAGAGTGTCAAGGATGGTAGATATACCCCCCACAGGTTGTCTAGGGGGCTTCACAGCTTATGGACCTTCGTACCCATGGCCAGCATTCATGCGCCTACTGATTGCATTAGAAAGTACGAGTAAGTATTAGTTAGGGAACGTAGACGGATGCTCCGCGGACAGCAGATTATCGCTGTCATGAATGAGCTGTTGCGGCTGGTAGCGCTCCCAGGACCAAGCACTCACATGAAGGACAAAATGTGTTGGGTAACTCCATGGGCCCGATTCACAGAACTAATTTAAGACAAAATACTAAACTTACTACCATTTTGGTATTCACAGAAGACACTTACTCATTTTGGTATTCACAAAAGTTAGGAGTCCTAACTTTAGGACTCCTGAATGCCTTCTGTGAATACCAAAAGTCTTAAAGTTAGGATTTTTCTCAGTTTAGGAGTAGTAAAGTTAGGACTCCTAACTTCTGTGAATACCGAAATGAGTAAGTGCCTTCTGTGAATACCAAAATGAGTAAGTGCCTTCTGTGAATACCAAAATGGTAGTAAGTTTAGGATTTTGTCTTAAGTTAGTGCTGTGAATCGGGCCCCATGCTTGTGAGCACAGCACTGTGAACAAAGGCTACCCCACCTCCACACTTGTCCTCTCTAGTTGTTTGGGTCAGTCTGAAACTCACCGCAAGGGACAGAGAGGTGTCTGAACCAAGCATCTCCAAAGCAAGTTGACTTGACCTAGGAGGCTCTGGGTGACCAGGTGCGCCTCTGGGCTGAGTGGGTGTGATGAGTCTGGATTTTAGGGGGAGGATGATTCCTAATGCATGGGGGGCTGGTGCTTGGTCCTGAATTGTGCAAACAACAGTGCTGTGCCTCAGAACAACTGGTGTGGAGACTTGATGGAAAGATGTCATATTGGAAAGGTGCATGTACACAAGATGGTGGGTAAAAGATTCCTTGGCCAGTTTCAATGGCTTGTATGGATGAAGAGGAGATTGTAGTTGGCTGGGAAATGGTTGAGCCAGATCCGTTGAGTTACTTCTTCTGTCCACAAAATGTTGTAGTTGACTTGAATTTTGATTGTTCAATGTACATTCTGATTCAGAGCTTTTGGAGGGGAATGGGGGCTGATGGTAATTTTGATTTTGCGAAATACAACGTTTGATGGTCGACATGGATTTGTAGTTGACTTGAATCACGACTGCCCCATTTACATTTTGTTTCAGAGGTATTTTAGGGTTATGGGGACTGAGGATTATGTTGGTTAAGCTTGGATTTCAAAGAACCTGCTAATTGTGAGTACTTTCTGAAATAATTAAAGCAATTTATCAGGTTTTTGCTTGAAAAATTGCCAATCAGGAATTGATGTGCCCATGTTTGTCTAGTTTATTCGTTTCCAAAGATGGTCTCTGGAAACACACTTGTTGGGGCTTCTAAGTCATTTCCTGGTGCTGTTCAATGTAGCGAAAGATTGTTGAAGATAGAGAATTTCTTTAGGCCAGTACCCAGGGACTGGCACGCTTTGACCTTGCTCTTTTCAGCAGGATCTACTTCAGAGTGGTTTCTCAGTCCAGGTTGGTTGAAGGTTGAGACGAGTGCAGATGTTAAGTGTGTCAATGGGATGCTGGCCAATGCTGGTTGAGCATGGGGTTAGGTCATGAAGGTTAAAGGAATTGGAAAGCTTCAGGTCTACGGGTGATGCCACCTGGGCTTAAAGACAGACCGAGGCTATGGGTGGTAAGAATAGAGAGATGGCAAATAGGGTGCAGGCAGAGGGGCTGGGTGGTTGAGGTAACACTGCCAGCTGAGGATGTAGGTCTCACACAGCAGGAAGACGAGGTCCCTGAAAGTGAACTAGGAAATTGAAATGGGCCCACCCCAATGTCCAATTAAGTAGGTTTGGACAGCTGGCGGTAGATAACAAGTACACAACAGCTGGATTCATGGTTTGACAGTGTGTTTATGGACTCTATTTCAACTTCCTGGAGAGAAACTACTGTGCTTCCTGTGGTGTCGTGAGTTAGAGATGACGGGACCCTTTTGGTTCCTGATGGACTCTGTGAAACACTGATTTAAGTACGGGCATGATGAAATTCATGATATAGAATGTTCCGTTAATGGTTGGATGCTGAGGAATAAAGACATGTAATACCAGGCTCGGTGTGTGGAGTGATCACTTGCATGTACCCGCGCTGGGGAAGGACGCTACACGTCCCAGTCTTCTATGACTGAACGCCAGGATCTTTACTGGCTACTTAACAGACCTCATTGTTGGCTTGTGTGGCTGATGACTTTGAGGCAAGTTTTGAGGTATTATTCTGTTTCAACGTGTCACAGAGATGCTCTGTTCACTGGAATTCATGAACATTTCCTTAGATTTTTTTCTGTTTTCCTCTGGAGAGTTTGTTATGGATTTACTGGTTAAATAATCGAAAGATTACAGAAATGGATGATTTGGTGAATAGACTAGCTTCTATATTGATTGACTATTGTTTGTCAGTTTTGACTTCTATTGCAGTCTGATTTGAGGCTATTGATTCATTTGCATGGTTTATGAACTGCACTGCTGCCAATGGCTCTCATTGAACAGTGTATATTATGAACTGAATTTCTGTCAGAAAATATTGCTGAATTGTGGTGTTGGATTGAGAGGTAGAGTTAGGTAATTAACAGAAGTGCGCAATACTAGAAGGGGATGTATGACGTTACAACACATTTTTTACAACGCAACATCCATTCCATTACAATGCATGCCATTACAACAAATTTTTAAAAACTACCTTTACAACGCATACCATTACAACGCATACCATTATATTGCATGTATGGTAAGTGTTGGATAGTGTAGGGGTAAAAATTACTATTCCCACTCCAGTGAGTGCAACAGTAGGGTAAGTGTTGGATAGTGTAGGGGTCAAAATTACTATTCCCACTCCAGTGAGTGCAACAGTAGGGTAAGTGTTGGATAGTGTAGGGGTAAAAATTACTATTCCCACTCCAGAGAGTGCAACAGTAGGGTAAGTGTTGGATAGTGTAAGGATACTATGCTTTGTGATGGTATGCGTTGTAATGGTATGTGTTGTAATGACTTGCGTTGTAGTGGTATGCGTTGTAGTGTCATGCGTTGTAATTGTTGCGTTGTAATGACATGCGATGTAATGGATGTTGTGTTGTAAAAGTTTTGTTGTAATGGTAGTGCGTTGTAAAGGTTGTTTCCCACTGGAAGGGAGCAATAACCTAGCCCATACATAAGAAAAGGAGGCAGATGATCCCAGCAACTTTGGCCTGATAAGCCTACTTGATGTTTGTGCAAACCTATACTCCAAAGTAATTTTATTGTCCATAAAGGATTGGATAGAGGCCAACAATCTTGTGGCCATGGAACAAAGAGGCTTCAAGCAGAGTCATTCTACCATAGACGACTCCTTTAGCAGATGGGACATCGGTCAGAAGACAATGGAAACTTCAGGAAATCTTTTTTGTTGCTTTGTAGATTTTACCCCCGCCTTCAACCTTGTGAATCACTTTATCTTGTGGGAGAAACTGCCTAATATGGATATTCCCCTTAGCCTCTTTGTTATTCTACAAGAATGACACCAAAAGAATTGGGTTGAAGTGGAGTTAGATTTAAGTGGGCCCTTATAAAAAAAATCCTGCTAGAAAATGAACTGAGAGAGGATTGTGTTCTAGCTCCTACATTGTTTTCTCTATTTCTTTGTGGATTTGCCACAAGTTCTTCCTGATCCTATATTCATGTCTCTGAAAATGAGGGAGAAGACCTATTCCTTGATTTCTCAATGTGGATGACCTGGCTATTTTTCATCTGACCCAGGTGGGCCTCCAAAGGAAACTGAATATATTCAGTAAGTACAGTGTGGCAAGTAAGCTTAAGATCAATTTGGATAAGACAAAAATAGTACATTTTGGGAAGAAGATGTCGAAACCATATAAGTGTTTATTAGGGGATAAAGTTGGGGAGGTAGTAACCTCCTATACGTATTTGGGGATGATGTTTAAGAACAAACTAAATTGGGCCCTGCATAGAGAAATGGTGGATGCTCGGACAGTGTCCACAATCAGAGAGCTGGTAAAAAAATCTAGGGGCTTATTTATGAGCCCTTGCATCACTTTTGCGCTACTGGTGCGTCACTTTTTGTGACGCACCAGCAGCGTAAAAATGTGCAGTGTTGTGTCATATTTGCAAAGTGACACATCTAGGTAGATGCGTCTCTTTGTAAAGCCATGCGCCACATTATACCTGCGCCAGGTATAATTATGCAGGGTGGGCGTTCCGACGCAAGAAAGGGTCGTAGAAGTGATGCAGTGAAATCTATGAGTTTTCCCTCCTCCACTTCTAGGACGCAAATGCGTCAAAAACTTACGCCTGCCTCACAGCAGGCGTAAGACTGATGCAGGCACATTTGAAATGGGCCTTGCCCATATGAAATGACCCATTGCTAGAGTTGCAACACTTTTGTGACACACTCCAGCAATGCATAATTTTTGCGCCTCCAGATGCGTCAGAAATACTGACGTATCTGTAACTGCTTGCGACATGATGTGTCATACTGTAAACCGGGCCGACGAGGCTGAAATGCCAGAAACCGGTCCCCGGTAGCTTGTCTCCTTTCTGGTGAAGAATTGGCTTGGTAGTTTGGTCTGCCCTGTTCCCATGATGCACTGGGCCAGGGACAGACTAATTTGCATATAGCCAGGTTCTGAGCTGGGATGGGGCAGTGAGCTAAATAACGGTGATGGATCAAGCCCTGATCTTTGGACTGGGTAAGAGTGGTCTGCTTAATTCAGACACTCTGTTCATCACCACCCCCTTTTCTGAATCATTTTTGGCCACTATAGGTGTGGCAGGGTATACTCAGACATGAGTCCCTTGCTCACTGCTCCATCAGGATTCAAGCAAGCCGGGCCGACGAGGCTGAAATGCCAGAAACCGGTCCCCGGTAGCTTGTCTCCTTTCTGGTGAAGAATTGGCTTGGTAGTTTGGTCTGCCCTGTTCCCATGATGCACTGGGCCAGGGACAGACTAATTTGCATATAGCCAGGTTCTGAGCTGGGATGGGGCAGTGAGCTAAATAACGGTGATGGATCAAGCCCTGATCTTTGGACTGGGTAAGAGTGGTCTGCTTAATTCAGACACTCTGTTCATCACCACCCCCTTTTCTGAATCATTTTTGGCCCCTATAGGTGTGGCAGGGTATACTCAGACATGAGTCCCTTGCTCACTGCTCCATCAGGATTCAAGCAAGCCGGGCAGACAAGGCTGAAATGCCAGAAACCGGTCCCCGGTAGCTTGTCTCCTTTCTGGTGAAGAATTGGCTTGGTAGTTTGGTCTGCCCTGTTCCCATGATGCACTGGGCCAGGGACAGACTAATTTGCATATAGCCAGGTTCTGAGCTGGGATGGGGCAGTGAGCTAAATAACGGTGATGGATCAAGCCCTGATCTTTGGACTGGGTAAGAGTGGTCTGCTTAATTCAGACACTCCGTTCATCACCACCCCCTTTTCTGAACCATACTGTAAGTATGACGCATCTTGCATGTCGCAAGGAGGGCGCAATGAAAAGTGATGCATCACTGTTTTCATACAGCGATGCGTCACTTTTCATGAATGAGGCCCGTAATGCGTATGTTCCTGCTATATGCTGCTTATAAAGCTATGGTGCTTACACATTGCTTATACTGGGCAGAACTATTGTGCTTTAGCTCCGAAGTAAAGTGGAAGAAGTGTAAAGGTAAATGCTCGAAAAAAGTGTTGGGGTTACCTAAAAGAGCAATCTATCCGTGATAAGACTTGAAGGGGATCAACAGTCTTGGAACTGTATTGCTTATAAATCTGCTATGCGCTTTTGGGATAACCTTTGGGTCGCAGAGGAATTCCTGTGAATTAATATGGGCGATGAAGGTTAGAAACAAATTAGAAACTATTGCTGCCAAAGTGAATATTGGGAATTTTAAGGTCATAGAGCCACCTCATCTTTCGTAGGGGGATGTAAAAGATGATTGTAAGAGGGAATCAAGGTTTGCGGATTTATGCTATTTATCCACAAAACCCTGAGCCCGTTATATGATGGAGTCTTGGGATAATCAGTGGGGGCCCGATTCACAGAACTAACTTAAGACAAAATCCTAAACTTACTACTTTTGGTATTCACAGAAGTTAGGATTTTGTCTTAAGTTTGTCTTAAGACAGACTTAAGACAAAATCCTAACTTAAGTCTGTCTTAAGTCTGTCTTAAGATTGTCTTAAGACAAATTTAGGACAAAATCCTAACTTCTGTGAATAACAAAAGTAGTAAGTTTAGGATTTTGTCTTAAGTTAGTTCTGTGAATCAGGCCCTCAGTGTATCCATGTATGACTGCATTGCACAATCCCTACTTACAATTGCTGCTATTAAAATTTCGGTTTGCTTTAAACCTCCGGTTTGTAAAGTATGAGCAAGTTTGTACCCTTTTTGAGACAGAAAATAATAGTACTTGTGGGTTATGATCTAATAATTTTAATGTTCATCTTTTACTAGGATTGTCTGCATTTTAGCAGATTTAGATGGCAGATTTTTAAACCGCACTTTTTAAAATACAACATTTATCATCGTAATGAGGCGCTCTCTCTACTTTTGAACATGGACTTTTTAGACGTGGCATGTGCTTTGGCAACATTTTTAAAACTAAGTTTGGGGTAAAAATGTTTATGATTTTTGTGCTTATGTCAAAGTCTATCAATCTCCATGTCAGTAGTGTGCTTGGCCTTGTGCAGCGTTAGAGGTGGTTTTAATTTTTAGATTGGTATGATGACATTGTAATGTGGATTTCTGCTTTTTAATCATTGTGTTCCTGAGTTGATCTGTGAATAGTATTTTTTAATTTTTTTAAATAATTGGTTGTACAGGATGTGAAAGGTTGGGGACATTGGCTTTTACCATTGTATACAGTGTGTATTTTATAGTGTTATAGACAAATGTCTAAATAATAAAGATTTTCTGTCTGAAAAAAATGTGATCAGTGAAAATAAAATGAACATAAGTGTATTGTTTTTTTACTTTCTCTCTTAAGAAATGTGAAAACATGTCTTCTTCTGCACGGTATGTTGTTTATGGCATAAATAAATAAAGAACTGTTGCAAGAAAATAGAAAATTGAAATTGAATATTTTATGCTCATAACAGTTCTTACCTCTCTTAAGCATGAAAACAATCTCCTCAGAAATCAGTCAAGAGATACATTGTAGTAACAAGGGTCAGTAGACGTTATGGAATCGTGAAATGTGTGACAAAAAATTGAGAAGTAGTAATTGAATGTTCCTTTTCTGCCATTCCATTGGGTAATGAGCTGCAGCCCATGACTACTCCTTGACTGATTGCTGCATGTCTTCCGTTCCCCTTCTCCCATGAGCTTCATCCACTCTAGTACACAGGAGGCTGGAGTGAGTTGAGAAGGAGGTGTGAAATCTCAGTGGTAGTCCCTGACACCCCTGTGATGGGATTGACAGGCATTGTGACAGGAACTGAGTGTGCATGCTCAGGAATAACTGCACAATACTGGTGAGTATTTATCATGTTACAGCTATTGAACTATGTGTATTGAGGATCATTAAGATCATATTGGATTGATTTCTTACTCATTGAAGGTAGGTAAAGGTGTAATGACATGCATTACAGTTGGGGTTATTATGTGCATTTTATTACAAAAGTGTATTATCTCTTTCAGCACTATTAAAGGAAAGGCACAAATTTACAAAGTTGTCACACTAAACAACACAGCAACTTTGGTTGCATAAGTGGAGAAAGCAGGACAGTGTCACATATTGTAGGATGCGGCACTGGTCTGCTCCATCCCTGGAGCTGGTGCACAATCAGTCTTTCTTGTGCCACAAACACACACTTTTGCACCATAGTGCAATGGTTTCTGCACCACCTCTAGCACAGGTTTTGTACTAGAAGGGTACTTTTCAAGTAGAAAATACTATGCCTAGACAAACATTAAAACTTTTCCCACTTTGGGTGTGTGCTGTAGAGTGGAGCACACATATAAAGTCTAAAAATGTTAGGGAAACATAAAAATGTCTCCTTTTCACAACTGTTTCAAAGAGGCATTATTATTTGGTGTACACAAACCTGTTGTTAGTAGCTAGGGCTTTGCATCAAAATCATGCACGGTTGAGTAGAAATGGCAATGTACCACTCGTGAAAATCCCTGATGACCCAAAGTAATGCAAATCAGCACAAAGAACTGCTTTGCGTTATTTTTAGGCAACGTTCCAGATAGAGAGTAAATTCCAAATAAATGTTTTGCTTCATTTTGCAACTGGGTGCTAAATGTTAGCATCAGCCTCATGGAGTTGTCTGCAACCACTGACAGTGGATTATATAGAGATTGTGTGAAGATATATCAGATGTCTTAGTAGAAATAATGAACTGTAATAAAATTGACAAAAAATAAAAAAGTATTTCTTGTTGTAGATATTGTAGTAGATGACTCCAACTCTTGGTAGGTTGAAAGGTTCATTTCATGTGACTACACAACTGACAGGTCCATACATCACCAGGTCCAGCAGTGACTGATCATAACAACTCAAACTACATGAACATCAACATTCTGCGAATACACACAGCTCCTATGACATAGTAGAACCTAACAAGGCAGAGGCAGAACAAACAGACAGAATATGGTGGATTTCAAGACAGGATAATCTGAAAGTACAATAGATATTCATGCCTCTGAGGCGTAGGTAGAGGACAGCAGTAAACGAATGTGAGGTGAAGATATTGTGTCTCTGTTTCTGCCATCCTTCTCCCAGTCCCATTTCCCCCCATCTACTGTTGACCAGCATAGATGTTCTTTGCATGGTCATCAGTGGATTCAGGGAACCCTGAATAGTAGTATTGCTGCTACTGGAGCCAGACTGTGGGCTTTTTGCAACCTTGACTTGTCAGAGAGAGTAGGATCTGTGATGAGCGTCAGGATACAGAATAAATATTATGGCAGAGTGCAGGCCCCCGGAGCTGAAGGGAGGGTTGCCAAGGGAGTGGCACAGGCTGTTTCTTCCTGTTGGGCTGCCAATCAGAGCTGCAGGGAATTTGCAGCACTGGGATCTTTTGTCACAAAATGTGTCTGGAAATAAAATTACCTCCAGGAAAGCTACACAGGACTTTGGTGGGTGAATGGTATGGGAAGCAAATCCCACTCCAAGATGGGTGCATATCTCCAGCTATACTGACCTGGGGAAAAGGGCAGTGTGTGGAAGAACCGAAGGCTTTGAGCTGGTAAAATATTTATGGAGGGCATGGAGCGTTGATCGATGGCATGGAAAGGGTCAGGCAGAAAGGAGTGCAGTGGTGGAAAATTCTGCAGCAGAAGGTAGGGTGGCTCACTGCTACCTAGGCAGGAGAAGGTGATGTGGGAGCACAGTGGGAAGACCCTTTTAGGATGTAGAGATTGTTGTAGCCAGCAGTAGTAGGGGGCGTCATGAGGGAGCGCAAGCTTTGGCAGTATGGCGATGGGGATGCCATGAAAAGAATTGCAAGGCAGTCTGAAAGTCCATGCAAATATGCTGTCAATGAACCCTGGAAGATGCAGCTCCCCAGGGTAGATGTGGAGTGCTCCATTCTGTGGCCCTGGGAGGAGATGAGACCCCCTGGGTGAGAATTAGGTGAACCTGGCTCAAGTCAAGGGATTCCTCAGCAGGCTTTCTTTTTGTAGACGTTTGGGTCAGGTAAACTAGGGATCAGCGAAGCCCACATCTTTGGGGCCAATTGACGTTGGGCACTTTAGTGAACATAAGGTAGACAAACTGGGTTTCTCCGCAGTTTTGACAACACATAATGGGCCACTTGATCACCAATGTATGTGATATGGATTACAAGGGGACACGGCAGCCTGGATCTGTACATGGGGGCTCAGAATCAAAAGATCTCTATGCAGAACTGATGAGAGGCAGAAAGTGGAGGAAAATGGCCCCACTGGAACCTCACCTGCTCCCAGGGTCTATTAAGCCATTGAGTGCAGCTCCTCATCTGAGCATTGAGGTCCTTAAACACAATTGACCATGAAGTTGAGTTGGTTTCTCCTCCTAAACATGGTGCTTCGGGCCCATTAGGCGAGGTCAAGCAGTTATCCTTCCCCAGGCACAGGCCATTTAGAGACTAGTGGAAGGCCCATAGATAGGGTGACCAGACATCCCGGATTTCCCCAGAGAGTCCTGGTTTTCAGAGGACGGAGCCAACAACAATTGTTTACATGGCTATTCAAAAAACGGGACAGGCCTGATATATAAATAACACAAAAGACTTTAGTGCCTACTTTTATGTCTGACCTATCCAAGTTTCTCAAAATCTATAGTGTGGCCGCCACTATAGCTTAGCCACCAGTTGCAGCCGCTACTAAGCATGGGTGGTGGGGCAGGGAGTGAGTAAAAAAAAATAATAACTAAATAAAATTAAAGGGACTTACCTGAATGTCGCCGGGTGCTGCTGCCTGCGCTCTCTCTCCTTCGCACCCAAAAGGAAGCTCCCAGCCTACCAGGAGCCCATGTCCAATCACAACGCTGCTAAGGCAGGCAGGGCTGTGACTGGTCACAGCGCTCAGACAAGGGCTTGGAGGCTTTACATGTTCCTCACCAGGCTGTGTAATGCAGCCTGGTGGAGAAGATGCAAAGTGCGCAGGACGGGTAGGCCGGCCCAAGAGGGCTCATGCGCACTTAGGGAGTGTGCTTAACATCTTCCATGGTTGTGACAGAACCACTCCGTCACGAGCCACGAGTGGCGTGTGCTCATGATGGAGTGGTTCTGTCATGCCGCGACCTCTCTGCCCACGCGGCATTGATTCCCCGACTGTGCGGGCGAATTAGTGTGTGGGCGGAGCCCTGACGGAACCACTACGTCATAAGCACAGCCCGTCCGTGGCTCGTGCCGGAGTGGTTCCGTCACAAGCATGGTGGCGCCGCGCGACACTCCCCCCCAGGCCTGCAGCGGAATTACATTAGTTATTTATCATTTTCGTTTTCCCTTTTACACTTACAGAGCAGTGGGGTGACGCTCCTCTGTCTTAGCGGATAAGTCGCTAATGTTTGCCACTACGAACGCTTTTGAAACGCTCTGGGATTGGCCCAGCCAATAGTGACCGCCGGCCATCTCAAAACTACAGAAAACACTGGGGCATATTATCAAGAGCTGCGATAATTAGCAGCAGGAAACTGCCGCTAAAACGGCGATAATGGGCTTGATAATATGCCCTTGTGAATTCCCATAGCAGCCCAGGATAACCACTTCACTGCGGGGGTAATTTCCCCCGCTGTGCTGGAGGGAGGGGGGCACGCACAGCGCCCGCATGCTCATGACGAGCTCGGCTCGTCATGAGGCACGGCGCTCCTGTGCTCATGATGAGCTGAGCTCATCACAGGTGCACCGGCACCCGTGGAACGCTCAGCACAGCAGGGGAATTCTCCCCGCACCTGAGCGTTCCACGGCTCATGGCGAGCTCAGCTCGTCATGAGCATGGAAAAGGTTAACAGCAGAACCTGGGCTGCTATGGGAATTCACAAGGGCATATTATCAAGCCCATTATCGCCACTTTAGCTGCAGTTTCCTGCCGCTAAAGCGCCGATAATTTTATCGCGGTTCTTGATAATATGCCCCACTGTTTTCTATACCCAGAAGTACAGAACACATTTTCATACTTTCAAGTTGGCCACCATGCTGCGTGACGGAAGAAGGGTGGGGGTTGGGTGAGTTTGTGGAGCAGGGCAAACTGAAGCTCGTTTTCATACAAGCAGAGGCAGAAACAGGACATGCAGTGACATCAAGAGCTAAATAAAAAAATTAATATAGGTGGAAAAGGGAAAAGTACTTCCATGAGGTCAGCAGCGGAAGGTTACGCTTTAATCCAATGATAAGCATGGGTAAAAAAACATGCTCTGGCGGCATGACGTACATTCAATAAAGAGCATGGAAATTATGTAGACAAGAAATGCATCCAATTATGAGAAAGGGGGATGACCCAAAGCACCGTCTTCCTACCACTGTATACAGTGCTATCTGCGACAATTCGGAGTGAGAGCACATAAATGCTTCGACGGGGACCAAACGTGTTTTTAAGAGGCTACAAACATTTTATGTTCCCCGTATTAAAGACTGAGAATAAAATATCCCGAAATCAAAATCTTCTATGAGCACTACTAATAAATTGCTTGTAATGAATGTTATATAAACATTCCTATGTTCACTTCTGTTAGCTCTGACTGTCTGATATACTGAGCGTAGTTCTTTGCTGCCACCTACTGGAAATTAGAAGTCAGTACCTGGCTATTAGACCATAGACAACATTGCAGTGTCGTTAGACGTAGCAACCTAGGAGCAGATTTACAAGCCCTTTGCGACACTTTTACGCCGCCGTTGCGTCACTTTTGTGATGCAGCGGCGGCGTAAACAAAGCGCCACATTGCAACTTATTTACAACGTGGCGCATCTAGGCAGATGCGTCATGTTGTAAAGCCCTGCGCCACATGAAACCTGCGTCAGGTTTCATGTGGGTGTTCTGTCGCAGGGTGGGCGTTCCCTCGCAGGAAAGCTCCGTAAAACTGGCGCAGTGAAATCTACATGATTTCACAGAGTCAGTTTTACGACGCTGCAGCATCAAATCCTTACGCCTGCTTGTAGCAGGCGCAAGGAGTGACGCACCACGTTGAGTATGAGTGGCCCCTGTGCATTGCAGGAGTTGCGTCGCGCTTGCGACGCGACTCCAGCAAAGCGCCGCCCATACACCACAAGATGCGTCACGCATCTTCCCTTCTTTGCACCATGGTGCGCCGCATGTGGTGGCGGAAGGAGGGAATTGCATGACGCATCTGTTCTGGCGCATCCTTGCTGATTTGCAGAGATGCGCCAGAACATGTAAATATGCCCCCTAATATTTTAGGAAATTGGGCACTTAAATCAGTTCGACTTTAATTATGCACCATCGGCTGTATTGAAACGACGAAGTTATTCAGATGCATTACTTATATACAAAATCTAAGCACATTTTAAAGACAGTGCAGGAGTGTAAGTTTATCTCCACCCTTTAGTTTGACCTGGCCACATATATATGTATGTGTATGGCCTCATGTTTTCGTGTGACTTAGCATTAGTAATGTAATGTAGTGCACTTGAACAGATACAGAAAGTGCATTTACTGTGTAAACTTGACATATATATATATATATATATGTGTGTGTTCATATTAACATTTTCTTTATAGTAACTACAACACTTTCAAGAAGGAAAGATCGATGGCCAAACCTTTTCAGGCAACGCGGTGAGAATCTGGAACTCACTTCTGCCTCAGCTCCGGGCCACCACCTCTTCCCAGGCCTTCAAAACTGACCTAAAAGTTCTCCTCCTTCAAACACACTTCCAAATTTAATTTACGCCCTCTCTATTATCTGAAGGAAGTCCTTCCATTATAGGAAATTTTGTTCTCAATGACTATAGAAGCGCCTTCCCAGTATGTTCTTGTGGTTGAGTGTCTGCCATTTATTGCAGTATTATAATTCTACTAGTATTTTGTACTCGTTTGTAACATGCACACGTCACTTTTCCTCTACTAATGTATCGTTTGCTACCTCTTGTATTTTGTTTGCTTTTGATACATGCACAATTGCCACCATTGCCCCATGTAACGTAACGTTTGTTCTTGTGTTTTGAGTGTCTGCCATTTATTGCAGTATTATACCTCTACTTGTACTTTGTACGCTTTTGTAACATGAACACATGTCACTTTTTCCTCTTGTAATGTATCGTTTGCTACCTCTTGTATTTTGTTTGCTTTTGATACATGCACAATTGCCACCATTGCCTCATGTAACGTAACGTTTGGTCTTCTGTTTTGAGTGTCTGCCTTTTATTGCAGTATTATACCTCTACTTGTACTTTGTACGCTTTTGTAACATGCACACATGTCACGTTTTCCTCTTGTAACGTATCGTTTGCTACCTCTTGTATTTTGTTTGCTCTTGATACATGCACAATTGTCACTATTGCCTCATTTAACGTAACATTTGCTTTTGTAACATGTTCACTTGTAATTTTCTCCTCATGTATCATTATTGTCCCTATTGTGAAGCGCTCTGACACCTTCGGGTAAAGTCCGAGCTATATAAAAACGCATAAAATAAATAAATAAAAATAAATATGCAGTTCTCACATACATCTGCAATTGTGTGGTTTAAATAATATTGTTAATTCTTATATAGTTGCATACTCCTTTGAATAATACTCTGCATATATTTTATGACAGAAAATGTATCCATTTGAATAGTACTCTACATTTATATTGTAAACGTATCTGTAATTATGCCTTTAAACATGTATTGAGACACTTTCCAAATTAACTTGATCAAATGCCTTAAGCATTTGGATTTCTTAAAGTTTAACCTTCAATTTCAATGTTTGCTTTGCATGCAATGTTTTTCTCTCCTCTGCAGGTGCAGTTGTCTGATCTTACGAATAAAAAAAAAGGCACATTGTGTGATAAAGACAGTGGGGCTCGATAGGAGTATCTTTTGGCAAGGACGATAAGCCTTAACGAACAAGGAGGTACTACTATTTGTACGGAATTGGAAGACGGGAGGAATCCAAAGAGGTTCTGTGGTGTGGGAGCCAAAGAAAAGAAGTTCAAGTGTAGTTGCTAAGTTTTACTGTTTCAATGTGGAAAGTAATGAGATATGTGACATGGGACTCATGAGGGTTCTTTGAGGGTATAATTGAAGATCACACTCCAGTTGATTCGGATTTCCTTTCAGACTTGAAGAGTTACAGACCTCTTTGAGACATCTCTGTTGACATCTCATGCTATACAATGATCTCTAGCGCCGTTAGATTATGTTTAACAATGTTGAAGTAGCTAAGGGGTCCATTACGATGGCGGGCCGACTGTAACAGAATGCGGGACCGCCCGCCAGGGGTACAGCGGTCCCGCACCTTAAATGAGGATGCCACCGCCACCATAGTGGCATCCCTCATTCCCAGCATTGTGGTGGGCAGTGCTCACACCACCGCCCGCCGAAATGCTATAAATGTATGTTGTGCATTTGCATGCACATGGTGACAGGCACCACGCGGTGCCTGCCACTTTGTGCATGCAAATGCAAATGCAGGGGGGTACCATAGGTACCATGTGTACCCCCGACCACCCCAACACCTGGGTGCCCACAACGGGCCCCCAATGGCAAAGACTGCATGCCTTTCCATGGCGGCAACGTCGCCATGGAAAGGCTGCTCTCCACCTACATCCTAATATGGATGGCGGTGTCTTGCAGACACCGCAACCATATTAAAGGTGTTTTCCGACCGGTCAAAAGTCGACCGGCGGAAAAGCGGCAGACGGTCTTTCCGTCCGCCGCGGACCCCACAGCCATCCTAATATGGTGGGGTGTCTTTCTGGTGTGGATGCCGAGCGGTTCGCCCCCACCGGGCCAGCGGTGGTTACTGCCGGCCTGGCAGGGGCAAACCGCCCGCCATCCTTATGAGCCCCTAAGTGATGAAAGGCCGCCATATTATTAACTTGTTAAAGTTCTATAGCTTTTGACAGGACTTTTGTGAGACACTTAGAATTACATCAAAAATATTTGGGAAACTGGACAACTAACTGCTACGAATGTGATTGAACTAACAGAATTCTGTTTATTTATAATTTCTAATGAACTAACAAGTAATGTTATATTAGTTACTCTAAGTTGTGATTGAATAATTTGCATTTTGTTTATAAATTATCAATAAAGAATTAGGAAGTAATGAAATAGTAGCCATTTCAAAATGGCCACCTAAACTGGTGAACTTTCTAGAGTCCTCTTTCTAGTTCAAATGTTTATTGCACGAATCGATGAACAAAAATATAAAACACTGAATGTCGTAAACGTGGGCAACATAGTGACAAAGTTGTGTGTTTGCA
This sequence comes from Lissotriton helveticus, assembly GCF_964261635.1. Lineage (NCBI taxonomy): Eukaryota > Metazoa > Chordata > Amphibia > Caudata > Salamandridae > Lissotriton > Lissotriton helveticus. The sequence goes on along the minus strand of NC_136071.1, from coordinate 1,161,246,850 downwards.
CCAAAACACGTTGGCGTTTGTGCTTCTGTCTTAACATACAAAAACATATATGACAACTGCACCAGAGTGCTGAGGGCTCCTTTATTGCTCAGAAGGAACGGTTTTGAACTTTATGTTCAACCGTGCATGGTGAAGCACTGTATCGCGAAGCACCACCCACGTTCAGGTAGCCGGAAGGCTATATATATATATATTTTTTTTTTTAATCACCAATAGCTCTTGCGCTTCGGGAGGTCACACACATCGTTCATGCAATCCTGCTTGTTGGCCTCGCACAGCTTACATTTCCCTTTCTCCAATCATTACAGGAATCCCGACGCGTTTCGAGGCCACTCCGCCTCTTCTTCCAGGTGGAACACGACTACATATACCATCATGCTTGATGGTGCAAAACGAGAAGCCACGCCCACTTAGGGCGGTATTTTGTAATCATTAAAAGATGCAAAACAGAGGTGAGCCTAATTGTGTGCTTCTGCTGTTTCCCCTGGAAGAAGAGGCGGAGTGGCCTCGAAACGCGTCGGGATTCCTGTAATGATTGGAGAAAGGGAAATGTAAGCTGTGCGAGGCCAACAAGCAGGATTGCATGAACGATGTGTGTGACCTCCCGAAGCGCAAGAGCTATTGGTGATTAAGAATTATACACGGCTGTTCTTGGCCGTGGGGAAGGAGCACTGCTTTGCTCACAGATACGACACTGTGAGACAGAGAGCCGCAGAGAAGAACTGGTCTTCGCTAGATGGTACGCCGTTCAGATTACTGCACAGAGTAATTGTCCCGAGACTCCCTTCCTACTAAAGGTGTTTAAAGGATTATTGACAATATGCAGAAGCATTCAGCCTACTAAAGGAAGTGTGTACTCACCTTACAGGACTACATATACCATCATGCTTGATGGTGCAAAACGAGAAGCCACGCCCACTTAGGGCGGTATTTTGTAATCATTAAAAGATGCAAAACAGAGGTGAGCCTAATTGTGTGCTTCTGCTGTTTCCCCTGGAAGAAGAGGCGGAGTGGCCTCGAAACGCGTCGGGATTCCTGTAATGATTGGAGAAAGGGAAATGTAAGCTGTGCGAGGCCAACAAGCAGGATTGCATGAACGATGTGTGTGACCTCCCGAAGCGCAAGAGCTATTGGTGATTAAGAATTATACACGGCTGTTCTTGGCCGTGGGGAAGGAGCACTGCTTTGCTCACAGATACGACACTGTGAGACAGAGAGCCGCAGAGAAGAATTGGTCTTCGCTAGATGGTACGCCGTTCAGATTACTGCACAGAGTAATTGTCCCGAGACTCCCTTCCTACTAAAGGTGTTTAAAGGATTATTGACAATATGCAGAAGCATTCAGCCTACTAAAGGAAGTGTGTACTCACCTTACAGGACTACATATACCATCATGCTTGATGGTGCAAAACGAGAAGCCACGCCCACTTAGGGCGGTATTTTGTAATCATTAAAAGATGCAAAACAGAGGTGAGCCTAATTGTGTGCTTCTGCTGTTTCCCCTGGAAGAAGAGGCGGAGTGGCCTCGAAACGCGTCGGGATTCCTGTAATGATTGGAGAAAGGGAAATGTAAGCTGTGCGAGGCCAACAAGCAGGATTGCATGAACGATGTGTGTGACCTCCCGAAGCGCAAGAGCTATTGGTGATTAAGAATTATACACGGCTGTTCTTGGCCGTGGGGAAGGAGCACTGCTTTGCTCACAGATACGACACTGTGAGACAGAGAGCCGCAGAGAAGAACTGGTCTTCGCTAGATGGTACGCCATTCAGATTACTGCACAGAGTAATTGTCCCGAGACTCCCTTCCTACTAAAGGTGTTTAAAGGATTATTGACATTATGCAGAAGCATTCAGCCTACTAAAGGAAGTGTGTACTCACCTTACAGGACTACATATACCATCATGCTTGATGGTGCAAAACGAGAAGCCACGCCCACTTAGGGCGGTATTTTGTAATTATTAAAAGATGCAAAACAGAGGTGAGCCTAATTGTGTGCTTCTGCTGTTTCTCCTGGAAGAAGAGGCGGAGTGGCCTCGAAACGCGTCGGGATTCCTGTAATGATTGGAGAAAGGGAAATGTAAGCTGTGCGAGGCCAACAAGCAGGATTGCATGAACGATGTGTGTGACCTCCCGAAGCGCAAGAGCTATTGGTGATTAAGAATTATACACGGCTGTTCTTGGCCGTGGGGAAGGAGCACTGCTTTGCTCACAGATACGACACTGTGAGACAGAGAGCCGCAGAGAAGAACTGGTCTTCGCTAGATGGTACGCCGTTCAGATTACTGCACAGAGTAATTGTCCCGAAACTCCCTTCCTACTAAAGGTGTTTAAAGGATTATTGACAATATGCAGAAGCATTCAGCCTACTAAAGGAAGTGTGTACTCACATTACAGGACTACATATACCATCATGCTTGATGGTGCAAAACGAGAAGCCACGCCCACTTAGGGCGGTATTTTGTAATCATTAAAAGATGCAAAACAGAGGTGAGCCTAATTGTGTGCTTCTGCTGTTTCCCCTGGAAGAAGAGGCGGAGTGGCCTCGAAACGCGTCGGGATTCCTGTAATGATTGGAGAAAGGGAAATGTAAGCTGTGCGAGGCCAACAAGCAGGATTGCATGAACGATGTGTGTGACCTCCCGAAGCGCAAGAGCTATTGGTGATTAAGAATTATACACGGCTGTTCTTGGCCGTGGGGAAGGAGCACTGCTTTGCTCACAGATACGACACTGTGAGACAGAGAGCCGCAGAGAAGAACTGGTCTTCGCTAGATGGTACGCCGTTCAGATTACTGCACAGAGTAATTGTCCCGAGACTCCCTTCCTACTAAAGGTGTTTAAAGGATTATTGACAAAATGCAGAAGCATTCAGCCTACTAAAGGAAGTGTGTACTCACCTTACAGGACTACATATACCATCATGCTTGATGGTGCAAAACGAGAAGCCACGCCCACTTAGGGCGGTATTTTGTAATCATTAAAAGATGCAAAACAGAGGTGAGCCTAATTGTGTGCTTCTGCTGTTTCCCCTGGAAGAAGAGGCGGAGTGGCCTCGAAACGCGTCGGGATTCCTGTAATGATTGGAGAAAGGGAAATGTAAGCTGTGCGAGGCCAACAAGCAGGATTGCATGAACGATGTGTGTGACCTCCCGAAGCGCAAGAGCTATTGGTGATTAAAAAAAAAAAAAATATATATATATATATATATATATATATATATATATATATATATATATATATATGTCGTTTCCAAATCCTGAACCTCGGCCTCGAAAACCAACGATTTAACAGGTACAGACCACAAAATACGCGTAGGTTATCTGTTAAGGTGGTTTTATTGTTCCATCGTCTCCAGCATGACGCATTTCGGCTACGTCACTGTAGCCTTGTTCACATGACAGTTAGAACCAATGGCAGTGACCTCAAATATTAATTCTGTCAGCCACATCGTGAAGGTATAAACTGCTTGGCCAAATTAGCTACCCAAAATCCTCTTATGTTCCTTCTGCGCTAAAAGTGAGATCTGCCTAAGAGAGTAAAGTGCTAGTGCAAAATTGTATGGATGTGCAAATCAGTGCAAAGTGCAAATTACAGTGCAACTTCGATAAAAAGATATTAAAATCAACATATCAAATTCCCAAGTTAAAAGATACATACACTATATAAAAAAAAGTGAGGCATTAACGGTTAACATGTTGAAATTCATTATGATGATGATTTACATGTTACAAAGTTGAACTATATATTATTAACATTTGGCTTCATACATATGGTTTTATGCTTAGTTCCCTGGCATTGAAATGTGAAGTTGGACTGCTGATCACAATATCAAAAGTGTACATACCTGTTTTATAATATACAGTGTTACTGGAGTGGATTATACTATAGAGTGTGTGTATATATATATATATATATATATATATATATATATATATATATATATATATATATATATATGACGGATACTCTCTCCAAAGAAAAGAACAGAGGCCACACGGGGGGTTCAGAGCAGGACACAGGTATATATATATATATATATATATATATATATATATATATATATATATATATATATATTCACTGAAAAAACCATAGGTTATAGACCATATATAGTTAGGAATTAGCATTTACAAAACCTTGAAAATTCACTGAAAAAACCATAGGTTATAGACCATATATAGTTAGGAATTAGCATTTAAGAAACCTTTTTTTTACTCACACAAAACCATTGAAATTCCATATATAGTTAGTTGCTCTAACTATATATCGCGCACCCGCAATCCACTGCTGATGATGTCACATATTACATCATTCATGACATGGTCAGTGACATCACTGATGACATCACTGATGACATCTCAAATGACATCACTGATGACATCATCCATTGACTGTGTGTTTCTGTAAAGTTTAAATATGTTTTACATATTGAAAAATCAGTAGATGTGGAAGTGCGTAAATAAAAGATTTAGTAGGTGCGTGACTGACTTTATGAATGAGTAAGTGATTAAATGTGTCTCACTGAGTGCATGGGTTAGTGACTAAACTGTCTTAATTTGTGCATCATTATGTCTGTTGTTCTGTAAAGTGCTGCATGTGTTGATCAGTAGCTATATGAGTAACTATATGGGTTATTGATTGATTGTCCAAGTATTTGTATGGGAGACTGAGTGTGTGTGTGGCTGGCTGGGAGATGTCTGACTCTGTGCAGATCAATGTGTTCTTGTATCAATGATTGTATAAGAGAGTAAGTATGTGTTAGTATATGTTTGAAAATGTAAGGTACTCTATGTTTAACTGTATAGATTAGAAAATGGAAGTGTGATTGATTCTTTACAGGACTGACTAGGTGTGTGAGTAACTCCATGGATCAGTGGCAGAGTGTTGAGTGTCTGTATAGGTGTATGAGTGCATATGATAGTGTTGTAAAGATGAGTGATTGTATGTATGAATGATTGTATGGGTGAATGAGTGAATGTGTGTGTAGACGTAGGAATCAGTGAGTGCGTATGTAGTAACTAGTATTGGTGTGTCAATGGTTTAAATAATTATATTCTGTATTTAACACTGGGTGTAACAGAGGTTATATTAAAGTGTGAGGAGATGCATTGTATTGTCACATGAATGATATCATCAGTGATGTGACCATTGATGTCAAATGAGATGTCATCAGTGATGTCATTTGAGATGTCATCAGTGATGTCATCAGGGATGTCATTTGAGATGTTATCAGTGATGTCATTTGAGATGTCATCAGTGATGTCATCAGTAGTGTCATTTGAGATGTCATCAGTGATGTCATCAGTGATGTCACTGACCATGTCATGAATGATGTAATATGTGACATCATCAGCAGTGGATTGCGGGTGCGTGATATATAGTTAGTGCAACTAACTATATATGGAATTTCAATGGTTTTGTGTGAGTAAAAAAAAGGTTTCTTAAATGCTAATTCCTAACTATATATGGTCTATAACCTATGGTTTTTTCAGTGAATTTTCAAGGTTTTGTAAATGCTAATTCCTAACTATATATGGTCTATAACCTATGTTTTTTTCAGTGAATTTCATTGGTTTTTTAAAAGCTAATATCTATAGCTGTAAAATGTATTCTTCTTTAAATCAAAAAATATATTTTATATGTTTATTAATAATTTTTTTTATTATTATTATTTTTTGTTCGCTCCCGGTTCGCGAACCGGGAAGCTTCCCGTTAGCTCAATGTGGTGCCGCGACCCGGTCCGCGAACCAGTAAACGTTCCGTTTGCGCAACTGCCGCGTTAGAAATCAACATCGTGACGCGTCGCGGAAGCGCGACGTATCGCGCCACGTTAGCGCACCCGGAAGTGCTCCGGTACGCGAACCGCGGCGCGAAGCGCATCTCCCCGGAAGCGATCCGGGGCGCGTCACGAAAGCGCGACGTATCGCGTTGCCGCGTAATGCGCCTTATGACGCGCCGCGTTAGCGCACCCAGAAGTGCTCCGGAGCGCGAACCGAGGCGCGAAGCGCAGCTCCCCGGAAGCGATCCGGGGCGCGTTCCGCAGCGCGTAACTTAAGCGTAACAGGTCATGTGACTTGTTAATAAAACTTTTCATTGGTTCATTTCACTTTTGGTTTCCTAATGATGTAAGGCTAGGTCATGTGACCTAAAAATAACACTTTTCATTGGTTTAGACCTATTTTTTTTCCAAAATGATGAAAACCCCTCCTTCTTTCTTCACTCTGACTTTCATCTTTGTGAGAGGAAGACCCTTTGTGATCACTGAGCAATGGCTTCATTAGTAGCTTCAGCTGGTGCACCCCCACCACCACCACCACCTCCTCATAGGAAGAGAGGACCACCTCCACAGTTCATTACCAACACAGAGGAGGAAGAGGATGAAGAAGAGGAACAGGAGATACAGGAAACACCGTTTTTACAAGAGGAGCCCCGGGTATCTCATCATAAAACTAGTTTCATTTGGCAGTTTTTTTCATTTCCCGAAGGACAGAAAAAAGTTAATGCTCGATATGTGACGTGCCTGATATGTAAAGAGGACTTATCTAGAGGCACAGAAAAGAAGTATAGTTGCGGCAACTATACTATGCACCGTCACATGCTGAGGTGGCATCCACTAAACTACAGCCGGGCAGAGATGCGTCACCTTCAGGACAATCCACCAACTCCTGTGGCCAGGACATCGTCACAGGTATCTCTGTCGGGGCCAGAGGCACGGGAAACCGTGCCAAACATTCAGGACAACTTTGTCCATATGAAGATTACCTGTTTATATTGTGGTACATTGCTCTCATGTGCCAATATGAGCATTAACTTAATAAACAGAGCATTTGAAAACCACAAGTGCTCTAAACGCCCCAAAAAGTAAAAAAAAATTTTGCTCCTGTTGAGCCCTTTCCAATGCCTGTTTTTTGTTGTTTCCCCCCCCAAAAAACCAAAAAAAACATAAAACTGTTCAAAAAATACAAAAAAAAGAAAAAATGTTCAGAAAAAAAAAATACATATATAAAACAACAAAAACATTAAAAAAAGTTCTTTTCAGAACTACCTCCCCTTTATAAAAAAAAATTGCTAGAATGTTTAGCACTCTGGCAAGCTCTATTTCTTTTGGTTCGCTTCCCGGTTCGCTCGCCGGTAGGCGAACCGGGAACGAACCAAAAAAAAATTTTCAAAAAAAAAGAAGAGTAAGTATAAGGGAAGTAAACAGAGAGTAATGCTAAAACAAAGACAGCTATAGGGACTAAACCAGAGATACTGTTTAATAGATTTATTTACCGAAGAAAAGATGGAAGAGGGTATAATTGTGAAAAAGAAAATAGATAAGGAAGTGAAAGAAAAAAAGGAGAGTAGAAGAATAACAAAGAAGAGTTTCTTAGAGAATGTGAGTGAATGTTCAAAATAAGATTAAAACATGTGGAATAACAGAGAGAAAAAACAGAAAGCAGAAAAGAAGAAGTAACAGAAAAGGAATAATTGAAACAGCAAAGAAATGTAAATAACATAGGGGCATATTATCAACATAGGCAATAAAAGTTTTGCAGCTTTTATTGGCAGAAATGTGTCGCTAAAGCCGCTTTTGCAGCAGAAAACTGCCGCTACAGCCGCTTTTGCAGCATATAACATAACCAATTAGAAATCAAAACTCCTCAAAAGTAACTTACTTTCCATGACGTCGAAGGATATCCTATGAACAGCTTACACTCTGTTGTGCTGTTATTATTTTCAGACCGCCACTTTCTGAAAGAAAAGCTCCATCGTTTTGAAAAATATGTTACATACAATAAATGACTTCTCGCTCTCTACCACACGTTTCCTCAAGGCCAAATCGTGTAAGAGCCATTTATAACTCTTGGAATTCTTGTAAGCCAATCCCGTCATTTTGTATTTCCGCAACTTTCAGAAAGAAAACGTTCAACATCACTTTCACAATCCTAGACTAGTAATATCTTACCCTTTTTGCTCACTCATGTTCTACATTTCCTATGACACTGATACTGCTTACTATGAAGCAGACTTACACTACCTCTATGACTACTACAATTATTTAATTCTCTACATCACTTTTAATCACAAAGCAATATAAAACAGTAGATAAAATTATATCAACCCCTAGAATCATTATACGCCAGTTACCTACCCTAAATTCTCTTTTCTGAAAACAGAAAGTAAGAATATTTTTTAGTAAAAAGGCAACATTGTATCGTAGTCAAATGGCAATAATTTCCGAAACAGCAATTTTTTTTACATTTTCAATAACCTGTGTAATAAGCGGATCTTGTCAAATAACCATCATGCAATATAATAGCTGCAGTTACAAATCTTCTTCCTAAAATCAACGACTGTGTAGCCACAACATTTGTAATTAAAGTTGAAGACTTACTTTCATCAGGTTTATATAATTGGATTTTTAAAATGACATTATAATCAAAAGTTTGGACCAATAATCTAGACAGCATTGCAGACTTACATTCCCTCTACTCCATGTTTTGATTGGCTGCTTGAATTAGCTTATAAAAAGAAACAGTTTTTCTGAACTCATTCAAAGTGCAGTTATTTTTCCATGACGTCAAGTGTTATGGTAAGAAGACCGTTTGCTTTGGGAAATACTGTGTTGTCCTTCAACTAATCTGTGCCCACCACTTTCTGTAAGAAAATCTTCTTTTTTTCCAGGAACTATTGTCTCTGTACTACACTTATCCTCAAGGCCAAATCGTGTAGGAGCCATTAGAACCTCTTGAAATTCCTCAGAGCACATCCCGAGATTCTTTCCCTAAAATTTTGGTTTTAAAAACACCAGGTAAGAATTTTTAAGGTCATACGGCAATTTTTTTTTTTTATTTAAAACAGAATCGTTGCAGAATGACCAGCCGTTTCTAGACTTTAAATAAGCTGTGTAATGTCCTGATGTTATTGAAGGACCGTCATGAAATATAATTGCTGCAGTTACAAAAGTCCTTCCTGATATTGACAACTGCGAAGCTACAACATTTTTAATTAAAGTTGTCAATTTTGTTCCATCAGCCCTACATCGTTGGAACATTAAAATGACATACTGGCCATATGTTCGTATAAATAATGTGGACATCATTTCAGATTTACATTGGCTACACTCCATGTTGTGATCAGCTGCTTTTACTAGCTTATTAAAGGACACTGATTTACTGTCTGGCAAAGTTAAATATATAAATCTTTCTGAGTCTACACTAGTAGTACTTGATACCCTACAGTTCTCGCAGTCATGCTGCCATTGATAAGAAAGCCCAAACAGGTGATCTACATCTACACCTTCAGCATGCAATACATCAAGCATATACATTAAAAACTCCTGAAAATCTTGCTGAATATTTTGAGAGAATTGTGTTTGACCTGAACATCTGTCTAACAGATTTCGAATTTCAGACACACTTTCTATTTTTGTTCTATCCGTGCTACATTTCTCTAACACAGAATTTAACAAACTGCAAAATCTGTGATCCGAATTGACCACAATCTCTTCTTTTACATTTTGTAGAGAAAACAAAACATTAACCACTACATTAGCATAGCAGTTGACACCAGAACTGTTTTCAAATTGAAAACCAACAACATCTTCAACAGAATCCTTTTTCTTTCTGCTTATAATTTCAGGTTCATCAACTTTTCGTCTTTTTGGTACAACCTCCCTAGTATTGGTCACATTTCTTTGTTTCCGGCCTACCACACGTTTCTCAAACAAAGGATATTGAGGCAAATGTGGCGCATACTCTCTTCTTAACCTATTGTATTCCTTAACACAATCTAGATCCGCACAAATGTTTGTGACATCACACTCAATCAAGTACAATCCCGATAAAGTTCTAACTCGTGACAATGCCACATATGCCATACCCTCCTTTAACACAGAACTGCCAATATTCACCAATGCACTGTCTACACTTAAACCTTGTGATTTATGGGTTGTCACCGCATATGCCAAGCAAACAGGAAACTGCTTACGGCGAACATATAAGTCTTTTACAAGCAAAAATCTAGCAGAACAACGACCAATTAGCTGTACTTCCTCAATGCCATCAAATTTAATTTTTAAAAATTCAATTCCATCTCTATTTCTGTATTTCACAAAATCAACAACATTACCCATTGATCCATTTACCAGACCTCTTTCAACATGTAAATTCCTTCTTAAAATTATACGGCAATTTAAGCACACATTCAGAGTCTTTTCAAAACCTGCAGTTTTAGATATAGTCTTCTCTAATGAATCCAATTTTGTTTTCAAATTCTCAGACAAAATAATTGTTGATCCCATATGCTCTACTCTGTCAATAGCTTCCAGTTTCACAATCTCTTGGTTTTCTAAATACAACATTTTGTTGTTGAAGATGGCACATTCTACAAGAGTTGGCATCAAACATATTCCAGATTTCTTCTCAGTAATTTTCTGAAAAATATTCTCAGGCACAACGTCTTGTTCTGGATATAAATTTGACAGTAATCGTGCATGTAAAGCTTGTTTCCCATGCTCGGTCACTTTTCCAATTCTAACATCTTGTAGAATATTCTTGTAAACTTCATCCTTCGCCTGACGCATATTTTCATGCAGTTCAGCATAATTGAAGTTTAACCATATATTGACGTTGCCAATGCTCCCTAGGCACTTCCTGGTATCTTCATGCGTGAGCATTTTGAACACAGGTTGTCCTTTCACTGGTGTCAGCTGCAGAAGATCTCCGAAAACAATGATGTGTTTGCCACCAAATAACACATCATACTCTGTTTTAAGAACTTCTTGCATTCTCAAATGCACAAAGGCAAGCATGACATTGGAAACCATGCTTACTTCGTCAATGATAAGAAGTTTCATTTTCCTCAAGACTCTTGAAACTTCACAACAAGCATCTCCAGATAACTTGTGGTATTGTAATTTGTTATCATGCTCCACTGGCAGCATCAGTAGACGATGCAAAGTAATACCTTTAATGTTATGTGCTGCCAGTCCAGTTGGAGCGGTGACAACACAAGACAGCGATGACTCAGTCCTTTCCTTCAAATAACATGAAATTGCTTTAATGAGGAAACTCTTTCCAGTTCCCGCTTCTCCACTCACGTACAGTCGGACAGGCTTCAACGATGTACATGAGCACTATTTCTTCTCATGACTTAATCCATGATCAATTTGCTTGGTAACTTCGTCATATATTTTCCTCTGCTCAACGTTGAGTTGTCTTTCCAAGTCTTCTAAGTTAACCGCATCCTCCTGAGCATGTGCCATGGCTCTTTCCACTTCATTCATGGCAGTGGCAGCTTCATTTTCGATAACAGGTCCTCCTAGTGGATCCTGACTCAATGAAACAGAACTCTGACTGTCCTGAGAACTGTCTCTGGCAATCTCGGCTGCAATTGTTGCTTCCTGCTCGATTTCCGCATTCAACATTTGTACATATTTGGGAAAAGCAGGACATTCTATGGTCTCCTTGGCGGCAGTGAAAGAGTCTTCATAACAGAGGAAATCTCCAAGCAGTTCCTCTTCTGCACGCCAAGGCTTGAAAAGTTGCAAAAGTGCTAAATAGAAAAACTCCTTTTTTTCAGGAGATTCGCCACTCAATTTTCGATGGTTTACCAAGTGGCATTTTCTTTGCTTGACCAGACATCCCTCACTTCCAATTACAGCATACACTCCTTTATCAATATCTTCTTTGATGTTCCTCTTGAATATGTAATTTTGTAGAACCTCATACAGACAAACATTCTCGAGGTGACTGCTTCGATTTGGATAATATGTATCCAACATGTTGGTCTTCAAAATGTCGGTACTGTTTGGCTCCTTTTCCGCCAAATACTCAATTTCCCGCACAGGTTTCAGAACTCGATTACGCGTTGCAGCAAGACCAAGACTCGCCCAAACGATACTCCTAGATTTGGCATAGAGACTTGCTGAAGACAACCGGTCAGAACATTCGTAAGCTCCGATTTCTCGATGCGACAACATCTTCAGACTGAAACTGTACAACTTCTTACTGAGGCTCTTTTCATGGGAAATGTCCTCCCACATATCCTTCAATTCTGTCTTTTCTTTTTTGGTGATGTAAGATGTCACATACCGAGCCACAGCCATACAGTTATCAGCCACAAACTGTATATCCATGTTAGCATTCCACATGGACAAAATCACTGGGTTGTAGTCGTTGATGTACTTGGACTCTTCGTTCCTCTTCAAATTGTACGTGTTTTTAGGTGATTTCTTCATCACATTATGTCGCAGCGAAGACATCAAACTGTTCACTCTTCCTTTAGAAATCACCGGTCGTGGAAAGGCGAAACGACATTTGGTGTAGAACTTGTCCTTGTTTCTGAATTTACGACGACAGTACTTTCCGCAACGATGGCTTTGGAAGCGTAGAACTTGTTCTCTTAGACTTTTGTCCTCCTTTGCGTTTGGAAAAGCACATGTAGAATACTGTTCTATGAAACTCATCACTAAGTCTTCTGGATCTGTTCCAAATTTAGGTGCATCCTTGATCCACAGCAGCATATGTATATGAGGAGCACCTCTTGCTTGGTACTCCTTTCTCCAGAAGAAATCCAACACCTCTCCAAGAGGTGGATTCTTCTTATTCATGATGAAAGACATCATAGCTTCAAATCTATGATTGAAGTACCTGCATACATTCACTGGATCCAAAGAGCACAGTTCTCCGGGTGTCTTGAATTCGATGTTTTCGATGTTTCCATTTGCCTCTCGTAGAAATTCAAGTAAGTCTTCCCAGCCATACTCGGCACAGCTCAGAGTGAGGAACCATGTGGGAGTTCCTAAGTTCCTCAGCATACATTTTAAATCACCATGACGACGGTACCAGTACTCATTAGTACCACGCTGACACGCCATGAGATTAATCAGGTGACAATCCAAAATACTGTCTTGGACATTGACTTTATCCATAAAGTCACTTGCCGAGATGTTTTGCATCTGTATACCACTTTTCAAGATGTGGTTCACTGCATATGACAGTCCAGACAGATCGCTTTCAAACAGGAGATGAAACAAATAGGGAATGCATTGTCGAAACCTAGCATCTTCTGCATACAATCGTAAAGTCCGGTATTCAGAAGCAGGAATTTGATGAGGTCGCTCATCATATCTTCCTCCTTGACCTGTTGGAAATAGCTGTGGAAACACTGAGCTTCCAAACTTTCCTCCCAGACACTAATGGGACTCCCTTTGGCTTGTTTCATTTGAAACAACTCAATAGCATTCCCCATGACTTCCTTGGAATGCAAAGGATGAACACTATAATGTTCATATATTTCTTCACTTTTAGAGGGTTCTACTTTCTCAATTTGACCAGCACACAAATCGCTATCCTCTTCCTCACTTACTTCCTCTTCTGCAATATATACATTCTTATAGTACTTATTATTTTTTTTCAAATACAATGTTGCCTTTTTTACTTTCCTAACATCCACTAAATCTTGCCATATTTTTTTATTCTTTGTCGGAACCCCATTAACTAAGATAACCAGAGGTTCCTCTTCCACTTTTTCTACTCCAATTGTGTTAATGTTTTTCTTCAAAACTAGAGGCAAATAAACAACTCTTCCCTTTAATCCTCTCTGTAAATCTGATGGAGGCAATTTCCCTGTCTTTGGCTCCATTCTTACAATAGCCTGAAAGGGATGGATACTTTGAATCAAAATAGATTCATAAGTATTTAAATCCTTCAATTCAGAAGGAATCTCAACCAATTCCAGATTATTATGAACCGCTCTAGCAGGCATCTGGTTTTGATTTAATTTGTTACAACAATAAGTACACACACGTTGATCCGATCCCAAATCAAAACAATTTTCTACCATCAAGTATGTAGCGAAATCCTTCCATTCACTATTATTTTCCCTTTCACTTCTTGCATATAAATCCACTAACTTAGTCTGATTCTTATAATAAGTGCGTCGACAACACACACAAGTGAAATTAGGCCTCTCACTTGATTTCACCTGAAACGTGGCAATTTCCTTCTGAAAATTATCTGTACTGGAAACCTGTACACTATCTTCCACATTACCCTCTTCTTCTGGGTCAATTTCAACATTCTCCTGTTTACTTCCAAAGTAACAAAACTCAATTTCTTCACACATATTCTTCACATCTATTTCAGAACCATGCAAAAGAGCAGCGCATAATTGTTTAAGCATAACTGCTGGACTCTTAGCATAATACAACATTCTAACTAATTTCCTCACTTTATTATGATGCACTGCTAGCATCCTGAAATGATGAAAAACACTCTGGCATACTCTCCTGGAAAGACAAGCCAGTGAATGACCATGCAAACCTGTCACTTCTCTCACTCTGCAAGGATCTAATTCTTGCAACAACTTCATTTTCTGCTTCAAACTTTTCTTATTAAATGTCCGTACAAAATCACAAAGCAAATTGATGGAATCCTGTCGCACACTGCAAATACTACTACACTTCCAGGTGTACACAGGTCCCTTAGGACGTCTTCCTAAAACCTCATTACCTAACATCTCTTCTGCCTCTGTTGTCACAAGTTTTTCTTTTTCAACTGGACAACCATCTTTCACCTCATAAGCTCGACCGCGGTGTCAACTGCATGCACCAAATCATTATCCTGGAAATAACTCTCCTCATTGAAAAATGCCTCACAACTTGAACTATGCATCCATTCTCCGGAAAAAACTTCACAAAAATTACTACGATTAACTATTCTCTTCTATCTACTATTTCTTTTGAAATCATAAATTGCCTTGTTTAGCTTCCTAATTCTATTGATTATCAAAATAAATAACTTTCGTTTAATTTCAAATGCCTGATCAATAACTTTCTCAACTTTTTTTTTCTCTTATAAAAAACCACTTTCTGTTGACCTTTCTTAATATTTTTTAACAAATTGCCAATTATCCTGTTGCGGAACATTCGTTTACGAATGTCCCTAAACTGTTGTTTCCTTCTACTATCATGCACAGAGTTATCTCTTGCTCTAGCAGTAACATTTTTGATTGGCCTTTCCTTTCCGTTTAAATTGCTTCTCTTTTTCTGGACAAAAACATTTTCTGTAGTACTACTTTTTTTTCTAGAAATGTTTCTTATGAATGTTTTCGTGGTCTTACCCGGTGCTTTCTTGGTGACTTGACGATTTTTTATTGTAGAGGACTGCTGCTGTAAATGATGGACCTGCTGTCTTTGATGTTTTGTAGCCTTTCTCATTCTCTCCTTAGTTGGCATTCTCAAAATTTGAAATGATCTGCAGTTGAATCTGTGGTAAAATATAATAAAAAATGTTATTAACCACTATTACCAAACAGTAAATCAATAACAGTCATCAAAAACTTAACACAATACTTAACATTTTTACATATAATATTTTTTAGTGCTTTGGCAAATTTAGAATACAGAAATAGCAGAAAAGAAATGGAATTCTTCTTCATTTTACCTGTCCTGTTTTATATGTGAATCTGATCTAATTTTATTAGCATATTTTAATATTTTATTGAAGACACTACACATAACCTGTTTTTGAAGGTGTGTTTAATTTAAAATTAAACAGTTTACATTTTTACTTTTCATTTATTGTAAATTTTAAAAATAAATGTTTATAGTTCCATAGGCTCAAGCACGTCAGCTTCCCACCCTATGTCATACAATTCTGACAAATCGGCATCCTCATCATATTCTTCATCATCCTCAGGATTTAAATCATCCAAGGGATCTACTTCCACTGACGTTTCAATTACAAGTTCAATGATGAGGTCGAGATCAACTGATTGCTGATTGTCACTCATGTTGATGTTGTCGTTATCTTTAAAGAAAGAGAACAACAATGAGATGTTGCAGAGTAAGAGACAAATCTCAGAGATTATAATAGTAAATTTGTTTAACAAGAGTAACATTTTGCAGCTATTATTTAGCCATGTCCAGCGATGCTGAGGAGGTGAGGCCTATGTCCAAGTTTTCAGTGAACAGGACTCATCTCTTCTTAACCTTGGATAAGCCTCACCGACTCTGTGTCCCCTGCTCTTACTTAAATGTACAGGGGCAGATTTATGCTACCAGTTAATGTGCACCGCTGCTCTGCCACCCATAGTGTGCCGCATTTACAATGTGGAGCACCATTGAGCAAAAACAGCACAGATGCGTCACGCATCTGTGCCGCAAAAGCAGCACATTGCAGGAATCACGTCATAAGCGCGACATGTCTACTGCAATGCACAGGAGGAAGCCTCACATTGCATGGTGCATCACTTCTTATGCCTGTTTCAAACAGGCGTAAGGATTTGATTCAACAATGCTATAAAGCTGACTCAGTGAAATCTTCTAAATGTCACTGTGTTAGTTTTACAGGGCTTTCATGCAAATTAATGCATACCTTGCAACAAAACACTTATATGAAAACTGACGCAGGTTTCATTTGGCACAGGACTTTACAGCATGACACATCTGCCTTGATGCATCAAGTTGTAAATATGTCGCCACATAGCAAATGTTTTGCACCGCCGCTGCGTCACAAAAGTGACGCACAGTGATGCAAAAGAGGCATACACCTATCATAAATCTGTCCCTAATATTTTAAATGATTGATTCAGGATGACGATAAGGTGTGCCCTATCCAGAGGTTTGTTTGAGGTGAGGCCTATTCAGAGTTGCAGATGAAATTTACGCTTGTTGAAGAGTACAGAGGAGATAATACATGTGAAGGCCTACCAATGAAGTAAGTCATATCCACTTCACTCTTGAACAAAGGCCAGACCTTTTCTGTGTCCATGGACAGACCTAAACTTCATCTGCACAATGTCATTCGTAAACGTAGGAAACACAGGTGATGTAATTGAAAAATGTGGAGTTTCTTTTCCTCATTTCACAATCACATCACCTGTGTTTCCTTTGCTTAGGTATCTCATAGTGCAGATGGACTCTAGCATATCAAAGAGTACACATAAGTTGAGCAGTGTATTCAACAAATTTGACATTTACAGAAGATTCAGCTTCTTATCTTGTTGGAGATGAAATGAGGCCTGTCTTGCAACATGGTGCATCTTTTGCATCACTCCTGCATCGGTTTCATGTGGCACGGGACTTTACAGCATGACACATCTGCCTAGATGCATCAAGTTGTAAATATGTCACCACATAGCAAATCTTTTGCACCGCCGCTGCGTCACAAAAGTGACGCACAGTGACGCAAAAGAGGCATACACCTATCATAAATCTGTCCCTAACATTTTAAATGATTGATTCAGGATGACGATAAGGTGTGACCTATCCAGAGGTTTGTTTAAGGTGAGGCCTACTCAGGGTTGCAGATGAAATTTACGCTTGTTGAAGAGTACAGAGGAGATAATACATGTGAAAGCCTACCAATGAAGTAAGTCATGTGCACTTCACTCTTGAACAAAGGCCAGACCTCTTCTGTGTCCGTGGACAGACCTAAACCTCATCTGCACAATGTCATTCGTAAACTTAGGAAACACAGGTGATGTAATTGAAAAATGTGGAGTTTCTTTTCCTCATTTCACAATCACATCACCTGTGTTTCCTTTGCTTAGGTATCTCATAGTGCAGATGGAGTCTAGCATACCAAAGAGTACACATAAGTTGAGCAGTGAATACAACAATTTTGACATTTAGAGAAGATTCAGCTTCTTATCTTGTTGGAGATGAAATGAGGCCTGTCTTGCAACATGGTGCATCTTTTGCATCACTGCTGCATCGGTTTCATGTGGCACGGGACTTTACAGCATGACACATCTGCCTAGATGCATCAAGTTGTAAATATGTCACCACATAGCAAATCTTTTGCACCGCCGCTACGTCACAAAAGTGACGCACAGCAACGCAAAAGAGACACACACCTATCATAATTCTGTCCCTAACATTTTAAATGATTGATTCAGGATGACGATAAGGTGAGGCCTATCCAGAGGTTTGTTTGAGGTGAGGCCTACTCAGGGTTGCAGATGAGATTTACACTTGTTGAAGAGTACAGAGGAGATAATATATGTAAAGGCCTACCAATGAAGTAAGTCATGTCCACTTCACTCTTGAACAAAGGCCAGACCTCTTCTGTGTCCATGGACAGACCTAAACCTCATCTGCACAATGTCATTCGTAAACTTAGGAAACACAGGTGATGTAATTGAAAAATGTGGAGTTTCTTTTCCTCATTTCACAATCACATCACCTGTGTTTCCTTTGCTTAAGTATCTCATACTGCAGATGGACTCTAGCATATAAAAGAGTACACATAAGCTGAGCAGTGTATACAACAATTTTGACATTTAATAAGATTCAGCTTCTTATCTTGTTGGAGATGAAATGAGGCCTGTCTTGCAACATGGTGCATCTTTTCCATCACTGCTGCATCGGTTTCATGTGGCACGGGACTTTACAACATGACACATCTGCCTAGATGCATCAATTTTTAAATATGTCGCCACATAGCAAATCTTTTGCACTGCCGCTGCGTCACAAAAGTGACGCACAGTGACGCAAAAGAGTCATACACCTATCATAAATCTGTCCCTAACATGTTAAATGATTGATTCAGGATGACATTAAGGTGTGGCCTATCCAGAGGTTTGTTTAAGGTAAGGCCTACTCAGGGTTGCAGATGAAATTTACGCTTGTTGAAGAGTATAGAGGATATAATACATGTGAAGACCTACCAATGAAGTAAGTCGTGTCCACTTCACTCTTGAACAAAGGCCAGACCTCTTCTGTGTCCGTGCACAGACCTAAACCTCATCTGCACAATGTCATTCATAAACTTAGGAAACACAGGTGATGTAATTGAAAAATGTGGAGTTTCTTTTCCTCATTTCACAATCACATCACCTGTGTTTCCTTTGCTTAGGTATCTCAGAGTGCAGATGGACTCTAGCATATCAAAGAGTACACATAAGTTGAGCAGAGAATACAACAATTTTGACATTTAGAGAAGATTCAGCTTCTTATCTTGTTGGAGATGAAATTAGGCCTGTCTTGCAACATGGTGCATCTTTTGCATCACTGCTGCATCAGTTTCATGTGGCACGGGACTTTACAGCATGACACATCTGCCTAGATGCATCAAGTTGTAAATATGTCACCCCATAGCAAATCTTTTGCACCGTCGCTGCGTCACAAAAGTGACGCACAGTGACGCAAAAGAGGCATACACCTATCATAAATCTGTCCCTAATATTTTAAATGATTGATTCAGGATGACGATAAGGTGTGCCCTATCCAGAGGTTTGTTTGAGGTGAGGCCTACTCAGGGTTGCAGATGAAATTTACGCTTGTTGAAGACTACAGAGGAGATAATACATGTGAAGGCCTACCAATGAAGTAAGTCATGTCCACTTCACTCTTGAACAAAGGCCAGACCTCTTCTGTGTCTGTGGACAGACCTAAACCTCATCTGCACAATGTCATTCGTAAACTTAGGAAACACAGGTGATGTAATTGAAAAATGTGGAGTTTCTTTTCCTCATTTCACAATCACATCACCTATGTTTCCTTTGCTTAGGTATCTCACAGTGCAGATGGAGTCTAGCATATCAAAGACTACGCAGAAGGTTAGAACTGTATGGAACATGGCTATGTAAGTCAAATAATCAAAATCTAAATTTGCCAAGCACACATGGGGGCGTATTTACAAGGACCTTGCACCACAGGGAAAGGTCTTAAATTAAAATGGGAAAAATAACATCAGAGAGACTCAAAGGCCTTATAAATATGCCCCAAGCAGCCTATGAACCTCTAGCATTACATATCAAGAAACCTAATTGATTTCAAAAAACGTTTTTAAACACAACTTGTAAAGCAATTATATTCATACATTCATGGGGAGTTTACTTAAAATACCCTAAGACACATGAAAGCGTTTTTTTAAGCCCTTGCTCCATTTTTAGATCACTTTTAACATGGCTATGTAAGTCAAATATTCAAGATCTAAATTTGCCAAGCACACATGGGGGCGTATTTACAAGGACCTTGCACCACAGGGAAAGGTCTTAAATTAAAATGGGAAAAATAACATCAGAGAGACACAAAGGCCTTGTAAATATGCCCCAAGCAACCTATGAAGCTCTAGCAGTACATATCAAGAAACCTAATTGATTTCAAAAATCGTTTTTAAACACATCAACTAAATCAATTAGATACCTACATTCAAGGGGAAATGACTTAAAATGGCCTAAGACACATGAAAGCGTTTTTTAAAGGCCCTTGCAACATTTTTGGGTCACTTTTAACATGGCTATGTTAGTCAAAGAATTAAAATCTAAATTTGCCAAGCACAGATGGGGGCATATTTACAAGGACCTTGCACCACAGGGAAAGGTCTTAAATTAAAATGGGAAAAATTACATCAAAGGAAGTCAAAAGCCTTGAAAATATGCCCCAAGCAACCTATGAAACTCTAGCAGTACATATCAAGAAACCTAATTGATTTTTAAAAACGTTTTTAAACACAACTTGTAAAACAATTATATTTATACATTCATGGGGAAGTGAGTTAAAATACCCTAAGACACATGAAAGCATTTTTGTAAGACCCTTGCACTTTTTTTGCATCACTTTTAACATGGCTATGTAACACAAAGAAACAAAATATATTTGTAAAACACTTGACACAAAGCAACATTTTAAATACACAACTTACTCATAATTCTCTCCCTAAACCATACTATTCTCTACCTAAATTAAATGAATCTTTTCTCACCTTAGCAAATACTTTATGAGTTTCAAAACAGTCTCAGAAACACACCAAATTGTCTTTAGCAGAGCAAAAGGTATGCACTCCAGAGTCTGCAGCTATGAAAAGCACAGAAATGCTGTAACTCATCACACATATCTCTCATGTCACCCAATCAAAACTCTTCCCTCACTTTTTTCAAATCAACACCCTTCCCCCCTCTGGCCTTTCTGCCTTTCTTGCATAGCAACCACCTCCTGAAAGACCTCTCATGTTTGCAAGTTCACACAACAATGTTTCAATTGAACTCTGAACTCTCAGTGCACCTGCGTATCCAGTGCAATCTTTCATTAAATGATTTTTTCTTGACCATTCAAATTACACCTTTCAAACAACACATCCATGCACCCTAACTTTCTGTTTTCAGCAATCAAAATCCACCAATCACTGCTACTGCTTCCTTAACACAGAAACTCCACAGTTTTTTTCATTTTAAACTCTTATTTTTTCAACTCCCATTTCAATGCCACACTTCATCTGACTGCAGCAGAACCTCCTCTCACCATGTTTTCTGTCTGGATTGTTGGACATAGTTATCTACTGGGCTCAAAGGTATGCTGAGAACAGAAATTTACCTAACCTCAATTTACAAGATGTGGAAATTAAGTGGTTTGGCCACAGAGGATTAAAATGTCACCAATTGATACCATTGGTGAAAACCTTTATGCATTTGCCTAA
Organism: Lissotriton helveticus; assembly: GCF_964261635.1. NCBI lineage: Eukaryota > Metazoa > Chordata > Amphibia > Caudata > Salamandridae > Lissotriton > Lissotriton helveticus. Next base: position 1,161,225,440 of record NC_136071.1, on the reverse strand, counting down.
ACCTGACCTGTTAATTGTGCACTGTGGAGGAAATGACTTGGGCACTTTGACTGGTGTAGGTCTGGAAATGCTTTTAAAGGACACCTTTGAGCAATTGATGGCACTTTTTCCTCAAACTGCCTTGATATATTCAAATATATGCCAAAGACAGAAATGGAAGTGGTCGAACCAATTTTGTCCACAAATTGAGAAGTCGAGGAAGCATGTAAACAAATTTGTTTCAGCTTACATGAGAGACCATGGAATGGGCTCCATGTACAACAATAACTTGCGTTACTACATGCAAGATATCTACAGAGGAGATGGAGTTCACTTCTCAGATGAGGGCAACAGAGTTTTTATTTTGAATTTAAGACTGTGCATTGGTACCTACTTATAAGTACCTAAATGTACCATAAACCCAAAAGCTCTTCTCAGTGCTACCCTACATCTGATCACTCACAATTATTATTTTACTCTAACTTTTTTCACAAATTTTCAACAAAGTACGCTCCCCGGAGCGCTACCCGGTACGCGAACCGGAAGCTAACCACGCGAAATTTAAAAAAAAAATGTTTTTTTTCCACACATATGGGCCTCCTCAGCCACCCTCAGAAAACCTAGGGGGTCAAGATACGTCTACCATGCCCCCTTCTACCCATTCTGAACATTATTTGCCCTCCATCTTGTATCTTAATTCGACCGAAACACAAAATGGTGGACTCCCGTAACGCTGCCGGTTTGCGTACCGGGGCGCTCACCGGGAAGCGCTCCATCAAAAAAGGTGGGAAAGTAATTTACAGAAGAAACCCTGGAGACACTTTCACCAAATATAGATTAGCTCATACTACATACCAATCCCTACCATTTTCACAAATTTGGTTGGAATTCCATTTAGCCATTTAGCCTGTAGACCTCTCTAAATACCCTGAGGTAAATTACTTCACAAAACACATCTGAAGTGTTGGAATTGACAACCAATTAAAATGTTACTTTCATTTTCTATTTTTTTTTTACCTGACATTTGATTGGTTATGTACCTGAATATATATAAAGGAAGAGAAGGAAACACAGCCATTTTGACTACTACTTCCTGGTGTACATTTCAATAGGATTTTCACTAATAACTTCAACTTCTTTTTAAAGGTAAGTTGTTATTTTAAAAACTGAAGTATATTGTGCACTTTAAGTTAATATGGTAAACTTTTTCTGATAGTTATATACTATCCCTCTGTAGTAGTTATAGATTTAGATAGACTTCTCTGTTATAGTTATGGATGGACTTAGGCTTCTCTTGTATAATTATGAATTTACTTACGTTAAATCACATACACTTTTTTATATTCCTACTTCCACTCTGATACTATACACTGCCCAAAGATAAATTCACTGTTAAAAACTGCCTATCTAAAATTAATCCCAACAGTGCCCTATCTCTACTAATATATATTTTTGTATGCAAATTTCAGACAAAATGGAAGGCGAACAGAAAGTTTCATTTGAAATTGTCCTTGCAGAGACCAACCAAGAAATCATTGATCCAAATGACATTGAATTTATGGATGAAACTTGGGACCAAGAACTACTGCAATGTGTGCAATCAGTAGATGTCCTCCTTGAAAATGAGGACATTTTACACACTCAAACATTACAAGCTATGTTCAATGAAAATAACGACATTTCAGACAGTGAAATATTAGACATTTTATTAAATTTTGAAACACAATCACAATAATAAATAATTGCTTAAAAAATAAAGAAATTAAAAAAAATCAACAAAACAAACAATCAATTAACATACAATATTTGAAAAGTCTATCATAAAGCCTCCACATAAAACCTAGGGGGTCAGGGAGGATCTACTATGCCCCCTTATGGTCATTTCCCCCTTTGTTTTTGCCTCCTCTTGTCTCTCGATCCTACCGAGAGACAAGATGGCGGCCGCTCCGGACTGTTTAGAATGTTGACAGACACCGGAGAGCCAATCAGCTTCGCTACGCAAAGTTCCGTTACGCGTCAGGTACGCGAACCGGAGCGCTGCCCGGAGCGCGCTTACAGATATATATCTTTTTTTGAACGTTAATTTCTCAAAATCCACTGGATCACATATATTGAGACCTAGCAAAGGCACATCGGGCTACCAGTCCCTACAATTTTGCCAAGTTTCGTGCAAATCCATTCAGCCGTTCGGGCTAAAAGTGAGGCCAACCGCCCTATGGAAATTAACATGGGAAAAACACGTTTTGGGACCCCCCTTTTTTCTCAGCCCCCCCTTGACAAACCCCCCCCAAATTTTCAGTATCTGCTCAGAAACAAAATGTTCCATTTTCCTGCAAATTTCAGCCAATTCCGTCCACAAACGCCAAAGTTATTAGACATAGAATTTTCAAAAATCCCATAGAGAAAAAATCCTAACTATATATACCTACCTATTTATGTTTAGCTAGATAGATAGATAGATAGATAGATAGATTGTAATTGCTTTTGTAATTGCATTTATATAGCGCTTACTATCCCTGACGAGGCGTTGAAGCACTTTTTGGTGAGTAACACGCTACTCTGGGACCCATAGAGGATTAGTGTTGAATAAGTATAGTGAAACATGCAAGTACATTTTAAGCGGTGGATAGGTTAGTCAGTTATTTGGATTTGGAATGATAGCAGAAGGATAGAGGAGGAAAAAGGTTTGTATTTACATAGCTCTTGTTACCCCTGATGGGGTGTTGACACACGCTATTCAGGAAGCCTATAAAGGATTAGTGGTGAATTAATATGGTGAAATATGAAGTAATTTCAGTGGTGGATATTTGTACGGCGAAGTTGTGGAATGCCCTCCCACCCGCCATTCAGTTGGCTACATCAGAAACTGGATTTAGGAAACTATTAAAAACATGGCTTTTTACCCACTAGATCTGTGCCTCTGATGCTTTTTTGTACTGCCTGTATTGCTCACATAGCGCCGGGACACCTCCGGGTGAGGTAACTGTTCGCGCTTTACAAAACTCTGTATTATTATTATTAGTTATTTGGATTGAGAAGGATAGCGGAGGGATAAAAGGGGAAGAAAGGTTTGCATTCATATAGCACTTGTTACCCCTGATGGGTGTTGAAGCACTTTTCTGGCGAGTAGCACGCCACTCCGGAACCCATAAAGGATTAGTGTTGAAAATTAGTATAGGAAAATATGAAGTAATTTGAGTAGTGGATATGGTATTCAGTTATTTGGGTAGAGAAGGGTAGGTGGCGGGATAGAAGAGGGAAAGAGGTTTGTATTTATATAGCACTTGCTACCCCTGAAGGGTTTTTGAAGCGCAAGTAGCACGCTACTCTGGAACCCATCAGGATTAGTGTTGAATTAGTATGGTGAAACATGAAAGTAATTTTAGAGGTGGTTATGCTAGTTATTTGGATTGAGAAGGGTTGGGGAGGGGTAGAAAAGAGGGAAGAGTTTAGAAAGGTTTGTTTTAGGGGATCGGTATAGTAAAAGAGGTGTCAGATGATGCAAGGAAGGGTAGAGTAGGAGAGAGTCTAGAAAGGGTTATTTTGGGGATCACAATAGTGGTATGGGGTTTGGGATAAATGAGAGAGTGGATGTAGAGGATATATTGATAGATGTATAGGATGAGAAATAGGGTAGTGAATTGGAAAGAGTAGTTGGAAGAAGTTTGAGATGAGTCAGAAGGTAGGGCTAGAAGATATATTGAGAGAAGTTTAGGCTGAGAAATAGGGTAGTGTATTGGAAATGCTAAATTAGAAGAAAGTGATAAATATATAGATCCATAAGTACATTGAAAGTATATCGATACATAAAGGAGGCAAGTATATGTAGATTAAAGATATTGATAGAGGCACAGGATGAGAAATAGGGTAGTGCATTGGATATGCTTTTTCAGGAGAAAAGTAACAGACACACAGATCCAAGTACATGGAAGTTACACAGATGCACAATGGAAGTATGTACATGTAGACCAAAGATGATTTTTTATTATTTATTTATTTATTATTATTATTATTATTATTATTATTATTATTATTATTATTATTATTATTATTATTATTATTATTATTATTATATATACAGTCCACTGACCTTATTAGTGGACTGCTTTCTTTGCTGCACAGCTCTGCATGGTAGATGCTGCCCCCGTTGCTGCTGCTGACCCTCTGGTCAGGAGTTTGAGGCCCTCCTCCACCGACAGGCGCCCTCCTACGCCGCATCCCTGGTGTTCTAGTTGTAGACTGTCAATGCTCTGGAGCTGGGCTGCCCTCTGTCTCTCTTGTTCTGTTTTTCTCCCTTTTTTTTTGATTATGCCTTTTTCTGCCTTTTCTGAATCTTTTTCTGTTCCATGTTGCACTTTTCTTTTATTCTTTTGCTGCTCTTGCCCCTACTGCTGTGATCCCTCGCGGTCCTGCCCCCTTCAGTGACACTTTCCCGCTCTGCACGTTTCCCGCCTCCCAGTTTTCCCTCCCACCCTACACACTACGTAATGGTGGCTGATGCGCGGCCATGCCGCTGGTGCACCAAAGACAACCTCGTCTGTGCCCGTTCACACCTGGACTGTATCCAGAGCCACAACCCTGGTTCTCCGACTTTCCACAGATACCAAGCTAGCACCCTCCTCGCCCTCAACACAGGATGCCTGCCACCTCAGGTCACGAAGGACACCCAAGGACCCTTCTCTTGCCGACTGTGCAGCTGCACCCGGCCCACCTCCACACTCCAGCTCTTCTCGCCGCCCAGCTGACTAAAAGTGCACCCGACCTGCTCAACTGCATCCTCCTCATCATGTGCGCCCTCCACAAACACGCCACAGAGATCTGGGACCTCCTCGACTCTGTCTCTCCCGATATCACCTTCCCTGGCATAACCCCAGCTCTGGCCCGGACATCACCACCACCATCCCTGACGGCTACAAAATCACCCCCAAGGACTGCACCCACTGACCAGGAAGAGGAATAGTCATCATCCACAAAGGACGAAGGGTATCCTTTCAGTACAAAACCTATGCTAGAATCCAAGCACCACACAAAGTATGGTGCAAAGGTGTGTGCATAGAACTAGGCAGCCTATTTGTGCTCCAGTCCTGGGTACGGGAGCAGCAGCACCAGATTTTGAAGACACAACTCTGGGAAACTCCCTCCCCCCAGCGCAACACAGTGCAGCAGCTTTGGGAAATTAGCAAATGTGCTCCATAGTGTGCTAAGATAGCTAACCGCCTTACAAAGCTACTGGCTTGTCCATCGATGCTCTCTACTGCGTAAATGTTGTACTGAAAGTAACAGACCTCCAAGATTTATCAATTAGTTGTGTCACCTTTGCGCCAATCAGGGGGGTTACGGGGGGTGCAACTACAAAGTTAGATTTATGAAGCCGCCCAAGGCCTCCTTGCGTGTCCCCGAGTGGCTTGAGAAATCTAGAGTAACGCAACGCAAAGAAAATAGCTGACTTGCACTACTCTGCAGCAAGTAGGTGTTCCATGGGTGGAGCGTGGGTGTTCCCACGCACCCACCCATGAATTTTGGTGCCCCTAGATTTATCATTACAGGTAGACCTTGGACTGCGTCAAAATGCTACGCCTACCCAGTTAAGGTATAACAGGGAGAAATATCTTTATTTCTCCTCATTACTTCTTCTTTCTATGTGTGCTGGATTTGCACCATGGTGAAGGGGTGCATGCAATGCAGCATATTGTGCGTCAGCGCTACCAAAGAACAGGAATGCGGCGCATAATGTTGAATGCGGAGCATTCCTGCTCTTTTCCTTTCACACAGTGCAGCTTAGCCAGGTGGCTTGCTTCTTTGCTGTTTAAATTCTTGATAAATATGGCCATTAGTGCAGAGATGGACATATTTGGTCAATCTAACAACTGTAAGCAGCAAAGGTTCTGTAACTGGTTCTTTGCTGCCACCTAACGGAAAAATCCTATCACTACATGGATTGCTACTGAAAACTAGATTCAGTGTGTTTTGGCTTAAATAAATAGGGGAAAAATGTTTTTATAACTAATTTTGTCCATTGCATCTTTCCAGAAACATATGTCCTGTCCTCTACACAACAGCAGGACCCAAAGCAGCAGCATTACTGGATTATACTTTTTACAAAAAACGTATATATTTATTAATATGTATGTATGTTTACCATGTATGACAAGCATAAGCTGTCATGTGTGTTTATTTTTTAGTAATCCATGCATTTAAGGCAATACTTACTTCTATTGCTAAGAACATAATAAAACCACAAGGTGGCTGTTGTTGCAGCTGGGTGAAATGTACCTCTATACACACATCAATTTGACTGATGCTTCCATGTCAATTATGGCAGAGATCTGTATCAGCTACAGAGATGGAGTGGGTCGGTCAGGGTTTGCAGCGAGAACTTTGTTGCCTATGCTGCAGGAGATCACCGACATAGAGGCTCTCGAAGGCCGAAGTATCCTGGCTGGATGTAGCATCTTTAGGCCAGGTAGACAATGCTTCTGTTTCGAAAGGCCGGGTGTTGCTTGGTTCCAGTTTGTGAGAGAGCGTGGAGAATGTCAGTTCCATTTGCTTTGCTCGATCACTGGACAGTTCATGGGACTGAGCAAACAGGAGGATTTCCTCGAATTTAAAGCCTGTTTATTGTCAAATTTGGCATTTGAGGACACCAGATTTACATCTCTGTATAAGCTGGCTTTGACCTCATTCTGAGCAGTGCTTAATTTGAGCAGGTGGTTTCCTGTGCTCGGCAGCAACACTCAGGGCCTCATTACGATGTTGATCAGAAAGCATTCCGACCGACTCTTAGACAGGATTGTTTCTGACGGACCGACCGATTTCAATGTTTCTAAACATCGTTCGGTCGGACTCCCATGGTCGGAGTCAACGGGAGCCTGTGTTCCGACTAACCCTGGGCATAGTACTATGCTACGCTAATGGAGCATACGTAGTCTGTACTAATTCGCACTCCGCAAATTGCACATAGCACAGTACAAAAACAGTGCTTAATAGCGTAGCGTAGCAGCTAAATCAACAACATCCTCAGATGCTTTGATAAAGCAATTTTACATGCTAAAAAGCATATAACCAATTCACAAAAGTGACCTTTTTGAATGAAAATATTAGGCAATGAGAGAGGTGATGATTTTGGGGTCCCTACTAATCTAGGGGGAGGACCAAGCAGAAGCCTTGAACACAAAGAGCATAAATAAAAAGCACATCTTGTAGAACTTCGGTGGTGGTCCCATCCTCTTACGATCACCCCAAGCACAGTTATTGGCAAAAAAACAATCCCAACCAAAGGCCTTGCAAAGCATTATTGGACGAGATTAGCAGTGGGCAGTGAATATTATAGTATCCAATATCAAAATAATTCTACAAAGAGCTGCAGTTCAACTAGTCGTTACTAGATGTCCCTCACAAGTCAAATGCAAAGTCATTGAAATTATTCTTACATCAAGCTGCAGTTCCACTAGTCGTTACTAGATGACCTCATGAGTCAAACGGTTACCTTTCCATCATAATCGGTTGGTTGGAAATGTTTCCGAGTCGGTTGGAAACATAGGTTCTGACACGGGTTAGGAAAATTTCAAATCCCGCTCATAGCCTCTCCGACCAACATAATAATCAGCCCCTTAATTGTGAACCCTGGCACTTATGACAGTCTGCCACATGGCGGCACTGTTTATCTAACTTAGTGGAGCACAACAACAGTTGTTTATTAATTTATTATACATAAAAAATTACCACTACCTGCCGCTCAAGCCATTCTTATAGCTTTGAGGACCTGAAATAGTCTGAATTTTCAACTTTTGAAGAGTTTGAAAGTTACTATTTGTGTTAGTACTGTCTTTGGCAGTGTTAGCAGGGGCACTGGGTGGTGCCCCTTGCAGTGGCTTCCTGATGAGAGCCCTGGCACTTATTTTCTTTCTTTTTTATAAATTATGCAATACTTCTGAGGGTTGTCTGAGTACATGCTGGTGAGTTTGCACAGCCATGGGTAAAAACATCAATGGACTTTCATTCCTGTTGTTAAGCCTGTCTGAGTTTCAATCATTTAAAGTCCAGATTCATCTGCGGGTCCAAGTGTCTATGTTGTGCTACTACGGCACTGTTGTAATCGGCATCATCTCCTTTGTTAGGGAGATTCCTAACAAGTGGAAGATCTCCTCACTTGCTTAATGGAGCAAAATGTATCTTTCTGTTTCCCTGTTAGTTCCTTTTGTAGCCTTGAAGTAATAATTTAACCTGACCACCCAGAAGTGCCATCTGCTCTCACACATTACGTCATAAGCGTTAATGATCACAACTTAACACCTCACAGCAAGTTATGTAATTCCTTAAAGTTCGCCCAGAACCCCGAGGGTCCAAGCACTTCATAGTCTTACGACACTACATCTCCCGCTTTGTTAAATAAAAAGTGCAAACAACAATCACATTACATTTCTTCAATAAGTCATTGAGGCGTTCGCACTAGTTGGCAGATTGAGAAGTATTAGATGGTTGAGATGCAACTAGACTGTGCACTGATGCCACAGTTTCTGATGTTTGATCTTGACTGTCAGGCGGGGTTGCCTCATTCATGATTACAGGATTTGACAACTGTTGCAGTAAGTGCTTAAATTGCGACAAGTCCCTTGTGGTGGACTGTCCAAGATGATGCTCCATCACCATACGTCTTTTGCATGTTATAACCCTCAACTGATTGACCTCAAACAGATTGTCTGTTTTCCGCCTTTGTTTCTATTTAACTAGGACCAAGTCACCTTCATCAAAGACTGTTTCCTGAGCTCGTCAATGTCGATCTGCATGGTTCTTCATTTGCCGCTTTAGAGCGGTGTCCATGATACAAACTTCTTCAGAACTCTGGGGTTGCTCTGCCATCCACTGTGGCAGCTTGGGTCTGATGGCTCTCCCAAATAGCAAGGTACCAGGGACTCTCATCAGTCGTGGAGTTCTTTGCTATTGAACAGCAAACCACTGTCACATTTAAGAACAGAGGGGATTCCCCATGCTGCAAAGATGCTATCCAGCTGCTTGATGAACTTATCAAGGGTGGTTGACGACAGCTTCTGTGCTAGAGGATAGCACGAATACTCATCAATGACTGAGAAGATGACAGTTTCCTAAAGTCCCAAATAAATTACCAGCAATTATTTCCTACACATGTGCAGGAAGGTCAGACATAAACAGCGGATGCTGTGTAAGTTTGGAGGAAAGGCGTTTGCAAAAATGGCACTTTTTTAGTTCCCTTTCAACTCACTCTTTTAGGTGTGGGAACCACACTCGGGGGCAGATTTACAAGCCCCTTGTGCCACTTTTGCATCACTTTTAACATGGAAAAAGTGACGCAAAAGTGACTCAAGGGGCTTGTAAATCTGCCCCTCAGTGTCTTAGAGATGTTTTGGTGGCTACAATGCCACGATATCCTTCTTGAGCCAGCTCAATGATTTGCTGTCTTAGGCTCTCATGTATGATGATTCTCGAGTCTCTCAATATCTCACCTTCCCTCGTGATGGACAGTTCATTTTTCACATTTTTGAAATTTGGCTTCATCAGCAAAAGGTCCATCAATCCTCCTTCAGGATTGATTTCAAACTGATGTCTTTGAGGGTAATCATGTTCTTATTAACGTTAGCAATAATCTGTTCAATGAATAGAGCTGCTGGTGTGCTGGACCTTCAAATGAAGTTAATGTACTCCTAGCAGTTTTGGCTATCAAACTATGCCGATGGTGCGGTACACTTGAGAAGTAATCTGCAGGATTTTGATCTTTACCTGGTTTGTGTACTATTGAGTAGTCATACTCTTGCAGCCGCAAACCCCACCAGTCAATGCGAGGGGGCATCTTAGTTTTCAGGATTCTAAAAATAGTGAGCAGCGCTTGGTGGTCAGTAACAATAGAAATGTTTTCTATAACGAAACACATAAACATGATCCCAGGTCCAAAAATCAGCCAGACTCCTTCTCTGGCTGAGAGAAGGCACTTTCTGTATTAGATAGGCTTCAACTGGCATAGGCCACAATGTGTCACTGAGAATTTGAATGACCATTTTGTTGACAAAGGATTGCGCCCAGCCCCACTGGGCTGACATCGACTGTCATCTCAGTATGTTCTCAATAGCGTGCTTTATGCTTTTGAAGCCTTGCTCACATTCAGCAGACCTCTGGAAAGGGACATCTCATTTTTTCAAGTCTCTCAATGGGGCACTCAAAGTAGCAAAGTCACAAATGTACCTTGAGCAATAATTGGCCATGACCATGAATGGATGGTAGCACAGTGACATCTTGTGGGGAGCAAGTATATGATGGTGCTTGCACTTTGTCCGGATCAGGAGTCATTCCACCATCAGAGAATATACGTCGAAAGAATTTTTATTTTATCTTATAAAACACGCATTTTGCTGCATTCAAAGTGAGACCCACATCAGTATGTAACTGGCACACCTTTGTAAGAGCCTTGTCATGTTACTTTTGAGTTGCTTCAAATACCAGTATCGCTTTTTTCGCCCTAATTTGGCAGGGTATGACCAGACGTGGGTCCCTTGCTCACTCTACCACTGGATTCAAGATAGCCTGGCTGATGAGGATTATGAATCTGAAACCGGTCCCAGGATGCTTGTTTCCGGTCCAGGGAAGACATGGCTTGGCAGTTCGTGCTAGACGGTTCCCATGAGGCACAGGGTCAGACTGCTTTGCGTATGGCCATGTCTGAACTGGGGTGGCGGAGTGAGCTAAAGAATGGTAATAGATTAAACCCAGATCAGTTGACTGGGGGTGAGTGTTTGATTTGTTCAAACGCCCCGTCCATCATCCCCTCTAGTATCGCTTTGTTTGCCCTAAGTTGGCAGGGTATGCCCAGACGAGGGTCCCTTGCTCACTCTACCACTGTATTCAAGATTGCCTGGCTGATGAGGATTATGAATCCGTAACCGGTCCCAGGATGCGTGTTTCCGGTCCAGGGAAGACATGGCTTGGCAGTACAGGCTTGACTGTTCCCATGAGGCACAGTGTCCGACTGAATTGCATACTGCCATGTCTGAACTGGGGTGGTGGAGTGAGCTAAAGAATGGTGATGGATTAAACACAGATCAGTTGACTGGGGGTGAGTGTTTGATTTGCTCAAACGTTGCGTCCATCATCCCCTTTGGTATCGCTTTGTTCGCCCTAATTAGTCAGGGTATGCCCAGACGTGGGTCCCTTGCTCACTCTACCACTGGATTCAAGATAGCCTGGCTGATGAGGATTATGAATCTGAAACCGGTCCCAGGATGCTTGATTCTGGTCCAGGGAAGACATGGCTTGGCAGTTCCGGCTGGACTGTTCCCATGAGGCACAGGGTCAGACTGATTTGCATATGGCCATGTCTGAACTGGGGTGGTGGAGTGAGCTAAAGAATGGTGATGGATTAAACCCAGATCAGTTGACTGGGGGTGAGTGTTTGATTTGCTCAAACGCCCCGTCCATCATCCCCTCTAGTATCGCTTTGTTTGCCCTAAGTTGGCAGGGTATGCCCATACGTGGGTCCCTTGCTCACTCTACCACTGGATTCAAGATTGCCTGGCTGATGAGGATTATGAATCCGTAACCGGTCCCAGGATGCGTGTTTCCGGTCCAGGGAAGACATGGCTTGGCAGTACAGGCTTGACTGTTCCCATGAGGCACAGTGTCCGACTAAATTGCATACTGCCATGTCTGAACTGGGGTGGTGGAGTGAGCTAAAGAATGGTGATGGATTAAACACAGATCAGTTGACTGGGGGTGAGTGTTTGATTTGCTCAAACGCTGCGTCCATCATCCCCTTTGGTATCGCTTTGTTCGCCCTAATTAGTCAGGGTATGCCCAGACGTGGGTCCCTTGCTCACTCTACCACTGGATTCAAGATAGCCTGGCTGAGGTGGATTATGAATCCGAAACCAGTCCCATGATGCTTGTTTCTGGTGCAGGGAAGACATGGCTTGGCAGTTCGGGCTGGACTGTTCCCATGAGGCACAGGGTCCGACTGAATTGCATACTGCCATGTCTGAACTGGGGTGGTGGAGTGAGCTAAAGAATGGTGATGGATTAAACCCAGATCAGTTGACTGCGGGTGAGTGTTTGATTTGCTCAAATGCTGCGTCCATCATCCCCTTTGGTATCGCTTTGTTCGCCCTAATTTGGCAGGGTATGTCCAGACGCTGGTCCCTTGCTCACTCTACCACTGGATTCAAGATAGCCAGGCTGATGAGGATTATTAATCTGAAACCGGTCCCAGGATGCTTGTTTCTGGTCCAGGGAAGACATGGCTTGGCAGTTCGGGCTGGTTTGTTCCCATGAGGCACAGGGTCAGACTGATTTGCATATGGCCTTGTCTGAACTGGGGTGGTGGAGTGAGCTAAAGAATGGTGATGTATTAAACCCAGATCAGTTGACTGGGGGTGTGTGTTTGATTTGCTCAAACGCTCCGTCCATCATCCCCTTTGGTATCGCTTTGTTCACCCTAAATTGGCAGGGTATGCCCAGACGTGGGTCCCTTGCTCATTTGGTTGCTGCTGGCCGTCCATCATCCCCTTTGATATTGCTTTGTTCGCCCTGAGTTGACAGGGTATGCCCAGACGTGGGTGCCTTGCTCACTCTACCACTGGATTCAAGATAGCCTGGCTGATGAGGATTATGAATCCGAAACCGGTCCCGGGATGCTTGTTTCCGGTCCAGGGAAGACATGGTTTGGCAGTTCGGGCTGGACTTTTCCCATGAGACACAGGGTCAGACTGATTTGCATATGGCCATGTCTGAACTGGGGTGGTGGAGTGAGCTAAAGAATGGTGATGGATTAAACCCAGATCAGTTGACTGGGGTGAGTGTTTGATTTACTCAAACGCTCCGTCCATCATCCCCTTTGGTATCGCTTTGTTCGCCCTAAGTTGGCAGGGTATGCCCAGACGTGGGTCCCTTGCTCACTCTACCACTGGATTCAAGATAGCCTGGCTGATGAGGATTATGAATCTGAAACCGGTCCCAGGATGCTTGTTTCCGGTCCAGGGAAGACATGGCTTGGCAGTTCGTGCTAGACGGTTCCCATGAGGCACAGGGTCAGACTGATTTGCATATGGCCATGTCTGAACTGGGGTGGCAGAGTGAGCTAAAGAATGGTGATAGATTAAACCCAGATCATTTGACTGGGGGTGAGTGTTTGATTTGCTCGAACGCTCCGTCCATCATCCCCTCTAGTATCGCTTTGTTTGCCCTAAGTTGGCAGGGTATGCCCAGACGTGGGTCCCTTGCTCACTCTACCACCGGATTCAAGATTGCCTGGCTGATGAGGATTATGAATCCGTAACCGGTCCCAGGATGCGTGTTTCCGTTCCAGGGAAGACATGGCTTGGCAGTACAGGCTTGACTGTTCCCATGAGGCACAGGGTCAGACTGATTTGCATATGGCCATGTCTGAACTGGGGTGGTGGAGTGAGCTAAAGAATGGTGATGGATTAAACCCAGATCCGTTGACTGGGGATGGGTGGTTGATTTGCTCAAGCGCTCCATCCATCATCCCCTTTGTATCGCTCAAATACCAGTATGTCATCAGTGTAATTAAAAGCATGTGCGACAGGTTGAATTATTTGGCTTATAACATCCTGAAATATTTCAGCAGTGGACAACACTCCAAAACTCAACATTTTGTATGTAAATAAACCAACATGAGTAGAAAAAGTAGTGATGTAACTACAGTTCTCTTCCAGCTTGAATTGATGGTATCCCTTGTTCAGGTCAAGATGGGAGAAAACTATGGCATCAATCAGTTGCTTGATCAATCATGTCCGCTATGTGTGGACCCGGGTGGCTTTTTCTCTCGATTGCATTGTTAGCCTGGCGCATATCAACACAAATGGACACTGAACCTCTACTGTGTTTCTTTGGCCCCATCACTGTACGGTAGGACCTGTGGCTCTCTCAATGATATCATTTTTCAACAGTATTTCTAGTTCTTTTTCAACAACTCCTTGCAAGTGAAAAGGAACTCGGCGGTGACGCTGAGCAACATGTCGAATGACCTCTTAAATATGAAGTCACACTTTCATTGCCTTGAACCTTCCTAGGCCATGAAACGATGACGGGAACTGACTTACAACTTCTGATCGAGTGTGTAGGCTGTAATTGACAGCTATCAGTTCCATGTCAGCACCTACAGCAAAACTGAGCAGGCATGCACTAGACGAAGTTCCTTTAAGGATGTGGATTGGCACCTGCACTGATAATGCTTAAAGCCACAATGTCACTATAAATGACCCTTGACAATGGTTTAGAATCAGCCCACATATACACCTTCATGTTGGATGGAATGAGGTGGGGCACAGGAGACAAGCTATTGAACTTTTCAACTGGCATGATGTTGATTGACGCTCCACTGTCTATGTTGACATTTATGGGGCAACTGTTGACCTTTATCTTGATCTTAGGGCAGTGTCCCAATGTATTTGGTTGTCTCGTTTGGTGGTTTGCCTTTGTCTTTTGTTCTTCCTTGCAGGTAGCCATACATACATGTGCCTGTCGTCCCATGGTCAATATCATCATTGCATATTCCTTTTCACCCTCTGAGGCGGAAGCCGGAGGTTCTACTCCACTTTTCTTTACCTGCTCTGGCACAGACTTAATTGCAGAGGGTAACGCTAATTTTAAATCGCGTCCCGAGTGACGCTTGCTTTTTATTAGGCGCTTGATTTTATAAGCGGATTTCAACTAGGATCTTTGTTCCCTACCTTCCTCTACCTCCTGGGCCGCTCTCAGCTGAGTGTTGACGCTGAGAGCCGGTCCCGGGGAGGCGAGGGCTGTTTAGCGGCCATCTTGGGTGTGTAGGCGCGCCCTCGCGCTCTAGTCGTTATAAAGGGGGCTCAGGTAGAGACTGCCAAACGATTCCTTTTCACCCTCTGAGGCGGAAGCCGGAGGTTCTACTCCACTTTTCTTTACCTGCTCTGGCACAGACTTAATTGCAGAGGGTAACGCTAATTTTAAATCGCGTCCCGAGTGACGCTTGCTTTTTATTAGGCGCTTGATTTTATAAGCGGATTTCAACTAGGATCTTTGTTCCCTACCTTCCTCTACCTCCTGGGCCGCTCTCAGCTGAGTGTTGACGCTGAGAGCCGGTCCCGGGGAGGCGAGGGCTGTTTAGCGGCCATCTTGGGTGTGTAGGCGCGCCCTCGCGCTCTAGTCGTTATAAAGGGGGCTCAGGTAGAGACTGCCAAACGATTCCTTTTCACCCTCTGAGGCGGAAGCCGGAGGTTCTACTCCACTTTTCTTTACCTGCTCTGGCACAGACTTAATTGCAGAGGGTAACGCTAATTTTAAATCGCGTCCCGAGTGACGCTTGCTTTTTATTAGGCGCTTGATTTTATAAGCGGATTTCAACTAGGATCTTTGTTCCCTACCTTCCTCAACCTCCTGGGCCGCTCTCAGCTGAGTGTTGACGCTGAGAGCCGGTCCCGGGGAGGCGAGGGCTGTTTAGCGGCCATCTTGGGTGTGTAGGCGCGCCCTCGCGCTCTAGTCGTTATAAAAGAGACCCCTGACGCTCCGCGTAGCGGATGCGGTAGCGGATGCGCCGGATGCCCGCCGGAGTCCAGCCCGTCTGCGCCCGTCCGCGCTAAGGACGCGCTGGACGGCTGGTCCCTGGACTCTGGTAGAATGTCATCTCTCCCCTGCAGCTACTCTCTTCGCGAATTGCTGGCTCTTAAACCTCGTAAAAAACGCTGCTTACATTCCTATGAACCGGATGATTTTCTGCTCCCACTACGATGTGGCTGTTACTCCTCGCCCAGACCTCTTAACTCCGCCCCCATCCACCCTACCTCTGAACACCCCGTCACATCCAGTTCTAATACAGTAGGAGTAGAGGGCATCTTGGTTAATGCCCGCTCCCTTATCAAGAACAAGGTTATGTTTAAGGAGATGGTACTGGACAGAACGCCCACTCTAGTGTTTGTGACCGAAACTTGGGCCAAGGATTCTTCCGACCCTGATTTAATAGAGGCTGTCCCTGAAGGGTACTGCCTGGCCAGACTCGATAGGCAGGGACGAGTGGGAGGGGGGATAGCGATCCTTCACAAAGATCACCTACAATGCCACACAGTACCCATAACCGATTTTCCTGACAGTTTTCAAGCATTTTATTTTACAATAAAGGAAGCGCAACGCCCCTTCTTTAACGGTATCTTAATTTATCGACCCCCTGGCTCGAGAACCCACTTCACGCACCACCTTCTCCAATCTCTTGAACCCTATTTTGGCCGAGACAACTTTTCCATCCTGGGTGACTTTAACTACCACCTAGAACGGCACGACCTTTCTGATACCTCCTGTCTCATTGAGGCTCTAGAATCTTGCAGGCTAACGCAACGTGTTACGGGAGCCACACATCGTGCAGGACACACTTTGGATGGCATCTTTTCCAATGACCCCCGTTTGACTACCAAGGACCCGATCCATCTTTCCTGGTCTGACCATCTGGCGGTCCCTTTCCTTTTGAAACATCATAGGGTGAACTCCTGTAAAATAGGGAACCACACAATAGAGACTACCAGAAACTTCAGGAATATTAATAGCAATTCCTTCGTGCCCTGGGCTGCAAGCCTTGCTACCACTGGCCTAGATAGCGTACAGACTGCAGTCGCTCACTTTGATCAGGTCACTACCGAGGCCTTGAATAAACTGGCCCCAGTACAATCTCGGCGCCGCGCCAGAAAGAGACCTTCTGCCCCCTGGTTCTCCGACTCCCTTAGGCTTCTTAGGCAAGAAGTGAGGAGAAAGGAGAGGCTATGGCATGCTAGTTGGGACCTCAAGAACAAGGAAGCTCATAGACATAGACTTCTTGTTAAAAAATACAAAGCTGAAATCGTGCAGGCTAAACAAGAATACTTTGTTACCGCGACTTCCTCGCTCTCCTCTCCGAAGGAGCTCTTTAAAACTGTTGACTCCCTGGTCAGATTGCAAGCCCCTGACCCTGTCATTCCTTCGCAGGATCTTTGTGATAAGATTGCCTCCTTCTTCCATTCTAAAATTCAGGATATCCACCTGGCCCTCGAGGAACAAAGAGCTGTTCTCAGCGCATCTACACCTAGGGTAGAGATGAGCCTGATACCACAGAAATCTCCCCACCATGCACCCTGGACTCTTTTCCCCCGCTGGCCTTGCAAGATCTCGAGCTACTGCTAGCCAAGACCAAGTCTGGTTCCCCTCTGGATACCTGCCCACTGAAAGTCATCAAGCAGTGTACGGAGACCCTCTTACCACCGCTGCTAGAGGTAATGAATCTAGCCATCAGAGATGGTATTTTCCCTGTAGAGTGGAAGAAGGCGGTAGTAAAACCCCTGTTGAAAAAGGCCTCTCTGGATCCGGGGGTCCTAAAAAACTTCCGGCCTATCTCCCTACTCCCTGCCCCAGCGAAGATGCTTGAGACACATCTTAACAAGCATCTCGCTGTCTTTGTGGAAAGTTCGGGATGCTTAGACTCCTCCCAGCATGGATTCAGGAGAGAATTCAGCACCGAGTCAGCCCTCACCATCGTGCTCGACAAGATCCGCACGACAGTAGATGAGGGCCAGACCTCTCTCCTGGTCCTGCTAGATCTAACTGCGGCTTTCGATACCCTCTCCCCCTCAGTACTTACATCGCGGCTGAGGGAGGTGGGGGTGAAGAACGCAGCTCTGGATCTTTTGACCTCTTTCCTCACGGGGAGGGAACAAAGAGTCAAGCTTGGGGAGTTCCTATCTCCATCCCGACCTGTGCTATGTGGGGTTCCTCAAGGGTCAGCACTTAGCCCGACCCTTTTTAATATCTATGTTACCCCACTAGCCAAATTAATAAGATCGTTCGGGATGGAGGTAGCCTCGTACGCAGACGACACTCAAATCCTCGTCTCTTTTCCCCATTCAGATGAACTAATCGCCTCCAAGTTTAGATCGTGTATGGAGGCGGTTGGTCAATGGATGATCCAGAACTCTCTGAAACTGAATGGGGAGAAGACGGAGGTGATGGTGTTTGGGGGGAAAGAAAACATCTGGTCAGCCAATTGGTGGCCCGACTCACTTGGAACATGCCCTTCCCCCACATCTTCTGCTAAGAATCTCGGGGTGCTAATAGACCCTGCCCTTGACTTAGGCAGCCAGGTGAGCAGAACCATTTCCACCTGTTGGGGCCTGATTCACACCCTACGAAGGATCAGGAAATATCTCTCTTTCCAGGCAAGAAAACAAATAGCTGTTGCTCTCATCGGCTCGCGTCTGGACTACTGTAATGCGCTGTATGCTGGACTTAACAAAGGACAGCTGCAGCGCTTACAGGTAGTCCAAAACGCCATAGCCAGATTTGTCCTGGACATTCCCAGACGCTCCTCGGCCACTGCAGCCAGGAAAACGCTGCACTGGCTGCCGGTAGAACACCGAATCCGGTTTAAAGTTCTATGTATGACCTACAGAGCCATCGCCAAAAAGAGCGACACTGGAATAGGATCCATCATCTCCCACTATGTCCCCCGAAGGAACTTGCGTTCCTCTGGGAAACTGCTTCTGGCAGCCCCCCGTGTACGAAGAGCCAAATGGGGTGGCAGAGCCTTCTCCACTCTTGCTCCTAAGTGGTGGAATGAACTTCCTCCGGATCTGAGATCTCTCCCGTCCTTACAGAACTTCCGTACTGCTTTAAAAACCCTTCTCTTTCAGCGAGCATATGTGTAGGGCTTCATGTCTTTTTCCTGATCATTCTCTGATCATTTTTGCTAGGCGCCTTGATACCTGCGGGTTATTGTTTTGCGCTCTATAAATCTCTTTTCATTCATTCATTCATTCATCCATCTTCTTCACTGGTGCTTGATAGTGGCGTTGAAGAGGCTCTGTAAGATGAATTAGATGACGATCAACTTTGTCTGGTTTCTACTTGTCGTTTCTGATGGTTCTCTTTGGCTTTGTGGGCGTGACGAGAATGATTCTAGAACCTTTCATTGACGCTTCTCTGTGGGCCGTATATGAGCCAGAACGATGCTTTGACTCCACGTACAACAACTTCGAACTGCTTTTCATTGGATTTGGCACACGTGGCATGCACAAGCAGTTTGCTATCTCATTACAATCTCTCAGGGAGAGCAGTCTCATTTTCTCGAGGCATATATCCAGCCCTCGTTGCCATAAGTAGCGTCCTCCAACACTGGAGCATGCACAATGAATAAGCCACACACGGAGCTCTTGAGTAGACGTCTTTATTCCTCTGCATACGATTGCACTCTGCTTTCACACATTACATCATAACTGTTAATAACCACACCTTAACACCTCTCAGCGAGTTACGTAATTTCTTAAAGTCCGCCTAGAACTGCAGGGGTCCTAGCGCGTCATAGTCTCACAACAATACCGAAACATTGATTCTGCATGTTATTCAGAAGTTACATCTGAAAAAGGCAGTACTGGCATGTTTACTTGCTGGTTAATATAAATCACGGAATCATCATGTTACTGTAACCTACCCAGAGAACTGTAGAGGAGGGTCTTTGTGGCTATCGTGTGATTAACACTGGAACACAGCACTGGGGAAATGTACTTGCATTTCAGACATCCATCCCGTGTGAGGAGTCCACTGCAGCCAATGGGCAAAAGACAAAGTACACGAGGAATAAAGCTGCATTTTAGAGTGGGCGAAGTGATGCACAGTAGAACCTGTGACTGGCACTCAGAGTGGAGGGCCTAAGTGCTGTGTCCAGTCAAATGTGTGGCCATGTCCTGTGCGGACAAAGTGGGCGCAGGCCTCTGCACCCAGGACAGGGCTAGCTCTTGAAGGTGACTCTCTATGCTCACAGGAATGGATGAAAGCAGAGTCTGCCCTCAGCACCCCTTCTCCTTCTGTCCAGGGTAACAGGGTATTGCCAAAGGACTGTCCCTGTGCCAAAGTATGCTGGGAGAGGCTTTAAGTTCTGCCCAACAAACTTTTTTCTGCAGTGTTTTGAGCAGCATCTGTTAAGTCGTCCAGGATGTAAGTGATAATGTAATATGTGACGGCATTGGGGTGTCATTTGTGATGTCATATGTGAGGTAATGCTTAGTGCCCCGCAGGCGTGGCAGTAAGGGTTCAAAAGCTGCCTCCATTGGGGCATTTCAGCACTTTTTAGGATTTGTGTTGTACGAACTGAAGTGCACCAGCTAACAGGGTCCAAATGCTTCCACAAAACACTGTTTAAAGAAAAGACTTTGGGGCATATTATCAAGAACGGCGTTAAAATGATAGCCGCTTTACCGGCGGGAAACTGCTGCTACAGCGGCGATAATGGGCTTAATAATATGCCCTTGTGAATTCCCATAGAAGCCCAGGTTCACACCAGAACATGGGCATGATAATATGCCCCCATGTTCAAAGTTTGGAATACCGTGTAACTACAAGCCAATAGGATTTGTAAATAAATATTCTTACTAGCTCTCCAATCCTTTTCAACAAAAACAATAGGTAGAGTTCAGGGGAGAAAGCTTCATCGAGCGATTCAGTCAATCTTCAGTTTACAAACAAAATGAACACAGATAATGTGCTGCTTTGCAAGCCCTGCTCATAGCTGAGTCTTGGCAGGGTGAATCCTCCATCCCCGACCTCCACACACCATTCCTGAGAGCTCTAAACTCATCCTCTGGGAGAGAACTAGGAAAAAGGGTCTCAAAGAGACCCTGGGAATTCTATCATATCCTTGGTGAATCTTTTAATACCCGAAACACTGATGTGGAGCTGTTGCAGTTAGGATGGGATTTGCACCGTTCGGATCGTTGGTGCAAACTCAAGTACAAGCTACACTCGAGGGGATGGACCTTTAGTCCCAGGCTGAAGCTTCACATCAACAAATCAATAAAACTTAAATGACAGTAAAGCACATTAGGCCCCACAAGGATGACAGAAAATAATTGATTTGCAAACTATAAAGGATTATTAGCGGATTAGCAAAGTTACAAACTCAAATCATCAAAGTTTATCGAAGTTAAATGATCAGTACATAATCGACTTCACTATATAGTTCGAATCAATTCAAACTCAGGAAACACAAAGCAAAAATGATAAGAGTTGCCATAGAACAAAATCAGGCAAATTTGTTTTCCCTTGAAGAACAACTTCTCTAATATACTAAGCTGCAAAAATCAGGAAATAAACAATAGAAGTCAAGTAAATTGTGTCAGTAAGTAAAGCCTCCAAAAGACAGAATCAAATAAAGCTTCAGTCAGGTAAAAAAAGAATTGATTTGCTCAGGAGTACAGCTCTTTGTGCTGGAGCAAATAAGACATCTAGGGGCATATGTATAAAAATCCCCGTTTGGGATTCTCAAATAGCGATTTTTTTGAGAATCGCTAATTGAGAATTGCAAAAAGGGATGTATGTAGAAAATCACAATTGTTTAGCGATTTCTTATTTTTCCTTAATTGCGATTCGCAAATTGTGAAATCGCAATTAAGGTATACTTTCCCATTCATTTCTATGGGCCAGGAGGCCCATAGGAATGAATGTGAAGTAATTCTCAATTTGCGATTCGCAATTTGAGAATCGCAAATTGAGAATAATTTCAAGGGTGCAAGGGTGTCATAAGGACACCCTGATGCACCCCTGAAATGAACATGTGTGCGCATATGGCGCACATTCATGCCCTAAGGACATGTATGTGCGCCACATGGCACCTTTACAAATTAGGAAAAGTGCATTTGTGAAAGAAATCGCAAATTACCACCAACTTGAAGTTGGTGGTAATTTGCGATTTCTTAATGAGAAATCGCATAACTTGGGTGCTTGATACAAGCATTTAAGGAACCACAATTTGCGATTCCTTAAATGCTTACGCAAAATTAAGGAATCGCAATTTTTGCGATTCCTTAATTTTGCGATGAGAAAACAGGTCATACATCGCGGTTAGCGATTTTTCATTCGCAAAAACTGTCTTTTTGCAAATCGCAGCGTTTGCGAATGAAAAATCGTTTGATACATATGCCCCTAAGTCGCTGAAGTGCGAAAAGGGGCATCTGAATCTAACTAGCTCAGGAATGCACAATTAAATCATACAATTCTTGATACTCCTCACGATTCCCAGGGAGAGGGCGTTTGATCAAGATTGCACCTTTCTTAATAAGATTGCTGCACCCTCTTCCCAACCATTGCACAATGAAAGGTTTAAGCTGCACAACCTTCCAGAAATATCTCATAGCAAGATAATACATCACTGTCAGCTTGCCTCAGGGACATGTGTGGAAATTCACTACTCACTGTGTATGAAACTCATTCAGATAAACAATTCTTACAGAAACCAAAACATGTAACTTTTTAATTAACTCAAACTACTGCAGTTTGGCTTCTGAAAGGAGACAAAAGTACATACATGTATATGTTAGAATGAGTCATTTGAATTGAGATGTACATTAACTAAGATCAACTTAACATGAAACACATATTAACTATGGTCAGTCTTAACTTCACATGTCATATTTTTATATATGCAGTGAAAATTACTATATATGTTATGCAAATGAAAAAAGTGACAAAGCATCACCAGAGAGGTTAGAATGTTCCAGGCTATGCCCTGATGGTGAGTCAGGTTATTTCACCCCAACTCCACCCCACCCTCGATTCAGACTCTGCCTGTTTTGAGAACTTTATAGGATCTCTGTAGCCTGGTCGCTCTGTCATAGGCTGAAATACTGGTCTCGGGTAACTTTAATATATTCACCCTGATAATGCATTTGATGTGAGCTTCTTTTGACACAAAAACAACATGTTATCCTTCGCACTTAAACAATGGATGGAAGCATCTACCACAAGGAAGATCCTACCTTCAATCTCCATTTTCAGAGGCTGACAGACATTTCAAACTTGATACTAAGGCAATTGAGTTGGTAGGATCATTTTTATTAATCTGGTTAATTTATTAGTAGTTTCTGTAAAGAGCTACAGGCTGAAAGTTGTCATTTCAGAGCACTGAGAGAGACATCAGAACAATAGTTTGTTAGGGTGACACAGAGGCGAAATAATAAATCAAGATATATCAGACTAAAACATGTGTCCATACATAGAAAAACATTGATGGGGATGGTATCTTAGAACTCTAACTGCTGAGTAGGCAAATAATGTACATGAGCAAGAATTAGACATGAGAGAAGCTCAAATCTGCAGAATCCAAGACAAAAGAGTAGTGGAAGGTGTGCGCCTTTAGCCTGAGACTAAGCTGGAGGAAGGCTTTCCCCATCCTTATGTTTACAGAAGGGAGTTCTGTAGGAAGTAGCCCTGCACTTGGCCAGATATATATGGGAGAGGTGTGGCGGGTGGAAGAGGTGTGGCGCCGCGGCCAGGGCGACTGACGCTGGAATCTGGGGATCAGGGTTCGATCCCCGGCTCCGGCGGCAGGTTAGCCCAGCACCATGTGACTCTGGGCAATAGCTTGCTTAATCTTCCCGACGGCCCCAAGCGCCTAGAGGCCCTTACGGGTGATTGTGCGCTTTACAAATGTGGATTATTATTATTATTATAAATAGTTTACGCTTAGGTAGATGTGTGACCAACACTCAGGAAGGTGATCCACTCAGACACCTGGGGCCTCATTTATGAAAAGTGACGCATCGCTGCGAGAAAACAGCGATATGTCACTTTTCATTGCACACTCCTTGCGACACTAATGATGCGTCATATTTACAGTATGACGCATCATGTTGCAAGGCGTTACAGATACGTCAGTATTTTGACGTATCTGTATGTCGCAAAAGTGATGCACTGCTGGAGTGTGTCACAAAAGTGATGCAACTCTAGCAATGGGTCATTACACATGGGCAAGTCCAATGTGAAATGTGCCTGCGTCAGTCTTACGCCTGCCCTGAGGCAGGCGTAAGATATTGAAGCATTTGCATCCTAGAAGTGGTGCAGTGAAATCTTATAGATTTCACTGCGTCACTTCTACGGCCCTTTCTTGCGTCGGAACGCCCCCTGCATACATTATACCTAGCGCAGGTATGATGTGGCGCAGGGTTTACAAAGGGACACATCTACCTAGATGTGTCACTGTGTAAATATGGTGCAACAAGGCACATTTTTTACGCTGCTGGTGCATCACAGAAAGTGACGCACCAGCGGCGCAAAAGTGACGCAAGGGATCATAAATATGCCCCCTGGACGGGAGATAAGGCTGGTCAGACAACCTGGAACACAATCGTGAAACGACTTGTGTACAATGCATAGCTTTGGAATCACTCTTTAGCAGGTGGCCAGAGTGGTCATCTAAGGGCAGGGACAATATGAATGTAGCATCTTAAGCTGAAAATGAACCTTCCTGCTTGATTTTGAGCTCTGTGGTTTTGTAGCATGTTCCTAGGGAGCCCGGTAAGAATTCTGTTGCAATAACCTGGCTGAGATTCCTTGATGTCCTTCGGACTTGATTCTAGTTCTGCATATAAATCTGCTCTAATCTCTATGACACAGCACTCCATGGGATATGGAGAGTGTTTTGAAATATCTAGGGATTCTGTGGAGTTTCACCACACCTCTGCTTTGATTGGTTGACATGCGGACATGTTCAGTGAGGTAGGGTGTCTGTAGAACATCCTGGATGTCGTTACTGATCAGTGCACCTTACTGACCAGCTGTCCATGTTTGTTGTGCTTCAGCATACATCTGGCCTGCAGATTCACATCAGATTTGAAGAAAAAGCAGTTTTGGTCAAGCAAGAAGAGAGAAATTGGAAGCACCAAATTAACCCCTTGGATGCTCATGACGGAACCCAGCCGTCATGAGCCAAGGGTGGCCTGTGCGCATGACAGCTGGGTTCTGTCAAGACCACACCCGCGATTGGAGTGTCCAGCACCGGGCTATAATTCCTGCCGCAGGTAACGGGTTAAGGAGTAGCGTTATTTTCAGAGATCAGAGACTGCTATTCAACAGAGTTACATAAAAATTCCACGAGATTCCGTGGAGCACCACGAGTGGGCATGATTGGCACATCACGCTGCAAAATCCGTACGAATGGCACCATGTGTCACGCAAGAGGGTGCTGCTTCTTTGCTGCTGCTCGAGTATAGCTTTCTCACTGCGAAAGGTCGTGACCACCTGTGTTGAGAAAATTTCACCTGGTGCGCTCCTAGCCTGAAAATTGCGCTAGAGGATGCCACTTCTCACTCACGCTCACCAATTTAACGTTAGCAAGCTACGGGTGAGAAAAAACTCTGCCACGTGGCAGTGGCACCAGTTTTGCCGAAACTCCATGTTACAAGTATAACGCAGAGTGGGCAAAACTCCTTGAACTCCGCAGGCACAGCAGAATTTATCACCCGCCCCTAGTTATTACCCGTCAGTTAAAGAATCTAGGGGCATATTACCAACAACTAACGACATTTATTGCTAAATGAGCTTAGCAATACTTTTTTTTATCGCCACACATCGCCGGATTTTATTGCAGAGATAACGCGCTATTAGCAACGTTTATCTCAAATGCGATAAAATATCCGGCAATAGCGGCTCAATGCGTGAATATCGCTGGAAATCGAGCGATATTCAGGCATCATCGCCAATAGGGTCTTAACCTGAATATCCACCTCCCATTGGATATACAGGTTAAGAAGTGGTCTGAGCAGGCGTTAGGTTTTGGCGATATTCGCGCGTAGCGCAATTTTTTTTATCGCTTCGTCTGCATTGATAATAGGCGATAGCGATGTTAGCGACTGCTTTCAGTCGCTAACCGTTTGGGTACGCCCACTTTGCATGTCATTAGCGATAAATATCGCTGACATCGCCTATAAGCTGTTGCTAACTGTTGTTAGCGACAGCTTGCTAATAGGGCGATAAGATTATCATCGCTTTCGCGGAAAAAAGTCCCGCTAAAGCGGCGATAATGCCCTTGATAATATGCCCCCTAGTCTGAACACTGACAGTATGAAGAACTTTAGGCTTATTACACTACAGCTAGCCAGTGCTAAAATCATGCAAAAACCTTAGGTATCTGAAATTTGACACAGGCAGGTTTTCACCTGAAAAAAGGCAGTGAACCACACCTTATTGCCATGTTGTACACATTGCTTTGGACAAAAAAATGATAGTGACCAGGCAGGGCTCCTCTTTCTTAAAACCTCCGCTGACACTGTTGAGCGGTCAATCTTGGTCAGGCATTATGCGATAGAGGGGTTAGCAAGCCTTGCATTACAATAGTTCCTATCCTTTATCAATAACATCACAGGTCACACAGTCTAATACATATTTCATGAGGTTTATGCTGTATGCATCTCATCAGTACATAGTGTTCTATTGTAACACTGCTATTGCAATATGAATTGATGAGATGCACGCGGCCAAAACCTCATGAAATATGTAATAGACGTTATCACAAAATATGTACACAACATCTTGAGTAATTCGCCAAGGCAATCCGTCATTCCCCATTCGGAGACAGAGGCCCCGCGTGTATTATCGTTATCTACTTTTGTTAGCTAATATCGCAATCCTCCCTTCAAGGATCAGCATTTAGCGCATTCTTTAAGTCTCCGAGATATGGTCATATGGCCCCCCAAATATATTGTGACTTGCAGAAGCGGTTTGCAGGGGCGAGTATTTTTCAGTGGTTTCATTATATAAGAAAGCATCTTTCAGCCAGCCTTGTAAGTTTGGCAAAGGTCCTCTGGCCATGCTATTACCAGTAGCGGCCCATGGTGGGATTGTTGCTGGGCGGTGACGTGGGGTGGAGGAGGGGCAATGTGGGGGGTAGTAAACACCGGAATACGGATGAATGCAGATAGGTAGACAATTAAATCAATAAAACAAATTTCGTTGCACGCGCTGCATCGCCAAATGCGATGCAGCACGCGCCCGCTTCAGGCTATTACTTAATAGCGTTTAGCCAGTGGCGTAACACAAACTTATGTGGTCCCCCTTGCAGAATGGGCTAAATGGGGGCCCCCTGAACGATTGGGCTCCCCAACACTGCAGGGGCCTGCTCTGTAAAGCAGAGTGGCTTTCTCAAGCATTTAAATGTTTCTTATTCCATGCAATTGCACACACTCTGCAAGGCACACAGTATCAAGGCTTAGGGCAGGGATTCTCAAAGTATGGCCCGGCGGCCCTATGTGGCCCTCCCCACCTTGACATGCTGCCCTCTGATCACTGCCTGAGAACTGGGCTGCTGTTCACTTAATTCAGTGTGAACATTAAAAGAATGTTAAATAAACAGGTCCGCCTTTGCTTAAAGGTTAATTGAAGTTAACAAAAGGAAGTAACTAGGTAGTGCTGCTACACTTAACTTTAGTTACAACTTTATTTTCGAAACCCTCTTGCAGCAAAAGAGTAAAAATATTATAATGTCTCATCAAAATTCAGAAAGTGTATTTCATTAACATGCAGAACCATTTCACCTTAAGATATCTGATTATATCAGTGCACTGAGAACTATTATTTTAAAGTGGTAGGTTTAAAATATGAATTTAGAAACATTCACTCTTCTTCCCACACTGACAAAAATGCAAATAGTGAACTAAGGGCCATATGTAGGTAAATGGCATTTATCGATTTGTAAATACCGAATTTTACCGATTTGGTATTTACAAATCGGTAAATGCTATGTAAGTATTTTTACCGAAATACTTACTGAATCGGTAACATTCGGTATTTACCGATTCGGTAATTGCCATTAATTCCTATGGGCCTTGAGGCCCATATGAACCAATGGCAATTACCGAATCGGTAAATACCGATTCGGTAAAATTACCGATTTTACAAGGGGGACAGGGTGTCACTTTGACACCCTGTTGCACCCCTGATTGTGGCTTGTGTGCCATGAGATACACATACATGCCCTTAGGGCATGTATGTGTGCCACATGGCACAGGTGTACATGCACAGATGTGCATGTACACAGGAATTCGCTATTTACCATCAAATAGAATTTGATGGTAAATAACGAATTATTAAGGGCCTGTGGCACTGTTTTCAGTGCCACCTACATCCCATATTACCGAATCTGTAAATTTACAGATTCGGTAATATTTTGGCCCCCTACATCTGAAACTCCAAATACCGGTCAGTAACGGCCGAAATCGGCCGTTACCGACCAGTATTTGGCCACCTACATATGGCCCTAAGAGGCAAGTCAGTTGTTATGTGCACTCTTAGGGTACCCTAGGTACCTATTACACATGAACAACTTTCTAGTTTATTAAATCAAACACATGAGAAGGTTTTGTACGGCACACATCCTGAAGTAATGCATTTTGAGGTCCTTTTATATGTGACTAGCAGCCCGTCCCAACGTTGTCCGAGTATGAATTGCTGCAAGCCAGTAGTATATTATTTTGTAGGATTTAGTTTTGATAGCATTTCTTATCTGTGACAGGCCTGTGAAACGCTCCGATTCACAGTGCACTGCTGATGCACTTAAGAGTGCGCGTTCAGTAGTGTGTGAACTCGAGTTTCCCTACTTTATTTTTCCTTGCAATATTATATAGCGCGAATTCGACAACATGGCATGAGCACAATTTACATTACAGAAGAACATATTCATTTGTGGTAGGCACAGGGAGACAAAGCGATTTGCCTGGAATCACAGGATGTTGAGCTGATGCCGAGATTCGAACGTAGCTCCGCAGCTCTAAAGTTCGCAATTCTAGAACTTGTGGCGGGAGGTGTGTCTAAAAGTGTATGTCGGTGCTGGCCATCAATGAGAGAGACCTGTGCATTTTTCAAATCGGTGGTGAAAAAATATGAGTATGTTGCTGGAGATGTGGGCCGCCGTGCCACCAATACACTTACCGGAGGAGGGTAAACACCCATTATTCCGCAACTTTCTTTCCGCATACTTTCATTACGAAAGTACCATGACTCTGCAATGCCATTATAACGCATGGCATTACATTTTATATGCTTTTATGTGTTTGGATAAGGAAAGTATGGGTATATGGGTATATGTTTTGGGGTACTGAGGTATATGTTTTGGGTTATGGGGTACAGGGGTAGTTTTAGGGTTTAGGGATAGGTATGGGTTTTGGGGTACAGGGGTATTTTTAGGGTTCAGGGGTAGGTTTGGGTTCTGGGGTACAGGGGTATTTTAAGGGTTCAGGGCTAGGTTTGGGTTTTGTGGTACAGGGGTATTTTGAGGGTTCAGGGCTAGGTTTGGGTTTTGGGGTACAGGGGTATTTTAGGGTTCAGGGGTAGGTTTGGGTTTTGGGGTACAGGGTTATTTTTATGGTTCAGGGCTAGGTTTGGGGTTGGGGGTACAGGGGTATTTTTAGGGTTTAGGGATAGGCTTGGGTTTTGGGGTACAGGGTATATTTATAGGGTTAAGATGGGTTAGTGTTTAAGGGTGTTGGGGTATTTTAAGGAGTAAGGGTGGGTTATGATTATGGGGTGCAGGGGTATTTAAAGGGAGCAGGGTGGACACCCGAAGCTGGAATGTACAGTACCTGGGAAGAAAAAACAATGAAATATTGGGCACAACGCTTGCTTTTTTCCATAATCCCGCGCCCGCACACACCCACGCCCCCAGCACACGCCCACAGCACACGATATGAGACATGGCATGAAGGGTGGAACGTACCACACGCCCCCAGCATTTGTCACGCCCCCAGCATACGCCCACAGCACAACGCAGACATGCCCACAAGGGACTACTTTGCTGGCACGGTTCTTTTACCTTTTAAATGTATATGGTGGGCGTCTGCTGAGGCCTATGTCCTTGTGCTGCAATTGCCCTTTCCAACGCTGTATTGGGTGTTGTGATTGGTGCTGTGGTTCCAGAGATTACCCGCCTCAAAGGTTTGGGCTCTCTCTTTATTATATTAGTATAGATAATGAAGAAAAAGGAGGGAACATGAAATAAATCAACTGCCTAGGATCGCACAGTTTGGTAAAGTGGGGAAGCTGGGACTAATCCAAGTTTCCTGGTTTCACATTGTGCAATTCAGCTACTAGATGTATATGCTTTGTTTCCCCCATGCCCACCTTACCGCCCCTCCCCCACTGGACCACCACCCTGCTGGCATCAATGCAGCCCTCGGTCACAAAGCAGGCCAAACTTTGAGGCCTTAGGAAAGTGTTTGCGAATACCCATGGCTTAAAGGGTGAGGGTGCCCCCTCCAAAACAAGAAACCATGGAGGGGGGTGTAATTGATAATTTGAATAAAGCTTGGGGGCTTATGAAGTCTAACCTCTAAGATTGCTTGGAAGCAGCACAATTCCACACTTTGTTCCTCTTCTACTAAACCAGGCAGATGGCAAGCTGGGCAGAGCCGGTAAGTGGCAAAATGAGCCTGTGCAGCATAATAGCACCTTTTCAGGACAGGGATTGCAAACCCCCCTGATGCACGGCAGTGTCAAGATGTTCCATCGTGGTCTGAGCTTTTTATTCCCACTACCAGTCTGTTAATTAGAGCTCAGGTTCCAGTACAGAGGATCTTATGCAGCAAATTCGGGGACATTTGGGAAAAGATATAACAATGTGGACATTTTAACCAGTGGCGTAGCGAAATTTGAGGGGGACCCCCCTGCAAGGTGCAGGGAGGTGCCCCCGTTCCGAATGTTATCAGGAACTCTCGGGCAAAAGTACTGTGCTGAGGGGGTCCCCTGCAGCTCGGGCTCCCCCAGCATGGGCTGGGGGGACCTGTGTTACGCCCAGGGCTGGACTGGGAACCAAAAGTGGCCCTTGCAAAGAGCTCGGCCGGCCCTCCTGGGAGCGGCCAAGTTGTTTGCCAGGGACGTTTCTGCTGATTTTGTTACAGGGGCCGATTCTGCAGCAATGCTGCAAAAACGGCCCTGTAACAAAAACGGCCCCCAGGGCCCAAAATCTCCCCCCACCCTAGCGGCCCACTGGGGAAACCCCCGGTGCCCGCTACGGCCAGTCTGACCCTGCACCCAATATAGTATCCAGGCACTTGCAGGCCCCGGAGACTTATTCAAACAGAATTCTGGATGTGAGGTGATGATCTGGAGTTACGTGTGGAGGCAGGCTGTTCCAGGTCTTTACTGCAGTGTCCACCACTTCTGCTTTGGTAGCTGCGAGGAGTATAGGCAAGTGAGAGGGAGGTGGAAAGTAGACTTCTCGACGGTTGGCGGAAGTTCAGGTCGTGGTTAATGTAGGTGGGTACTTGGTTGTGTAGAGCCTTGGTGCAAGGGTCAGAAGCTTGAACTGGTATCTCATCTGTACAGGAAGCCAATGGAGTTGCCTGGGGAGGGGTGTAATGGGGGTCATCAGGGAAGGCTGAGGATGAATCTGGCTGCGGTGTTCTGCACGGTCTGAAGTCTCTGGATGAAGTGTACGGCGATTCCTACATAGAGGGTGTTGCCATATTCCAGTCGGCTGGTGATGAGGGCTTGTGTCAGGGTGCATCTCATGTGTAAGGGTAACCACTTGAAGATCTTACATAGCATGTTCAGATTTAAGAAGGAGGCAGAAAAGCATTGATCTGTGATTTCATGGTGAGCTTATTGTCAATGATGATTCCGAGATTTCTAGCATGGTTGGATGGAGTGGGTGTGGGTCCTAGGTCTGAGGGCCACCAGGAGTCGTTCCATGTGTTTCTGCTGTTGCCGAAGATCAGTACGTCTTTCGTGTCTGTGTTCGGATGCAGGCAGTTGTTCTTCAACCAGTCGGTGAAGCTTGTCATGCATTTGTGGGAGTTGGTTCTGGTGGTGGTGGGGTTGTCAGTGAGTGAGAGGATAAGTTGGGTATCGTCTGAATAGGAAATTATGTTGAGGCCAGGAGATCTGATGATGTTGGCCAGTGGGGTCATGCGCTGAAAAGTATGGGGCTGACGGAAGAGCCCTGGTAGACACCGCAGGTGATCTCCTTGGGTCCGGAGTTGAAAGGTGGGAGGTGGATCTTCTAGGTTCTTCCAGTGAGGAAGGAGGTGATCCATTTGAGCACATCACCTTGGATGCCAAGGAAGTGGAGTCTTTCAATCAGTATGTGGTGAGATATGATGTTGAAGGCTTCCAAGAGGCCGAAGAGGATCAGACCTGCTGTTTCTCCTCAGTCGAGGAGGGTTCAGATATCGTCGGTGGCTGCAATCAGGGCTGTTTCGGTGCTTTGATTTCTGCGGAAGTCGGATTGTGAGGCGTTGAGTAGCTGGTTCTCCACCAGGTGTGTCATGAGTTGCTTGCTGATGATCTTTTCCAGTTCCTTCACTGAGAATGGGAGCGCAGAGATTGGCTGGTAGTTTTTGAGTTTGTTGGGCTCAGGGGAGGGTTTTTTGAGTAGTTGTCTGTCTTTGGCATTTTTCCAGGCATTGGGAAATGTTGCAGTGGTTATATAGGTTTTGAGCACTATGGTGAGTTCGAGGCCGATCCTTTGCTTTCAGAGGATGCAGATTGGGTGCAGGCATGGGTCTGTGGGATCTCCCAAGTGGATGGATTGCATGGTGGGCTGTCTTGGTTGCTGTGGTGGCGTATCTGTAAAGGAAGTCTGTAGTTGTGGGTTGGGTTTTGAAGTTTCAGTATACGGTTGCAATATTTCATGGAAGAGGTCTTTGAGATTGTCACACAGCTCCTGTGGGGGTGTGATGCTGTTTTCCTTTGCAGCTGAGTTGGAGGATTCCTTAACGATGTTGAAAAGTTCCTTGGTGCTGTTGGCACTGGTTTCGATGCATGCTGCTAGGGCTGTCTTCTTTGTTGCCCTCAGCAGGTGTTGGTAGAGTTTGAGGAAGGCCTTGGTGGCTTCCCTGTTAGAGGTGTCCTTGCTGGCACACCATCTCCTTTCCAGCTGTTTGCTGTCTTATTTAGCTGTTCTGAGTTCTTGGGTATACTAGCTGGCATTTTTGGATGATTTTCTCTGGATGTTGCTCTTAATGGGGATGATGCTGTCAGTCCAAATGGTGTTCTAAGCAT
This sequence comes from Lissotriton helveticus, assembly GCF_964261635.1. Taxonomy (NCBI): domain Eukaryota; kingdom Metazoa; phylum Chordata; class Amphibia; order Caudata; family Salamandridae; genus Lissotriton; species Lissotriton helveticus. The sequence goes on along the minus strand of NC_136071.1, from coordinate 1,161,192,674 downwards.
TGAAGTTCTTCACTCTCTGTTCGAGGTTGGTGTCAGTAGTGGGGTAGGAGGTGTTGATGGCGTAAGTCCAGCTGGTCTCTAAGATTGTGTTCCACCTCTGGTAGGAGGCACAGGTCATCTTGGGGACGGCAGTGTGGGGGCTGGAGATGCTGAATTGGATAATGGAGTGATTGGTCTATGTGAGTTCTGAGACGTGGCTGTATTTGACGCTGTTGTTGGGGGTGAAAATGTGGGTCCAGTGTGTGTTCTGTGGTGTGTGTACAGTTGTGGACGATCTGGGTCAATCCAAGGCTGCTCACACTGTTGAGGAGGTATTCAGTGCTGCTGCCATTGAGGTCATCAATGTGGAAATTTAGGTCATTGAGGAAGATGTAGTCCTAGGAGTCCAAGGCTAGGTGCGCAATAAAGTCTGCAACGGTATTGTAGAAGTTAGAACACTGGTCTGGGAGTCGGTGTGCAAGGTAGCCTCTGATGGTTCTCTTGTCATCTGTGTGGAGATTTAAGTTGAGATGTTCCATAGGGGGTGGTGTTGTCAGTGGTGGTGGTTGTAGGAATGTGCATCTTTTGACTTGGTTAGCCCCCAGATTTTGCTTGATGCCTGATGTGATTTCAAACTGTAGGTGCACTGGATCCCTGCTAACCAGGTTCCAAGCACCAGATCTATTTCACAAAACTGTACCACAATTGGCACAACTTCAGCCACCCTTGAAAGTACCTAGTAAATGCTACCCCTGGTACTGAGGGCATGGGTACTGAGGAGGGTCCCCTAGGGCTGCAGCATGTGCTATACCACCCTAGATACCCCTCACCAAGACCGTGCAATCTGCCATCACACCCTGCGTATCTTGATACAGAGAAATCCGAAGAGTTGACATGTCACACAGCCCTGTGCACCATGTTCTCATACACTGCATGAGATATAGGTAAGTCGCCCCTGCTGCAGGCTTAAAGCCCTATGGCATAGTTCTCTACATCCCATGTGTGGTCATATCTGCATGAGCAGATATGACCCTGCAATATCTGAGCCATTCTTGGATTTTACAAGTGCACAGGGAAGCCTTAACACCTTCCATGCTCAGGACGGCTCCCGGCCGTCATGAGTCACAGTAGGCATGTGCTCATGACGGCCGGGAGCCGTCCAAACGTTGCTGCTCCACCCACGTGTGATTCAATCAATCAATTAATTCATCAATCAATCATGACACTTATAAAGTGTGCTACAAACCCGTGAGGGTCTCAAGGTGCTGGGGGGGGTTGCTACTAGTGATCAAAGAGCCAGTTCTTGAGGAGTCTTCTGAAGGCCAGTAGGTTAATTAATTCCCCGCCTATGCAGGAGAATTAATCAGTGGGCGGAGTTCAGACGGCTCCCAGCCATCATGAGCACATGCCTACTGTGACTCATGATGTCCGGGAACCGTCCTGAGTTCCGGAGCGCCACGCCCAGCCCCGTCCCGCCTCACACCGCAGCGGAATTTGCCGCAGGGAGAAGGGGTTAAAGTTATATTGGGAGGATACTTGTCATTACATGTTTCCTATCTCCATGATGGCTTCACTGTGCCCTAAGATGTTTAGTACCAAACATCTTATCCTAATAAATCCTCACAAATGCCAGTGTGTTATTTATAAATAAATGTACACAGCAGACCCTTTAGAGGGTCCCCTGGAAACCTACCAAGCACTGGTGGGGTCTCTGACTAGTCATAGCCAGCCTGCCACCACCAGACATGTTTCTCACCTCATGGGGTAAGATCCTGCACTCTCAGAGGTTATGAACAAAGCCTGCTCTGGGCGGAGGTGCTTCACACCTCCTCCCGGCCACAATGGCCTTCCAAAGCAGGAAGCTTCAAAGGCGTTTCTGCCATTGAAGTTCACACCAGGTTTCCCCAGATAGTGGGAGATGCCAAACCCCCTCTCCTGCTCCACGTTTGGTGGAAGGACAGCGGGAAAATTAGTTAAATGGGGAAGAGTGTCCACACTCAGCCAGCACCACCCCTAAGGTGGGGCAGGCAATGTGAACCTCTCTCCTGAAAATACACCATCTTAAGTTGGTGGAAAAACAACCAATCAGGGCTAGGGTAGTGCCCCTTCCCAGAGGAAGTGGTCACTAGAGGGTGTAGACGACACCCTAAAGGTAGGCAGCCCATTGGCTACTACCTGTCTCCCCTTGAAACAGCCCTAAATGTAGTGTTTAGGTATCACCCTAAGACCTGAAAACCTAGATCTGACAGACCAAAAGAAGAGTAGGAGAAGGAAGACCTGCTACACAAGAACTGAAGCCCAGTTACAGAATAAAAAGGTGTCAAACCCTGTCTGCTGCCTCTAGGACTCAACAATCACTTCCTGAACCTGTGAAGTGTTCAAGGACCCCATAGCTCCTCCAGACCTAGAGAAATCATGAAGAACCTCCCTTGGAGTGAAGATATTACTCCACTGCACACCGCAGGCACCAAGACCGAGAAGTCTTGTTTGTCAACTTGCTGCTACCTGATGATCCCGAAGCAGAATCTACACCAAAATCGATACACCAGCTCCGGAGGGACTGACTGCCTCTACACCAAATTTGGAGACAGCAGGACCTACCAGAGCCCCACTGTACCAAAAACTGAGGGGTACGAACACCAACTATGAACAACATGAAAAAGAGTCTACTCTGGACTGCCATTACACCTGAAGCAAGCAAAGCAAACACAAGGAGATGATGGATAAAGCGCTGAAACTTTTCAGGCACTCACCCTCAGTCACAGATCTGGGTGGAATCCATCATCATTCTTTAGCTCAATTCGCCATGCCAGCTCAGACCCAGCTACAAGCAAATCAGTCTTGACCCTGCGCCTCATGGGAACAGTCCAGCCCTAACTGCCAAGCCACGTCTTATCCAGACCGGAAACAAGCATCCTGGGACCGGTTTCGGGATAACACCCCTCATTAGCAAGGTTAGCTTGAATCCAGTGGCAAAGTGAGCAAGGGACCACGTCTGGGCATTCCCACCCAACTAAGGGCGAACAAAGCAAACACAAGGAGATGATGGACAGGGCACTGAAACTTTTCAGACACTCACCCCCAGGCACAGATCTGGATTGAAACCATCATCATTCTTTAGCTCACCTTGCCACCCCAGTTCAGACCAGCTATATCCAAATCAGTCTTGACCCTGTGCCTCATGGGAACAGTCCAGCCCGAACTGCCAATCCTGGTCTTCTCTGGACCGGAAACAACCATCCTGTGACTGGTTTCGGGTAACGCCCCTCATCAGCCAGGCTAGCTTGAATCCAGTGGCAAAGTGAGCAAGGGACCTACATCTGGGCATACTCTGCCAACTTAGGGTGAACAAAGCAAACAGAGGAGATCATGGACAGAGCTCTGAACCTTTGCAGACTCTCACCCCCAGTCACACATCTGGGTTGAATCCATTACATTCTTTAGCTGACTTCAACACCCCAGTTCAGTCCCAGCTATATGTGAATCTGTCTTGACCCTATGGGTCATGGGAGCAGTCCAGCCCAAACTGCCAAGTCAGGTCTTTCATGGATCGTAGACAAGCATCCTGGGACCGGTTTCGGGGTAAGAACCCCTCATCAACCAGGCTAGCTTGAATTCAGTGACAAAGTGAACAGTGGACCCACTTCTGGGGATACCCTACCAACTTAGGGTGAACAAAGCAAACACAAGGCGATGATGGATGGAGCGCTGAAACTTTTCAGACACTCACCTCCAGTCACAGATCTGGGTTGACTCGCCATAGGGTGAGTGTCTGAAAAGTTCAGCGCTCCGTCCATCATCTCCTTGTGTTTGCCTTGACCAGAAGCAAGCACCCATTGAGGGACATTGAGGCCCCTGAGCCTCACTTCCAGAGTGGCCCAGCAGCCCCAGAATTACCTCTCCAATTTGCCTGCTCCAAACCTCTCGATGCACGGCACCAGGCTGACCTAGCTACTCCGCTCTCTGCTCCACCAGCCCAGTAAAGACAAACCAGCTGTGCTCCATGGCCCCGAGGCCCTTGCAACCTCTCCCCTCAAAGGAAACCCCTCAGACTTACCTTCAGGTCCCTATGTGCAGTGTGTTTTCAGGGGGCCCCCTCGTTATAGCTCTCCAGCTGCCATCACTCTGCTTCCAGCCAAATCCAGGATGCTACCAAACTTCTGCTTATGGATCATTGGAAATGGTTCCATGACCGACCTACAATGAGAAGGTGAGCTTCTTGAACGCATTACCTAATTTTCTGTCCATTTTTACACTTTTTCCCATTGGCTTCAACGGTGCGTAATTGCGCCAAAAAGCGATATATTTCCCGAACTTTGAAAAATCGTAACTTCTAAAGTACTTACAATAAAAGTTTTTGGTCTTAAAAATAAAAGAAATATCAATACTATTTTAATTAATTGCTCTTGGATTTATTCTTGAGTGTGTGTCTCATTTATTGCCTTTGAGAGTACCAGAAAATGGTTTGCACTACCCTCTGATGAGCCTAACTGCTCGCCCACACTACCACAAAAAGAGCATTCAAATTATCTACTTTTACCTCTGTATACCAATTGGGGATCCGCTGGTCTCTCTGGACAGTGTACTTTATTTTTGTACACTAATTAGGGAGCCAGCTTGCTACAATTATGCACTATATGGTGTCTTTTTGGATGATAGCTGTTCCTCCTCCTGCTTGTTGGTACGGTCCAGGGGAGTGATTTTATATGCATCGGAGATTGCTGTGGCAGTGTTTTGGGCAGATGTAGGATTGAGCCAGGTGTTGATGAGGAAGACAAAGTCGGGTGTGAGGGTGGCAATGGTCTTTCATAACATGGTCGAATGCTTGCCTAGTGACCGTGTGTTGAGAAGGGCGCATGCAAGTTAGTGTTTTTGTTCAGGTAGTGTCTGTGGTGTGTTCAGGGTGGGGCAAGTCAGTAGGCTGATGTGTGTGCTGTGGCAGTGGGAGCGGGTAAAAGGCACTACCGTGGAGCATGGTCGAGGTCGAAGGTGTAGAGCTGGGCGGTGGTGTATCTTCTGGAGTGGAAGGGCCAGAGATCGTGGCTCTGGGTGTTGTCCATGCACGGATGGGCGCAGGTGGACTTGCCTTTGTCGCCCTAGCGGCGCAGTCCTTCCACAGCCTGCATTAAGTAGGTCCTGGCGTGGGCAGGGCTTCTGTTGGTGGGAAGAACGGTGAGTGGGAAAACCCGGGCATGAAAACTGCAGCGGGAAAACCCACGCAGCGACGGTTTCACTGGATGAGTCTGGAAAAGCAAGGAACTAGAGGCCTCAGGCAACTGGCAGGCCAGGTGGAGGCTACCCCAGGTGACTGCCATACACACATGGGGCACTGTGCAGACACAGTGTTTGGCCAATGCTTTCCTGTTCAGTGCCTTATTTGTAAAAAAAAAAAAAAGAAATGCTGGTGGCCAAGGTATTGCACAAACGTGCCTTGGCACCAGTCACAGGTCCTGCTGCTACTCTTGAATGTCAATGTCAGCATTACTTACTACCGACGACACTCAAACACATGGGACATTTTGAACTATTGCAGGCAGATCTCGAAGTGGGCAGGGGAATGGGGAAACACAGTTCCTGAGCTTCATTGATTTGATTAAAACAGTTCACATAATTTTATTAAAAAACAACCATTCTTGAAAGGGGAGAAGAGACTCCTCTTTTGGGAAGTGAGAGAGGGAGAAGCAGCTGAAAAAGAAGCAAGAAGTCTCTTTAGGTAGAGTATGGAAATTGTCCTTTTAATAGAAATCTATTAAAAAAGGTTTACACTAGGTACGGTTTGTGTCTTACTAAACATAACTTTTTAAAGCACCTTAAATGTTCAAACAATATTTTTGTAAATGTTGTGATGGTCTGTTTATACTGTGTGCAACATAATCCTATGTGTAATATATTTTTAGTCTAATAACAGATATTCACAGTTCTTTCTATCACTTCTTGGACCTCTTACCACTCTAAATACATCTCACTATTTCTCTAGTGCTTCAACCAGGATGCAAATCAGTGACCATCACCTATACTGACAGTTAAACTTTCCACGGATGTGTTCGACTAAAAATACGGACACACATCGCAACCATGTGATGGACACTGAAAAATACCTTCTGGTGTCTTATGTTTTTAGGTCTCGCCTGCGCTTGCGCTGTCTATTCGAGATGGGTGGTACTCAGAATGTGGGCTTTAAACTCCGCACATATTTTTAATTGGCACCTTTAAATGTCGTTTGGAACTGCATTTTTTTCTTTGGCAAATGTCTTTAGTAGTCCCACCTTTCAATCGGGGGTTCACCCGTGAGGGTCTCGAGGCGCTGGGGGAAAGGGGGGCGGCTCCGGGTCAGTCGAAGAGCTAGGTCTTGAGGTCCTTCCTGAACGTGTGTAGGGTAGGTGAGCATCTGATGTTCACAGGGAGCTCGTTGCGGGAGACCTCTGCCAGGGTGAGGTCGGAGGAGCAGAGGTTCCTCTTGGGTACGTGGAAGGATACTCTCTCATTGAGGTATTTGGGTCCGATGTTGTGGAGGGATTTGTAGTGGTGGGTGAGGAGTTTGAAGGTGACCCTCTTCTTGACGGAGAGCAAGTGGAGGCCTCGTAGGTGTTGGGTCATGTGCTCGTCTGGCTGCGGCGTTCTGGATGGTCTGGTGTCTGTGCAGAAGAGTTTTGTTGATTCCGGTGTAAAGGGCGTTGCCGTAGTCCAGTCTGCTGGTAATGATTGCGTGGGTGCCTTTGTCCATCCTTTTTTAATCTTGTAGTCTTCCATAAGTACTGCTCCTGTTACGTGTTTTAATACTCTGTAGTTTCATTTACAGTTCCTCAGCACTCTGTTGTTGATTATTTCCTCGTCATAGCTGGTGTTCCCAGCTCAACAGCTATGAACTTGCCCATCACGTTGTTCCTGTAATTAAATTGGTGCTTATTGGGAGTACTGCATTAAAAAACAATGATTTGCAGCGCACCATGCTGTGCTTTCACTTTAACAATAGTAGCATCATGCCTTTCTTTTATTATCTGTGTGGTTCACCGTAGTCAAATAGATTAAGGGGTCATTATGATGTTGGGCGGATAACCACCGCCCGACCGGCGGTGGTGATTCACCCGACATCTTTCCCCGCCTCCACTCCATTTACCCCCACCATATTACAATGGCGGGGGTACAACGGCGGACGGAAAAAACGTCTGCCGCTTTACCACAGGCTGGCCATTTTTACGATTGCCTGTCATGCGGTCCTGGGCCTTAATATGGTGGTACCCATGGTACCCAGGGTACGCCCCAACATTGACATATACAAGGTGGCAGGCACCCGCACGGTGCCTGTCATGTTGTGCATGCCAATGCACAACATGCATATATTGCATTGTGGCGGTGCTGCTTACAGCACCGCCCGCCACAATGCAATATATGCGGGATGCCACCGCCACTGTGGCTGTGGCATCCTAATTGCCATGGCGGGACCGCCGCACCTCTGGCGGTCGGTCCTGTGTACTGTTACGGTGGCGGAAGTCTGCTCGCCATTTTGTGCAGCGCCTCATGCCGCACTTTCTCTTACACAATGGCGGCAGCGCGCCTTTCTTTCTACGTAGCTCACAGTATTCAACTTGTTTTATTAGCTGGCTAGCATTAGCATATTCAAGCAATAAAAAGAGAACCGGGGAAATGTGATCCAGGCGCTGCTTTATCTCGCTCACCCAGCAGGGCCTGCTGGCCTATGGGGTTCTATCGCCAAGGCCCCTCGGCAACAACTGCAGTCCCAGGCTGCTTTATGTAGAGACAACACGCCATGAAATGCCTTTATTGAGCATTCATCGAAGAACCCGTCTCCACAACAACTGGCTGACTCCAGCATACACATACACCATTTCAATATTATTTACATATCAATGCTTGGTATAAATTGTACCCACTATGCCACTATAAACAGAGATTGCCCATATACAAATCTGTCTCGGTCATGCTCCAGCTGAAACAGTGCAGCCAGACTGCAAGGAGAGGTCCCTTGCTGACGTTAACACACTCTTTTTGGGGCACAACCCAGCAGCGCTTTTTCACCGCCTATCCATGAAAGCATAGTTCAGTCGTTGGAACCATCCATACAAAACTTCATACAGTACAACATGGTTTACTCATCAAAGGTACTTTTTAGGCACCTGCCATTTGAAAACCATTGCATTGCTGCAAAGTTTCCAAACGTACACACTGCTTTACTCCGTGTATGTGTTCAGTAAAAGTATAGCGCCTGTGCAACATTTAGGGGCAGATTTACAAGCACATTGCAACACTGTTGCACCACCAATGCTTAACTTTTGTGATGCCGCGGTGGCATAAAAAAATGTGGCCAATTTACAACGTGATGCATCTAGGGACATGCGTTATGCTGTAAAGCCCTGCGTCACATTATACCTGCCTCAGGTATAATGTATGTAGGGTGGGCGTTCCCACGCAGGATAGCCTAGTAAAAGTGACATATCTACAAGATTTCAATGCGTCACTTCTAGGACGCCACTGCGTCAAAACCTTACACCTGCTTGAAGCAGGCGTAAGGAGTGACACAGTGTAGTGGGAATAGGCCTCAAAATGCATTGCTGGAGTTGTTTCGTACTTGCGACACAACTCCAGCAATGCGTGACTTTTGCCCCAACAGATGCATCAGAATTTCTTACACATCGGTCAATCCTTTCGCCAAGGTGCGCAGTATTGTAAATACGGTGCATCCATGGTGGCGCAAGGGTTTCTCAGGCTGGCTCAGGGGAAGTGACGCACCGCTACAGATGTGTCACTTTCTTGTAAATCTGCTCCTTAGACTTTAAGCCATACAGCACTAAATCAGTTTCAGATTTTAGTGAAAGGCCAATAAACAGTTACACACATTGCCAGCTAGAGCAGTGTGAGAGGAAGGGAGTGGTGCGTAGCCATTACTAAGCAACAAGTGGAACTTAGAACACACATGGAGATTGGCACAGCCAGCAACAGGGTTGGTTTATTTGACAGGCGCCAGTGTGTCTTAAGCTACTCCAATCTGCCAGTAAATGTAAGTACCCATAAAACACAATTCAACATCCATTCCTGTGAAGCAATTGGGTGCTCTTCGATCCATGTTCACACTAATATTGGAGAGGAGGGAGGTTATAGATAGGACAGAAACAGCGATATGGCAACTCACTACGCAGCATTTGTTACATACTAGTTTCCCCTTCAAAGAGATCTGTGTGGCTTTCCTGGCTACTAATTCATGGGATCCCTTTAATCTATACTACTATAATAAAGGAAGAACTTTCAGCCTTTGAGGCGGGTAAACTCGAGAACCACAGCGCCAATCCACACACCCGATACACCGTTGGAATCGTCAGGGTGTGTAGATGGTTATAGGCTATATAAATAAAAAAAAAACGTTATTGAAAAAATGTACAGTAAGAAAAAAGTAGTCCCTCCGAAGTAGCGCCGGCCGCGACGTGCGTGCTCACTTCAGGAGCGCGACGAGGAGCGGCGGAGATCAGGGGAGCAGCGGACATGACCGTCGGACAGGCGGAGAGGATCGGCGGGCAGACAGTGAGGAGCGGCGGTGGGAGGAGCGGTCAGCGGCGGATGAAGTAGGGCGCCAAGTTACCAGTCAGCAACGTGAGGTAGGAGCGGCGGCGGGGAGGAGCGGTGAGCGAGCCACAGGTAAAGGAGGAAAAACAAATGTGTGCAGGAAAAAGTAACATGGGCAGGTTAACAGGAGGAAAAAGAAACGGGAGGAGCGGTGAGCGAGCCACAGGTACCGGAGGAAAAACAAACGTGTGCAGGAAAAAGTAACGTGGGCAGGTTAACAGGAGGAAAAAAAACGTGTGCAGGTGACAAAAGCGTACAAAGTGGAGCGGGGAGCAAACGGGCCATTACAGGACGAAAAAGTGAAACGGGGCATTACAGGAGGAAAAAGTGACACGGGCCATGACGTGGGCAGGTTAACAGGAGGAAAAAGAAACGTGTGCAGGGGACAAAAGCATACAAAGTGGAGCGTCTAGCAAAGGGGCATTACAGGACGAAAAAGTGACGTGGCCAGTGACGTGGGCAGGTACCAAACGGGGCATTACAGCAGGAAAAAGTGACGTGACCAGTGAGGTGGGCAGGTTACACAACGTCAGGGCGGGCGGGGGCCCTGAGCCATGATTGCTCCCGGACAACGTCGGGACGGGCTGCTAGTGGTCTAATATATGTTTAAGCTACACTTTTGGATTCCCTGAGGTATAAAGACTTCTAAAAAAAATAATATTTATCCAAATATGTTTCTGGTGTGTACACTGAAAAGTACTCCAGTTCCACAAAAGTATAGAGAAAAGTATATATTAAAGCACACAAATTCTGACTTGCAATCAAATACCTTTAAGAGGTCACGTTAAGGAATTGCTATTGTGGTAGAAATATGCGCGCACCAGCGATCAATGTTGAATACACGTTGTAACAGAAGTCATTCCTTTGCCCAAATTATGCCTCCTTTCCAAAATCTGAAACTATTCTTTGGAGCTGCCCTCCACGTGAATGATAATTTTACAATTTTACATTGTTTAGCTTTTTTTATGGTTGTTTAAGCTGTGGTGATTCATGGTGCACACATACAAACTAAATGCGCACTGTGCTTTTTATAATAAAGAGAGCATCAATTTAATATCTGTTCATGGCCTTTTGATAACTTTTATTTCTTTAACTCATATTTCTGAGTTTTTGTTTCATTTCAGCCATCTGTCTGCAAATTTCTGGAAGCAGTTATGTTAGACTTGGTGTCTTTGGCATGTTTCCCCCAAGATTTTGCTTTCTGCCCTCCCGGTTTTGACTCTGTTTTTGCTGGTATAATGTTTCTGCGCGCTTTTTGCACTGTTAATGAGTGGTAAAGCGCGGGTGCTCCTGTGGTAAATTGTGTTATGATTGGATGTGTGACTTACTTGTCAGTCCCCAGTAAAGAGCACTGCGGGTGCCGGAGCTTGTGAGTCAACCGCTACTTGTGGGCCTGCAGCACGGATTGTGCCACCCACGTATGTAGCCCGAAAAAGGTATAAGTGAATGAAGTTTGGTATGCCTGAACTCAGCATCTAAAGATGCAGCCTTTAGCGAGGGTGCCCTTTTCATTCTGAGTTCATAGAGGCCACTTTTAGAAAGCGGGTATTATTTTGCTTGGTCATCCCGTATGCCTCTGCTGGAATGTGGATTTCCGGTCTGTTTTTTGGAGGACAGATGGCTGGGAAGCAGGGACGCTCCTGATAGCCTAGTAGGTCAGGAAAGGGCTAAACAGACCTGTGTTACAATGGGGGAAGAGGGAGGAGATTTCCTTGCACCTCAAAGGGCCTGGTCTGCCTCTGACAAAACCGTCTCCACCTCCTGCCAGGAATTCACGCCAGAGAAGGCCCAACTGGTTCTGGCCAGACACCGACACGCTCTGCCTGGAAAATCAAAGGATTTTTGTGTACAAATACTGGGTCCCAGACCCCTGAACTTTAAGAACTCATCTGGATCAAGAAGACTGCACAGAAGAAGAGCCGGAGAAGCTGTTAAAAGGAACAACCACTTTGCTGCATGCTTTGCTGGGCTGACCTGCAGTGGCTGCTTCAGTCTTGGGCAGTGAAAACCCTGGCCTGGATTTTCTGCAACCGAATTGGTGAGACTCTCCAAGGGCTTGAGGTAGAGCTTGCCCCTGTTCACGAAGTCTCAGGAACAGCAAAGACTTCAGGTTCTTCGACCTTCAGCACTGGGGACTGTGTGTTTTGTGCTGCAACCCAAATAACGCCACTCGATGACGTCTACGACGACCCTGCTGAACCAGTGTCCTGAAGGCACCGCAGAGGGCACCGCTGCAACGCCGCACCGTGACCCTGCCGACCCCATCACCGAGCCGCTGCTCACACTGCGACCTGTGGGCTTCGCATTCTGCACCGCCTTGCTTAACGTCGATGCTTTGGCACCGCAGAGGGCACCGCTGCCACGCAGCACCATGACCCTGGTCTCACCGACGATGCCTGCTGACGCCATCACCGAGCCGCTGCTCGCACCGCGACCTGTGGGCCCGCACTCTGCACCATCTCGCTACACCACTACAGCATGGACTTCCTGATGCCACCACTTCCCGCCAAAATCGACGCCGCTGCTTGCACCGTGGTTCGGGGGCATCGCTCGTAAGTTACCCGACGCCATGCCCTCATCCCACACCGGAGCCTTGGCTCACCGACACCAGTGTCATCGACTCTAGTTCATCAAGCGCTGACAACGCTTCAGCAACAACAACACCGCTGCTTGCACCATGACCTGCTAGCACCTTGACGAGCAAAGACCTCCATTTCGCACCCCAACCCTGGTCTCACTGGCGACGCCATCTTACACCGCCACTGAGCCGCTGCTCACACCTCCACCTAAAGCACCACACGCCACAAAGCCGCACTTCACACCGCTGCACCCGACGCCTGTTGGCGCCAGTGCTCCGGATCCCATCAGCAAGGAGCTCGACCTGCAACACGAGTGACTTCAAGGGCCCCATCGCCCTGCATCTCTGAAAGGTACTGTTTGTAGGTCTTCCCAACACCGTAGTTGGCCTGCGACCCCGCGGTTAGCTAGAACTGTTTTTGGATTTGTGTGCTCACGACGCCGTGGAAGCCCGGACGGGGCTATTCACACAAGGAGCTCTTCTTAATCAACATATTTTTGAACTGTGAATTTTTATGAATAGTACTGTGGATTTTCATCGTTTTTGGTCTTGTTTTAACTATATAAAAATATTGGATATTATTCTAAACTGGTGTGGTGTCCTTTTGTGGTGCGTACACTGTCTTACTGTTGGTAATGAGCAAATGCTTTACACACTGACTCTAAGATAAGCCTGGCAGCTTGTGCCAAGCTACCAAGGGGGTGAGCAGGGGTTATGTTAGACGTGTAACTCCCTTAGCCTGACTAGAGTGGTGATTTTTGCCTGGCTATGGTCCGCGCCCAAGCCTACCAAAAATCCCATTTCTAACAAGTTACTAAATTAACTTCATAGTGAAAGTGAAGCATTTCTTTTCATCAGTGTTTAGCACATCTTTAAACCTTAACATCGAGCTAATTATGTGAAATCGTGCGCAATGAAAGCCTGCCTTTCTTTGTTATTATGTTTCATCATTTTTAAACTTGGTAAAACAATCTACACAAATACACTCCACATCTTGCCACATAATTCCAATCAGAATAATTTCACTTAACGCCACACACTGCCACGTCACACAATTCAACTGTACACATTTCCATTCCATACCACATAATTCAACTCAACAACACAATTACACAACACACCACATCCATCCAATCCACACCACAGAAATTCATATCATGCAACATAAATCAACAACACACATTATTAAACTCCACTACATACCACTCCACTACACAAAATACCATTCCACATAATTACACTCCATGACACACAGTCCCACTACTCATAATTCCAGTGCACTCAATACCACATCACATAGTTCCACTACACGCCATATGAATCCACTCCACTCCTAACCAAAACACATAGGAAAAAGACATTGTAATTTACAACGCCAAAAGCTGAAACTATTACAAATGCGAGACTTATTGCATTTCAAATGCTTGTTTAAATAAGTAATGATAGTCAAAGGACTGCAAATGGCTGGCGCATTCCGTTAGTATGTGTAATTTCGGAGAAAAAGTTTGACTTGCATTTTATAAACAAACTAGCAGCCCGTCCCGACGTTGTCCGGGAGCAATCATGGCTCAGGGCCCCCGCCCGCCCTGACGTTGTGTAACCTGCCCACCTCACTGGTCACGTCACTTTTTCCTGCTGTAATGCCCCGTTTGGTACCTGCCCACGTCACTGGCCACGTCACTTTTTGGTCATGTAATGCCCCGTTTGCTAGACGCTCCACTTTGTATGCTTTTGTCCCCTGCACACGTTTCTTTTTCCTCCTGTTAACCTGCCCACGTCACGGCCCGTGTCACTTTTTCCTCCTGTAATGCCCCGTTTCACTTTTTTGTCCTGTAATGGCCCGTTTGCTCCCCGCTCCACTTTGTACGCTTTTGTCACCTGCACACGTTTTTTTTTCCTCCTCTTAACCTGCCCATGTTACTTTTTCCTGCACACGTTTGTTTTTCCTCCGGTACCTGTGGCTCGCTCACCACTCCTCCCGTTTCTTTTCCTCCTGTTAACCTGCCCATGTTACTTTTTCCTGCACACGTTTGTTTTTCCTCCTTTACCTGTGGCTCGCTCACCGCTCCTCCCCGCCGCCGCTCCTACCTCACGTTGCTGACTGGTAACTTGGCGCCCTACTTCATCCGCCGCTGACTGCTCCTCCCCACCGCCGCTCCTCACTGTCTGCCCGCCAATCCTCTCCGCCTGTCCGCCGGTCATGTCCGCTGCTCCCCTGATCTCCGCCGCTCCTCGTCGCGCTCCTGGATGCCGCTCCTCCCCGCGCTCCTGACGTGAGCACGCACGTCGCGGCCGGCGCTACTTCGGAGGGACTACTTTTTTCTTACTGTAAAGTTTTTCAATAACGTTTTTTTTTTTATTTATATAGCCTATAACCATCTACACACCCTGACGATTCCAATGGTGTATCGGGTGTGTGGATTGGTGCTGTGGTTCTCGAGTTTACCCGCCTCAAAGGCTGAAAGTTCTTCCTTTGTTATAGTAGTATAGATAACAACACATGTTGACTATCCAGTGGCAGCGTGGGCACCGTGTTAAAGCGGCTACTAAAGTAGAATATGGTTAACAAAATCAGTTTTGATGATTAAGTCATTGCATTTATATCACTTCTTAAAGAGTTTATTCACCTACTGCAGGAATTGGAAATCCCTAATCCTTTACGGTCACAACCGACTTCTACCTACTGGGTTTTTTTTCTCATTCCTCGATGCATGTATATTTGCGCCTTTAAACGCAGTTTATTACGGGAGCTAACTCATATTTTTATTTGAGGATCTCTTTAAACTCTCTGTTCTAGTTATGGCTCACGTATCATTAAAGCTCTTTCCTTCACCCTCCTTTGGAGGAGGCGCTTATACTCTAGTCATTACGGCCCGTGGAATCACGTGCTGTGCTTCCTTCAGTTCCTGCTACTTTGCTTCTCCAGCAGCAAGACCGGTGTCCGGACCCATCCGAAGCCGAGGTGATGCTGCCGCTTCAGAGCCTGCTCCGGGCCGGGCGCCGGCTGTCCTGTGGGGTGAGGGTAAGAGCGCCTTGTGTGCTGGAGAGCGCGCCGCGGCGCTATAATGTGGTGGAATGGGAGAAAGAACCTTGTATATGCGACCTTTAAACTTTTTGTTACTTACAACTGAGCTGGCTTTTGAACAGGGAAGTGCCCCTTGCAAGATGCGCGTGGTACATTAAGGGGGCGGGCCGGGGGTGGGGTGTCACCCGTCTCAAATCATGAGTAAGATTTTAACTAGAGTTGGTTAGTCGAGCCAGCAAATTAACAGGGAAACTCGAGCCCAGCGTCTGGCTCGGCTGTAACAGCCCGAGCACAACCTGAGCCTGGCATTTCTTTTGTTGTGTGAATCGTCCAACAAACGGCACGTAAAATATTATATTTTAATAAGTCTCTAAAATATGATAATATTTTAATAAGTCTCTGCAAAATGAAGAAAAAACGCATTTCTGTAAAGTCACTTTTCAAGTTTATTGAGGGAATGAAGAAAAGGGGGAGGAGAAACAAAATATTTTCATAAGATCACACAGTTTGGAGGAAGCCAGTTATCCTAGTTTCACTTCGTACAAATCATGCACTACATGGGTGCCTTATTTGTCTCCTTTTTACCAGGATGTTAAACCTTTGTTTTCAACTAAGTGCACAAGGTTAGAGCAGGGGTGGCAGACCGAAGCCACACCAAAGCTCGGCTCGTTTTGGGCTCGAGGTTCCAAGAGCAAAACCACAAGTCCCAGAATACAGCTTGCTGTTGAGTGCTGACTGAAATATCCACAACTGGCAGACAGTGTAACAAATGGCTGACGGCCATAAAGCAACTATGTGGGATACAGGAGGGGGAGAGATGCGTTAGGGCTTTAAAAAGTATCAGGCGTAGTACAGGGTCGATTGCACAGCTGCCTTTTGGCCATTTTAAAAATCTTTTTTTGCATTCTGGAACTTGTGGTCTTCAGTGCCCAATAAGGCAAAAAAGGACTACAATTCCCAGAATGAAAAACAATCCTGGCATGAAAAAGTAATTTAAGCTTGCACTTGAGCAGCTTGAGACCTCTCGGGTATAGAAGAAGAGTGTATCATATGACATGCGTAAGAGGTTGGACCTTGGGGCAAAATAGTGAAAATATGTTGGGATTGTAAGTAAAAGAGAGGCTTGACAGAAAGTGGTGGGAATAAGGAGCGGTCAATAATCCCCCCCCCCCCCCGCTTGTGCTGCCATATTTATTTATGGATTTATGGATTTTATATCAAAGCTACCTTATTTATTATTGACAAGGCAACTAACTCCGCTAAGACCACTAGATGTGACCAGATGCTGGATCTGACATTATTTCTTTTATCTGCAGGATATTTTTTTCTCAAACTTTGAAACAAGTGCTTGTCATGTGAAGTGCCCCGCTGCAGTATGTTTAACCGGGCCCCGTAAATCTTCTTCCATACATGGGATAAGCCTATGGCATAGAAGTGAGGGAGCTCTTTCTGTTGGGGCAAGGGTGTGGTAAAATGTTACTTGTATGCAGAAAGGTTATGGTATTTTGGGCCCGTTACAATATTCTTTGTCCCCATTTACTGTACATTTATCCATCTACTAGGAGAAAATCGGGACTGGGTCATCGAGAGGGCCCCTATTTGAAATAAAAAATATGTGAAGCATGTTAGCTGAACCCACATTTTAAAAATATTTTGTATTTCCATGCTTGTTTTTTAGGTCTCGACTATTCTATCCCGGAGGGATAAATAGACGAAAGTATAGCAGTTGAAACAAACTCTTTGACCAAGCGGAATCCAAGCAGATTCCACCCAATGCATGTGATCTATTGAAGCGTGACGCTTCGCCAGCGCGCGCTTGGCCTCACTCACACCAGCCTGACATACATTGGAATGCGCTCCCAAGCTGCTCGCCATATGCTCGTCCCCCGCCCCCCTCTGCGCAATGCCAGAGCTTGCCACTTCAGCCCTCCTCCGAAGTCTTTTTTTTTTTTTTTTTGTTGACTCGACGTGCCACAGACCGCAATCTCTCCCTCATGGACAACATCTTCCCTTCCATCAAAAACCTAGTGTCCAAACCTCTCGGGGGTTCCCAATTTACATCGCCTGCAAGTACCTTCACACAGGGAGTCACCTCACCCAACCATTCTGACATCTTAGTCCCCCAACCCCCCCGCCCCCTTCCTACTTGTCCACCTCTTGTGTCCGACTCTTATGGTACCCACACCCAGAAGACCCCAACTAACCCCACACCACCCCTACAACTCTACAGATTTGTCCCCTCAACACGACCGTCACAGCTCCTGTCCCATCAACTGATACTGATCCCCTACTTGACAAGATGACAGCTTCCCCCCACCAAACACCCACATCCCTCTTGTCTCGTCCTCCTTACACTCCACTGCTACTCCGCCTAAGCTTTCACCCCGTCTTAGCCTCCCCAAGCGGAACTATGCCTTGACACATGTCCTAACCCCACAAGAACTTAACAACCACACATTATCCGCTGCCCTCCCATTGCTCTCATCCACCCTAACCACTCCTACACTACAGCAAACCACCCCACCTTCTCTGCCACCTACACCCTCCTACATATCGCTGGTCTCGGCACCTATACTCTACAATGATTCTTATCATACGTACTCTCCCCTCAACAACCACCCCGTCCGTAGTCTTAGGTTGGCACAGGTCTTGACCCCACACTTCCGCGATGACAACACGTTACCGGTCGAGCACCCCTCGCCCCCTATGTCCCCCTCCCCACCCACCTTACAACCACCCACCTCCTCAACCCAGACCTCTACAGCCCCTACTCATCCACCCTCCTAATCAATACTACCTCCAACATTAGCCTTACCCACACCTCTGCAGCCCCCCACATGCAGAACACAGCCTTCTACCCTGGTCACACCTGACCCCAACCATACATTTGAGGAAATAATGTTGGCTCTTCGCCAGATTAATAAGGAACTACAATCTCTCAAGGACCTAATATCATTCCAACCTGGTCGTAATTTTTCCTCAACAGCATTTAACCGGCACTACCGATCCCACAACTTAATTCACTCCCCCAAACTCCTTCCACCCAACTTGAATTCAGTTCCCCTCCTTAATACACATTTTCGTCCTAGGAGATGCGTCAATCCGCTCTCCGAGAGCGATATATTAGTTCTCCTTCACTCCTACGAACCCTCTCCTAATAATTGTACTACCACAACTCAGTTGACCATTCCTACTCTCCTCCCTAACCCAATCAGAGTTGCCAGACATACTAATAGAGGGATCGTCAAGAGCAACCTTGGACACGTCCCTCTCACCCAAGACCCCTCATGCTCACTCCTTACTCCCCGTCTTAAATGCACACTCCTAAATTGTAGATCGGCCTCCAGACATGCTGCGGACATAGCCGAGCTCATAAGTTCACAGGAACTAGACCTGCTTTTGTTAACTGAAACCTGGCTAACTGATTCTTCTACCTCACTGATGGATATTCTAGTTCCCCCAAACTACAAAATCATCCGATTAGACAGAATCGGTAAGATAGGTGGAGGTATTGCCTGTATTCACCGTAGTGACATCACGATTAATAGAGCCACTTCCCCGGTTTTCACGTCTTGCGAATACTTCTGCCTAGACCTCAGCAGCAACGGAAAACAAGCTTGCTCACTGCACATCATCTATCATCCTCCAGGTGACAATCTCATCTTCTGGGAACAACTCATGGATATGATTTCATCTAATAACGGTACCCTAAACAACCAAATATTCCTTGGCGATTTCAATATCCACTGGAATGACACCAACGTCACAATTGTCAACTGCCTCAAAAGCTGCCTGGCTGATTTAGCTCTGACCCAAATCTGTAATGGCCCTACACATAAGAAAGGTTCAACCTTGGATCTAATTATCTCCAAAACTGACGTCATTCAATTGGAATCAATACAACCCTGCGACTGGTCTGATCACCACATCATTACCTTCTCTATCAAGGAAACAGTCAAATTTAACTCAGTTCAGGCCTTGAAACCCAAGATCTGGAAAAGAGACTTGAAACAACTCAACACAAACACTCTACCTTGCTCAAGCTACAACCTTCTACTGCCTCCTGCTGGCACCACAGACGTGCATGATCTCCCCAACCACTACCTCAACTCGATGACCTCAAAAATCAATGAGGTTGCCCCTCTTCACCTTAAGAGAGTCCCCACTAAAGATTCAAAACCATGGTACAATAGCCTCCTCAACGAAGATAGACGCTCTCTCAGAGTAGCTGAGCGCATCTGGAGATCAAGCCCATCGACCTCTCACCTCAAATCACTCAGGAAAATGAGAAATGCCTGTTACAAGAAGATTAAACGCACCAAAGCAGACTTTTTCAAACACCAACTAGACCAAGCTAGAAATCGCCCCAAAAAACTTTTTGAGCTAATCAAAATTCAATCCAAGGACGCCCCCCAACGTTTACAAGATTCTGCCCAATCGCAACTCAACTGTCAACAATTCTCTGCCTTCTTCACTCAGAAGACCCTGAACATCGAGAACGATCTCTCAAAGGATCGATTTACTCTATTCGGTGCCACAATCACAACCCCTTCAGCCACCTCCAACTACTACACACCAAATCCCTACAAAGTGTGTCCCAAAGAACAATGCCGCCTGGTCGTCCTTTGACACCTACTCGGAAGAGGCTTTGGCTAAGATTCTAAATACCTTGAAACCTTCCAACCACCTCATCGATCCACTCCCTGCTAGCGCTGTTAAAGACCTTACCCCATGGCTGCTGCCGCTATGGACCAAAATCATCAACAGTTTACTCCAACAAGGTTGCATTCCAGATACCCTCAAAGTCGGTCAAGTTTCACCCATCCTTAAGAAACCAACAGATGACCCCACGAATCTTAACGACTATCTTAACAACTATCGTCCTATATCCAATATCCCTACCCTGGCCAAACTCCTTGAGAAATGCGTACACCACCAACTAACAAAACATATCATTCACTTTGACCTCCTTGACAACTACCAATCAGGCTTCAGAGCAGGGCACAGTACGGAATCAGCCATGACTCACATCATTGATGATGCGCTTCAAATTCTGGACCAGAACGGCGCATGCCTACTCATCCTGCTGGACCTATCATCAGCTTTTGATATGGTCAAACACAAGAGTTTACTGGATCTGCTCAGATTGAGGATGGGTCTTTCAGGACCAGTGCTAAATTGGTTTACCTCCTTTCTTCACAATCGTACACAACAATTCAAGATTAACAACACTCTTTCCAACCCAGTTCCAGTAAGGCTGGGCGTCCCCCAAGGATCCTCACTTTCACCGACATTGTTTAACTTGTTCATGGAGCCGCTCACCGAAATACTTCAAGCGACTAACGTGCAATATCATATGTACGCTGATAATACACAACTGTATCTCAAGATTAATACCGTAGAAGACATTAAACAGCTTAACGCCACACTCATGAACACCCAAACATGGTTGACAGAAAATCATCTCAAACTGAACGCTCTAAAGGCTAAATTTCTCCTTTTAGCCTCCCCCCCGCTAAAATCCCTTTGATGCAAAACTTAATCCAACACCTCACTGCACTCAACGTGCATCCAACTGTTGTGGACTCGGCAAAATCATTG
This sequence comes from Lissotriton helveticus, assembly GCF_964261635.1. NCBI lineage: Eukaryota > Metazoa > Chordata > Amphibia > Caudata > Salamandridae > Lissotriton > Lissotriton helveticus. The sequence goes on along the minus strand of NC_136071.1, from coordinate 1,161,171,915 downwards.
GGCATAACTCTGGACAGCAATCTCACCATGCAGAAACACGTTCGCAATGCAACAAAGGGAGCAAACTTCCAGTTAAACATTCTCAGCCTGTGCAAGCGCTAGTTATCCCCCGTGTGAATTACGGTATTGTCTCTCTATGCGGCCTCCCAAAAGCATCTACAGCTCCCCTTAGAGCATCAATAAACTCCGCTGCAAGACTCATCACTGGTTCGAAAAAACCTTCCCACATCTCCCCTGACCTAAAAGCCCTGAACTGGCTCCCGTTCGAAGCAAGAATTCACCTAATAATTGCTTGCATTACACATATGGCCTTACACCACAAGGCACCCATTTATCTCGCACAGAAATTGACAATCTCTGGTGGTTCAAGGTCCTCTAGGAGTGCACATAACCTTCTCCTGCAACCTCAAAGATTCAATAAAAAAAAAACATATAAACGCTCCTTCTCTGGGATGGCGCCTAGGATTTGGCATTCTCTTTCCCCTGAAACTAGACTGAATTCTTCTTTTGTATCTTTCAAAAAGGAAGTAAAAGCGATTCTCATGGCAAAATTTACTTGACCACTCTGCCCGGCCCTGAACACTTTTCTTCCGAGACTTTCTGTTTATGTTCTTGGAACAACTATGAACCCATTTGTTGGTATTTTTATGACTTTCCTGTGTTTGTATTTTATTTATCCTATGCTTGTTCCCTATATTGTGTTTTAATCAACTTTGCTCATTGTAAAGCGCTCTGATATCCGCAAGGATCTTGTTCGCGCTTTATAAAACCTTCAAAATAATTAAAAAAAATAAAATGCACCTGGTCAAAAAAACACTTATGTTATGGTGTACATCAGTGCAGCGCATTATGCAGTCTTACAGTTCTTCCCTGTCCTTCTATGAAATCATCTAAAATGGCACGTCATGTACTGACTTTGTTAGGCTACTAGGGTGAATTAAGTGTTGTAAATTATTTAAACAAATTAGAATAATTAGCGTGCGTGAAATGTGTTCACATGTCGCATGGCAGTGCATTTTCATAAAACTAAACATTTGTATTTACAAGCTTGTTTCTTTTTATAGGCTATACATGTTTATGCTTTGATGCACTTTCATTCCCAATAAAAAACACGCCGTGAATGCCATGTACCAAATGCCATTTGCGTGCGTGAACTTTGCTTATGTTTTCCAATTCACGTTCACTGACTCTCAATGGTATGCTATGTACCCAGTGTCTAAGGATAGTATGGTAAGTTCTTGTTGGAAATGAGTTCAATACATATGTTATCTTAGTTGATGTTAGCAGCGAGCATGAATATATGTTGGCTTTTGAATTGCATGTTTACGTACTCTGCTATGTACTAAGTGCGTAAGAATAGCATAGTGACTTTTTGTTCTTATTTCTTTTTGTAAATATACTATCTTACTTGATGTCAGCAGTGAGCCACTATGTACTGACTTTGTTAGGCAAGTAGAGTAAATTAAGTCCTGTAAATATCTAAACAAATCAGAATAATTTGCCAGCGCCAAATGTATTCACATGTAGCATGGCTATACATTTGCACAACGGTTTTTGTGTAAAGCAATCTTTCTTTTTATTACCTTATTTAAAGTGATGGGAAAAACAGCTCTAGTCAAAATGGACATATTGCCGCACTTCCTGTACCTTATGCAAAGTTCGTTATATGAAATCCTTTGTCATGTTTTCGCGTGCTGTACAGTTTTATGTGGCATGATTATGGTCTGAAAAACGGAAGACAATTAGCCTACAAACGCTATAAACAATAGTACAGCACAAGCAACAGCAGTGCAAGCTTCCATCATATGAAAATAGTACAGCACAGGCAGCAGCACTGCAAACTTCAATTATATAAAAAATAGTACCGTAGGCAGCAGGAGTGCAAACTTCCATCATATAAATATAGTACAACACCGATAATATCAGCTCAAGCAACTCTAATACATGAAACAAAAACACCACAAACAACGGCACTGCAAGCTTTCATCATATAAAACAAAAGGAGAGCACAGATAACAACACAATTCCAATGCAATAAGTCGGACATTACTAGATCATTAAGCTGCTACTGTTACATTATTATTAGCAATACCAACAGCTCAAACTTTTATAATGCAAAACCTATTGCATTGCAAATGCTTGTTTATCAAAGCACTGTATGCATTTTGAAAGAAGTACAAAAGTAAGTGATTCAAAGAAGGTATTTTTCTTTCTTCCCATGAGCACTCCGAAGTGGTGGCAGGGACTTGTATCACTTTAAGTAGTTCCATGATCAGAGATCTTAGTAAATGTCTGACCAACAATAGCACATTTTTAGGTCTCGCCTAGCGACGCAGTGCATGCGCTGCTCGCTCGCGGCATCTATTGTTGTCAATTTTGCTTTCGAAAGGGGACAGGAGATGTGCACGCTTAGGGACCTGGGATGTGCATGCAGCGTTTCAACACAGCACGCGCATGACACACTTTCACTTTCCCTCCCTCCCTCCCTCCCCCACACACACAGACACAGAATGAGGCGCGCGCACACTCGCTCTGACCTGCGCTGTCACTTCACAGGTGTGCGCTAATAAATGGAGCAGGTGACGGCTCGCTGACGGTAATCGGATGCTGTGTAGAGACCCACCTCCCTCTGGAGGGCTTCTCGCAATCACAGACATGTCACTGGAAATCCTGCGTCCGCCTCTGATCGGGAAATGAGGTGCATGGAAATGAGGTACAGGACCAGTCATCTGGTGGAGCTCAAACCTGCGACTTTCCGCTTACACACATATCTCTTCAATGCAGGCATAAGTCTACCGAGCTATCTTCCCAGCTGGTACCTGCACACGGTACCCAAGTCCTTTTATTAGGCACGGGGAGAGATTGATGTGTCCAGAATCACAGGTTGATGAACGGACTCCTAGCTCGAACCTGGGTTCCCAGCTCTGAGTCGGCAGCTCACCTCCTGCAATTCAACCCAAATATGTCCTGGCTGGTCCGTCTGGAGTGACAGGTGGACCGGAAGTGCCCCCGGCCATCAACACACAATGGCCTGGACATGAACGTTCCCAAGCGGCCTCTCCTGCTTTGCCCAGTGTGTGCTGCTGCCCAGGCCGCTAACGTGCTGCTAAGTGCAGTAAAGGGGCCTGCATAACCTACATGTGGGGGCGGGGATGAGCTGGGAGGCAGGGTACCCCCTGAATGGAGGCCCAGCCTTTCATCCAATTTACACACCCGGCTGCTGGTCCACACATTCAATAAACAAAGATGTCACAATGCACACGCATACCTGGCAACTTTAAAAATGACGGCGGCGGCACGGGTAACACTAAATATTCGCCAGTCCATACCAGGTGTATGAGAAACAAGACTAGGGTGGAGCGCTGACTAACAGACATTCACCTTGGCACCCCTCGTGTCTGCCCGGGGCATTCCGGTGCGGACAGAGAGCCAGGCAGTATTTAGCTGCTCGCCCCTTAGCGCAAGTACATACCCTCTGTCGTGATTAGTGCAGAAAATAGGGCCCCGTCACTGCAGGCTGGGACGAAGGCACTTCTGGCTTGAGGGGCGGACAACAGCATTTAAAACTTACAGAGTTAACAACATACCCCACAATACTGAAACCATATTATCTCTTTTTGCATTTTTTTTTGTGACACTGGGTTTTAATTAACCCGCTTTGGGGAAAACATGCTTCTCCCCCTCTGCCTATACATTGCTCTCTAGCTCTTTGCTGCTGCCTTCCACCCTGTCCTCCGTGTTACTTCATCCGACCCACACCCTCTTTCCGTTGTCCATACCTTCTCCTCCCCCACTGCCCTGTATATTGCTTTCCATCCAGCTGAACGCTGACCCCACCACCATATTACTTTTACAACACTCTGGCGATCCATGTTGCTCGCCCACACCATCCTGCAATTTGCAATGCAATAGGTCTCGCGTTTTAGAAACTTTGACCTACTGGAATTGTAAATGAAATGTCCTTTAGGTGAGTTTTAAACACATAAATAAAAGGCATTGTCATTTACAATGCCAATAGGTTAAAATCTTGCAATTGCGAGACCTATTGTATTGTAAATGCTTGTTGAGGCTCTTGACATCATTCTGTCCCCCTTACAGTCTAGTTCTTATCCACTAAATGGAACTGAATCAGCTGTACCAGGTTCTTGCTATTAGACTCTAGGGCAGAAGTCTTCAAACCTTTTTACTCTGAGCCCCCCTAAGCCAAATGTTTTGAGGTCGCCCCCCCTCCAAAACGTTATGGCAAGGATTGGGGAAATGGGAGGGATGTGGCTGTGTGCAGGGAGCGTGGCTTATGAGATGATTTCAGGAATACTTTTCCTATAGCTTATGAACCGCACTCAATATGAGACTTTTAAACCAGCAAATGCATCAAACAAAAACAGATATTATCCCAAACTACCTGCTCCCCATAATTGGGGTGTTGTGAGCCCCTCACATTCTTTGACCCCAATGCAACTACACCTGCTGCACTAATGATAACTCTAGTCCTGAGTAGCTCCCCTGCATCTTTTACCTCTTCTCCACCATGACGGATCATCACCTTGGTCTTAATGCTTGAAAGGAAAATAATCTCCAATGCCCCTTTTTTAAAGATAGACAGTCATAACTGTGATGCAGTGGGCCCCTCAAATCCCTAGGCCTCAGTCCAGCTGTATCTGCTTCCTTAATGATAGCCAGCAGTGGCCACTTACACACTTGGCAGCAGTACCAGCTTCACTAATGAATGTCCCTGTAAAAAAAAGCTTATATTGTCCCCTTCTTTTGGGTATCTCTCTGAAGAAGCTGTCTCTGGCCATTTGTAAACGTAAAAAAGAGTCCCCATACAGTGCTCCCTATTCTGGGCCGTCTCACCAATATCTATGAATCTCGCTCCTTCCTCTGTCTCCTAGACCATTATTGTGCGGCCCCAGGGATCGAGAGGATTAGCGCTGTGCATCGGAATGAAACCCTGCTGGCCTTCTTCCTGCCACCCATGGACTCCGCTTTCACACAAAAACTGCCCCAGAATGGTATATACTGACTTTGAGGTGCCTCTGCCTAAAAGGTGGTAGTGCAGAAAGTTAAAAAATAAACCAGCCTTCTTACCAGCCATTAGTAGATTGAGTCACTTAAAGCCAGGGCCACTGGAACTATGAGTTTCTGCAGCAGCGTTTTCCACATAATTATCAGTTTAGTACATTTGCTACATAATCTGCAGATTTCAACAAAAACGCTTGATTCTAGGTCAAACGGAACAAAAGCTACTTAAAGCGTGACAAAGTGTTCCAGAGCAGTGGAAAAGCCCTTTGCAAAGATTGACTGGTAATCTTGTAGTTGCTTACTGCTGTATTTGGGTGCTACACTGGTACTAATGAGGTGAAATATTTCCACTGACAGTTACCTTGAATTAAAATGACAAAATAATGAAGTAATGCTAGACACAAAATGTGGCGCATTGTGCCACATAATTTACCTTTTCTTGCTGCATAATTTAGTCTAACCTGCCGCATAATGTGGTCCTCTTCTGCTGAATAATTCTAGTGGCTATGCTTAAAGATCTGGAGTAGCGGAGACACTTACAAAAATGTCTGCATTAGATACAGTTTGATTACTTATTACTAAAAAGTATATTTTGTAAGAACTGCTTTTATCTCAATCACTGCATCATTTTGCAGCAGCCTAACTTAGAGTAGGTAAAAACTGTTTTAAAATAATGACTTGCATATTCACAGTGCTTTCTGCCACAGGCTGGGACCTCAGAGCACTATACACAGGGCCACTTGAATTATGCTGCAGGAGAGTGCCAAATTATGCAGCAGGGTTAACTAAATTCTGCAGGAAGAAAAGGTGAATTATGTTTCATAATGCTGCATATTTTGTGATAGCATTACTGCATTTTTATTTTTATAATTTTTACTCTTGTTAACACTGTCCCAGCTTTTATTGCCCCTCATAAATGCCACATAAACACCCACCATATGTCAACAGAAAGGGGACCAGTCAACCGTTAGAAAGAGCCTTCCACTGCGAGGTATCATGTGTTGCTGCATTTTTAGTAACTGTTGAACCATTTGAGCTAGTTAAAAGTTTATTTAAAATCTGCAAATTAGCAGATAATGAATTATGTGGAAAATGCGGGAAATCCATAACTATGCACAAAATGCTAAAACCACATAATTGCAGTGGCACAGACTATAAATACAAAGGTCGCTATTCCTCTGCACCAACTAGGGTTCAATTATGTGTTGCTCAGCTTTAACACACACTGACATCTGCAGTAATGGTAGTCGCTAACTGAGGTTTCATAACCTAAAAGAGTGCATTTATCACCAGTTAGTTTAACTTGCATTTATTATCGAACTAAGCTGTTATTGCATTATTTTGTACACAATTGCATGACTCTGAAATCACAAAACACATGGGCCCCCATTAGGATGGCAGGCGGATCGCCCCTGCCAGCCTGGAGGGGCGATCCACAATCCGCTCCGGAATGACCCCCGCCATATTAGAATGGCGGGGGGGGTCCATGGCGGACGGAAAGACGTCCGCCGCTTTTCCGCAAGGCGACCGGGGCGGAAAAGGGTTTCTATGGTGCCGGTGTCATATTAGGATGTGGATTTTACAATTTTACAAGGCATGCGGAGTCAGTTTTGCGGGCCCCCAAGGACTCCGGGGGGGTGGGGGTGCACATGTGGGGTACCTATGGTACCCCACAGCAGTTCCATGCACAGCATGGCAGGGACCGCACGTTGCCTGCCATGCTGTGCATGATAGTGCACAGCATGCCTTCCTGCCAATGTGGCGGGCGGTGCTGAGTGCACCACCCGCCACAATGGTAGGAATGCAGGATGCGCCCGCCACTGTGGCAGGCGCATCCTAATGCTTTCCACGGTACCCCCGCCCTTATGGCGGGCGGTGCCGAGCACCAGTAGGATGGCGGGTGGGCAAAGTGCGCCCGTCATCCTAATGGCCCCCTTAGGCTTTTTTAATTTTTTTTAGCAACCTCTTTGACCCTGCCTGTACACCAGGGGGTGCAACTAGACCCGAAATTCGGGGGGCTAACACTCCCAGCCAGAGTTGGCCCTAGCACTGATCGCACATGGTGCAACTGTCTTTTTTGACACCCCCTTCCCCTCCCCAGTTTCGTCCTTCTCCCTGAATTCCCTCCCTACCACTCACCAACAATGCACCTCATCTCTCTATAACACCTTTCTGACAGACATTTCATTTTTTGATAGCGCTACTCAGTTTACTCACACTCAGCTCTGTGATCTGCATGGTACACGTTCTTTGTAGCACGCACATTAACCCTCTGCGCTGTGTGAGTGGCGTGAGTGCCCATCTGAGTGCACGGTGATTGATGTAACGGTGTGAGAGTAAGGTAAGAGGAGTGACTGCAGTGTGAATGAGATGATCATATGATTTTAGGTGCGGATGTAAGTGCAGAGTGGGACGAATTAATGCATGGTTATTGATAGGCTTGTTTGAGTGAGATTGCAGCTTGTGCAGTGAGGGGGACAGGTGAGTGAAGTGTCACATGAGTGCAGGGTGAGTAGTGTGCTTGTGTGACTTCAGGGTGAGGTACAGGATGAACAGCACAAGTGCATTAAATTAACTTTGCTGATCCTTGCTTTCTTCTTACCATTTTTACTGTTCTATCCTTTTCTTCTCTCCTCTTTTATTACACACTCCACAATATTCATCTTCTTGTTTTCTTCACAGCCACATCTCCATGGACTCCCCTGGTCCTCCTTGCCTCCCAGATGGTACAGTCAGGGGTCTCCACCCTTCCGCATTCATCGGTTGGACCATTTGGTGCTCACTGTGAAGAGTCTGGAGAAGACAATCAATTTCTACTCCCGAGTCCTTGGCATGGACGTGATCACCTTCAAGGTACTGCTGAGTTCCCGTCACAATCGTGGGACACCATTAGGCAATTCCGTCCCCTTTTCCTAGATAGCATCCCATATTGAATCTTTGGCTATTTAGCTAAAGATTGGATTTGTGAGTCTGGTGGTATAGATACAGACTGATGTCTTACTTTAGAGCTGGCTGGGACCACTTGAGCAGAACCACCTCATTCATGAGGAGATATACTCAATCCACTAGTGCTGAGCCTTCTCCAATAACTAGCAACTGCTTGACTAGTAACCCTCCCGGGGAACATCCTTTACAATGCAACTGCTAGAACGTGGTTGCGTTACGACGCAGCTTTAACAACGAAAGTCGTTACAACGACTTTCGCTGGAGGGCGCTCTAGGATAGGGGATAGTTTAATTTACTATCCAACACCTTCCCTACTATCCACGGGGACTGGTGTTGGAATAGTAAATTAAACTATTCACTATCAGCGCCCACCAACGCAAGTCGTTGTAACGACTTGCGTTGTTAAAACTCCGTCGTAAAGGGACGCGTTGTAACGGTACGCGTCATACATCCAACCCTCCCTTGAAGCGGCTTGACTGTTGGCCCTACTCTTGCAGCTATCAGACCACTGCCCTTCTCCTCCGACCTCAGGACTGGTGAAGCTACACTTTGAGGCCACCATACTACTAGCCCACCCTTGAAACTACCCGATTGATGGTTCACTTCTTGGAGCTGCTGGAGTTGATCATCACCCATGCAACCAAACGACTAACTGGAGCTTGCTCCCTCTTGCTACTCCTAAACCGGTGACCCTTGCTTGTAACTACCTGGTCTGTTCCCTCCTTGTGCAACCGTAGACCAGCTTTGACCTTCACCCACTAGTAACATGGCTATTTTTCTTCAGCCTCCTCCCATGTGCCCACACCCACCATTATTGACTTTCCGATAGCATTGGAGGGAGCATTGCCGCCATGTTTGACACTGATGCTTGAGGTCTTCTGCAGAATTGCTCTCCTTACTAGCTTGAATTTTCTTGACCATCTTTTATTTCTTCTAACGTATGATGACTGTTTTATTTTTTTGTATCCTTTACATTATTGTGATCTTGTTTGCAGGGAAACCGGAAGGCATTGAGTTTCGGGAACCAGAAGTTCAACCTTCATGAGTGTGGGAAAGAGTTTGAGCCAAAAGCTCATCAGCCCACCCCGGGCTCCATCGACCTCTGCCTGATCACGCAGACCCCGCTGAGCACAGTCCTGGAGCACCTTGAGGTCTGTGCAATGGGGTAGTGGTTGATGCTAATTTGATTCCCATGTGAAATGCAGGGTTCTACTGGAAAATCTTTGCAGGTCCCTGAGTGAAGCCCCTACAGATCACTGGATAACGTTCTGCTCCACGAAGTGTCTGCTTGTTTAGTTTAAGTGACCCGCTTTATATGAGCTTATTCACTGGGTTGGATGTATAAAAGATGAGTTGGTTAAGTTCCCCTTCCCATTCATAGGAATGTATCCTTAATGCGCTGATTTCATTTTGTTTGCAGACATCTTACTTTTCAGCTCTTCACTTCAACCTGGATAATCTTTCTTATGGCAGCTCCTTTTGTTCTATCTCTAACTTGTGTACTCTGCAGGGTCTGTAGAAGTGGCATGGCCTAGCATTTGACAGTACAATCCACTGCATTTGGTTTCATTTGTTGTCCACTCTCTATTCTCTCTTCTTTAAAACCACATTATAATACCACCATCTGCTGTTACCCACCCCTTCCATCACTTTGTATTTCCTTTTGCCCTTCACCATTACACCTTCCTGTTGGTCCTCCTTCTCCAATATAGTCTGATAAACACATCATTACCCCTAAACCCGGTGGTGTGTAGATGTTCAACTGTGCCTTTCCTTTTGCATCTCTAGTCCATTGCTCACTATGTCCTCCTAGCCTACACCTCATTCGGTCCTATTGCAATCCGTCCGTACATCTGCTCCCCCTGACTCTTCCCTTATTTAGACCTTTCCTTGAACTTCTCTACATTTCAATGATGACCACCTTCCTCATTCAAGGTCAATACAAGAAGTCTCATTAATTTCTTCTCATGCTAGAGGTCTCTCTCCTCCACTAGTCCCATCTCCCATCATCCTTCCCTTCTGTTACTCTTCTCTGCTCCTGGCCTTTCCCTGTATTACCTGCCTCACCCATTGGACTCTTCTGCTCTGAGTTAGTCCTCATTACATGCTGCCTCTATCCTTTATTTGTCTTTTTCTTCTGTTCACACATTCACACCCCACTATGCTTCTAAACACATTTTAGATATTGTGAAATGTGTCCATTTTATTACATGAGTAGAAATTGACAGGAACTGAACTAGAGCTTTTCTGGGATACCCCGGGATGTATCTCAGGATGGAACTCTACCTGAACCCGTTCAAATCCAAAAAAGAAGCTCTCTGCATGAAAAATGTAGGATTTCTATGCTCTGAATATTAAATAGATTTTTGAAAGTATTAGTTTCCCAGAGGAGGTCATAGTTGTATCAGCGCCTTTCTCCCGAATACCTACTGCCCATTTGTGGCTTACTAAAAGTACTTCATCTGAAACATTGTCTACCGTCGGAACAATGGATATCACACATCGTTAGGTGATCCATGTCGAACATCTTTGTCTTACAACTCTCCTTAGTTTTAACTCCAGTCTTCACTGAGATAAGCAGTTGGTCACTTTTTAAAGTTCATGTTCTGCCTCTGCTGCTAAAAAGCAAGCATTGTTAGATCATTTGTACCTGACTGATTACAGCCCAGTCGCTGGAACCCATGTTCCAGAAAAAGTAGGGACTATGCAACTCACTGTACACCTGGAACAATAAGGTCTATTAAGAAAGCTTAAGTCTAGTTTTATGCAAGGTAGGAGCTCTGAAACAATGCTGTTGGATACAAACTGTAAGATGAGGGCTTGGAGCACTTTCCCTGCTTTTTAAACCACTTTTGGCCCTTTGATACTGATGGAAATCAAAAATCCCATCTCAGGGGTTTGCACTAACACCTGATCCTTTAAAGCAGCATGAAAAAAGTTGGCACAGAATCTGTAATCAAGAGAAACATATTTATTAAATTACAACAAGTGAGGCCATGTCACACAGAAGCCGCAGCACTCTGTATGAGATGGTCTGAGGACTGAAGGCCACAGTATCTCTTATATACCCTCACAGGGGCTAAAAAAGGGCAGTACAAGTGCACATAAGAAGAGTTACACACATAGATGGTCATACAGAAAATGCACAGTCGACAAGTAGGAGGAGCTAACAGTTTTGCCAATGCTAGCAAGCACATCCTGACAGTTACAAAATATTAGCAGCTGCAAGCACAACTGAGCATGTGCAAAGTAGAAGGAAGAGGCTAAATATACCGAGCAGAGAACAGCAAGATAGGACTGAGTACATGGTGAGCACATGGCCATCTAAAATGGCTGCCAAATACAAAATGGATTCCATAAAAAGACAAGATAGTCTCTAAATACAGGATGTCTTCTGCTAATGCTTAATCTAATCGCTGCTAAATTACGACAGACGACCCTTTCAGCATTAGCTGAAGACATTCCCATGATCCAGTAAGAACATAGAAAATATTTGTACATTCAATTTCACAATTTATCAATATCCTAATTTATTCCTAGGGGAGCATTTTCCAGTCTAAACATTTCACTAAGGGTATCAGCAGAAATCCAAGAAAAACGGGCATTGGATCATAATAAACATACAGACAGTAGGAGAAAGCAATGGCCACTATTATAAACAGAATTATCATTTTTCTTGGCCTAAGCTAAAGCAAATCCTAAAATCATCTAGTAGACATTTTCAGGGCTCCTATGCATTTCAGTGACTATTCATTTTATATTTCAGAATAGCTAACAGCTCATATCTAATAAAAACATTTTCCAATTGACTGTTACATGTTCCTTTTATGAGGGCTAGAACATCAAGCATATCTGGGACCAGGAGGACCACACAGGGCCATAGGAATTAGGACCAAGAGCTGCAAAGGGCTGCTCTTCAAAAAATGGGACAACTAAAAGGGATACATTATTGACAAAAAGAGGAAGTCCTTGGGGAAATTGAAGCCGTTGTACAACCAACCAGAGGGGGAGTCTTCTCCCTGTGTCCGTTTGAGCCTCACAGGCAGGCTCTTGTTGTTTCCACGGTGGAGCTGCACAACTCGCAACTCAAGAATCACAGTCCAGTTTCAAGGAAAAAAGTCTCTTCTTTCAGGATAGGGCAGTCACCCAACAGGCAAATGCTCTTAGCGATCCTGTCCAGTGTCTCAAACAGTGCACCACTTCTCTTCACTTCAATCTAACAGGCACCAGAGACACAGCACTTGAACCCTAATCTCAAGTCCTTCCCTATCTCCTATATTGCTCTGCTGGCGCACTGCTCATTCGTTGGGGCTACACATTTGCATCCAGTGTACCCAGGTATCTCTTGACCAACAAACAAAGGTGCAAACTTGTATTCACTTTAGGACCAGAAATCAGAGGCCTCATTCTAGGATCTCTGAAGCAACCCTTGTTTCAGAAGGGGTCACCTCAAGCAAAAGCCTCCTTGCCATTCTGGTCGGTCTGTGACTCTCAGCTGGGCATGATCCACGATTTCTCCTTTCTGATTTGTGACCCCGTCTTTCGCTCAAAACAGTGGCAGGGGTACACACTTAATCACAGGGCTTCCGCCTTCACTGAGGTCCTAGTTGCCAGCAATGCCTTTGCTGGTTACCTTCACTTTGGTTTCAAGCTGCACTGGTGCTGACGCTGACTCCCCAGGCTGAATCTGATGTCCGGGCCCCTCTGGTAGTGGTTTGTACAGCAGCAAATATCTATTGGTGAACAGAACAAATTGTCTTTAGACAAGGCACAGAAACAGTCTATCAACAGAGTGTTAGAAAATACTTCCTAGTCTTGGGATGCCCCATATATTAGCAAGGCACCCAAGAACCACTTCCATCTATCTATGTGAGAGTAAAGAAAAACACAGGCTGGACCTATTGGCAAGTATAAAAAAACCAATTCATTGCAGGGGATTTGCAAGCAGGTGGCCTGCAATCTTCAAAGGAGTGGCCATACACCAGGGGACTATAGTGATCTAAAACAAAATACTGTCATTGTCATAGAGTACAAAGACAAAAGGTAGTAGGTAAAACAGCACCTCTAGCCTCTTCAATTGGGTTTCCATGTGAGAGCATACCCTCGTCCATCTAAAGGTAGACAACTACATAAAAAATTCTGTTTGAATGGATGTCTTCACACATAGTGGCATTGTCTAAGGGGGTAAGCAAACTTTCCTCAATTATTAAGTGCAGGTGTTCCTAAATTCCTTATCTAGAACACCTCAAAAAGAGAAATCACATAATACAGATTATCAGGGACATGTAGACTAATTGTGCGTCAGGTGGACTATACAATACAAAAGCTAATAGCAATGTAGAAACAACAGACAAGAACTAGAGGTCTGGTATTTCTATGATTAGGACACATCTGATCCCACCAAAAATTAAAGCAGCAGGGAAAAAGAACTAAAAACCAAATTAGAATAGGCATTTGAATTTGTCATACTAAATACTCGTGAAAGTATCTCCTATTGAGGTGGACAACTGATCTTACTATAATCTATCACTACCCTAACAGTCAGACTAGAAAACATCAGAGTAGGCCTGAAGAAATTTTGAAAACCAGTTTGGTCATACAAAAGGGAATTACACATATTATAGAGGAACCTGATACATCACTGTAGTCTGGAAATGTAAACCTCTAAATGGTGAAAGAAAAACGAAAAAGAAAATAGGACTAGAACACAGCTAAAACCCCCAAATACTAGGCACAATGTGACATCAATCAGGGGAGAAGCAGCAAAAGAAAAATCTATAGGAAGGACAAAAATTGACTTGGGTGATAATCAAGTTTGGGACATAATGCCAAGAGCATGGGTGATACAAAAAAGTCAAAAATAGTACACATATTATAACTCTACCGCTGGCCACTACACCATCTACGGTAATCTCAGCTAGTGATCCCATTCCTTCCTTTCTCGGGGAAAATGAAACCTGGTTTCCTTTTAAGACAGAACATCATTTAACTAATACTATATAGAAATTAGGTCACCTTGCATAAGAGTCACAGATCTATAATTGCTTCCTTAGGTCCAATCAAGGAAATATAAATGTGAGGCTGCCTTTTCCTTAAGGGAAAAGAGCAGTAACGTGAGTAAAGGTGACACACTTTGCTGTATATATTATAACCACACAGGCATGCACTTGGTGAAGTGCTGTCTGTTCTTGCTCACAATATAACAATATCATATATCATAATTTAGTATCAGCAAGTTTTACCACTTAACAAGTTTTAACCACTGTTGCTCAAAGGATATACATCGTCATGTCATCCCTTCACAACACAGCAAAACTTACAAAAGCACCAACATGGATCACAAACATACATAATATAGGACATGTCATGCCAAGCCATCAGATATACTTTGCTGTATACCTAAGCACAGAAAAACACAATAGCATGCAACACCATTTCATGCACTTTCTGCACAATAAACACTCCAATAACATTAAAAAAAAACCATTTGGGCCCATTTTAATTTTGTCAGACTTATACCTAAATAACACCTTCTTTTAATCCATCCTCACCCTTTTGACAGCAGATCAAGCAGTCAGTGAAGATCAGCTTGTCAAATATAACTTACTGTGTCGCGTCAGACACACAGGAAAAGCAGGGAAAATTCATGGAAGAAATGCAAAAAACATGAAAATGCACAGATAATTCATTTCAAAGAAGTCATAAAAACACATCTTTGTTTCATCATACAGCCAATACTTCACATAACACGCAAAATCTCAAGTGGAACCACCCAGCTTTCGTAAATGTACGAAATATCTTAAGCAAAAACTCTTTCACAGCCTCTGCGTGTCCCTTACACCAACCCCCCAGGTTAGGCCCTGCTGTTTATAAAAAGCCGTGTCAGGAATGCACTCTTCAAATGTCGACGTGAATGGCTCCTTTGCGTGACGCTTTTCCAAGCAATCATTTCACCATTTGTTGTCACATACTCCTAAGCCCCCACCACACTGACTTAAAGGTCAAAATCTGGCTGGAGCACCAAGCTTTCTTGTAACCTCCCTGTGAAACTGACAAAGACAATAAGTCTCTGCAAGTCTGTGCAATAATCAACCCTATTTAAAAAAGACATTTTAAATATATTACTTCTTTTAGAGAACTACAATTTATTTATTCTCAGAGCCTGTGAATAATTTATGGAACATAACACACCATACCAGCTTCAGAATAAATGTGTGTCACTGTGCCATGCAATGTTACACATTTTATCAACCTTAAATGAATGAATGGCTCAGTAGGCCCGCTGAAGTCAAAACTTTCAACCCTGATATTAAACATAAGCCTCTGCGCTGGGCACATTGACTCACTAAGCTATGAAAAAGCAAACGTGCGCATTTGTATTATACTTGAATGTATGCATTCACTGAAGCCTAAGGCATTATAAAACTAGTTTAAATGGCAAGAAAGCCTTTTAAAATGGTCTATTTAACTCAATATCGTTTTTGCAATTTGAGGTACTTAGAAATAAATAACCTACAATTGTGTTACATATTAATCATCCTCAAAATGTTCTTTAGAGATTGCAGAAATCGGACTTAGACATATCTCATGTAAATCTTTAAAAAAAATGACTTCTTACGCCTGCGCCAAGTGAAGGTCCCATACATAAATGTCCTCATTATGCAGTACTGCACAACTTAAATTAAATTATAATGCTAGGAGGTCACAGTATGAGTATTAAGCTTTATGAATATCAAAAAACGATTTTAAAAAGCCCTTATTTTTTTTCAAAAATAATTTTTTTTATGTCATAATTAAAAAATTACTCTCCATATTTCGTTTTTGTAATAATCCTATATTTAAAACCAAGCTGCATCCCTATTATAAATCTGCCCCTTGCTTATGTTTTTAGAGCAACTATTCACAAGCCTAAGTACATAAGCTCAATTTTAAATATACGACAACTTCGTGCTACTTTTGTTTGAAAAGGACAATGATTTTAGCAACAGAGCCAGACATGTGCTGACGAGAAAAATGCTAAAAGAGAAGGAAAACCGAAATTGAAATGTCTGTCTGTGATACAAATAATTAACCTTATTTTTGTAAACCTTGCTTCCAAAATAACACTCTGAAATGCAAAGTTGCACGTTTAACTAAGGAAGAAATCCTGGCTAAATAAACATGGCCTGCGAAAACAACAGCTGTGTCCTTGACGGCAGGCCCTACCCAGTGTTAAATTTCCTGGAGGCAGCCTTACTAAAAACAGACATTCCAAGCTTTGAAATGCGTGTTTAAGAATACACATTTTAAGTTCAGAAAAAACTCACTCCAGCTAAACTGTTTTGCCTGTTAACATCTAATGCGATGTATAGGAGTAAACATGTTATGAGAGTGTCGTCTACAAAAACACACCATTTCATTTTTCTGCTGTAGGCCTTTAATATTCCTAGTGAATAAGAATTTTAAGTTTATCCCTTAAACATTTAACAATTGTACATGTGCGCTATTCCTTACCCTATAACTTTGAGGAGAAACATATAGTTATGTTTAGCACATCACATAGGTCATTCCTGAATTTCTATCGAATTTTTATCCAATATTAATTAATCTAACAGTATGTTTAACAGACTGAAAACATCAAAAATAACCACAAAAATGCATTTGAGCTCAGTACAGACATAAACAGAAAAGGGTAAAACACAAAAGACACACAATACAGCGCGCTTTAGCCATGTTTCGTAAATAGCGACGACGCAATGTACAAGCAAAAGTTACATGAATGGGAAAAACCCACAAACCAGCTAGACATTTAAACACACCTTTTAAACCATGGGTCAACACTAAAGCCAGAAACAAAAGACAGCCCGCAGACTGCATCCAAACCACCTATGTAAATTCCAGTTGTAAGTCATATTTACAAGGAGAAACCCTATTCTCAACAGTATTCTAAAAACTGAAGTAGAAATACTCTCAATTCACTAATTCAGGCTGGCAGAACACCAAAAACCGCTCTGCATCTCTTCATACATAAAATTGAGGATCCTCATGTGTATTATGGGCATATTTAAATTCCCTGGGGAAAAATTTCACCAAGGAAGAAATATGTTTTCATACCTAAAACCTATTTTAAGTTTTCCCTCTAGGGGAAGCCGGCTAATTCAATTCATATCTCACTATGGTACCTCTCATAAAACTACACATTTTACATGTGAGTTTGGAACAGGCATGCAAACAAACATAATGCAAAATATGCATTATCATAATCTAAAATGGCACTTAATCATTGCGCCGCTCATAACCATAAATGGAGAAACATCTCCACATTACCTGCCTACATGTGTTGCAACGCATATATCACATAATCCATATCATAAATATGATCGATCATCCATACATATCCATATCCATATTCATAAGCCACAGCAAGTGTATCCTAAAACTGCCTTGCGAGTCACTGGCTACCATAAGCTCACAGTAATTACCATACAATGGTTCTTACCAAGCACGAGCGTCCAGGTTCTATCTGCCAAGTTTTGAATGACCTAACAGTCTTTTCTTTTAAAATATTCACGCCAGAAATGTTCTCAGTCAGGGGTGCCATCATGTGGAGGATCAAAAAATCAGTAAGATCAGAAGTAGACTGGGCTACAGAGACTAAGAACCCCCAGAATTGGTACCTCCTTTAGTAGAATCCTGCCTTGTCTTCCTCAGTAAATGTCTGACTCCTGATAAGTTCACTCCTTCAGATAGTCACCGCTCTTTCGAGCCCCACGTTGGGCGCCAAATGATGGAAATCAAAAATCCCATCTCAGGGGTTTGCACTAACACCTGATCCTTTAAAGCAGCATGAAAAAAGTTGGCACAGAATCTGTAATCAAGAGAAACATATTTATTAAATTACAACAATTGAGGCCATGTCACACAGAAGCCGCAGCACTCTGTATGAGATGGTCTGAGGACTGAAGGCCACAGTATCTCTTATATACCCTCACAGGGGCTAAAAAAGGGCAGTACAAGTGCACATAAGAAGAGTTACACACATAGATGGTCATACAGAAAATGCACAGTCGACAAGTAGGAGGAGCTAACAGTTTTGCCAATGCTAGCAAGCACATCCTGACAGTTACAGAATATTAGCAGCTGCAAGCACAACTGAGCATGTGCAAAGTAGAAGGAAGAGGCTAAATATACCGAGCAGAGAACAGCAAGATAGGACTGAGTACATGGTGAGCACATGGCCATCTAAAATGGCTGCCAAATACAAAATGGATTCCATAAAAAGACAAGATAGTCTCTAAATACAGGATGTCTTCTGCTAATGCTTAATCTAATCGCTGCTAAATTACGACAATACCATGTAGCATGTGTCCCTTTTTAAGTCGAGCCTATACAGCACTTGTGCTGTCTCTTCGTGACATGTTTTATATAGTTTGTGGGCTCACAGCCCACCCATTGCCTTTCATTAGTTTATTTCAGTGTCCTTTAAAAATCCTTGCTTCCAAGTGGTAAATCTTTCCTATTTCTCCCTATATGTTGTCTGTTGTTCATCCCCATAAGCAGCGCCCCAGTACTTGTAGCCCTCCACTTGTATGCATTTAACCTTGTTCCTGCAATCTATTTTAAGGTTGAGCCTCGACAGCAGTTGCGCTGTCTGCAAGACCTAGTGTATCTTTTCTGTGGGCTTTTATCACACTCACCAATTACCATTGGTTCTTGTGTCATTCCTAAATGATGGCTTTCTAGTGGTGCATTCCTCTCAATTGTCTCTCTTTTGGGTGCATGTTTCATCTGAGGCGATTTTACCAAGTGATTGCTTTTGTTGGCCATCACAGCTTCCTCCTGCACAGCGCTTGATGGCCCCTCCTCCCCATTGGGCATCGCAGCCTGTTACAGCCTGAAACTGGCTGCGTAGGTTGAATTTTGGTTGGCACTAAGATAGTTTGTTTGGCCATCGCAATGCGCATGATTAACTTTAATAAACAATGCATTTTCCATGTATTTTACAATGGACAAACCCTAAGGGCCTCTTTTTTAGCCACAGGGAGATGAAGTGATTTGCCCAGAATCACAGGAAGCTTGAGCATTCCGCCAGACTCGAACCGGGTTTCCCAGCTTCAAGGTCAGATGCTCTAGCCGTTCTGCTGTGTTGCTGAGCAACCAAGTGCATGTATATTACGGAGCTCTTGTTTAAGTGGGCTTCTGTTCTGACAGGTGAGGGCGCCATGACAAGCAAAACCCACAAGTGTCTGGTGCTGCAGGAACTGAAAGAGCTGAGCGACAATTCCCTGCTGCAAACAGGCTACATGGGGTTCAGCATAGGGGCGCGATCTGTGTGGATTTATACAAAGGACCCCCTAGAATCGTTTGCATTGCAGATGACTTGTCAGGCCTACAGTAGTGTTCTGAAAGTGTTTCTACGCTTACACGTGATGTGTTGGGTCCCTCAGTGATGCACTTCCTGTCTGCCTCAGTTAAGTAAACCATGGCGTCACAGACAGAAGCGGCTGCAGAAGCGCGGCGCGAAGCAGGTGATACGCCGGTTTCTTCCTCACTAGAAGCAGGGGCGGCCTTAGGCATGTGCAAGCTGTGCACCTGCACAGGGCCACCAAACCCGGGGGCCGCCACGCCAATATATATCCTTAATATATTAATCCTCTGAGGATGGATACATATTTGCGTGGCGGCCCCTGGCTGGGATTTGGCGGCCTCCGGCTCTGTTCCACTTCCACCCCCCTCTTCACTGGCCTCCGCCCGGACCACCTCTTCCGGGGCCCCTTACCTACGCTCCCTGCCCAGGGCCGCCATGAGCCTAGAGCCGCCCCTGCTAGAAGCACAGTTTATGTTACTGGCAGTGTCTGTCTGACCCTTTTCTTTGCTTGAAAAAAATGCTCTCTTGTGCCTGTGAATAGATAACTTCCACAGTGGTGGATTAGGCAACATGTATTCTGACAGACATTATTTTGAGGTGAATAATTAAACCCCACAACAGAGTGCCCCGATGACTTTTTCCTATGGCTGAATGAGATGTTATTAGAAAGGTGCATTGTCTGCCTCTGAATGACACCTCTCACAAGGTACAGGTTGGATGTTTACACTTCAGGCTCCTCTGTACAGGTTGCATTAGATTAGAAAGACTGCAGACAGAACGTGTCCTTCTTTCAGGATCGAGGGATTACATTTTCAAATGTGTATCCTATCAGTAACTTAATGCTTGTTTAACTTTGTAGAAACTTCTGCCTGGAAGGAGTGTACCTCCTATAGAAATGTAAACACCTTGTATACCAGAAGCTCGTTGGGACATTAAAATGCTCTGCTAAATGGGTAGCTAGGATCTGAAAGGTGACCATATATATTAAGTGGAAACTCAAACGATACAGAGATGGTCGAAATGTTAATCATTTTTGTTAGTTTTGCATTGATGCTCAAAATTATTTTTTTTATCACTTCCATGCTTGTGATTAGGAAAATGTAATTCCAGTTTGCAGCTGTGTCATCCATTTTACATCGGCACAGTTCATATGCACGTTATGCTCACATCACGCAACAATTTGTGATTTCTCCAGCTACCACATTCCAGGCACTGTAAAACAGACCATGTCTGGAATTAAATAAAGTAGTGTGATTCATAGGATAACATAAAAGCATGAAACACTTGAGTTATACTCAGCAATGTTTTGCTTTCGCTGTCTGTTTGTTTGATTTCTGTTTCTTCTATTCGCCCCTGAACACCCTTGCTGCTAGCTGCTTTTCCGGTCTACAATTCGGCATTAGGTATAGATGTGTTTAGGGCGTCCCTTCCTAATACCGAATCTCAGTGGTATATGTGAATGTCTTGTGACCAAAACTTGGTCGCAAAATATTTGCATTTTACAGTCTGCTTCAAGTAGATGGTAGGTGGTATCCCATTCGCAAATGGGAAAGGGGTCCCAAGGGACCACTGCCTACTCTTAAAAAAAGAATACTTTTTGAAACATCCCATATTCCTTTCAGGAAAACAGGTTGCGTTAAAAACCTGCCTTTTAAAAGTAATCACAATAATGGAGGTCTGCTGACCCCAGCAGGCCACCATCCCTGTGATTTTTGTGATTTCCAATGGGGTCGCAAACATAGACCTACCTCATTAATATGCGACCTACAGGGAATCACAAAATGTGTAAACCACATATTTGTTTATGGGTGTTTGTAATTGCCAAATAGCAAAAAACAAAATTAGCTATTTGGTAATTGCAAATGATTACCTGATACATACCTTAATGACTGACGTTTATACAGGGATTCCAGAATCCCATGTATTATGGAGCTACCTGGAAAAGGTATCCTCAGGCAGATAACCTGCATAGCGCTGCTGCTGCAGAATAGTCGCGCGTTTCGCGAGCGCTTCTGCTCTTTTAAAATTTCCTGTTTTCTATTTACTTTGTATGCTCGGTTGATCCTACCCGGTTTTTAAAACAGTGCCGCAGCGGCCCCATACTTACACTTTAAAATCTACCATACCCACCACTACTTTGCGGGTTCGATCTAGGGTAGGTGTAGGAGCGCCATATTGTGTCAGCTCTTTGAAGCAAGACGCCGCCATCTTGGTGCGGGTCTCGGCGCTTGGAACGACAGGCAGCGCCGGCCTACTTAAGGCGGAACTAGAAGCGGGGGCAGCCTGGAAAAGGTATCCTCAGGCAGATAGCCTGCATAGCGCTGCTGCTGCAGAACAGTCGCGCGTTTCGCGAGCGCTTCTGCTCTTTTAAAATTTCCTGTTTTCTATTTACTTTGTATGCTCAGTTGATTCTACCCGGTTTTTAAAACAGTGCCGCAGCGGCCCCATACTTGCACTTTAAAATCTACCATACCCACCGCTACTTTGCGGGTTCGATCTAGGGTAGGTGTAGGAGCGCCATATTGTGTCAGCTCTTTGAAGCAAGACGCCGCCATCTTGGTGCGGGTCTCGGCGCTTGGAACGACAGGCAGCGCCGGCCTATTTAAAGCTCCACCCTTTCTCAACGCGCAGCGGTGACGCGCAGGGGATGCGCCTTCCCTGCGCCGGAGTCGTGCCAGAGTCGTGCCCGTCTGCGCTCGTCCGCGTCTCGGTGGCAGTCGGAGCAGGACGTCTGGCTTCTATTTATTCAGTCGCACTTTTGTGCTGTTCAGTAAGTATGATCACCTATACGTCAGCAGATCTTTTTACTCTACGCCTCCCTCGAGGCGATTGCCATCATATTTTCCCTGCCGGCCGGGCTCTATGAAAAGGCTGCTCGGAGTGTGGTTGGCGTCTTCCGGACCCCAATGGACCCTCGCAGGCTAATATATCTGCTCAGTTTCAGTGTCTTCTTCTTAATACCAGGTCTCTAAACTGCCATTCCCTTAATATCTGGAATTTGTTGCTGAATTCCAATATATCATGCTTATTCCTTACAGAGACCTGGCTGGGCGATTGCTCCGCACCTGACCTGGCCAATACCATCCCTCCGGATTATAACATCTTCAGGAGGGATAGAATATTGGGCAGAGGAGGAGGTGTAGCGCTTATTGTCAATAAAAGCATTCCCTGCACGACCTTTCCGGTAGAGAATATTCAGGGATGCAAAGCCCTTGGGTTTACCCTTCATCTCTCTCCCCTTCAGGCTTGTACCGGGATTCTTTTGTATAGAACACCGGGACCCACGGGGCCTTTTTTCGATGAATTACAAGTAGCTCTCTCAGTTCCATGTCTTAGATCAGATCACTGTATCCTACTTGGGGATCTTAATGTTCACATGGACAATGAACTTGACCCTGATGCCATGAAACTTATTGATATTACGGCCCCGTTAGGGCTGTCTCCGTTCATACAAGGATCGACACACAACAAAGGCCATACCTTGGACCAGGTTTTTTCAACGAAACCTATTAATGTATCCTCCGTACAGCCAGTATTATGGTCTGATCACTTTTTAATCTCTTTTTCTTTGCCTGCTGTCGCCCTCACACGGGTGAGACCCACAACAGCGGCCACGCGGACTTTGCGACCCTTTCATTTACTCTCGGTGGATATGCTATCTGAGGCTCTCATTACCTTTCCTTGTCCTCTTTTGGGCAACCTAGAGGAGAATCTGGTTCTCTTTAAAAAATGGCTTAAGGCCAGATTCGAGACCTTAATCCCCGAGAAGAAGCCTAAACTAGGTGAGCGAAGAGCGTCGGCCCCGTGGTTCACTCCCCAGTTGAGGTCAATACGGCAGGACTGTAAGAAAGCTGAGAGAATTTGGAGGCGGGCCTACGACCCTATTGAAAGACTGAAATTTAGAGCGGTAACCAGAGCTTATCACAAGTCGATCTGGGAAGAAAAAAGGCCTATCTTGAGCGTCATATTGATGAGGCTGAGAATACCTGTAAAGAAATTTTTAAAGTGGTTCAAGATTTTACTTCTTCTGCCTTGTGTACCCCCACTCATACACACTCTGAACCCTGGCTAAAACAACTAGCCACTTTCTTTGTCAGTAAAATTACAACTATTCAAGCCTCTCTATCTTACTCCTGCCCACAGCCGATTCTGAGTCCTCCACCTTCGTCATCCCTTTCGGAGGGTCAGGGCCCTTTTCTTTTTGAATTCCCTCCTATGTGCCTTAACACATCTCTGGATCTTCTGTCAGGTTTGAAATCTGGCTCACCACTTGACCTGTGCCCGGCTAAATATCTGGGAAAAGTGGCACCTGCCTTAAATGCCCTGCTGAACTCTCTTCTGAACTCCTCCTTGTCTACAGGTGTGGTTCCGCAGGCATGGAAGCGAGCCATGATCTTACCACTGCTCAAGAAACCTACCTTAGACCCTCTCGTTCATGCGAACTACAGGCCTATTTCCCTCCTCCCTGCATTGGCGAAAGTGACCGAGATATACGTGCATAGGACGATTTCCAGTTTCATCGAAGGGAACGACCTTTTGCACGTGTCGCAATCCGGTTTCTGTGCTAATTTCAGCACGGAGACGGCCTTACTCGAGGTCACTGATGCCATCAGGGAAGTGCTTGACTCTGGGGGAAAGGCCATGTTAGTTATGCTTGATTTGTCGGCTGCTTTCGACACCGTTCCTCACGACAGCCTCCTTTTAAGACTCTGGGAATGTGGCCTTCGAGGAACGGTGTGGAATTGGTTCAAATCCTTCCTGGCCGACCGCCGGCAAACGATCTGGGCGCCCCCTTTCTCCGCCGATATGACTCCGCTAGAGGTTGGGGTCCCACAGGGTTCCATTCTTAGCCCCATGCTTTTTAACATCTTTATGGCCCCTCTGGCGGTGGTGGCGGAGTCTTTTGGCGCCCAGATCATATCCTACGCCGATGATACCCAGCTCCTATTCACATGCGACAGGGGCGGGTCGTTTGATGGCATACAGATTAGGAATTGTCTTGGTGCGGTTTTTGAGTGGTTTAGAGGTCATGGCCTAAAGTGCAACTCCGACAAGTCGGAGTTGCTCTTTTTTGGATGTGCTCCCGAGCCTAATTGGAAATCTTGGTGGCCACAAGATATGTTTCCTCCTGACAGTGTGTCTTTTAAGGCCAAGAACCTGGGAGTGACAGTGGACAGTGAACTGTCTTTCGGGCCACACATTTCGTGCCTTTTAGGAAAGTGTTTCGGCATTCTACGGATGCTGAGAAAATTTCTTCCCTTAGTGTCACTCCATCACAGGAAAACAATTGTTCAGGCCTTGATTGGATCACGACTGGACTACGCAAACGCTCTTTTTTTGGGTCTACCGAAATACCTCCTGACCCGTTTGCAAGTAGTACAGAACTCGGCAGCCCGAGCCATCTATGGACTCCCGAGAAGAGCAGGCGCCACTGTTTTACTGAATACCTTGCATTGGTTACCTACTTCAAAGAGGATTCTCTTTAAAAGCCTCACTCTGGCTTTCAAAGCTCTACATGGTATAGGCCCGAAGTATATTGGGAAACGCCTTTCCTTGTATCGACCCAGCAGGACCTTGAGGTCATCCTGCTTGTCCAAGATGTCAGTTCCTGCCATTAGGCGTGTAAGAATGGGAGGTCGGGCATTTCGTTACCTGGCCCCGAAAGCTTGGAACGAACTACCACTGTCCCTGAGACAGGCTACCAGCCTTCTTGTATTTAGGAAGGGCCTAAAAACGTGGCTTTTTACTAAATAGTTTTTCTCTTCTTTCTATCTGTGTTCTAGCTGTTATTGTTGTTGTTCCACCTGCTGATACTCTTCGCCAAAGCGCCGGGATGCTCCCTGGAGTAGCCGAGCGCTATAGAAGAAATAAATTAAGTAAGTAAGTAAGTACCTTGGCATGGACCATTACTGGCACAAGATTGGACTGTTACTGCTTCTTATTTATTCGAACATCCAGACTGTCTTGAGATGACTCCAGAAAGTTCAAAAGAGTAGTAGCATCAAATGGCCAATGAGTATGTCAGCCCAATTCCCCATACACTCTACCAGGTCCCGATTGCTGATTGGGTGAGACCTCAAACCTTGGTAGTGCTCCATAAAAGTATCCACAATGTATGCAGCATCCCTTACACTTTCGAGATAAAACCTTATGTCCCAGGAAGGGGCTTGAGGTCAAAGGACCAGGCTTTGCTGGTCCCCCACAATTTCAGGTGGACAGAGTTGGATGGTAAATTGCTTCAAACCCTCTGGATAAGGTGGTGGAATGACCGTCCTTTAGGATGGGATCCTTTATAGAGAAGTTCAGGAAGAGACTAAAAACATTTATTCTAGATTTTGCCTTGGAATGGCTAGTGTTTGTGCCAGGCCCCGAATACCTCCAGGTTTAGGCTAAAAACTAATTGAGAAAAAAATATTCACAAGGAAGGACTATATTTGAATACTATGGGGCCCATTTGGATGTAGGGCAGATCGCCACCGTCCGCATGGCGTTGGCGATCCACCCTACATCCTAGCCCGCCCGCCACCCATTTCCCCCTCACCATATTAGTATGGCGGGGGGACCACGGCGGACGGGAAGTTCGTCCGCCGCTTTTCCGCCCGGTCAACAAGTCGACCGGGCGGAAAAGGGTTTCATGTGGTGGCGGTCTCTGCTAGACACTGCCATCCATATCAGGATGCAGGCAGGAGGGAGCCTTTCCGTGGCCGCGTTGCCACTGGGGGGAAAGGTTATCTTGAATTCTTATCCATGGGATTTGTTTTTGAAAACCCACCAGCAAACACCCTGGTCCTCATAACATAGATTGCGCTGTTGTCTGTTCAGTTTTACCCACGCTTTCCATACATATACTGATGTGGCTTTGGCGCAATTTTTCACCAACATGTGCATCACGGTTTCACAGACCAGTGCAAAATATAATGTTTGCATTGTTTTCTAGGTACAAATGTCTTGCCTAATACCATAAAAATGCTTGCCTATTTTTCTCAAGATATGTTTGCTATCCTCTTGCAGACACACTTGCCTTCAGTCCTTTGGGAGAAGTGTATTGTTTGCCTCAATGTTCTTCTATAATTCCTTTTTACCGTGTCCTAGGAAGATTGACTTCTCTCCTCTCAGTGTGTATGTGTCTGCTTCTAGGGGCTGTGGGTCTCCTCCTCTGGTCTCTGTCAGGTCTGAGCTTGTGTCTGAAGGATGCTCCATCTGTTCTCATTCAAGCCTGTTTTCCTTCTCTACATGGTGATTTATTTGTCTGTTCTGGATGTTGGACTATCTTTACCTATCTGTAAGGCGTTCACAGCGGCATAGGGAAACTCCCCCTTGCTTCCCCCCTCCCCCCACACCACAGCAGCTTGAGTATGGTCTGCTGAACTTAAGCATTCATTCGTTGTTTATGGGCCTCTTCTGTCTGCAGACAAAATGCAAGAGAGTGGGACAAATAGAAAAGAAGGATTGGTAAAAGGAAAGAAGGAAATTGTTGAATGGTACATTAATTGTATGGAAAGGTTAAAGGATGGATGGATGAAAGGGTGGATGGAACTTTACAAAGGAGGTTTGGGTTTGCTCGCTTTACATGCCCGATGGGATTAGATGTATGTTTCAAGTGGGGGGTATTTTCATTTTCTGCCCACTCCCTTCGGGGTCTAACCTCTGCCTTTGTTCTCTTTTAGGCTTGCGGGGTGGCAGTGGAAGAAGGCCCGGTGGCACGCACTGGCGCTGTTGGTGAGATCCTGTCCATTTACTTCAGGGATCCAGATCACAACCTGATAGAAATATCCAACTACAGTGAAGAAAGCAGCGAATAACAAAGGGCAGCCGTAGATGGACAGAATAACAAAAGCAACTATTTATGAGCACTATGGACTGCCATGGGTTGCCTTCTTCTCTCCCTACCTCCGAATTCCCAGGTGTTAGCTTACTCCTTGAGGTCTCTGATCATCTTGATTCCATGCCAGTATCTTACAAATCCTGCCCAGCCTGTCAGCCAGATCTCCTGGACATCTGAATTGCCAATCCACTGATTATAGAATCAGAGCAAGTGTACTTTACCATTCTGAGCTCAATTAATGCTGGTCGTCCTTATGGCTTTAGCAGAGCATCTTCGTGCATGCTACTCTCAGGGGTGGATAGAACGTGTTGCCATAAAGATATCTTTCTTCTGATCACTCTAGCTAGAAAAACTTCCTGGGAGAAGGAAAAGCCTAGTTTCATTTATTTTTATTTTTGTTAACTACTGGTATAATTATGCTGCTTTCCCTCTTGGGTTTCAGAGCTGACACCTTTTTCTCTCATTATCCCAGTTTATTTAGAATAGAGAGTTTCCCTTATAGAACACACTTGTTTTATTTCTATATTAACTGTGATTCTAAAAAATATTTTGTTATATTTTATAGTCAAATGTTGATTGATGGCTTATGTACATTTTCAATGCTGGAATCTAAAGATTAATGCTTAATGAATAAACAGATGAAAGACTAGAAGATGTGAAAATAAAACCTTTAACACTCTAATTTTCTTAATTGTTTGAACTGAAAGTCTTTAGTGATTTGTTGATATGTAGACGGTCACTGCATGTTTCCTCTTGTCGATGAGCAAAGATCCATACGACCAGTGGTGAGTGTTATTTAATGATTATACCCGAAGGCTGAGACAACAAAAAACGCGCCTCCAAACTGCCAATCAGCCCCTAATCCTGGTGCTGCGCTCTATTCGGCTCATCAGGCATGGCAGGCAGAACCTTTTCGGCAGCGCTTCCTGATGTGAAGGCAGAAAGGGCCAGATGTACGTGGCTTTTTTTAGCTCACAGCAGCCTGGTATGCAGAATTGGGCCATTTGTAACTGCGAAAAAGTTTTTTTATATGTACAAAGCTCTATTTTGCGATTCAGTAACCTATCACCGAATCACAAAATGTGTTTGCAATTCGGTATTAGGATGGGGCGTGTTTAGGGCGTCCCTTCCTAATAGCGACTCACAGTGGTATCTGTAAATGTTTTGTTACCGAAATGCGGTCACAAAACATTCACATTTTACTGCCAATTCCGAGTTGGTCTTAGAAAAAATTAAAAGAAAACTTTTAATTTTACATTGGAAATGAATCCTGTTTTCCTTTAAGGAAATCAGGGTGCATTAAAAGAAAATGCTTTATTTAAAAGCAATCACAAATAGGGTGGTCTGCTGAGCCCAGCAGACCACCAACCATGTGATTGATTTTAGCAATTCCCAATGGGTCACAAACCGAGACCTACCTTATGAATAGTAATAAGGTAGGCCTTTTTACGACCCACATGGAATCACAAACAGTGTAAAATGCACTATAGTATATAACTGTTTACAATTACCAAATAGTTATTCACTAAAATTTGCTATTTGGTAAGCACAAACAGTAAAGTTCATACATCTGGCCCAAAATCTGAAAGGGAATCTATTTCCCCCTTAAATGGCAAACAAGTATTTACAAAGCGAAAACATGACATCGACTAATAATAAATTAATAATCACTTTCTTTGTAGGTGCTTCATACCACACTACTGCCGTGTCTAACCGCTTTTTTAAAACACATGTGTTACTATTGTCCTTACTGTCTCAATTCAAGGACCATCGGGTGGGTGGAGACCGAAGTACGTCTTCCTGGGATTCGAACTCTTGATCTGCTGCACCTTCAGCTCATTTACCTACTCCTCTGGCTTCAAAACAGTTGTTTGTCCCTCAATCAATCAATCAATCAATCAAGAATTTGTAGAGCGCACTACTTACCCGTGAGGGTCTCAAGGCGCTGGGGGAGAAGGGGGGGGGGGGGGCTGCTGGTGGAACAGCCAGGTCTGGAGTATCCTCCTGAAGGTCAGCAGGTCTTGGGTCTGTCGTAGGCTCAGTGGGAGGGTGTTCCAGGTCTTGGCGGCGAGGTGCGAGAAGGATCTGCC
The DNA here is from genome assembly GCF_964261635.1 of Lissotriton helveticus. Classification (NCBI taxonomy): domain Eukaryota; kingdom Metazoa; phylum Chordata; class Amphibia; order Caudata; family Salamandridae; genus Lissotriton; species Lissotriton helveticus. The sequence goes on along the minus strand of NC_136071.1, from coordinate 1,161,142,685 downwards.
GCTGGTGGTTGTTCTTCGGATGCGAGTGACGGTGGCGAGGGCAAGGTCGGCGGAGTGGAGCAGGCGTTTGGGGATGTAGTACAAGAGTCGTCTGATGAGGTAGGCTGGGCCGGTCTTGTGGAGTGCCTTGTGTGCGTGGATGAGGCGCTTGAAGGAAATCCTCTTGTTGACGGGGAGCCAGTGCAGGTTTCTCAGGTGGGGGGTGATGTGGCTGTGGCATGGTACCTCGAGGACTAGGCCTTCAGAGGCGCTTTGAATGCGTTGCAGTCGTTTGATGAGCTTGGCCGGAGCTTCCTGCGTAGAAGGCGTTTCCATAGTCGAGTCTGCTACTGACGAGGGCCTGTGTGACTGTTCTTCTTGTATCTGTCGGGATCCACCTGCAGATCTTGTGGAGCATGCGGAGGGTGTTTAAGTAGGAGGAGTAGACTACGTTGACTTGCTTGGTCATGGAGAGTGTTGAGTCGAGGATGACTCCTAGGTTGTGCGCATGGTCGGTGGGCGTCGGGCTGCTCCCAGTGCCTTAGGCCACCAAGAGTCGTCCAAGGCTGAAGGGTTGGAGCGGAGGATGAGGACCTCCGCCCTGTCCAGCTTCAGTCGGGTGATCTTCATCCAGTTGGCGACGACCTTCATTCCTTCATGGAGGTTGGATTTGGCGGTGAGGGGGTCCTTGGTGAGGGAGAGGATCAGTTGAGTGTGTAGGAGATTATGTTGAGGTCGTGCTGTCGGGCGACTTGTGCGAGCGGGGCCATGTAGATGTTGAACAGTGTCGGGCTGAGGGATGATCCCTGGAGTACGCTGCAGATCTTTGAGGCTTCGGATCAGAATGGGGGAAGGCGGACGCTCTGGGTTCTGCCGGAGAGGAAGGAGGTGGTACATTCCAGGGCCTTGTCTCAGATCCCTGCATGGTGGAGGCGTGTGCGGTGGCAGACAGTGTCGAAGGCGGCGGAAAGGTCCAGGAGGATGGGGGCCGCGGTCTCACCGTTGTCCAGCAGAGTCCTGATGTTGTCGGTGGCCGCGATGAGGGCAGTCTCGGTGCTGTGGTTGCTACGGAACCCTGACTGGGATGGGTCTAGGATGCTGTTTTCTTAGAGGTATCGAGTTAGCTGCCTGTTGACAATATTCTCAATGACCTTGGCTGGAAACGGAAGCAGGGAGATGGGCCGGAAGTTCTTGAGGTCTCTCGGGTCTGCCTTGTTTTTTTTAAAGTAGGGCGTTGATCTCGGCATGTTTCCAGTTCTCCCGGAAGGTCGTGGTCCCGAAGGAGAGATTGCTGACGTTGCGCAGGTGGGGTGTGATTGAGCTGCTGGCTTTGTTGAAGATGTGGTGCGGGAGTGAGTCTGACTGGGAGCCGGAGTGGATTGTGCTCATGGTCTTGAGGGTGTCATCGATGTTCACATTAGCCCAGGCTGGGAGGGGGTCATGGTCGATGGTGTGCGGAGAGTCTGGAGTGTCGATGTCTGTTGGGGCTGTCTGGGCGTTGAAGCTGTTGTGGATGTCAGCGAACTTGCGGTGGAGGAAGGTGGCGAGGGAGTCACACAGGGCTTGCGAAGGCAGTATGTCGTTGGTGTTGGAGCTGGGGTTGGAGAGTTCCTTCACGATGTTGAAGAGCTCCTTGCTGTTGTGTGTGTTGTTGTCGAGGCGGTCTTTGAAGGAGGTCCTCTTGGCAGACCTGATGAGTTGATGATGTTTGCGTATGGCGTCTTTCATTGTGCCGTTCCTTCTCTAGTTTCCGGCAGGTTCGTTTGGAGGCTAGGAATTCTGGGGTGAACCAGCTAGCTCTCTTGCTGGTGTCTCTGTGGGTGCGTTTCTTCAGCAGGGCGAGGGTGTTGGCGCAGTCATCGATTCAGGGTCTGAGGTTGCGGGCGGCGTAGTCGATGTTGGAGGTGTAGGTGGGTGGGCTGAGAGTGAGGTTTGCGTGTAGTTGGTCTTGTGTGATTTTGCTCCAGCAGCGACGGGGGATCTGTTGGGTGCAGTGGTGTGTGGTGGGTTTCTGGAAGATGAAGTGGATGCAGCGGTGGTCAATCCAAAGGGGTTCGGTGGTGTGGCTGAAGGAGACGTGGGAGCTTGATGAGAAGACGGGGTCGAGCGTGTGGCCGGCGGAATGGGTAAGCGTTGTGACGAGCTGCCTCAGTCCGATGTTGGCGAGGTTGGCGATCAGGGTGGTTGAGTTGCTGTCGTTGTTGTTCTCACGGTGAAAGTTCAGGTCCCCGAGGAGGATGTAGTCTGTGGAGGTCAGGGTGTGCATGCAGATGAAGTCGGTGATGGAGTCGCTGAACTGGGGTGGTGGTCCGGGGGGGACTATAGACGAGGGTAACTCTGAGGGTGGTGTTGGGGTCTGTGTGGATCTGGAAGCCCATGTGTTCGGCTGTGCTGAGATTGTTGTCGGTGCTCGTCGAGACCCTGATGCTGTTCTTGTGGACGATGGTGATTCCGACTCCGTTGGTGTGGTCTCTGTGTGTGATCTTGTAGCCGTCTGGTATGGCTATGGCGATGTTGGGTGCTGAAGAGTCGTTCATCCAGGTCTCTGTCAGGAAGGCAACATCCGGGGATGATGTCGAGTAGGTCCCAGAGCTCAACGGCGTGCTTGCGGGTGGAGCGGTTGTTCAGTAGGATGCATCGGAGGTGGTTGAGGTCTTGTGGGTGGTTCGACGGCTCTGAGGCTTGTGTAGCTGCAGTTCCAGCAGGTGAAGGGACCATGTGTGCATTTCGGGGTGGCCTTAATGCAGGTGTGAGTCAGTCCGGGGTTGAGGGCATGCAGTGTGCTGGCATCGTAGCGGTCGTTGTGGTGGGTGCGGGGGCCTGGGGTTCTGGTGCTGGGCACCGTCCAGGCTCAGACAGGCGCAGACGGGCTTGCCTTAGGTGTGCCTTTGGCGCGGCGTGACCGCGCAGCGTCCGCCATATATTTGGAGCTGGGAGGGAGGAACAGCTGGGAGGCGGGAGGCAGGGGCAGCGAATGGGAAGTCAGGGGGGGCGGGGGATGCAGCGGCTGGAACGGAAGCAAGGGCACAGAATCCCGGGTGCAACGGAGGGGACGGAAGGCGAAAAGGCACAGAATCACAGGGGCAATGAAGAGGACAGAAGGAGAAAAGGCACAGAATCTCAGGGGCAATGAAGGTGACAGAAGGAGAAAAAGGCACAGAATCACGGGGGCAATGAAGGGGACAGAAGTAGAAAAAGGCACAGAATCACGGGGTCAATGAAGGGGACAGAAGGAGAAAAAGGTACAGAATCACGGGGGCAACGAAGGGGACAGAAGGAGAAAAAGGCACAGAATCACGGGGGCTACGAAGGGGACATAAGGAAAACACAGGGCACAGGAGAGAATACAGGCACAGGGGAGGACAGACAACAGCAGTCACAGACAACAAGAGAGTGCAATACAATGAAACGACAAATAAACCTAAGGCCTACCACTGGCCACCAGGAATGAGGCGCAGGTGGTAGCCTGCGGGTGGAGGAGGGCCTCAACTTCCTTAGCAGCGGCAGCTGGGGCAGGGCCAGGACGCACAGGCTGTGCTGTGCGGAGGGGGACCTACCTAACCAGGTCAAGGGTCGCTCCGTAGCCCTGTGTCTTCTGGCGTCAACTTTTGCGCTCTCCCTTGACGCCCCACTAATGGGTGGGGGGGTGCTTCTAAAATAGCTTTTCTTATTCGATTATATCAGCCGATACTTGCTTTTCCTACAGTGCGTGGAGAAGACTTGAATGTCTATGTGGGTGAGGCGGGGTGGAAGAACGTATCGCTTCGCAGCGCTGCACGCCTGTGAAAAAAACAAACTTCCCGCAAATGTATCCCGTAACATACTCGCGTGCCACACAACTACCCACCAAAAGAAGGCACTTTATGGTGGTGCAAGAATTGGGCGCTTCAATCATTATCTATATATAAGGGTAGATTGACCTTTATAAATCCATATGAAGGTGAAATTACGATTATTCTCATAGAGGCGCCTTTCAATTTCAGAGCTGATGATTGATATCACAGGCCCAGAGTTTAACTTCCTCCTCTTAGGTAAATACTTGCAAAATCATAAACACTGTACTGGAAGCGCTAAATATGTGAAACCACTTCTTCTTGTATGGGTCTACATTGAAGAGAGTTTGAGAATAAAGGAAAGTTATGTTTCAAGAGGATCCTTATAATTATGCTGAAAAAAATGCTATGAATTGGTGATTATGTAGAGTGACCGCTAGAGGACGCTCCAGACTCGCAGCACTACTAGGAGTTTACGGCTGTGGCGCAGAAATATATTTTAGTGAAATTGGATTTATCCCAGGCGCCCGAAGTCATTTTAAATGTACTTGTTTTTTGTTCCACAGCAGATGTTTATTTATTTGTAAACATTGACTGTATGCGTGGTGAGATTAAATAATATATATATATATATTTATTTTTTTTAAATCGAAAGTTCTGTTGTCCCAGTGTTCAAGCCAAACGAGCCCCTGTGATTAGAAACGTTTATGTCGGGGTCTATAGGTCTGAAATGTCTTGGTGCTCCTGTTTATCTCTGTGACGTGTTCTATGCCTAGAACACATACTAGCACACACACCTTACATGAAAAAATGCATTCGGTTTAAAATAATCCGTAGGAAAAACTCTCTTCTTCCTTGTGAAAACTCAGTCGGTTGATTCAATCACTGCAGATGTCCATGTGTGTAATCAGATAGTCACAGAACTCATTCAACTGAGGGCTGGTTGGCGCAGTGTGGAATAGTGGCATTTGTATTTGTAGCGCTCGAGGTCCCAGGCTGTGACTGAAAGCACTGTGAATATGGAAGCCGTTATTTTAAAGTTGTATTACAAATATAAAACTATGTGGAAAATTGTTCAAAGAGATTTAGGGGCATATTTACCAAATCTCCACGCAACGCATCGCGCTGCGCGACAGGGAAGGAGCAGGAAACCATAACTCGCAGAGATATGTCGCTCTCCTCCCCTTTCCCTTGCGCTGGTGCTGATTAAGACTGCCTTGCGCCACACACCACCTTAGCGCCCTAGTGCTAGGGTGTGTGTGAGTCTAGCATGGGTTTTGTAACTGTGTACCCTTCCTGTACAAAATACTATGCCTAGGGACGAGGGAAAGATTTTCCCACTTGTATGCGCGCCGCACAGCATGCATGCAAAGTCGGAAAAGCGAGGAGAAATGAAAGCATTTCCCCTTCCTTGCACCTAGTTTAAAAGGGAGCAGTTTTCTCACGCTCAACCCAACCCATTGTGTTTAGTAAATTGGGTTTAGCATGAGAAACCTTGGGTGGTTGCATGCACCACCCTTGCCACGACCCCACGGTGCAAAGTAATGCGTAGCAGCGCTATGCGCTCCTACGCATTACTTTTACATTATTTCCAGCTTAGCGCTGGAAAGTAACTTAGGAAACAAAGATCTTGCGCCGTTTTGCGTCACTTTTGTCGGCAAAATCGTAGTAAATCTCTCCCAATGTGTGTAAGATAAAATAAGTGCAGTCAAAATAAATGTCTATTTAGGCAGACTGTACCTAATGCAAGCTCCTTTTGTAAATTTCCACTGGAAAAACACATTGAGAATTAAGATGGTAACACCCATACATTACCACTAAAAAAAACATTGTCACTGGGAGGAGAAGGCTTGTTTCTTCCTTGACTGCCTCGCCCCTTTCTTTCCTGCACAGTACAGTACACCTGGTAATTTCCTTTCAGTCAGGTCAGCATTAAAGCCCCTTCCCAGAACTGTTTTTGTTAAATTACAAAAGATTGGGGCCCTCGTTCCCATTAGACCATGCCCACTTCAACCTCTGCCTGCACTTCCTTGGTTCAAGTGTGACTTGCATTACTCAGACGGGGGCCCCACCGGCAGCCTGTTTTTCTGTTCCTTTGAGTGTGTAGCCACAGCTCCTGCCATGAGCTCACCCTTATCATTCATCCAAGCAGCTCTTTTTCTTGGGAGGTGTCTATTGGCCTCTGCCACAAATAACTGATCAGCATTAAATGCTCTTTCAAATGGATGCCATAGGGACACAGAATAGCACCTGAAAACATGGAGGAAAAGGCTAACATTGCTGGTTATAGAGCGTTGTGTTGTGCAACAAGCAAGGTAATGGAAGGAATAGATGAAAGTAAAAAAGTGGGTTTCTGTTGCAGTAACCCTCCCCCACATTTTGTCAGTTTTCTGATGCACTTTGACTTGATGTGCCCTGGGTCCCTGCCAATCAGGTTGCCAGGGCCTGTGTACAGTACACCCCTCCCCTCCCCTCCCTTCCAGTCAGGTCAACATTAACCCCACTCACCGCCCAGGAACTGTTTTTGTTAAATTACAGATGATTGGGGCCCTCGTTTCCATTAGATCCCGCCCACTCTCTCCCAGTGTTTTGGAGAGAGCTTGGCGCTCTAGCGGTTACTGTTCCATTGCTAAACAGGCCCTTAGAGCCAAACAGAAACTCTATTACTCAGCCATTGGGATGGCCAAGGGCCGATATTTCTCTGCTTGCATTGACTGGGCTAATAATAATTCTAAAGAAATATTCGCTATTGTGCAGAGTTTCGTGGCTCCCAGCGCCCAGGTTGCAGGGATATAACCTGTTGAACCCCCGTTGAGGATTACGAAGTTGCATTAACCTTTTACCAACTATAACTGATACCGCGAAGCTGTAGACTTCCACACTAGCGCGGACCCGAGTATTTCTCACAGCCGCTATAAGTGCAATATAGATTAAGAAATATTAGTTGAGTGGCAGCATCACGATACTTCAAACACATAGCTGTAGATAGTGACCTATGTTGCATAAAGAGATGGGCAGTATAAATATATCAAGCACAATGAATATGTACGGGCCATTATCGGAGATTATTCGCAACCCGATTTGCCAAATACACGAGAACCTTGTCATGCAGCGATAGCACATCATGCATTCTAAAGCAACGCGTAGCGCCAGTACAATGCTCCACACATTTAATGAATGATTATAGAACGAATATTGAGAGTACAATTAGTAGAGAACGTCTTACTAATGGACCGCACGTACAACAGCTAGTACCAGCACACGAATATACCTATAACACACTGTGCACCGGATACATACAATTGAGTATCACAATCTGAACAACGAGAGAATATTTGCCATTAAAATGAGCGGGAATTTTGTCATGTTAAGTATATAGAGAATTGCCATTTTTTAGTTTCTTTCTTCAAGTAGAGCTTGCCACAAATTGGTACAAGTGCAGCATTTTGTTAAATGTACCGCATTCTGACATATTTTGTATATGTTTGTACGTCTTGTCTTCCTCCCCACCCCCCTTCTTTTGCAGGTACAAATAGACCTTATCACAGTCAGGATAATATACCTTGACTAACAGAAACCTGAATATTGAGGTCATTATCACATTTTTTCACTAATTATGGTCCTGATGAAAGCCTAATTGACCCCTTCTGGGCATCCAAAGGCTGAAACATGTCGACCTTTTTAATGGACTGATATCAGTGCGGAAGACCCCTAACTCCTCTTCCAATGCACACCACAGTTTTTTAAATCAGCCTGAAACCAGACCCAATAAATTTCTCTTTTACTGGATACTCATGGTTTTAAAAAAAAAATTCACTCACTTATAACTCACTGCGATTTTGATCACTGATCACTACTGGTTCTACCAGTGGTTTACCTCCGGGTGGAGGAAGCATAACCACTAACCCAATGATGATGCAGCCACGTACCTATAAAGGCGGAGAACCAAGATATACCGCCACCCGAGCCTTGGCACGTGATTGAGGGTTTTTTATTGGTACCGTGAAACGAAAGAACAAAAAACCCTGGTGACCCAGGACAAGTGATCCGTTCCCCCTCTGATTTTTTGTATATGGTCCTGGCATCAGGTAGAATGTACCCCGCTACCACTCTGGGCAGGCACCAGCAGAACATCCTCCTACATGGAAAATGTGGCTTCACTTGTTCAGTGCAAAACACCATCAACCACTTTTTTCTACTCTCTTGGAGTCAAAGGACAGGATGGTTTTGAACATCTGCTGGAATATGTACCAAGTGAGAACCAATATCTGGATGAGTTCCATGCAGGAGTATTTATCACAGCCTGCCCATGAATCGACTGACGCATGTATGACCGCCCTTTATGTGATTGCATCAAGCAAAACGTCAAATATTCACTTTGCAGTTACTAAGGGTCAAGGACCCTGATGACAAGTCAGACAGACTTCCATACAGAGAGCCCAGCACTGGAATTACTGATTCTGGCTGGAATCTCCACATGATATAGTGCCTATTGTGAATTGAACCCTGGGAATGGGGAATAACTGTGCAGACATGGAATTACTGTGCAGAATTCCACATGGTATTCCCTGTTCTGAGGGGCTTGATGCTCTGATATACGACTTAGTCTGAGCAGGTAGTAAATGAAAGCAGGGCCATCAATCCTGGGCAGGGGTGGAGGGAGGTGTAGGAGAGTAGGGTATGGGAAGAATCTACTGGTGGATGGCCCATTGGACGCCCCCCTCTTGCCGTAGAAAAGGATCAGTCATGGCCCCGGTCCAAGGCCTGGCAGCTCTTGCAAGGGATTTTACAGGCAGGAAATTCTGGTGTTGCCACCCCTGGAACACTGGGTGTGACCAGTCACTACTGGGAGGAGTGGAAATCCACAGGGGAATTCGAACCCACACAGCTCTTAATCATGGCTAATTGGAGCACAATGCCCTACTCTAAATATTTACAAAAGCTCTTGTCATATAGGAATCCATGACTGTGCAGAACAGGAGAGTTGGCCCAGTGTTGTGATGTGTCACAAGCGAGTGTGACGCAATGTGATGCTGCACAATAAGGGTGAGTTTGGGAAGGATTCTGTCACTGGTGGAAAGATATTTCAGGGATAGCTGGAGAATGGATAAGAGGTTGGCGTGTTAGAGGGGAGTGTTTTACATGTAGTCCAACTTTTCATTTATCACATTTTTTTAAAATAATGGATGTGAATGTAGGAAATACAAGAAGTTTAGACATAGCAAAGTGTGTGTGGGGGGAGTAAACATATGTATCTAACAGTGTTGGTAAGGAAGATAGTAACAGATAAGGATATTAAGAGGGAAGGGTGATCAGACTGTAAAGTGCACCGACCCTTATGGTATAATTGAGATTCAATGGAGTGGGGTAGATTCTGGAGATATGTACAAGGATTAACAGGAATCAAGAGAGGCAGCCTCGACCCAGAAGACTTTTATTTCTCTCAATTATATTATTCAAATATATTCCCCGTGATTCTTACTGGACTTTCATTATTTCTAACCAGAGGAAGACTTTAAGGAACCCATCTCAGCTATCTTTGAACAGTAACAATGTTTGATTAAGTGTGTGTACATTATAGGTGCTACAGTTGCTGGCACAAACTCCTGTTGCAAATGGGCCAAGAAACACTTTTGCTGGAAATGTCCTCATTTTCTGACAATTTTGTATTAAAAAATGCAGCCTCGGATGGAGAGAAAAAAAGATTAAAAGTACAAAAAATAGCTAAATGAAGCAAGACAGAGTGGTCGCAAAGTGGCCAGATTGGCTTTATTCACACCCAAACACATTAGCGCCACTTTACAGAGTTTACCAGTGAAGCGCTACTTTTTTTTCTCTTCTTCATTTGAACAACATTGTTTTCACTGGGTGGTGAAATGCACCATTCTTCGAGGTACAGCAATACCTAGTTGATGCATGGAGTGGAAAATGTTTAATGTGAACCTTATCAGCTGTTTTCCTTATTGTGTAGTTTTTAAAATGTGTACTGTGGCTCTGTGTTCTGGGATGTGGTCTTTTTAAACCATACTGCATACATTTTGTTAGGATAGAACCAATGGACATTGAAACGGGTCGCTTCTGGGCCCTGTACTCATGTCCTTAACTTATCAGGAAAAAACGCTAATTGATTTCTGAATAATGAGTGTAAAAGCATTTATGTAACCATGTTGTTCCTGCTTATATTTCAGATGCTTTACTTAATCTTGCATTCCATATGAGTGTTTGCTTTTTCCAAGGTGTTATTACTTTCTTTTCCACGCAGCGTATTACTCTTGTCTAGTGCATAATTTGAATTGAGTCACATACTTGTGTTTATAGCGGGGCACAATTGGGTTGTAGCTGAAGGCAGTGTGAGTTTCTCTCAGTGGGGCAGTATGGTGCTCAGTGGGTGAGAGGATGTGGCACCATGGCCAGAGCTGCTGAATTTGGAACTTGGGAACCAGGTTCAGCCTTCTTGACCAGTCCACCAGACCACTCTCTTCAGAGAGCACATTCCCATGCTAGACCTTAGAAGGCCCCGCTAGACCTTAGAAGCCCAGGTGTTTTAACAACAGCAGGTGGACCTTAGCAGTGACAAGTGTAGTTTAAGTGTGTTAACTTTGAAGGCCTGTCCACCACAATCCATACTGAAGTTCACCTCCAGTCTGCGGGCAGGCCTATGAAGCAGCATGCCCTAGAGCGACAGTGACTCTGTCACTGAGGTCACAGGACCCTTGAGTCCAGTCCGCCTCACCCGTTGGTACCTCCATTGGTCTTGTTTTATTAGTAGTAGTGAAACTCACCAGGAATCAGCAATGCGGGATTTACACGCACATCAAACTAAGTTCAAAAACTTCACAGTTTCTCTGCTTCATGCAGAAGCACTTTTAGCATGTGCTGCCTGCTTTGGGGGCACTGGAATTATGCAGCAAAGGAGGACAAAATTATTTTGCAGTGTTGACTAAATCATGCAGCAAAAGAAATGGCTGCATCGTAATGCGTTAAATTTTCTGAAACTTTTAAAAAACATTTTTACACATACTAACAGTCTCTGGAAAGATTTTGCATCATTAGTACCAATGTAACATACAAATGCAGCAGTGAGAAAGGTGACCAGTCCACCTTTGCAAAGGGCTCTCCACTTCGCTGTAAGCCATGACACATTTTTTGTAATTTTAAATCCGTTTGAGCTACAAACTATTTTTTTGTTAAAATCATCAGATTATGCAGCACAAATCCCAGGTTTCTACTCTCACGGGAACATGTTTTGGGATTCTTAGAATGCTGCGCAAGTTCTTTCCCCTTCTCTCGGAGCAACATCGGAGGATCACTGTTCAGGCACTCATAGGGTCCAGATTGGACTATGCAAATGTCCTATATCTGGGCTTGCCTGAATACCTCCTCCAGCGTTTGCAGGTCACTCAGAACGCTGCTGCGCGTGCAATTTTTGGCCTGCACCGCCGCACTAGTGCCTCCAATCTCCTTGTATCCCTTCACTGGCTTCCGGTGCGGAAAAGGATACTGTTCAAGGCCATGACTCTTGCCCATAAAGCCTTGCATGGCAATGGTGCCAAATATCTTCAGAGGAGGCTGGACTTTTATCGACCTGCGCGATCCCTCAGGTCAGAAGCTCTGGCGTTGGCTCGGGTGCCACGCATCAAAAAGGCTCGGCTAGGCGGCCGGTCCTTTAGTTTCCTTGCTCTTCAGCTATGGAATTCTCTACCGGTGTCCCTGCGAAACACCGCAAATCTGCTTGTCTTCAGGAAAGACTTAAAAACCTGGTTGTTCGCTGGATAATTTGTCCCCTCTTTTAGGCCCCTGCTCTTTTACTGTTATGTTATCTAGTTCTCCTTTTAGGTCTGGAGCTCAAAGCGCCGGGACACTCCTTTGGAGTAGCCGTTGCGCTATATAAGTCCCATTTTAACATTAACATTAACATTAACATGATGTATTATTATGTGGCAAATATGTGGAAAACATTTGCAAACTACAATATTTTTGCCATTCATGTTTGAACTGGTCTTGTGGAAAAAGGGAGGTGAAGTGCTGATGACAGAAAGTGAGTGGCTCAGACAAATGGCTTTTGATTCCACTTTAAAGCATATTTGGGACATCTGTGATTGGAAACATATTCCACTTTTTGAATGTATTTTAATGTCAATAACATATTAAATCCTAAATAAACTCGTGTAGCCATTGTTTGAATTAAATAACGTAATAAGCTGTAACTGGTCAGTGAAATGCCAAACAAATTTTAAAAATTGGGATGTTTTGATCCTTCTGGCCACACCTCTGACTCCGCCCATAGACCCAATCCTCTTGTTATTCCCGCCCTCTGATTTGCCGCCCACAGTTCCCCTACTTTTTCTCCTCACTTTTACCACTGAGTAGAAGAAAGTATCGCTTCGCAGCGCTGTACACCTCTGAAAAACTAGAATCTTACCGCAGTTATATCCCATCTCGCGTGCCACAAAACAATCCACCAAAAGAAGGTACTTGTGGTGAAACAATCATTATCTATATATGAGGGTAAAATGATTTTAATAACTCCATATGGCGGTGAAATTAGGATTATTCTAAAAGAGCCCCTTTCTATTAGAGAGCTAACGATTGATATCACAGGCCAGAGTTTAACCTCCCCTCCTCTCAGATAAATGCTTGAAAAATTATAAGCGCTTTACTGAAAGCGCTATATGAGTGAAACCACTTCGTGCAAAGAAAGCGTAGGCGCCAACCGTTGAGGGAAACAAATGTATGAATCCAGACAAGCCGGATATGCCACACAATGAAGGTTTACATTGATGAAGCGAGTTTGTGGGAAACGAAAGTTATGTTTCGATAGGATGCTTATAATTATGCTGAAGAAAAATGCTTGACGTTGATAATTATGTCGAATGACCGCTAGAGGGCACTCTAGCCTCGTAGCACTACTAGGAGCCAAGGGCTGCGGCGGCGTAGAAATATATTTCAGTGACACTGGATGTACCTCAGGCGCTTAAAGTCATTTTAAGTGCCACTCTTTTTTGTTCCACAGCTAATATTAATTTATTTGTAAACATTGACTGTAGGTGTGGCTAGATTCATTGATATTTTTTTTCTAAACAAGTGGAAAAGTTCTGAGGCTACGCTGTTTGCGCCAAACGAGCTTAAGAATATGTTGATGTCGGGGCGGGGTTTTGTCTATATGTTTGCAACTTCCTGCTGCGCCTGTTCATCTTCTGTGACTGTTTTGTGCTCAGAACACATAATACAACACACACACCTTAGATGAAAAATAATTCAGTTCAAAATAATCCGTAGGAATAACACTCCCCATGTGAAAGCTCAGTTGGTTGATGCGACCACTGCAGGTAGGGTGACCAACTGGCATTGGTGCAAATTCAGGACGGTGAGTGTAAAAATTCAGGACAGAGGGTCAAAATTCAGGACACAAATTCAGGACAGAGGGTCAAAATTCAGGACACAAATTCAGGACAGGAGGTCAAAATTCAGGACAAAACTTCAGGACAATAGGTAAGTTTTACAGACACATCAGAGGTCGCGCAATAGTATATAATTAAGCCCAGCCATTTTCAAACATATGCAACCATTTGCAAACCTATCCATCATGTATCCTTCCATCTATCATTTCACTCATCCATCCCTTCATCCATCCCTTCATCCATACTTTCACTCATCCATCCATTATCCATCCATCCACCCTTTCACCCTATCCATCTGTACACTTATCCATTAACTCTTCATCCCATCCATCCATTCACTCATCCATCCAGCCATTTACCCTTTCACCAATCCAGCCATCCTTTCACTTACTAATCCTTCCACCCATCCACTCTTTTAGTCATCCATCCATCCTCCCTTTCTCTCTCCATCGACCCTTTCACTTAGCCATCCTTCCTTCCTTCCTTCCATCCATCCATCCACCCACCCATCCATCTACTCATCCACTCATGAATCCATCCATTGACCCTATCACTCATCCATCTATAATTTCACTCCTTCACACATCTATTCATCCTTTTGTCCATCTACCCTCCCTTTCACTCACTCATCCATCCTTACATCCACCCTTTCACTCATACGTACAGTCATTCACCCTTGCACTTATCAAGCCATCAATCCATCATTTCACTCATCCACCCATCATCCACCCAACCATCCACCCACCATCCAATTCACTCATCCATCCTTCCACCCACCCACCATCCACCCACCCACTCATCCATCCTTTCAGCCACCCACTCATCATCCATCCTTTCACCAACTCTCCATCCATCCATCCTTTCACCTACCCACTCATCATCCATCCATCCTTCCCCTCATCATCCTTCCTCCATCCTTTCACCCATCCCCTCATCATCCATCCATCCATCCCCTCATCATACATCCTTTCACCCACCCCCTCATCATCCATCCATCCTCCCCCCTCGTCATCCATCCATCCACCCTTCTCATCATCCATCCTTTCACCCACCCCCTCATCATCCATCCATCCACCCTTCTCCTCATCATCCATCCTTTCACTCACCCCCTCATCATCCATCCATCCTTCCCCTCATCATCCATCCATCCTCCCCCTCATCATCCATCCATCCTTTCACCAACCCCCTCATCATCCATCCATCCTTCCCCTCATCATCCATCCTTTCACCCACCCCCTCATCATCCATCCATCCTTCCCCCTCATCATCCATCCTTTCACCCACCCCCTCATCATCCATCCATCCATCCTTTCACCCACCCCCTCATCATCCATCCATCCTTCCCCTCATCATCCATCCACCCATCCATCCATCCATCCTTCCCCCCACCCTCTCATGATCCATCCATCCATCCATCCTTTCACCCACCCCCTCATCATCCATCCCCTCATCATCCATCCACCCTCCCCCTCATCATCCATCCTTCCCCTCATCGTCCATCCATCCCCTCATCCATCCATCCTTCCCCTCATCCATCCATCCTTCCCCTCATCCATCCTTCCTTCCACTCATCCATCCATCCTTCCCCTCATCCATCCATTCTTCCCCTCATCCATCCATCCTTCCCCTCATCCATCCTTCCCCTCATCCATCCTTCCTTCCACTCATCCATCCATCCTTCCCCTCATCCTTCCATCCTTCCCCTTATCCATCCTTCCTTTCATCCATCCTTCCCCTCACCCATCTATCCATCCATCCTTCCCCTCCATCCATCCCCTCATCCATCCATCATTCCCCTCATCCATCCTTCCCCTCATCCATCCATCCTTCCTTCCCCTCATCCATCCATCCTTCCCCTCCTCATCCATCAATCCTTCCCCTCCATCCATCCATCCCCTCATCCATCCATCCCCTCATCCATCCATCCTTCCCCCATCCATCCATCCTTCCATCCTTCCCCTTATCGTCCATCCATCCTTCACCCACCCACCCATCCATCCATCCATCCCCTCATCCATCCATCCTTCCCCTCATCCATCCTTCCCCTCATCCATCCATCCTTCCTTCCACTCATCCATCCATCCTTCCCCTCATCCATCCTTCCCCTCATCCATCCATCCTTCCTTCCACTCATCCATCCATCCTTCCCCTCATCCTTCCATCCTTCCCCTTATCCATCCTTCCTTTCATCCATCCTTCCCCTCACCCATCTATCTATCCATCCTTCCCCTCCATCCATCCCCTCATCCATCCATCATTCCCCTCATCCATCCTTCCCCTCATCCATCCATCCTTCCCCTCCATCCATCCATCCCCTCATCCATCCATCCTTCCCCTCATCCATGCATCCTTCCACTCATCCATCCATCCTTCCCCTCATCCATCGTTCTCCTCATCCATCATCCAGCTACCCTTCCACCCATACATCCAGCTATTTACGTTTTCTCTCATCCATCCTTCCCCTCACTCATCAATCCTCTCATTATCCATTTATGCAATCTGTCATTCATCCATTCACCCTTTCACTAATGCATCCAGCCATCACCCATCCCTTCACTTACTTACTCGCCCACCTTTCCATATTAATTTGATCTGAGCCCTTTTGAGAAGAGGCCCATCAGGAACTTCACCCTCGCTGCAGGGGCCGTTCCAGGAATGGGACAGAAGCCACCCAGGGCGGTGACAGGATCCACCACAGGTCGAGGGGGAAGGACAGGAGCCATCACAGCCAGGGGCGGGGGAGGGGGACAGGATCCACCACAGGCGGAGGGGAGGGGGGACAGGAGCCATCACAGGAGGGGGAACAGGATCCACCAGGGTGGACACAGGGGTGGGCATGCAGTATTCTAGTTTCATCTTGGGCTCCTCGCCCCCTCCTGCCCAAGACAACGAGATGACAGGCTCTCTGTCCAAAATGCCATCCCCCACTGTGATGTACAGTACTTACAGGAGATACTCTAAGAGAACTGGTTTAACTGATTGTCCTTTGTTAATCAGTGTGGGTGCGATTGTGCCATTTCTTAATTTTATTACATTATAGACTGCATGTTTGAAGAACCGAGATTTGCTTACAATTTAGTGACAGTAATTAAGCTCTGTGACGAGAGAGAACCAGGTGCCGCCTCTGTGTAATCTGGCCGAGTCTAGGATGTTGGGGGCCCTGGGTAGAAATGGAATGTGTGAGCCCCCCTCTAAATAGCAGAGACGCATTCAGGGCTGTTTGCATCTGAATAGATGCCCCCTGCTCCAGAAGCTGCAGCCCCTCCCTCTCAGTCACCTTCAAGCACCTCTTAACAGCTCATCAAGGGCTGAAGAAGTCAAGGGCTGGAGGTGTGCGGGTTGCCATCCCGCTGTGCCTCTCCAATGCTGCGGGGTATCTGAGCTTTGGAACCGTATCGGTGTCAAGAAGGGAGGTGGGTGGAAGCTGTGCCTGGTTAAAATTACGGACAAATGGCGTCCGTTAAAGAATCCTTCACGGACAACGGACGGCCGGCCAAAATTACGGACTGTCCGTGAAATTTACGGACGGTTGGTCACCCTAACTGCAGGTATCTATGTGTGTAATCAGATAGTCACAGAACTGAGCCTGGTTGGCGCAGTGTGGAATAGTGTCATTTGTATTAGTAGCGCTACGAGGTCCCAGGCTGTGATTGAAAGCACTGTGAATATGCAAGTTATTATCTTAAAGCTTTACTACAAATATAAAGCTGCATGTTCAATAATGTTCAAAGAGATTTAGTGTTTAAGATAAAACAAGAAGCAGGTGGCCTTAGCCGATGACAAGAGTGAGTGGGTGGAAAGAGTGATTTGTTGGCGGAGATATATCAATGACCTCTTTATTATTTGGAGGGGTCAAAAACATCAGCTGAACAATATATCTCCACCCTCAATAACAATGACCTGAATCTAAAATTCACTAGTGATATGAGTACTAATGAAGTGAATTTTTTTAACTTAAAGGTTTTTGTAAGTTCTGGTGTCATTCAAACAGCCTTGTACCAAAAGATCACGGCGGGGAACTCTGTATTACATGGACATAGTAGCCATCCAGCGACCCTTTTAAGAAGTATCCCCTACCGGGAATTACTCCGATTTAAAAGGAATAGCTCACAAACAGTAGATTATGAGAAGGCGGCAGGTGATAGTATAAAACGATTCAAATCGAGAGGCTACTCGCAAAAAACTCCGCAGTTTGCTAGGGAAAAAGTTGAAGCAAAAGAAAGACATACCCTACTGAAAGACACAGACACACGCAGTTCAAGAGAAGATACAGGGAACCTGAGACTGATCACTAGTTATTCGTCAGCAGCCAGTAAAATAAGAAAAATACTGTGCAGAAACTGGAAAATATTCAAATCTGATAGTGTGGTGGGGAAAGAACTTCCGCATTATCCTAAAATATCTTTCAGGAAATCAAGATCCATAAATGACCATTTGGTACAAAGTAATTTCCCTAAACCTACAACAGTCTCGGGCTTGCAGAACCTTCATGGTTCATTCCCATGCGGGAAATGCAAAGCATGTAGTTCCAGTAAGAGAACTCTGACCTATCAGATCCCTGGGTGCCGGTCACTTAAAAAGAGCTCCAAATTTATGACTTGCATCATGACGCTTGTAGTGTACTGTTTGGAATGCCTATGTGGCTACCGCTACGTGGGCAATACAGTCAATGCAGTCAAAATGCGAGTGCTTGAACACCAAAGGGCAATTGCTAACAGCGATGAGAATTACCCTGTAGCACGCCATTTTGCCAGCCACCATAACAGTAACAGTACACTTCTACAATTCTTCTGTCTAGACTATATTCCCAATGACATCAGGGGCGGAGATAGAGAGAAGAGGTTACGACGTCTGGAGTCGAGATATATTATCGTACTCCAGACCAAGTTTCCTAATGGGCTAAACGCTGGAGAGGAGCTGATAACTCACTTATGATAAGAAACAATGTATACAGCACGCCTATGTGTCATGGCAAGAAACTAAAGGACTACAACAAGGAAAAGAACAGTTTAACACAACCTTAGTAAGGGAGATAGAGATAAGATAAGGAAATGAGAAACAAATGTGTCTGCCCATCCAGGGCTGAATAACACTGAATTACGACTGACAATATCACATGATGAATAATGTGCAATCTATAAATATAATTATGAGAGGCAGAGAGGTAAAACAGTCTCCTTCAAGTAAATCAAATTATTTAATTTACACATTGAGTATTTAAATGATTAATTGGCACAGTAATGAACTGCAGCGGACCAACGGCTTTTGGAACCCCAAGAGCCGGTGTTTGTATAGATTTACTCGAATGCGAGAGTTCTATGATATTACAGCCTCCTCAGTTTTTTCAACTGTCACCAACACACGGATGGATTTTAATCACGTAATAATGAACTAACCAGCAACTGTGAGACCCACTGGGGTAATACAAAGAAACTGCGAATACCAGAATGCACGTTGTTGTAATTGACACCAAGGCAGGCCGGAGTACTGGCCCTAAAGGGCGTGACTCTTTATCAATAAAAGCAGATGAACATTCTGGGTTGCTTTGTTTTTGTGGGGCTCGTGATCAAGAAAGAAATTTTGAAACACGTTGAGCCATTGATATGTGGCTGACAGCGGAACACTGAGCGGGCTGTTGACCTTGCTGGAAGGGCTTTAATTTCCATGTGGACTTTCTCATTGTGGGCAATCTTTTTTGTTGGATATATATATAGGTACCTCACAAGGAAGCTAAGATCAGAATCCCTAAATGTATAACCTGCTCTACCACGTATGTAGTGTACTGCCTGAAATGTTCCTGCGGACACTGTTACGTAGGGAGTACAACAAAAGCAGTGAAGCTAAGGCTATTAGAACACCAACGGGCCATCGCTAATAAGGATAAGAACTACCCGTTGGCTCGCCATTTTGCCACGCACCATAATAGCGATAGAACTCTTCTTAGCTTTTTTAGCCTAGACTGCATCCTACAAGATTTGAGAGGGGGCGACTATAGGCGGAAGCTAAGACGCTTGGAGTCTAGGTACATCATTGAACTCCAAACAATGTCACCTGGAGGTCTCAATGCGGGGGAAGAATTAACATCACATCTGTAATTAATGATATGAGAGAGTCACTATGAGCTGTGTCGATGCCAGAGTATTTTTTATGAATGAATTAAAGAAAACAAGGTAGTAAGAAGTCAGGGGACTATATGATACATAATACAATGCATACTTCCATTCAGAGCAGACAGTGAATCTAAAATAAACTATGAATAGTCTAAATTTTTTCACTGTTTGCCCATTCAGGGCTCTATGGTTGCTGCGTATTTTAATATAATTAGATTCTCCCCGAGACATACCACTACATGATATAATAATTCAGGTGCACTTCGGAGAATGTTGAACTGTGATTTTTTATTAATTCAAATGATACTGAATTTATTGCCTTGTAATGATTGCCCATTCAGGGCTTAAGACAAGGATGTAATTATTTATCTTGTGTAATGCAACAGCAGACACCACATGCAATTTTTCCAACAGTAATCTGAACTGATATACCTGAACTGTTGAAATTATGATTTGGTTTTGCCATTACAAGATGGCGCTTATGATTTGGACAGTGGTCCGTTTTTTATTTTGATTATATTTGGCGTTATTAACTTCCGCCTCGCCGTCGCCAGCTGACACTGACGAAGGCAAGTGCTGAAACGCGTCTGTTTCATTGTTTTTTTCTGTGCAATAAACCTGATAAGGTTTAACTTACTGCGAGTGCTGGTGTGTCAAGTCTTTTTGGCAGTGGAGCAAATATATATATATATATATATATATATATATATATATATATATATATATTATATATATATATATCCACAGATTAGGCTCCAAACTCGTAGTCCAATGGCGCTCTTGTCACCGGTGCTGACTTCAAAGCAGAGCCCCGCTTTCGTCTATTCTCCAAAGAGCTATCAATGATAGCATAAGTCAGCACTCAAACAAAGGATATATTTCCCAAATTTTCCTTTTATTGTTCAAAAAGGCAGCATTCCTCGCATAGTACCTAGTATATATATATATATATTTTGCTCACCAACGCAATGCCGGTACAGAGGGCACACTATTCCATAGCTGGTGCGAGTTACAGGGACGGGCTTCCCCTGATTATTAATTTATATTAAACAATACAACTTTGCTCCACCCAAACAATGGGAATTCCGTGATTGAAGGAAATATTCCCGTAAGTGAATGGTGAGTTCATATATGCAATAAATCCAACAATGGAAAAGGATTGATAATTAATGAAACGCCATCCAACTCACTGAGAGACAATTTGAATGTGGAGAAAAAAGCGCCGTGAATCAAAACGGATTAAGATGATAAACGAATACAAATTGGGTAATGGCAAATTACATGCCCTTGTACAATGTGCCAGAGATATGTGAACTTTAAACCGTGCACGGAATGAAGTCACGTGAAGAAAAGAAATAAAACTGTGTAGAAAAATTTCAGTGTGAATAATGAACTACCAGATCCATAATGCACCATAACAGTGCTGACATGATTGACTGGTATAAAAGATAAAAAGCAAAGAAGGGCAAATGTTTGTAACCGTGAGCAAGATCGTGAGATCGAAACGCGTAGGTTGAAGTGCTGTGTGCTGTATTGGCATCATGATAATTAAAACCTGCTGAAAATCATATCCTGGAGGAGTGCGAGTATAATTTCTTGGTGGTAAAAAAAAAAAAAATATATATATATATATATATATATATATATATATATATATATATATATATATATATATATCTATATATATATATATATATATATATATATATATATATATATATATATATATATATATACATACATACATATACATATATATATCAATATATCCACAACAAAAAGGTTATCCTCGAAGAAGAGCTGCCAGGTAGATTTGTTATAGCACTTTTCTTTAATGATATGCAGCAGAGCCTGAACAAAGATGGGTTTTTAAAAGTCACTGCCAACCTCTGCCATACGCGTTTCAGGTTTCCCTTTCCTCAGTGGCAAATCGTACAGCGATACATCCAGGTGAAGCATGCTACTAATTATACACAGTGAACCCCCCCAGTGGGTGTGGCCGTTACTACAGCATTCTGGTTCCTGTAGTAGCACTGAACATATTTCCCTCATTGAGTTTCACTCAGTGTCCGCCTTTTAAAAAGTTAATAAATCCCAAGTGTATAAAAAACACAGTCTTGTTGAAGCGCTGTTTTTTTCGTGCATACCATCAGGCTTTACCTCCCGCTTACAAAGCTGGGTCTGGTGGCTCAGTGGACTAATGCGTCCATTGCAGGGCCCTGTGTTTGACCTCATGGTCACAGGTTCAAATCCAGGCGGGTCCACTCAGCCTTTCATCCATCTGCGGTCGATAAAATGAGTACCATTGAGTTGGATAACAATAAACATCTGTTATTCAGTGCCAAAACACCTACGGGTAATCGTGCGCTTTACAAATACAACAGTGACCTCTCTATCATTAAAGAAAAGTGCAATGACAAACCTACCTGGCGGCTCTTCTTTAAGGGTAACCTTTTGTTGTGGATATATTTGCGGCTCATCCGGTCCCGGAAGAAGCCAAAGCAGACACGCAGTGACTTAGGGTTAGAGGTCACCGTGTAAGTGACTACCTGGTGGCTCTTCTTCAAGAGTAACCTTTTGTTGTAGATATATATATATATATATACTACTATTATAAAGAGAGAACTTTGAACCTTTGAGGCGGGTAAACTCAGGAACCAGAGCACCAATCCAAACACCCAATACATCGTAGTAATTGTCAGGGTCTGCAGATGGACATAAGCTATATAAAAAAATAAAATATACGTTCTTTAAAATATTTACGATTAAAAAAAGTAGTCCCTTGGAAGTAGTGCCGGCCGTAGATTGCTCTGAAAGCTGTCAAGGAGCGAGCAGTGAAATGAATGCAAAATAAACGTGCTGATCTGAACTTCGTGTGGCTTTGCTTTAATTTGGGGCTTCCTGTTTAGACTATATGGATATCGGCTGTTTGTCCAGTCGAGAAGCGAGGCCCACCTTACGAAGGATTCGTGCAGGCTCTGAGAAGGGGCTTGCAAAGACGGAACGAAGACAAGAGCAGCTCCAATGCAGGTGGTGCTGCCTTGAGCACGAATTCACTGCTGCAAAGCGCAACCTGAGGGCTTACAGCGCTTTACTTTACTCCACTCCACTTGGTGAATACTTGGTTCAAATTGCAAGGACTGTTGAGTGGCCCCACTGTGGGAAGAGGCCAGCATACTACAAGGCACTGAAGGCTTTGCGATTTGGCCACACCCACTGTGGCAGGTGCCAGTGATTATATGAGCAGACGCGGCCAAAAACTGCTCTTCCTATTTCCTGAAACGCGTCAGGCTTTACATGTTCAAAGATTGCTCTGAAAGCTGTCAAGGAGCGAGCAGTGAAATGGATGCAAATAAACGTGCTGATCTGAACTTCCTGTGGCTTTGCTTTAATTTGGGGCTTCCTGTTTATATATATATATATATATATATATATATATATATATATATACACACAAATTGATCCTTCAAGCTTGAGAGCGCTCCGCAGCGTGTGCTCGGTCCAAAGGCTGGATCAAAGCCCAATTATGAATTTTAGAACACAAGGAGGACGGCACAACTGGATACTAATTTAGAAGCTTTATTTCACAAACACTCCACCGACGCGTTTCAGCCTCAGGGCTTTTCTCACGGTCAGCAAGTCCCTTTTTGCTTTTGTTTATATACTGCCCCATGTTAACCATAAGGTGGTATTATGGGATGCGTAGTTCTACAAGCATTATAATTAAACAATACATTTAAAATCAACAAAGGACTGGTGTGCTCTAATTATGCAAGTATAGTACTTAGCATCCAAGGTTAATTTCACTTTGGGCTTTTGACGGAGTTCAAATTGTCTTTACTAAAGTTTTGGGTATAGTACCCCATTTCAGTTAATTAAACTTCATGCTGAGTTCAAATTCACTCGAGGTGTATGTGGAGATCCTCTCCAAAGTTCATGCCTTTAGGGTGTTTGGTTCGGAATTGGATTATGAAACGTGATTCCATTTGTCGTAGGAGCCGGACAGTATCCCCTCCTCTCTCTTGTTTGGTCAACATTTTCAGTCCATAAAAATTCATGGCTCGCCAATCCCCATTTTGACAAGTTTTCAGATGTTTGGCTGTGGCATAAAGCATGTTTGAATTTTTTACAGCCCGAATGTGCTCCAGTATTCTCTTCTTTAACACGCATATAGTGGACCCTATGTATTTCATTCCGCATTTGCATTCTATCACATACACTACGTATATATATATATATATATATCTATACTACTATTATAAAGAGAGAACTTTGAACCTTTGAGGCGGGTAAACTCAGGAACCACAGCACCAATCCAAACACCCGATACATCGTTGTAATTGTCAGGGTCTGTAGATGGACATAGGCTATATAAAAAAATAAAATATACGTTCTTTAAAATATTTACGATAAAAAAAAAGTAGTCCCTTGGAAGTAGCGCCGGCCGTGACGTGCGTGCTGACATCAGGAGCGCGGGGAGGAGCAGCGTACAGGAGCGCGAGGAGGAGCGGCGGACATGAGAGCGGGGAGGAGCGGCGGACAGGCGGGGAGGAGCGGTGAGGAGCGGCGGACAGGCGGGGAGGAGCGGTGAGGAGCGGCGGACAGGCGGGGAGGAGCGGCGGCTGAGGTAGGTGAAGCGGCCCGTGTGCGGCTCATTGGGGGCCTTGAAAGTGGCGGGTGCGCTCCGGGGGACCCACGGACAACGTCGGGGCAGGTGGGGGCCCTGAAGCCTGAGACAACGTCAGGGCGGGCGGGGGCCCAGAAGCCTGATTGCTCCCGGACAACGTCGGGACGGGCTGCTAGTATATATATATATATATATATGTTGGCTATGTTTTGACTGCAAGATGACTGCAAGATGCACTTTGCTGAAATGTCATAACAGATGAAATATAGAAGCTTTGCCCAGACGTAGGTCCCTTGCTCACTACGCCACCAGATTCAAGCTAGCCTGGCTGATGAGGCGTGATACCCCAAAACCGGTCCCAGGATGCTTGTTTCTGGTCCAGGAAGGACCTGGCCTGGCAGTTCGGGCTGAACTGTTCCCATGATGCACAGGGTCAAGACTGATTTACATGTGGCTGGATCTGAACTGGAATGGCATTGGGAGCAAACAAATGATGGATTTAACCCAGATCTGTGACTGGGTGTGAATGTTTGATTTGTTCAGAATTCCGTCCATCATCTGTTCTTATTGCATTTGTGGAAAAAGATCAGGCAGGGCCTCGATCTGAGGCCTGGCAGCTCTTACAAGGGATTTTACAGGCAGGAAATTCTGGTGTTCCCACCCCTGGATAAACTGGGTGTGACCAGTCACTACCGGGTGGAGTGGAAACCCACAGGGGAATTTGGATCCACACAGCTCTTAATTATGGCTAATTGGTGCACAATGCCCTTCTCTAAATATTTACAAAAGCTTTTGTCATATAGGAATCCATGACTGTGCAGAACAGGAGAGCTGGCCCAGTGTTGTAATATGTCACAAGGGAGTGTGAAGCAATGTGATGCTGCACAATAAGTGTGCGTTTGGGAAGGATTCTGTCAGGGGTGGAAATATATTTCAGGAATGGCTGGGGGAGGCGAAAAATACGTCGTCGTAGGTTACAGGGGAGTTGATGGAGCGGTAATTTCTTCTGGTAGTTTCTCAATGCAAAACCCTCATGCTACCTCTAATTTACCGCTCAAAAGGTGTTGGGCCCTTCACACCATGTATTACCTTCAGGAGATTTTAGATAATCATGAACAGTAAAAAACTGCAATTATTATTCAAGCCATTAAAGAGAGTTGTTGAGTATTTTAAAGGGTTTTATTTTCTAGTCAAAAGTTAAGTTTTTCTCTGACCCTTTATTCATTAGTAAAATATCAATCAGGTTACAGAATTTGGAAAACAGGAAAAATATCAATATTACAGAACACATTACAGTCTGCATATAAGCATTACATGTAGTTATGAAAATGTGGCGCAAAATTTCAGTCAAAATTCTTAAGGAGTTTCTAAGAAAAATAGTCTTGCAAAGCTAATCAATAATTAAATAGTTTGTAAAAATCTCCCATTAAGAGAAATAAATGCATAAATCAAATAAATCTTTATAGACCTAATTAATTAGTCAAAGCTTAAAGTTTAACATCTAAATCTAAGGAGCCTTTCTATCTGTTGCTGCTCTGTGCATCTCTCTGTGTCAAAAGAGGAAAGAAGCCCCTCCTTCACAGGCCTCAAAGGAATGTGGCCTGCAGGGCCAAGATGTGACGTGGAAGCAAGTAACCTCCCCCTGACTCTCCTCGGACGCACCTCCCCTTCAGCAATCTCCCGGGACGTTTCGCGTACCTAACCCATAGAAGCCAGCTGAGCTGAGAAAGCCAGCCCCCATCCAGAGAGGACAGTATTTATACCCTAATTAATGGCAGAGTACACAAAGATGTAGCATCTTTCAGGAAACTTGTACGTGATTGGTCAGTCATGATGGCATGAGTTCACAATACCCTGACTCATTCTAAAAACCTGACCACCAGTTTTAACAAAAGAAGCATACATGAATAACTACATTTATAAACATTTGCAACATTTACTAGGAAAAATGTTTCATTCTAATTCTCTTTCCTTCCTTCCACAGCGTAGTCAGATGGACACTTTTAACTAACACTGGTACATTGGCAGAATCACAAGAATGTACAAAGTTCAAAGTGTCCTTGACTCCTTTAGGAAAGCTGGTACAGTCTGCGCATGCTCTCTTCTCTTTAATGCAAGCCATAGCCTTGATGGATTCACAGGCAGCCATTTAATTGTAGGCCCCAAAAATAAAACAAACACAAAGATAATATTAATTTCATGTAAATCAGCCCATTATGTTTCCCTCCCAGATACTAATACCCCTTATAAATGTTTACCTAGCCAAGCTATTAGTGAAAAGCAGCTTTTCTATTATTTATGACAACATGCAAAATAAATGTGAAATGTGCAACATAGCATTTTCATGCATTTAGTGTAAAATTTAAAAGCACACACAATTAATATAGTGCACACAGCAACATGCATTAGTGTTTTAGATAGCTTTTCATGCAAAAAAGCATTTAGTCCCCTGTGTAGTGTTTGGTGCATTATTAATTCACACACATTATAAAAAGAGGTGTTATTAACTGAAAATATTTATCAAAATATGCAACAAGTCAAAGTCTATTAAGACAGGAATATTAAATTTAGATTGGCAAGGGATGAGCTGGGAAGAGAGAAACACATTCTATTAATCCTCAAAGGTAAAAAGGCCACTTTTTCTTTACATTGCAAAAAAAACACATGTTAATTCAGCAAAAGCATTTTCAGGCCTCACTTTCATGTTTTTGATGTGCCATGTTTTTAACCTTCACCAAAATGTGCGTGGCAATTTAAATGCAGCCTGTCTGTAGCACAAAAATAAAACAATGCCTGACTGCAGATGAAATCTGCTCCATCAATCCACCCTTCTGATAATTCAAATCATAGTAAAATGATTTATAATTCATCACACATATTTAACTTCACTAGTGACAGTATATTTTTTTTTTTAAATTGCAAAAGCTGAGCATATAAGAATGTTACTTCTATTTCTAAGGCAAACACAAGTCTGGTCTGTAATCAGATCATATATAGCCACGCTCAATTGTTTTAGTGCAGAGTTCTGTAAGTAGCTTCTTGGAACAGTCTTCTTTAAAATAAGTAACTAAAATAATAAAAAAGGAGAATTCACCAGGACAGTTTCAGCATTTCTTTGCTCATTGTCATCAGCTTGTCATTAGTATGGCTCTTACTTTCCATGCAAATTGGACTACTTAGGTGCTGAGAAACTCTGACAGAGCACCATCAATCCTTTGCACTTTTTTTCAACCAAGGCCTTTCACTCTTATTTTCACTTTGATCAGATTCAGATGTTTCACCACAGCATCTCTCAGATCAAAGCCGTTGCACCATCCATTATGCAATCTTGTGTAGCAGCTGCAATCTGGTGAGAAACTGCACACTGTACATCAACCAGACCTACACAGCAATGCTAGTGTTCTCATCATTGTTTTCCACAAGTGCATTTGCATATGCATTTTCAAGCCACTTTGGTGTTACTGAAACACAGTCTTTTGCAAAAGGTAACTCTGTGCTGCCATTGTGTTGCTTTATTATGCTTGTCACTTCAGGCAGATAGCTACAATCCATTCCTTGTCCAATCTGTTGTTCTGCACTCATTATCTTTGAGACCACATTATGATCTGATTTCAGAGAAACTGGCAATCTATACCTGGGCATCAGTCTTTGCAATAACACTTTTGCCACTTTGCAGTTGTCACTTTTCTCAAAAACAGTTCTGATACAACCCTGTTGTGCTGCTTCAAAAACATTTTCTTGAGCCTCTTTTAATTCAACTGTGAAGATTCCATTGCATGTATATGCTAACAGAACACAAATTTGTGCAACTGAATTAGCATTTCTCTCTCCCATGACTACAGTGACTCCCAATTGAGCAGATATACTGCATGTTATGGTAAGGGCAATCAATTTCGAATTTTGGGCTGGGGCAACTACTGAAAGGCATGAAGCTTTGACAACATCATGTATAAGGAGCACAGCATGTGCTGCTTTTAATGTGTCACCTTTCAAACATGGGCCATCTACAAAATGGACATTGTTGGGCTGACTCAGACATTCATCCTTAAAGTCTGAATTTGGCTTTATGCATATTTTCATGATATTTAGACACTCATATTCAGTTTCATCATAATCCAATTCATTTGCTGACATTTCTGTGAAGCTAGGGTCAAAGGTCATTGGGCAATACATCACAGACCTTTGAACACAGTCCTCTTTTTCAATAGGCAATGAGAGAGCGCAGCCCTCCCTCTCACTGCAAATTAGTGTATTTTCTTTCAAATAAACTTTCATTCCTAGTGCTGGGGCGCGACATTTTTTCTCTTTCAACTCTAGGAATACTTTTGTGTAATTGTTGTCCAATGGAAGCGGATCAGACACACCTGAGTGTGTCAGCCTCAGTAAAGGCTTAGCCACTAGGGAAAGGTTTAGTAACCACTCTCTACAGCAGCTAACCATTCCCAAAAATGTCCTGACTTCTTTCTGAATTTGAGGTGGAGTCATCTTGGAAATTATTTCCACCCTCTCTGGTGATACCTTTCTACCTCCCTTTCCAATTTTGTGTCCCAGACATTCATCTTCTTTTTGACAGTACTCCTGACTATTATCATGCAATGGCACTGTGACATGTGCTTTGCAAAAATCAATAAAAGTAAGCCATTCTTCACCACATGGAATGTGAAAAAATATATTGGCTGGATTCGGTACCACAGGACAACATGGAAAAAATATGCTTTTAATCTCCTGCACTATTCTGTTCTTTTTATTTGGTTTCTGTGAACCTGTGATCAGAAAGTTACATAAACTTCCAATCAATTCCATCAAAAATCCTTTTACTGGTAAAATTCCTGCAACTGATTGTGTTCCTGAATACATGTCATCTGGTTCTAATTTTAATAAGACATGTTCTGCATATTTTATTAATCTGGCATCCTTCTCTGTGAACTCTCTTATTTCTGTGTTTATTATTTTTTCCAAAGCAGAAGGTAATTTTTCAACTGTCTTTTCTGAAAATAATGCTACAGCTGTCTCTTGTTGGGCCATTTTAAAATGTACATCCTCATCAGGAATCTGAAAAATAACATTATCTGGTGTACAGTAATCTGTGCTGCTTAATTTGCTAAATAATTGTTTTCCTGGTAGGCCTGAGTCACAGGCAACAGTTTTGCAATTTTCCTGAAATGGGCCTAATTTTGGTGCACATTCTTCTAAAACTGGGTTTGTAATTTCTCTGTTTAAAACTCCTGCAATTAAATCTGGACTTTCCACTGCCTTCACAATGGAATTGGTTAATTCAGAATTGTGAGTGTTAATACTCTCATTTGCAAACAGAGCAACCTGTTGGACTGGGTTTTCATTTTGTCTCTGGAAATAATTCACATTTGCTCTGGGCAACTTATTTAAATTAATTTTAGCATTTTCCATATTTTGTGGGACCATCTGTGCTTGGAAAATTCCTGCCATAGGTACCTGTTTCTGAACTGACATTTGCATCTGCTTAGCTGGCATATTTTGCACCTGCATTTCTCCATGTTTTTGTGCATCATGTTTAAATTTAGTTTTCTTCTTCCAATGCTCAAATCTGTTATAAAGATGGCAAATGGACACGTTTTCCAGCAGTACAACATCCATACCTAAATTTGCATGAACCAAAACACCTTTACTTCCATCCTGTGTTCTTTTAATTTGTACCCAATCAACATCCTTTGCTGGCACTTGGCCCTTCAGGAAAATAATCACTGCTATGTTTTTCTCCATAACAACAGAAAATGATGGTGCATTCATGCAAACCCTTTTCATTGTCTCTTCACCTGGCTTTTTCACAACTTTAGATTCAAACCACAATTTAGTCTGCATGGCAATGTAAAAGAACATTTCCAAATTAATGCACAACAGTTTCCATATTTCATCAAATCCATCAACTTGTGGGCACCACAGCATAAATGTGTCTCTCAATTGTGGGATTGTGTTCAGAAATGCTGCAAGTTCACTTTTATTCTGTGGCATATGAACATGCACTTCTCCCACCATTTCTCTCAATGAGTAAGCAAAAGCTTCTCCCTCATTCTTCTTATTATTTTTCCCAATTATATCTGGTGGCTTCTTTTCCTTATCCATTTTCCTTGCTAGGTCTGGTGGTTTCTTTTTCTTCTCATGTTTTCTTGCCCACTTGTCTCCTAATTTCTCAAACCCATTGCATTTAAACATACATTTTATTTCTGCAATGTGCAAATGCATTTCTGAAGAATACATTTTCTCATTTGCTTCATCATCCATGTGTACCCTAAAACTTTTCTGAAATGGAAAACTTCCTGAAACATCAGTTTAATATTTTTGAGCCAAATCTGTCAGTCCATTATGTGTAATTAATGCACATGTAGCTGTTTCCTTACTCAGGGAAATTAATTCTTTTTCCTGACACTGGTTCACATTTTCATTATTTAAACAGCAGAGACTGTTAATTTCTTCATGTTCACATGTTCCATTTAAAACACTAAGCTGTCTCTCTTTTTCAAGGCCTGTGTTAATATGTTCCCCCATGTTTTCTATCTTTTTAATCACTGCTGCTTCATCAAAGCAGGTTTGAAAAATCCCATTTTCAAATATATTTATTTTATCCTGGGCTGCAGATGTTGTAAATACCATTTTTCCCTC
This sequence comes from Lissotriton helveticus, assembly GCF_964261635.1. Lineage (NCBI taxonomy): Eukaryota > Metazoa > Chordata > Amphibia > Caudata > Salamandridae > Lissotriton > Lissotriton helveticus. The sequence continues at coordinate 1,161,112,159 of NC_136071.1, read as the reverse complement.
ACCTTTCAGTGCTTGGTGTACTTTCTGTTCAATAATCTGTGTATTCTGAGTTTCTGAAATAAACCCTGCCATAATCACTCCTTCTGCAGCCCTTTGCACCTTTTCAGTAGGGCCCATATTAACTGGGACAGTCATAATTTTTCTAGGCACTATCTGTGCATCTGCAGTTTGCAATTCGTGGACTGAAACAGTCATATTTGAAGCAGTAACACCTGGAGGTATCACTGTCAGTACTGAATCAACAGGTAATGGGTCAATATACAATGTCTGCACAGTTTTCTCAGTCTGTATTTCTCTCTGTTCAACAGAAGCAGTAGCCCCTGTAGTATTTACTGGTGCACTATTTTCAGTATTTTTCACGGGAACCACATAAAGTGGTGGACACTCAGTTAACAATGCATCCATTATTTCATCCCCTGAATCATTATTTATTTGAAGCTCTTTCCCAGCATTAATTCCCTTCTCCTGTATCTGGAGCTTTACCTTTTTATCCTCACTTGCTTTCTCTCTTGCTGTCTTCTCCCACAGGCTTAAGGCCTCAAATTGTGGTGTCTTTATTTCACATAACACTTCCCTTAATTTGTCAATAATTTGCAATTCAAAAGTACCATCTTTTGGAAACCTCAAAGCACCCTCTTTTTCAGTAATCTTGCACCATTGGTGAACCCACATACATGTGTTTTGTCCCAAACTGGTAGACATAAAATGCACAGGTGTTCCTTCAGGAGCATCACCAATAAAAAACAAATTTTTCACTTTACCTCCTAACAGCTTCTTTAAACCTTCAAACAGTTTCATTTTTGCAATAGTTCAATGCAATTTCTTTTTTCCAAAGCTGTCAATCTCAATTTCAGTCAGTTTTACTCCTACCACTGACCCTCCACAAAATCTTACTTCAATATTTCTCTTAATCAATAACTCTGTTAGTAACAACATAAATACATTCGCTACTCTGTCTGTTGTGCTAAATAAAGGATAGATGTATATTCACTGCGAGTAACACATTCCGCTTACCCTTCACAAAGTAAGACTTTCCGTTTACTCTTCAAACACTACAGGTAAATCCCTTCCGCTTACCTTTCACTCAAGCTCAGAAGAACCTGCTACTCCTTTTGACTTATCCTTCAGGATATATCTTAGTCCAAAGTTTCACCAGCGAACACTTTTGCTGTCAATCAAGCTCAGAAGAACCTGCTACTCCTTTGGACTTATCCTTCAGGATATATCTTAGTCCAAAGTTTCACCAGCGAACCCTTTTGCTGTCTATCAAGCTCAGAAGAACCTACTACTCCTTTAGTGTGACCCTTTCTAGGTGATATCAGACCAAAGTTTCACCAGCGAACTCTTTGCTATCAATCATTCACACAGAATATAGTCCCTAATTTAACACTGCCAGCCCTACCTAGCTTCTCAGTGTTATTCCAACAGACGAGTAACCTCAGTGCAGTGTGGCTTCCATTTACCACCCGCTATTCCTTCCCGGGATTCCACAGGTGTGCATACCTGCGTGTTCCAGACAACATAGAACAAGACACTCACTTAACATGAAGAGTTAAAACATGTAATCAATAACCAAAAAAGTATGTCCTATGAAATTACCAATATAATAAATAACACCATCAATTCAAAATGAGCAAAATTTCACCAACAATAAAAAAACGTAATATTTTCAACACTTCAAAAATACATGCTAGCACATTAACAACATTTCACAACCCTATTGATACTCACACCACTTCTTGCATCACCTGCCAGTACTGCTTTGCCAATCTTCAGGTTCTGAGCATTGGAGTCAGGAATCAGGACTTGGACATTTATCTAACTTGGGCAATTATTTTACTTCCCTCCTAAGGTCAATGATCCATTAGTTGAGTAGTTGATGGTGAAATCAATAATCACTAATCACCAAACTAATCAATAATGACCATCCTCTGATTACCAAAAACTGATGGAGCGGTAATTTCTTCTGGAAGTTTCTCAATGCAAAACCCTCATGCTACCTCTAATTTACCGCTCAAAAGGTGTTGGGCCCTTCACACCATGTATTACCTTCAGGAGATTTTAGATAATCATGAACAGTAAAAAACTGCAATTATTATTCAAGCCATTAAAGAGAGTTGTTGAGTATTTTAAAGGGTTTTATTTTCTAGTCAAAAGTTAAGTTTTTCTCTGACCCTTTATTCATTAGTAAAATATCAATCAGGTTACAGAATTTGGAAAACAGGAAAAATATCAATATTACAGAACACATTACAGTCTGCATATAAGCATTACATGTAGTTATGAAAATGTGGCGCAAAATTTCAGTCAAAATTCTTAAAGAGTTTCTAAGAAAAATAGTCTTGCAAAGCTAATCAATAATTAAATAGTTTGTAAAAATCTCCCATTAAGAGAAAAAAATGCATAAATCAAATAAATCTTTATAGACCTAATTAATTAGTCAAAGCTTAAAGTTTAACATCTAAATCTAAAGAGCCTTTCTATCTGTTGCTGCTCTGTGCATCTCTCTGTGTCAAAAGAGGAAAGCAGCCCCTCCTTCACAGGCCTCAAAGGAATGTGGCCTGCAGGGCCAAGATGTGACGTGGAAGCAAGTAACCTCCCCCTGACTCTCCTCGGACGCACCTCCCCTTCAGCAATCTCCCGGGACGTTTCGCGTACCTAACCCATAGAAGCCAGCTGAGCTGAGAAAGCCAGCCCCCATCCAGAGAGGACAGTATTTATACCCTAATTATTGGCAGAGTACACAAAGATGTAGCATCTTTCACGAAACTTGTACGTGATTGGTCAGTCATGATGGCATGAGTTCACAATACCCTGACTCATTCTAAAAACCTGACTTCACCAGTTTTAACAAAAGAAGCATACATGAATAACTACATTTATAAACATTTGCAACATTTACTAGGAAAAATGTTTCATTCTAATTCTCTTTCCTTCCTTCCACAGCGTAGTCAGATGGACACTTTTAACTAACACTGGTACATTGGCAGAATCACAAGAATGTACAAAGTTCAAAGTGTCCTTGACTCCTTTAGGAAAGCTGGTACAGTCTGCGCATGCTCTCTTCTCTTTAATGCAAGCCATAGCCTTGATGGATTCACAGGCAGCCATTTAATTGTAGGCCCCAAAAATAAAACAAACACAAAGATAATATTAATTTCATGTAAATCAGCCCATTATGTTTCCCTCCCTCATACTAATACCCCTTATAAATGTTTACCTAGCCAAGCTATTAGTGAAAAGCAGCTTTTCTATTATTTATGACAACATGCAAAATAAATGTGAAATGTGCAACATAGCATTTTCATGCATTTAGTGTAAAATTTAAAAGCACACACAATTAATATAGTGCACACAGCAACATGCATTAGTGTTTTAGATAGCTTTTCATGCAAAAAAGCATTTAGTCCCCTGTGTAGTGTTTGGTGCATTATTAATTCACACACATTATAAAAAGAGGTGTTATTAACTGAAAATATTTATCAAAATATTCAACAAGTCAAAGTCTATAAAGACAGGAATATTAAATTTAGATTGGCAAGGGATGAGCTGGGAAGAGAGAAACACATTCTATTAATCCTCAAAGGTAAAAAGGCCACTTTTTCTCTACATTGCAAAAAAAAACTCATGTTAATTCAGCAAAAGCATTTTTAGGCCTCACTTTCATGTTTTTCATGTGCCATGTTTTTAACCTGCACCAAAATGTGCGTGGCAATTTAAATGCAGCCTGTCTGTAGCACAAAAATAAAACAATGCCTGACTGCAGATGAAATCTGCTCCATCAGAGTGTTTTCACTGTGGTCCAACTTTTCATTTGTCAAATTAAAACAACTGTCTGGGCTGCTGGGTGTAAATGTAGGAGATAAGAGAAGTTTGGACATCCTAGCACAGTGTGTGTGGGGGTAAACATATGTATGTAAGAAGTGTTGGTAAGGAAGATCATTTGATAAGAATAGTAAGGGATAAGGGTGATCAGACTGTAAAGTACACTGATCCTTATGGTATAGTTGAGATTCAAGGGAAGGGAGTAGATTCTGGATATATTTACAAGGATTAGTTTCCGTGAGGAACAGCGTCAATACTGATTTGCATTAAGTGGGCCTCTGTCTAGAGTGGCCAGTGTGTAAACACAGTGGGGTGGATTGCTACCCGATTGATTGCCACTGGTTAGATTGTTTGCAAGCATTCATCCCATCACATTTTGGGTGTTTGATTGCCCGTTCTATGCCTGAAAACTTAAGACTGGAACACCTTTCCAAGCCTACTGCTGCCAATGTTTGTGAATTCCAAAAAGTAGTAAACTTACACCCATTCAAGGAGTACTTCTGTGGGTGCAGTTTTACTATTTTGTTCGTTTAAGTTTCTGCTCCAAAAAAATGTACAAGTCACATGCTTTTAAAGAAACGAGAACAACAAGAAAAACCAACATAAACAGAGCAATCCCAGTTCGGGCCCCCAGACCAAACTACAGAGCAACGAATGCATTTGGGAGAGGCACATCCCAAACAATACCCTCCACTTTCCCACCAAAGCTACGGCCCTTCCCATCCCACATAGGGGTAGTAGTTCTCCCTGGGAACTCATGACTATGATCATGTACAACACTGCAGCCTGGAGTCTGTGCCCTGAGATCACTTATTTTACATGTGCTTTCACTGCACGCACTCTTCTTCGTCTCTGCTAAGAGAAGCCTTGACGGCAGAGTTGTCAAACCGGTGCATGTAGGCAGGGTGCCATGTTTTCAATCTTTTCCATCAACAAATTATTTAATCAAGTGACTGACAGCCCCATGTACTAAGTCCAAGTTTCAAATAGAGGTGGGCACGCCAGCAAATTAATTGTGCAAGCCTAGCCAGATTCGCGCCAAGTGGCTCTAAGAGTCAGGGGCGGCTGGTGACATTTGAAAGTGGTGAGGCGTAAACTAATTTGCATATTGCACCGCAGCGAGCGAGCGAGCCCGAACCACCTTGCATCCATCCATACATCATTCATGCATCCACCCATCCATCCATCCACCCACCCATCCTGCATCCATACATCATTCATTCATGCATCCACCCATCCATCCATCCACCCACCCATCCTGCATCCATACATCATTCATTCATGCATCCACCCATCCATCCATCCACCCACCCATCCTGCATCCATACATCATTCATTCATGCATCCACCCATCCATCCACCCACCCATCCATCCTGCATCCATCATTCATTCATGCATCCACCCACCCATCCATCCTGCATCCATCATTCATCCACCCATCCATCCATCCACCCATCCATCCACCCATCCATCATCCATCCTGCATCCATTCCTGCATCCATTCATCTATTCACCCATCCATTCATCCATCCATCCTGCATCCATCATTCATTCATGCACCCATCCATCCATCCACTCACCCATCCTGCATCCATACATCATTCATTCATGCATCCACCCATCCATCCTGCATCCATCATTCATTCATTCATGCATCCACCCACCCATCCATCCTGCATCCATCATTCATTCATCCATCCATCCACCCATCCATCATCCATCCTGCATCCATTCCTGCATCCATTCATCCATCCATTCATCCATCCATCCTGCATCCATCATTCATTCATGCACCCATCCATCCATCCACCCACCCATCCTGCATCCATACATCATTCATTCATGCATCCACCCATCCATCCATCCTGCATCCATCATTCATTCATCCACCCATCCTTCCTCCATCCTGCATCCATTCCTGCATCCATTCCTGCATCCATTCACCCATCCATCCATCCACCCATCCTGCATCCAACATTCATTCATCCACCCATCCACCATCCATCCTGCATCCATTCCTGCATCCATTCATCCATTCACCCATCCATTCATCCATCCATCCATCCTGCATCCATCATACATTCATGCATCCACCCATCCATCCTGCATCCATCATTGGAACACTCATACCGTGTAGATTTTTCTGCGTGCTGAGCCAGAGCCAATGATAGTGAACCAGACACAAAATATAATTGTTGATCCGTGTTTTAAAAAAATTAGTTTGTATACCCATCTTGATTGAATGTAAAGCGCTCTGATATCTGCAAGATCTTGTTTACGACTTTTAGTATGCACCTGCACCTCTGCTCTGCGTGGTGCAGCATTAGCCCATTCAACCACCTTGGCCTCGAGCTTGCTTTGTCGCCCCACCTGCTTACCCCTCACTCAGATGTACGATCTCGTTCAGTGTGGAATCGTCTGGCGACAGATGCCTCTCCTCGCGGCCTGCATGACTCGTGGATACTGGGTTCGCGGGGGGGGGGGAGGCGGGGGGGATTAATTTAATGAATACAACAAAAAAATAAACTTACCAGGCATCTCCATTCTCCTCCAGTCCCGCGTCGCACTAACTTCTGCCCGCTCTTTTCTTTTGCAATGCTAACTGCCAAATCAGGAGTCTGGATGCGCAGGGTGTCGGCTAACCCTTGTTTACTTACTCTACATCCTGCCACTTGATAGGGCACGGGGCGACTTTGCAAAAAACGCGTCACCGCCCGAGCAGGATCCTATCTCCAGACGCTTGCACCACATTAGGCATGCGCAGCATGCCTAATGGTTTGTGAATGTGAGTGAGGGGCGACGCTCCTCACTCACATGCGCAGACGGACCATCTTCTGGACTCCTCGCCTGCGTGTGCTGTGCCTTGACACATGCGCAATTTCACCCGTGACTCACAGGCCGGTCGGAAATGTAAACAGACAAATTCGTCTGCTTACATTCCTGTTGCCCAAACTGCAGTGAGCCGGTTTTTTTGTAGGGCGCTGCCCCGTTGCCCCTATGGACCAGCCGCCACTGCTAAGAGTGCATGCACAAACCAAATCATGAAAACGTTTGGCATGTTTATAGTATAACAAGCATAATGTATAATGTAAAAATATCATACAGTCTCTTCAAAATTCAAAGATTCAAAAACGTGTATTTCTTTAACACGCGGAAGCGTTTTACCTTAGAATATATCACTGCATAGACAGACATTTATTAAAAGTGAACTTTTTAAACATGAACTTAGAAAAATTAATGGCTTGACCCCCAACGACAGCGACATTAGTGAACTAATAGGCAAGTCAGTAGTCATGTAATCCCTTAACCTGGCCCAGATTCTTATTATAAATGGAACAGCATCATAGCCTGTTTAATCAACCATACCAGGTGCTTGTACATCGCACATCCTAGAGTTAAGCATTTAAAAGTGCTCTTATATGTAATTATAAAGAAAAAGTAGGCTCTCTGAAATAAAATGTATAGGATCACACAATTTGGGTAAGCAGGGAAGCTTGTATTCGTTGCATGTTATCTGGCTTCATGTTCTGAAATTAAGCCACTAGCTGTATATCTCTGTCTCTCTCTCTTTTATCTGTTTTACATCAAAGGTCACTGTTTTGTCTTTTATTCTTGGTGCACGATGAGAAAAGTGAACACAGACATGCAGATGAGACTCAGGGCCTGAGAACCAACTGCTAAGCCTTGAATGCATTTATTTGGGGTGTGTCACACTCAAATACCCCCTTAAACCTGTGCTCTTCTTCAACAGGTAGTTAATTTGTCTAAAAGTATGTTAGCTTCATATGTCAATTCTATCACTAGATTTGCTGTTAACACCGGAAACATCAAGGCCACTGTAGGGTTACGGGCATTCAGAATACATTTTCTTATCGAGATATTTTTTTGTCTTTTCAGTCATTCAAGTGTGCCTTTGACGGGCACATTATCTTGCTGGGTGTGCATACTAAATATCAAAGTTGGAATATCATTGGTACTAAATATAGAAAATGCAATAGGTTTCGCCTATGTGATTAATAATAAGTAAAAACATTTTGTAAGTGTTAGCTTGGCGAGTAGTTGTGCAATATAAGTTACTGACACTGCATAAAAGTGCTAGGACTTGTGTATTGAGAAAGGCAATATATTGTGCTGTAACTAGTGGTAATATTAAGCTTGGGTATTAAGTGAAGGGCGGGGAATTTAACTAAAATGGAATGCACCCCTCAACATTCTCCAATTAAAAATGTGAGAAACCTATTTTAGAATGGTTGTGATTTAGGGGGTGGAATGGGGCATCATAGAAACTACGAGAACATGAGCTGAAAGGCATTGGAGAAAGAAAAAATCGTCAGCTCACAAGCACGCTTGAAATGAATGCTGACACCAGGAGATTAAAGCAAAAGAGTCAGACAAACCAAAAAATGCAGCTGAAAAGCACACAAATCATATGCAGTCCTAATTAAATAGTTCTTAAAACATGGTGGAGTTGTATGATGGATCAATACATGCCTGGACAGCGCATGCCTGAACCACGTGGTTTAACCACAACTGCGTCTGTACCACGCATGCCTTTACCACTCATACCTTTGCCACACAATTTCATGGTAAAGACATGATTAGTAAAGGTATGTGTGTGCTAAATATCACACCCCTGCCCCAGGCCTTAAAATTGCCCCTTGTCCCACTCCCTGAGCCCTAAAAATTAACCTTCTTTTAAGGGCTATCACCAATAGAACAAACTGGTTGCTCTGCAGCATAGGTTAAAGTTTAAAAAGCCCTATAGTGCAGTCAACGCAGTCCGCATCATTGTACTTTTTAAAGCTTTAAGCCATGTTGTACAGCAGCTAGCACCGTTGTGCAACATGTCTTAAAAATACAGTGACAAAACCAATAGATTTTGCAGAGGCTAAGCCTATTGGCATTGCCAATGCTTGTTCACTATAATTGCCATTACTTGAAAACGTTCATCTGCATCTTCTGTCGAGTTAAGTTTGTAGAATTTCATTTAGTGTCTGTTGGGTGGGCAGGTAAAGGAAGTAAATCATCCCCTTCTATTGTGGAAGCATCGAAGAACAGATACGTTGATTGCCTTTCCCTACTGCTTTTAATTGTTGTTCCTGAGTGAGTTCTCGTGAGTTGTTTGTGGATGCAGCCTCAACAAGGATTTGGTTGGCAAGAATGCATTGAGAGCCATGTATGGGAATATCCACATGGGGTTTGTTCCTCACTGGAAAGAATTGGCTCTATACCATTCCTAACATCAATTACTGGATGATAGACCAGCTGTCTAAAGGAGTATTTGAAGATAATCTTAGGCAATTTATTTTTCCCTTTTGTTTTTTTCATATACACTACTGACATAGCTTCACGAGCAGCTGAAGACATTCATCAACATCGCCTATAAAACACCATTGTACATGGTAATTTCCATCGGTCATGTGCAGCTCAACAGTTTTATTTTGTAGCACGTTAACAATTTTAGGATAAACATCCGGCACATATTACAAGACTATGGTCCTTATTATGAGTTTGGCTGTACCAAACCCCTAAATGAACCTCCCGCCAGATTACAGGTTTTCTCCTGTCTGGCAGTTTTTCTCGTGTTTCATACAAATTCATTCTTTTTGGGTGCATGAGATAAACTGTGGCAGAAGACTTCTGTAAAGACAAAAGGTGGCTGTTGCCAATGCTATGTTCTAATCCTTTAAAATAGCTTTGGCATTTTTATTGGTGCCGCATTCCCTACAGTAATGAACAATGATAGGCTTCTTTCTTCTGCACGTCTTGCCTGGCGCTTGTTCTCCAGAGTGTGCCCAGAGGTGTGTGATTTCTGTACGGTCACTGTTTTACATGGCGATAAATTAGTAGCGAGGTGTGCACTCTGACACCCGGGTTCTGGCTTGGAATTAAGGGCAGATCAAGGCGATAATATTCATGAAGTGTGGAGGGCGTGGCCTGGCAGTGCTTGCAAATGTGCATTTTAATCAACTATTTTTAAACTGCTCAGATATCAAATGGCATAAAAAATAATTACATGTTACAAACATCGATGCAAGTAATTAGTGGGGAGACGGGTCAGGCAGCAAAACAGGAGGGGGATGGGTACGCAGTGAGGAGGAAGGGAGCAATAATGAGCACAATAGCAAGTTGGGGAACTCAGAATGATGTGGGAAAAGCGTCAAGGAGGAGAGCAGACTGCCTGCTGATGCACTTATATGGGGTCCCTGCTTTGGCCCCAGGGGCACTGGTGAGTGTGCGTTGCCACGGGGGGGCGTTGGTGAGTACCATTGTAATCCGAGAGTGTAGCTCCTGGTTTCAGAGAGCTTTTACTCTAGTGCAGCCTCGGAGAGATTACGAGGGCTGTGCCGTGCAGCTGAAGTGCACATTGGAGAGCAAGAACACTGACCTTTCTCAACATCAAGAGAAAAGCCTCACAAAGAAACTTGGTGGATGAAAAGGAGTACTTGGGCCTAGGGACACTGATAAGAGCAAACACATGCGGAACAACAGGAAATAGTGTGCAACATTTAATAGAAACAGAGGAAAAGTAAGTGGCAAACAGATGAACCAATAAAAAGTAAGGGCGGAATGTAAGCTCCTTTTAAGATTTATATTAAAAACAATAGATTCCCCAAGCACAGCACAAGTACTGTGCAGGTGAAACCTAAGAAAACAATATCAACAGGTAAGTCTAGACTTTCTGTACCTAACTCCACATGCATGTATATATGTGATACTTATATCTTCAAGGTATGTAGATGAGGAGTTAGGAATTGTAAATCTATACTTCCCTATATGTACTTACCTTTCAATATTTTGTCCCTCGATATTCTCTCCTCGATGTTGCTGTACCACAATATTCTTCAAGTCGATATTCAGTAGCACAGTCACCTTAATGCAATTCTAGATAATTACAGATATTGGGCTGATCAATTTTTGTGTTTCCTAATGACCACCTAAAGTGATTTTGTGACTTTAAATATTCAAATGACCATAGTGTTTTTTTAACATTTTGTACTAACCCGTTGTTGTGATTATATTTAAATATGAAGGACAAACACCAATCTAGCTCTAGATGGATGGTGCCCAAGGTCACAGAATCGTCAGCATACTGAAGTCAGGTATTACACTGCACTCCTAGCTTAGGTTGAACGTTTCTTGCTGTTCCCCATAGCGGCAGAGTACAATCTAAATAATGGAGGAGCCAACACCCAACCTTGCTGGAGGCCTTGCTGGTTGAAGTTCCTTTTATTGCTCTTCAAATGTTACCAACCATTTTACACACCCGGGTATACCAATGTAAAAAGTGATTTATTCTGAACCAGAGCTGTCTGGCCTCGCGGTGGGCCTCTCTTTGGAGTAATTCTAAACCCCTGGACAGTGAGGTGGGATCCTGCCGTCTGCTGTAGAATTCATCTGGTGCTGACGGCCATATCAGTGAGATCTTGGTACGTATTGCTCAGTTAGAATCTATACAGTAATGAGTAAGTCTGGGTACCGGTGACCCTTCTCCATCCTCTGTGCCTCATGTCTGGAGAGGATGGACTTGACACAGATTGCCCCGTAAATCTGTCCTCGCAATCCTCAGAGCTGGCATCGTCCCATAGTTCAGCCCTCTACTCATTGACCGTCTGGTCTATTCTCCAGCAGGGCCCCTCTGTCCTGACTGGAGTGCTCCTGAGAGGCCATCTTCATTTGCTCCTACCCACCATGTTGGACTGGGTAAGATCAAGCCCCCTCACAGCTCCTCAGAGAGCAGCGTACCTGCAGGCGCCTCACTCCCGACTCTCTATCTGGAGACCGTCATTGATTCATTCACTCATCAGCCACTATTTTGCCTGAACAGAAGAATGACATCTCTGCAGTCACCGTCACTCACTCTGCACCCCATAGTTTCATCCTTCCTTCCTGACAAGAGATCGAAGGATTCCCCACGGTCTCCTGGTGCCGTGTGATGTCGGTCGGGAATATCAAAGACATAATAGTGAATGGTTACAATATTGAAAGGGAAATTATCAAAAGGTGAAATTGTAAAGGCTTTCTATATTTAAATGTAGAAATATGTACCTTGTATATATTTATATATAGAGAAATTGTCTCCACCAGCACATAAAGGGATATGGCGGCACTCCTTGGTGAGTTTCAGAAGTTTTTATTTAGGGCTCATGAGTGACTGTCATACATATATATATATATATATATATATATATATATATATATATATATATATATATATATATATATATATATATATATATGTATATATATATATATATACATATATATATATATATATATATATATGTATATATATATATATATATACATATATATATATATGGCGACGAGTGAGGAACAATAAATCTAGTTTTTGCACAAAAATTGGGTCCGTGTCCGTCTATGGGGCAAATCCTGCAACGCACGGAGGAGTGTGATTATCAAGACACTTAGATATGGAGTTAAGAATAGTAAATCCATACCTCCCTCTGTGCGCTACTAGTGCTTGAATTGAAAATATAGAAGTTGAGGTACTCACTCTCTTCAGAACCTCCTTGCTTCCGAGAATCCTTGCTTCCAAGGAGTGACGGTACTCTCTCATTAAATGTATTGCATCAGTGCAGTGACATTCAGACACTCTCCCTTTTAAATTAAAGAAGTGCAAGTTCTCCATATTAGTCAGGGCCTGCCCTTTTAAAGCACTGGCCCTTAGCTCTTCGATATTTTGTCCTTCGATATTCAGGTCAAGATATAGCGACCCTTCAATATTCTGCCATAGAAATTCCTTATCACAGTCATACACAGTCCTGTGTATGCAAATCACAAATGCTGGTGTTGAAGAAAAGAAGTTATAACCCATTGGAGAGCAGAGTGGCTTTTCACTGTTACAGCTACGAAGTTATGATGCTGAGGTCGAGCATCAGCGGCAGCTTATCCCTTATGGCAGAGGAGTGTCACCCCTTCCCCCATGCCAGAAGATGCAAAATTTGAAAAATAAAATAATAATAGCACATGTTTATTATAATTTTTTGTTTTCTGCATAGGGCCCAGCGTTGGGGGTGGGGGTCATCGTGATGACGGGCATAGGAGGAGTGGTGCGCACTTCTGCTAAGGCGCACATGGGTTTGGCCGGCAGTCTTAGGACAGCCAAACCGACATGCGCACTGATATGTCAGGGCGGTCAGGCCAATCCCGACACTTCTCTCATGCTGCCAGCATGTAACCTTGAGTGGATGTGCATTTTTTATATATGTAACTCTAACCACTAGTATCTGTAGTAGACGTATGTACTTACTATCATTCTTCAGTCTAAAGATACTCCTAAGGCGGAAGCCGGGAGCTTTGTAGTGCATTGGAAACTGTACTTTGTACCTTTTTAAAATTATTCTTTTAGCAATTTGCTGACTTTTTAAATATCTTGCCTTTCGCCGCAATCACCCCTCAGCCGATTAGGTGCTGAGCTTGCCACTTGTACCAGGAGGCTGCCGGACAAACACAGCGGCCATCTTGGGTCAGGTACGCTGGGTGGCGGTCTAGTTGGTGGAATCACGCTCTGCAATCAGATATAAAAACAGACGGGCATGCCTCCGCGCAGCGGACGCGCCTAAGACGCGCCAAAGGACCGCCAAAGGATAGCCCATCTGCGCCCGTCCGAGCCCGTACGAGCCCAGAGGCACCGACCCCCTAAGACTCTTCCAACGCCCCCCCAATGGATCATTTATACCTCCGATAAATTGTTCTCAATCAGAAATGCGCACAACCTTGATCAAAATCCCATGCTCAGATGCCAGAATCTATTTCCTGACTCCTTGGAGGGCCCAGTTGTGTACAGACACTGCTCCTTCCAAAAAAATCTACATCTAACCTCCGTCCCGTCTGTGAGACTCCAAAGACATTTCTCCACGGGGGGAGTACATTTATTTTATGCAATGTGCGTTTCCTGGCTAAACATCCCTATGAAATCTGGGACATGATCACTTCACAGTCACCGGAAATCTGTTTTTTCACGGAAACCTGGTTGAACCCAGGGAATCATCCCATTATTAATATTGCCATACCTGATAACTATAAATTCATTCACCTTGATCTCCCCGGGAAAACTGGTGGCGGAATTGCCATCGCCTCCAAAAAACATCTTAGCATTTCATGGGTCTCTACCATGATGCATGAGAACTTAGTAATAGGCATCTTTAAGGTCATCAAATCTCCAACAGAGAGCTGGTTAGGAGCATTACTATACCGCCCCCCCCCCCCCCCGGCTCAAAAATGGACTTTGCAAACACATTAACTGATTATATAGCCATTCATGCTCTCGCCTCAAAGAGTTTTTTGCTGTTGGGGGACTTTAACCTCCATTGTGAGGTCAACACAAATAAATAGGCCACAAATTTCCTAAGCGACTTAGAACAGCTGGGTCTTACGCAAAGAGTAACAGGCCCTACGCATCAGGCAGGTCATACTTTGGATCTAATCTTCTCAAATATGGAACAGCTAAGATGCGATCCTCCCTGGCCACTTACCTGGTCTGACCATTATATGGTCAAATTCGAAATGATTAATGATCCTCTGCAATCCCCAAAAACAAAAGAGCTAAAAAGCAGACCAGAATTCCGTAGACCCTGGCACAAATTATCGCCCTTGGCTTTTAATCCCATATTCCAGACTGAGTTACTGACGCAACCCCAAGACCAAGAAGTATCGGACATGCTGTTGTTTTTTAATAAAACTCTTACAAAATCATTTGATAAAACTATCCCGGCCAAAAAAAACTTTGGGCCCCCTTCGAACCGAGCCTCGGCCCCCTGGTACTCACTAGAGTTGCGACAGGAAAAAACTTCCCGCAAGCAACTAGAGAGACTCTGGCGAGCATCAAAGTGCTCCCTAAGTAGGCTAAAATTTAAATCCGCTTTAACAAATTACCATCGTAGCCTAAAAATGACCAGACGTCTAAACATCCTTAACCAAATTGAGAATGCCGCAAACTCGGCTAAAACCCTTTTCAGCATAGTTAGAGACTTCACGTCCCCCGAAGTCTGCAAGCAATCCCCGGTAGAATCCCAGGAACTATGTGATGCTCTGTCTACTTTTTTTCAGGACAAAATTTCAATAATATACTCTAACTTCCCTCAGTCCAATACTGCGATTCCCACTATCACCCCTAGTCCTTTTGTCTGCATAAATAAGCCAACTTGCCATCTGGATAATTTTCTGCCAGCCACACTGGAAGAAGTTACTCAAGCATTGGAGACGGCAAAATCGGGATCTCCCACTGACCTATGCCCCCTGAAAATTATGACGCTACTAGCTCAATGCTGTGCCCCTACCATTCAAAAAAATGTTAACCTTTCAATCCAATGAGGTGCTATCCCCACATCCTGAAAGGAAGCGTTTGTTAGACCGATCTTAAAGAAACCCAAAGGACCCAAAGGACCCAAAGGAGCTCAGTAACTACCGCCCCATTTCCTTGCTCCCTTGCTCGTCAAAATCTTAGAAGGCATCATAAACAAACAACTGTGCAGCTACCTAGAAGCAAATGACATCCTGGCCCCTTCGCAGTCCGGTTTTTGCTCGGGTTTCAGCACAGAGACTGCTCTTCTAGCAGTTACTGACTCCTTGAGACTGACCGTGGATGCAGGGGACTCGGCCATTCTGATCCTTCTTGACCTCTCCATGGCTTTTGATACCGTATCTCACTCCAGGCTCGCGGAGAGGTTAAGAGCCTCTGGAATTCAAGGCCTAGCCTTAAAATGGCTAATAAATTTTCTATCAGATAGATCCCAGACAGTCATCCTCGGTCCCTTCAACTCTGAGAAAACAGCTTTAGACAAGGGAGTTCCCCAGGGCTCCTGCCTCAGCCCTACCCTTTTTAATATTTACTTGGCCCCTTTAGCTGAGGTAGTAGAAGCTCTGGGCTTCGAAACAGTCTCCTACGCGGATGACACTCAGCTGCTGTTCACCATAGGCTCAGATCCAGAATCAGATAGGCTCCGCTTTACCAAAGGAATGCTTGCGATATCCAATTGGATGTCCCACAACTTTCTCCAACTGAACCCTGGAAAGACGGAGGTGATGCTGTTGGGAAAAGCGGCAAACCTCTGGAGCAACGAATGGTAGCCGCCAAAACTGGGGACCCCGCCCGCTCCAAAGCAACATCTAAAGAACCTGGGTCTGAAGCTAGATCACTCACTCACTATGCGGGACCATGTAGCAGCTACTGCTGGCTCTTGCTACTATAATCTCCGCCTTCTTAGGAAAATCTTTCCATATATACCCACAGATCATCGCAGAACGTTGATCCAAGCAATGGTGACCAGCCGCTTGGATTATGGAAATGCCCTCCTCGCGGAGGTTGGGACCTCTCTCCTAAATAAGCTGCAAGTTATTCAAAATGCCGCGGCAAGAATGATCCTTAACATGCCGGACGGCTCACCGTCCTTGCCTCTGCTTAATTCCTTACACTGGTTAGCAGTGAAAAAGCGTTCCTTTTTTAAAATATGCTGCCTATCATTTAAAGCATTGAATGGACAAGGCCCAAAGTACATACAAAAAAAGCTAAAAAGATATACCCCAGGACGTTGCCTAAGATCAGCTACGGCTGGACTGCTCCACATTCCACGCATCCGGCTAAAGAGAGCAGGAGGTATGGCCTTCTCCTTCCTGGCCCCGAAATATTGGAACAGCCTCCCTAAATCCATCAGGGAACTTTCTCATTACACCTCCTTCAGAAAGCATCTGAAGACCTTCCTGTTCTAAAAATATGCCCATTTAGACCCCGAATATGCCAACTCATGCTGTATCTTCCAGAGAGCGCCGAGATGCCTCAGGGTGATTCGAGCGCTATACAAGTGTGGATAACATAACATAACATATGTGAATTTAGAGTTTATCTGTTTATATCTTTTTTGTATATTATGTACTCTGGAGTCCTTATGTAATGTAACTGGTTCTATTGTACAGCGCTCTGACAGGTTTGGGTAAAGTTTGCACTATATAAAAACATATAAATAAATTAGAGCAAAGTATGCATAGGTCATAGAAGTCACTTGGCGCCTCAGCCTGCGCTGCAGTGGAGAAAGGAGAGCAGAAGAGTGGCAATTCAGCGGGCAGCAGGTAAGCTCTTTTTTTTCTTGTGTGTGTTATTGTCGTCATTCCCACTTCACCCGATGCTTCCCCGACACTTTTCCCGAGCCCGTCGGAAGCCAGCCGGAATGCCCTGCCGGTTTCAATTCCGTAATATTCTGATACGGCGATCGGAATTGAAACCCAAGATGTCGGCCGGAAAGCCTCCCACTGACATCAAAATCAGGGCATGAGTGTTGTAACCTGGCAAACGGTGGAATTTCCCCTGTGCGAACAATAGTTAGACATATGTGCGTGGTACTAAGACAGTCAACATCGACATTTAGCAATACAACCAGGGGCGTAACACAGGGCCCCGCAGCCCCTGCGATGCGGGGGGCCTCTAGCTCAAAGGGGCCCCCTCGGCACTGCACTCTGGCCGGAGAGCTCCTGATTGAGCCCGGAGGGGGGCCCTGTAAGTACCGTGTAGGGAGGCCCCCTCACTTTTCGTTACGCCAGTGAATATAAATGCAAGATATTTGACAATAGTGTTAGGATACCAGATGTGGAGTTGGAACAGTTAGTCCACACTCTATGTAGGGCACCAGGAGGATATTGTGCAAGGTGTTTTCGTGCCGTCAGTGTTCTTGAGATACACCCATTTGCCAGGTAAGTTCTGGAAATCATAAGTTCGACAAGAGGCGACTGGTACACTTATTGATCAAGTTCGATTTTGTAAACCTCAGCACGAGCAGGTGCAAGGCTCCTCAGTATGAAACACTCAGCCAGGTCCTCAATATTCTCTTTTCAAAGGGCTACTTTGATGTGAAGCTTTTTTCAGGAGTTATGTTTCAGTTAGTTATTTTGAAATATATATTATTGGGTTAAACCTGTTTGGCGCCTTGCAGCACTTCCGGTTGCATCCGGATGACCTCGCCTCTCTCTTAGACGTTGGTGTCATGTGTAGTCATGTGTACGTGACCTGTGACATGTCTACGGCCCCGCCCTGCAGTCGGACATTTCCTTGTTGCTGTAAAGCAACTCAGCCTACTTTTCAGGAATGCATCCCTGAGGGAACTCAACAACGTACATAGAAACTGGAATTGCAGTTAATTATATTGATTCCTTAGTTATTCGTCTCAGTGAATCACTTGATAAATACATAGTTTTGAAATCTGCCCTTTCTGCAGAACCTGTCATTCCCAGAACGCATTTCTTCATCATAATTTGTCTCATCCCATCTCCTGAAAAAAAATACATTGTTTTTTGGAAGTCAAATATGTTTTCAAGCTGTTTTGGACTACACCTAAAGTTTTCCATTTTTTTTCCTGCCCTTCAGGAAACAACTGAAAACTCACCTTTTCTTTCCTTTTTTCGCAATATCTAACCCCTTGATCGACTCAGAATGACTTGCATCTCCGCATTTACTGTCACTGGTTGTTGAAACGTTTTTAAAGCAGCCCTTGTCCCTTAAGTTGCCAATCAGTTGGTGGCAGTGGCTTCTGTGTAGCAAAATCGATAAAAACATATTCTACAAAAAATTATTGTACACATACTGGACAAAAAAAATTACCATTTAATACATGCAGTGAAATCATTGATAATATCGGCAATAACAAACACAAAAAAGAATGATTCAGAAGACACAATAAATAAAAAATAATAAAAATATACATATACCCAAAATAAAAATATATAATTAAAAAAATGCTGAACAATCATTCAAATAAGATTAAGAAACTATAAAATAAACATATAAAATAACGTCATGTAGTATTTAAAGATATTTAGCTGTCATAGGCTTTTAGTGTGGCTGACGTATTATTCATTTATGATCCCGGCTGCTTTACTTTTGTGATTTGGAGAATTTTAACATCACGTTTTTGCACTAAGGGCAGGGAATCCCTCTGGAGCTACTGTTATAGGGATTTCCTTTTGAGGGTCCCACCATGGGCTGCAAGAGAAGAGCTTCCCTTGTCCCACAATATATTTAATTGTAGTTTGATCACAATGATAACAATTGATTTGTATTTTAGAGACACCAGGTGAGATGAAAGATTCTCTCCTTTCCAATGTCACCTCACTCTAGTGCAGTGGTCTTAAAACTTCCTAATGTTGTGCCTCCAGCCCCATAAAATTAAAACCAAATCCTCGGGCCCCCCTCGATTTTTTCGAAATTATTCTGCTAAATTGGGAATGTTTAAAAATGTCTAAACATATTTAAACATTGCAGTCAAGCTCTGTTACCCCTTTCTACACCTACTCCCTGTCAGGATATAAATGACAAAAGTTGTTAGTGATGGCTCATTACAAGGTGACTCACTGCCACTCATGTTGTTAACACTTAAAACAGAGCAGGATGCTTCTCTTGGCCAGAGACTGGCTCCCCCCTGAGATCTCTTAAGGGCCCCCCTCTAGGGCCCGCCCCCCAGTTTGAAGACTATTGGATTCTTGATCAGGGAACGCTAAATTCTACATTTCTGCTGCCCTGGGGGCAGATACTGTCCTTTCCCTGACGTGCCAGCCCCAGGTGGCAGAAAGCCAGCTGGACACCATGGAAATGTTTGTAAAAACATAAGGAATGGGTCTGGGGCTGGCCTGTCTGGCACTGTGATGCACTCACACCCTGTGAGCCCTAGAAGGTCATTCTGCCCCCTCTGGAGTGCATTTGCAGGGTCACCGGCAATCTGCTATCCTCAGGGGGGTAGAAGCCATCAGGGAAATTCTTTTTATGGCAGGGTCAGGCTGTCAGGCACTGGCCTGCTCCCCCACACACAATGAGCCCCGACCTGGCTGTCCTCGGGGGCAGAAAGCCCACTAAACGCCAGGCAAATATGGTAGAAAACAAAGAAATAGGGAGGGGGGCCCTTCTGGCATCGTTGGTTGCCCTCACACCGCCAAAGTTCTAGGCAGGCTTTCTGACCCCATATTCATTTCTCTTAGACACAATTTTGATAATGAAGACATTGTTATAAATACCTTTTTTTTCCTTTTTTCCTCTCTCTCTTTTCTTTCTCTTCTCCTTTTCTCTTTTACTCCTTCTTTGTTTTGTTTTTTTGGTAAAGGGGGAAGATGTGTTGTGTATATATGGTTGCTATGTTACTCGACACGGACCCTTCATTCTCCTCTCATTCTAGAGTGTATGGTCTGTACCGTGCTCGTTGGGACATTAATACGTTGGAGTTTGATGGCACGGGATGCTAGCTGGTGCTGCTGTTATTTTCCTGGAATACACTACTTTTACTCCAAGTTCTGGATGCAGTAATACTTAACACTTACCAAGAGGTATGTCTTTTCATTCCTTTTCATGAGTATATGTAGGTTTCTTCATGCCCTGCCATTTGTAGGCTAGAGCTCATACGAAACACACAATGTCTTTATGAACCGGCCACTCAGGGTGCTGTCCCTCAATATTATTTTTTGCAGTCAGCAATTTTGAAATTAACCTTTTTTTTCAGGGACCTTTTCAATTAGTTATTTTTAGTGAGTTACTATTGACGTAAATCCTGTTTTCATCCCTCGTCCTTCCTCTGGTCGTAGACTCTTGTTCCCTTTTCCCTGAAGTGGAACGTGCAGCTCCATCACGGTGACGCGTCGGAATCAATGTGCAGTGGAAATTTCCAGTATTTTTCCATCTTACTCAATTGCATAACAGAGCCTTCTTATTAGAAAGATATGTCTCCTGGCCAAGATACCACGGATGCATCTTAGACATTCATCTCAATGAAACATTTATTACATGCAATTATTTGGATACATTTTCCTGCAGAACCTGTTAATCCCAGAATATCTTTCTTCACCACGATGTGTCTCAGTCCTTCTTCTGAAAACAGCTCTTGCTACTAAGAGTCAAAGATATTTCAAGCAAACTCCACTCAAGTAAACTCCACTCCCTGTTTCCACCTTGCGTAGGCCCTCTCTGTCCATCAGGAACAATTGAAGACCCATATTTTCAGTATTGTCCTGATCTTGACAATATCTATCCACCTCAGGCAGTATTCATGTGTTTGCTGCTAACCTGTAGAGGAGTGGGCACAAATTACTGGTACACTGTGCCAAGTCTAGTCTGGAAAAATACACCTTCACATCTACTTAATGCCTCCGGTTGTTGAGATCCAGGAAACACAATATACACTCTGTTGTTGCTCCCCAAAAGAACATATAAGCAGAGTTTAGGTGCTGTACCTTTATGGTGATTTACACATTCCCCTTTTACAGCAAAACATTCACATTGTATACTCCTGTATAGACCTTGGCATCCTGAATAGTCAAGTAAATATAGCCTTTTACTCAATCTATGGCATGTACTCTCCATAACACATACACCTGTCCTTGTGGATTAAATCCACACAAGTGTGTGTAAGTTCCCGATTCCTCCTACCACTACAGCCAGAGGGGCCTCCTTTCTCTTTACGGGTCCATGACCAAGAAGTGTCCTACACATCCCCTGGGCTGGTAGCAGGATAAGCAGTGAGACATTACTCAATGACATTAAGGGAGATGTAAGGTCTCTTCCTATGTAGCCCGCTAAAGAGCCATGTAATGAACTTGTTCTGGAAATCGAGAGGCCTTCGGCCGAGCTGCGGGTCAATGTCTGGTGAAAGTCTGAGGCCTTGGCAGTGACCCAGGATCCCACCATCTGCCCTAAAATCCCTGCACTGAGGGTCTTTACCCTATTAGTGGTGACCCACAGAGTACTGCCCACTTGCTGGTTGTGCGGTAATTAGTGAGACCCTGTGCCAGTGACTTTCCCCATCCTCTGCTCCTCATGTCTGGTGAGGATGAGCTTGACATGATGGCCCTGTGACTCCAATGCCTTGGAGCTGGTCAAGCCTCATACAGTTCAGCCCTTGGGTCCCTGAGGTCTTGTCCACTCTCTAGGACGGTGGGTGTTATCTCTTGCCTGGGGTATTCCTGCCCACCATGCTGGTCTGGGTGGGATCAAGACCCCGCAGAGACGCGCAGCGAGAAGCTCCTCGTGCTTAGCCTTCTAGCTGGAGATCTTCAGATCACTGATGCACTCACTCATCAGCCACTGTCCTGACTGGACAGAATGACATCCCATCAGACACTGCCACTCCCTCTGAACTCAGCTCCATTCACACTGAATACCCTCATCCTTCCTTCCTGGCAGGATACATAATGATGTGTCTCCTCCTGGGCTTCTCAAACACAGGGGGTAGACAGACTCATCGGCCTTTGCCTCTTTTCCTCCTGACCCCTGCAGCGCCTAGAAGTGGCCATGGAACTATCTGAGAGTATTAATAATATTGCAGTGAATACCTCAATGTTACTAGTCAAAGAGCTCTCGTATATTCACTCTTCTTCTGGAAATATCTCCCTGTGCCTCTGTGCCCTGCCAACAGTGGCATGTCACTTCCAATACTCTGTAAAGCGCCCGCTACACCCGGGGCTAGGTCAGCACTATATAAATACCCCCCACTAAAAGTTGGGCAGTATTTTGAATATCATTTGCCAGTTGGTGGGTCACAATCTTTTTACCTAACATGTATTCATAAAGCTCAATTTTCCCCCCAAGTGGTTTCTTGGCACTATGCACCAACTTCTTGTTGTTATCTAGCTGAATGGAACTCATTTGAGGAATCTCACGAGAATAAAAGGCTGAGCGGAGCTGTCGAGCTTCATACCCATGACTGGTATCAAACATAGATGCCTGAAGTAAATTCAATAGTCCACTCGGTCATCAGACTCTGTGGACTAATGCCCATGGTGTTATCACATTGAGAGGCGCTAACTGATCCATTTTAACATGTGATTCCTGAAACTGGGTTGCTTGTGTTCCAGTTCAGGGAGGACTGGTGTAGCAGTTCAGGCTGGACTGTTCTGAATGGAACAGGGTCAAGATTGTTATGCATATAGCCTTGAGTTTACAATAAACTGATTGATGGAGTCCTTGAATTAATCTTTGCGACTGGTAATTACTCGCGATGTATGCACACCATGTCACCTCAGTATGGACACAGTTATATGCAAATCAGTTTTCACCCTGCTCCAATCGGAGCAGTCCAGCCCGAACTGCCAAGCCAGGCCCTCCCTGAACAGGAACAGAAGCAACTCAGGACCGGTTTCACCCTAGTTATGGGCTCGTCAACCATGGACAGCTCGTTTCCAGAGACAGTGTGCATGGGATCCAAGCCTGGACTTACCTGTACACTTAGGGCAACACACTAAAGTATACAAAAAAAGTATTGGATAGAATGCATGAATTAATCTCAGCCACTGGTAATTACACGGGCTGCATCCCAATTCATCGTTATTTTGCCCAGAATGTCACCTCAGTTTGGATCAAGCTATATGCAAATTTGTCTTGACCCTGCTCCAATTGGAATAGTCTAGCCTGAACCGCAAAGCCGGTTCCTCCGAGAACTAAAACGAAAGTAACTCAGGACCAGTTTTGCCCTAGTTATAGGCTCATCAGCCGGGTACAGTTTGGTTCCCGTGACAAAGTGTGCTTGGGACCTCACGTCTGGGCATTACCGTCCCTCTTAGGGTGACACACTAAAGTATACAAAAAAGTGATGGATTGATTGCTTGAATTATTCTCAGCCATAGGTAATTACTCGGACTGCATCCCAACCCATCATTATTTTGCGCACCGTCAACTCAGTATGGATGAAGCTACATGCAAATCAGTCTTGAACCTGCTCCAATCGGAACAGTCCAGCCCAAACTGCCACGCCAGGCCCTTCCTGGACTAGAACACAAGTAACCCAGGACCGGTTTTGCCCTGTTTATTTGTTCCTCAGCCAGGTACAGCTTGGTTCCAGTGACACAGTGTGTCTAAGTGCGATGGGTATACCCAGACGGGAGTCCCGTTCATGTTGTGTCACTGGAACCAAGCTGTGCCTAGCTGATGAGCCCATAACTAGGGTGAAACCAGTCCTGGGTTGCTTGTGTTCTGGTTCAGGGAGGACCTGGTTTGGCAGTTCAAGCTGGACTGTTCCGAATGGAACAGGGTCAAGACTCTTATGCATATAGCCTGGGCCATACGAGGTGACATGGTATGAAACATAACAATGGATTGGGATGCAGTCACTAGTAATTACCAGTGGCTGAGATTAATTTAAGCTTTCCATCCATCACTTTTTTGTGTACTTTGCAATTTAATTGAGAGCATTTGGGGTTCCCTATGAAATGCAGCCTCTGTTTAGGAAAAGGGTGTTAAAGGTCCCACCAGAGAAATTCAGGCTAAAGGGCTCCTCCCTACAGGTGAGAGGAGTCTTTAGACCAGGGCATGTTTTGTATGTCTGCATGAGTACAGTCACACAGTAAGTAAGACATTGGATGTATTTCTATACTTTTTATACAATTGTGTTACGTATGAACCAGGTAACAGGTGGATCAGTACACTGGGCTGTAGAAAGAACATGTTTTTAAAAACATATTCAGGTAAACTTTGGTTGGAGCCACAGGTGAGAAGATTCCCAGGGACTCCTGAGTCCCGTGCCATCGCTTCACTTATTGTAAATGCTGATGGTTAGGGAGGGCAGTGGTTGGGGCGAGAGCTGTGTGAAATTCATATCATTTGGTTCTGCATAATTACATGGAATTTTGGAAACACTATGCGAAATTATGCACAAGCAAGTAAAATGGAAAACCAGCATTTGCACTTTATAATAATGTGCAAAAATGCGTTGTAAACATCAGCTGCTCGTGATCTGGTCATTGCATTTTCTGAATCACTCTTGAATTGTTTTTGCTGCAAATAGCGCATAAATAACATGCTGTGGCATAGTAGCTTGATTTGGGAAAATGTGAGTGACAAACATAACGTGAAATTATCAAAGTCATTCAAGAGAACGCTGGCGTAAAGGAAATTCACCCCGCCCTGACCTGGATCCACGTGACTCATGGCAGGAAAGCAAAGGTGGGTCACCATCTACCCAGAAGGGTGACATTAACCATCAGTGGGACCCTGCACCATTGTCCCCTTTTTATGGAAAATGCACCCCGCCTTCCGACACCACATGTGCAGTGTGGTACAGATATAAGTTTAGAAGCGACGGTAGTTTGTGAAAGTACAAAATAGCGCCCTTCATTTTCTGTGGGTGCGTCCAGAAGACTTCCCATGCTTTCCAAGTGAAGGGGACAATATATGCCTGTGCCATTGTGATAGTTACAGACTCCTAATCCTACAATTGTGGAATTTCTTCTGTGTGGACAATCCTCTGCTGCATCCTGGGAAAGTTCTTAAAATCCCAACTTCGGCAGGAGGATGCCTGAGGCCTTTGTGACTCAAAGTAGGTGTTGTAAATCTCCCCCTGAGTAGGTATCAGCCTCTTCATCCTGGGATTCACAGCCTCTTTATGAGTCAGGAACCCAGTGTGTGTGTGTTTGTCAACATGCTCCAGGCAGACGGCTGTTGTGATCTGAGGCTCATTCTCAGGAATCCATTTTGAGATAAGCCCCTTAGGGATCACACTGGAAATGTCTTTGTTGCTCCATGGCAACAGAGACCTCTTCTAAGGATATCCCTGAGTGTGCCCAGTATCTTGTAACTCACTCTGGCTGCATCTAATCGTGCGTGACTCGACTGTTCCTCAGAGTGAAACACTTACTACATCCAACTGTGTCCACTAAAGCTGCAGAACATGTTCCTCTTAGGATGTATTTCATCACCATTGTGCAAGCAATCGGGTGTGATTTCGTTGCAGCGTTGGCGGCCTTCAGAGTACACACTGTGCGATGGTTGTTGCTCTCACACTCAGTGATGGGGTGGATTTCGCTTATGAAGATTATAATGCTGGCAAGGTTTTTGGAACTGCTTGATAGCTTCCCTTTCTGCAGACCGGTGGAATTTTTCCATCAACTTAGGCGATTACTGTTACGGTTTATTTGTTGGGTGTATACAGCCACGTATTAAATGGGCAATGAAGGAGAGGGCAGTTGTTTCAGACCCGTATATATATTACTTTGTTGCTCAAGCACATTTTTTTAAACTAGGTTTAAGAACCAAACATCACTAGCACATTTAAGGATAGAGCGGACACTGGCCAGACTCAGCTCACTGTCGACACTAATGCCCAGGTTACTTACCGGTAATCTTCATTACTCCGAGTTCTAGTCTTCCTCGCCACAGTAATAATAGTGAGCATTCTGCTCCTATAGAAAACTCCAAGTAAAAAGCTACATACTGGTCTCCCTATCCCTCCAATATGGCCAGGAAGACGGACGAGGAGGTAATGTGTAAACTATCATCTAGTGAATGTCACGATGTAGAGGAGATTGTAGTAACTCCTTGGGCCTGGTGGGAATTAGCAAAACAAACTGAGTGTGAGCTGCTATGGTCAACCTTGCTGATTGTAGCATGAATGCGCCTCTCCCGCCTACAACAGAGAACAACGGAGCAGAGATGTTGAAAGAACTTGGATTAATAGTACTGGGTGATTTCTTCCCTAGCGGGGGCTTTATGAGTCTACTAGAATGTAAGAAAGAGGAGGATAACACTGCATTAGTGATTTTGTTATACTATAGCCTTATGGCTTGTAATGTTGAGAGCAGTGGGCCACACCAGTTCATATAGGTCGGTGCTGCTCCAATGTCTTCAATAGAGCTCTCAGCGTTCCAATGTTCTAATACTTTATATGGTTTTCTATGAAGGCTGTCGCTGTAGATTTCTCGCACCCTCCGAGGGAACGTAACCTGCTCACAAAAATGATTTAAAGAAGGTATGAGGGTCACACCATCTCCCTCTTGTATGCAGAAATTGATTGGTGGAAGGGGTGGGCAGGTGTACTCAGTCAACCAAGCCTGGGAAACTGAATTAGGATATCAGGTTAACATAGATAAATGGTGGGAATATTGTAGTGCTCAAGTAAAGGACAGCCGATTTATGATAGATGTACAGAAATCCAGTCCAAGTACCACTATCTTCTATGTTGCACCCCAGCACGCAGAGCTCTGTTCTCTCCGAATGGGAAAGTAGAATATAAAAAGTGCAGAGACAAATGTGGCATTTCTTCCTACCTTCACATGTCATGGTTATGTCCTAGGGTGCCTAAGTTCTGGATTGAGGTCTTTCCATCTTTAAATGCTGTGTTGGGTACCATCATGGCCCATCACCTGAACTCGCCCTCCTGGGACCTACCGATGAGATCCCAAAGAAAATGTTTAGATTTGTGTCTATGGCATTGCTGCTGCTCAAAAGAACTGAAGCAATGTTTTGGGTGAGCAGCAAATTGCCGAAGCAGGCCATGTGGTTCCGGGATATGGTGGGCTTTAGTGTCCATATGGATGTAAATTCTGCTGTTGGGCACCCTAAGGCTCTTCTGAAAAACTTTTGGGGACCCCTACAATCATTCCTGTTGAAACAGTTTACTGAATCTGAAATAAAAGTAGGGGTGGGCGTAACTCGTGTAGTTGAGTATAGCCTAATCACTCATAATTACCTAACAATTCCAGAAGAATAAGCTTGAATTGCACAGGAAGAATAATTCTGCACTTAGCATTATTTCTTACAACAAAAATACCCCCTCGAGTATGTTGTAGCATATCTGGGCCCCTGGAAACTTTCTTTCTTCTCCTATTATTTATTTAATACACTCTCTTGGTCCTCCGATGGACCTTGTTTTGTGCTGAGAGGGGGCGGATATAAAGGGTCCCAACAGCCATCCAATGAGGAATAGAAATTGGATTACTGGATTACAAAATAGAAATTAAACTCATGTAAATTACTCTCAAAATTATGCTGTAATGATAAAGGATTATCACGGCAAGCCCAAATATCCTGAAGAAATGTAGGCGAGCCAATATCATACACACTAAGAGCTCAGTTAAAGCTATACAGAATCATAGCATTAGTATTTGATGCTGAGATCTCTCTAAAATGAGCTCTACTGATCATTGATGAATCCAAGTCAAGAATTAACATTCACTTGAATAGAAAATATCATATTAGCTGAGTCGATATGTATAGTTTATAGAAA
The DNA here is from genome assembly GCF_964261635.1 of Lissotriton helveticus. Taxonomy (NCBI): domain Eukaryota; kingdom Metazoa; phylum Chordata; class Amphibia; order Caudata; family Salamandridae; genus Lissotriton; species Lissotriton helveticus. Next base: position 1,161,084,349 of record NC_136071.1, on the reverse strand, counting down.
GTTAAGGTAAAACAAGTGTGAGTAAATTTGCATCAAGTTATAAGATGATTTGGTCAAATTCTAATAAGACACTCAAGATAAGATTCCAAAGCTCAAGAGCTCAGGAAGGGAGATGATACATTCCAGGTCAAGCAGTCTCCGAAGAAGGAAGAGACCACTAGGCGCATACGGCGTATGTGTCAGATCGAAACGGAAGCCAGATGAGTCTGCTTTGGGCAAGTCAAGATTGCCAAGGAAGTTCCACAAAGTCTCTGCCATGGGATAGCCAGCAACTCGTCCATCACCATCAGCATGCTTGCATACCAACCAGTCTGCAATTGTCAGTTCAATCAGGCAATATTTTATTCATAAAGTTCCGGGGATGACACCTCTTGGAGTCCCCTTCTGGTCAGACCACTCAGTTAATTGGTCAGTTCGTATGGGAGGACTGTCAGGCGACATAAAGAAGACACAAAACGTAGAGGAATAGTTACGACAATTATACAGTCCGTAAGCAATCCAATATGTGACACGTCGGAACAATGTTCCTTTGGCGAAAGCACATAAGCTAGTTCAGGAGGACAGTTTCCCAGGCAGCTGTTCACGATTGTAACAAAAAGATGTACCAATGTGTCTCGTACAGTACATGAGAACTCAGGAAAGAAAACACAATTTCATGTTATTGGTTATATTAAGGAAATCTCTCACGAAGTGAAGACTCAGCAAGTCAAGAAATGTCGCATATGCAGTCAGGCACACATTGAATTGAGCTAATATTGCATAAAATATGAATGATTATTAAACCATACAATCATAGAGAACATAAAGACATTCAAGGAATGTTTGTTACTAATTGTTTTTGGGTTGTTGGCGAAGGAGCATTCACTATGGATTCAACCTAACACATTTTTGGTTTAATTCCCAAGGGAGAAATGTTGTCCCCAATGTATTCTACCTCCTGTTTTATGAATTTGCACTTTGACAATTTTAGCATGAGCCTTCCTCCTCTTGTGCAGCCATGTTCCGTTACATGTTCCCTAAAGACTACGATACTGTTGTGGAATGTGACTGATCCAGGAATGGTCTCTAAAGTTTCTTTCATTCGCCTGACACTACACTGGCAAGATCAAAAGGCATTTTACAATAAAGCAACATACCCTGTAAGGTGACATATGTCAAGTGATTTGATTCATCGTTTAATGCAACCTGATGATATGCACTCACAAAATCTAATGTGGAGAAAATTGATGCCTCGTCCTTTTCCTAAATGGAGACTGCATTTATAGGGAACCTCAAGTGCTCTCAATTAAATTGTAAAGCATACAAAACAATGATGGATGCATTGCTTGAACGTTTTCCTGAACAGAAAAGTAGGGTGTGAGAAATTGGGTTGTTGGTTGAAGGGGGGGGGGGGTGCATGACCCTTATTCCAACAACAGCCAAAATCCTCATCAGGGTGACCGATAAAATTCACTAAAATATCCTGTGCTTAACCCTCTGGAAGCTCAGCACAAATGCAAGCAGGTATAACTTAGAGGCAATGTGTAAAGTATTTATGCAGCACACAAACAGTAATAAAATGAAACACAACACAAGAAAAACCCCCACACCAATTTAGAAAAATGGAGTACATTTCAATAAACTATTTGACACAAAAATGAAAAAAATCCAATCGGTAGAACTGGAGATATGCAATTTTAAAGAATTTGGGTAAGTAAAGTGCCTAAAGGCAGAAAACGCTACTCCCTGTTTCTAGTCGTGCAAGACCATGTGAAAGTCACAACTTCAGGCTGACCATGATGGGGGACGGGCTGGATAAATGGACCAGGTTAGTCCCGATGAAAGAGTTACCTTTAAAGGCTAGCACAAGGACTTCCATTTGCGGTGGAAGGGACTGCGAGGCGCAGGGAGAGCACCACAGATGGTCGTAGATGCAGCACAAAGAGCAGGCTCAGCATCTCAGATGGCCATCACTGTAGGCTGAAGATCCTGGAGGGCATTGCAGGTGGTTGTTGCGGGAGCTTCACGTTAGCGGTCGCAGTGAGCTGTCGATGCGGTACTGCGAAGTACAGTTCTGGCACTGCCTGGTATTGTAAGCGATTGCTGTGGAGCAAAGAGCTGGGGTCATTGGAACTTCGTGTTAGTAGACGGCAAGACCATAGAGCGAATGGGCATGTTCCCATTCACAAAGAGCCCAGAAATTCAGGATTTCTCCTTTTCTTTGGTGAGAAGCTCATCTGAGGCCACATCAACTGTCCAAGACCTGTGGGGCACCTCTCGGGAGTCAGGGTCTCACTCCAGCAGAGGCCAACAGAGCTCAGACAGTTCCAGTTGCAGGTCCAGGCAACAGGTCAACTGTGCAGTTGCAGGGAACCTCTGGAGATTGGTATGTCTCTGTAGCTCAAAGCTGGAGGTCAATATACAGACCCTTGGAGTCACTTCAGCCTGGGATGAAGGGTGCAGGACCAGTATTCCTTCTTAGCAGGCAGGGCAGCAGGCCACAGACCAGCGAAGGTGCAGGGCATCAGAGTGGCAGTCCTTCTGGCAGCAAAGCAGCACAACAATTGTTCTTCCGCAGCATCCGCAGGTTCAGGAGTGTACTGAAGAATCGGTCAGATGGCCCTCTTTTTATACATGGTGCTTTCTTTGAAGTAGCAGAAGTTTCTAGAGAATTTCCTTTGAAGTGCTTGAAGTTTCCTGACTCCCTTGCCCTGGGTCAAAGCTGGCTGCATAAACAACGCAGGGGTGACAATCCTTTGTGGGAAGTCAGAGCACTGCCTATTCAGTTGCAAGTTGGGTTGTACCCATCTCCGCCGCCTTCTTGCTAGTTGATGGCCCATCCAGGTACACCTAATCCCTCTAATGTGTTGCTGTCTGGGAGGAATAAACAGAGTCCAACTGTCAACTACATCCAGTCATGTGACCCAGGAACAGGCTGCAGGCACCAAATAGTTTAGAGCAGGAAAATGCCAACTTTCTAAAAGCTGAACTTTCAAAATTGTAACTTAGATTCCAACTTTACCATTAAAGAGGATTTTAATTACAATTTCTCAGTCACCAAATATGAGATGCTTACCTTTTTCCAATCAAACGTTAGTACTTATTCTGTATAATGTAATAAGGCAACCCAATGTTATCCTCTGGGAGAGGTAAGCCTCACAGTAGTGAACAACACATTTAGGGATTTCTCACTGCCAGGACTTGTAGAACTTTAAAGTGCATGACCAACCTTTCAATTACAATCAAATCTGCCATATGGGCTACCTAGGGCGTACCTTATGGGAGAGTTGTATGCAATATAAATTGGTAGTGTAAACTGCATTCAGGTGGAAATGGCTGATCTGGGACATGTTTTAAGGAGCTACTTAAGTGGGTGCACAATAAGTGCTGCAGGCCAACTAGTAGCATTTAATTTACAGGTCCTGGGTATATGCATACCCCTCTACAAGGAATTTATAAATAAATTAAATATGCCTTGGTTTAAGCCGACTTTACCATGTTTGAATGAGGTAGCACAAGCAGTTTAGCAGTAGTTAGCAGTGGTAAAGTGTGCAGAGTCCTATGGCCAACACAAACGAATTCTGCAAAAATAGATGGGGGGAAGACATAAACTTTAGGGAAGGACCCCCTAAGGCTGACAGGTCTAACATGGGGGAAGCAAGTTAATTACATGGCGCTTTAGTGGGCTCCACATGAGTGGACCTCACATCTCCCCAGAAATTGTCACATAGGGTCTTTCTACTTATCCTGCTACCAACAGGACACTTCTTGGTCATGGATCCGCAAAGAGTAAGGGGCACCTCTGGCTGTAGTGCTCGGACGAATTGTGAACTTAACCACACTTGTGTTAATTTAAGCCACAAGGGCAGGTGTATATGTAATGGAGAGTATATGCCGTAGCCTGAGTAAGTTGCTAGGGTCCCTTGGCTTTTTGTGATGCCATGGTCTGTTCAGGAGTATAGAATTGTGATGTTTTGCAGTGAAAGGTGCTGTGTAAATCAACACAAAGATCCAGCACCCATCATACTGCGTGCATGTTATTTTGGGGCGCAAGAACAGAGTGTATATTGTGTTTTATGAATCTCAATAATCAGAGTTATTCTGTAGCTCTCATGGTCTATTTTTCCAGACTAGACTTGGAACACTGGAGCAGTAATCAGTGCCCACTCCTCTACAGGTTAGTGGTAAACGCACATATACTGACGAGGTGGGGAGATATCGTCAAGATCAGGGCACCACTGAAATTATGGGTCTTGGGTTGTTTCCTGTTGGACAGAAAAGAAGGGGTCTATGCAAGGTGTAGAAAGGGAGTTGATTTTACTTTAAATATATTTGATTCTTAATAGCAAAAGTCTCAGACCTTCTCCTTCTCAGGAGAAGGTCTGAGACACATTGTGGCGAAGAAAGATATTTTGGGAGTAGCAGGTTCTGCAGGTAAATGTACCCAAACAGTTGCACCTAATAAATGTTTCACCGAGACGAGTAGGCAATGAGTCACACAAAATATGATGCATCCACAGTATCTTGCCCAGGAGGCATATCTTTCTAATAAGAAGGCTCTGTGTTGCAATGGAGTGAGACAGAAAAATACTGGAAATTTCCAGGCACTTGTCAACACGTGTGTGTTGTACATTCCAGTCAAAAAGGGAAAAGAGAACAACAGGCTACAACTAAAGGAAGGACAAGGGTTAAAAATAGCATTTACATCAATAATAGCTCACTAAAAATAACTCATTGAAAAAGTCCCTGAGAGAAGGTTAATTTCAAAATAGTCTACTGCTAATAAAATATTGATGAAAAGCATCCTGAGCGTGCGGTTCATGACAAAGATTACTACTCTTGAAACTGATGGAGATGATCCAAATGCCCAAATTATCTCTTCACTCATGAGATCAGTCAATATGTCCCTCAATTTACCTCTATGTGTTAGGGGAACATTTCTGACTCTATGTCTGACTGGCTTAGCATTTTCCCTTTAAATCATTGTGTATTTAAATCCTTTGTTTTCACCTGACTTGTCAACAGAAACAGAACTAAAATCTCTTTGAAGGTGGCCATAAATTCATTAGAATCCTTGGTAAATGTTCATTTTTGGTTGAGTTTGTCAGTCTGTCTGTACAGAACTATGAATTCAGGGGGATCGACTCTGGGCTCAGGCATGATTTCCATTGATGAGGCCAACCTAATAATGACCGTCCTTTTTCTGAGAGGTATACTTTTCCTCCAGTACGTCTACTTGAAAATTCCATATTAGACAGCTAATAGCCAATTGGATTATTGTTGTGACTAGTGAGACCACCAGAAGAGACAGCAGATGCAGACAATTTTCTGTTTGACCAATTTTGCTCAAAAACACCCTTGCTTAATATGGCGAACGAGGCGCGGGAAACTACATGAATAGAAATGGATTTATCATCCTTTCTGACAATACATGGGGGAAGACTCTTATTTTACAGTGCCACACTATCACTGTCATCCACACTTAATACAACATTAGCATAGTAACAGAATCCTGAAACATTGTTGTCATCTTCATTATTTTTTGAATTCTATACTTTTGCATACTGTAGCAAAATGAGATATTTTTGCAATTCAAACAAATCTTATCTAAAGCAGGACAAATGTTAAAATTGATTAAAGGTGATTGATTCCCACATCTGTAACAGGCCGAGTATGTTTTTTCTTCATATCCATGCATTGTTACATTTCTTATTTTTATCATCAATATTTTCTTCTGTACAATACTGACATACCGTGTTTGATCACTTCTAATTTCCTGAGTAAATGATACAGACCCTTCTACCTTTTTTGCAATTTCTGTGGCACCATTTAGAGCCACAGGACAAGCTGCTGTGTAAAGGATCACTGCGACTGCCAGCCTGGCGATCGTATCTTAGTGCGTTGGTCGGACCGCCGACGGCTTGTCTCCAGACCGCTGCGATAGAGGTCGGCGGTTCGACCGACCAATATCATAATAAGACCCTTAATTATCACAGTCTAAGCAAATTATAATATGGGTACGTGTAAAATAGGAAACTACCATAAGAAAAGTAGACACCATTGACTTCTGGGTAATAGTAAATAAATAAAGTAGTCAGCGTTGTCAATAATGTGGAGAATAAAAGATAGTCACTATTGTTAATAAATTGTGATATCCTGAACTGTTAAACATGGATTCCTTTGGCTTTAAAGAACAACAAACCACCACATTGAAATGTAATCCAATATTTTATGGAGTATGCGCATCTGAAATTATTGAAATTATTGTACAATTAATTAGCAAAATGGGCAGTGTGAGAGAGAACTCACGGTCGGAATTAAACACAACTGCCAAACAAAAGTTTAGAAAAGGCAGGAAACGCCCATTCAACAACAGTACTGTTGCCATACTAATATTCTCAGTTCTCAAAACAGTGGCTGGGAAGTCAATAAAAGTTCAAAACAATGAAGTCAAGTAGGTCTCTTGAGTATTCTCCAAAATGAGTCCAAAGCCATTCTCAAGAGCACATCTTTGTGTGCTTTCCTTGCCTTGTGTCAAACCTCCTGCTTTCTACTGCTCACCATGACCCCCTGTGTCTTGTTCCTTCTCTCCCATACCCAACCACATTTATTGATGTTTGCATTTCAAACTTTACAGCAAAACCATCTGTTCTAGCTTTCAGAAAATAATTTCTGTAAACTTTTCTAATAGACTGAAATGGTGTCTGCACCTGTTATATCGATGGATGACAGTCTGTGCTGAGTGTCCCTTTTACAAGAGGATCTGCAAAGAAGGCTCTGTGCCTGCCTGATCTACTCACCTAGATCAGAAAGGAAGCCATGTTTGTCTTTCCCTGTCAGCTGATAGTGCTTTGCATTCCTTTCCTGGATCAAAAGGTGCTATATCTGAATCTGTCCTTTACAGCCCCCTCTTTTGGAAAGTCAGAGGCTGCATAGAAGGATTTGTCTCACCAGCTGCATCTTTGTGTGTTTTGTACAACTGGTCTACAAACTGATAAATACACGATTCTTCCACTCAGTGAAGAAATGATTCAAGCTGACCTTCCATTCGGTCTCATGCTTTCAGGACTCTTCAAATACTGAAATATTATAATTTGTGAGTCCACGGCCCCCATTAAGTTACATTCCTATAACACACACACTGCACACCAATGGCCTGTAATATTTATGCACAAGGCACTGCTTGAACTCCAATGACAGTGTTATTCCACATTATTTCACAAAAATGATGTGATTGGTTGTATTTACTACTGCATCTCTCCAAATATTTCCATATTATTCTCCTGCACTCCCATCGGTCTGACCTTCAGAGCTAATGCTTCCCTCGGCTACACGTAGGAATAAGAGTAAAAGAAATATAGAATATATTGGTAGGGCAGGTTGTATAAATAGGGAGACATGGGGAGAAGAGGGCTAGAGAGAGACCTATAAGAATGAAGATAGAGAAAGGGAAATTGTAACAGAGAATAGAAGAGAATGCGCACCCAAAGAAAGAGTCAGACAGGGTCTGCCTGGGAGTGTAGACAAGAAAGAGTTGAAGGGGAAGAAGGTGGTTGTTTTAAGAAAGGGAGATAAACAGTGACTGATAGAGTGAGTGGGAGAGAGTAGGAGTGAAAAAGAAGAGAGATAAGAAAGAGAAAATGGAGGCAATGAGAGAGAACAGGAGAATGAGGAAGAGGAAGAGAGATGGATCATTACACAATATTGAGGTAAATAATATTGTTTGACATGAATGTTGTGTCAAAAATATAGTTCACCAAAATATTGTGTCCCTATACTTATGATGGTTTAAGTACAGAAATATCAGAACTAAAATATTATTTAACATTAATATTGTCCAAATACATACAAAAAGTTTAAAAAATAATATATATATACATAGTTTAAAGAAGTAAATTCTAAATCTTTTAGTATACAACATTAATATAATGTAAAAAATGGTATACATTCCACCAATACTTAACACTGAATATAAATATATGCTTATAAATGTAGTGTACCACAATTATGAAAAAATATGTATTTTACATCTCATTATGTGTGTGTATATCTATATATATCTATCTATATATATATATATATATATATATATATATATGTATATAGATATATATTTTTACATAAAATATTTTTTTAAACTATTATTAATTGAATTACAAAATATTAAATACATTACCAAATATTAAAAAGTAAAAAAACAAAATACATTTTCAAAAAATATTAAACAAATTAAAAACGTGAAACAATAAAAAAAATGTTAAATAAACAAATAAGAAATATTTAAGCAATAATAGGAAAAGTATTGAAGTCGGGAATATTAGATATTCGATTTCCACTCCAGTTTAAGCAACAGTAGGGAATCTGTTGGACTTCGGAGGGGCTAAATTAATTATTTCCACTCCAAACAGTGCAACTGTAGAGAAAGTGTTGCATGTAGGAATGGATGGATTTACTATTGCCACTCCAAACAGAGCAACAGCAGGGAAAGAGTTGACCTTCTGACCAATTAGAATTAATATTCCCACTCCAGTCTATGCAACAGCAGGGAAAGCGTTCGACTTCAGAGGGGCTACATTTACTATTCCCTCTCCAGTCTAAGTAACTGTAGGGAAAGCGTTGGATTTCAGAGGGGTTAAATTTACTATTCCCTCTCCAGTCTAAGCAACAGTAGGGAAAGCGTTAGATTGTGGAGGGGTTACATTTAATATTCTCACGCCAGTCTACGCAGCATTAAGGAAAGTGTTGGACTTTAGAGGGGTTACATTTACTATTCTTGCCCCTGTCTACTAAATAGCAGGTGAAGTCTTTGACTTTGGTGGGGTAAATATTCCCACTCCAGTCTGTGCTACATTAGGGAACGTGTTGCACTTCGAGGGGTTACATTTACTATTCCCATTCCAAAAAGCACAATGGTAGGGAAAATGTTGGACTGCGGAGGGATGAAATGTACTATTCCCACTCCAGTCTGTTCAATGGTAGGGACATTTTTGGACTTTGGAGGGGTTACATTTACTATTTCCTCTACAGTCTAAGCAACAGTGGGGAAAGTACTTCACTTCAAGCACATTACATAGTTGAATAACCGTATTAATGTTGAAAACATATTAAACTCAATATAAACCTTATTAATTTACATTCAAAATATATTTACACACACACACATATATATTTATTAAAAAGATCAAAAACTATTAACAATTTAAATAACTGAAAATCAATTCATAAATTGATTCTCAATTTAAAAAATCGTAATGTACAATTTTAGTTTTAATTTGTTACTATTTTAAAAATCATTTTAATAATTATTTACTATTTTCAAAAATGATTAATACATTTCTTAATTAATTATTACATAATTACGTTTCCACCTACATGCCTATAAATGTAGCAGTCCACACCTAAAATACAACTAAAATAAATAGGAATAGTACAAATTATGTACTTGATAATCAATGAAACAACAATGAATAGTTATTTATGTATTACTTAACCGCTACCGCGCTACCGCGTTTTCCGCGGTACGTGGGAATTTCAAAAATGGCTTGATCGTGACAAAGCCAGCTCGTCATCCGCGCACCGCAGGTAACGTTGATGACGAGCTGGCTTTGTCATCAGCATCGAAGGGGTTAACTAACTTCTCAGCTTATACCAGTACAAACCTATCAACCTGCACATAAAATGAAACTAAAATAAATAACTATTACACAAATAATATTATTAATATCAATCACCACATAATTAATAACAAAATTATTAATTCATTTAATACTTAATTATTACTTCATTAACATCCCACTCTATCCCCCTACAATACTGACAACCCAGTGCAACACTATAAATTACCACTAACCAGGGCCGGACTGGCTACCGGGCGTTTTGGAATGCTGCCGTGCTGGGGTCTGATGTCACTGCGGTGCGGGCTTATTTCGTTGATGGAGACCTGCTTGTGCTTCGAAATAAACAAAGCAAAACGAATTTCGTTCAGCACACGCAGGTCCCCATCAACGAAATCAGCCCCCAGCTCGGCAGCATGCCAAAACGCCCGGTAGTCAATTCGGCCTTGCTGCGAACAATTAAATTTAAAAATTCTGAATCGCTTAAAATTACAAACTATATTTTAAAATATGCATAGCAATTTTACAAACAATAGTAACATTAAATTAGAATATGAACTAAAACACATTAAAATAATTAAAAAGTGTTGCTTTTTAAACCTGTATTGCTGAAAACTATCTGAAAAACAATGATATTCCTAAAAAATATAATACTTACCTAAAAACGACATTCTTAACAACGATATTTTTGCATCACGATATTTCTCGTCTCCTGATATTTAAAATTCGAAGGAAACAGATCGAGGAAAAGGGAGGTTTAGATAGAACGAGGGGCTGTAATAGAGCAAAATGGGAAAGAGGAGGTTACAGGTGTTAAACAGGTAATGTGAGTTTACATCATGCTCTGACCGATGTTACTGGCGCAATGTGCTTTGAAATACACAAAGAGGAGAGAGAGAGAGAGAGAGAGAGCGAGAAAGAGAGAGAGAGAGAGAGAGAGAGAGATGGAGGGAGAGAGCAAGAGAAAGGGGCGAGGCAGTGAAAGAGAGAGAGAGAGAGAGATAGAGAGAGAGAGAGAGAGAGAGAAAGAGAGAGAGAGAGAGAGAGAGCAAGAGAAAGGCGGACAGGCAGTGAAAGAGAGTGAGAGACAGAGAAAGGAAGAAAGAGGGAAGGTGAAAGAGAAAGTAGGTGAGATGGAGAGAAAGCGATAGAGAGCAAGAAAAAGAGAGAGTGAGAGGAAAAGAGGGAAATAAAGGAAGATAGAGAACTGGGAAAGGCAGATGTGGAGGGAGAGTGAGGGGGAGGCAGAGAGAGGAAGAAGGAGGGATGATGAAAGAGGCAGTAGGTGAAATGGAGAGAGAGCAAGAGAGAGAGAAAGTCAGAGGAAAAGAGGGAAATAATGTAAGATAGAGAACGGGGAGGGGCAGATGCGGAGGGGGGGTGAGGTATCCCTTCACCCATCCATCCACCAAAGCAATTTTCTTTCCTTTACTTATTCACTTTTTACTCGCTAATTTATGTGACCCTTAGAGGTCCATCCATTCCTTCATCCATAGATGCACACTCACTCACAAGCACTGATTCACCTGCACGTGCCCACCTAGGTATTCCCCACTATCTTGCCCATTAGACGACTGAAAGGTTGAAATGAAACCAAGGTACAAAATGTAACAGTATTGGCATTGCCAATGTTTGTTTATTAGGTGAGAAGTTGCAAGGGAATGTGAACCTTGCTTGATCCTCATCTGGTGCCAGGGAGCAAACATTCCAGAAGACAGTGGTATACTTGTAATGTAAATCACCCTGTGTAGAGATGACCTCTGACCTCCGTTTCCCAAGAGTTTCTGCTCATTTATGTCCCCATACACCAATGAAGGTCTGCACTGTCAGTGCTGACGTCACTGCAGACACTGGGGTGCGTGTGATGAGTGGCAGGTGCCACCCTCTGAAGCGCTCCTATCTGAGGAGGAAGAAAGCTCTTTTTTCTGTGCCTTTGAGATGCTAAAAATAGGCTCGAGCCCGGGTGCCAACCGCGTGGGACAGGGCGTGGGGTGTTGATGGGCGGGAGGAGGGCAGGATGCCCTGCTGGGGAGTGAGGAGATCCGGTAATTCCCAGATCACCTTCAGGTACGTGCCTCCGCGTCTTTAGATTGTGTATAAAAGCTGCCCAAGATCACAGGGCGAGGAAGAGGGACACCTGTGTCTGCTGGTACAGACCTCAGGTAAGCAGCTCCCGCCAGAGACGGCAGAGGCACAGCCGAGACATCCGAGCATCTACAAGAGACGACAGGGGCACAGCAGAGACATCCGAGCATCCACCAGAGACGACAGGAGCAGAGACAGAGTCCCCATAAGGGTCCTCAAAACAGAAGGGACGCGACAGGGACAGAGGACACAGCCGACATCCGAGCCGCCACCGGAGGCAGCAGAGCCGTAGGACCCACCACCACCCCGAGGCCGCATCCTCCGGAGACCGCACCGGCACCGAGAGCTGGTGAGCCAGTTTTGGGGTGCACATCTGGTGTCCCTGCATCGTCCTGCCAGAAGGTACGTACATTAATTTACATTAAAAAGTCTATGCATATATATATTCAATTAAATAATTAATTCTCAATTAAAACAATCGGTATTTACTATTTTAATATTCATTATTTACTATCTTAAAACTAATTGTAATAATTATTTACTATTTTGCTGTTCCTACTCCGTACTTGCTTTGTAAATAATTTCCTTTACGGACCCAAGTGCTTAATTTGTGCCGGTGTTTGCTGGTGCTGCAGGATTTATATGAAACACCGGCACTTATGACAGTTATCACAGTTCACTCATGGTGGCGCTGCCTTGTCAGTTATTAACAATATAATCGGTAGAGTCTTTAACAATTGAACATTAATTTCAAATGATAAGGCCAGCGAGCCCCTCCCATTATTAACCCGTAGGTTTACCTGGAACCGCCCAGATTGCCCTCTTGTGTGAGTGGGGTGTCAGCAGGTTAACAGGGTGACTACGACCCGCCCTTTAAAAGGTCCATAAGAGTCAAAATCGTATTTTAACCAAAAGGTTGTTAAGGAACAAGTTTTCATGGGGTCTAACTCTAAAACTCAGAATCCTACGCGAGGGGAGCGGGGGTGTTCAGTCTAATCCTCTTTTGAAATTACTGTTGAATTCTGCCTCTACGGAGGTGAAGGGTGTCTGTCCCTTGTCTCACAGCACTCCCACCCTTCAGCACTTGTGTCTGTCGGAATATTCTACGCCGCTTCTTCTGCAACGCAAAGTTCAGAGGCTTCAGTTTGTCCGCGGAAATGCCGGGCCAATAGCTCTTGGCATTGAAAGGGGCGGCTGACCACTTGGCTTTGCCAATGCTTGCTACTGATGCGGAACAGAATTATCTCCCCAAAAAGAATCAAACAAAGATTGGCAAAACCAATAGGTCTGGGTTAATTTAGGTGAATGTTTCCTTGTTCTTTTAGCTGAACTTTGGAGGGAAAAATAAAGTTGGAAGATTCATGACCCTGGACCGTGCACAAGGCGCTACCTTCTTGTCACTATGCGATGTCTCTGCACGCACTGGAAGCTAAAGTTTAAAGGGTTAAAGCCCTTCTGCTTCCGTCCCTGAGCTTTAAGGCACAATATTTAATGAGGCAGGCGTTAAAAATCCTTCCATAACAGCTTATTTGTTATGTAGCTCTTCTGCCTCATCTCAGCCATTTCTAAGCGCTTTACTTAGTTATTATTACACAGTGCATGGTTCACAGTTTAGTAAACGATAACACCCCTCAACCCCCTCCCGCTGGACCTGCCCGCGCCCCTCTGGGCCCAAACTGCAGCATCCTTTGGCCCGGGGCTGCTCCTGTCCGCGTGAACTGATGGGTAAGAGGACTTTCTGCCATGTATAGCTGTGACGTCACACTGGTTTCTCATTCCTTCTCGAGACCCCCTCAGTGCGTGGCATGAACAGCTCAGGGGGCTCAAGCTAGCATGAAATGTCGATAGAAACACACGTGGTCCTGCAGAAGAGGTGGCGTAAAGGACGGTGCTAAAACCGACCTCTTTTCACGCACGCACAATTTAAAATAACACACTCTCAGTAACTACACATTTTGTGCCAATCCAAGCACTCTTCCTGTGGTCTTGTCTTCTTTGCCACAGACCTCCTCGGGGGCTTATCATACTCTGATGATGTACATTTGAAGGCCCAGTCTACCCTATAATATTAAACTAAAGGACTATCCTTTTATCCACCTCAGAAGGATGAAAGACTGAGTGGATTTAAAATTGTGCCCTATAGGTGACAAGCAGTCGATAAATCCATTGAGTCTTTACAAAACCTGCAACAAGAAGAGAACAACAGACATAATTATCAATTACAATATGTACTTTACATACAGTATTGTCTTATCTCCTGGCATTTTAGGTCTGATGTTATCCAAGCCCTTTCTATTTTTCCACAATAAATATATACTACACTTACTTATAAAGCCTTCCAATGTCTGGTTGTTGCTCCTGTCAGGTGACTCTAAACCTCCAGCCAGACCCAGAGATGCAAAGTCCTCTCTTCACGGCTTCTCTTCCCAGGCTCAGCATCTTGTCTTCCATCATAGACACGCGAGGCCTGGCGTGGGGTCCATTTTACCTCGAGCCTTTCCCTCATCTGACATCCAGTCCTTCACCCATCTCACCCCTGCCTTTCCTGGGCACATCTCCTGTCTCTACCCTCTCTCACACCTCAGCGGGTGAACAGACTTTACAACGAAACTTTTACAACGCACTACCATTATGACGCAACTTTTACAACGCAAACCATTACAACGCATTGCGCTGGGGGCGCTCTAGGATAGGGAATAGGTTTAATTTACTATCCAACACCTTCCCTACTATCCACGGGGACTGGAGTTGGAATAGTAAATTAAACTATTCACTATCCTGCACCCAAAAGCACTATGCGTTGTAATGGTATGCGTTGTAAAACTTGCGATGTAAAGGTAGGTGTTGTAAAAGTAGGCGTTGTAACGTCATACATCCCCCTCAGCGGTATCCAGATCCACCTCCGGCTCCTTTCTCACATCCTTGTCTAATCTCATCCATCCATCTATCCCTCGCCAAACATAACGTAGGCCCTTCACAGGTCTACCTTCTCGCCCTTTCACCATCTAAGTTCCTGACCCACCCTCCTATTACCATCAGTTCTTACCCCAGCTGTCCTCCACACCTCACTTCCTGCATGGTAGTGATCTCACTTCCTGCCCATTCCTACTCTCACCTTCTTTCTGTGGCTGTCCCGCCTCCTGCCCTCCTCTTTCATTGCCTCACTTCCTGCATGGTAGTGATCTCACTTCCTGGGCATTCCTACTCTCACCTTCTTTCTGTGGCTCTCCCACCTCCTGCCCTCCTCTTTCATTGCCTCACTTCCTGCATGGTAGTGATCTCACTTCCTGCCCAATCCTACTCTCACCTTCCTTCTGTGTCTATCCCGCCTCCTGCCCTCCTCTTTCATTGCCTCACTTCCTGCATGGTAGTGATCTCACTTCCTGCCCATTCCTATTCTCACCTTCTTTCTGTGTCTGTCCCACCTCCTGCCCTCCTCTTTCATTGCCTCACTTCCTGCATGGTAGTGATCTCACTTCCTGCCCATTCCTACTCTCACCTTCTTTCTGTGGTTGTCCCGCCTCCTGCCCTCCTCTTTCATTGCCTCACTTCCTGCATGGTAGTGATCTCACTTCCTGCGCATTCCTACTCTCACCTTCTTTCTGTGGCTGTCCCGCCTCCTGCCCTCCTCTTTCATTGTCTCACTTCCTGCATGGTAGTGATCTCACTTCCTGCCCATTCCTCCTCTCACCTTCTTTCTGTGTCTGTCCCGCCTCCTGCCCTCCTCTTTCATTGCCTCACTTCCTGCCCCCTCTCACCCATCTCCATTCCTCATTGTACCTTTGCTTCTTGCTCCTCTAGCTTTGCCCTCACCATGGAAGGCTTCGCCTCTGTGTACTACAGTGAACCCGCCGTCCTGGGCTTCCTCGCCAACGTCATCAGCGCCTTCCTGGTGGCGCTACAGAACTTCGCTTCGTTCCACACCAAGGTGAACGCTGAAGGGGTGGAGAACATCCTTGCAGGTGAGCATGGGGCTGGCTCAGTACCAGAGAGGGATGGGGAAGGACTGCAAGATCCTGGGGGTCAACGTGAGCACCTGAGGGACAGCGAGCATCCTGGGAGGTGAGCATGGGGCTGCTGCAGTAAGAGGGAGGGCTTGGTAATAAGTGCAAGATCCAGGAGTCAAAGTGAGCACCTGAGGGAAAGCGAGCATCCAAGGAGAAGAATAGAAGGAATGCTGTGCTGTTCCTAAATATTATGTAGGAAGGTACGTGTCACTAAGGCGTGTAGGATGTTGGAAGGTCTCGTGGAGTACTACCGTTGGGCATCCATTTTGTTGGATATAATGCCCTCACACACCCTTTCAGGTGTCATGCTTCATCATCTGGGCTTGCTCCTCGTTGGGTTGGTGGTGCAATACCCAACGGGCAACACCTCAAAGAGGGGCTCTTTGGCGGAGATCTTCAATCCAACAGCCGTATAGATGAAGTGCGGGTGTTGGGCCACGGGAGCGTAGACGTGTAAATGTGAGTTTAAAATAAAGCTAGAGGTACCATGAGAGAAAGCTTATTCTGAGGGTCCCCTGCTCTAATTAAAATAAACCTGAAAGGTACTCGCTGGAATATTATGCTTCCAGTGGCGGGTTCCGTTCCAGTGTGTACTTTTACTAGGTCGACATGTTTCTCGCTTGTGTCTAATAACTAGCGATTCTTCAGGACCAAAACTAGATATAAAAAGCAAGTATCTCAAATATTCACTGACTACGTATTTAATGTCTTTCAATTTCTGCTTTACAGGAGTTCATCTGATCCTGATTGGAGGACTGACGCAACTCGTCGCAGGCTTTCTCTGCTTCCGGAAGTATGATCACCTGGGGAGCACCGCCTTCGTGTCCTTTGCCGCCCTCTGGAGCAGCTACGGGGCCACCCGCATCGTCCTAGGAGCCTACCCCTCCATGGTCAACAGCACACAGGATGCAAACAATTCCATTGACCAATCCATCATGGCCGCCTCTCCTCTCCCAGTCACCGAGAGTGCCGTGGCCGGGCTGGTGGCATATACGGTCATCGCCTTCATCCTCTCCTTCTGCTCCGCCACTGTCAACTACATCATGCCCTTCGTCTTCGGTGCCATCACCATCACGTTGGTCTTCGAGGCCGTTGGGCTCTTCGGTCAGTGGGCGCTAGTCGTGTCCGGGGTCTTTGAGCTTCTCATTGTGCTGCTAGGGTTCTATGGGGCCACCGCTCTGCTCCTGAAGGGTCTAACACAGAGGTATGTCCTCCCAGGCTTCGGCAATTCGCTGTTCAGCGTCTTACTTCTAGGCACCGCGAACAGCAAGACTTCCAGCAGCATCGGCGAGGAGAAGAAGAAGAATTCCAAGTACGCAGAGCCCATGGCCCTGGGACAAATCGCGGACGCAGTGGCCGCTTTCATCTTTGTCTTTTACGGCTCTGGGTACATGAAGACCTTCTACGTTGGTGCCATATGGGTCAGCATCAATGCCTTCTCCCAGCTCTGCGCAAGCTACTACAGTTATCTGCGTGACGACGTCTACAACACCACCAAGTTTGGCCTCCACAGCCTGTTCTGGCTGGTGATGTCCTGGGAAGAGTTCACCCTGACCGTTTTCCTCTCGACGGACGATGTGGGCGAGAGCCGAGCGGGCATGGTGGGGAGCTGGTTCTTCCTGGTCACCGCTGGCATCCTATGTGTCATGTCCTTCAATAGGGACCTTCTGGAGGTGCTTCAGAATGCCGGCTTCCTCCTCCTCACTGTCTCCACCATCCAACAGATCCCCCTCCTGGGCTCCCGCGTCTTTTTAGCGGTGGCCTGCAGCCTCTACACGGCAATCTCCCTCTACGCCACCTTTGCCAGCCTCATTAACTCTATAGCGGATAAAGCTCTGATCCCTCTTGGCAACCAAGTGATGTCATCAGCGACATTTAAAAGATTGCTTCTGGGTCTGAGGCGCGTGACCAGAAGATCTAAAGAAGAAGACCTTGAGGACCAGGGCAGCAGCAGCCAGCTCCCTGATGCTCTGTTCTTCATCTGCAACGGATTGGCCTCCTTGTCTGCCATCCAGGGGTCCCTCAGTGACCCCACCAGAGCCCACCTCTCCATCCCTTGGGTGCTGATCCCAGGTGCTCTCTTCCAGTTGTACGTCTCCAGGATCGTGGTCCAGAGAGGGCGAAGATTTGGGGCGGTCCTGCCCTTCTGTTACGCCGTGGTGTGGGCCACCTGGACCTGGCTACGGTTCGCAGGTAAATATTTCTTTGTTGTGCTAAGGCACATATGAAAAGGTATTTATAAATCAAGCTACTGGCCTTGACTGTTTTAGGGTCCTTGAGGACAAGGTTGTCATTTTATTAAAATCATAGAGATGCAGGCAGGGCCCATAGTCACACACTTAGTGAGCACACCAAGTGAGCCAACAGTATCTTAGAGTTTTCATCAGAGGAAGACAAAATATGCTTTTGAAAGCATATTGCTCAATATATGTTTACTAGAAAGTGGTTGGCACTAGACATATTAATAGGCTTATGTTTATTAAATCATCAAATAATTCAAGACTCTACAAGGTGTAGAGAAATATTACTACAGTGCAGCAATAAATACATGTATGTGGCACAACATACTCTACTGTAACAAGAGAAATAACTAAAAGATCTAAAACCGCGACATGAAATATAAGGTGGTAAACGCATAAGTACTGTAAAGTGCCTCATATTGGTTTAAGTCATAGATAAGTCTGCCTTTGAAGGAAGATGATGACATGCCCCAATCCATGTGCTCTTGACTGTGAGTTAACGCCCTGTTCTCTGTCTTGCCCCCTCCCAGGTCCCTTGTTGAATATCGACATTGCCAGTCGTGGTGAATTCGCCCTTGGTGCCGTCGCCTTCCTCATCGTCAACGCCTTCCTCATGGTTTTGGGTAAGTCTGCTCAGGTGGTGGTTGATGGTCCATCTCCTCAGTGCACGCTGAAGGACCAGCGGCCCCAGGAGATGGATGGTCGTCCAACCTTAGTGAGTTTGGATTGATCCGTACGATTGAATGAATCCATACAATGGTGCCGGCCACATTCCCGCTGTCCACCTATGACCTCTGTGGTCCATGCGCATCACTTGTGGTGCACCCCCTCTTTAATGAGTGAAGAAAGTCCCTGCAGACCCAGCAGCCTCTGATGTCTGTTGCTTCTGGCCCCTAAAGCCCTCTACTTCTTCTCATCCCACAGTCGCCTACGCCAACGTGGTCTTCTTCCTGCTGGCCCTGCTGATGGAAGCCGCCGTCACCTGCTTCCTGCTCTTCACCTTGGAGCGACTGCCCCTGCCGCTCGAGAGTAAGTGTCAATGAAGGAATGGGCCTGCCCAGGGCTGTGGGGGGCTCTCGCTGGCCATTGATAGAGGCAGCTCTGGGTTCAATTGAGTATCTAGTCCATCACCAAGTCCAACTTCAATTATCAAGGCTCTTGTGTGTTTCTGAGGAACTGGAAACTTAGAAAAGTCATTATAAACAAAGCAAGCAACTTCATTAGAATATCCTTCATGCTTGCATCAGGAATGGTTCCTCCCAGAGGTTAACTGGACGACATCATGGATGTAAAACGAGGAGGTTCACTGTCCGATTATTGCCTCTGAAATGCCAATGGTGTGATGCACTGTGTCAGGAGCATATCAGATGTGGTGAAAGCTGCCTTAGTACTACGGGCGTTTAGCCGATGAATGGTGAATCAGGGTGAGGCCATGTGGCCATGTAGGACAAAGCTGCTACCCTAAATGTCTTATCACATGCCCAGCTGAAAGTAGGCATTGCCTGCCTGCGTATCAACTCAGGCCTTCAAGCTCTTGAGCATTAGTGGCTTACAGTGATGTACTTGTGGCTTGCAGTGATGTACATGCTCATGGTATATGTGTTTGGGTTCTGGACTTTGTTCGAATGTGAGTCTCGGTTGAGTTTGCCTGACGTTGCCTCTCTTTGTTCCTCCAGTTGCAGTGTTGGCCGTCTTCAGCTCCATCTGCGTCTACGGGGCAGCGGCATCTCTCGGAAACTGCCTCTTCAACAAGGACCTTATTCCCATGGGGCCCCCTCTAGTCAAGGTAAAGTGAGGATGAGCATAATAGGTGCCATGGTAGAGTCCCCCTCCACCCAAGGATGTACCACCCCCTGCTATATCCCTGAGAATGCCCACCCGAAGGGCAGTGCCTCATTCTACTCTCCATACCTTATAGAGGCCACCTGAGGGACAGTGAGTGACCCCACATTCTACTTGACGTAGCCCATCTGAGGTATAGTGCTCTACCTCAATGTCTTTACCTGACAGAGCTCACCCAAAAACAGTGCCCTACTCCAGTGTCTATACGTGACAGAGCCCACCCAGGAATGGTGCCCTTCCCCCGTCTGTACATGAGAGAGCCCGCCCAGGGATGGTGACCTACCCCACTGTCTGTTCCTGACAGAGCCCACCCAGGGATGCTGCCATACTCCACTGTCTGTACCTGAGAGAGCCCACTTGAGGGATAGTACTACCCATCTCTCTCTGACTGAATACACCCAGAGGCAGCAGCATGCACTCACACTTTCTCCATTCCTAGCAGAGGTGACCATGAGTTGTCGTGTATTTCTATAGGTTCTGAATCGATCCCCCTATTCCTGACCATATTCTGGTTAACCTACCTAGCTAGTTAACTAACAGTCAGCCCATGAGGCAAGAAATCCCCCATGATGCAGATACCGTTATCTGACGCAGTCACACTACGGCACAGGAACGTGTTATCTGATTAGGTCATAACGCTTGAGATCTAATTAGACAAGCGACATTCCTCCAGCCCCTGATAAGGCATACGACGTTCTCATAACAAATCAAACCTATGACAACCTGGATAATCCGTGCGGCCATTGTTTTGATTTCACAGAGAACTTTAGTAAAGAATGTGCTAACGAGCAAGTCGTATGACATCTTTATTGACGTACCTATGTCCATCCTTACGTCAATCCCGGCACCTTTAAGGTATAAATATTGCCGACCTTGCCCTATGCAAACACACGCGTGGTGACAAGACGGAGCAGCCATACTTGCCGAAGCAGAGAGCAGAAGCAGACCCCGCAGGCAACAGCCCCGCCTTCCTGACGCGCTGAGAGACGCGCTGCTATCTCAAGCCGAGAGACCCAGCACCGGCGCTTCCGGGTAGCCCTCGCAGGCAGCCTGGAATATCGAGAGCAGAGAAAGAGATACCATTCCTCATTCATCCTAAATTCCAGGTACAGAACTGAATAACCCCTCACAGAGAATTCTTTAGTTATTCACTTGGCAAAAACAAACTTAACTTAAACTGTAACTTTCTATTCCCGCCCACGTATTAGACTTAGGTCAGGTACACGGGGTAGGCGTATTTAGAAACACCAGTTGAGTACGTTTAGTCAAATGTATATGTGTATGTAAATATATTTTAATCATTTTAAACATCATATGGCTCAGAAACCATATCAATGTTTTTACAGTATTATTTTATACTATTTCTTTTAATGTATGCACTTTACTTAACTATAAGTATTGCAATAATATCGATCCATTTCTCTTGTACGAGAAAAGAGACTGATCAATAAATAACATCTTTTATTGAACACGCCCGTCTCTTCCTTTTCTCTACATTCTGATGAGACTAAGAATGCACGTACTGACTGAGTAAAATAATTGCCTTGTGCTCAAACGACTCTTGAGATTGACTCTTGATTAGGGGAAAGCAAAGTTGTCATGTTCTATGGTTGTCAGAAACTAAATCCCTTCTTGTCTAATCAGGGGAGTTAATCCTTCCTTGAACATTCGAGAAAGTTTCTAGCGAACTCTGAGCTTAGCTGGCAAACCCAAAGATTAAGTCTAGTATCGACAGTAGTAGACCTAGTTAACGTCTGGTCTAGGCCTTTACTGCTGTAGGTACTATTCCAATGCGCAGAGCCTATTGGGAAAATAGGAGCTACACTACATGGCGCCCAACGTGTTTGGAAAGGGCGATAAAACTAACGTAAGACATTTAGAGTAACTCAGTCGTGCTTTCTCACTCAGACCCCTTTTCCCAAATACTCCAAAGACGTCTGGAGTGGGTGAAAGGTTATAATATCCTCCAAAACCTCGCAGGAGGGAACTCCTATATATGGTTCTTGGTCTAAGTCAACGTTGAAGGATACACTGTTCCAAAATATTGTGCATCTAATCTCTGTTTCCATAAAGAAACCTGATCTGCAAATAAACATAATACCATCCTGTCAGCAAAATGGACAGCGATGAAGAACGAGAGGTTACTAGATTAGCTACTGAAATAGCAGATGCTGATGCTACCATGCAAGCAGCAGACGCGGATATAATACTCATTCCGGTCGCCAAAAGGAGATCTATAACCTTAAAACTTATAGAAAATGGACTGACACCTAGAGGTGGCACAGTCATATTCGTAATCGAGGCACACGAATATCGGCAGACAGAGGTATACTATACATGGATACATTTTCCAGCAGCTAATACTATAACAAAGTACTTCCACTATTACAAAGTAGAGGAACCTCCTAATGAGTACACTCCTTTCGAGGAGGTGGAAGTACCACTCAAATTCCAAGAGCATTTGCTCTTATTTGATGGCGCCCTAAAACATAATAATCACATTACAAGGCTCGGTCCTTTAGGAAGACCAGGAGCAACGTGGCCGGTCTTAGCCGGATACACACCATATCCAGACATCGAAAGAATGCCTGCAGCAGAGCTGTTAATACAGCTAAAACAACTACTAAAAATTCACAGACAATTAGTTCAGTATGTAATGCGGACTTCAACAATTCAGCCAGCGATTAAACTTCCACAGCTGACCCCTCACCAGGGGAACACAAATAAAATTACACCACAGAACATCCAATCCTGCCTAGGTAAAGTTCCAGCTAAACGGGAACAGATACCATTCTGGTTGGCACAGAAAATTACCCAAATAGAGGCGGTGTTTCCTGACACCACCCCGCTGGAAAAACACAGGATTCTGACTATATGTCTCCCAATGGGAATCGCACCACACATTGAGGACTGTGACACTTGGGGTACAGTCTTTGCTTCCATCTACACAAAAACGCACGGTGTTCCATCCATTTCGGTAATACCAGATGTGCTAAAACAAATTCAAGATGAATACGGTCCAGAACCTGCTTTAACTCTTGGTATGAAATTACTAAAAGACTTCAAGCAGGTCTCGGCTATATTACTAGCCAACATAAAGGGTGAAGCAGCAAACGTGGCGATCCGCCAGAGGTTAAAAGAGACAGATATAGCAGACCAACCAGCTGAAATTGCCAGAATCATAGAAAAATCCTATGAAGAACTAGGCAGAGATAGTCTAGGTGGAATACCAGTAAAACCGCAACTGACTACAAGTCCAGAAAAAATGTTTTTTAATAATAATAATAATTCACCAAAAAAGAACTGGGATGGGAACAAACAATCCAATCCAAAAGAAAAGAAATTCCAGTCCAGAGGAAGGTCTCCTAGGCGAAGAGAGAAATCTCCAAACCCGAGACAAAGGTCACCTCAGAGTGAACCCTCTGGGAATAGATATAACCTTAGAAATAGGGATAATATTAAAAAACCTGATAGATATCAAGACATTGATACACGTCCCTCTCAATCTTTTCAGAATTCCTCGCAGAAATCGGAAAGAAGAGGACGATCAGAAGAGCACGCCAAGTCCAAAGACAAGGAACCTGCTCAACTGAAAAAGAAATTACAATTTCCAAAAAAGAAGGTAGCCAGTATCAAGGTAGTTAACAATGCCGAGAATACTGAGGACACAACTGAAAAACGGAGAGTGGGCTCAGACAATGCTAGACAGCGCAGCAGAGGTGAGCATAGCTCGCAAAGTCCTTATGAATCATCTGGAGACAGTGGACACGAATGAATACCTTCAAGTGGAAACTGCAGATACCAGAGTTAGCAAGCCCCACAAGATATACGAGATAACATTACGTATAGAGGGAGATAAGACTAGGAAAATAAGGGGACTATTTTGGGATAACCTATCCAAGGGCTATGACATCCTTCTAGCTGAAAAAGACTGGCCACCAGAGTTTGTCAGGGAGTGCCCTCATGGCGAAGAAGTAATTATGCCTGCCTTCTCGAATCAAATCCCGATTCATAAAAAATACACACTTGCTAGAAAGTGGGCAGTGGCCTTAGCACCTGCTTTATATAAAAATCATGTAGGATGTGATGAGGATTCTCCTCCTCACAAAATCCAGTTAAAATCACAACCAACTGCACAAAGGCAGTACCCAATTAAGCAAGAAGCTAAAAAACAAGTAAATGAAATACTAGATCAGCTAGAATACCAGGGGGTGATTGAAACTTGCACCTCACAAATGAACAACCCTTTGTTTCCGGTCTCCAAACCAGACAATTCATATTTATTTATTTATTTATTTTAAACATTTCTAAAGCGCGACAAATACCCGTGGGTGTCTTGGCGCTGCGACTTAAGCTGGCAATCTCATTTAATCATGCAGTCTACCTTGAGAAGAGAGGTATTGGATAGTTATTGGTC
Source organism: Lissotriton helveticus (assembly GCF_964261635.1). Classification (NCBI taxonomy): domain Eukaryota; kingdom Metazoa; phylum Chordata; class Amphibia; order Caudata; family Salamandridae; genus Lissotriton; species Lissotriton helveticus. Next base: position 1,161,060,165 of record NC_136071.1, on the reverse strand, counting down.
AAATAGCCATGTTTTTACAAGTTTTCTAAATTGGGTTAGTGAAGGTGCCGATTTTAATTCCATTGGAAGCATGTTCCAGAGTTTGGCTGCGGAGTTGATGAAGCATCGATCGCCCCATTTGACAGTCCTGGTTCGAGGCACCACCAGAAGAAGTCTCTGTTCCGATCGAAGCGATCTTTTCGGGAGATAGTAACATAATTTCTGTTTAAGAAACGCTGGGCCTTGACCTTTGAGAGCTTTATAAGTGAGGCATAGGGTCTTGAATCTGATGCGGTTCCTCACCGTTAACCAATGAAAGTTTCTTATTGCCTGTTTGGTCGACTGGAATCTGGGGATGCCTGCTAGCAGCCTTGCCGCAGCATTTTGAATGAGCTGCAGTTTGGCCACCACCTTTGCCTGCGCATTTACAAAGAGTCCATTACAATAGTCGAGGGACGAGAGTACTAAAGAAGTCACCACTGTTTTCCTTGTACTCTCGGGTAAAAATGGCAATATTTTCCTGATAATCTTAAGCTTGTAGAAAGCAGAGGACGCTACCTGGTTGGCATGGTTAACGAAACTGAGGTTGTCGTCAAAGACAACTCCCAGATTTCTGACTTTGTGTACCGGCTCTGGGGGGGCTCCAAGCGAGGTTGGCCACCACTTATTTGACCAGTGTGGGGATAACTTTCCGAAGATCATTACCTCCGTTTTGTCTGAGTTGAGGCGCAAACAGTTCTCGGCCATCCAATCCTTAATGGCTATCATACCTTCCTGGAAGCTGGCAGATACTTCTTCGCCATCGTTCTTGATCGCGATCACCAATTGGGTGTAGTCGGCGTAGGATGTAAGGCTCATCCGGTAGTTCTTAATTACCCTAGCTAAGTCCGACACATAGATGTTAAAAAGTGTCGGACTTAGGGATGAGCCTTGCGGAACGCCACATGGGAGGGCGAGTTCGGTGGATTGAAATACGCCCAAAGTCACTGCCTGCGTCCTGTTCGAGAGAAAAGAGGCTAAGAGCTCTTTGGCTAGTGAGCAGATGCCCATCTCCTCGACACGGTCAATCAGAACTGTATGATTGACCGTGTCGAAGGCTGCCGAGAGATCCAGTAGGACCAGTATCGCTGTTCCTCCTTGGTCTCTAATGGTTCTTATATCATCGGCAGCCTTTATAAGAGCGGTCTCGGTTCCATGGAGTTTACGAAATCCGAACTGGGACTCGTCCAGGAGACTGTTCTGTTCTATATACTCAGCCAATTGGCTGTTCATGGCTCTTTCCACAACTTTGGCCAGAAAAGGCAAGCTAGCGATGGGTCTGTAATTTTTGAGAGTTGTTTTCTCTAATCCACTTTTTTTGAGGAGGGGTTTCAATAAAGTATTTTTTAGCTTATCTGGGAAGATGCCAGCATGGAACATGGCGTTACATATTGGAGTGATAACTTCACTTACCAAGTCTATAATTGGAGAAAGAACTTTCGGGGGGCAAGGATCTAAGGAAGAGCCGGTTTTTACCTGTCTCATGATATCCGTTATCTCTTCCTTCGTTACGTCCCTGAATTTAGCAAATGAGCAATCCGGGATTTTTTTTGGTTGTTTTAGTTGCTTGGTGGTGTTCGTTTTGGATTACCGACACCTTAACACATGTTGCAAAACTTTTGCAGTGCAAAACTCACACAGTGCTGCACTAATGAATAACATAGTGCGCAAAAAATACAAAACAACCTTGGACATCTCCAATGGATTCTTTTGTTAAAACATAGCACCAGAGAGCAGATATTTAACAGCTTTCTCAGTAAATGGCACTCAAAAACAATTCTGTCGGTTAGCCCAGGGGTACAAGAATAGCCCGGGGGTATTCTCAGCGAGAGTAACAGAATTACTACAACAATATGATGATGAAGCATTATCTTATGTCGATGACATTTACTTAACAGATGATGACTTGGAAACTCACTTGAAAAGAGTGAACACCATAATACTTGGTTTCGCTGCAGAGGGTTACAAATTCAACTTCAAAAAATCCAGAATTGCCCATCTGACGGTCCTATTCTTAGGATATGAGTTATCAAGTGAAGGTAAAAGCCTGGCAGACAATTTCCTAGAGAAATGTGCCGTAATCCAAGCTCCTAAAACACTAAAAAACCTACAGTCAATTCTAGGCTTCCTAAATTTCGGAAGAACTTACATTGCAAATTACGCAGAAAGGGTCAAACCCCTTTACGATCTAATTAAACCAGACTTTAAAAGATCCAGTTGGACTCAAACACACACAGAAATTTTGAGATCCTTACAAACAGACATGCTAATTAAAACAAAATTAGAAACCCGTGATAATACACGCAACCTTGTGATCCGAGTCATCCCAGGGAGATGCGGATTCACATACCTGACCTCTAATGAGGGAGAAAAGGTACCAATTGCATTCAAATCACACTTGTACACTAAGGCTGAAATGAAATTTAGCCCAACGGAAAAAATTCTTACAGCAACACAGACAGCTATAGCAAAAGAACGAGCCCTGGCACAAGGTAAACGAATAATAATCGTGACACCAATACCAGCCTTAGAGGCGGTAACAAAGGCAAGCATTCCAAATGCGAAAGCACTCCATCCGAGATGGATACAATGGGCTAACTCTCTTGCTGCAACAGACGTGGTGTACGAATTTGATCCTTACTTAAAAACACAAGAATTTCTACAATATGAATTCGAATGTCCTCTGCCAACCGAAATTCTGCCTCTAGACCAATACGGCTGTATAATATATACAGACGGATCAGCACAACCCGCAGTAGGGGGTAAACAAGCTTACAGTGCTGCGTGCGCGATTGTTAAAGGTCGTTGGCACGAAGGGAAATTTAAACCAACCCTAACTAAAACACAATCTCTAGGAGATTGTACAGCTCAGCGAGCTGAACTACTAGCATTCAAGATGGCGCTTGAAAATACGGATCGAGAATTCCCCACACTCATAGTGTGCGATTCGTATTATTGCGTTCAATCTTACAATGAATACTTGCAGATCTGGCTTCAAAATGGTTTCAAGGATGCGAAAGGTGGCACAATCAAGCACAAAATGCTCTGGGAACAAGTAGCTCTTTTTCAAAAAGAACTACCAAAGACTCACGTGATACATACACTGAGTCATCAACGTGATGGCGTTCACGTTGCAGGGAATTCATTGGCTGATGAGGCCGCAAAGGCAGCTGTGCAAACGGCTTCCGTAGCTGCCGTCACCCGGTCAAAAACAAAAATAGACAGTGAAATATTACAAGCTGTCAGCGCTTCAGAAAAGGATTCGATAGAACCACTCCCTAAAGGCTTTCCAGTAAAGTACTCATACATAACTGATGCAAACAATGTTCCTTTTGCTCAAATCCCTGGAGTGGGGGATAGGGCAATTCCAAACATGGAACATAGGTTAGGACTAATAATAGCGGCACACGAAGGGCTTGCTTCTACCCATGCTGGCGTCTCAGCCACAGTATCATTATTAAAACAGAGATACTGGTGGCCACAAATGAGAAGACAAACAAGGAACTATGTTCTAGCATGTGAAATATGTCAAAAAATGAAAGTATCAACTGTGAGACGTCCAGCCCCTTCTAATCTCGGATAAACCATTAGCCTGTGTTTATCTAGACCACTGCGGTCCCTTACAAAGGGATGGTAACTATAAATATATCTTGGTCGCAGTGGACTCATGCACGAGATTCATATGGATGTGGCCCCAGCGAACGGCTGACGCCAGAACTGTTATAAAAGATTTGCGGGTCCTTATCGGCACATACGCAATTGGCATTCTGCATTCGGACAATGGTCCTGCTTTTAGCTCTCGGGCTTATAAGGAGGCCATGGTTAGCATGGGCGTGCAATTGCGGTACTCTTGTCCATTTCACCCTGAGGGGAACGGAATTGTTGAAAGAAAAAACCGTGACATAAAGCAATCTATAACGGCAAAGGTATTAGGTTCGGGAGCTGGGTGGGTCAAACAGCTAATAAGTGTCCAACGTAGTCTAAATAACTTGCCAAGAAATTCTCTGAAGGGATTCAGTCCGTACGAATTATTATTCGGAACTAGGATGTTGATCTCTGACCTTGATAGTCAGACTTCAGTGGTAACAGAAAAAAGCTTTGATGTCAAAGACCGTTTGGCTATTTTGCAGGACTTAAACAAAACAAGAAAAGACCTGAGCAACATACAGTTGAAACAACAGCCAACAACCACTGAAGAATCACCACCTGTCCCAGCAAGACCTGTCTGGATTCCAAAAGTCGGGGATCTAGTCAGGGAGAAGATCGCGGTAAAGAAGGAATTTGGGCCTTCTTACAGAAAAGCAGTTCCTGTCTTGTCTGTCAACGGGACAAGATCAGTTGTACTACCGCCACTTGCTGGAAAAAAGGAGAACCGAGTTGTATCAATCGACCTGGTAAAACCACAACATGTGGCCAATAACAAACAGTAGGCCAAGTGGACTCCCAATAAGTAGCAGAACACCAAGGTTTGCTACCAGTACAGAGGTCCTAACAAAGAGGCTCATCACTTTCGAAACGCCTACAGAAGAACAACAAGGACTATGCAACAATGCAATAGAACTTAGACCTCTGAAAACCCAAATAAAGACATTTAGCAGAGACACACCAATCTATACTGAAGTACCAAGTGAAAATGCAAAAAACAAAAATCCTGAACCAATTGGAACAATTGACAGAACTGCATCCGGTTACTTCATCAACTTCGATGATTCCTCTGAAGGCTTCAGCGAACAAAAGACACAGCCATCATCAAAATCCTTTAAAGACAAAGCGAAGGAACTTTTGAAACAACAAAAAGAAACATATCTGATTTCTCCATGGATTGAATTTTGGGTGGGTTTTGGTGCATTTATCCTCATACTTTGGCTCATCATGGTATTTACTTTGGGACGCTTCATTGAGGGAAAATATGCTAAAATGGACACAGCAAGTCAGAACATCAACTTGGTCCTCAAACCACACACATCTTCACACGTCGAGAAAAGAGAACTTTCTTCAGAACTTTCTTCAGCCAACTTCACAGCAATTCCAATACCTGGTGGGGTAGCCTGGGACAACACTGACTATGAAATTTATGGTCCGGTCGAGATCCTGAAATATCCACACCAAATTAAGATCTCTTTGAGTGACTTTGCGAAACCAAACTCATTTGCTGATGATTGGGACTTTGAAAGTATAAACAATATGATGTCTGACTTAGTAATGTCTGCTAAATTTACAAAACATGATTATTTGCAAGGTTCTACAAATTATGATAGTATGTATTGCTATAACCACTATGGTAACCATTTCTTGCATAAATCTGCACAACCTAGAAATGTTTTAAATTTTAATCAATGGGAACATTGTGCTACACCTCCAAAAGGGAGCTCTAGAACCGTTTATGACAAATATTCATACTTTCAAGGTTTTAACACTAGTAATGCTGAAACATTTTATTATAAATTGTCAAACAAGACAGGGACCAAAACCATGATAACCAACACAAAATTGATTTATTCTGATTCATTCTTTGAAAAAATGAATACTTTTGGATTCGATTATTGGGACAAAAATGTTGATTTGAAAAGTGTTTGGGGCACAAAAGAATGGCAAGTACAGGGTTTAGAAGCTTTGTTTAGAGCCTGCATGATCCCAGAACAAATGATATTTTTAAATGACACTGTTCAACAAACCACCTGTCTTGGCTTAGCCAAAATCAAAGATTTAAATAACCCGTCTATTCCAAAGCCAACAATGTTTAGCAATAAATCTGATACAGATGAAGGAATAGACATAAACCATATACTTAACCAAAACAGAACAAATCCTGATTGGAAACAATGGTTGATCTGGCCCACAGATACAAATAACTGTCAAGATAGATTCCTGAATAAAACACAGGGTTTCAAAATGACCAGGCCAGACCCTAGATATCCCCAAAGACATCATCCAGGGATAATAACAACCTACAGTGTGGGCAAATTATGCCTTCAATGGCTACAAACTTCCACACTGCCTGAAATTAAGCAACACCTAACTTTACTTACTGATGGTGCTGACTTGCGTGATTTCATAATGGGACCACGCAAACAGCGTCAAAAGCGTTTCATAGCAGCCTCTGTATATGCAGCATACAATGAGGCCTGGAAGGTTACTCAAATTGAGACAGCAGAAAGAATACGGGAAATTGACCGTATCAATTTGGAAAAATCACTTTCTGTAGTGGACAATGGGTTAATGACTCTGTCCTCCAGAATATTTTCATTGGACAGCATTGTGTCTTCAGCAATCGATATATTATCGCAAGACTTACTGTTATTACAACATGGTCAGTCACAATTGCGCTCTATTGTACAGCTTGGCTGGACGTTACAAAATCTGCGTTCAGGCTATGTGCCTTGGCGTTTAATCAACACAACGTCACTATTCCAAATCTTTAACCTTACTGATAGACAAATCGGTATGGCGCAGAAGGGTGCTGATTATACAATCTTGAGCATTGAAAAACTAGAAAGATTACCGTTGACAATGTCAGAACGACCTGTCAGTGAATGGATAATCCACGGAATCATAAATATTCCAATCTCAACCTTCAGGTTTCAATACTGCCAAAAATATATACAGGCTGGCATGTACGAGAAATTGGGAAAGGGGTACCTTAAAACAACATGGAACCTGCCCTATTCACATGCATGTGTCAGTAATAAAGGACAGAAAGTGTTTCTTAGTGGCAACAATTGTGCTATGTCACTAAGCGGCACGCTTCTGTGTAACGGTATTAGTTTGCACGGAGCCTGTGAAGGGAATTCATACAACCTTTCATGTCACCAGCAAGGCGCACCTGCAACTGAAATAGAACCATTCTTTCAAAGACTCTATAATGGGAGTTACATTCTTATTGTAGACCGCAGATGTTGTAGTCTTATGCCCGGGACTCCTTATCTCGTCACTACGACGGCGAAGGTCAAGTGCTGTGGACGTTCTTTGTTCCCCAGCTCCTTTCCAGACAGGGAGGCGAGGGCATGGCCCAGTTTGAAAATTACTTCTATTCGAATAGACACTTTAAGCAGAATGAAAACAGTGCTTCTTCAGACGCCTACAAGGCTCACGTCATCTAAAGAAACGTATGATCTACAAGTCGCAAGGACGACTGCAGAGATACATACATTATTATCAACCAATTCCCCCGTACATTTCGCGGAAATCCTGAGCGAAATCTTAAATATTTCTGATACCACAGGGGTCTCAAAGGTATTTAAGACAGTATTTTCGATGGCATTAACACCATTCAAAGCCATACTGGGTATTTTTCCAGATTTCGTCCATTCGATTTTTGGCGGACTTCCCTTGATCCTGGGACTAATTGCAGGAATCCTATTCCTAGTCCTTATTTTTCGTTATGGCAACCCATGTCACAGAACAAACTCTCACGACAATGGAAGAAACGATCCTAGCCATTGGATACCGGGACCGGATATCAAAAATCCTGGGACTTTCCCGGCTTAGAGACCCAAACATGACTTGGTTTCTATCATTTCGACCAATGTGGCAAAGGTGTGTTTTACCTGTACTAAGGTGTCTGCTATGCGGAGAAGAATGCGTGTTAGACACCTGTCTGACGCTACAATCGGATGCGCCGGTGGATGCAGATACACTGTTGGTTCCTACCAAGGTTCACGCACTGTGCTGCCCTCAAAGGCTGCCAATTCTGATGACGGCATTCCTGGAATCTTCACCACTGCGATTGAAGAGTAGTGAAGTTCAAGATGAAAGCAGCATCGAACAGGTACGACCTTCTGTCAGCAATGCAAATCAGAATGTCTATGCAGACAATCATGCGCATGAATGCATGGTTACACCTATTTCCGACTTAGTGGAACTTTCCCATGAAGCTGTTGACAGTTTTTTCGAAAGCCTGAATGATATGATGTTCTCTCCGGAACAGAAATAGAGACTTTTGAGTAAACTCGCACACGGCGTTCCCTGAATCCGGCCTTCAACTTAAAAAATAAAGTCACATGAACAATTACAATCCAGTTCACGGACAGCAACTTTTTTCAGCAAGCCCTTAAAATATTTTTCTATATATTTTTCCCCGGGACACTGATCTTCTGCTTAAAGTAAGAAACTATTCCTAGAGAACTAAGATTTCTATTTTTTTAGATACTTTATAGACTTTATATAGACTTTAGCTGCCCGCTGGTATGTTCACAATATTTTTTATGTGATGAAATGGTTTCGACTTTTTTTCTGTATAGCCATATTAAGAGCCATTTCATGTGTATTTCTCATACACCAAAAAGCAATAATGCATAACAATGCATGTTTACTTTTGCATTTAATTCATAGCTTAAGTGCATACTATATATATGACTGCAATTTTTCAGTATATTTGAAAATTTCAAAATGCATTTATGTATTTTGGGGTGGTAAGGTATACACTATACTCTATAGTATGTTGTACTATGTTATACTATGCATAGATTAGTAGATATGACCATAGTTAGCGTGGAGTGGGTGTCGTGTATTTCTATAGGTTCTGAATCGATCCCCCTATTCCTGACCATATTCTGGTTAACCTACCTAGCTAGTTAACTAACAGTCAGCCCATGAGGCAAGAAATCCCCCATGATGCAGATACCGTTATCTGACGCAGTCACACTACGGCACAGGAACGTGTTATCTGATTAGGTCATAACGCTTGAGATCTAATTAGACAAGCGACATTCCTCCAGCCCCTGATAAGGCATACGACGTTCTCATAACAAATCAAACCTATGACAACCTGGATAATCCGTGCGGCCATTGTTTTGATTTCACAGAGAACTTTAGTAAAGAATGTGCTAACGAGCAAGTCGTATGACATCTTTATTGACGTACCTATGTCCATCCTTACGTCAATCCCGGCACCTTTAAGGTATAAATATTGCCGACCTTGCCCTATGCAAACACACGCGTGGTGACAAGACGGAGCAGCCATACTTGCCGAAGCAGAGAGCAGAAGCAGACCCCGCAGGCAACAGCCCCGCATTCCTGACGCGCTGAGAGACGCGCTGCTATCTCAAGCCGAGAGACCCAGCACCGGCGCTTCCGGGTAGCCCTCGCAGGCAGCCTGGAATATCGAGAGCAGAGAAAGAGATACCATTCCTCATTCATCCTAAATTCCAGGTACAGAACTGAATAACCCCTCACAGAGAATTCTTTAGTTATTCACTTGGCAAAAACAAACTTAACTTAAACTGTAACTTTCTATTCCCGCCCACGTATTAGACTTAGGTCAGGTACACGGGGTAGGCGTATTTAGAAACACCAGTTGAGTACGTTTAGTCAAATGTATATGTGTATGTAAATATATTTTAATCATTTTAAACATCATATGGCTCAGAAACCATATCAATGTTTTTACAGTATTATTTTATACTATTGCTTTTAATGTATGCACTTTACTTAACTATAAGTATTGCAATAATATCGATCCATTTCTCTTGTACGAGAAAAGAGACTGATCAATAAATAACATCTTTTATTGAACACGCCCGTCTCTTCCTTTTCTCTACATTCTGATGAGACTAAGAATGCACGTACTGACTGAGTAAAATAATTGCCTTGTGCTCACACGACTCTTGAGATTGACTCTTGATTAGGGGAGAGCAAAGTTGTCATGTTCTATGGTTGTCAGAAACTAAATCCCTTCTTGTCTAATCAGGGGAGTTAATCCTTCCTTGAACATTCGAGAAAGTTTCTAGCGAACTCTGAGCTTAGCTGGCAAACCCAAAGATTAAGTCTAGTATCGACAGTAGTAGACCTAGTTAACGTCTGGTCTAGGCCTTTACTGCTGTAGGTACTATTCCAATGCGCAGAGCCTATTGGGAAAATAGGAGCTACACTACAGAGTCAGTGCCTCTGACAGAGCCCACGAGGGACGGTGCCCTGCCCCACTGTCTGTACCTGACAGAGCCCACCCGGGGACAGTGCCCTGCCCCACTGTCTGGACCTGACAGAGCCCACCCAGGGACGGTGCCCTCCCCCACTGTCTGTACCTGAGGGAGCCCACCCAGGGACGGTGTCCTGCCCCACTGTCTGTACCTGAGAGTGCCCACCCAGGGACGGTGTCCTGCCCCACTGTCTGTACCTGAGAGTGCCCACCCAGGGACGGTGCCCTCCCCCACTGTCTGTACCTGAGAGAGCCCACCCAGGGACGGTGTCCTCCCCACTGTCTGTACCTGACAGAACCCACCCAGGGACAGTACTCCAGGGATGTGTGTGTATCCTGCATTGGAGCTGTGGAAGACGCTGCTTCAGTCTGTCTTTTCTCTGCATCCTTTTAGGAGATGAAGCCCAAGGAGAAAGTCGAAGTGTCCAGCTCCTGCGTGTGTCCAGATTCCCGCCGCACCAGCAGTCTCAGGACCATCGCCGCCCTGCTGGATGATGGTGGGGTGTGTGGGGTCCCCACGGACACAGTGTATGCCCTGGCAGCCTCCTGCAAACACCCACAGGCCATCCAGAAGATTTACACCATCAAGGTAAGCATGCACCACAGCACACTGAGTGTTAAGATCCCATAAACTGTACGAATGTGAAGCCTATTGACTTTGTCTTTGATAGGTTCACAAACGCTCTTTGTTAGGCGAAGTGGTTTGCGTGGTGATCTCTGGGTTCCTTTGTTTTTTTCTCCCTGTGGTCCATCTAGCAGCATGAGATACCAGGATACTATCAAGCCTCATGCTTTCCAGAGGAGCTTCTCTTTATGTCATGAGTTTGAGAGGGAGGGCGTGCTCTTTTGTTTGTATGATGTTTCCTCAAGAGTCTCCTGATACTACAGCTGAGTCTCTTTTCTGCATTGATTGATTCCTCCCCACATTATCCTGGTTCTGCTCCATGTTTCAATGAGAGGTTCAATGTTCACCATGACCAATACTGATTCGTGGATGCTCCTCGTCCTCCATGTGATTGGGACCTCCTTCAATCATCTCCAGTCTCTGATTTGTTCCAGGACATTATTGATCGGGGATGGATCTGAGCCTTTCCGGACTGATAGCATTGATGAGGGCATCTTAGAGTACTTCACACGTCACCAAAGTCATACCCATCCCAGTGCAGAATCCTCTGAAGCCACGCCTTCTTAGTCCTTTGTGAATATTTCATAAAGGACTTTTTGGGACTTCGGCTGATCTTCTAATGCAAGGCCTCCTTTGTATTCAGTTTGTCTGCTACATTATGTGATGATTAGATTTTCCCCTTTTCTCACTTCTGAATGAGAGCCACTTCCTCAATGTTCTACCATACTTGAACGTCTTGCATAGGTACTCAGTATTAGCCAGATCTTCTTTGTCAAGTTTCTGCTCACTGCCAGGGAGTTATGTGTATATTTCAACTATTATTTCTGCATATCATCACTCCATCACAATAACTTCCTATTGCCTTTACTTTGATTCTCTCTCCCTAATATTGTAATGACCTTAACTTAAACTAGATAATTTTCCCCAACCATCACTTCGCCCCCTCCTCCCTAACCTTAAATCAATCCTACAGCTAATTCTATCCCTAAATTAAATTCAGCTGTACAAAATGTAACTAATATTGTCCCTAACTCTGATCCTAAATTAGTCTAAAGTACTACAAAGTAAATAAATGAAAATAAGTAATCTTCTTTGAACTGTAATTCTAACTGTTATCCTTAGTTCCATTAAATTAGAATAAATGCCATTCAATTTTACAATTTTAAACTAAATCAAATAAAATTACATGAAATAAAATAAATTCTAACTTTAACACTGGATTAAAGTAAATTAAATTAATTCAGATTGCCGCATAGTAAAATAAATTATTCTTAACCTTAACCTAAATGAAAGGAAATTGTATTTTATTAAATGAATTTAGTGCCAACCCTAATCCAAACTTTAAATTAAATAAATGTAATTATATTGAATAAATAAAAAACTGGTACGGAAAGTTTTTCTACCCATAATACTAATATACATTCGCCTTTAACCCCAGATTCTACTGCTGTTGTCATCTTTATTGTAGAACTCACTGCTTCCAGCTTTTGGGAGCTTCAAAACCATGTGCCGGATTTCTGCACACTGTGAGTCATTGTGGATTAACCAAAAGTGATGCAAAGTGGTGCAAAGTGTTGACTTGGGATTTAGCTTCGAACTCAAAACAAGTTTTGCACCGATTAATAGGCATAAAGTAACACAAAGTAGCATGATGCGCTGATTTGCTCTACTCTGCATCAAGGGGGTGCCCCATAGATGGCACATGGGCAATCCTACGATCACCCAGGGATTTCGATGCAAAGTATATCTACTAAGATTTGTAGACAGGGTTTGTGCCAAAAATGTATGCCGCCCGAGGCAAGCGTAAAGTTGGAGAAAAGTTTTTTCTTCAAACATTTCAAACTTAGCAGGTGTACTGTACTGTGCTGTATTGTAGATCACACATACACGGTTGGACAAGTTTTCAACTAAGTTCAAGCAAAGTTTTTTTGTAGAGAAAGAGTACCCACAAATTAAAAAAAATCTATGCTGAGGAGCATCACACAGACACTCATGCACTATGGTGCAAGGATGTGTGCATGGCACAGGGCAGCCTAAAGTGCGCCAGCATTGAGGGAGAGAGCAACAGCACCATATCTCAAGAGATATAACCCTGCCATGCTCGCTCTCTTTCATGCAGGACAGAGCAACAACTTTGGGTAATATGCTTCTTTGCATGACTACTAAGTAAATTTGCTCCCAAGTGTCTTTAAGGCTATAATTAAAACCAAGCTGCCATCTCTAGCTGTGGGAGGAGTAGCACCCAGGCTTAATGTTGACTGTAGTGATGGGCTGGTCTGGTATTATATGTTTTACAGATACTTTAACATGATAGCTGAGAACAGCTAAAGAGGATTTAAAAACGTTGCTAAAAGCTCAAGTGCCAAGGCCACATTCATTTCAGGTCTCAAAAACAGCTTCAATTGTCAACTAAAAAATCACTCTTGTAGTTGTCAGTGGAAAAGTGGGCTAAGTATTACTTGACTTGTCCCAGTTATGTTGTCAGAAAAATTTAAACAAGTGTCTACTAAAAGATCAGGAAAGAACAACCCTCTTCAATGATTGTGAAAACCAAGATTCAAATTGACAAACAAACAAAGAGGCCCCTTACCTTTCCTTACAAGGTTAAAAACTTCACCAGTCCTTGTCATATTTTAGATGATGTCCCCTCCAGTGATCTCTTAGGGTCATCAGCATCTAGAGACACTCAGATCAATACAAAGCACACACTAATTCTCAGAGGCTCAGCTAAGGGTACTGTGAATGCACTTTAACTCTAGTGTTTGACTTTTTTAGAGCTTAGTCCACTCCTTATCATGTATAAATGAGCTATTTCCTGGCTAGACACTACTCTGTGTCTCATTTACAGACCGGGAACTATAGCATTCTAGAAGAAGTTTGTACTATTGATCAAGTGTCACAGTTGCCCCAGTATCCCTTCCCAGGTCTTGTGCTATGATGCTTCAGGAGCGGAGCGGTCCCTCTCCTCATGCTAAACACCCCCTCTGCTTCTCTCTTGTCTCCCTTAGGACCGACCCTCGGAGAAGCCCATCTGTATCTGCATCTCCCACCTCGGCCAGCTGCGGAGCGTGAAGCCCCCATTTAGCCCTCTCCTGTGGGACTTCATGGAGAGTGTCTACCCCGGGGGCATCAGCTGCATCGTTCAGAAAGGAGAGTGGCTCAAGAGATTGGGTGAGTATCATCTCTGCCATCTTCCTAGAGGAAGCTCTGTATGGATTTCCTACTCTAGCGACTTGCGGCTTAGGGTGGGGTCGTGAAATAGAACTGGGTGGTGCATATTTCAGGACCAATTACTGCTCCACTTCCATACACAATGTGCTTTGCTATCCCAACTATTGATCTCATGTACTTATGCACTCACCAGTGTCACACACCATCATGGTGTCTACAGACCCTCTTCCCACATAACCTCGTTTGCAAACCATGATTCAACCTCCCACATAAAGACTCCTCTGATATGACTGTGGTATACCTAGCTCAGGTTTCTTGGAGAACAATGCTCTCAAGAACTCCTTACCTCACAGGCATTCCATCCATCACTTTATGTGCTCTTCACCCACTGGCTGATTCTCTCAACCCTAGTCCAATGCACCCCTTCGTGTGCACAGAGCCTCATCTCAACTGACTCCCGAATCCATAGAATACGGTGCATACAATCATGTGGATTCTCCAGACCCTCATCTCATTTAGCATACCAAAAACTTGTCCACATTCTATAGACCCTCAAATTGTCCACAGAAGTGCTTCTCTCTTAGCTCCTGCATCCCTATATCATTGGTGATGCATCCCACTCTAGTGCGAGGACATTTTCATGTCATCTTCCGCCTATGATCTTAATGTTGTTTAAATCCACCCCGCCCCAAGGCCATTACCATGCATTGCTGGACCCTACTCTAGTGCACCCCCAAGGTTTCTACAGCACTTCCTTTCACCTGGCACTTGCATTTCTAGGTCATGGTCCATAAACGCTCATGTTATTGATAAACCCTTGCCTCACTGAACTCCTGCATCCTTAAACCCCTGCCCATAAACCCCCTGGTATTTGGCAGGAGACCCTCATTTCACTTGGTTCCTACTTCCACATACCGTGACTAATGTATCCATGAACACTAGTGTACACCCCCTCGTCTCACCCCGCTCTTGTATCCCTAGCTCAGTGGTCCATGGTGTCTCCCGGCCCTTGTCTAGTATGATCTGTAGTCCACGGCTCATGCACCCACATGGCTTCTCAGGCCCACACCTCAGCCAGCTGATAAAAGTCTTGATCACGACCAATTCAGCTCTAAGATCCGCTCTCACCAGAGCTCTGTATGGAGGGCTCTATATAGATATAGTCAGTCAACCAATGACCGCTCATGCAATTGAGTCTGAACTGCTGCTAAAAGATGCTTTCGTTTCCTCTCTTTCCAGGGGTCGGACCGGCATATGACATTGTGGGCACCAAGGACTCCATTATGATCCGAGTGCCAGACCATAGTATCTGTGCCCACCTTACGGACATGACCGGCCCCCTGGCTATCACCTCAGCCAACCCAAGCGGGGAGAGTGACAGCACCCACCATGACATGGTCACCTCGTAAGTATCCGTTCAAGACAGAGGTGCTGAGAGCAGAGTGTGGGAGAGGCTGTGGGTTGGTGGCTTGCTGGGAGATGAGGTTAGAGCCAGGGAGGAGTTGGGAAGGAAATGGATATAATGAGAATTGATTAGTCTTCTGACTGACATGTGAGTAGCAGAGCAGAGTGTAAACTTTATCTGATATAAACCGATTTGTAATCTAGTTTGTAATAAACTGCAGTGTTGAACCACATCTGTATTCTCAAAAGCATGTATTCCTACATAACTGGGTAGTGAAATTGTAAAAAGTTCTTTAATACTCCGCGTCTAATGATAGACACCCTCTGGATATTTATTATATTTCTCTGTTACATGAACAGACCAGTCCAACCTGGTGGATTGGAGTTTGTGTAGATCCACCGGCTCCTGTTTACTCACACATGGCTTCCATTCTCTTAAATTACCCTAATTGTCATCCACTTTTAATGTACTTGGGTGCAGTTACATTTTTTGGGCTCATTGTAGGCTGTCCTCATCATGTTGATGATCAGAGCAGGGAGATGTTCTTTGTCGATTCCTATTACAAGAGCTCATACAGAGGTCTGTGTTTCTCCCCTTCTTTCCGACAGGCGTTTGAGTCACAAGTTGGAGGGAGTGCTGTGCGATGGGGACTCCAACGAGTTGGTGGGCTCCACCGTGGTGAACTGCCTGAAGATAGACGAAGGTGAGTCTAGTGCTGGGGCTTAATTCTATCCCATTACTGTTCCCCCGGACTCTAATTTGGCTCAGGATACCCAGTCACCAGACTGGGATTTCTAAGCTGGTGACATGCCTCTGTCCCTCTGTAAAGAGAGTTTTAAACAAACACAAGAATGAAAGAATGAGGGGCTCAAAGGAGATATGCTATCTACAGCTATATGATTCAAGGTTTTCAGCATGAATGGGTTTTTGAAATGTGTTGTTTCCAGCTCCAGATGGCGCTTTTTAGCCTTTTTGGAGAATACATGAAGCATGAGAATTTACCACATCCCTCCTGTGAATAAGCACCTTCAAAATAATGTAATTTGTTTTGCAAAATTCAATGAAAATTATGCAAAATTATGTGAATTTTATGAAGTGGGGTTTGCCAGTTTCTCATGAAAATTTTCTGTTAGGGGTTACCTCATATAAAATGAATGTGAGGTATTTGCAGGAGACTAGTTCTACAGAAACTGTCTCTTGAGAAGATATTTTGTGCATGAACTAGTGTCTCTCTAGTTGTGCAAAATTTCATAAATTTTGCACGCATAATTTCAGTTTTGCACAGATCTAGTTATGATCCCACCTCTCACCATAAAAAGGCTCTTCTCTGTAAGAAGGGTGAAGACAGGGCTGCTGATTGAGAGCCCTTTCACATCCTAGGAGGTTCACACCCATCCTTTCCCAACCAGCTCACTTGTCTCTACTGGTTGATGCTCAGAGGTCTTTATCTGCTGACACTGTACTTCTTTCTTCACAGGCATCCTGACCATCGTTAGGGAGGGCTGCGTGCCCACTGCCCACGTCATGCAGACATTTGAGCGGGTGAAGAACGCGCTGGCCTGAGGATGCGTGGACACGCATTGAACATCGATAAGCCAGCTGTTTCCAAATAACCACATCAGCAGATCAATTCTCAACCTAAGCCAATGTCATTTTAAATTTTTGAAATAGCCATATCAGAACCTTATTGCCTGGCTGTCATTTAAAGGGGTATATGTCTCCATATAATACGGCCTCATGGAGAAGGATTTCCAGTACCTGCGTGACTAGGGGCAACAATGTTTGAAATTTCTGTAAACATTTGGAAAAAAAGTCTATTTTTGTAATATATCCTACTCACATGGATCCTGTCTTCCAACCTTCCTGGTACTCAGGGTGATCACCGTCAGTGTCGTTGACGATGTCTTCTGGAGAAGGATCCCCTAATCCATGCGCGGTACCAGACTCCGACATTTTGTACAGAATGTGAAATATTTTATAATGTCTGATCCTATAGTGCATTTCTTCTAATAATAATGTTATTTATAATAATTTATTATAGTTCGAATCTGATGCAGGCATCAATGATGAATTCTATTTATTTTGGTATTTGAAGGACTCTGATTCTATGGACTCTCCTGGTGGACTCACAGGGTACAATATGTGTAGAGTCGGCTCCATAGGCTGAGCTGCAGCTCTTATGTATCGACTCCTCTGATTTGAGGGTTACCAAGGAGGTCCACTTGAGAGGGTGACCTTATTTTTTGTATTGATTCTAGCTCAAAGTTTTTGAATATTTATTGAAACGTTTGTCTCTTGCACTAAATCTTATCAATGGAAAGAAACAATAGAAATGTATTCGAGTGTGCAATCACGGCTATAGAGCGGACTTTGCCGCTATGATGTGTCCGTGACATGATAGTCCCAGACTTACCTTTTGTCTCTCATGGGGACACTTACCTTAAGGGGACAGGATTTTTAAAATAAAAAATGGCTTTGGTTTGTACCCCGTCTCTCGCCACGATCGATTGGGGAGAGAAGAAAGAAAGCATCTGTTGGGCAGCATGGGGGGCAGAGAGACTGTGTCCTTACACTATGTGTAGAGTCCACTCTGTGCACCCTCCCCCCCCCCCTCCCCCCTTAGGAGCACTGAGTGTAGGTAGTACTGTGAATTATAAATGTGAAGAACCCACAGAGACGAAGAAAGATGCTTTAAGATGTACACGGTGTGCCCATCCACGTGGCAATGCCACTGCAGTGGGACAAATAATTTATTGTCCAACCTTCCACACTATTTAATGTTTTCATGGAAATGTTTTTCTAGTGAATCACTTGCAATGGTACTGTTTTAAACTATTTAATTTATTTGATTATGTGTGTTTGTCAGTATACTTTTATTGTCCGTATCTTTTCAAATCACTGTTCATCCATATGTTGTGTGCCTATTTTTGTCAATAAAGCTGTAAAACAGACATACATCTGATTTCTGAGTGTGGTGCATCAATGCTGTGTCCAGTTCAGGTCTATCCGTGAACACAAACACGCCTCTCAGGACCGAAGGCGGAGCTGGACTCCAAGCGGAGAGACACCCCCCATACCCCCCCCCCCCCCCCCCTCAAGGTTGGGACTTACATACAGCACAGGCACTCGGATCAGGCCCTGGGGCAACGCATATCAGCATAAGGGCATCCTTGTCACCAGGGGGAGACTAAGATATGACCTCGCGGCCTCCAGGCTTTGATGCACTGAGAGGAGTTAAAATAAGGACAGGAAGGGCCACCCGGGCTCCCTTAAAGCTTTGGAATATCCGAGATTATCTAACTCTTTTATTCATCCAATCAGAAGGAACATGGAAATGGACTCCAAGCATTCCCCTGAATCCCTCACACATACCCCTGAATCACTCACACGTACCCCTGAATCACTCACACATACCCCTGAATCACTCACACATACCCCATAACCACTCACACATACCCCTGAATCACTCACACATACCTCTGAAACACTCACACATACCCCTGAATCACTCACACATACCCCTGAATCACTCACACACACCCCTGAATCACTCACACATACCCCTGAAACACTCATACATACCCCTGAATCACTCACACATACCCCTGAATGACTCACACATACCCCTGAAACACACACACATACCCCTGAACCACTCACACATACCCCTGAATCACTCACACATACCTCTGAAACACTCACACATACCCCTGAATCACTCACACATACCCCTGAATCACTCACACATACCCCTGAACCACTCACACATACCCCTGAATCACTCACACATACCCCTGAATCACTCACACATACCCCTGAATCACTTGGAATCCTGAGGCCTCTATGATGACTCCATACCTTCCCTCACTTCTAAGGATGTCAGTGATCCTGAGGCCTCCAGTGTGACCCTATACCTGCCCCTCCCTATAAGGATGTCAGTGATCCTGAGGCCTCCATGATGACTCTATAACTGCCCCTCCCTCTAAGGATGTCAGTGATCCTGAGGCCTCAAGTGTGACTCTATACCTGCCCCTCCCCTATAAGGATGTCAGTGATCCTGAGGTCTCAAGTGTGACTCTATACCTGCCCCTCCCTATAAGGATGTCTGTGATCCTGAGGCCTCAAGTGTGACTCTATACCTGCCCCTCCCTATAAGGATGTCTGTGATCCTGAGGCCTCAAGTGTGACTCTATACCTGCCCCTCCCTATAAGGATGTCAGTGATCCGGAGGCCTCAAGTGTGACCCTATACCTGCCCCTCCCTATAAGGATGTCAGTGATCCGGAGGCCTCCATGATGACTCTACACCTGCCCCTCCCCTATAAGGATGTCAGTGATCCTGAGGCCTCAAGTGTGACTCTATACCTGCCCCTCCCCTATAAGGATGTCAGTGATCCTGAGGCCTCAAGTGTGACTCTATACCTGCCCCTCCCCTATAAGGATGTCAGTGATCCTGAGGCCTCAAGTGTGACTCTATACCTGCCCCTCCCTATAAGGATGTCAGTGATCCTGAGTCCTCAAGTGTGACTCTACACCTTCTCCTCCCCATAAGGATGTCAGTGATCCTGAGGCCTCCGTGATGACTCTATACCTGTCCCTCCCTATAAGAATGTCAGTGATCCTGAGGCCTCCATGATGACTCTATACCTGCCCCTCCTATAAGGATGTCAGTGATGCTGAGGCCTCAAGTGTGACTCTATACCTGCCCCTCCCTATAAGGATGTCAGTGATCCTGAGGCCGCAAGTGTGACTCTATACCTGCCCCTCCCTATAAGGATGTCAGTGATCCTGAGGCCTCAAGAGTGACTCTATACCTGCTCCTCCCCTATAAAGATGTCAGTGATCCTGAGGCCTCCATGATGACTCTATACCTGCGCCTCCCTATAAGGAAGTCAGTGATCCTGAGGCATCAAGTGTGACTCTATACCTGCCCCTCTGAAGTACCAAAAAAATAATTACAACCCAAATAGAGCTATACTTACAAATAGCCCCAATACCAATTACCAATAATCAGTCAGTTGGCAGTGCAGAAGGTTCAATCATTAATAAACAGACACACTCTGCCGGAGGAGCCTCTCGCGACCTAACCCCTTGAAGTCCGTCGAGAAGACTGCTGGCACATTATCAACAGATCACATATATACTGTTGCATTTCGAAACCGTTACCTAAGAAGGAAAAATACAAGTTGGTGCAAAGGAAAGACCATATATGGAACACAAAGCATCCTTACTTTAGCTCAGCTCATTATAGCAAGGTCGAGGAGGGTGACTCCCTTCTGCCAGCGCTAGGAGAGTCCGCACAGCACCTCCTGGAATGTGCTTATCCAGTCTACCCCCACCTACAACCTTGACAGGCCTAACGGGCAGAAGCAGCAGTTGGCTACATTTGTCAGCCTATTTCTCGAGAGAACGACTCTTACTAAATGCAATGGTAGGTTTCCACTAGTGACGCATGCAGACTAGGCCACAAAATGGCGCTGGTCAGGTTAATCTATATTGCTCGTAAAAGAGGGCAAACGACTTGCATAAGACATGTATTGACCCTTTAACTACTATGTGTGTGTGGTTAGTAACACTCGAACGTCTTCACTAGACTAACAGATACATCACGCTAATTAATAACTGTTACCATATGTTTTACTAGGCCTAATTCAGATTTCAGTTCCTCAAACCCTCCTTTTAGCGTAGTGTAGCTAACTAAGAAAAGTACTAATCCTGGAAAACGTCCTCATCGATGGCCATTAACTCACGAATCTCCTGCTGGAGCATCTGAGATTTAGAAGGCCGGGGAAGGGACGATCATGGCTGTCAATTTGGTAGCACAATAAGAGCAACAGGCCGGACCGCATTGCATGCAAAGGCAGCAAGTAAAGAGGATACTGGTAGCTCCAGCAACTATCATCAATAACTTCCAACCCCAGGTAGACAGAAGCCCCCAAAACCAGCTAGACAGTGACCAGGACCCATTTTCAATGTGCATTTCGGCAGCAATGCGGTGCAATTTCTGGATAGCTAAATGGACCGTGGGGGTGGAGTCTGGAATGTTAACACAACAGGAGCTGCCGATCAGCCGGCATTCTCCTCCTCGATCGGCCAAGATGACGTCAAGAACCATCCGGTTCTGAAGAGAAACGAGTCTCGTAGCCTGAAGCTCCTCAGTTATATTTGTCATAATCTCAGTAGTGATATTTATGACATTCTCCACTATTCTGGACAATCGCTTTATCTCCCTACTATTGAATATCGGTCCCCAGAATGGGACCAAACCCTTAGTAAAATCCGTAAATTGTTGCAAGGAAGTGTCAGTTTGGTCAACTTCAATCATTCCGAGCTGTCTTCGCTGCCTATTGGAAATTGCCTTTGTTTTATGGAGTTGATGTGTTTTGTGATAGTCTGACGGTGCTATATATACAGGAGGGTATAGGAAGGACAGATAACATTGGCCGGCCCACCCTCCCGCCAACCAGGTATAGGCATTTTCCCTACATACAAAGTACACATTCGGAGGAGTTAACAATGGAGGGCTACTAGAAATCTTCATTCGATATGTATAATTGCAGATGCTATTCCCAACCTGTACATGCCCAATCCCCTGCCACACAAAAGGGCGAAGAAGTATTCAAGATAGGGATGGGCAAGACACCTTCACTAGTAACATTTCTGGTAATAAACTGATGGAAATACTGAGAATGATTAAAATTAGAAAAATCATAAAGTTCATCTTTCAACCAAGTACTGTTTTCACTTGCCGTATATAAGTTCATACAGGCCTCTGGATCCAATGATCCCTCCCCCCCATTTCCTGCTGGATCAAACCCTTGGTGCGTTTCAATATAAGCTAAGATCATACTATAATCTTTTTCTGAATATTGTTTGGGGTTTTCCACATAATGGTTATACATGGCTAAGAACAATTGGAACCATGCCTCACAACTACCTAAATATGATAATGGCAGAGAGAGAAACAAATCATGTTTATGCATAACCGATGGCAGAAGTCCACAAACCCAACAATCGGTCATATTGGTGGTGCTATGGGTTTGGTGGAGCATTTCTACAAATACATTCTTAGGGTAAGTCTGACGATGTCTTTCCTTATGTGGGGCTAAGGTGAACATCAGATGCTCAGGTGGGGCAACGGTGGTTGGCATGATTGTTTGCATTGGGTGCTTATATTCCAAATATACGAATATACTCATGAAAATGGCTAATATAATGGCTATTACTAACACAAATGCTATTTTTACACGCATGGTCCAAGCAGAAAACATTGGTTCATAAAATGGCAAGTATCGTGTTGCAAAAGGGCGTTCTTCTTCAGGTACAATACGACCAAAAGGGTAAATTCCTAACTAAAAGTCCAAAACTAAACTCGGGTAAAGCAGTCCGTCCTGCCAGAGGGTTCTTCTCCCTGTGTCCGTCTAGAGTCTCACAGGCAGACTCCTATCGTTCATCTCAAGAAAACAAAACGCAGTTGTCGTGGAAATCCGATGTACAACCTGGCCTTTTACATGTGACAGTCTTTCTTTCTGAACAGAGCACAATACCAAAGTTCCCGCTCTCAACAAATTCAGTCCAGTGTCTCTCACTCAGTACCTCAGGCACAAATCTAGCAAACCCTATTTACTCAAGTCTTTCCTTATCTCCTAGCCGTGGTGTCTGAGGTACCGTGATGTTTTTTTGGCCGTAGGTTGTATCGCACATGACCTGGAGCTTCCTGATCAGAAAATAGCACAGAGGAAGGTACATTTCCTTCATCAGAGCCCCTGCTTACTGGAGTATCAGTGACAGGGTTAGGGGTAATTGCGGATTCAACTGGGGCCGTTTCGCCCGATCCCGTCACTCCTTCTTCTTGCCGTGGCTCTATTTCACAGGCGTCGGAAAAAGGAACAAATGCAGCGGCTCTTTCACTTTCCTGGGTCAAAATTCCATCCGGGTGCTGCTGATCATAAGGAAGCGGGAGCGGCAACCGCTTAAGGTGAGAGACGTGGCTCCAGTGCTTCTTCCCATCCACCTTTACAGCTGTCCGCGTGGCGAGGAGGATTTGATATGGCTTAGACCACCTCAGAGCCAAACTGGTGTCTCGTTCGTACTTCTTAACTAGTCTAGCACCCACTGGCCGGGTTCCAATCGATGTCCGGGACCCTCTGGCAGGGGCTGCAGTACAGATGCTACCTGCTGATGAATAGAACGGAGGTCTTTAGTCAAGGTATACAAGTAATCAATCAACATAGGATATTCAACATCAGTAAAGGACTGTGGTCTAGGCACTCCCCATACATTAGCAGGTCTCCCAAAGATCACTTCATAAGGAGAGAGACCAGAACGTGAGTGAGGGGTAACACGTAATGACATGAGGGCCAGGGGTAAGGTGTCAGGCCATTTCAAACCAGTACTCTCTTGAATCTTAGCCATTTTCAGCTTCAGTATCCCATTATACTTCTCCACTAATCCTGCTGACTGAGGTTGTCGAGCTGCGTGGAATTTCTGTTGTATCTGCAGCCCGTCACAAATATGTTTGACAAGAGCCCCATGGAAGTGCCCCCATTGTCAGACCAAATCAAGCAGGGCACCCCATATCTAGGGATAAACTCCTTGATAAGAGCTTTTGCTGTAGCCAAAGCAGTGTTGTCTTTAGTTGGGTAAGCCTCAACCCACTTGCTAAAGGCACAAACCACCACCAAAACATACTTTAAATTATTGACGCGCTCCATATGGATATAGTCCATCTGAAGCACTTCAAATGGTAAAGTCGGAGGTGCGAAGTTCCCACTCAACACACTTTCCCTTTTTCCTGGATTGTGTTGCAAACAAACCATTCAATATTGAACTAAGTGGACAGCCGTCCTTTGAATATTGGGGTTATTCCATACTGGGTCCAACAAAGCACAGATACCTTTAGCGCCAATATGAGCGGGACCGTGGGCCATAGTTACAACGGCCTGTACCAAAGCATTGGGCAACAACCATCTTTGTTTTTCTGTTAAGTCAACCCAACAGTTATTTTCATCCAACCTTCCCACTTCCTGCTCCCACCGTGTCAATTCAGCTGGAGTAGCTTCCTTCTGTATTTCTGTCACACTCTCTATAGTATTATTGAACAAATCAGATTCTTCCACCCATCTTGCTGAGGTTGTTACATACATAGTTGATAACATGGACTGAGCCGTCTGTTTAGCAATTCGGTCGGCAAAGGCATTCCCCTCGCCCACTTCATCCACCACCTCCTTATGGGCACTGCTTTTTATTATGGCTAGTTTCGTGGGCAAGGTGAGGGCAGCAAGTAATTGCAACACCAAAGGGCCATTCTGTATTTTCTGACCATGGGAGATGAGGAAACCCCGTTCCTTCCACAGCCGCCCAAAGCTATGGGCCATGCCGAAGGCGTATTGGCTGTCTGTATATATGTTAACCTCGAGTCCCTCGCTTAATTCACAAGCTCGTAACAATGCCACTAGTTCAGCAGCCTGAGCTGCTCGATAGGGAACTCGAGAGGTCTCAACTACCGTTTTCAGCTTAGTGATTGCATATGCAGCTGTTGTTGTGCCATCTGCTAACTTGAAACAAGACCCGTCTACATATAATTCCCCTTGGGGGTCAGATAGAGGGATGTCAGTGAGGTCAATCCTCCCCTTCGTTTCTTCTTCAGTCCAAAATATGCAATCATGTACATCATTGGTAATTTCATTCGAAGGGAGAGGTAACAATGTGGCAGGATTTAACGTGGCACATCGCATGATCGTAATATGGGGAGCAAACAATGTCAAATTATAACCGGTGAGGCGTACACTTGTAAGATGCTGCCTTTTTGTTTTATTTAGCAATGCATCCACTGCGTGCGGCACCATCTCTGTCAGATTAGAATTTAGAACGAGCCCCTTCGACTGCCGGATGGCCACCGCAATAACTGCAGTGGCCCTCAGACAGCTAGAAAGCGCTCTGGCAACATTATCCAATGTGGCCAAGAAATAATCTCAAGGTCTTTGCTTACCACCAAATCCTTGCGCTAACACTGAAAGTGAACAAACGTCGACCTCATGCACATAGAGTACAAAAGGTTTACGGTAGTCAGGAGTACCCAAGACGGGTGCAGAACAAAGAGCAGATTTCAAAGAGTCAAAAGAATGCTGACATTCATCAGTCCAGGGAAGGGTTCATGCACATCTTTAGTGGTTAAATGTAACAAAGGTTTAGCAATAAGAGAAAAATTAGGTATTCATTGGCGACAGTAGGAAGTGATGCCAAGAAAAGCACTAACTTCACGCTGGGTGCAAGGGACAGACATGTTAGAGATAGTAGTAATTTGTTCCGGAGTCAAACACCTACCCTCCTTCGACAGTAGATGACCTAGGTAGGTCACCTCTTGTCGACAATATTGGAATTTGGACAGGAATACCTTATTACCTTTCACCGCCAGATGGTGCAGTAACTTAACAGTGGCATCCTTACAACCTTGCTCGGTGTCGGACGCTATCAACAAGTCATCCACATATTGCAATAGTACATTACCCGCGGGCAGAACTAAATCATCCAAAAGGGCCTTAAGGGCCTGACTATAGATGCTCGGACTTTCAGTATAGCCTTGAGGTGCGCGACAATATCTAAAGCTTCGGCCAGATAACAAGAAGCCGAAGATCTGCCGGCTATCTGGATGAATCGGGATACTGAAGAAAGCATTCTTCAGATCAATGACCGAAAAATATTTGGCAGTTGGTGGGATCATGGTGAGGATAGTAGTGATATCAGTCACCACGGGGTACTGAGGTACTACAATCTTATTAACCTCCCGCAGGTCTATTGCAAAACGATATGCATCAATATTTCGGGAGATCCAGAATCGGAAGATTTCTTCAAAATCGGGAGAATAGGACTGTTACAAATATTGGCAGCGGTTTCCTCCACCACTCCTTTATCAATCAAATCCTGAATAATTGAAAGTAAAGCTCGTTCACCAGCTGGCGAGATCTTATACTGAGGTATACTTGGCAATTTCGCACCAGGTTTCAGCTTAATATGGACGGGAGGGATGTCTAATTTACCGACATCCGCATCCCCTGTTGCCCACAATAAGTTAGTGATAGCATCGAACTCTGTGTAGGGTTGTATCGTTAAGTAAACACCATCAGGGGAACAATATATTTTTGCATTCAATTTCTTCAACATATCCAGACCTAATAAATTCTCACCACAATGTGAAGTTAGCAAAAAGGGGGAATCAATGGTAGCAGGGCCAATGGTAAATGGGAGGGGTTTAGAGATGGGGCTTACCACCGGAACTCCTGAAAATCCCACGGATACATTATTTTGCCCGGACAGAGCCGCCCCTGGAACCAATGATCGAGCAACAGAACTATTCATTGCTCCTGTGTCAATTAGAAAATTCTCTGAAGTCCCCATCAATTCCCCTTTCACATATGGTCCTTGCTGATTGACTGGGATCGACACTTGGTCCCTACTCTGTCCCTGGCTGTCCTATGGATGAGTATACCCATCCTGATCCCCAAATGCATAATCCTCATTAAAATATTACCTACCTTGAGGGTTATCAAAGTGGTTTCGTTCAGACCTGCCCTGGGCAACTTCCTCCCTACGCATATCGCTTCGGTCCGGACCACCTCAACCACGTCCCCGTCCTCGGACAGCTCCGTTCTGGGCAAGCAGTAATGGACACTGAGCTTTCCAATGTCCTTCCTGTTTACAATAAGCACACTGATTTATCCCTAATGACTGGGCCGGGCCTGCACTTCTTCCTGTCCCCACCCCTCTGGACACGGGCCCTCGGACTCCTCTCCCTCCTCCTTGTCCTCGAATGACTTGCTGTAACAACACCCGAGTTTTAAGATCCTTAGCCTTTTTCTCTACTTTATCCTTACTCTCATTTTCCCTGTGCTCATAATATTGGGCCATGCTTAGTATTATGGAAGGGGTAGAGGTCGTCCAGGTACTCCCTGCAGCTTGCAGCCGAGCAGAGACTTCAGGTATCAGGTTGGTCACGAAGCGATTTACAAACAACCGGACCCCGCCTTCCGTGGCAAAGTCCTGCCCACGAAAATCAATAAAAGTACCTTTAAATCGAGTGAAGAAATCAGAGACACTTTCATCTTTCTTTTGTTTACAAGCAGTCAATTTATCCCAGTCGACTTTGCGTGACGGAATTAACGTGTGCATATAGGCAATTATTTTCGCAGGGAGAGTAGTAATTTCATCTCGAGGCTTGTCTCCAGACTTGCGGTCCCGGTCCCAGTCTTTCAACTGATTCCAGGTTCCCCCTAATTCTGCTCCATGATCGGTGTCATGAACCTGTCGCCATATATCCACAGGGACCAAAAGCCGAAAAACAATTCGACATCAGCTAAAGTCACTACAGCTGATGCTGCGGCTTCAGTTAAATCTTTATAGTAAGCGGTGGGATTTTTACGAGGGTCAGGCAGCTGTGATTTTAGAGCAAGGACTTCACTTCGCTTCCATGGCATATATACCCACTGTTCCTGAAACCGCGCATCCTCTCGGGCTCTTGTAACTTGGTTAGCACCATCACGTATTTCAGCTACCTCAGGATGGAAAATAGGATGCACTTCTCTCATGGGATGTTGAAAATTCCAGTTGGGACTTTTTACAAACATTCTACCTCGGTATTTCACCAGCGTCTCTACATTTTTATACACTTCTACCGGACTTAGATCGAACTTATGAGCTCGGTCCAAGATGTCATACAATACTTGAGGGGCTGATCCGTCTTGGAAACATTGTTCCCATGCGTCAATAAGATATCGAGACATTTGATGCAAAGCATGTTGCTGCATGACCGGCTCGAGATCCCTTATGGTACTCCACAAATCGGCCACTGTATATACATCCTTCCGCATCCACTTCACTGCCTGTTCCGCTATAGCCTCTTTTTCACTATAGCCCAGTGAAGCTCTCGTAAATAGTCGCCTAGCATTCATCCCACCTGGATCCCCCAATGGAGTACGATTCCTATCCTCAGGGGTCGCACCAGCTGATTGAGATGTCCATATGGGACTCGGCGCTGCTAAAACGACACGGGAAGTACCCGGGGGCTGCCGTGTGTCGGGATAAGGGTAGCCATGTCTCTCAATGAGGTAGTCGTGGCACGAGTAGCACCCAAAGGAGTGAGAGACACGTCTGCCTCCAGGGCGGAGGCTGAAGGCGCCGTAGCCGTGTGTAGAGGTACAGCGGGATATATGCGTTGTGGCGCATATGGTGGGGGAGGTCGAACATCCAGTAAATCCTCTATTTCATCTTCTGCTTCATTTCGGGTCACATAACGTTTGTCCACCTGTAATCTAAACTGTCTATCTAAACATTCAATATTTTGTTCAGTCTGATTCTTATCATGAGCAACGACTTTCTGAGTTATGGTCTGTCCTTGCTTTATCTTCACTAATTTCTCTGCTCTGATACGTCTCCTTTTTGCTTCTTTCTGCCACTTATTGAGGGTTTCAAACATGGCCTGTCTGCTGCGTATAGCAAACAGACGATCTTGCAAATACTGGATCTTTTTCTCATCAAAGGAGCTTGTCAGCGGCCACTGTAACGCTACGTTGTCTTTGGTGTATTTATGCCATAGGGTATTTTATTTATTTATTTGTTTACATTTGTAATGCGCACAGCTACCCAACAAAGGGTATTGAATAAGAGTGGGGCAATCCCATGCTTACAATACATATCATGGCTGGGGCTTCCCTCCGGAGGGGCCGTCTGGCTTTCGTCTAGTCTCGTACCCCCCCGGCAAATACAGCCAAAGCATTACTTACTAAAACACGGCATTGCCCCTCTTTATACACACATAATGGACCAACAACAATCTTTACATCAACATAAATGACAAACTACGTATTTCAAACAGAAGGTGGAGCCCGTCAACTCCCACCTATGGAGAACGCACGTATTTTCCAAATTCCCCCCCAAAAAATCAAACATCAAAATCAAACAGTCTTGTCCTTAGATTGCCTAGAGATAGCCACACAGGTTTTAAACCACAGATCGACCTACGGACCATCCGGCAGCCTTCATGGTTCAAATCCCGGACTATTCTGGCTGAGCCCGCTTTTCCAAGCGCCGCTCCAGATCTGTCCGAGGGCTACCCAATCTCAGCTGTCAGCATTTCCGAGAGCAATCCGGCCGAGTGCACACTTCTTCCACAAGTTACACCAAGGTGTCTGGTCACAATCTCTATTATTCTCCAAAATATTCCAAAACAGGGGCATCTGCCCGTGCAGTCTCAATACTGCCCCGTCAGACCCCCTTCTGGGTTCCCCGTGGCGTGAAACCACCAATTACCAAATTCAATCCAAATGATATCCAACACGAGACAAAACAAATCACTCACCTGGTGCACTCAGGTTTGATTGCAAGCTTCTCCACTGCCAACTCCTGCAGACTCAACGTGGTCTGTTCCCGGGTTACACCCGTAGGACTCCGGCGTGGGGTCACTAGCAGCTTAGGCTCTCTCGACCGGGAGAGCGGAGCAACCCTCGAATTTTCGGTCGGTCCTCCCCCCGTTCAAAATCACCCTTCCCAATGTCCCGTTTCGTTCTGATTACAGAGGGACGACCCCAACGCAGAGTCCCGGCGGAGTCGCCAACTGAAGTACCGAAAAAATAATTACAACCCAAATAGAGCTATACTTACAAATATCCCCAATACCAATTACCAATAATCAGTCAGTTGGCAGTGTAGAAGGTTCAATCATTTATTAAACAGACAAACTCTGCCAGAGGAGCCTCTCACGACCTAACCCCTCGAGGTCCGCCGAGAAGACTGCTGGCACATTATCAACAGATCACATATATACTATTGCATTTCGAAACCGTTACCTAAGAAGGAAAAATACAAGTTGGTACAGGTTGGTGCAAAGTAAAGACCATATATGGAACACAAAGCATCCTTAGTTTAGCTCAGCTCGTTATAGCAAGGTCGAGGAGGGTGACTCCCTTCTGCCAGCGCTAGGAGAGTCCGCACAGCACCTCCTGGAATGTGCTTATCCAGTCTACCCCCATCTACAACCTTGACAGGCCTAACGGGCAGAAGCAGCAGTTGGCTACATTTGTCAGCCTATTTCTCGAGAGAACGACTCTTACTAAATGCAATGGTAGGTTTCCACTAGTGACGCAAGCAGACTAGGCCACAAAATGGCGCTGGTCAGGTTAATCTATATTGCTTATAAAAGAGGGCAAATGACTTGCATAAGACATGTATTGACCCTTTAATTACTATGTGTGTGTGGTTAGTAACACTCGAACGTCTTCACTAGACTAACAGATACATCACGCTAATTAACAACTGTTACCATATGTTTTACTAGGCCTAATTCAGATTTCAGTTCCTCACATCCCTGTAAGGATGTCAGAGATCCTGAGTCCTCCATGTTGACTCTACACCTGCCCCTCCCTATAAGGATGTCAGTGATCCTGAGGCCTCAAGTGTGACTCTATACCTGCCCCTCCCTATAAGGATGTCAGTAATCCTGAGGCCTCAAGTGTGACTCTATACCTTCCCCTCCCTATAAGGATGTCAGTGATCCTAAGGCCTCAAGTGTGACTCTATACCTGCCCCTCCCTATAAGGATGTCAGTAATCCTGAGGCCTCAAGTGTGACTCTATACCTGCCCCTCCCTATAAGGATGTCAGTGATTGATCCTGAGGCCTCAAGTGTGACTCTATACCTGCCCCTCCCTATAAGGATGTCAGTGATCCTGAGGCCTTCATGATGTTATGTTATGTTATGTTAATACTGCTCTTTTTGAGCGCACGGCTACCCAGGACGGGTGTCCCGGCGCTTTAGCAAAGAGGCCTGAAACATAACCAAGAAAACCCAGAAGCGGATACACTATCGACGCACAGGTTATGCAGAGAAAAGGACGGTCTTCAGCTCCTTCCTAAAGGCCAGAAGATTGTTAGCCTTGCGAAGTGAGAGAGGGAGCTCATTCCAGAAACGGGCTGCCATAAACTGGAAAGACCGGCCTCCCATCCGCACTCGTTTGATCACTGGCACCTCCACTTTAGCCAGGTCGGCAGATCTCAATTTCCTCCGGGGAACGTAGAAAGCAATACACTTCCTGAGGTAATCCGGGCCCGTAAAGTGGAGGGCTTTAAACGCCAGCTTGAGGATTTTAAACCTGATTCTGCAAGGCATTGATAGACAATGCAGCCTGCCACGCAGCAGAGAGGCGCTCCTGAGGCCTCAAGTGTGACTCTATACCTGCCCCTCCCTATAAGGATGTCAGTGATCCTGAGGCCTCTAGTGTGACTCTATACCTCCCCTCCCTATAAGGATGTCAGTGATCCTGAGGCCTCCATGATGACTCTATACCTGCCCCTCCCTATAAGGATGTCAGTGATCCTGAGGCCTCAAGTGTGACTCTATACCTGCCCCTCCTCTATAAGGATGTCAGTGATCCTGAGGCCTCAAGTGTGACTCTATACCTGCCCCTCCCTGTAAGGATGTCAGTGATCCTGAGGCCTCAAGTGTGACTGTATACCTGCCCCTCCCCTATAAGGAT
Organism: Lissotriton helveticus; assembly: GCF_964261635.1. Classification (NCBI taxonomy): domain Eukaryota; kingdom Metazoa; phylum Chordata; class Amphibia; order Caudata; family Salamandridae; genus Lissotriton; species Lissotriton helveticus. The sequence goes on along the minus strand of NC_136071.1, from coordinate 1,161,028,506 downwards.
GTCAGTGATGCTGAGGCCTCAAGTGTGACTCTATACCTGCCCCTCCCTATAAGGATGTCAGTGATACTAAGGCCTCAAGTGTGACTCTATACCTGCCCCTCCCTATAAGGATGTCAGTGATACTAAGGCCTCAAGTGTGACTCTACACCTGCCCCTCCCTATAAGGATGTCAGTGATCCTGAGGCCTGAAGTGTGACTCTACACCTGCCCCTCCCTATAAGGATTTCAGTGATCCTGAGGCCTCCAGTGTGACTCTGTACCTGCCCCTCCCTATAAGGATGTCAGTGATCCTGAGGCCTCAAGTGTGACTATCCCTGCCCCTCCCTATAAGGATGTCAGTGATCCTGAGGCCTCAAGTGTCACTCTATACCTGCCCCTCCCTATAAAGATGTCAGTGATCCTGAGGCCTCAAGTGTCACTCTATACCTCCCCTCCCTATAAGGATGTCAGTGATCCTCAGGCCTCGAGTGTGACTCTATACCTGCCCCTCCCTATAAGGATGTCAGTGATCCTGAGGCATCAAGTGTGACTCTATACCTGCCCCTCCCCTATAAGGATGTCAGTGATCCTGAGGCATCAAGTGTGACTCTACACCTGCTCCTCCCTATAAGGATGTCAGTGATCCTGAGGCCTCAAGTGTGACTCTACACCTGCCCCTCCCTATAAGGATGTCAGTGATCCTGAGGCCTCCAGTGTGACTCTGTACCTGCCCCTCCCTATAAGGATGTCAGTGATCCTGAGGCCTCAAGTGTGACTATCCCTGCCCCTCCCTATAAGGATGTCAGTGATCCTGAGGCCTCAAGTGTCACTCTATACCTGCCCCTCCCTATAAAGATGTCAGTGATCCTGAGGCCTCAAGTGTCACTCTATACCTGCCCCTCCCTATAAGGATGTCAGTGATCCTCAGGCCTCAAGTATGACTCTATACCTCCCCTCCCTATAAGGATGTCAGTGATCCTCAGGCCTCGAGTGTGACTCTACACCTGCTCCTCCCTATAAGGATGTCAGTGATCCTGAGGCCTCGAGTGTGACTCTATACCTGCCCCTCCCTATAAGGATGTCAGTGATCCTGAGGCCTCAAGTGTGACTCTATACCTGCCCCTCCCTATAAGGATGTCAGTGATCCTGAGGCCTCCAGTGTGACCCTATACCTGCCCTCCACTATAAGGATGTCAGTGATCCTGGGGCCTCGAGTGTGACTCTATACCTGCCCCTCCCTATAAGGATGTCAGTGATCCTGAGGCCTCAAGTGTGACTCTATACCTGCCCCTCCCTATAAGGATGTCAGTGATCCTGAGGCCTCAAGTGTGACTCTATACCTGCCCCTCCCTATAAGGATGTCAGTGATCCTGAGGCCTCCAGTGTGACCCTATACCTGCCCTCCACTATAAGGATGTCAGTGATCCTGGGGCCTCGAGTGTGACTCTATACCTGCCCCTCCCTATAAGGATGTCAGTGATCCTGAGGCCTCAAGTGTGACTCTATACCTGCCCCTCCCTATAAGGATGTCAGTGATCCTGAGGCCTCCAGTGTGACCCTATACCTGCCCTCCACTATAAGGATGTCAGTGATCCTGAGGCCTCAAGTGTGACTCTATACCTGCCCCTCCCTATAAGGATGTCAGTGATCCTGGGGCCTCGAGTGTGACTCTATACCTGCCCCTCCCTATAAGGATGTCAGTGATCCTGAGGCCTCAAGTGTGACTCTATACCTGCCCCTCCCTATAAGGATGTCAGTGATCCTGAGGCCTCAAGTGTGACTCTATACCTGCCCCTCCCTATAAGGATGTCAGTGATCCTGAGGCCTCCATGATGACTCTGGTCAAGGATATTCTATCAAATGCAGTTGTTGAAAGTTGTCAATCATGAGGCTGCACCAGCCCCGCCACAATTATTGTATTAGGCTCAAAGGTAAAGAAGCCTGGCCTGACAACTCTAGACTAGGCTTACCCTGGGGATGCTGGGTACTGGTGGGCCATTCATAGTTTACAAACTATTATTAAAGATATGGATTTCAACCTCCACAAAACGTATCTTTAAATGCAGCTGAAGACGGGGGGGGGGGGGGGGGGGGCTGCAGAATTGAAGCAGCTCAGTCATGGAAAGCTATTTCAGGCAGCCAGGGCTGGAACTTGCCATCCCTGGCTTGTCCTTTAGACCCTTTGGCACTGCCCTTGGTACCCCTGGCCTCAAACAAGGGCATTGAGGTTAGTGGCACAAATACATAAAGTAAACAGGGCTCTTAGAATCACTGGTACTGAGTCATTTTCAACTGAATATCCTGGTTCACTCCCTTGGCAGCAAATTGGATGCGGCTGAGGACCTAAAGGTGGGGCAAGAAGTCAATCTTCTTGGGACCTGAGTTTAATATCCATATGTGGCATCTTCTTTGTCCCTGTAAATATAAGGTCACAGTTGGCAAATCCCTTTACGACTATTGGTTGTGTCTACATTCCATTTGTGGTGATAACACCAATTCTTTCGATTTTTTAATTTCTTCTTCCTTCTTCCTTTTAATGACAGTTCTTTGTAGGAAGAGGTGTCCTGTCATGACCAAATGTTGTCTTTGCTACTTCCCTTGACGCAGAGAGGCTTTTTTTATTTGCCTTTAACTGTTGACTCCTGACCCCGTTGATAGATCTGCACATAATTTGGCATTCATGTGATGTAGCCAGCTAAGGTCTGGCATGCCAACTTTCTCGCAGATCCATGCAGGAGAAAAAAGTTAAAAGTGGGTGGAATTAAATAAAATATGTTTTCCCATTTTAGCTTCTATGGGACATTTTGCTGCACCTAGAGCTAAAACTGCTGAACAGATTTACACCAAACTTGGCATTACAGAATAATTTTTCTCAGAAACCGTGCTTTCCTTGGCTTGCTGCAAATCCATATATGCCATTTAAAATGATGATTCAGTGGTACACAACCTGTCAATCACATTTGAATCTTTTGACAAATGTGATTGGCTGCACAGGGGTTCTGTAGAAGTGTTTTCCTTCTACCTTGAAGTTGATTCCTGATGTTTGTGCTGTAGAAATAAGGGGAGGTCTGGGGGGAACCCTGAGGCATGGAAATCACAAGGACCACATCAGACAAATCAAGCATTGCCAAAGCCTATAGGTCTCCCCTGTGGGAGAGCTATTGACTGTCAATTTATTTTAGCCATGTTGAACAGCAGGGTGGATGCAGCGCAGCAGGGATAAAAGTTTGAAAAAGAGGGCTGTGATGTGGTCAGCTTGGAACGTGAGGGGTTGTGATCCATTTTCTTAGCATGGTGAGAATTCTCTGCCTTCACAAAATAAAAACTGTTCAATTGTCTTACTACTAAGAAGACATTCACAGTGATGGCCCGCATCAGGACAGCGGCAAAAGAGCGCAGGGACAAAGGTGACTTGAGGTTTTGGGGTGGGTAGAGGTAAAAGGAGGTAACTTGAGGGCTCAGGCGTCGGTAGAGGTAAATGGAAGTGAGGGTGACCTGAGGGTTCAAGGGTGGGCAGACGAAAAGGGAGGTGAGAGTGGCTGGTGAGAGTGACTTGAGGGTGGGCAGGGTGACCTGAGGGTGACCGGAGGGCTCAAGGGTGGGCAGAGAAAAATGGTGGTGAGAGTGGCTGGTGAGGGTGACGTGAGGGTTCGCGGGTGGCTAGAAGTACATGGATGTGTGGGTGACTTGAGAGTTTGAGGTGGGTAGAGGTAAATGGAGGTGGAGTTGAATTGACGACTGAGGAGTGGGTTGAGGTAAAGGGAGGAAGAGGTTCAGGGTGCGTAGAGGTAAAGAAAAGTGAGGGTGACTTGAGGGTACCGGGGTGGGTAGGGTTAAAGTGAGGCCTTGATGAAATTCTGGTTTATTTATTTATTTATTTATTTAATGCAGTTTTATATAGCACAATCTTTACCCAAAGTTGTCAGAGCGCTATACAAAAGAACCAGGTACGTTACAAAAGGTACACAAGCAGGGCCGGCCCTAGGCATGTGCAAACTGTGCACCTGCACAGGGCCACCAAACCCGAGGGGCCGCCACGACGCCGACCTCACCGAGCCGAGGATCAGATGATCGGATTCGGAACTATCACTGGCGGCCCCCTGGCAGGATTCGGCGGCCTCCGACCGGGCAATGGCAGCGACGGCGCGCGTGAGCGCTGTGTTGTTTACATGATTACAGTTCAGTAGTCATAGTCATTCATGGGTGGGTTTGGTTTCACTTATTTGCCCAGGCAGCCAGCCAGCAGTTGGGTCCCAGGGCCGTCAATCTTACCGTATGATGACGTAACGGCCCTGCGACAGCCCCCGCGCGCTGTGCGCACTGCGCGATTCACTACACGCACGCAGCATGATTGCTGACTTTACATTAATGCGTCATGACGCTACAGCGCCGTGAGCGGGCTGGCGGCTAAACTTGTGGCAGGCTGCATGCAATGGTAAGGCTGCTCGCAGCATGACAAAGTTGTGCAAGGCCAAGGGGACAGTTATTTTATCAAGCAGGGTACGAACCCAACTGGCGGCAATACTCCCCGCCCCCCTCCGCCGAATGCCGTTGTAGAGGAGTCTGTGATGACCAGGGTTGCAGTTATCGCCAGGACATTCTGTCACTGGACGGCCCCTCTCAGCCTGGACGGACAACTTTAACTGGAGGCTGGCCAGGGCGCCAGATCCGAATTACCGCAGCCCGCGGTGGCTCAAGGCCTGAGCCTGCCTTGCACACACTGGGTGTGAATGGCCTGCAGTTAATGGAGCGCCACCGTCCTCCGGTCCAAGTAAGTACCAGCCTGCATTTTAAAATGACACATTTGCAAAACATATGGCTGCCTGCGCGCTATCAGGCAGCACGCTGTGCCTCGCGGTGTTCGTTCCTCTTAGCCTAGGTGACAGTGAGTTACTAGTAAGAAATAGGCTGTTCGGGTTAATGACCAACTATAAAGGTGATTTATAGTTTGACATAGAAGTCCCCGATAATAATACCTTCTCTTTGTTATCTACTACGTCATACCTCCGTGAGCCTCAATTCTACCTCGTGAGGAGGAAAGTACGTAAGGGAGGCCTGACCCGATGATGTTTGCGAGCGCCTTCACTCACTGAGCCATTTTACCACGCTGAAACAGGATCGCCCGAGTATACAGATCCTGATTTACAAACAAAATGACAGAGTTACAGCTTGAAGGTCCAGATGCAGCCGGTCCAGATGCAGCTGGTAGGGAAAGTGTGGGAAGGAGTGATCATCACCCCAGGTCTCACAGGGGTGAGGGGCAAGAAGGGCAAGCTGGGGAAATGTAGTTTTTAAATGAGAGAAGATAGCATTTCTACACTAATAATAAGTTGTTTTTTGTCATAAGTTGTAGCTTAGTAAGCAGTTGTGCAATACCAAGCTACAACTTATTACAAAAACAGCTTATTATTAATCACATAGGCCAAACCAGTGTATTACTAATGCTGGTTAGGATATGGCTGCACACTTGTTTTTGATAAATTGATTGTCACACTAATTTATTTGCTGCACACACGTAGCTGGTTCATTCGTCATGATGTCACACATCAGATGTGAATGGTTAGGAGTACGATTTCAAGCAGGACTGAGAGGTGGCGCTACTAGTCACATTACTAATAAAAGTGAGTGAAAAGAAAAAGGAAATTAATGTGATGGGTCTTGCAAGGTTGACACACACACTCATACATCCTGCAGTGTCCTCAGTTCCCAGGTGCTGTGCAGCAGTTTAAGATCTTTTAATAGTTTTTCGTTGCTCAAATGAGTGTAATTTCTTATATTTATATGTTTACCACTTCCTCATTGCTTGATTTTGATCTCGAGAAAGTGTCACTCATCGTCGTTGAATGTCACTCATAATTACACTGAAATTATGGAAATGTCACACATAAGCAATCTGAAACCTTGGCAGCTATGCATAAAGAAATAAATTAATTGACTCCTCGTCCTGTCGCCTGTCCGATCATCGATAGAGTCAGACAGTGACACTAGAACACCTGAGTGTCCTCCGACAAGTCTCTTTCCCGAGAGTCCGACTAACGCGGGATTCCTGTGATACATGCTGTTCTGACCGCGCTCCACGCAGGGTGCGCTGTGGGGAAGTGCTTTGCTTCGTTTCTCTGCCCTGCCGGATTACTGCTTGCGGAACCCGCTGCGCGGGTCCCGCTTCGCTGAGGCCACTGCCCTTCTGCCTCTCTGAAGGATTTTTTACTGCCAACTGCGGGGACCTGCAGGGCTGCGAGCGTGTTGTGGTCGCAGGACTCCAAGTCCCAGGAGCGCCCACAACTCCCAATCAACATCAGCTGGGACGCTCTCCCTGCAGGCTCCTCCCCTGGATTGCTGTGAGGCTAATAAAGCTGTCCGCCCTTCTACTTTGGTGGATTCCTGTGATACATGCTGTTCTGACCGCGCTCCACGCAGGGTGCGCTGTGGGGAAGTGCTTTGCTTCGTTTCTCTGCCCTGCCGGATTACTGCTTGCGGAACCCGCTGCGCGGGTCCCGCTTCGCTGAGGCCACTGCCCTTCTGCCTCTCTGAAGGATTTTTTACTGCCAACTGCAGGGACCTGCAGGGCTGCGAGCGTGTTGTGGGCGCAGGACTCCAAGTCCCAGGAGCGCCCACAACTCCCAATCAACATCAGCTGGGACGCTCTCCCTGCAGGCTCCTCCCCTGGATTGCTGTGAGGCTAATAAAGCTGTCCGCCCTTCTACTTTGGTGGATTCCTGTGATACATGCTGTTCTGACCGCGCTCCACGCAGGGTGCGCTGTGGGGAAGTGCTTTGCTTCGTTTCTCTGCCCTGCCGGATTACTGCTTGCGGAACCCGCTGCGCGGGTCCCGCTTCGCTGAGGCCACTGCCCTTCTGCCTCTCTGAAGGATTTTTTACTGCCAACTGCGGGGACCTGCAGGGCTGCGAGCGTGTTGTGGGCGCAGGACTCCAAGTCCCAGGAGCGCCCACAACTCCCAATCAACATCAGCTGGGACGCTCTCCCTGCAGGCTCCTCCCCTGGATTGCTGTGAGGCTAATAAAGCTGTCCGCCCTTCTACTTTGGTGGATTCCTGTGATACATGTTGTTCTGACCGCGCTCCACGCAGGGTGCGCTGTGGGGAAGTGCTTTGCTTCGTTTCTCTGCCCTGCCGGATTACTGCTTGCGGAACCTGCTGCGCGGGTCCCGCTTCGCTGAGGCCACTGCCCTTCTGCCTCTCTGAAGGATTTTTTACTGCCAACTGCGGGGACCTGCAGGGCTGCGAGCGTGTTGTGGGTGCAGGACTCCAAGTCCCAGGAGCGCCCACAACTCCCAATCAACATCAGCTGGGACGCTCTCCCTGCAGGCTCCTCCCCTGGATTGCTGTGAGGCTAATAAAGCTGTCCGCCCTTCTACTTTGGTGGATTCCTGTGATACATGCTGTTCTGACCGCGCTCCACGCAGGGTGCGCTGTGGGGAAGTGCTTTGCTTCGTTTCTCTGCCCTGCCGGATTACTGCTTGCGGAACCCGCTGCGCGGGTCCCGCTTCGCTGAGGCCACTGCCCTTCTGCCTCTCTGAAGGATTTTTTACTGCCAACTGCGGGGACCTGCAGGGCTGCGAGCGTGTTGTGGGCGCAGGACTCCAAGTCCCAGGAGCGCCCACTACTCCCAATCAACATCAGCTGGGACGCTCTCCCTGCAGGCTCCTCCCATTCCTTTTCAATCTCGGCTAGTACATATAGATCTTCAGCTTCCCGCGTCGCGGGAGCGAGCGGGAGGGCGCCGGGAGAAGCCCGGAACAAGGGCGGGACCGTCTGTGGCCGTCCGGGGACGTCCGAGGACGGGACGGGCGACCCCACTAACACTTTTGGACTCAAACTGTAAGGTAGGCCTTTACTCATGGCGGCTAACTCTGAGAACTCGAGCATAGTGGGGCCCAGCAAAAGGACACTTGACAACTATTTCACTAGGGCTGCTCTGGATCTGGATAAGGATGATTCATTATCCGAACGCAGGATTGAACGACGTCGTTCTATCGAATCCTTGAAAAATAGACCATTAATTGATCTGGCATCCCCACCCATTATGTCGGACATTATTACTGACACACCCCTTGACGATCCATTGTCACTGGATGAATTCCCACTACTTCTTAGAAGCACTTCACCGCCTATGGGCTCCCTATTAATTGTTCCCTCACCTAATGTTTTGCTTCCATGTGTTCCTAGTCCCTCTCCAAATGTGGCCAATGTACCTTGTTCTCTACCTAAGGAGCAGCCGAAAAGGCTAGGTAGACCACCTACCACTTCGAAAACCCTTGGCCCTCCGCCTACTAAAAAGAGGAGGGGGTTAGGAGCTCCCCAAAGGGGCAAGCTCAGTCACACTGAGTTTGGCAAGACATCTAAACTTAAGACCTCTGGCGTAATCGCACCTAAAACTTCGGTACTGACTGATTCAGTGCCCACAGCGGTACCAACTCCAGACCCTAACAACATACAACCTGGTAACACCAGAGGGAGGCAAGATGAGGCTGTTTCTATCGCAAGTTTAGTGACTATTGCCCCTATTGATACTGAGCGGAATACAGTTGAGCAGTTGCTTAGGTCCTTTATGCTCCCGATTTTGGATATCTTAAAAAGGGTGGAGCACCGACTAGGCAACTTGGAGGCTCTGTACAACGGTAAATCAAGTGCTCCTATGACCTCTTTAATGTCTACCCCTGTGTCGACTATTTTACCACAGACTCCAACAGTTTCTGCTCCTATTACGCTGGCCCCAAATGACTCTAATAGAGGTAATAATAGAGTCGCTAAACCCCTTGCCAGTAATAAACAGGGCACTTTAGACCCTCCAAGGACTACTGCTAAGACAATTACTGTAAACAGTAAGTCTTCAAATAACAACCAGCAGAAAAACTTGGTCTCTCAACAGGCCCAGGCTCCTGCCCAAACAGCAACAAAAATCATGGTTCAGGCTCCAAGAGAAGCCCAGACGGGTGACGTTAATTCTAGTACTAAGACCAAGTATTTGAGTAGGGGGAGGTTTGTTAAGTCCACTAATGGTATCCCACACGGACCCAATGTAGAATTACCCCCAGAGTCTCTACCTTTTGTAGTTGTACTCACCGGTGTCCCCCCATTAGAAGCAGGCAGAAAGGAGGGCCATCCCCAACTTAAGAATAAGATTCTACATTGGTTAGGTCAAAATAGACCACTCCCATACTACATCGATGGGGAGATAGTCCATGTTAGACGCCTGCCCTGGCTAGGTACCAGGGAAAAAAACACTGAGGGTGACATAGTTGTTATTAACTTTAGGAACCCAGAAGCTGTTAGGGCTATACTAACAGGGCCCCCTAGGAATTTGAATACCGCTATAGTCCCACACGACCTAACATACTTTTACCCAAGGTCGTATGTGACTCCTGCTCTTTTCTCTGGGGGGGTTCCAGACCACAATGGCATTAGGAACACTCATTTGCCTCCAAATAACGGCTATATGTGTCACTTTCAAAGGCCTCCCCCTCCTAGGAATAATACAGTGTGGAATATAGTCCCTGCTAGTGGCCGCAGCCAGCCCCCTGTGGGGCCAGAGTTTTTCCAGGGGAATAGAAACATGGACCACCTGATTCCTTTTACTCCACTGGAAACCTCGAATAGATATGGAGCCATTTCCGGCCTTGATGGCTGTGACTGACTCCCAGCTATGGCCGCCCCCCTTGCTAAAGATTCTGGTGTTGGTGGTGGGGGGCTAGTAGAGGAGGACATACAGAGTGGGACAAGGTACTCAATTACATCCCCCAAACGTGGTAGTTCCCCTTCTAGCATAGATGATGACAACTGCACCGTAACTAACCATGAGATCTCTAAGGAACAGACGAGTCCCGAAGTGGGTGATTCTATCGTGGAAATTGTTATACCCCCAAACCAGCCAGTTGAACAACAGTGTTCCAATAATAAAAATCTATTGTTGTTATCATGGAATGTGGCGGGTTTGGTTGTAAAGCTAGATAACATGGAGTGGTGTGCCTATGTGGATAACCATGGTATCTGTATATTTCAAGAGACTTGGGCTAGGACCATTCAGCATAGAGTGGGTTTTGTAACTTATGCCGAGCCTGCAACTAAAGGTCCTAGAGGGAGACCATCTGGTGGACTGACCATATGGGTGGGTGTCCATCTTGGGTTTTTGGTTAAAAGAATTAACACCAATTCTTGTGACATCTTATGTATTCTCCTAACCCGCAGAAACACACCCAAAATAGCGATTATTAACATCTACCTACGTCCGGTTTTGGGGGGTACGGTTTCTTCTACTCTAGAGTCCTTAACTGCACTATTAAACAGCCTCTCAACTGATACCAAGGTGATAATGGGGGGGGACTTCAATTGCCATTATGAACCACTTGGGGGAGTCTCACAGTTAACTACAGATGAGGATGACGCTTGCGGGATTCCACCCCCAAATGTTTACCAAGTTAAAACCTGGACTCCCATGGCCATGCAGCTCACCTCAGTGACATATACATTCTCACTTAGAGCTTGCAATGGCCGCTTCCCGGGGGACAGCCCAGGAAGGAGTACTTACAATGGAATGGGCCATTCGTCAACAATAGATTATCTTTTGGTTAGCATGTCCCTATGGCACTTGATTCGATGTTTCCACGTATCCGATCGTGTGGAAAGTGACCATAACCCCTTGGTAGCAGCACTGGATGTGCCAAACCACGACGGGGAGTACCAAGAGGTTGACTTGGTCTCCAGTGCCATTAGGATCACACAGGGTGGTAAAAAAATTCGATGGTCTACGATTAAGTCATCGCCAGACAATCTGGCATCACTGTATAAAAGTGTCATTCCCCAGCTTGAGCGCCTTAATATATTGCATGAAAATGCTTACAATCCTGATAAAGACGTTAAATTTTTAACTATACATAAAGAATTAATGCTGACCCTAGCGGTTAGTTTTTCTAAACCGGCAAAACAGACTAACCGACAGGCATGTGTCACAAATCCTTGGTACAACCAGTCCTGTAGGAAGGCGAAGATTACTCTAATTTCCGCCATCAAATCAGGCCACAGAGCAACCATTATGGCTGCAAGGAACACCTATAAGAACCTCCTTTCTCATGCTAAATCTGAATGGGAAACAGAGACATGGAAGGCCATCAAACAGGCATTAATAGCGAAAGATGCCCGAACCTTTTGGAATCTGGTCCACACTGGGAAGCCAGAAGGGAAGGTAAAGATCGATTCTAATATTGCCGAGGAAGCCTGGTGTGCATACTTTGGTGATCTTTACTCTAGCACTGCTTCCCCCTATAATGCATTACCTATAACGCCTTTGAGACCGGGCCTAGAATGCCCTTCCCCCCCCTTTACTATGTCGGAAGTTACACTTGCAGTCCAAGGGTTAAAATGTAATAAGGCCCCTGGGCTGGATAAGATCCCTGGTGATCTTTTCAGAGATGAGCCGAAGATCTGGGTCCCCTACTTAACCGTCATATTTAACGCTATTCTTGACGGTCAAGAGCCTCCAAGTACTTGGCTGGGGGCCGAAATTATTCCGATTTATAAAAAGGGATCTCCGTTGGCCCCGTCAAACTATAGACCAATCAGTCTTATTGACGTTACTCAAAAAATCTATGCCAAACTGCTTTTGCAACGCTTGCAAGATTGGATTAGCGAGAATAACATCCTCTCCCACCTGCAAGCAGGGTTCCGTGCTAAAACATCGACCATTGACCAATTACTACGGCTCCAGGTTCTTTACTGGAAGCATGTGGTGATGGAAGGGGGGAGCCTCTACCTGACATTTGTGGACCTCAAATCCGCATTTGACATGGTGGACAGAAACCAACTCTGGAGCAAATTAACAACAATGGGGATTCCACCCTATTTATGTCTCCAATTTAAAAGACTCCACGAAGGAACCTATGCAAAGGTTCGTTATGGCAAAAATGGCCAGTTAACAAGAGATTTTCCCATTGAGAAGGGAGTTAGGCAGGGAGGCGTACTGGCCCCTACGCTATTTTCCCTTTTTTTAAATGGCCTTGTTGATGACCTAATTAGTGTACAAAACAGTGACACCCCTAACTTAGCTGGTGGTAAATTTCCTGCACTCATGTTTGCAGATGACACCCTGCTGCTCTCAAAAACATCTATGGGGATGCAGCGGGTGTTAGACCAATTTACCAAATTCTGTAGGGACAGGAATCTGGTAATTAACATAGACAAAACAAAGTACATGGTGTTTAATGGCACTGCAACTAATTGCCCTCGCCCGACAATGGATGGACGAGCCCTGGAAAGAGTAAATAATTTCACTTATCTAGGCCTGACCCTAAACGACAAAATGAGTTGGGAAACCCAAATGACTAAGGCTAATTTAACCCTTTCTCAGTCTATGGGGGGTATCCTTAAAGTGCAGAAATCTTGTGTCCATAAGCTAGTCAGTGTACCGCTGAAAATATATAAGGTTCAAACCAGATCATCCACCCTATACGGGGCGGAACTCTGGGGCCACTGTTCAGCAAACGAGATTAGTATAACAGAGAATAAATTTATTAGACAGCTGCTCTCCTTACCAACTAACACCCCCCTAGTTCCACTAAGGTTGGATATAAATCTGAGGCCTATTGCAGAAGTAATTGCCTCACGCCCGCTTCTCTACTGGCGTAGATTGTGGAGTGTCCCGGAGCTTGAGTGCTATAGAGAAGAATTAAAGATTGTGATGGCACGCCCGGGTGTAGGGAGGATAAAGTGGTTATCTTTTATAAGGGGGCAGGCGTCTAGGATTGGCATGGAGAATCTCTGGTCCAACCCGGAGGACACATGCAAATCCATCTCAAAAAGAACCCTGGCTGAGTCTATAAAATATTATAACTTAGAAGAGGTTCTTCGATTAGCCAGGCCTTCTAGTCTCACTGACAGCTTTTTGGATTCCAAGAATGTCTATAGCTTTGAGAAAGAATTAGACATTATAGAACCTGTCTTAGCAAAAAAACTGTTCTTACAGTTCAGATATGGTACACTACCCCTTCATTCTTATACTGATAAATGGAAATTGGGTTTAGCTCGTCCTTGCCCAGGTTGCAATGACCCAAATGAATCTTTAATCCATGTGATCTTGTTTTGTCCTGCTTATTCTGTTATCAGAAAAAAATGGATCATACAGCTATGTGTGAATCTAGGAGTCAGGAACTACATAGACTATTTTAGAATTTTAAAAACTGATACTAATGCACTGATAGTTACTGCTATTGCTAAATTTTTGTTTTCGATGTGGTTAATTAGACGAAGACTGATTCGTTTGTAGTAACCTACTTATTGTAAGTAGACTGCTCTGTCTCAGTAACAACCAGTTTTTTATCGTGTTTTAAATTTTGCTACCCCATGTATTTTATTGTCTTAGTGCTTTTATCGTCACATTATAAACCGCACGCTAACTGACTTATTGCAAATATCCAAAATGAGATGTAACTGTGTATTAGTTGAGTTGTAAATGTATTCTTTCTATTGTCGATGTACTTTTATGGTTCATTAACAAACCGAAATAAAGTTAAAATGATGATGATGAATACCTTCTCTTTGTTATCTACTACGTCATACCTCCGTGAGCCTCAATTCTACCTCGTGAGGAGGAAAGTACGTAAGGGAGGCCTGACCCGATGATGTTTGCGAGCGCCTTCACTCACTGAGCCATTTTACCACGCTGAAACAGGATCGCCCGAGTATACAGATCCTGATTTACAAACAAAATGACAGAGTTACAGCTTGAAGGTCCAGATGCAGCCGGTCCAGATGCAGCTGGTAGGGAAAGTGTGGGAAGGAGTGATCATCACCCCAGGTCTCACAGGGGTGAGGGGCAAGAAGGGCAAGCTGGGGAAATGTAGTTTTTAAATGAGAGAAGATAGCATTTCTACACTAATAATAAGTTGTTTTTTGTCATAAGTTGTAGCTTAGTAAGCAGTTGTGCAATACCAAGCTACAACTTATTACAAAAACAGCTTATTATTAATCACATAGGCCAAACCAGTGTATTACTAATGCTGGTTAGGATATGGCTGCACACTTGTTTTTGATAAATTGATTGTCACACTAATTTATTTGCTGCACACACGTAGCTGGTTCATTCGTCATGATGTCACACATCAGATGTGAATGGTTAGGAGTACGATTTCAAGCAGGACTGAGAGGTGGCGCTACTAGTCACATTACTAATAAAAGTGAGTGAAAAGAAAAAGGAAATTAATGTGATGGGTCTTGCAAGGTTGACACACACACTCATACATCCTGCAGTGTCCTCAGTTCCCAGGTGCTGTGCAGCAGTTTAAGATCTTTTAATAGTTTTTCGTTGCTCAAATGAGTGTAATTTCTTATATTTATATGTTTACCACTTCCTCATTGCTTGATTTTGATCTCGAGAAAGTGTCACTCATCGTCGTTGAATGTCACTCATAATTACACTGAAATTATGGAAATGTCACACATAAGCAATCTGAAACCTTGGCAGCTATGCATAAAGAAATAAATTAATTGACTCCTCGTCCTGTCGCCCGTCCGATCATCGATAGAGTCAGACAGTGACACTAGAACACCTGAGTGTCCTCCGACAAGTCTCTTTCCCGAGAGTCCGACTAACGCGCCGGTGAGAGACTGTGCTCACAAAATATATTTATTAATGACTTGTTGTAATAATCGCCTGCCTGTCTTTCCAGTTGAGCTGCCTTATGCCTAGTACTGAATATGATTTATCATGAGTGTACTGTTTACATCTGGTGCGCAGCGTAGTCATCAGTACTGAATGGTATTACTTTGTCTCTCTGCGCCACATTATGTCACGAGACACGACACGCGTGTGTAACTATGTGAGGTGGTGCCTGCCTGAATTGCTTTTGAGAAGAGAGTAATATTCCAAACAGTTCGTTGGCGGCAGGAGCGTGGCCGTGGTGGGCACTGGGCCTAGTTAAGTTTGGTCACATTGGCGCCCTTCCGCCCTCGACACTTAAGTCGATAACATTAATCTGAGAGTTTTGCCCTCAGGCTCATTTTAAGTGTCAGCCATTTCATGAAAAAATATGTCACCTGCGAGGGTGAGTCAGTGGATGGGTGAACGAACACGTGACTGGGTGGACAGTAATATTGCGCTGTGTGGACAAAACGGTAGAAGAAAATAATCATCTCAGCTGTCACGAGAGCAGAAGGCGACCAATAAGGCTTTCGTTTACTTTTGTGGCAATCCAGGAACTGAGAGTGTCTCTTCTTTCACTTGCAATGGCAGTCATTGTCTGAGCAGGCGTAAAGTGGTCCGAGTGAGTCTGAACCGATGATGTATGGTCACACGTGTGCTCTTGGTTACGGAAAGGCTTTTGATCAGGGGGAGAGTTTCAGGTGGAAACTAAAAGGTGATTTTTATATGCAGGCACACGGTGCTCTCTGCCACACAAAATACTATCATTTAAAATGTGAAAAGACAGTCAAGTATTTTTCCCTTTCCATTACTTTGCTTTTAACTCTTCAAACCTTACTGCTGTTTATTTACCAATTATATCAGCTCAGATTAACATTAGGCCATTGCTAAGTAAAAGTGAAATATTTTATCAGAAAATTGTGCCTATTAGAGGTTTGGATTAGTTAGCATAACTAGGGAGCATTAACAAAATATTGCAGAAAAGTGCACGGTTCTTTCTTGTGCACGAGCTCCTAGGCATAAATGATTTTCTAGGTCTGGGCAGAATTTCCATTACACTGGAGCAATGAGTATCATTTCTGTAATTACATGTTACTTTTTGAGGCAAAATTACAAATATGGGAGTCGGGCAGTTCCAAGAAGTAGGTGTGAAATGCAGTGCTCATTTCGTAACCTAAATGGTATCAGTATGTAGGCATCAGTGGGAGCAGACAAATCGAAGCCTCACGAACCTGTCAGTTGATTATACATGTACTGCTTATGGAGCCGTACATTTTTTTTCTCCGTGAATTGGCTTCATACAAACTACCCCGACCCTAAACCATCTGTACCTCAATAATTCAAAGTAGTTCCTATGCCTATCTGCTACTACCTTTCGCTTGCTCACTAGGCACCACTCGCATCGTGACAGGTTCTGCTGCCCCGCACGTTGTTTCCCATGGCTCTACCTGCTGTCATCGATCTTTCCTTACTTTGTAGGGCTCTGACTGCCCAACTTTCTTTTGATTTGATTTAACTCATCGGCTGGGATATGCCTCTGCCCTTCTCTCCCTCTAGGTTATACATCCATCCATTTATTTATCACTCGTTTTGTAAACTTTCTTTGACTCGTCGTACTTTATACATTGACTTTTCTTTGGTCAGTGGCACAGATCATGAAACATTTGCGGCTGTTCTCTGGTAGTTTTGGGGTGATTTTGTTAGGCGTTTCGTAACAAATGCACTAGTTAATCTCTTTCAGTAGAAACTAACCTCAAAATGACTAATTTGCTACATTTCATACTATTTAAAGTATTTCTCGTCGTTTTGAGCCGCCATAGTATTCTTAACTGAATAATTCCATAGTTTCTCCGAACCCCCTTTCCTAATCCTACTGTTTAACTTGAACCATAGAAAACTGTCTGCTGTACTTAATTTGTCACCGGAATTCAAGGAAATATATATTGCAGGTGTATTAACGTTTCCAAGCAATGAAACTGCTTCTAAAATTCTTGATGGATTTTTTCACTTCCTCGCCCAAAAAAGGTAGCTGAAGCTCAAGCTGTGCCTGAACTGCTTGGACGCTGGTGCGTGCCACTAGTCTCTCAGTGTATCCTTCTGTGCAGGGCGTAGGCTCCCTTAGTGTCTGTACCTAAACTTGACTCTCTCATCACTTGCCTCCTCATTGGGCACGAAACGCAGGACTGGCATAGCACACTACTGTCCTGGCCCCTGCTGCATTTTGTACCACCTTAGTGGTTCTTCAGGCCGCCGCTCCATAGGGGGGTCTTTCATTCCATGGCACAGTTTGAGGTGTTTGTTCTAACTGTGCAGGTTTCATTCAGTAGCTGTGCAGTGCCCGGCCCCATTTTCGTATGATTTTGTACTCAGAGAGTTTGGTAGTTTTGAGAGTTTGGTAGTTTTTAGAGTTTGGGGGTCCGGTGCCCCTGTCATGGCCCTGGCACTGCAGCTGTCTGTGCGCCCAGTGCCTCATGTCGTGTGTCACAATGCCCTCCTCCTCCTAAATTGTATCGTTCTGAGACGAATTCGGAAGGGTAGGAGCAGCCGCAGGTACTGGTCAATCATCTAATGACTTTTCTGGACATATTATTAGTAAAACACTTTCCTGAGCTCCGCCCCGTCCGGACCCCCTCTTCCGGGGGCCCCCACCTACGCTCCCTGCACAGGGCCACCATGAGCCTAGAGCCGGCCCTGACACAAGGTAGACTAAACATGCTAACAAGTTACATATATACAGTTACCGGTACACAAGATAGGCTGTTCACGCTAAAAAGTGACATATATGCAGGAACAACGCAACAAGTTGCATATTTAATTGGGGTGGGGTCACACACTGCTCACACACCAGCGGGATCGCCCCTAAGGACTGTGGTAAATGTAGTATATGTAGTTAGTGTTCTGCGATGCATCTTCTTTCGATTCTCTGCTTTCTTCGCTGTCTTCGCCATCCCTGGACACGTGTTTCGGGGTATTTACCCCTCATCAGCAGGGATTAGGCCATCTTCTATCTTCTGGGGTTGCCGGTGGCTGCCAAATATCACCAGGTTTAGTACCACTCCAGGCGCGCAGGTGCGGGGTCCCTGGCTCGTCAGCCAGCTGCTCGAGGGAGCTTTAAACATTACAATTGGGGTGGGGTCGCACACTGCTCACACACCAGCGGGATCGCCCCTAAGGACTGTGGTAAATGTAGTATATGTAGTTAGTGTTCTGCGATGCGTCTTCTTTCGATTCTCTGCTTTCTTCGCTGTCTTCGCCATCCCTGGACACGTGTTTCAGGGTATTTACCCCTCATCAGCAGGGATTAGGCCATCTTCTATCTTCTGGGGTTGCCGGTGGCTGCCAAATATCACCAGGTTTAGTACCACTCCAGGCGCGCAGGTGCGGGGTCCCTGGCTCGTCAGCCAGCTGCTCGAGGGAGCTTTAAACATTACAATTGGGGTGGGGTCGCACACTGCTCACACACCAGCGGGATCGCCCCTAAGGACTGTGGTAAATGTAGTATATGTAGTTAGTGTTCTGCGATGCATCTTCTTTCGATTCTCTGCTTTCTTCGCTGTCTTCGCCATCCCTGGACACGTGTTTCGGGGTATTAGATATTGGCAGCCATCAGCAACCCCAGTACACGGCCTATCCCTGCTGATGAGGGGTAAAACCCCGAAACACGTGTCCAGGGATGGCGAAGACAGCGAAGATAGCAGAAGATCGAAAGATGATGGATTGCGAACACTTTACTACATTGACCAGAGTCCTTAGGGGCGACACCGCCGGTGTGTGAGTAGTGTGCGACCCCACCCCCATTTGTAACTTTAAAGCTCCCTTGAGCAGCGGGCTGACGAGCCTGGGATCCCGCACCTATGCGCCTGAGTGGTACTATACCTGGCAGATATTGGCAGCCATCGGCAACCCCAGTACACGGCCTATCCCTGCTGATGAGGGGTAATACCCCGAAACACGTGTCCAGGGATGGCGAAGACAGCGAAGATAGCAGAAGATCGAAAGATGATGGATCGCGAACACTTTACTACATTGACCAGAGTCCTTAGGGGCGACACCGCCGGTGTGTGAGTAGTGTGCGACCCCACCCCCATTTGTACCTTTAAAGCTCCCTTGAGCAGCGGGCTGACGAGCCTGGGATCCCGCACCTACGCGCCTGAGTGGTACTATACCTGGCAGATATTGGCAGCCATCGGCAACCCCAGTACACGGCCTATCCCTGCTGATGAGGGGTAATACCCCGAAACATGTGTCCAGGGATGGCGAAGACAGCGAAGATAGCAGAAGATCGAAAGATGATGCATCGCGAACACTTTACTACATTGACCAGAGTCCTTAGGGGCGACACCGCCGGTGTGTGAGTAGTGTACGACCCCACCCCCATTTGTAACTTTAAAGCTCCGTTGAGCAGCGGGCTGACGAGCCTGGGATCCCGCACCTACGCGCCTGAGTGGTACTATACCTGGCAGATATTGGCAGCCATCGGCAACCCCAGTACACGGCCTATCCCTGCTGATGAGGGGTAATACCCCGAAACACGTGTCCAGGGATGGCGAAGACAGCAAAGATAGCAGAAGATCGAAAGATGATGCATCGCGAACACTTTACTACATTGACCAGAGTCCTTAGGGGCGACACCGCCGGTGTGTGGGTAGTGTGCGACCCCACCCCCATTTGTAACTTTAAAGCTCCCTTGAGCAGCGGGCTGACGAGCCTGGGATCCCGCACCTACGCGCCTGAGTGGTACTATACCTGGCAGATATTGGCAGCCATCGGCAACCCCAGTACACGGCCTATCCCTGCTGATGAGGGGTAATACCCCGAAACACGTGTCCAGGGATGGCGAAGACAGCGAAGATAGCAGAAGATCGAAAGATGATGCATCGCGAACACTTTACTACATTGACCAGAGTCCTTAGGGGCGACACCGCCGGTGTGTGAGTAGTGTACGACCCCACCCCCATTTGTAACTTTAAAGCTCCGTTGAGCAGCGGGCTGACGAGCCTGGGATCCCGCACCTACGCGCCTGAGTGGTACTATACCTGGCAGCTATTGGCAGCCATCGGCAACCCCAGTACACGGCCTATCCCTGCTGATGAGGGGTAATACCCCGAAACACGTGTCCAGGTATGGCGAAGACAGCGAAGATAGCAGAAGATCGAAAGATGATGCATCGCGAACACTTTACTACATTGACCAGAGTCCTTAGGGGCGACACCGCCGGTGTGTGGGTAGTGTGCGACCCCACCCCCATTTGTAACTTTAAAGCTCCCTTGAGCAGCGGGCTGACGAGCCTGGGATCCCGCACCTACGCGCCTGAGTGGTACTATACCTGGCAGATATTGGCAGCCATCGGCAACCCCAGTACACGGCCTATCCCTGCTGATGAGGGGTAATACCCCGAAACACGTGTCCAGGGATGGCGAAGACAGCGAAGATAGCAGAAGATCGAAAGATGATGCATCGCGAACACTTTACTACATTGACCAGAGTCCTTAGGGGCGACACCGCCGGTGTGTGAGTAGTGTGCGACCCCACCCCCATTTGTAACTTTAAAGCTCCCTTGAGCAGCGGGCTGACGAGCCTGGGATCCCGCACCTACGCGCCTGAGTGGTACTATACCTGGCAGATATTGGCAGCCATCGGCAACCCCAGTACACGGCCTATCCCTGCTGATGAGGGGTAATACCCCGAAACACGTGTCCAGGGATGGCGAAGACAGCGAAGATAGCAGAAGATCGAAAGATGATGCATCGCGAACACTTTACTACATTGACCAGAGTCCTTAGGGGCGACACCGCCGGTGTGTGAGTAGTGTACGACCCCACCCCCATTTGTAACTTTAAAGCTCCGTTGAGCAGCGGGCTGACGAGCCTGGGATCCCGCACCTACGCGCCTGAGTGGTACTATACCTGGCAGATATTGGCAGCCATCGGCAACCCCAGTACACGGCCTATCCCTGCTGATGAGGGGTAATACCCCGAAACACGTGTCCAGGGATGGCGAAGACAGCGAAGATAGCAGAAGATCGAAAGATGATGCATAGCGAACACTTTACTACATTGACCAGAGTCCTTAGGGGCGACACCGCCGGTGTGTGAGTAGTGTGCGACCCCTCCCCCATTTGTAACTTTAAAGCTCCCTTGAGCAGCGGGCTGACGAGCCTGGGATCCCGCACATACGCGCCTGAGTGGTACTATACCTGGCAGATATTGGCAGCCATCGGCAACCCCAGTACACGGCCTATCCCTGCTGATGAGGGGTAATACCCCGAAACACGTGTCCAGGGATGGCGAAGACAGCGAAGATAGCAGAAGATCGAAAGATGATGCATCGCGAACACTTTACTACATTGACAAGAGTCCTTAGGGGCGACACCGCCGGTGTGTGAGTAGTGTGCGACCCCACCCACATTTGTAACTTTAAAGCTCCCTTGAGCAGCGGGCTGACGAGCCTAGGATCCCGCACCTACGCGCCTGAGTGGTACTATACCTGGCAGATATTGGCAGCCATTGGCAACCCCAGTACACGGCCTATCCCTGCTGATGAGGGGTAATACCCCGAAACACGTGTCCAGGGATGGCGAAGACAGCGAAGATAGCAGAAGATCGAAAGATGATGCATCGCGAACACTTTACTACATTGACCAGAGTCCTTAGGGGCGACACCGCCGGTGTGTGAGTAGTGTGCAACCCCACCCCCATTTGTAACTTTAAAGCTCCCTTGAGCAGCGGGCTGACGAGCCTGGGATCCCGCACCTACGCGCCTGAGTGGTACTATACCTGGCAGATATTGGCAGCCATCGGCAACCCCAGTACACGGCCTATCCCTGCTGATGAGGGGTAATACCCCGAAACACGTGTCCAGGGATGGCGAAGACAGCGAAGATAGCAGAAGATCGAAAGATGATGCATCACGAACACTTTACTACATTGACCAGAGTCCTTAGGGGCGACACCGCCGGTGTGTGAGTAGTGTGCGACCCCACCCCCATTTGTAACTTTAAAGCTCCCTTGAGCAGCGGGCTGACGAGCCTGGGATCCCGCACCTACGCGCCTGAGTGGTACTATACCTGGCAGATATTGGCAGCCATCAGCAACCCCAGTACACGGCCTATCCCTGCTGATGAGGGGTAATACCCCGAAACACGTGTCCAGGGATGGCGAAGACAGCGAAGATAGCAGAAGATCGAAAGATGATGCATCGCGAATACTTTACTACATTGACCAGAGTCCTTAGGGGTGACACCGCCGGTGTGTGAGTAGTGTGCGACCCCACCCCCATTTGTAACTTTAAAGCTCCCTTGAGCAGCGGGCTGACGAGCCTGGGATCCCGCACCTACGCGCCTGAGTGGTACTATACCTGGCAGATATTGGCAGCCATCGGCAACCCCAGTACACGGGCTATCCCTGCTGATGAGGGGTAATACCCCGAAACACGTGTCCAGGGATGGCGAAGACAGCGAAGATAGCAGAAGATCGAAAGATGATGCATCGCGAACACTTTACTACATTGACCAGAGTCCTTAGGGGCGACACCGCCGGTGTGTGAGTAGTGTGCGACCCCACCCCCATTTGTAAGTTGCATATTTATATTGTAAAAATATAAAAGCTGTCAGCTTTAGGTTAGGAACAGGAGTAAAATACATAATGACAAAGATGACCTCATGTGAGTGCCAGGTATATTACAAAACGTACACAAGATAGACTAAAAACGCTAACAATTTATATATATACTAGCAGCCCGTCCCGACATTGTCCGGGTATGAATTGCTGCTGGCCAGTAGTATATTGTTTTGTAGGATTTCGTTTTGATAGCATTTCTTATCTGTGACAGGACTGTGAAACGCTCCGATTCACAGTGCACTGCTGATGCACTAAAGAGTGCGCGTTCAGTAGTGTGTGAACTCGGGTTTCCCTACTTTATTTTTCCTTGCAATATTATATAGCGCAAACTCGACAACATGGCATGAGCACAATTTACATTACAGAAGAACACATTCATTTGTGGTAGGCACGGGGAGACAAAGCGATTTGCCTGGAATCACAGGATGTTGAGCTGATGCCGAGATTCGAACGTAGCTCCCCAGCTCTAAAGTTCGCAATTCTAGAACTTGTGGCGGGAGGTGTGTCTAAAAGTGTATGTCGGTGCTGGCCATCAATGAGAGAGACCTATGCATTTTTCAAATGGGTGGTGAAAAAATATGACTATGTTGCTGGAGATGTGGGCCTCCGTGCCACCAACGTACTTACCGGGGGAGGGTAAACACTCATTATTCCGCAACTTTCTTTCCGCATACCATCGCTCCGCATACTTTCATTACGAAAGTACCATGACTCCGCAATGCCATTATAACGCATGGCATTACATTTTATATGCTTTTACCACGCATACATTTACAACAAAATTCGTTGTAAATGCATGAATGGTAAAAGCATGTTTTTTTTATATGTTTGGATAAGGTAAGTATGGGTATAGGGGTACATGTTTTGGGGTACTGAGGTATATGTTTTGGGCTGTTTGGGTATTTTAAGGGTTCAGATATAGTTTTGGGTTATGGGGTATAGGGGTAGTTTTAGGGTTTAGGGATAGGTATGGGTTTTGGGGGACAGGGGTATTTTTAGGGTTCAGGGCTAGGTTTGGGTTTTGGGGTATAGGGGTATGTTTAGGGTTCAGGGCTAGGTTTGGGATTTGGGGTACAGGGGTATTTTTAGGGTTCACGGCTAGGTTTGGGGTTTGGGATACATGGGTATTTTTAGGGTTCAGGGCTAGGTTTGGGTTTTGGGGTACTGGGGTATTTTAGGGTTCAGGGGTAGGTTTGGGGGTACAGGGTTATTTTTAGGGTTCAGGGCTAGGTTTGGGTTTTAGGGTTCAGGGGTAGGTTTTAGTTTGGGGTACAGGGGTATTTTAAGGGTTCCGGGCTAGGGTTGGGTTTTGGGGTACAGGGGTATTTTAGGGTTCAGGGGTGGTTTTGGGGTACAGTGGTATTTTTGGGGTTCAGGGCTAGGTTTGGGTTTTGGGGTACAGGGGTATTTTTAGAGTTCAGGGGTAGGTTTGGGTTTTGAGGTACAGGGGTATTTATAGGGTTCAGGGCTAGGTTTGGGTTTTGGGGTACAGGGGTATTTTTAGGGTTTAGGGATAGGTTTGGGTTTTGGGGTACAGGGTATATTTATAAGGTTGAGATGGGTTAGTGTTTAAGGGTGTTGGGGTATTTTAAGGAGTAAGGGTGGGATATGATTATGGGGTGCAGGGGTATTTAAAGGGAGCAGGGTGGGATTAGCACACGATATGAGACATGGCATGAAGGGCGGAACGTACCATACGCCCCCAGCGTTTCTCATGATCCCAGCACACGCCCACAGCACAACGCAGACACGCCCACAAGGGACTACTTTGCTGGCACGGTTCTTTTAACTTTTAAATGTATATGGTGGGCGTCTGCATAGCCTATGTCCTTCTGCTGCAACTGCCCTTTCCAACGCTCTATTGGGTGTTGTGATTGGTGCTGTGGTTCCTGAGATTACCCGCCTCAAAGGTTTGAGCTCTCTCTTTATTATATTAGTATAGATATACAGTTACAGGTACACAAGATAGGCTGATCACGCTAACAAGTGACATATATGCAGATACAACGCAGACAGGTTGTTGTAAAAAATATGAAAGGTGGCAGCGTTAGGTTGAAACAGGAGTAAAATACATATTTACAAAGTTGACCACATGTGACATGTAGATGGTCGTAATGGACAAGAAATAGGTTGAGTGATTGCAGGAAGTGTCTTTGGAGGAGGAGAGTTTTAAGATCTGTTCTGAAGGTTCGGAAAGAGGTGGTGGTTCAGAGGGTTGGAGGAAGTGAGTTCCAGATTCTGGTAACATTACCAGAGAAGGGTTGAGCCATATATCTTTCCCTTTTGAAGGTAGGTGGTTTGAGCAGTAAGTTTTCCGCATTGCGTGAAGGTCTAAAGCCTCCTGAGATGTTGAGTTTATTAGCCAGATAGCGTGGGGCGGAGGTGCTGTGCAAGGCTTTGTGGGTGATACAGGCCGTTTTCTAAATAGACCTTGCTTCGATAGGAAACCAGCGAAGAGACAGAAGTATGGGTGTGATGTGATTTCTTCTTTTAGCCCCATATACGAAACGAGCTGCTGAGTGGAGGATGGATGTGTTCAGGTGTTGATAGAGGTAAAGGGAGGTAAGGGTGACTTTGGCGATTAAGGGTCAGTAGAAGTAAAGGGAGGTATGGGTGAATTTAGGGTTCAGGAGTGGGTATCAGTTAAGCAAGGTAAGTTTGACTTTAGTGCTTGCAGGTGGGTAGCGGTAAAGGGGGGCTAGGATTAATTTAGGGTTCAGAGGTGAGTAGAGTTAAAGGAAGGTGAGGGTGAAATTAGGGTTAAGGGTTTGGTAGCTATAACAGGAGGTAAGTATTCATTTAGGGGTGAGGGGTGGCTAGAGGTAAAGGTGAAACGTAAATCTTTTGAAATCACTGCATGTTTGAAAATTAATAAAACAACCAACAAATAATTAAATGTGACAGAAATACAGAGAAAGAGAGAGGCAGAGACAAAAGACAGGGAGGGACATGCCAGAGCCTGTGTAAAGTAGAAAGTGTGCGCTGTGGTTGGGGTGCAGGGCCTGGCCAGTTAAAGGCCGTGCATAGTTGGGGTTGGGTGGTTTAGAGCATTAGGGGCTAGATGTAGGTCGGTCGGTAACGGCCGAAAATCGGTATTTTCGGCCGTTACCGACCGGTAAATCTGATTTGGTATGTAGGGCCCAGTATTTTACAGAATCTGTAAATTTACTGATCGGTATATTTACCGATTCTGTAAAATACCGAATCGGTATTCATACCTATTCGGTATTTTTGATATGTAGGTGGGACTCTTCTGAGTCCCAAAACCCTTACCGATTCGGTATTTTACCATCAAATATATTTGATGGTAAAATACCGATTCAGGTGTGCATGCACATGTGTGCATGCACACCTGGTCCATATGACAGGCAGACCTGCCCTTAGGGCAGGTATGCCTGCCACATGGCCCCCAAATCTTTTTTTGGGGTGCTAGAGGGTGTCAAAGTGACACCCCCTGCACCCTTGTCAAAATCTGTATTTACCGATTCGGTAAATACCGACCGGTAATGCCCCATTCATTCCTATGGGCTTCAAAGCCCATAAGAATGAATGGGGCATTACCGGTCGGTATTTACCGAATCGGTAAATACAGATATTTACCGATTCGGTAAAAGGAACATCTGGATGTTCCTACATCTCCACACCTTAGATTTACCGATTTTTAATTACCGAATCGGTATGATTCGGTAATTAAAAATCGGTAAATCTATTTTACCTACATCGGGCCCTAGATGCTGCCAAGAACTGGATGCAGAGGTGGCTTCTTCTTTTCCAAATGTGACTGCCAGAAGAAAGGGCAACTCCTTCCAGTAACGACAATGGCGGTGACGCTTAGCGCCAGACAAAAAGTGCATCCATGAATAAATGACAAACCACCTCCAAGGTGGTGAAGATAAACCCTGACAGTTCCTTGAAGAGAGCTGATTGAGGGCTAAAGCAGATGAAATCCAGAAATCCTAGAAGAAAAAAATTAGCACAAGGTAGCAATGCATATGAGGAAAAGTCCTTTCTAAGATGCACAGAGAAGATCCAGCTGACATCTCTTTGTAAAGGTAATTAAACCAGTAGCTATCCTAGCATTCCTTGAATTCTCCATCTTAGATTGGGATTAGCAGATACAGAATTACTTGAAATCAGCCTTGTATTGGAAAGGTATATAGAAGCCCCTCCCCCCTCAATGCTGGCTCAATGTGATGTACTCTGGGAAGAAGAAGAAAGCGTCTGCCAAGGAATCAGGGAAGATCCTTATTGTAAATGATGCCACTTGAAGTAATTGCTCCAGAAACAATCCAAAATGTACAGCAGTCGGTTAACAATCTGTGTCACCGCCTGCATGCATCATGAAAAGGAAAGTGACACCAGACAGAGGAGTTTAGTGGTGCAGAGAGAAAGGCCTCCTGCTGCGGCCACACCCAGGACCTCTGAGGCATAAACTGTATACAACTTGTGTTGCATTCTTGGGAACAATCTCAACCCTTTCCGTATAACAGATGCAGGACCGGCTGTTGCCATCCCCTCCTGTGCACAGCCAAAGGCCATGGGCCTCATTTATGAGGCCGTGCGTCACTTTTACGCCGTCGGTGCGTCACATCAAACATGGGCTTCGATTGGAATTCATAGAGCATATTATCAAGGCCATTATCGCCGCTTTATCGGCAGTTTCCTGCCGATAAAAGCGGCGATAATGTATCGCCTGTCCTTGATAATATGCCCCCAAATCCCTTTATAAACAGTTCCTATGATTTGAATCAAAGTATTCACTGTGTAACCTCCAAGGGGGGTGGGGAATGAGGCTGAAATAGTTACATGTTTAATCCTTAAAACGAGCATGTAGGGAATTTCGAGTATAGTCCCAGAAGCCCATATATTAGAATTGGAAAACCATGATTGTATATGTGAATACTTGACAACTGTTATTGCTTTTCTTGGAATGTAATACGCTCTTGGGAAAACCTACTATTGGTTCTTAAAGAGGTGTACTAAGGATGTCTTGTGAATGCACCTGGATAGTATTTAGATGGTTAGAGAAATACCTGAAATATTAAAGACAAAAGATAACATGAATGTGGTATTTATGTAAAATACTCATGTGAATATGTTTATCTACAGGAAATCTTTTAAGTGGCAACCAACCAGTGCCCTATAAGTAGGATAGACTTATCTTTCTGTCTTGAAAAAGATGGCAGAGTATTGTTAAAAGCCATCGAAACACGTTGACGCCTACATTTGCACAATCAAGGCACAAAGTCTATCCTGCAGGCAAGATAAACTAAGCGGGTCCAGGATTAGTTCTTTCTGAATAGTGGGTCTCTTGATGTGCATTTTTTATGAGAAATATAAGAGTCTGTGTCTGTCTCTCCCACCTTTGTTTGGTTTTTAGGATACAGTGTGAAAACAAGTTTGTCGTCTGATAATTTTATTTGCCTGCAATAGATTTATGTTAATATGATGGTGATGATATTGTGTATGCTTTTAATGAAATTGTAATTTGGTGTTTTTATGATTTGTAATATTGATGATATGTGTTTTTAACAGAAAAATAATAATAAAAAACGTGATTTATAGAATTCTTTGGTCGTGCAGTGTATAGCGTTAGAGACCATTGCTAATATATGGGCTAACGTAAGTGTTACCAATACAGCGTACGATTGATTTCTAGTGGCGTCCACCAAGGGATTCTCCCCCCTTTTTTTCATTGCTAGTGTGCACCATCAACCTTATTGATTACCACCCATCTGTTCCCTTCACTCTGACTGCCTCCACTCTCTTTCACTCTGACTGCCTCCACTCTCTTTCACTCTGACTGCCTCCACTCTCTTTCACTCTGCTTGCATCCTCTCTTTAATCCTGCCTGTCTGGGGCATTTGTTGTTGATGGGTCTTGATAATACACAAAGGGAGTGTCAGACTGGGACGATAATAGGTATATTTATGAAATGGGTAGTAAGAAAAAAAGTAACCCATATTTGTAAATCAAGCAAAACTTTGCTTTTTAAGACATGTTGTCTGGGTATTTTCTCAAGAGAAAACTGTACGTATTCGTGCTCTCTATTGACAATATGTGTGGTAATTTCGAGAAATACAGCAGTGAATTCCACTATGATCCTTCCCAATCAAAAAGATTTTTTAAATGACACATCTCTGCTCTTCTACCCACAAAATGCGATTGGTCTATCAAGCCATGAGATAACACCATCCACAGTGCTGCTTGCCACTGCAGCCTGGCCACTAATTAAGGATGTTAACTAGACCAGCCCACATTAACCCTGGGCGTAGATTGCGTAGTTGCACTACGCGTAGCTACGTAAAGTGCACATCGCACTATGCAAGCTACACGTAGCTACGCGAACTGCGAAGTGCACTGTGCAAAATGCTGTTTGCACTGATTGCACAGTGCTGGATGCTTGTCCGTACTGTGCAATCAGTGCAAACCGCATCCTGCACAGTGCAAGCGGTCGTTTTCTGCCGCTCGAGTAGATTTCTACTCAAGCAGCAGCTTTCTCAATGCGGACTGGTAGTTTCTCATCGCGAGCGGTCGCGAGCATACGCGACCGCTCGCAATGAGAAACCTAACCTCCCAATGTTGAGAATCTCGCCGGGAGGTTTATTTTCCACGCTCGCGATCGGCAACTTGATGTTTGCGAACGAGGAAAAAGTCTCGCCCGGATGTCATTTTGCTCGCTTGCAGTCACCAACTTGATGTTGAGGACTGCGAGCAAGCAAACAGGGTTATCCCACATACAGCCACTGTACTGGCCCACCTCACAACAGAACCGGCCACACACAGCCACAAAATCATCTGGCACCTCCAGAAGTGCCCTGTAGGCCAGTCAGACCCTGCACAAATGCATGACATACAGAGATGGTTTCACCTTTGACCACAGATTCCATCCAATCCAATCAATACTGATTAAAAGATGTGTGAGTGGAATTAAAGAGCCTGCACTACAATGTACTTTCCATTTATTTCATTCTATTTGTCTGTCTCTTTTTTCTTCTAACCTTCTCCTTGTCTCTTCGGTGCTACTGGCCTCCTGTACGCCTCTTTCACCCCATTTACCTCCAGGCTCCCTCCTCCATTCTATTTGCCTCAGTCCATCTCTTTCACTCTGCCCACCCAGTGTTTTGTTTGAGCCGGTGGTTGCCGGTGCGGCCCACTTGCACTGATTTTTGGGACCAGGCACTTATTTTTCTACATCAGACATTTAAAGAGAACAAGACAGGAAAAAACACACAAAGTGGAAAGATCACAAAGGGTGAAAGTAGGAAGCTGCAAGAGTGAGACAAAGGGCAGGGAGTGTCTGGTAGTACAAACAGGAACATGATGTCCTGATATTTGGCGTGCCAACATTTAAAAAGCACCAGCCGTGGGTTTTGGAGCAGAGCTGTGGCCTCCGGCATTTAATCTTTTATAAATCAAGCACTGTAAGCTTACCACCTTACTCACTCATCCATTCTACTTGCCTCAGTCTGCCTTTTTCACTCTGTTTACAGTAACGTAATACCGCTGCACATGCAGACTCTGGGGTCAGATACTAGGTCTTGGCCAGGTGGAGACCCATGACGACTGTGTGACTACTGGGCACCCTACCCTCCGGGGACCCCCATAGGCATCAGTCATCCTCTAAATAAGTGGACCCACTTCTATGAACTATATTACAGTAGTGTGTGTGTGTGTGTGCATGAGTGTGTGTGTCATGGTATGAATGATAACTAGATAACCAGCACCCTTTCCCAAAGGGTAATAATGGGAACTCATAGAACCTGATTCACAAAACTAACTTAAGACAAAATCCTAAACTTACTACTTTTGGTATTCACAGTAGTTAGGATTTTGTCTTGTTTGTCTTAAGACAGACTTAAGTTTGGATTTTATCTTAAGTTAGTTCTGTGAATCGGCCCCATAGATCCTGACGAAAACCTTTGTATTTGGGGTACGTGGCAGACACCAGATAATCATATTTAGGGCTAAGGGGTGATAGTTACTCCAGTTAACCCCTCCTCCTCAGTTTGTAATCTTGCCAGATGGACCCCGGATTAAACACTGATGTGGGCACCACCAAGACAAATTTAATCATCACTTCATATCGATTCCACAACTTTTTCCTTAAAAAGTGCTCCATTGCAAGGAAAAAGGTCACAATATGCACCGATCCTCAGAGGATCGGGAAGAACTCGATGATGAAGCATGTCACTGAATGACGTTCAGTGAGTGAGAGTTCCTTTTCAGAAAAAGGATTATTCCCTAGAACAAGTGGACCCCTTCACATGATCCTAGGTTGACTCTCTTTTGATTACTACGTTGTATAGAGGAGGGCGAGTCTCAACCTCTGGGTTCCCTCTTTCCTCCCTGCTTGGCTTACCTACAGACATCTGGACAGACAATGGACCCCCGTTTCAAGAGGTTGAGTTCAGAATATCTGGGGATTGTGCATCTGAAGTTCATACCCAAATGGTCACAGCCCAACAGGGACGTGGACTGCTTCATGCGCGCATTCAACAATAACCTTCGCATTGGTGTAGATCAAGGTGACGACTTAGAAAGATGTTTATATAATTTCCTACAAATATACTGAACACCCTGTATCGTACCGCTAAGTGCTTCGTCACGGCCTTAATGCAGGGGACGCCCTTATAGGACAGTATACCCATCTGGCCTGGTTGGCAGCCAGCCACCTTAGACATCCTTGAGGCTGAGAAGGTGACCTGAAATGTCTTATGGTTCAAGACGGTCATACCTTGGGGGCAACGGGAGGGTTTGGAGGATGAAGAAGAGGCACCTGAGACTCTGAAAAGCTCAAATGCAGGAAAAGACGCAGCGAGTGGGTCATCTTCATGCATGGACCATTCTTAGAGACTTGTATCACACTCCACAGAGTGAAAATACACACCAGACCGAGAGCCAGGTGGGACCAGGGAAGAACCCACACCTATGCCCCTGAGTCAACGAAACAATATGAGGCCCAATCTGACCCGCAGCAGAAACTGACAGACTACCGGCCAATTTATCAATCGTTCATGCAGCGCAGCAAGCCACCTTACAGCGCTGCACTATGCTGCTCTACGTGAAATGGAAAGGGCAGGAATGCACCATATTTAACATTATACAGCACATTCCTGTCCTTTCCTGGCGCCGGCACACTTTTGGCTGCCGAGCACCAATGAAGGCACTGTTGCGTCATGGTGCAAGGGTGTCTGTGTTGTAGGCAGGATTGCTTTTGCGCTGGAAGGAAGACTTGAGAGGCATTTTCCTCTTTCAGGGCCCGATTAACAGAACTAACTTAAGACAAAATCCTAAACGTACTACCATTTTGGTATTCACAGAAGGCACTTACTCATTTTGGTATTCACAGAAGTTAGGAGTCCTACCTTTAGGACTCCTAAATGCCTTCTGTGAATACCGAAAGTGTCAAAAATAGGATTTTTCTCAGTTTAGGAGTAGTAAAGTTAGGTCTTCTAACTTTAGGATTCCTAAATGCCTTCTGTGAATACTGAAAGTCTTAAAATTAGGATTTTTCTCAGTTTAGGAGTAGTAAAGTTAGGACTTCTAACTTTAGGATTCTAAATGCCATCTGTGAATACCGAAAGTCCTAAAATTAGAATTTTTCTCAGTTTTGGAGTCGTAATGTTAGGACTCCTAAATGCCTTCTGTGAACCCCATCCTCTGAAATATAAATCAGGCCCTTCGTTTTTTATTTTTTAAACTATTTGCCTTCTGTGTGATGGGAAGGGAGATGACTCCCTGTAGTCACACATTCTTCAAGGCACACTCGCTAGTGAGCTTTCTGATTCCCTCTCCTGGGGACAAGTATCTTAAAACATTAGGGATTATACATACACCCTGGATACGAGCACGTACCATGGATGTGTGACTTGAGTGATTGAGATGAATGCGTGCATCTCCCAACAAACTGTCATCAATAGAAATATGAAGATAAAATAAATGCTGCAAATAGGCAGTGAGTAGTAGGGAACTAACATCCCGAAGCCACTAACCTGCTAAAACGTAAAAAAGGGGGGCTGAAACATGTCGATGACTAAAGGATGCTGGAGAATTTGCAGCATGCTGTATCCACCACAAATGTGTATCCTTTCAGGAGATTAATCTAACTGACAATTTTACATTTCTATTTCATGTCCCTAAAAAAAAAAAAAGAGAATTTTAGCCCCCCCTGGATTACCATCACGGGGGTGTGATAGGACCCGATGGTGAAGCATGCCACAAATTGTGTGAGGCACCATCTATTTGAAGAGAGGGATTTCTCTGCCCCTCTATTGCCTTCATAATAACCCTCAAATTCGGGGTCTAAATCAGTCTGGTAGATTGGCTCTGGGAGAATATCTTTATGCAGCTCCGTTCTCCTCTCATTCCGTGTGCAGCATCTCGGATTTACACCATCCTTCTTCTCCCAATACTTGGAGCACCTCAAACTTACACCATCTGTCTTATGCTGATGCCTGGAACATTTCAGATGCACACCATTCCTCTTACAATGATACCTGGAGCCTCTCAGCTTCAGACTCTCCGTCTCGTACCATACTCACCAACTCTAGGACTAGAGATACATGGAGCATCTCAGCCTCGTACCATACTCACCAACTCTAGGACTAGAGATACATGGAGCATCTCAGCCTCGTACCATACTCACCAACTCTAGGACTAGAGACACATGGAGCATCTCAGCCTCGTACCATACTCACCAACTCTAGGACTAGAGATACATGGAGCATCTCAGCTTTACAACACCCTTCTTATCACAAAGACTTGTGCTGGAGATGCCTGGAGCATACTAGAGTTACACCATCTGTCATCTACTGATACCTGGAGAAACCTATATTTACTCCATCTGTCTTATAATGCAGTCAGAAAGACTAGCGCATTTGTTTCCTGGATCCGCTGTCCATGTTTCTCTCATTTCGAAGTACATAAATTCAGAGTTCCTATGCCGCAGGCAGTGATCGGTGCGTTGCATAATCCAGGAAATTCTAAATGCTCTACTGTTTTTTCAAATATTAGGATGGCGGGCGGTCCCATCGTGTAAGGGGACGGCCCGCCATAAGGGCGGGGGTCCCGTGGGGGGTATTAGGATGCGCCCGCCACAGTGGCGGGCGCAACCTGTATGTTTACCATTGCGGCGGGCGGTGCTAAAAGCACCGCCCGCCGCAATGGTAAAAAGTACATTGTACATTGCAAAGCACAAAGTGGCAGGCACCGCGCGGTGCCTGACACATTGTCCTTTATAATGCAGGGGGTGCCATAGATACCCCCCATGTGCAACACCCACCTACCGGAGTCCTTGGGGGCCCGCAATGGGCCCCCAAATCAGACTCCGCATGCCTTTCTGTGGCGGCAATGAAGGCATCAGATTTAGCCCGTTGTAATATGGCTGGCGGTGTCTGATAGACACCACCACTATATAAACCCTTTTCCGCCCCGGTCGCAAGGCGACCGGGGCGGGAAAGCGGCAGACTGTCTTTCCATCCGCCGCGGACACTCCAGCCATACTAATATGGCGGGGGGGTCATTCCGGAGCGGATGGCGGGCGGATTGCCCCCGCCAGGCCGGCGGTAACCACCGCTGGCCTGGCGGGGGCAATCCGCCCACCATCCTAATGGGCCCCTAAGTGTTCAGGCTGTTGAATTGTGGTCTTTCTCTTTGATGAGGGTGGGTGCTGCTTTTTTCTTTAATTTGATATATTTGGTATTTGTGTATGGTTTTCGATCATTTCCCAATTAGTCTATAGAAAAGTCTAGAAGTGTAATTTTATTATTCTACTAATCATTTCCTCAAAATAAATAGTACAAAGACCAAACTTATGGAGTTTGCGCTGCACCATAAAAATATTAAGTGCAGGCAGCGGCTCCAGTCTGAGTCCCACAGACGAGTAAAAAGCGATATCTACTGAGGGATGGTCTTTGCAGAGAACCCCTCATGTGAGAATTGTGGGAGGTAGAGGTGTCTCCCCTGCAGCTGGTTTGAGGGCTCTCCACCAATGAACATGGAGAAAACCCTTTCCAAGACTCTACATGTTAATACAACTGAAGTACCTTCTGTAGTCTTACATAGAATAGAATGTTATCTTAGGATGTGTATCTGTCCTACAACTATCCTTTCTAAATAGGACTGAGAGAAAGATCCAGAGATCCCTAATTTCTTTCAGAGTTAGACTTTCCATCAAGCACTGAGGTTTGATTTTGGACTCACGAGTTATTATGCTCAAACCTTTGGGGCTTATATTTCTCGGGCTATCACATAAACCAAGATACCTCACACGCACATTAAGAACTAATAAAACAGAATTGGGTATTATTAATCAGCCAAAATCTTGACGTTCCGCTGAAAATTTTAAATTTAGATACTGAGAATTTAAATTCCATGAGTAATACTAATAAGGTAAAAACACCTTTAAAATTGGGGGCAAAATTGTCTCTCAAAATAAGTCACTGTCCACCATAAAAAATAGCCTGTGTGTAGTTGTTGATTGTGCAGTGCCTAATCAAATGCAACATTACTTGATAATGTTAAGAGATAACTCCATGTGGAAATTCTTCTACAGTTTCTGCGCTGTCTCTGCTTGAATTAGTTTTAGAAAATAATATGGGTACAGTATTGGTGGCCGTAATTGCCTGCACTGTAGATCTCATGTCCAGGATTTATCAAACGAAATGTAATCAGTTCCACCATCTGTTCTTAAAAACTATGGGGCATATTATCAAGCCTGTGCGATAAAATTATTCCAATCGAAGCCCATGTTAGATGTCATCACATCTAACATGGGCTTCGATTGGAATTCCTTAGAGCATATTATCAAGCCCATTATCGCCGCTTTATCGGCCGTTTTCGGCCGATAAAGCTGCGATAATTTTATCGCACAGGCTTGATAATATGCCCCTATGTTCCTGAAAAAAAAATGTTTGCATCCCACAAGAAGCTCTGAAATGTATCTAGGCCCCTCCCACAAGACCAGGCTGTTGTATGATGTATAAATATTTTCATGGTTTTATGACTATTTTTAAACAAATTAAAATTTGACCTATAATAGTTCATACTTTGTACGGTGGATTATTTTAACCGACTCATAGAATATTGTTCTTATCACAGTGTTATTGCGGTTTGAATATAAGTGTTATATTAGAATGTGATTGTTTTGTTGACTGCCTTGGGAGTTTTTTTTAAATCAAAACAAAATAAAATGTCATTTGATATGTCTGATTATATGGTTTCAGTTTTCATCTTATACTTTAATGTTTTGTCCTTCTTCTTTTATGTTATGTGTGCGCAGTACACCTGCTAATAATCCATAATGCAATGCATAGAATAAGCTTTGCTAGTCAGATACTTCTGATCTGACGCAGAACCTGCTTTGGAGACTGACGTCAGGGCCAAACTAAGGATCCTACCCTCACTCTCTCTTTCCATCCATCCTTTCTGGCCACACCACCCTCTCCTCTCTCTCTCTGATCTCATCCCTCTCTAGAAGCCCCCCTGTGCCTGCTGCAGTTAAACTCGGGGACCTGGAGAAAGAGAGAGATTCATCTTTCAGAACAAATCCAGTCCACCTGGGAAATGCCCTATTGAATAAAAGGCCAGCCGGGCCCTTATTGGCGTTAATGGCCCTGCAGGCTTCTAACCTTTCGCTTATCGGGAAGAAATGTATGGACAGAATAAGGGGGAAGGAATGAGGTGGACAGATTGAGGAAAGAAGATGGCAGGGAACTTGGAAAGGCAACAAGAGAGGAAAAATTACATTTATTATAAGTGTCCATGGGCAGAAGACATCAGTTATGTAGATGCTAGGGAGTAGTTGTATTGGTTGCGGTGGTAGAGGGGATACAGTACTTCAGAGTGGTTTTAGTTATAACAAGCATTGGCCATGCCAATAGGTTTCGCTTATGAATGCACTGTCAAGCCAGACCTAAAAACCCATGAACGCTAATGACTGCCCTCCTCGCTCCCATCTGTGCTGCTGCCAGAGAAAAACCATAAATGACCTAGTTATCAAAAGACAGTTTCATAGCATTGCAATTGTGTGTGCCCCTGAAATTTGAAGCTCAGGCAGCTATATAAATAAAATGATCACAGCTGTGTGGAAGGCAAGCACTTTCTTTGTGGAAGCACACAACTCCGGCCCATTCAAAACATGTACTCCTGGCTCCCAACATGTGGGCGGAGCCAAAGCCACTCTCCTGGCTGATGGTTCTCACATAACTGTCTGGCGGCAGCTGCATAGTCAAGCCAGACCATATTAACAAAATAGAAACAGATGCTTATGAGTATAATGTAAATAAAGTCATTTTATTCAATATAAAAATACATCAGTGCAGGATTCAGCAGTGCCTTGGACTACACCCCTGGAATTAGTGAGCTGTAGTAGTTGTGAGCACTGGGTGTGGCGGGAGAGGGAACTCGGTCCTCCATATTATGTGTTGTTGTGGAGGCGGCCCTGGTCTCCGTAGTGTATGTGTGACGGTAGAAGGGACTCTCCTGGTCTCCATAGTGTATGTGTGGTGGTAGAAAGACCTCGCCTGGTATTCATACTGGGTGTGGTGGTATAGTGCATTCTGGTCTCCATGTTGGGTGAGGCCCTGAAATATCAGTCTCTGTTGTAGTGTTTGATAGTTCACGATTCATTGGGACTTGAGAGGCGCCATATTGGGTGTGGTAGCAGAGCTGAAGAGGTCCCGCTGTTAGTCTGTTGGTTTGGTGGTACATGGGAGTTTTTCCTGTGTTGAATTTGAGACCAGAGGTGACTCTGGTTTCTGAAGTGGGTCTGGTGGTGCCGTCGAGTTGGGGGGTCTCTCCATTGGATGTGGCAGCCGTACAAATGTCGCACGTCATCCTCACGCGAGCTTCAGCACTTCCTTCACCATCTCACCAACGCCGTCGAAGACCTTGTGGATGGGGGCCTTACACATGAAGGCGCTGGTCGTCACCAGCTTGTTCTTGGCGTCCACGTGCACCTCGTGCACATCTTTGTTCACGTGCTTGCAGCCCATGCTCTTGATGCCTTGCGCGGTCTGAGCAAAGGGCCACCTGAGGATGAAAGAAGAGACGTCAGTCACTGAATACTGCCTGGAGAGGTACAGGCTGTGCAGACACATCACTGAACACTGCCTGGAGAGGTACAGGCTGAGCAGACACATCACTGAACACTGCCTGGAGAGGTACACATCACTGAACACTGCCTGGAGAGGTACACATCACTGAACACTGCCTGGAGAGGTACACATCACTGAACACTGCCTGGAGAGGTACACATCACTGAACACTGCCTGGAGAGGTACAGGCTGTGCAGACACATCAATGAACACTGCCTGGAGAGGTACAGGCTGTGCAGACACATCAATGAACACTGCCTGGAGAGGTACAGGCTGTGCAGACACATCACTGAATACTGCCTGGAGAGGTACAGGCTGTGCAGACACATCAATGAACACTGCCTGGAGGGGTACAGGCTGTGCAGACACATCACTGAACACTGCCTGGAGAGGTACAGGCTGTGCAGACACATCAATGAACACTGCCTGGAGAGGTACAGGCTGTGCAGACACATCAATGAACACTGCCTGGAGAGGTACAGGCTGTGCAGACACATCACTGAATACTGCCTGGAGAGGTACAGGCTGTGCAGACACATCAATGAACACTGCCTGGAGGGGTACAGGCTGTGCAGACACATCACTGAACACTGCCTGGAGAGGTACAGGCTGTGCAGACACATCACTGAACACTGCCTGGAGACGTACAGGCTGTGCAGACACATCACTGAACACTGCCTGGAGACGTACAGGCTGAGCAGACACATCACTGAACACTGCCTGGGGAGGTACAGGCTGAGCAGACACATCAATGAACACTGCCTGGAGAGGTACAGGCTGAGCAGACACATCACTGAACACTGTCTGGAGAGGTACAGGCTGAGCAGACACATCACTGAACACTGCCTGGGGAGGTACAGGCTGAGCAGACACATCACTGAACACTGTCTGGAGAGGTACAGGCGGTGCAGACACATCACTGAACACTGTCTGGAGAGGTACAGGCGGTGCAGACACATCAATGAACACTGCCTGGAGGGGTACAGGCTGAGCAGACACATCAATGAACACTGCCTGGAGAGGTACAGGCTGTGCAGACACATCAATGAACACTGCCTGGAGAGGTACAGGCTGAGCAGACACATCACTGAACACTGTCTGGAGAGGTACAGGCTGAGCAGACACATCAATGAACACTGCCTGGAGAGGTACAGGCTGAGCAGACACATCACTGAACACTGTCTGGAGAGGTACAGGCGGTGCAGACACATCACTGAACACTGTCTGGAGAGGTACAGGCGGTGCAGACACATCACTGAACACTGTCTGGAGAGGTACAGGCGGTGCAGACACATCAATGAACACTGCCTGGAGAGGTACAGGCTGTGCAGACACATCACTGAACACTGCCTGGAGAGGTACAGGCGGTGCAGACACATCACTGAACACCGTCTGGAGAGGTACAGGCTGAGCAGACACATCAATGAACACTGCCTGGAGAGGTACAGGCTGTGCAGACACATCAATGAACACTGTCTGGGGAGGTACAGGCTGAGCAGACACATCACTGAACACTGCCTGGAGAGGTACAGGCTGTGCAGACACATCACTTAACACTGCCTGGAGAGGTGCAGGCTGAGCAGACACATCACTGAACACTGTCTGGAGAGGTACAGGCTGTGCAGACACATCAATGAACACTGCCTGGAGAGGTACAGGCTGTGCAGACACATCACTGAACACTGCCTGGAGAGGTACAGGCTGTGCAGACACATCACTGAACACTGCCTGGAGAGGTACAGGCTGTGCAGACACATCAATGAACACTGCCTGGAGAGGTACAGGCTGCGCAGACACATCACTGAACACTGCCTGGAGACGTACAGGCTGTGCAGACACATCACTGAACACTGCCTGGAGACGTACAGGCTGTGCAGACACATCACTGAACACTGCCTGGAGAGGTACAGGCTGAGCAGACACATCACTGAACACTGCCTGGGGAGGTACAGGCTGAGCAGACACATCAATGAACACTGCCTGGAGAGGTACAGGCTGAGCAGACACATCACTGAACACTGTCTGGAGAGGTACAGGCGGTGCAGACACATCACTGAACACTGTCTGGAGAGGTACAGGCTGAGCAGACACATCAATGAACACTGCCTGGAGAGGTACAGGCTGTGCAGACACATCAATGAACACTGTCTGGAGAGGTACAGGCTGAGCAGACACATCACTGAACACTGCCTGGAGACGTACAGGCTGAGCAGACACATCACTGAACACTGCCTGGGGAGGTACAGGCTGAGCAGACACATCACTGAACACTGCCTGGAGACGTACAGGCTGAGCAGACACATCACTGAACACTGCCTGGAGAGGTACAGGCTGAGCAGACACATCAATGAACACTGCCTGGAGAGGTACAGGCTGTGCAGACACATCAATGAACACTGTCTGGAGAGGTACAGGCTGAGCAGACACATCACTGAACACTGCCTGGAGAGGTACAGGCTGTGCAGACACATCACTTAACACTGCCTGGAGAGGTGCAGGCTGAGCAGACACATCACTGAACACTGTCTGGAGAGGTACAGGCTGTGCAGACACATCACTGAACACTGCCTGGAGACGTACAGGCTGTGCAGACACATCACTGAACACTGCCTGGAGAGGTACAGGCTGAGCAGACACATCACTGAACACTGTCTGGAGAGGTACAGGCTGTGCAGACACATCACTGAACACTGCCTGGAGACGTACAGGCTGTGCAGACACATCACTGAACACTGCCTCGAGAGGTACAGGCTGAGCAGACACATCAATGAACACTGCCTGGAGGGGTACAGGCTGTGCAGACACATCACTGAACACTGCCTGGAGACGTACAGGCTGTGCAGACACATCACTGAACACTGCCTGGAGAGGTACAGGCTGAGCAGACACATCACTGAACACTGCCTGGGGAGGTACAGGCTGAGCAGACACATCAATGAACACTGCCTGGAGAGGTACAGGCTGAGCAGACACATCACTGAACACTGTCTGGAGAGGTACAGGCGGTGCAGACACATCACTGAACACTGTCTGGAGAGGTACAGGCTGAGCAGACACATCAATGAACACTGCCTGGAGAGGTACAGGCTGTGCAGACACATCAATGAACACTGCCTGGAGAGGTACAGGCTGAGCAGACACATCACTGAACACTGCCTGGAGACGTACAGGCTGTGCAGACACATCACTGAACACTGCCTGGAGACGTACAGGCTGTGCAGACACATCAATGAACACTGCCTGGAGAGGTACAGGCTGTGCAGACACATCACTGAACACTGCCTGGAGAGGTACAGGCTGAGCAGACACATCACTGAACACTGCCTGGGGAGGTACAGGCTGAGCAGACACATCAATGAACACTGCCTGGAGAGGTACAGGCTGAGCAGACACATCACTGAACACTGTCTGGAGAGGTACAGGCGGTGCAGACACATCACTGAACACTGTCTGGAGAGGTACAGGCTGAGCAGACACATCAATGAACACTGCCTGGAGAGGTACAGGCTGTGCAGACACATCAATGAACACTGTCTGGAGAGGTACAGGCTGTGCAGACACATCACTGAACACTGCCTGGAGACGTACAGGCTGTGCAGACACATCACTGAATACTGCCTCAAGAGGTACAGGCTGTGCAGACACATCACTGAATACTGCCTCGAGAGGTACAGGCTGAGCAGACACATCACTGAACACTGTCTGGAGAGGTACAGGCGGTGCAGACACATCACTGAACACTGTCTGGAGAGGTACAGGCTGAGCAGACACATCAATGAACACTGCCTGGAGAGGTACAGGCTGTGCAGACACATCAATGAACACTGCCTGGAGAGGTACAGGCTGTGCAGACACATCAATGAACACTGCCTGGAGAGGTACAGGCTGAGCAGACACATCACTGAACACTGCCTGGAGAGGTACAGGCTGTGCAGACACATCAATGAACACTGCCTGGAGAGGTACAGGCTGTGCAGACACAGCAATGAACACTGCCTGGAGAGGTACAGGCTGTGCAGACACATCACTGAATATAATCAGATTTTATTGCAGCAGTTAGGCACACCCATAAATAAAGGTTACAACACCGGAGGAGGCGGGAAATGTGTCACATCTGTGTCTTGTGCAGGCAGTTACCAAATGAGGCAGTATCATGAATGTGTGTGCTTGCATGGGTCCCAGTCCCCAGCTATGCCTCTGTTTTATGCGATTCCACTATAAATCGCATACATTTAACTCTCAATATTCCAGAATTTTTGCATGAACTGCAGGCACCAGAGCCTGGAAACAGAGAGGCAACCACTGCTTACTGTTTCCAAGCTACGCTGGCTGCGCTCACGCACTAACTCAGGGAAACTCCGAGTTAAGTGTATGCGGTATAGGATGTGTAGGTGCAGAAAAGCAGAGGCTCAACTCTGCCACGGGCCAGACATTAAGAGGCCGCGGGTCCTCACTGGAGGAAGCTGCCTGCACAACTGTGTGCAGTAGGAGCAGTAACAAGCACAAAGTAAATGGTAAAACCATGATATGCAGGTTATTCCCCATTTTTCCAAAGGTATAATCAGGTGGAAAGCCCAGCCAACAACGGGCAAAACTACATTTGTACGCTATTTGCACCTGCTTTCACCACCCACTTCAAAGTGATGTGTTACTATTTAAAAGACAGTAGGGAAGGGTGGTTGTATGGCCATGTATTATAAGGAATAACACACCCCGTACTGTACACCATAAGGATACTGGAATTAGCTCTGTGACTTCTTAAAGAAACTTGGGGGCATATTACCAACAAGTAGCGATAATTATCGCTAAATAGGCTTAGCGACGATTTTTTTATCGCTGCCGAGCGCTGGATATGTTAGCGGAGAAACATGCTATTAGCAACGTTTTTCTCCATTGTGCTAAAATATCCAGCGATAGCGGCAAAATGCGTGAATATCGCTGAGAATACAGCGATATTCACGCATTAGCAACGAAATGCTCTTAGCCATGTTATCCACCTCCCATTGGATAACATGGCTAAGAACTGGTCTGAGCAGGCGTTTGTTTTTGGCGATAGCGGGAATATTTCCATTGCTATGCCGGCCTTGCTAATAGGCGATAGCGACGTTAGCGACTGTTTTCAGTCGCTAACAGTTTGGGGACGCCCACTTTGCATATCATTAGCGATAAATATCGCTAACATGCAAAGCGGGCCCCAAACCGCTCGCTATCACCTAAAAGCTGTCGCTAACTGCTGTTAGCGACAGCTTGCTAATAGGGCGATAGAATTTTTGCCGCTTAGCGGCTGAAAACGGCCGCTAAAGCGGGGAAAATTCCCTATCGCCACCCTTGATAATATGCCCCTTGGTTCTTTCCATGGAAGTGTTCTGTGACTGCCAATAGCCATATAATGTATAGATTGCTTTATATAGGGCCTGTACAACATCCGCCAAGACAGTGTCCATCACATTCTATTAAACGACCCAATCGGACCAGTTTCAGGGTGAGCGAAATGCACAAGTTTCTGACTTACATGCCCAAAAATTGTAGTCTTGCACCATTGGCTGAATGGGTGATACAGTCACTAACATCAGCTAGACATGTGGGCCACCCCATACCCCTTGACCCCTGATGACATCACATGATTGACCCTTTGCCCTACCTCCCACCCCTCAACACCTCTAATTGCACCAGGGGGCTTTGGATTAGTTAAAGGTTGTAGCCTAGATAAGAGGCTAATCTGGTGCTTAGAGCCCTGGTTACCTTCTTTCCTGCCGCAGCCTTCATGAACCCTGACGAATGGGGCAGCCATGGCAGTGCCCGGGACACCAAAGGGAAGCAAGGTATGGACTCTGCCACCCCTGGAGGCCCCTAATGGACATCCCTGGGATGAGCTGGAAGCACCGAGCCCTTGTCATGGACCTCCAGACTTCACTCTAGGGCCCCACCCCCCCCTATGTAAGTCTAGGCTCATGACTATCACTCACTCGTCACACTCTGCGTCCCGGCCCACGGTGACCTCACAGCCGGGCAGGATCTTGGCCGCCAGCACCGGGGAAATGCAGCAGAGGCCGATGGGTTTCTTGGCCGCGTGGAAGGCCCTGATGGTGTCCTCCACCGCTGGGTTGACGGTGCAGTCCTTCCCGTTCACGGCCCAGGAGCACAGGTTCTTCGCCACCCCGAAGCCACCTGCAAACACAAGCCCTGTTAGAGTGATCTGGAGGGTTGGACAAGATGGAGGAAGTAAACAGGAAGTACGTCAGCACTCATGAACATCAGCGAGAGAGAGCTCCAGGGTGAGTAGGAGACTGACTGTGAGATGGAAAGACCCTCAGGCCTCTGGATCCCCTCTTGTAGACTCAAATCCAATCATCCTGCAGCAGCATCACAGATG
Organism: Lissotriton helveticus; assembly: GCF_964261635.1. Classification (NCBI taxonomy): domain Eukaryota; kingdom Metazoa; phylum Chordata; class Amphibia; order Caudata; family Salamandridae; genus Lissotriton; species Lissotriton helveticus. Next base: position 1,160,984,789 of record NC_136071.1, on the reverse strand, counting down.
GCCTTCAAAAAATGCTCCCACTATCAAAGGTGACCTTTCACCCTCCCTGAACACCTTCAGGAAGGCCCTCAAGACCTGGCTCTTTGGCTAATGGAGTTGCAAACCCCTGCCCTCCTCAGCGCCTTGAGACCCTCAAGGGTGAGTAGCGCACTCAATAAAATCACAGATGCCACACACCAGACAGCTTCTCCACTCACCATTTGGCCTGCTCTTTATGCACACATACCGCAATCCCCTGGGAGACCCCTCACCTATCAGGATCAAGAGCTCACTTTACCCATACCACCATCCCCTGGTGAACCCTCATCTATGAGGATCAAGAGAACTCTTCACACATACCACCATCCCCTGGTGACCCCTCACCTATCAGGATCAAGAGATCCCTTTACACATACCACCATCCCCTGGGTGGCCTCTCACCTGGCACAATCAGCGCATCCAGCTCGCTGACCCTCAGCAAGGAGAGGTCTTTGACGTTGCCCCTGGCGATGCGCCCGCTCTCCACCAGCACGTTGCGTTTCTCTGCCGTGGACTGCCCGGTCACGTGGTCCACCACGTGCATCTGTTCAATGTTGGGGGCGTAAAGTTCTTCCTAAGGAACAGGGGACACAGTGAAGCGGGAAGATTAGTAGCCATACACTCCTTTGTATATATGAATTCATTGTATGTATGTATGTATGTATGTATTTATTTATTTATATTTTCTATAATGTTCTAATGACCAAGCGCTTTACACTGCATGTTCACAGACTTACACTGGCCCAAGAAGGTGACAAGTTCATGCGCATGACATTTTGGTAAATGCAAGAATCGGCACTGGCGCAGGTGGCGCAGGTGGCGCAGTGCTCAAAAGTGGAAGTGCTCAAATGTGTACAATATGAAACACCCCCCCACCCAACAGTTCATCAATTCCAATATAGTTTTTAATTATTTCAATAATTTTAGTAGGACAGCCCTGTGATACTGTCAACGTTTCAACCCGAACATTGAATCACAAGGGTACTTCTCCAGGGCAAGTACCATCTGTCACATAACCCCTTTCATGTATTTAATTCTGATCCATTCAGGGAAGCGGACCTGTGATTCTAGATTGTGCGGTTTGTCCCACCTAAAGAATAATCACTATGTATCCTGATCTGAACAGTAGCATAGCAAGACTGCCATGCACCCCGGTGCAAACAGATAAATGGCCCATAAAATACAGCAATTGTCAGGGTTCTGTACCCTCAGGGTTCTGTACCCTGGTGCACCTCACCGGATGGACCATTAGTTGCTATGCCCCTGGATCTGAAACAAAATTGACGGATTCTGCCACAATCTCGCCGAGGACACACTGTCTCCCCTCGGCTCCTCAAGGCGTTCGTCTAAATCATCAATAGACTCAGGGCCCCCCCTCCCCACTTGGGGGGGTTGAGGGGTGCCGCCGAGCTCTTTGCCGGGGCCGGCTTTCGGCCGATTTTGGTACAGGGCTGATTTTGCAGCTTTGCTGCAAAAACGGCCCTGTAACAAAAACGGCCCCCACCCGTGCGGCGCACTGGACGATTGCTCGGTGCCGGCTACGGCCAGTCCGGCCCTGAATAGACCTGTTTTAAATGAAGCCTCGGGGACCAGGGCCGGACTGGGAACAGAAACCGGCCCTGGCAAACTGCTCAGCTGCCCCCCCCCCCCTGGGGTGAGGGGGAGTGCCGCCGAGCAGCTTGCGAGGGCCGATTTCGGCCGATTTTGTTACAGGGGGCCGAAATTGCCGACCCCCGGTAACAAAAACAGCCCCCAGGGGTCCAAAAACAGCCCCCACCCTAGCGGCCTACCGGGGAAACGCCCCCAGTGCCCTCTATGGCAAGTCCGGCCCTGTCGGGGACCGGTGGTCAGTCTTTGTATTTCTGTAAACAGAAGCACATAAAAGGCTCAGGACAGCAGCCTCTGGACGGGTGTCCTCGCGGTGGGAAATATTGTGCTGCAATGCTGCACTGCCGGCCTTGCTGTGCTTGAGACTGAGATCACGGCCTCTGCCACTCACTGTTCAGATCTTCTGGGAGTGACCTGGGAGACCATGCTAATGGCGTCACGTCACAGTCCGTTGCACGTCTATAACAGTATTAAGCGTGATGTCACAGGCTCTGGTACTCATACTAGTGTCTGCGCGTAATGCCACGGTACCTTGTGCTCTTTAACCCCTTCTATGCTGGTGACGGAACCACTCCGTCACCAGCCAGGGGTGGGCTGTGCTAATCACGGAGTGGTTCCGTCACGGCCCGGCCGCTGCGCCTGCGCGGCGTGGATTCCGTGCCTGCGTGGCGTGTTCTATTAGGCGGGCGGGGCCGTGATGGAACCCCTCCGTCATTAGCACAGCCCACCCCTGGCTGGTGACGGAGTGGTTCCGTCACCAGCATGTCGGCATGGCGCGGCCCCCCTACCCCCCGGCGCCACGGCGGAATTACCACCGCGGCCAAGGGGTTTAGTAAAGGTCTATAGCTTAGTCAGTCAAATATTTGACATAAGCAATTCTAGGTCTAATAGTAATATGTGACACCCCATATGTTTAACAGAACTTATCAACCATTGACCAAAATTGTCATAATTGTCGCACAAGCAATTTATTCATAAGTGATATTTTCGATTATTCTTTGTTTTGTATTTCTATTTCATCATCCACATAGTGTACATGATACTTAAAAGAAGATATCTAAAGATAATATTCATTTGAACATTCATATGTACAAAAAATATTTTTCATATTAAAAAACAACACAAACAAAAAGAGACAAGAGATGATAGAGGCAAAGCGGTAGATTGGAACTGGTGTTGACATCCAGGCGCGCAACACCCATTGGATTCAAAGTGCTTCAGCCCCCCCCCCCCCCCCCCTTGTGTGTGTCAGCCTGGGCTGAGACCGCTTCCGGGCGCACACACAGCCTCACCGAATTAATTGCTGTTGTTTCACCCCTTCTAAGAGCCCCTGCAGCTCCACTCTGCATGTTGCCTAAAGATTCAGCCCCCCCCCACCCCCGAACTTTGGCTCTAGTTGCGCCTCTGCTGACATCACAGTCCCTAGCTGTGATGCCACAAACCCTGGAAATGACGTCACAGTCTCATGTAATGACATCACAGTAGCTGGTTGTGATTTCAAAAGCCCCGGGCAGCTGTCGGCATCCGTCAGTGACGTGAACGTGTCTGGCTCCCACATCCGAGTGTTCAAGAGCAGACTAAGAAACCCCGTCAGTGACGTCGCAGCTCGCGGAAGTGACGCACGGTCCTACGGTACCCTGTAGTGATGTCGACGGCCAGGGGGCTTTGTCTGCACCCTGCCCAGTGATGCGTGACAGTACAGCTCTGATACCACAAAGTCTGAGAGATGGAGACCCCTACGGTCCCGACAGCCCCGTGACATCCCGGGTTCAGAGAGGTCAGAGCCGCGGCCACAGTACATAAAAGTTATCCAATTGTATTTCTACAACTTAAAGATTGCAAAGGTACCATTAGGAACTGTTCGTAGGCAGGTGGGGGCAGTGGAAGAGCCTGGAAGGATGGAGGACAGATTCCAGCTGCCTTGGAGGAGCAGCCCAGGCACAGAGTGGACACCCCCACATACATGTAACATGTATGTCAATAGTGCACGGCTACCATTAGGAGCTGTCCGAGGGCAGTGGAAGAGCCAGATCGGATGGACGACAGATTCCAGCTGCCTCGGAGGACAAGCCCAGGCACAGAGTGGACACCCCCACAGGCATGTAACATGTATGTCCACAGTGCACAGCTACCATTAGGAACTGTCCGAGGGCAGTGGAAGAGCCAGGAAGGATAAAGGGCAGATTCCAGCTGCCTCGGAGGCCGAGCCCAGGTAAAGAGTGAACCAACACCCCCACATACATGTAACATGTATGTCCACAGTGCGCGGCCTTACCTGCGTCCCGGCTCTGCTGAGATGGACCAGAACCGCCGAAGCCTCGTGGACTTCGCTGCCGTCGTACACGCCGCAGCCGGCCAGGAGGACAGCCACCTTCTTCACCATGGTGAGAGTGCGCTCAGAGGCAGACAGACAGACGGACGGACGCAGGGTCAAAGGCAGAGAGGAGGCTCCGGAGGCAGGACAGACTCTGATGAGGGGAGCTCAGGCTGGTGTCTGATGCAGGCGCCTCCTCTTCTCTTATTATAGGCACAGACAGACGGACGCAGAGTCAGACAGGCAGACGGACGCAGGCTCAGCGAGGGCTCCGGGGCAGGACAGGCTCAGGTGAGGGGAGCGAGGGCTGGTGTCTGCTGCAGGCGCCTCCGCGGCTCTTATAGGCACAGGGAGGGCGGAGGAGGAAGTGATGGGCGGCGCGGGCTGGAAGGGCCTAAAACCGCCTCCTGTGTGTGCAATCAGCAGCACTGATGCCACCTGGGGGTTCCCCTGCAGACGCCTCACCCAAGCTGCTGAGTCACCCACGCTTTGCGGAAATGCAAGAAGCAGGTATCCACCATCTGCCTGTAACAGGAGCAGGGCACAGGTGGATGCAACACAGCACAAGAGTTTTGTCTGCACACACAGTCCTGCCCAAGGAAGCCCAATGTGTGCACAACACCCCCCCCCCCCTCGTGTCCAGCCCTCTGTGTGCACAGCCCTCCCTGTCCAAGGCAACCTTGTGTGTGCACACACCTCCGTGCCCAAGCCAGTCCCATGCCTGTACACCAATGGTCCTGCCCATGGCAGCCCACTTTGTGCACATCGCACCCTGTCCAGCCCCCTGCGTGCAGACCCTTCTGTATCCAAGGCATACCCCTCACCGTACACCTGTGTACACCCCTCCCTGTGGAAGGCAGCCCTCTGTCTGTACACCAACGATCCTGCCCAAGGCAGACCCCTGTCTGTCCATAAACTGTCCTATCTAAGGCAGACCCTTGTGTGCACACCACTCCCGGCCGTCCACAAACCGTCCTATCCAAGACAGACCCTTGTGTGCACACCACTCCCGGCCCAAGGCAGCTCTCTGTCCGTCCACAACCGTCCTATCCAAGACAGCCCTCTGCATGCACACACGCACCTCCCTGTCAAAGGCAGACCCCTCCCTGTCCACCAACCAATAACCATCCTGTCGAAGGCAGCCCCCCCTCTCCCTATGTGTACACCCCTCCCTGTCTAGAGTAGACCAGTGGCGTAAGAAAACCTTAGGGTCCCCCCTGCAAGGTATGTTTATGGGGCCCCCAATAAAGTTAATCCTAAGACCCATCATGGACCTGTGATGACCCGCGCAACGTGCCTGAATTTATCAGCATGAGTTTGAATGATTTTTTTAACATTATTTTTTATTGAAAAGCAGCAGTATATACATAATAGTCAATTGCACACACACAAATCTATGTATAGCTATGTATAGAGATATAGCTTATCACTGACACAATATCTTGATAAACAATTATATAGTTGACAAAATCATTGTGTCAAAAATATTCTTTCCCATAATATTGTGCTCCTATACTCAGAATAGTAACTACAAAAATATTGGAAAAAGAGTGTTGCTAACACTAACATCATCAAAACAAGCATTTGCAATGCAATAGGTCTCGCATTAGGAAAGTTTGAGCTATTGGTCTTGTAAATAACAATTATTTTATTTATGTGTTGGTTTTGAAAATAGCTAAATTAATGGGTTTGTCATTTATAATGCCAATAGTTATAACTTTCGCAAATGTGACACCAATAGCATTTGTAATGCAACATGTTTGGTATTTACGTGACTTAGATGTATTGATATTACAAATAACAATGGCTTTTAATTTTTTAAAATAATTAATACTTAAATAAAAGTGATTGTAATTTATAATGGCAATAGCTTAAACTTTTGTAAATAACTTTTGTGAAGATTATGTTCAGTGTATTTTATTGTGATGAAAATCCAAGAACAGAAGTGAAATATTAACATCTTTTTGTGAAATTTGTAATAAAGCTTGAAACATTGAGAGAACATATTTGAACCAGTTGTTGTTGAATGGTTGCACATATTGATGCGGTGATGGCGCGGAGTGATGTTGTGGTGGCGACGAGGGTTGCTGTGGCGTTCAGTGATGCTGTGGTAGCGCATAGTGATGTTGTGGTGCCCCTGAGTGATGCTGTGGTGGCCCTGAGTGATGCTGTGGAGGCCGTGAGTGATGCTGTGGAGGCCGTGAGTGATGCTGTGGAGGCCGTGAGTGATGCTGTGGAGGATGTGAGTGATACTTTGGAGGCCCTGAGTGATGCTGTGGAGGCCCTGAGTGATGCTGTGGAGGCCCTGAGTGATGCTGTGGAGACCCTCAGTGATGCAGTGGTGGCACATAATGATGCTGTGGTAGCACATAGTGATGCTGTGGTGTTCCAGAGTGATGCTGTAGTGTTCCAGAGTGATGCTGTGGTGGTGCTGAGTGGTGCTGTGGTGGTGCTGAGTGGTGCTGTGGTGGTGCTGAGTGGTGCTGTGGTGGTGGTGGTGCTGAGTGGTGCTGTGGTGGTGCTGAGTGATAATGGGGTGGTGCTGAGTGATAATGTGGTGGTGCTGAGTGGTGCTGTGGTGGTGCTGAATGATGCTGTGGTGGTACTGAGTGTTGCTGTGGTGGTGCTGAGTGATAATGTGGTGGTGCTGAGTGATAATGTGGTGGTGGTGAGTGGTGCTGGGGTGGCACTGAGTGATGCTGGAGTAGCGCTGAGTGATGCTGTGGTGGTGCTGAGTGGTGCTGTTGTGGTGCTGGGTTATGCTGTGGTGGTGCTAAGTGGTGCGGTGGTGGTGCTGAATGATAATGTGGTGGTGCTGAGTGATAATGTGGTGGTGCTGAGTGGTGCTGTGGTGGCGCTGAGTGATGCTGTGGTGGTGCTGTGGTGGTGGTGTGGTGGTGCTGAGTGATGCTGGGGTTGTGCTGAGTGATGCTGTGGTGGTGCTGAGTGGTGCTGTGGTGGTGCTGAGTGATGTTGTGGTGGTGCTGAGTGGTGCTGTGGTTGCGCTGAGTGATGCTGTGGTGGTGCTGTGATGGTGCCGAGTGATGCTGTGGTGGTGCTGAGTGGTGCTGTTGTGGTGCTGATTGATGCTGTGGTGGTGTGGAGTGTTGCTGTAGTGGTGCTGAGTGATAATGTGGTGGTGCTGAGTGATAATGTGGTGGTGCTGAGTGGTGCTGAGGTGGTGCTGAGTGATGCTGGGGTGGCGCTGAGTGATGCTGTGGTGATGCTGAGTGGTGCTGTGGAGGTGCTGAGTGATGCTGTGGTGGTGCTGAATGGTGCTGTGGTGGTGCTGAGTGATAATGTGGTGGTGCGGAGTGATGCTGTGGTGGTGTGGAGTGATGCTGTGTTGGTGTGGAATGTTGCTGTGGTGGTGCTGAGTGATAATGTGGTGGTGCTAAGTGATAATGTGGTGGTGCTGAGTGGTGCTGGGTTGGTGCTGAGTGATGCTGGGGTGGCGCTTAGTGATGCTGTGGTGGTGCTGAGTGGTGATGTGGTGGTGCTGAGTGATGCTGTGGTTGTGCTGAGTGATGCTGTGCTTGCGGTGATGTGGTGATGCAGAGGGCAGAAAGGCACAAAAAACTAGTATAACAGAGGGCAGAAAAAACGAGTCTAACAGGGGGCAGAAAGGCACAAAAGCTGAGTCTAACAGGGCAGAAAGGCACAAAAACCGAGTCTAACAGAGGGCACAAAGGCACAAACAGGAATGGAGAGAAAAACCGTGCGACCGACTGAGAAAAAACATTGCTGTTTTTTGCCAGTAGTTGCATCACTGTACATAAACACCAAAAAGTGCTCACTCAAACAAGAACCCAATCGTAACATTCTTGCTAATGAGCACACACAGTAACTGTGTGCCAGCAGCACGTGTAAATCAGGCACTGAGCGGTGTTCGTGCCCGTAGGCACTTCTCAGCAGACAGGCAGATAGATGACTTAATAAGGAACTGCTCTTAATGAGTCGTTGTTACATGCTACTTTTGTTCCTGTGCATTACATGATAGCTAAAAACCGAGATCGGGGGTAAATTATGTTCGCCCTTTCCTGCTTTCCTATTGCCAATAAAGTTATAGGACACCGCGGAACCCGTTTTTAAAGTGACACAATGCGCAGGGCGGTAAAAAATGTTGTCACCCTCCTTCCTTTTGCTCCTCCCCCTTGTCCATGGCGGGGCCGCAAGTGACAAAGTCGGGTATTGGGCTGGAGCACTGGCTGCAACAGGAGTTGAGGTAGCGCCGTGTGTGTGTGCTGCGGCAGAGCTTGTGAGAGCTGCCCCAATACAGGAAAACAAGAAAGGGTGGGCCGGGGATAAAAGACAAGAAATGGGAAATGAAAGGCAAGAAAGGGTGGCAGGGCGGGAAATGAACGGCAAGCAAGGGTGGGAGGGCGGGAAATTAAACAAGTAAAAAAAAATAAAAGTACACTGGGAGGGGGGAGGAGAAATGCCAGAGACGGCCTGGTGGCCGTCAAAATGAAAGTACGGCCGGCCGGCCGTGGGCAGTGAATAAATTAGGGGAGGAGAAATGCCTGAGGCAGAGCGCACGCTGGGGGATGCCTGTGGGAGGGAGGCTGGTGGCTTTGATGTGCACGCGCTTTTTAGGTCAATGCGCTTGCGCATTCAGCTTGCTTTTCACGGGCACAGCATCAAATCGCCCGATGGTTAAGCTCTGGTTAAGACCCAATATCTCTCGCAAGCTCAATACGCAAGCGCATTGACAGGCTCGACCTAAAAAGACAAATATCTATTTTTTTCATATAGAGTTTAAAGTAGTAAATGTTAAATATTTTAATAGATAAATGTAACATGGGGAGAGGAGTTGGCCTAACGGCTAGGGCGGTCGACCTCGAATCTGCGGAACCGGATTCGAGTCTCGGCAAACACATGTGACATCATGTGATTCTGGGCAAATCACTTAATCTCCCTGTGCCTAACAAAAATCAATGTGTCCTCATGTAATGCAAGTGGTGCTCGTGAAAAGCGCTCTGATACCCGATACCTCAGAGTCAAGTTCGCTCTGTATAAAACTCTGCAAAATGTAAATTAAACATATTCCACTAATATTTAATACTATATATAAATATACACCTAGGAGTTGGCCTAACGGCTAGGGCGCTCAACCTCGGACCTGGGGAACTGGGTTCGAGTCTCGGTAATGACGCCAAAAATCCTGCGATTCTGGGCAAATCACATAATCTGCCCTTGCCTAACAAAAAGGAATGTGTGTTCTCATGTAACGTAACTGCTGCTATGTAAAGCGCTCTGATACCCGATTCGGATTCAGTTCAAGTTCGTGCTATATAAAACTCTGCAAAAAAAATAAATACAGAAACACATCTATATGTGTGCGTGTGTGTGTGTGTATATATATATATATATATATATATATATATATATATATATATGCACAAGATTCTCCTCCCAAACATCAAGAAATACTCAGACTCTCATGCATGCTAAATATTCACTTTAATGTGAAACGGCCACTACAACGCAGCCGTTTCCACGAAAGCCTTTACCACCCATGCATTAGAACGCATTTGTGTTTACCATGAAAGCCTTTACCACGCATACCTTTACTATGAGATGCGTAGTAAAGGCATGTGTGGTAAAAGCAAAAATAAATAAATGGGGGTTGGGGGGTCTCCCCCACCCAAAAAAAAACATGAGAATAAAAAGAGGGATTGGGGGATCTCCCACCCAAAAAAAGAAAGAAAATGAAGTGACGAAGCGAAGTGGAGGCAATCAGCGTTGTTAGAGAGGAAACGGAAAGAAACTTCCGCTTCCTCTTTACAACGTATGACGTCATCAAGGAAGATGAAGAAGAGACGACGTCGTGAAGAGGTAAGGGGAATTTTAAATAAAAAAACAAAAAAGATGAAGGTTAAAGGCAGGGATAATTAGACAGAGTTTTGGGGACTGGGGGGACACGTAAGGGTACAGGGGAGGGGTATAACCTTTCCCAAGAGTATGGAATTACCAACAAAAATTGTTGTAAATCTATGCGTGGTAAAGGAATATTCGTGGAAAAGGTTATGCGTGAAAAAGGATTCCGTAGTAACTCATGCGTGGTAAAGGCGTTGTGACGACATACAACCAAATTAATGACAAAAAGACGCATTTCAGCATTATGCCTTGGTCACGGTCATCAGCACCACACCACAAGCTTCCGTATTAAATTATTTACAGAAAATAAAATGGACTTCACCCCACATTACCATGCACTGACGGGGAAATGGCATCGGCCATCTTAACACAGTCTAATGTTACCTCACATATTGCACAATTTTCAAGTGAAAACAAATATTGTAAACACTTAACCCCTTCGACGCTGATGACGAGCTGGGCTCGTCATGAGGTAGCCTCCTCGCACGCTCATGACGAGCCCAGCTCGTCATGTAAAGTGCGAATCCGTAAATCCCAGCGTACGGGCGGAAATCCTACCGCACGCATGCGGTTAAATACGTGTAATAAAGAGCTACATAGTGTTTAACAATTAATACTCAATGTTTAGTGAGAGAGAACATCTCCGTTCTATCTCACCAGACAAATTTGCTTAGAAACCTTAAATGCATGGTAACAAGAGGCAAACATCCAATAACCATCTTTGCCAAACTAATGTCAATACCCTTACATGTATCGTAAATATCAATAAATTCATGTTCCATTGATAAAATATCAACATGCAGTGGCTCAAAACCCCATCACGCCCAAGTGGGCAACCCATACAAAAAGACATTCCGTGATTGACTCTTGGTTCCCTTCACTTTGTCTCAGGATTGTAATTATCAATAATATATTATTGCTAGTTATTATATTCCAATGATCAGTTCTTGAGGTGTGAGAAGACAGACGATTCCACGCTAATCTCTATAAAAAAGTGCAAAATATTGCAATTAAACCGTTAACACCATCAGAAAAACTGCATAAATATATCAACATCTACATTAGTTCTCAACCCAGGTGGCTGGCTAGTTCCTCTCTTGAATTCAGCCCTGAGGTATCAGGGCTTCAAAATCAACAATGAACTTAGATTAAACTTCCGCAACTCTAGTTCACAGTTTCCACGCCTCACATTGACTCCTACTGCATCAATCACAATCATTCTAAGGAGCTTTTCATTTTGTTAATGAGACTCAAAGAAAGGTTGTGCCACTGGATAGTGTTTATCATTATGTCTAACGGCTCGGACATGTTCAAGAACTCGCTTCTTAGCTCGATGTATTGTGCTCCCAATGTACATCTTGTTGCATGGGTCGAAGATTTTTTTATCACAAATTGTCTTCTTGAGTGGGGTATTTGGAAGTTTGCACAGTCAACACTATTACTGCATGCCTTACAGTTTCTACAGCAAAGAAATCCTGCTCACCCAGCATTTACATTCTCATCATTGCTGGTAATCATATTATGGCTGAGCTCATCTCGCAAAGATCTACTTTTTCTATCACTTTTAGGCCATCACCTGTAGGTAATCTATATATATATATATATATATATATATATACCCAGAAACACACTGTGTCGTAGGTATAAAGAACGCGCACACAAGACTGCGATGTTCACCTTGTCCATTCTAAATTCCACAGCTCAGTTGCCGCCCTTGAAACTTGAGGACCCAGGTTCGAAACCTGGTGTCAGCATTTGACCCAACATTGTGTGATTTTGGGCGAATCACCTAATCTCCTTGGGCCTAGAAATATGAAATTTATTGTGTAATCACCACTTTCAGTAATCCTTTGATTCAAAGCTAGGTTTGTGCTTTGTAAATACATGCTCTCACACAGAACACTTTTAGCATCATCAGATACATTTGCTTTTTAGAGTCGACTCAGCACATAAATGAGTTCTGCAAGCTTCCTCCTCACAGAAAAGACAAAATAAGTAATTGTGAAAACAAACATTGGACAAATCATATATGGCCAGGATTAGTGGCAGTGTTTTCCCCGCTCTCAAACAGGTATAGCATGGAAAGGCGCCTTGCTGGCCACCGTCTCAAACAGAGCACACAAAGCAAAAATATGCTGCGGAGGTCTTCATTTCACAAAATACTGTTGATACTTCATGGTTGACATCAGTGCAGGCCTTCACCACAAAATATGTGCAGTACAGAAAAGAGCCATATCTGTCCCTCATAGATAACATACAATGCACTAATTTGCCAATTAAAGGCATCACCTGAAATGATATCACATTATCTTTAATCAGACAATTATATTACAGGAAAGAACATGAAATGGACTACTGACCAGAGGAAAAGATTGCGGGGCTTGTAACCATGATGACATAACGAGAAACAACTAGCATTACAAAAATGAGCCTATTGGTGACTGGCCAGATGTACCTTCCCAACACAGTGTCTGTCAACATTTCCAGCAGCAGTTGTCAGGTGTGTGATCTTCTGTGTTAGCTATTCATGTCCGGACCATAAAGCTGGCATTAACCAGGTTTAATCAATAGGTTTACAAAAGGAGAGTAAAATAATATATGTACAGTAGCACTGCCAAAAATAAATCAGTAGGCTCATGAATAAACCAGTAACTTTATCAAGTGTCTGGTTGTCCAGAACACTCAGAGCAGTTCTGCACAAAGAGATAGTGCAGGAGCGGGCTCTTTATATTTGCGCTCCTCAATTCTAACATCACTGGTACCCCAGAAAGTGTTCATGGCACCTTATTCGTGACCTGCAGGGCTCATTGGTATTCCAGTTATTAGATCCAACACATTACTCTGCCAAACCACCTCAGTACTAAGCAGAAATTAGCTGAAAATACCTCTGCCTTTCTAATACTAAGGGCCTCTTTTATGAGAGGTGTGTGTCACGTTTGCGCCGTGCAGCATGGTACGTGCGTGACGCAAACCTTTAAGTCAGATTTTTTAAGCTGCGCAAAGCCATTTTGCGTGGCTCTGAGTGGCTTCAAAATTCGGGAGCAGCGCAATGCTGCGCAAATTGCTGCTTTGCCATACTCTGCCCTGGGTAGGCATTCTAAGGGCGTTGCGTGGTTGTTCCCACTCAACTCCCATGGATTTTGATGCATCCCCAGATATATAGGAATTGCAGATGTGCCAAAAATGTACACCTTCCCAGGGGAGGCGTATCGAGGAGAAATATAGTTTTCTTCTCGTTTCTTCCTCAGCACACTTAGAAAATGAATATGCTGCCCAAGATTGGTTTTGTGCAGGAAGGTGCCTATATAATATTACAATACATTTTGCGACATGCACAGCGTATGAGAGAGGCTTAAGCGGCATTTGAAAGGGAGAGGAATGGAGACTGGTTGGGGTCCTAAGTGAGAGACGCTATAATACTTGGTAAAATAAACATTTTGAAAGACTTTCAAAACAGAGAGAGTGATAGAAATTGTGTGTATGTAAATATTCCTGATGAAATCCAACAGATACGTCACCATACAGACTGAAAGCACCAGTACCCAACAATGTACCAGAAAATACATTTAGTGGTGGGTGCAATACCCCAAACTCCCCTCCCAAAGATACGCCTCTAAATTTTATATCTCATACCTTTTTAAAAGCCTGGCTGTATCCCTAACATAGCTACTTTTAATTTGGTACTAGAGACTGTATCTTTCCCAGTTCGACCCTTGGAGGTCGTCACTTAAATTTCATTTAAAAATAACTTTAGTCTAGGAAGTACTGTGGAAGGAAGTGTGCCAGGGGCAGGGGTCTCGACCGAAGGCTCTGCCAAACTCTAAATGAGAGACTTGGGCGAAGCTCCGGGAGGCACGCGAGAATTCAGCAGCAGAGAAAGTGAAACTAACTCTGCTGCTGCTCCTGGAGAGCACCAGACAGGACTGCAGGGCCTCTCTGTCAGCAGAGATGGGCTCCTGCGCCACACATTGGAGGAGCCCCACGCCCCCTTTCCAGAGGGCATTACCTTCCATGGATCCTGTGAAAAGTTAGTTAGCCTTCTTTTAAATTATTTGGAAGGGTCATGTCTCTTTACAGAGTTTTCTTTTCTTTCTCTCTGAGTGGAGCCCCTGGGCACATTGGGGCCCCCCACACCGCGGGGGCTGCGGGGGGCGGTGTGTGTTACGCCCCTGGGGTAGACCCCTATCTGTACACCAACTGTCCTTACCAAGGCATCCCTGACCAAGGCAGACCTCTGTGTGCACAAAGCTCAGAGTCCAGGGCATGTCCCGTCTGTATACACCCCTCCCTGTCCAACCCTCTGTGTGCACACAGCTCCCAGTCCAAGACAGCCCTCTGTGTGCATACACCTCTCTGTCCAGGGTAACACTCCTTTAGGCTTTACACGCTGCCGTGTCCAAGGCAGTTCTTTGTGTGCACACACCACCTTGATCAAGGCAACCCTCTATATGTGTGCACACCACCCTGTACACGATGGCCTTCATTTTGTGTACAAACCTCCCCTTTCGAAGCAGCTGTGTGCACACTCCTAATGCACATCGAAGGGTCGTCTGCCTCGCCCTCTAAGTTCGTCCACAAATTCCTGACCAAAGGATGCTAGAGTGTGAGCATAGAGCACCCTGCATAAGGTAGCCCTAAGTGTCTGTGACACAACCCTATGGAAGCCCTAAGTGACTGTGACACCACCCTGCCCAAGGTAGCCCTAAGTGTCTGTGACACAACCCTATGGAAGCCGTAAGGGTCTGTGACTCCTCCCTGCCTAAGGAAGCCCTAAGTGTCTGTGACACAACCCTATGGAAGCCGTAAGGGTCTGTGACTCCTCCCTGCCCAAGGTAGCCCTAAGTGTCTGTGACACAACCCTATGGAAGCCGTAAGGGTCTGTGACTCCTCCCTGCCTAAGGGAGCCTTAAGTGTATGCGACACCACCCTATGGCAGCCCTAAGTGTCTGTGACACCACCCTGCCTAAGGCAGCCCTAAGTGTCTGTGACACCACCCTATGGAAGCCCTAAGTGTCTGTGACACCACCCTATGGAAGCCCTAAGTGTCTGTGACACCACCCTATGGAAGCCCTAAGTGACTGTGACACCACCCTGCCCAAGGTAGCCCTAAGTGTCTGTGACACAACCCTATGGAAGCCGTAAGGGTCTGTGACTCCTCCCTGCCTAAGGGAGCCTTAAGTGTATGCGACACCACCCTATGGAAGCCATAAGGGTCTGTGACACAACCCTATGGAAGCCATAAGGGTCTGTGACTCCTCCCTGCCTAAGGGAGCCTTAAGTGTATGCGACACCACCCTATGGAAGCCCTAAGTGTCTGTGACACAACCCTATGGAAGCCATAAGGGTCTGTGACTCCTCCCTGCCTAAGGGAGCCTTAAGTGTATGCGACACCACCCTATGGCAGCCCTAAGTGTCTGTGACACCACCCTGCCTAAGGCAGCCCTAAGTGTCTGTGACACAACCCTATGGAAGCCGTAAGGGTCTGTGACTCCTCCCTGCCTAAGGAAGCCCTAAGTGTCTGTGACACAACCCTATGGAAGCCATAAGGGTCTGTGACTCCTCCCTGCCTAAGGAAGCCCTAAGTGTCTGTGACACAACCCTATGGAAGCCATAAGGGTCTGTGACTCCTCCCTGCCTAAGGGAGCCTTAAGTGTATGCGACACCACCCTATGGCAGCCCTAAGTGTCTGTGACACCACCCTGCCTAAGGCAGCCCTAAGTGTCTGTGACACCACCCTATGGAAGCCCTAAGTGTCTGTGACACCACCCTATGGAAGCCCTAAGTGTCTGTGACACCACCCTATGGAAGCCCTAAGTGTCGGTGACTCCACCCTGCCTAAGGGAGCCTTAAGTGTATGCGACACCACCCTATGGAAGCCCTAAGTGTCTGTAGCACAACCCTATGAAAGCCCTAAGTGTCTGTGACACAACCCTATGGAAGCCGTAAGGGTCTGTGACTCCTCCCTGCCCAAGGTAGCCCTAAGTGTCTGTGACACCACCCTATGGAAGCCCTAAGTGTCTGTGACACCACCCTATGGAAGCCCTAAGTGTCTGTGACACCACCCTATGGAAGCCCTAAGTGTCTGTGACACCACCCTATGGAAGCCCTAAGTGTCGGTGACTCCACCCTGCCTAAGGGAGCCTTAAGTGTATGCGACACCACCCTATGGAAGCCCTAAGTGTCTGTAGCACAACCCTATGAAAGCCCTAAGTGTCTGTGACACAACCCTATGGAAGCCGTAAGGGTCTGTGACTCCTCCCTGCCTAAGGAAGCCCTAAGTGTCTGTGACACAACCCAATGGAAGCCATAAGGGTCTGTGACTCCTCCCTGCCTAAGGGAGCCTTAAGTGTATGCGACACCACCCTATGGCAGCCCTAAGTGTCTGTGACACCACCCTGCCTAAGGCAGCCCTAAGTGTCTGTGACACCACCCTATGGAAGCCCTAAGTGTCTGTGACACCACCCTATGGAAGCCCTAAGTGTCTGTGACACCACCCTATGGAAGCCCTAAGTGTCTGTGACACCACCCTATGGAAGCCCTAAGTGACTGTGACACCACCCTGCCCAAGGTAGCCCTAAGTGTCTGTGACACAACCCTATGGAAGCCGTAAGGGTCTGTGACTCCTCCCTGCCTAAGGGAGCCTTAAGTGTATGCGACACCACCCTATGGAAGCCATAAGGGTCTGTGACACAACCCTATGGAAGCCATAAGGGTCTGTGACTCCTCCCTGCCTAAGGGAGCCTTAAGTGTATGCGACACCACCCTATGGAAGCCCTAAGTGTCTGTGACACAACCCTATGGAAGCCATAAGGGTCTGTGACTCCTCCCTGCCTAAGGGAGCCTTAAGTGTATGCGACACCACCCTATGGCAGCCCTAAGTGTCTGTGACACCACCCTGCCTAAGGCAGCCCTAAGTGTCTGTGACACAACCCTATGGAAGCCGTAAGGGTCTGTGACTCCTCCCTGCCTAAGGAAGCCCTAAGTGTCTGTGACACAACCCTATGGAAGCCATAAGGGTCTGTGACTCCTCCCTGCCTAAGGAAGCCCTAAGTGTCTGTGACACAACCCTATGGAAGCCATAAGGGTCTGTGACTCCTCCCTGCCTAAGGGAGCCTTAAGTGTATGCGACACCACCCTATGGCAGCCCTAAGTGTCTGTGACACCACCCTGCCTAAGGCAGCCCTAAGTGTCTGTGACACCACCCTATGGAAGCCCTAAGTGTCTGTGACACCACCCTATGGAAGCCCTAAGTGTCTGTGACACCACCCTATGGAAGCCCTAAGTGTCGGTGACTCCACCCTGCCTAAGGGAGCCTTAAGTGTATGCGACACCACCCTATGGAAGCCCTAAGTGTCTGTAGCACAACCCTATGAAAGCCCTAAGTGTCTGTGACACAACCCTATGGAAGCCGTAAGGGTCTGTGACTCCTCCCTGCCCAAGGTAGCCCTAAGTGTCTGTGACACCACCCTATGGAAGCCCTAAGTGTCTGTGACACCACCCTATGGAAGCCCTAAGTGTCTGTGACACCACCCTATGGAAGCCCTAAGTGTCTGTGACACCACCCTATGGAAGCCCTAAGTGTCGGTGACTCCACCCTGCCTAAGGGAGCCTTAAGTGTATGCGACACCACCCTATGGAAGCCCTAAGTGTCTGTAGCACAACCCAATGAAAGCCCTAAGTGTCTGTGACACAACCCTATGGAAGCCGTAAGGGTCTGTGACTCCTCCCTGCCTAAGGAAGCCCTAAGTGTCTGTGACACAACCCAATGGAAGCCATAAGGGTCTGTGACTCCTCCCTGCCTAAGGGAGCCTTAAGTGTATGCGACACCACCCTATGGCAGCCCTAAGTGTCTGTGACACCACCCTGCCTAAGGCAGCCCTAAGTGTCTGTGACACCACCCTATGGAAGCCCTAAGTGTCTGTGACACCACCCTATGGAAGCCCTAAGTGTCTGTGACACCACCCTATGGAAGCCCTAAGTGTCGGTGACTCCACCCTGCCTAAGGGAGCCTTAAGTGTATGCGACACCACCCTATGGAAGCCCTAAGTGTCTGTAGCACAACCCTATGAAAGCCCTAAGTGACTGTGACACCACCCTGCCCAAGGTAGCCCTAAGTGTCTGTGACACAACCCTGCCTAAGGAAGCCCTAAGTGTCTGTGACACAACCCTATGAAAGCCCTAAGTGACTGTGACACCACCCTGCCCAAGGTAGCCCTAAGTGTCTGTGACACAACCCTGCCTAAGGAAGCCCTAAGTGTCTGTGACACAACCCTATGGAAGCCGTAAGGGTCTGTGACTCCTCCCTGCCTAAGGGAGCCCTAAGTGTCTGTGACACCACCCTGCCTAAGGAAGCCCTAAGAGTCTGTGACACAACCCTATGAAAGCCCTAAGTGTCTGTGACATAACCCTATGAAAGCCCTAAGTGTCTGTGACACCACCCTATGGAAGCCCTAAGTGTCTGTGACACAACCCTATGAAAGCCCTAAGTGTCTGTGACATAACCCTATGAAAGCCCTAAGTGTCTGTGACACAACCCTATGAAAGCCCTAAGTGACTGTGACACCACCCTATGGAAGCCCTAAGTGTCTGTGACACAACCCTATGAAAGCCCTAAGTGTATGTGACATAACCCTATGAAAGCCCTAAGTGTCTGTGACACCACCCTATGGAAGCCTAATTGTCTGTGACACAACCCTATGAAAGCCCTAAGTGACTGTGACACCGCCCTGTCTAAGGCAGCCCTAAGTGTCTGTAGCTCCAACCCTATGGAAGTCCTAAATGTCTGTGACACCACCCTGCCTAAGGAAGCCCTAAGTGTCTGTGACACAACCCTATGGAAGCCATAAGGGTCTGTGACTCCTCCCTGCCTAAGGGAGCCTTAAGTGTATGTGACACCACCCTATGGCAGCCCTAAGTGTCTGTGACACCACCCTGCCTATGGAAGCCCTAAGTGTCTGTGACACCACCCTGCCTATGGAAGCCCTAAGTGACTGTGACACAACCCTATGGAAGCCCTAAGTGTCTGTGACACAACCCTATGGAAGCCCTAAGTGTCTGTGACACAACCCTATGGAAGCCCTAAGTGTCTGTGACACAACCCTATGGAAGCCCTAAGTGTCTGTGACACAACCCTATGGAAGCCGTAAGGGTCTGTGACTCCTCCCTGCCTAAGGGAGCCCTAAGTGTCTGTGACACCACCCTGCCTAAGGAAGCCCTAAGTGTCTGTGACACAACCCTGCCTAAGGAAGCCCTAAGAGTCTGTGACACAACCCTATGAAAGCCCTAAGTGTCTGTGACATAACCCTATGAAAGCCCTAAGTGTCTGTGACACCACCCTATGGAAGCCCTAAGTGTCTGTGACACAACCCTATGAAAGCCCTAAGTGTCTGTGACATAACCCTATGAAAGCCCTAAGTGTCTGTGACACCACCCTATGGAAGCCCTAATTGTCTGTGACACAACCCTGCCTATGAAAGCCCTAAGTGTCTGTGACACCACCCTGCCTATGGAAGCCCTAAGTGACTGTGACACCACCCTATGGAAGCCCTAAGTGTCTGTGACACAACCCTATGGAAGCCCTAAGTGTCTGTGACACAACCCTATGGAAGCCGTAAGGGTCTGTGACTCCTCCCTGCCTAAGGGAGCCCTAAGTGTCTGTGACACCACCCTGCCTAAGGAAGCCCTAAGTGTCTGTGACACAACCCTATGGAAGCCGTAAGGGTCTGTGACTCCTCCCTGCCTAAGGGAGCCCTAAGTGTCTGTGACACCACCCTGCCTAAGGAAGCCCTAAGAGTCTGTGACACAACCCTATGAAAGCCCTAAGTGTCTGTGACATAACCCTATGAAAGCCCTAAGTGTCTGTCACACCACCCTATGGAAGCCCTAATTGTCTGTGACACAACCCTATGAAAGCCCTAAGTGTCTGTGACACCACCCTATGGAAGCCCTAAGTGTCTGTGACACAACCCTATGAAAGCCCTAAGTGTCTGTGACATAACCCTATGAAAGCCCTAAGTGTCTGTGACACCACCCTATGGAAGCCCTAATTGTCTGTGACACAACCCTATGAAAGCCCTAAGTGACTGTGACACCGCCCTGTCTAAGGCAGCCCTAAGTGTCTGTGGCTCCAACCCTATGGAAGTCCTAAATGTCTGTGACACCACCCTATGGAAGCCCTAATTGTCTGTGACACAACCCTATGAAAGCCCTAAGTTACTGTGACACCGCCCTGTCTAAGGCAGCCCTAAGTGTCTGTGGCTCCAACCCTATGGAAGTCCTAAATGTCTGTGACAACCCCCTATGGAAGCCCTAAGTGGCTGTGACACCACCCTGTCTAAGGCAACGCTACGTGTCTGTGACACCACCCTATGGAAGCCCTAATTGTCTGTGACACAACCATATGAAAGCCCTAAGTGACTGTGACACCGCCCTGTCTAAGGCAGCCCTAAGTGTCTGTGGCTCCAACCCTATGGAAGTCCTAAATGTCTGTGACACCACCCTATGGAAGCCCTAATTGTCTGTGACACAACCCTATGAAAGCCCTAAGTTACTGTGACACCGCCCTGTCTAAGGCAGCCCTAAGTGTCTGTGGCTCCAACCCTATGGAAGTCCTAAATGTCTGTGACACCCCCCTATGGAAGCCCTAAGTGGCTGTGACACCACCCTGTCTAAGGCAACGCTACGTGTCTGTGACACCACCCTATGAAAGCCATAAGTCTGTGTGTGTGGAGGGCACAAGCTGCGGCAGCCTTCTGCATGAGCAAACCTCATTGGCCCAAAATATCCCTCTGTGCTCGTTCCAATACATCATTCTAAGTCAGCCCTGTGCCCTTGGCAAAAGGAGCGCGGAATATGTGTGCCCATCACATAGTGCAATGCAGATCATCGTGCTCAAACCGTGCTGGCCAAAGTGCCTCTGTCTATGCACACACCTGTGCAAGGCTGCCGTTTGTGTGAACACTTCAAACGAAGGGGCCGTGAGTTTTAAGGAAAGAATTGCCTGGATTAAAATGGGGGTGCCCCAGAGTGTCCTTTCAACAATACTTAAGGGACAGGATATTGAGGACAAACTATCAAACATAAAGTTCAGACAGATAAGTAAGTCTAGCATTTCTATACCGAACTCCACATATATGTACCTACCAGGTGCGTATATTTTCAAGGTACGTGGATGTAGAGTTAGGAATAGTAAATCTACACTTCCCTATATGCACTTACCTTTGATATTTGGCCCTCGATATTCTGTCATCGATATTAGTACGCCATGATATTGTTTGTGCCGATATTCAGTAGTACAATAATTAAAATATGTGTTGCACGAAAATGGGTTTGTGCTCTTAGACGGAGAGAACAACCCTGGCTGCGGATGCGTCTCAACCCAGGTTACTCAGAATAAGTGTTGGCCATTGACCTGCGCCAGGATACACTCTCGGGTGATTGTGTGCTCTACAAATCTGCACAACATAACATAACATAACATGACATAGCATAACATGACATGACATGACATAACATGACATAACATAAAATGACATGACATAACATGACACGACATAACATAATATAACATATAACATAATATTACACAACAGAACATAACATAACTGTTGGACTTGGCCCTTTTTGCAGGGTCATGCCTAAACGTTTTGCCTTTCTCCCCGCCTTATTTCTGACATGGTGCTAGTGGTTTTAGGCCTCTGGGCACCTTAACACTGCTGTCCAGTGTAAAGTGTGTGTGCTCTCTGTGGGTGAGATTAGCCTGTCCTCCCATAGGAATGCATTAGGGATTCCCTGATCAGTGTGTGGAAAAGTCAGCCCATAACGCACCTGATGCCCAGGCTGCTGGCGCAGGACGCCTCTTAGTTCCCATCTTGAACAATTACAAAATAAAGAGACGGGCACTGGAAGCAGGAAAACAAGAACAGAGTTTTATTTCTCATGAGGAGAGCCTGTCATTTTGGACACTAGCATAGTGTCTTCAGGAGGTGCTCTAACTAGCAGCCTCTCCACCACCCACCCACCCACCTACCTACCTACCTACCTACCCACCCACACCCACCCACACCCACCCACACTCACCCACACTCACCCACACTCACCCACACTCACACTGAGGCTTCGTCTTTTATACACATGTTTATGATGCACAAACATTCCTTATTACAATAAAGACGCTTTGAAGTAGGAAAAGGCATGCTTGGAATCCCAGCTTCAGGCCTATTCCCATACCAGTCGCTCAGATGTCATCCTCCCCTCCTGAATGTAACAGGAGATTGTGATCTCTCAGCCGGACATTCCTACAGGACACGAGGGCAGGAGGGGATGACCAGATCAAAGGTTGGGCAGGCGATAAGATCGGGCACTTCGGTTGGTGTATCACGGTTTTGTTATGCTGGGCAAAAAGGGGGGGGTGTACATCCACGAGGCTTGGTCTTAGGACTTGGGACCAGGTCAAAAGGCCAAGTGCAGCTGGAGGAGGCTCGTCAGCTGAGGGGAAGGGTGTTCTTGGGAGGAAATGGGGGGGGTGTGGGTCAAGCAGGAGTGTTACTTCTAGAGCAGGGTCACGCAGAGGGAGAGGGTTTTACGGCCGATGCATGAGCAGTGCGCGCGGGGAGGGGTGCCGGGGGTTTAACAAACGGGCAGAGAGGCCATGGTGCCTAAAATGGCTGTCGTGTACGTGTGTGCATGAGTCTATGCTGGCGGAATAACACAGTCAGGGCTTCGCGATATCCGTTCTGCTTACAACAAGGGGTACAGTGAACACAAATGAACGCCGCTTATGTGCATATACATTGCCATTTTTAACAGTCGCCGCTTTTTTACATAAGCTAGTTCATTTGTACATATAGCCATGTGTGGCCAATGAAATAGCGTTTGTCAATACTAGCAGATTGCGTGTAACCATATACAGTCGATACGATTGGCGGAACGCGGTACATATGAATTTACATTTGTTGGGTTATTCATACAAGTCTAGAGATCGGCATAATACTTAGTCGGGGTCAATCAAGAAAAAGGTTCCGACACATTATAGAATCAGGTTCTGACTTTCTCTCCGGTGACATCAACATACAGTAAAAAGTGCTCTGATACCTTCGGGTCTCGTCAGTGCTATAAGAGACTTTTGGAAAACTAAACACATGAGTGACCGATGAAACATTTTTGAAAGTGATACAAAAAATGGTTGAGGGAGGAATTCAGTTCGATACAAGCAATTAGTCAAGGGGTGGGTAGAAAGTTCAGGAAGGGGGGTCTTCGTCACAATGTCTTTTTAACAGCGAGCCATCGCTGGTAGGCTCTGGTAGTCCGTGTTCTTTCGTTGGCGCTGTTGAGCACCGGCGGTGGAGCTATAGGTCCAGCTCGGATTCATCCTTTCGCGTTGCAGGGTGCGATCAGTCCTCTGCTGTTAGATCACAGTCCTGTTTCCTAACTGATCTTCTTAGGGGTGCCTCATGCTGGGCACCTGCTTGTCTTTCTTCTTCCGTGGCAAAACCCTATTCTATCTAATTGCTGCTCTTCTTTTCTGAGTCAAAAGTTATACGAAAAGGGTGATGTTGTTGAATAATCGAGGGAAGAGAGGGCGGAGTGGGATCAGATCTTTGAACGCACCAAGGGACCAAAGGAGCAAAGGACGACGAGCAGGCAGGCCCATCAGTCGGGCCCGAAAGGGACGGGGACTTCAGGCAGGAGTGGGTCAGCAAATCGAGGGCTTCAAGGCAGCCCTTCATTCCTTCTTCTGCCGAGTTTGAGAGTGGTGCCTCGTCCCGCGTCTCGTTGCTCTGCGACTCCACCTTTGGTTGAGGTCACACGTGCTTCATGATCTGTGGCCAGGCTGTGCGTCACGTCCCGCTCCTCTCCTCCGGTGTTTGTATCTTTGAATGGGTACAAAACAAGTTTTTTAGAAAAACTGGCAGGAGAAGACATTTATACATCTCAATTCCGTCCCCACTTCTAAGTAGGTGGGGGATATGTTCATCGGTCACAGTCAGAAGTCATCACTTATGGAGTATGTAGGAGGGCATTTCTACTGAATTCGTAAGCCTATTTGGCGTTCATTCGTGACGTACGTGGATAGAAATTGGACTCCCATCGACAGTGTTTTCTATCAAACTCGAAAGCGAGTCCTTAAACCCAAGAACTGACAATCTTACATTTCCCTTCGGGGTCGGCTAACTCTTGCAAGCAGGGGGGTTATCATCATGAGAGGGGGGCAGAAGTTAAACATGCTTTTCTTGGAGAGCGACGGTTAATCAAGGTCATCAATTACGCTTAGGGGATAGCTGATATGAAGCTGGGGTCAATCGGGAGAAGCGAGGATGCTTTGGACATCCGCACTTAAGTGCAGAGGGGTGAGGCAATCTGGGCATTGGGGATTGCATTTCTAATGGACTGAAAAACAGAAGACCATTGACGTTATAGTCCCCTTATAAAAAGGTCAGATTAGGGGACATCAGTCGTCTTACCTGTCCTTTCTTTCATTACCAACTCGGGTTCTATCGCTTTGCAGAAAGGAGAGGTAGTAATATGGTAAGTTACAATCGCTTTAGTTCCTGTCAATTTTGCCGAACACCTTTGTGTTCGAAGAGACCCAATTAGGTTTGTGCCGGTGGGGCACAACGTTACCACACAAGGGAGGAGGGAACAGGGTGACCCTCAGAGAGAGAGAGAGTCGTCCGCACTCTAAACGAACCATTCGGTACACGTATGACATGGAGAGAGAGAGAGAGAGAGAGAGAGAGAGAGAGAGAGAGAGAGAAAGAGAGAGAGAGAGAGAGAGAGAGAGACGTGTACAATAATAGGCCATTTAGTGCGCACATAACACAGAACAGCAGGGGTCAAGTAATACGGAAACACAGGCAGAGGGACGACGTAGATCCATACATTACGTACACACAAACTCAGGCGGGGGAGACAGTACATGTATTATATACAAAAATCCAAGACAGAACATAGAACAGTTACCGGTATTATATACAAAAATCCAAGACAAAACATAGAACAGTTATTGGCCAAAAATGATCTCTTCCTGTATGCTGCGACTCCTTAGCATCCTAAGCTCTTTTTACCCTTTTCTTTTCTTTTATCGTCAGCTGTCTTCACTGGTGGCTTTGGTTGCACACACTTATGCCTTTGGCAATTGGTCAAGAACTAACCTGGTCGGGCTAATGCTCACGGTGGCATTTTCGAATCATCTTCCTGGCTGAGGCGACAGTGGGTGTCAGTTGGGAGAGCAATGGGGCAGCTTTGAGTTTCATGTCTATGAGGGTGCGAAAAGGAGGCAGTAGATTTTAAACACTGGCAACATTCCTAGTCCTCCAAGCGGAGGGTACTTGGGTAAACCTCACCTCGGAATATTCCTTAAACTTTCCATATTTAGTTAAACGTAGGAATTTATTCATTAGTGCACGTCATTCTTGGTTGTATTACTCGGGGTGCCGAGCGAAGTCATATTTTGTAGTTTCCGCTTCAGGCTGTCCTCCCGAGTGCTAAGTTCAGGGAGAGAAACAGTCATGGTTCGCTCATCGTGTGTAGGTACCATAATCGAACCCCTTTTTCCCATCTCTTTGTCCGCTAGATCACCATTTTCTTTTTCGTACTTTAATTGATGTTCCGATGTGACCTGCAGAAAGAGCGAAAAAGAAGGGGGGGCGGGGGCAGCATTTTAAAGACACATCAGCGCGCATAAACTCGAAAAGGCTTTTACTTACTACATACTCGGGCTATCTCTACTGGACGCAGTCCCTGCCAACTCGGCGTTTAAGCCCAGGTGGACCATTTAGTGTGGGAGAGATGATTATCGGAAGCCTGTGGATAGCATAGGTCGCCCAAGTGTGGTATTATGGATCGTGCGCGGGGGGTCAAAACAAAGGGCAGTCGGGGCAATGTGGGGGGGCGAGCTCGTGCTCTCCTTTGAGGAAAAGGGACAACCTTCAGTGGTACGGGGTCGTTGTCGTTCGTACTAGGGGGGTCAGGTGGCACTCCTTCGGGACGACTTAGGGGCATTTTAAAACAACTTTCCTGACACAGGTTGCATATGAAGTATAGGTTAAATACCAGGATCTTTAGCAGTTGCTTTAGGCTTGTACAAAAATGAAAAACATATACAACAAAAACCTGGACCGTTCATATTTGCAATATTTCTGCGTACTATATTTGTTTAACCTTTACTAGTCGACTTGAGCCATTTCACCTGTAATCTAGTTATCTCGGAAATAGTGGTAATTTATTCGAAACTTACCAATTTACGCGTGACAACTACGTTTGCTTTTTTCCAAAAATCTTTAATACAAATGTCGGTGCATAAATACGGGCCTACAACCCCGTGGGCCGGCCACGGAGCAGGCTGGAACTGTACATGTGGGGATACTTATGAAAACCTAATGGAGTCGGTGGTCGTTGTTTTCATAATAAAAAGTGCGACAAGAGCAATAAAATCATCTCGAAACTTCAGTGTGAGCGAGTATCATAAGTGTGAAATTCGAACTTTCAATAATCATGATGCGTCAAAACTTAACAACAATTCATTGTCCGAATGTTCAATCAGTACCCATCTCATGTCAATTCTTTGTCCGAACACATAATCAGTACCCATCCCATATCAATTCATTGTGTTTAAAAATTGCATACATAATTCATGACACCAAGGCTGAGCAATCGGGGTACAACAAGGAGTTGGAAATTTCATTTGTACCAGCGCCATTTTGGGAGCAGCCAGGCAGATCTAGGCATAGTCAAAATCTCCACCAACTCGTGGTTGGCCTAGAGGCTCTTTCGGCAGTCCAAAAGTTCCGTTAAGGGGCAACGGAAAGGATCGGCGGTATGAACCATCAGTCAAAGGGGGAGAGAGGCGACAATTTTTTCTACCGGGTCATACTGGGTTTTCTCCGGAACTGATCCGAACTGTAGTCTGCAGGATTTTAGTCATTCAAACTGAGGCTGGCGTCAGCATGGGAGCGCCGACGTCTCGCGGCTGCATTTTCATCGTTCCGCGGGTAGCCATGGCAGTCATTTCCCATCGGGGGTGTCTGCGGGAGGGGGGTCGGGGGCCCCCGTGGCTTTTATAGAATCTTCAAAGTCGAGGAGAACACTTCTGATTGTGGGACTCATTTCTTAATTAACAAGCAACCGGGCCATCCCTTCACGCCGTGCCCGCTCCTGCAGGGTCGACCGCCATTTGACGAGTTCCAGCAGTCACTGCATCACAAGAGTGGACGAACCCTTGTCGGGTGAGTGGAGCGTTGGGGGTGCCACTGGGGGCCTCCACCTGGGGAGGTGGGAGAGGCTCGTTCGTGCCGCCTCTCCCTCCCAGCGCACCCCACGCCGTTCTTCTTGGCGCTAATATCCATGATGGCCGGACCAGGCGATGAGAGGGGGGGGGTCGGAGGCATAGGCAAGACATCCCCCCCCCCCCGGTGGCCTGCAAGGCGCCGCTTCAGGGCCGAACGGGGAGCTCATACCAAGCCGTGGCTGGATCAGGAGATGCGAGGGGGGGGTCGATGGCATGGGCAAGACATCCCCCCCGTGTTGTCGCAGCCATTATTGAAGAAAGAAGAGGGGACGGCCGGATCCCGTCGGCCTCGGCTCCTCTTCTGGCCCACCTTATGCGATGACCTCCAGCCGACGGCTGGCAGCAGGACCCGCCCTACATGTGCCGAAGATCTCGTCTTCCGGATGGGCGTAGCCGCGGACCTGTTGCACTTCGGGAGTTTCCAGAATGGGGGTAGGTATCTGCTGACTTGTATCTATCTCATGTTACCGTTATTGGGGCGTGGCAGGCGGTGGGACAGACATGTTTGGAGCACTGAGGGGTGGCGAAGAGGCTGGTTGCCTCGTGGCCGTTGCGATGTCAAGCTTGGCTTCTTTCACCATTTTCATGTTTCCTATTACGGGCTTATTTTTAACATTTCTTATTTCTAGCGAAATCATGTGTTTTATCGTGAGCTATTTCTAACGTGTTCCTATTTGTAGTGAAATCAAAAACTCATCAGTGGCCTACTGATTTTGCTTTCCTATTTCTTTCTTTTTTTTTTTTTTGCGTGTTTCATGCTAAAGTTTCTGTTAACAGGATACGGTGATTACTTCGTTATTGTTGCATATGTCCTTTTTATTAGGGGTGCCCTCTGGTCGAGCCAGATGACCTACCTCTAATAAATGGTCCGGGTGGAACTAGTTTACCAATCAGTGGGGAGTAGATAGGCCAGAGAGATTACAACGGGAGACAAAGGTCCGCATTACCTACCCACACTACTTGCAAAGATTAGACAGAATATTTCTTTTCTAAGTTATTTGCAAACAGAGAATACCTCAAAAGAACTATTCCTTGAACAAGAAATGTCCAGACAATCAATCAATCAGTGGGGAGAAAAACAGGCATGACGGATTACAACGGGGACAAAAATCTGCATTACCTATCCTTCACTATCTGCAAAGGGGGCAGAATATTTCTATTCTTCCCTGTTTGTAGACAGGGAATATCTCAAAGAGCAATAATCGATAAAAATCGATAACAAACAATCAGTGGGGAAAAATATAGGCATGACGGATTACAATGGGGGACAAACGTCTGCATTACCTATCCTTCACTATTTGCAAAGAGAGAGGAACGTTCCTATTCATCGCTGTTTGCAAATAGAGAATGTCTCAAAGAGAACCAATACTTCAAGTACAATCAATCAATCAATCAGATGGATAAAGCCATCCTACCAATTGGACGTAAAGACGTCCTACTTAACCTTACCCGGACCGGACCGTGTGGGCAATTCTTCGCCTTCCCTTTTCCAGCGCCCAATCGTTCTCTTTCTCCATATTTTTACCGCAGCATTCCTGTGGGATTCCAGTCAGGACAGTAGGTCACTTGAGAGAGGTCCGTTCGGAATCGGTGAAGTTCATTCAATCGGCAGCCGGACGAGGGCCCTCTCAAGGCAGGTATACTCCAATCATTTAGATGTTCACCCCATCGTCTGGACCTCTCTTACCGGACCCTATGTCGCTGATGGACCCCGCGTTGGGACGCCAATTGTGGAAAAGTCAGCCCATAACGCACCTGATGCCCAGGCTGCTGGCGCAGGACGCCTCTTAGTTCCCATCTTGAACAATTACAAAATAAAGAGACGGGCGCTGGAAGCAGGAAAACAAGAACAGAGTTTTATTTCTCATGAGGAGAGCCTGTCATTTTGGACACTCGCATAGTGTCTTCAGGAGGTGCTCTAACTAGCAGCCTCTCCACCACCCACCCACCCACCCACCTACCTACCTACCTACCTACCTACCTACCCACCCACACCCACCCACACCCACCCACACTCACCCACACTCCCCCACACTCACCCACACTCACCCACACTCACACTGAGGCTTCGTCTTTTATACACATGTTTATGATGCACAAACATTCCTTATTACAATAAAGACGCTTTGAAGTAGGAAAAGGCATGCTTGGAATCCCAGCTTCAGGCCTATTCCCATACCAGTCGCTCAGATGTCATCCTCCCCTCCTGAATGTAACAGGAGATTGTGATCTCTCAGCCGGACATTCCTACAGGACACGAGGGCAGGAGGGGATGACCAGATCAAAGGTTGGGCAGGCGATAAGATCGGGCACTTCGGTTGGTGTATCACGGTTTTGTTATGCTGGGCAAAAAGGGGGGGGTGTACATCCACGAGGCTTGGTCTTAGGACTTGGGACCAGGTCAAAAGGCCAAGTGCAGCTGGAGGAGGCTCGTCAGCTGAGGGGAAGGGTGTTCTTGGGAGGAAATGGGGGGTGTGGGTCAAGCAGGAGTGTTACTTCTAGAGCAGGGTCGCGCAGAGGGAGAGGGTTTTACGGCCGATGCATGAGCAGTGCGCGCGGGGAGGGGTGCCGGGGGTTTAACAAACGGGCAGAGAGGCCATGGTGCCTAAAATGGCTGTCGTGTACGTGTGTGCATGAGTCTATGCTGGCGGGATAACACAGTCAGGGCTTCGCGATATCCGTTCTGCTTACAACAAGGGGTACAGTGAACACAAATGGACGCCGCTTATGTGCATATACATTGCCATTTTTAACAAGTGTGACAGTGGTAATTCCTGATAGGGGAGGAGCAGCGTGGTCAACTTTAGTATATTTGGAATTGTAATAAAAAATGCTGGTCAATGGTGTGCGCAGATTTATTATGATTATTTAGGAAATACCACTTTTACAAGTTGGCATTTCTGTGTGCTATGTGTCTGCCTGCCTAATGTGAATTGCATGTCTGGCTTGTGAGTGACAGGGGCTGGGAGGTGTGTTTGACTCCAGGAGAAGCAGGGTGAGTCAGCATTAGGCTGAAGGGGACATCTGCATTGGGAGTAGTGGGAGGAGTGATCCCCTGACCCTGAATAGATCTGTGCCTAGCCTGGACAATGCTGGCTCCGCCCCCTGTAGTGTGTCTGATCACCTAACCCCCACCTGACAAAGGGGAAGAGGAGCTTAGAAAACAAAGTTCTCCAGATCCCCCCTGAACCAGTTGCATCTGGTTCCCCCAAACCCAACACTGCGGAACAGAGGAGAAAGAAGTATAAGTATAGGGGCTGTGACCTCATGAAGTTGTTCTGTGCTGGTGTGCTGTTCCGGACCATGCTGGGGCATGCTGCTGCTGGGGCCCAAGAGGAACTTGCCTGCCTCCCTGGGCCCGGCATTGCCCCCTTGAACCATAAGGACTTTCTGGGACCTCTTGCGCCCTGTGAGCGCTTTATTTTGCTCTGCCAAAGGAAAGGAGCATGAGTGCTCTGCAGCGATGAGCTGCGATCTTTCCTGAGGGAATCCCGACATGGGGATACCCTCTAATGGAGGGGAGAGAAGAGGGAGCCCACCCAGCATTTTTGCCACTTATTTGGAGTCTACCCCACTTTTTGAGTATTTAGAATAGCGGGAGCCCAGCCCGCATGATGGTGCCTTTTGAGCGGGTGCACACCCGTTTTATGTTTTATTTTCCAAGCGGGTGCCCACCCCGCATTGGCCCGGCTGAGAAAAGTCACCGCCGTGGCCCGATCCTCTGAGCAGTAAGTCAGGTGGCCTTGCCTGACTATGGGCGGGGCTTCAAACGCGTCGGCGAGCCGGGAGAAGAAGTCCTGCCTGCCTTGGCGATAGCTCAAGGTGGTGACAGCACCTTGCTACATCGTTTTTAAGGCGAGCAGATTGCGAGGGACTCTCCTCTGCTACATCTTGTACCCCGTGGTATTGCGCTACGATCTTTTTTAAAAATAGCAATCAATTGATTTAATAATTGTGTTGTGTGTATATTTTTAAAAACTGTACTTTTTAAAATCCCCCTGAATACTGCACCCGGTCTCACTGTGCCCCGTTCCACCGCGGCTTCTTCTTGGTGCCGATTGTTGTGGAGGGCCAGGTCGGGCGCCATCTTGAGTGAGGCCCGGTCCCCTGCGGGTCCCGAGTTAGCGGTCCAGCTAAGGGAGGGGCTTGGGGCATAAATAGATCTCGTGTCCGAGTGCCTGTGCGATAGCTCAAGGTGGTGGCAGCACCTTGCTACATCGTTTTTAAGGCTAGCAAATTGTGAGGGACTCTCCTATGCTACATCTTGTACCCCGTGGTATTGCGCTACGATCTTTTTTAAAAATAGCAATCAATTGATTTAATAATTGTGTTGTGTGTATATTTTTAAAAACTGTACTTTTTAAAATCCCCCTGAATACTGCACGCGGTCACACTGTGCCCCGTTCCACCACAGCTTCTTCTTGGTGCCGATTGTTGTGGAGGGCCAGGTCGGGCACCATCTTGAGTGAGGCCCGGTCCCCTGCGGGTCCCGAGTTAGCGGTCCAGCTAAGGGAGGGGCTTGGGGCATAAATAGCAATGCACTTCAGGACGCGCAGCGGGCACGCGCAGCGGGCACACCGAATGCGTGCCAAAGTAGTGCCAAAGGAGGGCCCGTCTGTGCCCGTCCGTGCTCCGGACGTGCTCAGTGCCAGACCGCCATCCCGTTCACACAGAAAATCACAGCCCTACAGCTTAAGGTACGCACGCGATGAGCTTATGGCCTGTAATGCCATGCCCTGTGGGAAAGATAACCCATGGGTGGTGGCTGACAGTATATCCCGTGTGTGCGCTACCTGCAACTTCTGTTTCCACCCCACTTTAGGCTTTCAGGTCCGATCCAATGCCGACCCCCTGCTGATCAGAGCGGGTTTAATTAATGCCAGGTCTATGGTCAAGCATGCTGCCGATATTTTCGAGCTTTTGGCGGAAAAGCAGTTAGATCTCTTCTTTATCACAGAGACTTGGCTAAATGCCTCGTGCGCCCCGGTGGTGGAGTTAGCCATCCCCCGAGGCTTTAAAATCACGAGAGCGGACCGCCTGCTCGGCAGAGGGGGCGGTGTTGCCGTGACCTATAGAGAGCAGTGGGTCTTTGCCTGTGAGCCCCGGGGCGTGCTGGAAGACGCTGAGGTGCTCCACTTTTCGCTAGCGCTCAACTCTCATTTCACCGTGGGAGGCACACTGATCTACCGACCTCCGGGCCATGTTGCGAACTTTGTGGGAGCTCTCGAGGAGGCCATTACTCCGCGTGCTCTGAGATACTCAAGGTATCTCCTTCTTGGAGATTTTAACATTCACGTTGATGTCTTAGACTCCACCGAAGCTATCCGCCTTGCAGAAGCCCTCTCCATGGCCCACCTCAAGCAACGGGTTACCTGCCCAACCCATGATGGAGGCCATCTGCTTTATTTAGTCTGTTCTAATTTTGACATTGGTATGATCTCTCCTGAGAATGTGACATGGTCTGATCATAAGCTGATCAGGTTCTCCTGGTCCTTGAATGTTGAAAAAGAGAATGGCCCCTCACTTGCCCACTTACAGAGGATCAACTTAGTTACTATGGCTGATTCCCTGTCCCAAACCCGTCCAATACGGCCCCCGGAGATTGATGCAGCAGTTAATTCCTTTAACACCTGGGTGGAACATGGATCTGACTCTTCCATCAATAATGGTTGCATTCGCAGGATGCGATCTACCCCCTCCAAACCTTGGTTTACCCACACCCTACGGGAATTAAAACTGGGCTGCAAGAAACTTGAGCGGGTGTGGAGGCAATCCTACCAACTTAATGCTAAGAGCGACCTGCGTGCGGCGCAAAAGAACTACTATGCAGCCATCAGATCTGCTAAAAGCAGCTACTACGCAGGGCGAATCGAAAAAGCTTGCAATAACAGTAAGGAAATATTTGCCATCGTAAAAAGCTTCCTCTCACCATGCGCCGCGCAACCTATACTGCCCCTTTCTGAGCAGTGGTGCGAAGAGCTCTCTTGTTTTTTTACTGATAAAATTGCAAAAGTCCAAGAAGACCTCCAGACCGTCTGTAACGGCTTTCAGTTTCCCCTTGCTTTCCCCTCCACCGCTCTGCCAAAGGCAACGGAGCAGTTCGCTGCGTTCTCTCCCACGACTGTGTCTGACATTACTTCAATCCTTGCCGCCCTGAAGTCAGGGTCTCCTTCTGACCCTTGCCCTGCCAGAGTCCTGGGGGAGATAGCTGAATCAGTAAGCAACGAGATCACTCAGATTGTTAACCTCTCTTTTTCCTCTGCCACTGTTCCGCTCTGTTGGAAGCAGGCCAAATTGCTACTGCTTCTAAAAAAGACTGGGCTAGATCCAGCCGTTCTCTCCAACTATCGCCCTATTTCTCTACTGCCCGCCTTAGCAAAGGTCAGTGAGAAGATTGCTTTTAAACAATTGGACAATTTTATTGAATCTTCCCAAGCACTGCATCCAGCCCAATCAGGATTTCGGGCCTCCTACGCACCGAAACGGCGCTTGTCGAAGTGTCGGAGGTCATTCGGGAGTGCTTGGACGGAGGTGAAGAGCAGCTCTGATTTTGTTGGATCTCTCTGCCGCCTTCGACACGGTGCCCCATACTTTTCTCCTCACTCGACTGGCGGCCGTCGGCATTACTGGCCCCACACTAGATTGGTTGACGTCCTTTTTGAACAATAGGACGCAACAGGTCTGGATGCCTCCCTTCGCCTCTCTTCCCAAGAAACTCACCACTGGTGTCCCTCAGGGGTCTACTCTTAGCCCCCTGCTTTTTAATGTTTATCTGACCCCTCTGATTTACCTGGCTGAACTGTTGGGGGCCAAAATAATGGCCTACGCCGACGACTTTTGTTTACCTGGCCAAAGGACAATTTGGATACGTCAGCGGTCCAACTCTGCCTTTCATCCGTCTTCCGTTGGCTAGCGCTGGCTCAGCTTAAATGTAATGAAGACAAGTCGGAGGTGATCTTTTACGGCTCCTTCCCCGATAAATTTAGTGACCTCCTATGGCACCGCGACTTGCCCTGCCCAAAATCCATAGGTGGCCCAGCAAAAAATCTTGGAGTTTGGTTCGGGAAGGACCTTAAGTTTGAAGACCACATTAAAAAACTTACGGGAGTCTGCTTTGCTACTCTTAAGGCCCTTCGTAGGTTTTTTCCCCTTCTTCCGAGAGAGGCTAAAGAGAGGGTTCTGCGAGCCTTAATTCTTTCCAGGCTCGACTATGCCAACGGACTGTTTTGTGGTCTCCCTGCCTTCCTGATCCAACGTTTACAGGTCATTCAAAATGCGGCCGCCAGGCTTCTGTCTAATCTCCCCATGAGTTCTAGTGTCCGCTCCTATCTTAAGACTCTACACTGGCTTACAGTTGCCCACCGGATTACGTTCAAAACTCTTGTTCTGGCCTTCCGTGCAGTCCATCTGATTGGCCCCGCTTACCTGAGGAAAAGGTTTGCCATGTACATCCCTAACAGATGCCTCCGTTCGGCTAATCAGTGCCAAATGTCGCTCCCCAGATTTAAGCGCTCCCGTTTGGGTGGCCAGTCCATCTCGGTCAGGGCCTCTAGGGCCTGGAACGCTCTCCCCTTCCATCTCAGAGCTGCCCCGAACATTACTGCCTTTAAAAAGGGGCTGAAAACCCATCTGTTTAATATCACCCCCTAATTTTGGTAATCCTCCCTTGGACCCCGCAATCTGTATTTCTCCGCCCGCGCCAGGATACTAGTTTAGTAACAGAGCGCGCTACAAAATCCTTCATATCATATCATATCATATCAAAGAAGCCGCCCGAGAAGGAGAGAGAGTCCCCGAGGAGTGGGGGCTCTCCTAAGCATGCCGCCCAGACCGGAGGAGATCCGCGGGATGGGATCCACCGAGAGAGAGGAGACTTCCTCCAGCAGAGAGCCCGGTGAGTAGGGATGGCTGGGGGGAAGCAGAATCGAGGCACAGTACTGGTGCCTATTTCTCGAGCGGACCCGCAGGAGAGTAGGCCGCTCTGATGTTGGCTACATTGCGATCAGGGCCCTTGTGGGGGGGCAGGCGGCCCAGAGGGGCCTGTGCCCCTTCATGTTTTGCTATTTTCTACAGCTGCCCACTTGCTAGAGGGCGGCTGCACCAATGGGGGAAATTTGATTTAGAGAGGCCCAGTGGGGCTGAAGAAGCACAGATGTGCATGGCCCCTTCACTTTGTTTATTCCCAGCTGCGCCGCACCAGCGCGGGCAGCTGCAATGTTTTTGGCATATTTGTGATAGAGTCCAATGGGGACCCACCCAGAGGGCACAGTGAGTGCCCAGGCCCACGTTCTGCTTCACAGTTGCACAGCAATTATTGGCAGCTGCAACGTTTAGGCCAACATTTCTTTGGTGCCCTTTTGAATAAGATAGGAGAGAGATACACTCCTGTGCCCAGCACAATTGCACGCTTTTGGTGTCTACTAAATTGGCAGCCCTGACATTATTGCCATAGGGCATTTGAGCCTTCTGAAAAGTTTGGCCAGTTGGCCAGGGGGACTGTGAGGTTGATAGGGCGCCAGGCCCTAATGTTATTTATGTGGTACGCAGGAAATGTGATTTATGTACTGGGATTTATGCTCCGTGATTTATGTCTCTAATGTGGTTTTATGATTATGAGGTTTAGTACACTGTGGTTATGCTTGTGAGGGTATTTTCTACTGTGATTTATGCCTCTAAGGTGATTTATGATTAGGAGGTTATGGTCTAATATGTTTAGGCTTATGAGGATGGCGCATATTGTATTTTGGGTCTGATGTGATACTGTGCATAATATGATCTATGTTGCAGGATATATTGCTGAGTACAGTGGTTGCCAATAATTACTGCTTGTGTTCTACATTTACTATTGGTTCTACATCTACTATTTTCACTGTGTGATGGTTCTGACAGTGGC
Source organism: Lissotriton helveticus (assembly GCF_964261635.1). NCBI lineage: Eukaryota > Metazoa > Chordata > Amphibia > Caudata > Salamandridae > Lissotriton > Lissotriton helveticus. The sequence goes on along the minus strand of NC_136071.1, from coordinate 1,160,948,789 downwards.
CCAATTGGCCCTGTCAGGTGTATATAATCCCCTGTGTTGGACTTGGCCCTTTCTGGAGGGTCATCCCTGAACTTTTTGTCTTCCTCCTGTATATTGTCTGACCTGTTTCTGTTGGTTTTATGACTCTGGGAACTTTACTACTGCTGATCAGTGCTAAAGTGCATATGCTCTCCCTATTATAAATTGATGTAATGGATCAGTGACTCCATGATTGGCCTATTTGGTTTACTTGTCAGACGCTAGTACAGTGCACTGCGTGTGCCCAGGGCTTGTAAATCAAATCCTGCTGGTGGGCTTGCAGCATTGGTTGTGCCACCCACGGAAGCAGCCTGTAAAAGTGTGTCTCAGTTCTGCCATTGCAGAGCTTGTGTGCAGTCTGGTACTGCCATGCTGACTGGGCAAGTGCACCTATATGCCAGTCCCTAAACCTTCCCCTTTCTGCATATTAGTCACCCCTATGGTAGGCCCAAGGGCAGGGTGCATTGTAGGTAAAAGGTAGGACATGCCCTGTTGTGTGTGGCATGTCCTAATAGTGAATTGCAGCCATTTTCGTTTTTCACTATTGCAAGCCAGCTGTTGCCTATAGGCCAGAATGGGCAGTTTGATTATTACATCTTATAATCCTAACTGACTCAGGGAACTAGGTAGACATTCAAGTTTAGTATGCCTGAGCTCAGAATGATAAAATACATCTTTTAGTGAATTTGGTTTTAACATTCTGGGTTTAAAAATACCACTTTTAGAAAGTAGGTATTTTCTTGCCTAACTATCCAAGTTTGCCTCTGCTAGGTTGTGTATTCCTTGTCTGGAGGTTGAGTGACAGGGGATTGGAGATTCCAAGAGACAGGGTGAGTCAGCCCTGGACTTAATAGAGAGATCTGCATGTAGATGGGTGGGAGGAGTTGTACCAGAGACCTGAATAGGGCGGTGCCTTCCCTCTACAATGCTGGCTCCACCTCCTTTGGTGTGTCTGATGTCCCTGGCCTACACTGTGAATGGAAAGAAAGAGTCTTGTCAACAAAGTGCTCCATGACTGACCAGAACTGGTTTGGACTAGGCAAATGCCTCTCTGCCTTCTGAGAACAAAGGGAAAATGAGAATAAAAGGAGGGACCCAGACCCCAGACCTTTAGTTCACTTTTGGGAAACAAGAAGAAATATTTGCTAAGGAGAGGAACGAGAGGAACTGGAGAGGAGACTATTCCTAAGCTGAGTGCTGTTTGGGGGATTGGCCTGCAGTGGTTGCCTGACTGCCAAAGAAAGGAGAAAGGGCTTTTGTGCTACTTTCATTCAACTTGTGAAGGAAATCCAAGGGCTTGAGATAGAGCTTGCCTCCTGCTGAAGTCTCAGGGACAACAGACTTCACCCACCAGCTCCCCAAGAGTTCTTTTGAAGTGCCTGCTGTTGTGTTGGGCCTTCTGAGGGACAGCGTGTGGCAAGGAGCTGGAAGTGCAACTCATGAAGAAGAAGCATGTCGCCACAGCAGCCGCTGTCGTCGCATCATTGAAGAAGGGTGTTGGCGCTGTCGCTTCGCCTCACAGAAGTGCCTCGCATTGCCGGAGAAGAGTGTTGCCATCGCATCAGACATTGTCGCATTGCTGAAGAAGGGTGTCGCCGCTGTAGCTGTCCCATCCCATCGCATCGCTGAAGCACCTCGCATCGCCGGAGAAGAGGATCGACTTCGCATCAGACGCTGCCGCCGCATCCCCGGGAAGCGTGTCGCAGGGCCTGTCGCAGCTCAGAAGAATCATTGAGTCGCCGTCGGGCATGCACGCAACATATTGCATCAAGAAGAAGACGCCATTTTGTTAATTGCACCGGATCTTTATCGCATCACGGTGCTACTGGTCGCATCGCCATGGAAGCGCAGTAAGAAACCGCCGCATCACCTCCCCACGCCGAGAAGAACCAACGTATCTTCTACACATCAGTAAGGACCCGACGCATCACTGTTCTTGAGTGTATGGAACCGATGCATCACCTTCCCTACAACAGTTTCGTTGTATAGCTTTACGCATCCAAAGGTACATTGAACTCAAAGTGTTGCATTATACATCTTAAGATAACGAAGGTAATTCTACCATTTTGGAGGTACAGTATTGTGGATTTTTTTGTCGGTTGTGGTCTTGTGTTAAGTCTACATAAAAATACTTATTTTTATACTACAACTTGTGTGGTGTCCATCTGTATTGTTGTCACTGGGTTACTGTATGTGTTCACAAATCCTTTACACACTGCCTCTGAGATAAGCCTGTCTGGTCATGCCAAGCTACCAAGGGGGTGAGCAGGGGTTATTTTAGGAGTATACCCCTTACCCTGACTAGACGCAAGGGTCCCTATTTGATCAAAGGTTCCTACCTCTGCCAACTGGAGACTCCCAAATCTAACACCCTGTAAATATTGCCTAGTGCCAGTAGGCGCAGTGTATATTGTGTGATTACTATACTATTGTGATTACTATTCTAATGTGTTTATGACAATACAAAGGTTATTTTTATATATAACCTTGTGTGGAGTTTCTTTTGTGGTGTGCCTAGTATGTTGCTGCTGTGGGTGTGTTGCACAAAAGCTTTACACATTGCCTCTGGGATAAACCTGACTGCTCGTGCCAAGCTACCAAGCAGGTGAGCAGGGGTTATCTTCAGCATGTAACTCCCTTGCCCTGACTAAACTGGTGGTTTCTGCCTGGCTTAGGCGCAAGCCCTAGCCAACCAGAAATCCCATTTCTAACAAAAACATGACATGACATAACATACATAACATTACGTACCATAACATAACATAACATAACATACCTGGAGAAGATCTGAGTTTGCTCATCAGAAAGAGGTTTGGTAAAGTTTGTTTAGGATGTTTGGGAAAGTTGCAAGGCCATCATTAAAGGATTATTCTCAGTCAAGCATGAGTTAAGGGGGAGTACTGAATAATGTAAGAAATACTTGAGAAGATGGTTAGAGCGGATATAATAGCAAGAGCCAACTCCTCAGAATAGGTTTGAAGAGGGGTGGTCGGTTATGATTGTTTAGGGACCAAAAGCCTGGAATACTTGGTTGTAGACTTCCAACCATTGCCTAAGATCAATTAAATGATTTTTATGCTGCCTAGGGGTTTTCCACTAAAGACTTGCAAGCCGCACAGATCAGGTGGAATTGACTACGGAGGCAAACTACTTATTCCCTACATAACATCATTGGGATTGTTATGTTTTTAAAGAATTCCACTGGTTCTGGCTTCAGCAGCCTCTTCATTACAGCGGGCCTTGGTTAGTATATTTAAGGATTTTGATACAGGGTTAACTTTGTCCAAATGTGGTGTAATTCTGTACAGCTGTTTTTTTCTGTAGCTTTGACAGAAGTTTACTTTGAGAATTAACATGGGAAATCAATGCTTTGGGTCACCCCTTTTTTTCTACACACCCACTTGACAATCTTCATAAAACGTTATAGGAATGAGCTCAGGTGGATTAACTTTTGTTTTTAAATGTTTTGTGAAGATTCTTCAACTTGTGCAAAAGTTATGAACAAAACAAAAAATTGCTGGTCTTATGGAAACTGTGACCTCACTATGACTGCACAGTGACAACCTCACTTTGTCTTCACCATGGCAATCGCTACTATGCAAAGTATGTATGTATGTATCTATGTATGTATATATATCTTTTACATAAAATCTGATTGTTGTTTCAGATGTTATTTTTGAATGTCTGATGTTACAACGCATACATTTACAATGCATACCTTTACAACACAGTTTTTACATTCGAACATCCTTTACAACGCATTCTTTTACATTGCATGTCATTACATCACATTTTCAGAAACTACCTTTACAACTCATTCCACCCACATCACATTATACCTTTAAAACGCATACCATTACATCGCATTTAAGGTAAGTGTTGGATAGTATAGCGGTAATAATTACTATTCTAACTCCTGCAAGTGCAACTATAGGGTAAGTGTTGGATAGTGTAAGGGTACTATGCATTGTAATGGTATGCGTTGTAATGACTTGCGATGTAATGCCTGGGTTGTAGTGACATGCGTTGTAATGACATGCGTTGTAGTGACATGCAATGTAATGGCTGCATTGTAATGACATGCAATGTAATGGATGTTGCGATGTAATGACTGCTATGTTAAGGTAGTGCAAGGTAATGACTGCGTTGTAAAGGTTGTTTCCCGTTATTTTTCCCACCACACATTTGTCAATGCACTGTGATGTCCGTCCTTCACAGAAATCCATAAGTGTGTTTTCAGGGTTTCTGGATTTTGCAGCGGGTTGTCGTAGGTCTACTGGCTAATTAAAATTCATTAGGCAGGAGGTTTTGCACCTTCCTTCTAATCAACATTTTGGGATGCGCCTGATTTGTACATTACTCTCAAACTTGTAAAAGTGGGGGGTTGGGCCTGTGACTAGCACCCAGACTGGGCCTTTAATAAAGTAATATCAACAATTTCAGTGTCTTGGTACTTTAGTCTAATTATAATATTTCGCTATCAAAACCACATTTGTAATTATAGTGGCCTTGGTGATTTATTTCATGCTCATTTTTTACTCTGAAAATGATTTTAAACATTCATAGCATGTCTTTCTTAGCAAGGCAACTTTTTCTCTTCTTTGCATATATAGATTTCGCAATGGTAATTAAACATATGAAAAAATTTACATTTAAATAAAAAAGCAAAACAATTGTGAAGTAGACCAGTCCTTCAATCTAAGAAAAAAAGCACATGGCGGAATTCACATTCAAAATTTAATCATGTTATACATCCTGCAAGTGTAAGCTAGTTGGGATTCTGTAGTGCAAGAACAGGCAATTTGCTGTGTTTTCTGACTGCTGCACGTCTGTTTGGGTGATATCTTCCCCCCACCAGCTTGTTCAACGCGTTTCGAACCCTTTTTCTGGGGTTATCCTCAGGACCGAGACTTGGTCAGTGATTTCTCCTTTTTGTACACTACTTGGGCACGCAGTGAGTTCTGTTCATAGTGGTTTCTTCGAAAGTGCGACCATTCCGTACAGGTTGAAGCAGGTTTCTGATCTTTATGCTGTAGCGGCTCGTGGTGGAAGTGCTGCGGGTGATGAGGCGGGGTGGGGGAGGAGCAGGGTGGGAGGTAGTAAACTACAGAATACGGCCCAACAGAGGTAAGTAAACAAATAAATAAAACGAATTTCGTTGCGCACGCTGCATCGCATTTGGCAAAGCAGCGCGCACAATTAAATTAGTTTTATTTATTTATTTGTTTACTTACCTCTGTACGGCCGAATGCCATAGTTTACTACCCCCACCCTGCTCCTCCTCTGCCACACCCTACCGCCCGCGGCACTCCCACTACGAGCCACTACTATCTTTATGGTAGTCCGTAAACTGCAGTCTTCGAACGACCTTGAAATATTCCTAACCTTTGGCAGACTGGCGTGTCTTATGAAGTGAAACATATCCCTTTCTTCCCGTGGTGTAACTTCTGTGGTATTTCAGAAAAGCGTGTCTTTCGGAATGAAACACATTAATTCCTTTCTCCTCCTTAGTTGACCGGTGGCGTTCAAGCAATTAAATGTTTAAAAACGTTTTCAAAGTAAAAAATGAGCGTGAAATAAATCACCAAGCCCATTATAATTGCAAATGTGGGGCATATTAGCAACAAATAGCGATATTTATTGCTATATGTGCTTAGCGCATTTTTTATTTATTTATTGGAGAGATAACATGCTATTAGCAATGTTTATCTCTAATACGATAAAATATCCAGTGATAGCGGCACAATGCGCGAATATCGCTGGAAATACAGCGATATTCAGGCATTAACGCTAATGGGGACTTAACCTGAATATCCACCTCCCATTGGATAGACAGGTTAAGTCATTGTCTGAGCATACGTTAGGTTCTGGTGATAATCACGCTTAGCGCGATTTTTTTTATCGCTTCACCTGCCTTGCTAATAGGCGATAGCTGTGTTAGCGACTGCTTTCAGTCGCTAACAGGTTGAGTACGCCCACTTTGCATGTCATTAGCGATAAATATCGCTGACATGCAAAGTGGGCCCCAAACCGGTAGCTATTGCCTAACAGCTGTCGCTAACTGCTGTTAGCGACAGCTTGCTGATAGGGCAATAAAATGATCGCCGCTTTAGCGCGAACAAGTCCAGCTATAGCAGCGATAGTGCCCTTGCTAATATTCCCCGTGGTTTTTATAGCGAAATATTATAATTTGACTAGAGACCCTAGACACTCGAATTGTTGATATTGATTTGTACATCAGTCAGATAATAAAATGTTGCCCAAACCAGTGGAAGTGGGATTTGCATTGGTTGGTTCATGACCTGGCTTCAAACATTAGACCAATGATCCACCAGTGTATAACAAAGGTAGTTTTCACAAAAACATTGTGCAGGAAGGGACTGGGGAATATTTACAGGAATTAAAAATAGCACTGCAAACCCATATATAGACATGTGAAAACCAGAATGTCATCAACCACAGCACCACAATTTGCTCATCCTTTCCCTCTGGCTACTTAGTGTTTTCCAGGATTTGCGGACGTGCTTCCAGAGGTGTGTCGAAATCTCACTAATTGCAATTTCAAACTGACTGAGAACTCAGTCCAGGTATATTTCACAGCACACACCCTACTATTGCAACATATGCTGATGTAATGCTAATTGATTCGAAACTGAGCCTCTCATCTCCACCTTGAGAAATAGAGACATATTTCAGAAATGTAAATATATATATAATTATTATTATTTTTTTATGGAAAATTCATTTGCATCATATTTGCAGGTCATATATGAAGGAATGGGGAAATTGTATTTACTTAATTGCCCTACACTATATTGATACTCTAAAATGCAGAGCTATTGTTTTTGCCAAAATCTTTTGCATTTGCTTGCATGTGCATGCAAGAAGACTCAAACACACGTGATGTCAATTTTCGAAAGGGTTTTTTAATAAAGAAAAGAAAAATGAGAAGGCAGGAGTGTGGCTGAGGAAGAAATGAGGAGAGTCAGGGGAGTAGAAGAAGTGGAAGGGGTGGCAGCGCAAGGGAGAGAGAGCAAAAAATACACTCCCTTCCACTGCTTACATAAAAGCAGTTCCTTGATTTCAATTAAAGACCATCTTAGAAGGATAAAAGTCAACCAATCAAAGCACTGTGAGACCAAAATGCTCTTGGTGGTGATATATACATGAGCTACGAAGACATTGAATCAGAAAGAGGATAGGGGTCTTAACAAAGCCATTTAATATTAAGCAGTGTGCTGACCCAAAGCCCTCTAAGCATTTTGAAAGCCATCGGTCTGGCAAACAGACAACTTAAGCTGTCTGTAGGTGAGATCTAAAAAAGTCCTACCAGACATATCTGTCTCATATAATTTGTAACGTGTTCTGTTAGTATTGTTATGATGTTCTTATATTAGTTTACTAGCAGCCCGTCCCGACGTTGTCCGGGTGTGAATTGCTGCCGGTCAGTAGTCTATTGTTTTGTAGGATTTCGTTTTGATAGCATTTCTTATCTGTGACAGGCCTGTGAAACGCTCCGATTCACAGTGCACTGCTGATGCACTTAAGAGTGCGCGTTCAGTAGCGTGTGAACTCGAGTTTCCCTACTTTATTTTTCCTTGCAATATTAAATAGCGCGAACTCAACAACATGGCATGAGCACAATTTACATTACAGCAGAACACATTCATTTGTGGTAGGCACGGGGAGACAAAGCGATTTGCCTGGAATCACAGGAAGTTTTTTTTATTTATTTATTTAACTTGTAACGCGCAACAGCTACCCGCAGTGGGTTTCCCGGCGCTAGGGATAGACTCAAGAAGAAAGAAGTATCAGGTAATGTTGAGCTGATGCCGTGATTCGAATGAAGCTCCCCAGCTCTAAAGTTCGCAATTCGAGAAGTTGTGGCGGGAGTTCTGTCTAAAAGTGTATGTCGGTGCTGGCCATCAATGAGAGAGACCTGTGCATTTTTCAAATCAGTGGTGAAAAAATATGAGTATGTTGCTGGAGATGTGGGCCGCCGTGCCACCAATGTACTTACCGGGGGAGGGTAAACACCCATTATTCCGCAACTTTCTTTCCGCATACCATCACTCTGCATACTTTCATTACGAAAGTACCATGACTCCGCAATGCCATTATAACGCATGGCATTACATTTTATATGCTTTTACCACGCATACATTTACAACGATATTCGTTGTAAATGCATGAATGGTAAAAGCATGTTTTTTTTTTTTAATGTTTGGATAAGGTAAGTATGGGTATAGGGGTATATGTTTTGGGGTACTGAGGTATATCTTTTGGGGTGTTTGAGTATTTTAAGGGTTCAGATATAGTTTTGGGTTGTGGGGTACAGGGGTAGTTTTAGGGTTTAGGGATAGGTATGGGTTTTGGGGTACAGGGGTATTTTTAGGGTTCAGGGCTAGGTTTGGGTTTTGGGGAATAGTTGTATTTTTAGGGTTCAGGGGTAGGTTTGGGTTTTGGGGTACAGGGGTCTTTTAAGGGTTCAGGGCTAGGTTTGGGTTTTGGGGTACAGGGGTATTTTTAGGGTTCAGGGCTAGGTTTGGGTTTTGGGGTACAGGGGTATTTTAGGGTTCAGGGGTAGGTTTGGGTTTTGGGGTACAGGGTTATTTTTATGGTTCAGGGCTAGGTTTGGGTTTTGGGGTACAGGGGTATTTTTAGGGTTCAGGGGTAGGTTTGGGTTTTGGGGTACAGGGGTATTTTAAGGGTTCAGGGCTAGGTTTGGGTTTTGGGGTACAGGGGTATTTTAGGGTTCAGGGGTTGGTTTGGGTTTTGGGGTACAGGGGTATTTTTAGGGTTCAGGGCTAGGTTTGGGTTTTGGGGTAAAGGGGTATTTTTAGGGTTCAGGGGTAGGCTTGGGATTTGAGGTACAGGGGTATTTATAGGGTTCAGGGCTAGGTTTGGGTTTTGGGGTACAGGGGTATTTTTAGGGTTTAGGGATAGGTTTGGGTTTTGGGGTACAGGGTATATTTATAGGGTTAAGATGGGTTAGTGTTTAAGGGTGTTGGGGTATTTTAAGGAGTAAGGGTGGGTTATGATTATGGGGTGCAGGGGTATTTAAAGGGAGCAGGGTGGACATCCGGAGCTGGAATGTACAGAAACTGGGAAGAAAAAACAATGAAATAATGGGCACAGCGCTCGCTTTTTTTATCCGTAATCCCGCGCCCCGCACATGCCCACGCCCCCAGCACATGCCCACAGCACACGATATGAAACATGGCAAGAAGGGCAGAACGTACCACACGCCCCCAGCGGTTGTCACGCCCCCAGCACACGCCCACAGCACAACGCAGACACGCACAAAAGGGACTACTTTGCTGGCACGGTTCTTTTACCTTTTAAATGTATATGGTGGGCGTCTGCATAGCCTATGTCCTTCTGCTGCAACTGCCCTTTCCAACGCTGTATTGGGTGTTGTGATTGGTGCTGTGGTTCCTGAGATTACCCGCCTCAAAGGTTTGGGCTCTCTCTTTATTATATTAGTATGGATAAGCAAACTTTCCTTCTATATTGCTGTGGTCAATTTCAATTGTTATTAATATCAGATACTTGGAATGGTAGAAAAATAGCCACCACAAATGTCAACTATGTTTCTTTCGGTTGTTCTATCTGGCTTCACACCATAACTATGTGTGGCCTATCTTTTTATGTATGGAGTTCTCCGCCCTGATCTTGGAGTTTCCGCAGTCTTAAAGTTACTATTAAATTGCAGTTTTGTGAATACTGAAAAGAATAAACTTACAAACACATGTATGTTTATCTTTGTGAACATGGCGGTGTGAGTGATGGACAACGAAGACAAAAGCACACTAAAGTTGAATAAGCAAAACTTTACTTGGATTGACAATGTCAAAGGTGATTTTTGCCAGGTAAAAGTCGGACATCTAACAGGAGTCAAAGGTATGTGACATTTTTAGCAGATCAGCACAGATCTCTCAATCTTCCACCCTCCTATCCACTTCAAAATCCAAGCCAGGAGGCCACAAGTGAGATTAAATTAGGTTTTTGAGAGCAGACATTCCCATGTGACCCTGGTGCACATGCCCAAGCATATCTCGCCTAATTCCTTCACAAATTATACACTTTCCATTTCTCAAATGTGAGGGATGTTAAAACACTAGTTCTGTTGCTACGTGGTTTTGCGGCTTCATACTACCATGTTGACAATAGACACCTTCAGTAAGATAATATGTGATCAATTTGAAAGGCTCATATTTCCACAGCCTCCCATTCCCTGTCTACACCCCTGAATGAATGATTTACCCATTCTTATAACATGAATAGTTCATTACTTTCACAATCATCCTTGCTAACACTGAAGGATGGTTCTAATGGAAAACGTGAGAGATAGTCATCAATTACATTCTTTTTGCCAAGTATAAAATGCTACAGCAAACAAATGATGGACAGAATGCTGACAATGCAAACATTCTCCCCCAGTCAAAAGATCTGGGTTAAATCCATTGTTCTTTTGCCCACTACGCCACCCCAGTTTGGACCAATCCATATCCAAATCAGTCCTCACCCTGTGCCCCATGGGAACAGTCCAGACCGAACTGCCAGGCCAGGTCCTCCCTGGACTGGAAACAAGCATCCTGGGACCAGTTTGTGGTATGCCACCCTTCTTCAGCCAGGCTAGCTTGAATCCAGTGGCACAGTGAGCAAGGGACCCACGTCTAGGCATACCCATCCCACTTAGGGTGAAAAGTGTTACAGCAAACAAATGATGGACGGAATGCTGACAATGCAAACATTCTCCCCCAGTCAAAAGATCTGGGTTAAATCCATCGTTCTTTTGCCCACTACGCCACCTCAGTTTGGACCCAGCCATATGCAAATCAGTTTTGACCCTGTGCCCCATGGGAACAGTCCAGCCCGAACTGCCAGGCCAGGTCCTCGCTGGACCGGAAACAAGCATCCTGGGACCGGTTTCAAGGTATGTCACCCTTCTTCAGCCAGGCTAACTTGAAGCCAGTGGCACAGTGAGCAAGGGACCCACGTCTGGGCATACCCATCCCACTTAGGGCGAAAAGTGTTACAGCAAACAAATGTTAAAATGCATCTCAAACAAGTACTCTTGAAACTTGTACTAATACCATGCAATCTTGGCAATAGACTTTTCTCTCTCACTGTGATGCGATATTAATTAGTGGCTTGTAGTCAGATCTAAGAATTAATTTCCGCACACATAGTACTGGCGGTGATCAATAGTTCAGATGCAAGCAATAAGTTCTCTCTCGATCACTGTGTATTTGCATTCAGTGATAGTCCATGCAGTTCTTTGAGCTAAACACAGTGCCAGACTTAAAAACTCCAGAAATTAAAATCATAGCCCTTGAGAACCCAGACAAAGTGGTCAACTTCTTCTTTGAATTGCTGCACAGGGTCTGTTAAGCACCCTTCGCATAGAGTTTTGTTTCTGGTGTGCGACTGCTTGTTTAAATATGCTTTCCAGATACTGTGATTGGTGAGTTGGTAATAGCTTGTAGAGCATTTTGTTTAATGTATTGTATGTTATTGTTTCACTCAACATTTTAACCCCTTGTCTGCTAGCCACATTCCCCCGCTGTGCTGGGGGGAGGGAGGGGCGCGCGCAGCGCCCAGTTCCTCATGACGAGCTCAGCTCATCATGAGCCACGGTGGTCGTGGGCTCATGACGAACTGAGCTCGTCATGACCACACCCGCTTCTTTAGAACGCTCGCACAGCAGAGGAATTTGCCCAGCGTGCGAGCGTTCTCAAGGTCATGACGAGCTGAGCGCGTCATGAGCATGGGAGGGGTTAAAGTAATCCCATTTACTGGGATAATTGAGATTCGTGTTTTGCTCTGGAGTTTTCTTTGTGAATAGGTAATGATTTTCATTAAAAAAAATTAAATTTAGAAATAATATATAATGTGGAATTAAAAAGCTGTACACGTGACCAGTTGTATTGATGAATCGAGGCTCAATATTGTTCAATTTGAAAGTATACTTTGAGTGCTGCCATGACCTTCAAAGTTGATGTCAGTCATTTAATCTGCTGTGCATCAACAGTGGGAGGTAGCTATGCAACGTGCACAACATTTGTGATGATGTATTGCCTTAGCAAGGCCATTTTGGACTGGGTCTGGCATGATCGCGTTAGTTGGATGTTTTACTGAGTCTTCTACCAGGATTACTTCTTCAGAAATCCAAACATCAGGTCTCCTAGCAACCTTTTTATAAATGTGTTACTTTAAATAAACAAATAAAAAAAGAAAATAAATATGTTCGCCAACATTTTATGAAGTTACATATGGCCTCATGTACAAAGAATACATTAGGTAAAAGTTTTCGCAATTTTCCCACTGACTTTAATGGAATGCATTCTTATTCGTGACCGACCAAAAATACAGAATCGTAGTGAGTCACAATTCGATCTCCCTCATAAATATTAATAAGGTAGGTAGCAATTTCCAACTCACTATGATTGGTTACAATCACAGGCATGGTGGCCTGTTGGGGTCAGCAGACCACCATCTCTGTGATCTATATATATATATAAAAACAAATGTATGTCTGTCTGTCTGTCTGTTTGTCCTTTATGCATTACTACACCATTCATCCGATCGCCATGAAACTTTGGGAAGTTGTTGAGTACACTCCCGTGAAGGTTTCTGGCATAAAAATGTTTTAAATATCGGCCCCCCAGGGCCCTCATAATCAATAGAAAATCGGCCCCCCAGGGCCCTCATAAGCTTTAGAATACTGAATTTTTCCATTCACGGAATACCAGGCAAAGCGACAACGTATAAGTACATCGATACTGTGATGAATCAAGACGAAGTTGTCAATTACCCAACGGAATTCTTGAATTCACTGGAGTTGCCAGGTATGCCACCGCACAATTTAACATTGAAAATTGGCGTGCCGATCATTCTTCTCCGAAACATCAATCCACCACGACTTTGCAACGGTACAAGACTTTCGGTGAAAAAGATGATGAACAATGTCATCTAAGCTACAATTTTGAATGGGAAATTCAAGGGGGAAGATGTACTGTTGCCGCGTAGTCCAATGATCCCAACAGATATGCCTTTTGAATTCAAAGGTTTACAGTTTCCGGTGCGACTCGCTTTTGCAATGACCATCAACAAAGCACAAGGACAATCGCTGCAAGTGTGTGGACTAGATTTGGAGAATCCGTGCTTCTCACATGGACAACTGTATGTGGCCAGCTCACGCGTCGGAAAACCTTCTGATTTATTCGTGTGGGCACCAGACGGAAAAACAAAAAATATTGTGTATCCACAAGCACTCGGATAAATAAATAGAATTAAAACAACACTTTGAAATGTTTTCCATATTAAAATGAATACGTTTCAATAAACATGACACAATGTAAATTGAATGTTATCATAACGAGTTTCCTTGAATTACCTTTCTTCTGAGATCGCAGCAACACGCGACGAGTAAGCTAGTTGCATATAAACAAAGCAATATATTTTTTTCAAATCCAGCCATTTTCCCAAAAGTAAAACAGGATGTTTTCAAAAAAAGGAAAATGAAAATATTTACCAAACATTTTTTAAAGTGCGTACTTTAAAGAATCTTTTTTGCACCATTCAGTAAGGGAGAGGGGTTTCTTTGGTCTAAATGTAATTGCCTGGTTAAGGGCTGGGTAGAATATGTTTTGACAGCTTGAAAACTGTAAATTGAATTAGATGAGTCACTCTTGTACTGTGGAAAAACAAATTCCTCAGCAATGAGGGGACTTGGTTCACGATGTAATGTGTAAGAACATAGGGGTGTGCTCTGGAGACCCAAAAGCATAGAAAACTTGAGTAACACACCAAGAAAAATATGCAGAAAGAGTAAAAGGCATGATTCATGAGTCAAATCATGAGTGCACAGGCCACCATTTCGTGAAACATGTGAATCGTATTAAATTTGCAACTTTTACAAAGGTTTATAAAAACTCTTGTGGTGTGGTGCAAAGAGGTAAAAAGAGAGACATAGAATAATTGACAGAGAGAGGTGAGCCAAAATCAGTGGCCGAAGTGGGGAAACAAAAGTAGGGAAACTGTGGGTGGAGAATCAGAGGGCGGGAATAACCTGAGGATTGGATCAGTGGGCGGAGTTAAAGGTGTGGCCAGGATGCACAAAACATCCCAATCTTTAGTATTTGTGTGGCATTTCACTGACCAGTTACAGCTTATTATGTTATGTAAATCAACCAATGGATACACATGATTATTTAATGATTAAAATGAGCTATTGACATTAGAAACATATTCCACTTTGTGAATTTATTTTAATCACAGAATGTCCCAAAAATGCTTAAAAGTGGAAGCATGAGCCATTTGTATCCAGCCATGGAGTTTCTGTCGTCAGCAATATACACAGAGACAATCAATTTTACTTGTGTAAATGACTGTATAGGAAATGTTACATAAGACAAAGTACTACAAGGTGTAGGAGTCACATGATAACCATACTAGTAGACAGTATAGTTTAATAGTGATTGGCCTGGAGAAACACAAACTCAGAATTTAAAACTTAATACCATGATTGGGGGTTCTCTTTAAAAGTCATTATTGATTTGTATCAAAAATAACACTTTTTGCAACATTAGGATAATCAAAGACTTAGGGAAAAAACCATAACGCTCTAGTTTATACCTTGCAGTTTGTATGCAGCTCTTAGATGAAAGTTATTAGCTCACTGTTCTTTGTAGGATTTTAACTTATAAACTGCAAGTAGCAAAAGGATCTCACTGACAAAAGCAGTAACCCACTGACCTATTTACAATATGTGCACTTTGTGATGGGTCTGGTACATTTTCTTTGCAGCAGGCACATTAACCCTCTGCGCTATCTTTCCATGAGTCAAAACTTCCACTAGACAAATCTCTGATCTCGCTCTAGGAAGAAGTTTATTCATCAGAGTTATCATGACATTTTTATTATTGCCGAAAATAGCTGGCGCCCAGGACGGAGGCAGCTAGTGCTTTTAAAACCATAATATACGACGCCCCCACTCAAAGTCAGAGCCCGTTGCGGTCACACCAGTCGCACCGCCCTAGAGTCAGCTCTTCTCAGGGGTCCTGTGACCTCAGTGACAGAGTCACTGTTGCTCTAGGGTCTGCTACTTCGTAGGCCTGCCCGCAAGACCGGAGGTGAACTTCAGTATGGATTGTGGTGGGCAAGCCTTCAAGGTGAACCCACACTTGCCACTGCTAGGGTTCTCCTGCTGGTGCTAACACACCAGGGCTTTTCTGGTGCCTTCTAAGGTCTGGCATGGGAATGTGCTCCCTCAGGAGAGTGGTCTGGGGGACTGTTCATGAAGGCTGAACCTGGTTCCCCAGTTCTAAATTTAGCAGCTCTGCCCCCAGTGCTACATCTACTCTCTCACTGAACACCATACTGCCCCACTGAGAGAAACTCATACTGCCTTCAGCTACAATCCAATTTGACCTGCTATAAATAACTGGATGCGACTAAATTAAAATGACACACTAGGCAAGAGCAATATGCTACCTAAAAGAAAAGGTAACAACATCCTGGAAAAAGCAAACACTCATAAGGAATGAAAGATTTAATAAAGCATGTAAAATGTAAGCAAGACATGGTGAACTTAACGCTTTTACAGTCATTATTCAGAAATCAACAAGTATTTTTTCCTGAAAAGTTAAAGACATAACTACAGGGCCCAGAAAGGACCCATTTCAATGTCCACTGCTTATATGCTTACAAAACGTAAGCGGTATGGTTTCAAAAGACCACATACCGCCGTACACATTTTGTTTTCCAATCCACCCATCACCCAGGTATTGCAGTACCTCCATGCAGGGCTGGTCCTAGGATTTTCGGGGCCTTGGGCAAAAGGGAATGTGGGAGGCCCCTGAACTCTACATAAGTGACACCTTCTGATCTCGGGGAAGCTGCTTTGTGCAGACTCCACTTGGGCCGCAGCTCCTCTTCTCAGCCACCCCAAGCAACTCTTGTACAGCCCATTTCGAACTGAAGGTGTGAGAATTGCTTGGGGGCTGAGTTAAATCTGTGTGGGCTACAGTGCTGACAATGGGCGCCCTGCCGTGTCTCTCAACTAGCTACCTGAGAGGTGTACCCTCCCCTAGGCCTTCCCACACCATCCCTTAGAGGCCCCAGGAGGGGGGGACCCCCTCCCATGAGCACGTTGGTGAAGCATTTCTTTCACTCTGATCGGCAGACATACACGAGGACTAGTGGGATGTTAATTGCCATTGTGGGGGGCCCCATCCTGGCAGGCAGAGTGCCAGGCCCTGGGCAGCTGCCCACACTGCCCATGCCTAGCGCCGTCCCTGCCTCCAGGCAGGAGGTACTGGAGGAAAACGATGCTGTTCAAAGAAAGACAAGAAAACAAAAGTAGCGCTTTACTGGCAAACTCTGTAAAGTGGCGCTAATGTGTTGGGGTTTGAAAAAAATGATCTGGCCACTTTAAGAACACTCCATCTTGCTTTATTTAATTATTTTTCAGAGTTTGAACATTTTATTTCCGAAGCTGCACTTTGGAATAGAAAAATGTCAAAACGGCATTTCCAGCAAAAGTGGTTTTCTTTCTTGCATCCATTTCACAGGGGTACAAATGGACGACAGGAAGAGACGGTGAGAACCATTTCTTGATTTGTGATTTTCGGAAAAGTGAGAAGGAGTTAGACAGAACGAGAGGGAATAGGAGTAAGAAAGAGGGGGCAGCTGCCAGCGGCAGAGCAGAAGCGGACACCTTCCTTGTCTTGTCTGGGCAGGAAGTAAGAGACAGATACCTTTTCCTTCTCTGCTCCCCGCCCGTCCACGAACAGAATATTTCTGACGTCCAGGGACGCATGTTCATAATAAAAAAGTAGGGGAACGGAATCTACAGAATTAAAGAAGTAGGGGCACGCCGGGCCCTGCCGTTCCCGCCCACTTCGACCACAGGCCAAAGTTCATGCACAGTGGTGGGGGGATGTTGTCAGTTGGGGTTGTGCGCTCACAGCACGTTGGACGCAGGGCTCGGTAGTGGGCCAGGTCATTTGGCCATACCCTCCTACACACAGTTCTGTGCAGCCGGGGATCAGTGCCCACAGTGGGTTGGGCAGCACACAGCGGGAGTGCCCCACCACCCCTTGCAGGCTGGGCACAGAACCTGCCTGAAGGATGTGCACAGCTAGGGTTGGAAATTTAGAGTAAAAATCCCTTGAAATTCACAAAAAAAAGTTATGCTCTAGCTTAGATATGAATTAACCTTAAATAAATGAAAAGACAAGAGGCTTTCAGCAAAACAGGAACAAGTTGGTTTAATTAAACGCTGCAGCCAGGAGAGCCTGGACAGAATGTGTCTGCTCAAAATCTCTCAATGTACAAAGTTTTGGCTGTTAATTTATACAGTTCACGAGATATAATAAAACAACTTTCTACATCTCAGTTGCCAATCAACAATCGCAGGCATCTGATAAGGACACATATGGCTTGGGGAGAGCTAGTATGGGCCTAGATGTCCGGCATGAGGAGTGGGTGATCATTACCTGTGGTGTGCCTGTCATGTCCTGATTGGTTGAGTGTGCCTATCTACGTATGGTATTTAGCTTTGTGGTATTTCTAGGAAATGCAAGCATTCGGCGACCAATTATCCTGGACTTGTTTGTGGTGCAACTATCTATCTGTGGAATCGATCAGTGTTTTCCCTGGGTGCATGTTGGTCATTGGTTTATGGAGGACCCCACCTGTGACCTGTTACTCGATAGTCATGGGCATGGGCCGAAGGACCTGTCTGACCACGTATTTCTGACGAGGGGTTGATGAAGAGGTCACCTTGAGTGAATCCAACAGCAATGATGTGAGTTCATCAGAACTCCTAAAAATAATATAGCAGCCACTGGTATCATTTTTGTCGACAGTATCAACATTACGCATACAGTTGTCATTGTGTACATTGATATAATTGGTACTGGTATTAACAAGGTTATGTTTGCTCTGGTCTGAACGTATATTGACATTGTTGTTACTCACAACAATATTATTATCGTATGAGCATGGATCATGGTATACATTGGTATCATTATTGCTGATGTTGGTGCTGCGGTGCAGGCTCAAGTTACAGTATACATTGACATTGCATTGATGGGCATTGTACAGGTACAAGCTGTGGCATACTTTAACATTGCATTTACTGATATTTTCGTTGTTGGGTCTGCACATATCATGACATTCACTGACATTGTATTCACCCATTCCGACAATGGTTCTGAGTGAAACGTGGAAAACCACTGACATTCGACAGTTATGGTTCACAGCACACACACTTCATAGAATAACTATAGGAGATAGATAGATAGATAGATAGATAGATAGATAGATAGATAGATAGATAGATAGATAGATAGATAGATAGATAGATAGATAGATAGATAGATAGATAGATAGATAGATAAAAGCACTTCTATGGTGGAGGAAGAAACAATATTGTGGTCAAGCGGCAAAATATTTCCCTAAATAGGAAACACTAAAGCAACAGGCAGAAAGATGGAGCAGGTAGTCACACTTCTATTCAAAACATTACCTTTACTGTTTGCTATGTGAGGCAATCAGCATTTTCTAAAGTGTATGTGAGCACACAGAAGCCTGCGCTCAAACAAGTGGCTTGGCTGTATCACTGTGATCCAGTTTTAATCAAAAAGTGAGTAAAGATCCCTCTGGATCTGAATAGATAGCTACTGGGAGGTTAAGGATGGGAAGAAGAGGTCCACTTATGATGTCTTTGGAAGTCAAAGGTTTTTTGAGGTCACTGGCCCCAGATTTAGTAATCCCTGCATTTGCCCAAGGCAACAAAATGACTTAAGTCAAATTTATGAAGCGGAGTAGTAGGCAGTTTGCATCGTTTTGGCGACTTGCGTGGCGGAAGTGCTGCGCAGGCCTGTGTGATGCAGTGATTAATGTAGGCAAGGTGGGTGTTCCCATCCAAATTCGAATGCAACAGTAATGCAGTGGGATTTACGAAGATATTTCTGCGTGACGCATCTCTCGTCCTTGTGCTATGATGTGCCGTATAGTAAATACAGCCCATCATGATGAACAAAAGTAAATACCAAAGTGCAACACATTCTCACACAATGCTATGCAATGCAGCACTGTGTAAGTCTTAGAAAATCAGACCCTTGGTACTTTGGTGAATCAGCTTCTTGGAAACTCCTGTGAAAGGCAAATGATCACTTTAGGTGAGCATTAATTGGCTCTTGTCCAAGTTTTGGGAGTTGTAACTTGAGTTGAGGACAGTCTCTCGTGCAAAACCAAGCCTCTTCTCTTCCTCAAAACAGTCAAAACTTGGCACAGATTTCTGAAGTAGGAGTGGGAAATTCTCCTGCTGCCATGGTCATGATTACTGTGATATGTCACCTGTTAAACCTTAATATAGAAAGGAACTCCCTAACTTTGTTTCATAGGTAGGGTGGGGCCTGAGACTCCAGAGATACATAAATAACTGAGGCAGAAGATGAAGAGGCATCCACAGCTGGCGGTGGACGATAAACCAGCCGCAACCAGCACTCCTGCACACCCCCAACAACCAGCACTCCTGCACCTTCAGAGCAAGAGGAATACACCTCCAAGAATCACCAGTTTCTACGCTCAACATGACCACTGACGCTGTGCAGATGAAGACATTCTACAGTGCCAATGGCTTCCTGAGCGGACTACCCGTGCTGGGCACCAAGGATCTTGAGGCTACCAGGATGGCCTTCGAAGAGCTGGAGAAGGAGTACGGTAAGTGCAAAGGGCAGGTCCAGTTCACAAATTGTTTTGAACACCTTTCTGTACAAATCAGTCACTTATGAGTGTAACACCCAGACCGTAATAAGGTAATGTACTTTTGCGAATGAAAAAAGATCCATCAGTGTTGCTGTATTCGAGAGAGCAGGTGTAATGTGCACTCCATCAGGTAATGGTGTCTACTCAAAATGTGGAAGTTTGTATGTAGTTATGATAAATTTGCAGATAAATTACCCCATGTCTACAGCAGAGTTCTCAGTAAATTGAACTTCTGTCCGGTGCCACCGCCTTTTAGGTTCGCCTTCAGAGAACATTTGATCTGCCTGCCAGCATCATACATGTACATTAGGTACAAAATGGTCATCATACTAGACTCAAGACTAGACCACTCTATTGACTACTTCAGAGGAAAACTAATCCAACACACTGTTCCGCACCCATATAGCACTAAAAACTAGACATACGTACTCAAGTACTTTCAAGGAACACTAACCCATCACACAGCTCTGCATCCCTGAAGCACAAAAAACTAGACCAATACACTGAGTTTTATCTTAGGAACTGAACCCCTGAAACACTAAAGACTAGACAACCACACTGAACTGCCTCTTAGGAACACTAACACAACACACTGCGATGCATCTCTGAATCCCTTGCAACTATACCACAACACTGAACTGTATCCTATGGACACTAACCCACCACACAGTTCTGCATCCCTGAAGTACTTGCAATGAGACGACCACACTGAAGTTCATCTTAGGAACACTGACCCAACATTGTGCTGCATTCATGTAGCACCTAAGACTAGACCACCACACCGAACTACTTCCAAAAAACACTACCCCAACGAACTTCATTGCATCCCTAAAGCAATAAAGACTAGATCAACATAATGAGCAGTAACCTAGGAACACTAACCCAACACACTTTGTTGTATCCCTGAAGCATTAAACACTAGACCACCACACTGAACTGTATCATAGAAACACTAACACAACACACTGTACTTCCACATTGAAATCGCTGCTGCCACTGTGCGAGCGCTAGCATTTTCTTACAGTGCTTTTAAATTCTGATGTTTATATTTTTGTATGGTGACAAGTATTTTAATTGCCTATTTTGCACAAGTACATTCTTTGCACTGAGGACGACAGCGAGTTAGGCTGCTCCTCCTTTTTTAAGATTGTTTCTGTGTTTCTTGTCACACGCTGGGCTCATTTAATACATCCACGAGGACAACAGCGAGTCAGGCTGCTCCTCTGATGCACTAGCTCTTTGGTCGCCGAATCCCGAGCTTCGTTCCACCACGGCTGTGTGCCGATTGAGTGGAGAGCTCATTGGGAGGTAGGCGGACCAATCAGGGACATACCAGCAAGCAGGAGGGCGGAGACAGGAGCCCGCTCCTCCAGCTATTTTAAGCCGGCATCGGTAAGCGCGCAGCCTTCCACATTGAAATCGCTGCTGCCACTGTGCGAGCGCTAGCATTTTCTTACAGTGCTTTTAAATTCTGATGTTTATATTTTTGTATGGTGACAAGTATTTTAATTGCCTATTTTGCACAAGTACATTCTTTGCACTGAGGACGACAGCGAGTTAGGCTGCTCCTCCTTTTTTAAGATTGTTTCTGTGTTTCTTGTCACACGCTGGGCTCATTTAATACATCCACGAGGACAACAGCGAGTCAGGCTGCTCCTCTGATGCACTAGCTCTTTGGTCACCGAATCCCGAGCTTCGTTCCACCACGGCTGTGTGCCGATTGAGTGGAGAGCTCATTGGGAGGTAGGCGGACCAATCAGGGACATACCAGCAAGCAGGAGGGCGGAGACAGGAGCCCGCGCCTCCAGCTATTTTAAGCCGGCATCGGTAAGCGCGCAGCCTTCCACGTTGAAATCGCTGCTGCCACTGTGCGAGCGCTAGCATTTTCTTACAGTGCTTTTAAATTCTGATGTTTATATTTTTGTATGGTGACAAGTATTTTAATTGCCTATTTTGCACAAGTACATTCTTTGCACTGAGGACGACAGCGAGTTAGGCTGCTCCTCCTTTTTTAAGATTGTTTCTGTGTTTCTTGTCACATGCTGGGCTCATTTAATACATCCACGAGGACGACAGCGAGTCAGGCTGCTCCTCTGATGCACTAGCTCTTTGGTCGCCGAATCCCGAGCTTCGTTCCACCACGGCTGTGTGCCGATTGAGTGGAGAGTTCATTGGGAGGTAGGCGGACCAATCAGGGACATACCAGCAAGCAGGAGGGCGGAGACAGGAGCCCGCGCCTCCAGCTACCCCCCTATTTATCATCATGTGTTGGCGAGGGCGCAGCGGACGGGCGCAGCGGGCGCGTCGATGGCGCGCCTAAGGTGCGCCTAAGGTAAGCCCGTCTGCGCCCGTCCGCGCCTGGCCCGCGCCCAGGGCCGGTCCGGCTGCCCCTTTTGCCCCACACACCTCGAGCTCTCTCACCTACAGTCGTGAAACCCTGCTCTCTTTGAATCCAGGTTCACACGCAGGTCTGAAAAGGTCCCCTCCGTGCCCGGATAGGGGATGGGAATGCAATCACTGCAATTTCCATCTCCCCTCCATCCCTATACATCGAACACAGAAAACCCAGACTGAGCCCTCAATTAAAGCCGCTCTCATCAATGCCCGCTCGATGGTGAAACATGCTGATAACATCTTTGAACTCATTGGGGATAATAATCTGGACATTTTATTCATCACGGAAACGTGGCTCAGTGACTCCTGTGCCCCAGTAGTAGAACTGGCCGTCCCACGTGGCTACCGCCTGGCCAGGGCTGATCGCACTTTAGGCAGAGGGGGCGGCACTGCTGTGGTATTCAGGGAAGCTTGGGCCTTTTCATGTGACAAATCTCTGAGTGTGCTGGATGGTGAAGCACTTGACTTTTCCTTTATTCTGTCCCCTCACTTCACCGTAGGAGGTACTCTGATTTATCGCCCACCGGGGCCGATGGGTTCCTTTCTAAGCTCCTTAGGAGATGCTGTAGCGGAACGTGTGCTACGCTTTCCAAAATTTCTCCTACTGGGAGATTTCAACATCCATTGGGATTCCACCGGTTCCCCAGATGTGCTGACCCTACAAGACCTGCTAGGTATTACACTTTTGACTCAGTGGGTCACCAAACCAACGCACTCCCATGGACATTTATTGGACCTGGTATGTTCCAACTTTAATCTGGCTCTGAAAGACCCCCAGCCGGTCACCTGGTCCGACCATGCGGTTGTCTATTTTTCCTGGGATATGGCACGACCACCACGCCACCCCTCCCCTTTGGTTGGCCCCCCAGCGAGGAAAATTAATATCCCGGGCTTGGTCGGTGCTCTTACGCATTCCCATATGGCCCTAGCAAGCAATTTAGAGGCCCAAGTGGAACTCTTTAATGCCTGGGTTAGGCGAGGAGTAGAGGCTACCTCCAAACCCGCCTCGCAAAGCCACCGACGGGTTTTGCCCTCTCAACCCTGGTATACGCCAGCGCTTAAAGAGTTAAAAAGGTCATGCAAAAAATCGGAGAGGCTCTGGAGGGCTGCTTACTCTCCACAAGCTAAAGCCGACCTCCGTCTAGTCCAAAGAGAATATTATATCGCAGTTAAGACTGCAAAAGGCACCTACTTTGCGACTAGAATCTTAAAGGCAGATAATAATGATAAGGAGATATTCGCTATTGTACAAAGCTTTCTGTCACCTCTTGCGGAGCAAAAAAAGATTCCGGTTTCCACAGACCGATGTGAGGAGATCTCCTCCTTTTTTATTAACAAAATTAAGCTTATTGAGGAGGGATTTGCCTTGAGTCCCGTTACAACTCTTCCGGTGGAGGAGATGTCCGTCTCTCTCTCGAATAACTGCCTCGCCAACTTTACTTTGGCCGATCAATCGGACATTCTTACTGTGTTGAAATCTCTTAAATCAGGCTCCCCTGCGGACCCTTGCCCGGCAAGAGTTTTGGCTGGAGTTGCAGACTATGTAGTGACAGAAGTTACAGCTATAATTAACTGCTCACTGCAATCCGCAACGGTACCCAGGCTATGGAAGCAAGCGAAACTTCTGCCCCTCCTAAAGAAACCTTCAGCTGACCCTCTTGTCGCTGCAAACTACCGTCCCATCTCTTTGCTCCCGGCATTGGCCAAAGTCTGCGAAAAGGTGATCTTTCGGCAGTTGAACACCTTTGTGGAGGAGTCTGGGGTACTTCACCCAGCTCAATCAGGCTTTAGGGCCTCCTTCAGTACGGAGACAGCCCTGGTAGAGGAGGTGGAAGCCATCAGGGAGTGCACGGACAAGGGTGGCAGAGCGGCGCTGATTTTATTGGACCTCTCTGCTGCCTTTGATACGGTCCCACACCAACTCCTCCTAGCCCGCCTCACTGACATCGGCCTCACGGGGGCCGCTTGGTCTTGGTTGGAGTCATTCTTGGACTCACGGTACCAGCAAGTTTGGATGCCCCCACACTCTTCCTCGGCCAGGCTAGTTCAGACGGGGGTCCCACAGGGCTCTACTTTGAGCCCACTACTTTTTAACATCTATATGACCCCGCTGATCTACTTGGCCAAGAGGCTGGGTGCGAAAATAATGGCATATGCCGACGACACCCAGCTTTTGTTCACTTGGGGTAACTCACAATTAGAAACGACCGCAGCACAAAGGTGCCTGGCGGCCGTGTTCACCTGGCTGGCTCAGGCCAAGCTGAAATGCAACGAGGGTAAATCGGAGATCATATTATATGGCCACTTTCCCAACCAATTTACTGAACTGATCTGGCCTCCCGATTTCCCCCGTCCCCTCTCTGAGGGGGGCCCGGCCAAGAATCTGGGCATCTGGTTTAATGAAGATTTGAGGTTCTCAGAGCAGATAAAAAGACTGATGGGTGCCTGCTTTGGGACCCTTAAATCCCTGAGCAGATTCTTTCCCTTATTGCCCCAACCGGCAAAAGAAACGGTTGCCAGAGCCCTTATACTGTCCCGCCTAGACTACGCCAATGCTCTCTATCTGGGCTCCCCCTCCTATTTGCTAAACAGGCTGCAGATCATACAAAATGCGGCGGCGAGACTTTTGCTGGGCATTCCCAGACGCATTAGCATAAGATCCCAACTGGCTTCCCTTCATTGGCTTCCAGTGGCCCAAAGAGTTCAATTTAAAGCTCTGGTTCTCACCCACCGAGCACTACATGATAACGGCCCAGTCTATCTCAGGGAAAGAGTGACGCTTCATGTGCCAAGCAGACATCTCAGATCTGCCTCCCAACGCCTGCTGGTAATACCGCGCTTTAGGCGCACCTGATTGGGCGGCCAATCTTTTTCAGTCAGAGCAGCTACCCTCTGGAATGCCCTTCCGTTCATTCTCAGGGACACCAGAGACCTTAGCCGTTTTAAAAAGCTTCTTAAAACTCACCTTTTTAACCAAGTTCACTAAAATTATGCTGTGCTTCCTTATGTGATTTCTCTGTGGTTTTCGCGCCAGGATACTCAAGAGTAATTGTGCGCGTAATAAATACCCATATAACATAACATAACTGTACTGCACCCCTGAAGCAATAAAGACTAGCCAACCAAACTGAACTTCATTTTAGGAAAACTAACCCACCACAGTTTGTTGCATCCTTGAAACACTTAAAACTAGACCACCACCCTGAACTGCATCTGAAGAACACTAACCCAAAACTACACAGCATTCATGTAGCACTTAAGACTAGACTACCACACTGAACTACCTCGTAGGAACACTACCTCAACATCCCTGGAGCACTAAAGACTAGACCACCACACTGAACTGAACCCCAAGAACACTAATCCAACACACATCCCTGTATCCCTGAAGCATTTAACACTAGACCATCACTCTGAACTGTATCTTATAAACACTAACCCAACACACTGTGCTGCATCCCTGAGGTACTAAACACTAGACCACCACACTGAGCTGCACCCTACGAGCACCTACCTACCACCCTGTTCTGCACCATGAGGTACTAATGGCTAGACCACCACACTGAACCCTAATCTCACAGGTTGCACTGCAACCATAACGCTGATAGACTTGTCCACCAGAGTGAACCAGATCCTAGGTACAATAACCCCATTGGGTGCCCTTCAACCATTAAAAGACTAGACCACGACAAAGAACTACATACTAGGAACACTGACCCAAAACACTGAGCTGCATCCTATGGACACTAGCCTATCACACTGCACTGCATCAGAGGGCCACCAATCAAGAAATTAGTGATTACTTTAGTGATTGCACACTCATGAAATGATTACGCACTTGTATAGCGCACGACTACCCGTAGGCATCTCGGCGCTTGTACGAATACCGCCGAGGAACCCTTCCTGGCCTTTCCCTGTGAGGAGCCCACTCCTGGGCACCCCCAAGGTGAAGTCAGGCATCCTCAGCATTGTTGGGGCTGTTGTAGAGATTAAGCAAGCTATTGTCCAGAGGTGCAGAGTGGGACTCCATGATTGGAATAGGCACAGAAGCGAGAATAATCAGGTCCGAGGAAATGAAGCCTGAGACCCGCCGAGGCGGGAATTGAACCCTGGTCCTAGCCAAACTACTACATCAGGGTCTGCCGCTCCAACCATTGAGCCACACTTCTCTAAATATATTATGACTGCAGAAAAATTAAGAGTAATTTTGAAAAAACGGTCACTGCAACTAAGAGTGAGCATGGGGGTCACACTAGTGAACAACACCTTATGAATATTGTGCAAGGTGCCTTATTCTGGGCAAAAAGGCTCACACTGAAATTATGTTTCCAACCGAGGGAATGTATGTTTACATCGGATTAGAAGACCATTCTACCTCCAGCAAGCACCACTGCAGAAGAAAATACTCACAACCAAATGCTCATAAAATGAGTTTCGCCCTTTCACCATGTTTACTTTTGAGCTTTTCTGGCGACTAATGTTTATTGGCATGTTCACAAAATACAACATGCACTCCAACAAAAGGGCCTTCGTCCATCCTTTGAATAAATCTAAGCTTCCTCTATTTTAAGCAAAAGACAGACCTTGGCTTTGTAGGTGTGCTTGCATCTATGTGCAGGTGTCATTATTGTGATTGCAATGTTATACACAGTCAGAGCAGAGAAGCTTCTCACAGGAACACCTGGCCTCAACAGCAATATTCACCTTTGACGACAGAGGGAGGGGGTGACAGGGGTAAGTCACCGGAGACACTCCCAAATCTTTCATAATTGTAATTATGTGTAAAAGTGCAAATTAAACTATACAGAACGGCATTCATTCTCCCCCACCCCCCAATTTGAATCTGTCCTGAGCCAAGCCCACCAGACCCCAGTGTTCAGTGTTTACAACCTTAGGCTCGAAATGCTGTTGCAGCATTAATAGTGTCTGTCAAAGGAGGTTTGAGCTACATCAAATACCCAGGGTCACCGGATTTATGCGGCAAAGGAGGGCCAAATTATGACAGATGACCAGATATCGTTTGCAAAGGACCTACCGCTGCCCAGCATCATGTGTGTCCGTGTTTTAGTCACTGTTGATCGATTTGAGGTAGTAACATTTTTTTCTGTTAAAATCTTCAAATTATGCAGCAGATGATGGATTAGGTGGCAACTGCGACAAACTCATAACTCTGCCGAGGCCACTAGACTGGGGTGTGGTCTTGATGCATCCTAGGGAAGTAGCGATTAAATCACGCCTCAGATTGACCCAGTTCAAGATCCTTCATAGGACCTATTTTGATAGAGTGCGCCTGCATAAAATGGGGAGAGTGCCTGATCCATGTTGTTTGCGCTGTGGTCATGATAGGGGGGACTTCATTCACACGATTTGGTCCTGACGAACATTCAAACCTATTGGGGGAGGTCCTGTCAGAACTGGGGGAGGTGCTGGAGACGGTCATACCCTTAGACCCTAAGCTTGTACTTCTGGGAGTAACGATTGATATAGAATTGGCTTGCCCATTGCTGATTTTTCTGGTGCTAGCCTTGGTGGTGGCCAAGAGGGACGTGGCCCGGAAGTGGGGGGCGCCTGACATACCTCAGTTGGAGGAATGGAGGAGGGGCATGGACCTGTACATGGCGGCCGAAAGAGTCACATACAAAGCGAGAGGGTACCCGAAGAAGTTTGGTAGGGTGTGGGGCTTTGATGTGACCTGGAGGCATGAACATGTGGTCGCCATTGATCGGATAGGGATAGGGGAGCTGGAGCTACTATTGTTCTGGACTTGGGCGGAAATCCTGGATGAACTATTGGAAATAGGAAACTGTATCCTTTAACAAGAGATGGGAGGGGAGGGTGGAGTGTTGGGGACGTGGAGGTGTTGCTCAATAATGACATGCTTGTTGTTTGCTTTTACACTGCAAAAAGTCAATACAACAGTTTTTTTTTTTTAAACCCAGCCGAGGAGACTGAATTACATAAGTTCAGTGTCACTAAAATACTCAAAGCAGGAATATTGATTGCAGCGGTGACATTAGCAGCTGGATTTGAAAATATGCTGGCACAACATTCGCCTTTTTGTGAATTGCAAACCTGCCCATGTCACCCAAAAATCTTGCTGTCTGAAAAATGCAAAATCAATTTGTCATAAAAAACAAATTGGTTTTTTAAACACCAACTTTAGATGTTATTACGTACTTCAGTTCTTAAAAAAACAATCTGTTTATCAGAGAAAACAGCTGATTTTTTAAAAACAATTACAAAAAGTGTTTCTCTAAAATAGAAATTGTCAATTGTAAATGCATTCGATATGCTCCCCATATTACATGTTTTGAAAATACATTTTTCAGCTCAATTCACAATTTATGTAAATAAGAAAAAATAACATTTGCCCATTCTTTCTTAGCATGGATGACAACCCTACCGGAATTGGCCACGTGCATCTTGTGACCCTATAATCCATAGGATCACTTGCCTGAGCCTCCCCTTAGCACAGGAAGCTGTGGTGTTTGTTTACTCAGTGAATGTTTCTTCCTTGTGTTACACAGGTAAGGCGCACACCCAGTACAGCCTGCATAATATCCACCTAGCCCACCCTTGGGTGATGGACCTGGCCGCCCACCCGGACCTCCTGAAGGTCATCACTGCTGTGCTGGGACCAGATATAATCCTGCTGGACTCCCGGTTCATCTGTAAATACCCCTCCTCCGACATTCCACACACAGAGGACGCGGCACCCTACGTGGCCTGGCACCAGGACATCAAGTAAGCAAACGCGCAGGCGCACCCGTTCATCATACGTTTGGGGCTTAAACTAGAGGTCTGTAAAATTGCAACTGTGCAGGTCTCATTGGTGGCAAATTCATCATTTTATAATTGCAGGGAACTTGGAAATTTTAAGTGTTCTTTTTTTCTGGAAAATAATGGCCAACGGTTTCTAAAAACTCTCACTCTATTAAGTTTATTTATTTATTTATTTATTTAATGAGTTTTATATAGCGCTGGCTAGACCCGAGGGTATCGGAGCGCTTTACATGAGATTCAACAATGTTACACAGTTACTTCAGATACAATTACATTAGGTACAGACAAAAACATTTATGGAGCATAAAAGACTAGGAAATGAAGTGAAAGATGGGTAAGGGGTAGGGTAGAAGGGATACGACAGAGGGACGAAGGGAAAGTCTGCCCAAGGTCCGGCTGGGTGGGTGACGGCCGAGAGGGAAGTCCACAGCCCATCTCCTCTATAGCTATCCAGTTGCTCCACCGGGCATCGGCCAAATGGCTAGGTCTCCACGGCAAAACATTTAAAGAGCATAGAAGATAAGATGAACGGAGTGTAGGGGGGATGGGGGGGGTAGGGTAAAGAGGTGAGAAGGAGGGGCATTTTACAAAAAGTCTAGTTACAACTCCGTTCTCTCACGAAACTGATGGTTCGCTGACATTATGTCTCGCAGTTAATTATCATGCATAGTGAGTACCAGAAATCATTATTACAGGCATTATGTGAGGGGCATTACTAGCTTAACTGCTTTGACAATATCAAACCTGAACTAGGATGTATTGGCGTTTATTTAATGTATTACAGCTGGTCTTTCTGTTTACCCTTCACAGGTATTGGGGTTTCGAGGGCGGGCCAGTGGCTTCAGTGTGGCTCGCCCTGGATGACGTGGACACAGAAAATGGTGTCCTTCAGGTTATTCCAGGTATGGATTTATGTCTATGTGGATGGCATTAGGCAGAGAGCCCTGGGCAAACTGAGAAGGAGAGACCTCCCTTGCTTTCAGCAAAGAGTTCTTGTGTCATAAAGAGCAACTTGGCGAAGGTTATGAAGTTGGGGGAGTGTCCATATAATGATTGGGTTCCCTCAGCGGGGAGAGAGGGTTAAGGTTGGACACCTGAAGAATAGTTGCATCAGTTGGATGTTGATGAGGGTCTCAGACAGAAGACAGAGGGCCCAATTCACTTTCTCATGTTCAGCAATGCATCTATCAGCTGTGATGCCACCTGGACTCAAATAACTTACCAACATTGGGAATTCTGGAAATCAACACACAAGGGGCAGCAGAATCCTGTCACAGCAGCAGACCTTCCTCTGAAACAGCCTTCCTCCAGGTCTCTCATCTTAGACAACACTTTCCCTAGTTCCAGTAGCAACTAAAAAAACTCTTCCTACAAACCTTATGTTGGTTATCTTCTTGAGTGCCAACAATACATTCACCAATCCATTCTCAGCCATGAGCGCTCCTCAACCAGCCTTCTCCTCCTGAGCATCCATCTTCTGAAGCACTCTTCATTCTATGTGGTAACTTTATAAGTCCTACCTAACACCACACAATTGCATCCCTCTAATTATTATGAAGGTAGAGGCACAATAGTACCCAGAAGCATGAGAGTGATGGGTGAGGTAGCTGGAAGAGGAGAGAGGAGTAGGCATGTGATGGTCCCTAGATGGAGGCTTGTGGAAGAGGCAGGACACAGTTGTTCATGTACTGCCCTTTCACGTTGAGAATTTGTGGCTGGGGTACAGAGGTGGTCGGGGCATGAAACAATGAAAATGTTTACACTCAATCTGTGTCCTGTGTAGGAAGTCACACGCGGGGCATCCTGGAACACCAAACAGCCATTAACCCAGGAAACATGCTAACTGCTAATCAAGAGATTCCCCGACATCTGGTGGATGCAGAGAACGCGGTGGAGTGCCCTCTCAAAGCTGGACAGATGTCGGTAAGTGCACCTTGCGCTTTTGTTCTCCTGTACATTGTATTTTAACTCATTGATCAACTGACTTACTTTAGTCATTTGTCTACTGCACAGTTCCCTAACAGAGTCTCTAGGGATTGGTGACCTAGAACAGTTGCCTAGAATAAATGAGCCTTGAGCAGGTGGCTTAAGGAAGTAGCTGCAGGGACTGTCTGTAAATTTAAAAAAGACCTATCAAGGCAAAAGCATCCTAAATGGAGATTTTTCTCTTTGATTTGGTGAAGCAGGAGTCCTAAGAATGCACAACTGAGAACACCTGGCCACCCTAGATAATAGATGTATCAGTCAGGCATGATTTAAAGAGAGTCTACTCTTTGATTGAGAACCAATGAAGTTGTGAGCATCTTAAATTGATCTTCAACTTTAAACTATGCACCAGGTGAACGTCACATATCGCATCCACTGTAGTCTATGTATAGTCGACCAAAGGAGTTCAGCATACACTTTGCATCACCTTTAGTCTATACAAGGCAGACTTAGGGTGATAACCACACAGCTTGCATCCCCTTTGTTCTGTGTATGGCTGACTTAGAGAGATCAGTATACATCTTGCACCACTTGTAGTTTATGTGTGGCAGACCTGGGGAGATTAGAATATACCTTCCCTCGCCTACTATCTACATATATGAATGTTAATCTTAGGGAGGTCAGCATACACCTTGTATCACATATAGTCTATCTAGTATATATGACAGATTTAGAGAAATCAGCAAACTCCTTTCATCGCCTAAAGCCTATGTATAATATAAATAAACCAGCACTGTCTCACTTGGAGTTGATCACTGCTTCAACAATATTTGCCCAATGTAACAGGGAGGACAAATGCATGAATTCTTACCAAACTGGACCCCTGCATATGATTAAATAACATTAATAGACTATATGATGCCTCAAAGTCACTGGTCTGTGACCCAGAAGTCACTAGCCCTTTCTTTTAGAAAAGCTACAATTGACGTCAGATCATTCTCTTTCTATACATCCAAATTCTCTACATATCTATCTATTAAGTCTAGAATGTTTATGCTATAATTCCAAGTTAATTCTAATTATAGTTGCAGCAAGCCCAATACTGTAAAAAAACAAACCTTCAGGAGCATTACTGACTTTTGCTTAGCCCATGATCTTACGAGAGTATAACTGCCATTGGTCCATTTAAAGTGAACACAACATTCCACAAACATCATGAAGTGGTGACATGACAAACCAAGGCACTGACAAGAAACAAAAGAAGAGAGGACAAAAACTACCTATTTCATAGCGAAAGTGATTTTCTGACTGATGGAGGACTTTTGTATTATTATGTTAGTGTTCAAATGGTACTCTCCTAATGTCACTTATTCCCTCAACTTCAGTATCTTCTAAAAATAGGAACAATTCATATCAAATTCTGGAGTTTAAACTAATGCAAATTGACAGTTCGATGAATTCTTATTGTAACATACACTGTAAAACGTAACAGCACATTCTTTGCATAATTGCTCACTTCCCTAGGAAAAAGATAATATTCAGAAAATATTAATACTAGAGGATATGTACATTTCGAAATTGTTTTCAGATTGTGTTACATTTCTTGATTGACAATTCTACTGCAGGGAAAACAGGTCTGTGGAATTTCCTGTGGTATTATGACATGATTTGTAAGTTCACTATCAAGAGTACATTCCAAATGTTTCTATTTTGGGCATAAATATTGTACCAGTAGTCTTAGTCTGCCATTTTCCCACATATGTGCTAATATATTAATTGCCTGGATCTGAACCTTGATGTGCTAATGATCTCTCATAATAGAAAGGTGTAACTATGAAGAAGTACATATTGACTGCAAGTAAGGACTGCAATTCCCAATGCTCTTCTTCGTCCTCAGGTCCATCTTCTTAAAACCTCAAATGTGCCTGTCCTCTCCTAAATATTTAATATCATCATCTTGTCCTTCCAGATCCACGATGGGCTGACCGTCCATGCGAGCGAGCCGAACATGTCCCACAGGAGAAGATGTGGATTTGTGATCCGTTATATCCCCACTAGAGCCTATCCCGTGATGGTGAGTAGAGTCGAAGGATCTCAGAATTGGACAAACTATCAACCAGTTCAGGTGCAAGCCCTGTCGACCAGAAATCAAACTTAGAATAGTTGATACAATTTCCGTGGCCACTTTGAAAATTCAGATCTTTTACAATTTCTATAGATTTGGAAGATGTTTCTGAAAGTGAGAATCTGCTGCCCTGGTACCTTTTGGGACAATTTTTGTACACATCTGTATGAAATCCTAATAGTTTCTGGCGCCTGTACATGCAGCCCCAGAGTCAGCCTTTAATTGTCTGTGAACTGTTAAATGCTTTTGCAATAATTTAAAACGCATAAATAGAAAGTAGTTTTGTATTCAATGTACGAAAAATGAAGAACAATTGCTTTACTTATTGGGGATGCCAGTAGGCATCCACATATAAGCAGCAGAACATTCTCATATACCACATAGTTTCCTACAAAATGGAAGCTGTACCATTAGCATAGTGCGTCACCAGGCACTAAGCTCAAAAGGGAACAAAACACAGCTTCAAATGAGGACAAATGTATCATTTTGTAAGCAATTGCCTAGCATTTACGATTTCTGGAATCCAGGGTAGGGGTTTATGATGGATCATAGTGGAGTTTAGTGGACGCCTGGGAAGGTGTTTATGATGGTGGATCCTAGTGGAGTTTAGTGGACGCCTGGGAAGGTGTTTATGATGGTGGATCCTAGTGGAGCTTAGTGGACTCCTGGGAAGGTGTTTATGATGGTGGAGCTGGAGCTTAGTGGACTCCTGGACAAGTGTTTATGATGGTGGAGCTGGAGCTTAGTGGACTCCTGGGAAGGTGTTTATGATGGTGGATTCTAGTGGAGCTTAGTGGACTCCTGGGAAGGTGTTTATGATGGTGAACCTGGAGCTTAGTGGACTCCTGGGAAGGTGTTTTTGATGGTGGAGCTGGAGCTTAATGGACTCCTGGAAAAGTGTTTATGATGGTGGAGCTGGAGCTTAGTGGACACCTGGGAAGGTGTTTATGATGGTGGATCCTAGTGGAGCTTAGTGGACTCCTGTGAAGGTGTTTATGATGGTGGATCCTAGTGGAGCTTAGCGGACTCCTGGAAAAGTGTTTATGACGGTGGAGCTGGAGCTTAGTAGACTCCTGGGAAGGTGTTTATGATGGTGGAGCTTAGTGGAGCTTAGTGGACTCCTAGGAAGTTGTTTGTGTACGCGAAGCTTAGTGGACTTCTGTAAAGATGTTCTTGATGGTGGATCCTAGTGGAGCTTAGTGTACTCCTGGGAAGGTGGTTATGATGGTGGGTGTGACTGGAGCTTAGTAGACTCTTGAAAAGGTTTTTATGATAGTGGAACTTAGTGGAGCTTAGTGGACCCCTGGGAAGGTGTTTATGATGGTGGATCCTAGTGGAGCTTAGTGGACTCCTGGGAAGGTGTTTATGATGGTGGATCCTAGTGGAGCTTAGTGTACTCCTGGGAAGGTGTTTATGATGGTGGAGCTTAGTGGACTCCTGGGAAGGTGTTTATGATGGTGGAACTTAGTGGAGCCTAGTGGACTCCTGGGAAGGTGTTTATGATGGTGGATCTTAGCGGAGCTTAGTGGACTCCTGGGAAGGTGTTTATGATGGTGGATCCTAGTGGAGCTTAGTGGACTCCTGGGAAGGTGTTTATGATGGTGGATCCTAGTGGAGCTTAGTGGACTCCTGGGAAGGTGTTTATGATGGTGGAACTTAGAGGAGCTTAGTGGACTCCTGGAAAGGTGTTTATGATGGTGGAGCTGGAGGTTAGTGGACTCCTGGGAAGGTGTTTGTGATGGCGGAGCTTAGCGGACTTTTGTAAAGGTGTTCTTGCTGGTGGATCTTAGTGGAGCTTAGTGCACTCCTGGGAAGGTGTTTATGATGGTGGATCCTAGTGGAGCTTAGTGGACTCCTGGGAAGGTGTTTATGATGGTGGACCTTAGTGGAGCTTAGTGGACTCCTGGAAAGGTGTTTATGATGGTGGAGCTGGAGGTTAGTGGACTCCTGGGAAGGTGTTTGTTATGGCGGAGCTTAGCGGACTTTTGTAAAGGTGTTCTTGCTGGTGGATCTTAGTGGAGCTTAGTGCACTCCTGGGAAGGTGTTTATGATGGTGGATCCTAGTGGAGCTTAGTGGACTCCTGGGAAGGTGTTTATGATGGTGGATCCTAGTGGAGCTTAGTGGACTCCTGGGAAGGTGTTTATGATGGTGTATCCTAGCGGAGCTTAATTTACTCCTAAGAAGATGTTTATGATGGTGGATCTTAGTGGTTTGCTGAGGTTCTGTTGTTGGAAATAAAACCTCTAAATGTGGCTGGGAAACCTCGAAGTGGTTTAACAGATGTTTATTACTGTCCACTTCTAAATGAGCCCTCAATTCTTGAATTTCATTGCAGAGTTAGCAGGATCTTATGTGAGTCATTAAACAATGATTGGTGGTCCTGTGGGAATGGCTCAAATGTCTGCCAATGCTAACCCCTCTCATCCTGATGTTGTTCTCTACTCTATGATTCTAGGACCCAGAGCGCCCTCGCTCCTTTCCTGCCACAGTTCTGGTCGCCGGAACAGATGACTACAAGCAGTTTGAAGATCATGCACCCAGTTTCTTCTGCAAGGCTTCCTGAACCACAGGGACACTTCTGGCAGCAGAGCACTGACGGAAAAGCACTATCCCTCCTACTGCACATGGGGATCAATTATCGAAATTGATATTCAATGAATGATGGAGCAATGTCGCTAATTTCCACTATAGATTGAAACTCATACCTCAGGCAACACTTTTTGTATTGGACATGCTAAATAAAGGATATAAAGTCCAGTAATGTCGGATTCTCACCACACTGTGAAACATACTGTTAACATAAATATTATATATTTCAGAACTCAGAAAATTGAACAGTTTTTTAATATTACACTTTTATTAGACAACTGAGATATGGACCATGGACACCCTAAACTGTACTTGTGTTGTGAATTCTCTGATGCTTGTCATTATTATATTTATTAAAGATGTTTATATAGTTTTGAATCAATAAGCAGTGTATTAAATATGTATAATTCCAATGCATTATGAGTCCTTGTATGTGTACTGCATCTATAAATTCAATCAGCTTCTCAAATTCATATACATTCTGTTCGGGATGCAACCCAGCTGCTGAGAAATGCTATGCATTTGTGCCCTGGTACAGACAGCAAGACCCATATCCCTCACCCACATATTGCTGCTGCTCCTCCTTGATGGAGCAATACCAAAGGGGATGATGGACAGAGCGTTTGAGCAAATCAAACACTCACCCCCAGTCAACTGATCTGGGTTTAATCCATCATCATTCTTTAACTCACTCTACCACCCTGGTTCAGACATGTCCATATGCAAATCAGTCTGACTTTGTGCCTCATGGGAACAGTCCAGCCTGAACTGCCAAGCCATGCCTTCCCTGGGCCGGAAACAAGCATCCTGGGACCGGTTTCGGGTTCATAACCCTTATCAGCCATGCTATCTTGAATCCAGTGGCAAAGTGAGTAAGGGACCCACATCTGGGAATACCCTGCCAACTTAGGGCAAATAAAGCGATACGAAAGGGGATGATGGACGGAGCGTTGGAGCAAATCAAACACTCACCCCCAGTCAACTGATCTGATCTGATGGAGTATCAGAGAAGAATTACTGTGTCCAGTGCCTCTGGAAGATGATGTCTGAGAGCCTCTTGCATGAACTAGATACCCCAACCCTCCCGTGGGCACAGGTAGTGCCAATGTGAAGTCAGACAGTGGAGTGCAACATATCAGTTACACTATTAACTCTCATTCATGGTATTCCATGTCCTTAGAGATCAGCCCTGTGGTTGATCTGCTGTTAAAGGGCTTTGAGACAAAAGAAAGAAGGAACAGTTCAATGGAACAGTATAAATTCCTCCAAGTCAACGCCTCAATCACATAATATTGAGGTTAAAAAAATCTAAGGGGGTGTGGTATGGAAGAAATCAGAATTTGTGATATTAATTTGCAAACATTGACTCACTCTAGGTGAACAGATCTACCATCAAAAACGTCATGGGCATAGAAGTTGATTGCCGGAGAACCAAAGAAGCCAAAATATATTTATTATCGAAGCTAGAGTTGAGGGAACACATCTGGTAATATTGCTAGAGGTTGATAGGGCCTGATGCTTAGATAGTAGATGTTTTTTCTGATTTGGCAAGGGACTGGATGCTTCCAGCTACTTCTCCTAGCCAGCAGCCCTGAATCAGTGTCACATCATGCATGAATATGCAAAGTTTGGGTTGCAGAAGCATCTTGTTATGGGTAGAATGACCAGATAATGGTAGAGAATTCTGTAGGGTAATAATCTAAATGCAAAGTGGTTTTTAAGAGGCGGTGCTTTCTAGGGGGTTTAATACCTCAGCAGCAAGAGGTGAGTTTCTTTAACCCCTTCCATACTGCCGTCGGCTCTTGGCCGACGGCAGCACTACCTCCCCAGTGCTGCCGTCAGCCAATGGCCGACGCGGCCCCACCCGTTTTGCGGAAGTGTCGCACTTCCGTAAAATCACAGGCGCAGTAAACGGGTTAAACAAGTCTTGGTCAA
This sequence comes from Lissotriton helveticus, assembly GCF_964261635.1. Lineage (NCBI taxonomy): Eukaryota > Metazoa > Chordata > Amphibia > Caudata > Salamandridae > Lissotriton > Lissotriton helveticus. Next base: position 1,160,911,233 of record NC_136071.1, on the reverse strand, counting down.
AGAAAGCTTCCATCAATGATAGGGACATCATGGAACACTGAGATACCTGTGCCCACTCTCTGAGGTACACTGAACTAAGCATGGGCGTAAAATCCGTCCGCTCGCGGAATTTGCGAATTTTTGACAAATTTGCGTTCCCCGAATCGCGCTAATTTGTCAAAAAATTCGCAATTCGCAAGCTTGCGGATTTTTTTGCTTGGTCGCGAGACTTTTTGTCCGCGAGCATGCAAAAACGGACGCAAACATGCAATTGCACAACGCGAGCATGCAACTAGCCCATGTACGACCGCATGGGTAACCTCGCGGTACCGCGCTGAAAAAATCCCGCGAACATGCAAAAAGCCCCGCGAACACGCAAAAAGCCCAGCGAACACGCAAAAAGCCCCGCAAACACACCAAAAAAAAATTCGCAAATTTGCGGATTTTGCGGACTGCGAATTTGCTTTCACGCGAATTTGTGTACCGCGAATTCGCAAATTTCGCCCATACTTACACTGAACCACCCACCCTGTTTTATTACACTAATATAAGTATTCTCATTTCACAGGATCTAAGTTATTGACCTTGTTAGCAGTAGATAGCAAGAACAATTGTACTCAAGTGTAAATATTGGATGCGAAAACAACCAATAAATAACTTTTGAGCAGTGTACAGTTTATTATTTGCACCCTATGTACAATTTAACTTTAAATTCACTGTTTTGGAACAGTGAAATCTGCCAGCTAGAATCTGATGCTAAATGTGAGCACAAATCAAGTGCATGAACTGTTTAAACTTGTCCCTTAACAGGCACTGGTGTTTATACAAGTGAAAATGCCATTATGCCCATTGTAACACTTCCACGTGGGCAGAAGTTACTCAGAAAATGTACTATTGCCAGACAGTAGGAAGATTGTGCAAATTGATTGAGGAATTCAGGAAAGGTGATATTGACTAAGGTTTCCTTGGAGAAGTAATTCTTTTATTGATGATGGCTGTAAGGAGCTCCTCGCCCTGTCTGGTATGGCAGCACCCTCAGGGGTCCCTGCTTGCTCACGTTTCTCTCCACTAAGTTGTTTTTCCCCCTTTTCTTGCCACTGCCAATGTTTCTTTCTTTTTACTGTATTTGTTGGTGCCAGTGCTTGTTTTGCCAATGCTTGCTGTTTTTGGATGCTAGCAACAGTGTCACATTATTATTGGACATGTGCACCTGCCATGCTACTGGGCGTGGCTAAGGCACCTGGCATGCTTATGGGCGTGGCTAGCCATGTGCCGTTAATTGCCACTGAACTGGCTATAAAAGCCGAAGCCTCACACCTGTCAATGCTTGGCTTAATGTCCTGGTTCCTGCTTCAGCTGGAGACTTCTAATTTCAACGCTTCAGGATTTCCTCTTTCACCAATGGACTGTTGCATGTGCCGCGTGTGAAATGAAAGGCAAGGTGACTTTGACATTTTCTGTTGGTATGGAAGGCTCATCCTTGCATATTTGCCATGTGAATTGGCCATCTGGTATATGGCACAAGTGACTTTTGATTCAAGACTATGACATTTACATACTTGTTTCACGCTTTGCGCTTGGGGTTATTTTATGTTTGAAATCATTTCACATTTGTATTACGCTTAGCGCTTGGAGTCATTTTATGTTTGAACTCATTTCATATTTGTGTTACACTTAGCGCCTTGAGTCATTTTATGTTTGAACTTATTTCATATTTGTATTCAGCTTAGCGTTTGGGTTCATTTTATGTTTCAACTCATTTCCAACTTCTGAGAGTTTTGTTTCTACTTTATATGCATTTAACTTTGATATTAAGACAAATATTTTGAACTTGAAACCACGCTTTGTGCATATAAGCATCCTGTTACCCTTCTGATCATCATATCGTATGAACACTGGCTTATGTAGCCCTTTGAGCCTTTTCCTAGATGTGAATATTTGTTTTTGGGTGCTTTGTGCAAACAAAACAACATGTCCAGGCACCATTCATTTACCTGGCTGTAGATGGCACATAATCATAGCCAGTGACTCTTTTTTGGCAGCATTGTTCTTAGCGAAATATATTTGGATTGTGTTCTCCTGCAACCTACAGACAAAGGCTAAGAGAGTATCTCAGCTCCTCTTGAGAACCAGGTGACTAGCATAACTCGCTTATTATGAGTGTTCTGTGTTGAGTGCGCCTGGTGGCCCTGGAATGTCTCTGTACTCATCATTTGCATTTCTTAATTTATAGAGAAACACAAGTCCTCAAAAAGGCGACTCTACTCTGCAAACACATCCCCTTGAGGGTGCCGGACTGGACCTGGCTGTGTGGAGTAGCAGTGTTCTCTCTCTTTTTCTCGTCCCATTCCCCTTCCCTTTTGGGTCACCTGCCGTGACCCCTGTAGCGAGTTCAGTAGTGCCGAGAGGTGTTCTAGGAGGAGAGGGGACAGTTCATTGCTCCTGCAGACAACCTGAACTTCAGGCGAGTGGCTGTGCCACAGTCTTAAATTAAGCCAAACCACAAAATACAGGCCTGCCTGAGCGATGATTTCTAGGAGGGCGTCCTTTGGCGATTTATCACAGGCACTAGACGCTCACACTTTTGCAGATATTACAAAAGCCTTAACTAGTTTACAACAGACGGTCTCAAATCTGAGACTAGAGAATCAGGATTTCCGATGGGAGTTACAGCGATATAAGCCTTGAGACAACCCATGGATGAAAATAAGGTAAAGCAACCCAAGACCTTTATGCAACCACCTAGGTTTGAGTGATCTTTACACTCTCTACCTGTTCAACCAGCCCATACTGCAAACATGGTTCCTCAACCCTTGCATCTGAATGTGATAATCCCAACTCCAGTCCCGTTAGCTCCACCTGAGCGCTTCTTTGGGATAATACGAAATTCTCATGAAAACCCTTCCCACAGCCAGTGTGCTAGTGACTTTGATTATACAACACATAGTGCGTCTTCATGGGTTACCTTCTTCCATCGTGTATGACTGTGGACCCAATTCATCTTACGCTTCTGGCAGTGTTTATGTTCCTCTCTGGTGATAAATGTCCGTTTGTCCTCTACATATCATCCACAGACGGATGGTCAAACGGAACGTACTAATCAATCCTTAGAATAAATCCTATGGTGTCTGGTCGCCGCATGGTCCTCTGAGTGGGATAAGGTCTTGCCACTGGTTGAATTTATCTTTAATAACAGTAGCACACAGCTACTGGGGTTTCTCCTTTTTATTGTTTGACTGGCCATCATCCTAGAATGTACCCTATTCTTGAACCTACCAAAGCAGGAAAAGTCCAGTCGATGCAGGACCACCACACTAAATTGTATGATAGCCAACAAATGGTACAACGACATATAGTTCAGTATCAAGAGGAATGTAAAACACAAGCAGATAAACATAGAATATCTGCTCCTGACTATCATAGTGAGGATTGTGTTGGCTATCTTCCAAGAATTAACATTTGGCAGGATCAAAAAAATGACTCCCCCATTTTCTTGGTCCCTTTACCATCCGTAAAGTAGTGAACCCTTTGGCACTTAAGTTACCCCAGGACTATAAGGTGCACCCTGTATTTCATGTATCCCTGCTTCGTGCCTATTCCCCTACCACTTGCTCAGCTCCTCCGCCTTCCCCAATTCAAGTGAATGGACAGTTGGAATTTGAGGTGGTAAAAGTTCTGGATTCCAAACGCATCCGGGGAGCGTTGCACTATTTGCTGACCTGGGAGGGCTATGGTCGATGACAACTCTTGGAAACCCACCTCTGCGGTCCATCCTCCTTGTGTTATGCATCTCATTAACCTTTGCCATCTCACAAAACCCCACCACCTACGAGTACCTTTGGTGGGAGGGAACTGTCAGGATCTCCCCGTCCTGTCTGGTATGTTGGCACCCTCAGAGGTCCCTGCTTGCTCACATTTCTGTCCACTAAATTGTTTGGTTTTTTCCTTTTCTTGAGAAGTGTGATGCAAAGAATTAAATAGGAGCAAAACAATTTAGAACACTTTACTTAGTGATGGGTAAATGACAAATATTTACAGAAACTCCATTTCCAAAACCTTATTGTTTGTACACTATATAGTTTTATCAGTAAAACTGCATGTCAGTGGGAAATGTTGTGCCTATTTCAATGTAAAATCTGCTGATTGCAAATGATATTGTGCTACAACTTCATGCCTGCACCTGCTCTGATGACAATGCTGTTAATGAACTAAGAGGCAAGTCAGGGGTCATGTGTATCTTGTATGTGGCTAGATTTGTATAATATATGGAGCAACGGTTTAGTCTATTAAATCAAACATAGGAGTTTTGTGGACATCAGACATGCTGAACTGGCATATTTGAAGGTGCTTTCATATGTGATAATGAAGAAAATGACAGAGTAGTGAATTCAAATATTTGCCCAGATCACAGAATTTGAAACCAATTTATGGGTCAAGAGCATTACAAATAGGTTGAGTAGATTATTTAAGTCACTAGACCTGCATATCTAATAACAATTTTATGATTTTGTGAGGCCTGCTCAGGTCTTCTTTGATGTACTTATACACAACTTCCATGTTTACCATTCGAAACAGAAATATAAGGGGACAGCCATTCAGTAGACATCTGCATAGTGGGGACCTGAGCACGCTGTTGCAAAGTAAGAAACAGGCTCCTTTGTGAATGACGAACTCACTCTTAAATGTAATTTCTACTTTGTTTGGCTATCACCGTTGTTTTTCTTCTTCCACATTGGTCCTATTCAGTGAACGAGAGCACCACGGAGGAGCAAAGAAATAAATAAATGCATATGTAATGCCAGCCAGTATCAAACCATCTTATGTCCTCAGCTACCAGGAACCCAGAAAAGACCTGTAACCACGATGGCTAGATCAGTTTTCATTCTATGTCCATAAAGGCAATTCAGCTGACACAGCATGCACAGAAGGGGGCTGTTTTCACCATTATTTGGGTAGAAGGGATTTCCATGGACAAGCCACATTGTTGGGTGCAGCTCAAGTAAAACAAGGTTCATAAGATGTGATAAAAAAGAGATTTTGGTTACGGTAAGAATGTCTTCATTTACAACCATATCATACCCCATATGTGTTGAACGACTTCAACGCTTAAGCATGAATAACAGCCCACTACCACTCTATAGACCATGGGTACTCACAAACATTTTCCCAGGAGCCACAAAGTATGATCTGTGGTGTGACCGAGAGTCGCACTGATGCCAGCAGGTTTGAGGTTGGACAGCATGGGATTTGTAAGGTTGGTGTAAGGGAAGGGGGAAGCATATACTTGCAGTGGCTGAATTGCACAATGAAAAAACTGAAAACCTGGGATCAATTCCAACTTCACCAAATTCTGTGATCCTAGGCAATTGTGTTTTCCCCCACTTTGTCTCCTTTTCCTTCTCTTGTGTTTAATTTAATAAACTATGATATTGCCCATTTATAATAGCCAGCCAGTCCACCCAGAGGATGCACATTACAACTGAGTTGCCTCTTAGTTCACTATTGGCATTGTTGTCAGAGTTGGTGGAAAGATGAATGTTTCTAAATTCTTATATGAAAACTATCATGTAAAATAAATAAATACATTGATGTAGTGATATCATTGGATAGGCCCCGTATCACTCCTATAGATGAATAATAACAAAAGAAAAGACAGTGACCGACTAGGGAAGTCTGATGAACATGCATTCTTGATACATACAAATATTGTCTCCTTTACTCTGTACGCGTTCAGAGGAATTATCCATGTCTCCAGGATCTGAACCTGTGATTCATCATCTACGACCAACCATTCAAGTACATTGTGTACAAACATGTCGGTCTGTGCCATTCTTTGGTGATCATAGGTAAGTCCATTGCAGAACCAACTGAATCTCCCTTTAGAGTCACACTTCCGACTGTACTCTCGTAGTAGACATATGGATGAAAGAGAAAATGTAAACTGAATCATATCAAAGCATCAATCCTAATACTAGGAGAAAGTTCTTCAACTTTGTCTCAGACTACGGTTTGCTTTCTTTGCATATATTCTCTTTCTACACCTAGATTAAGGTACCCATACTGAATTTGATTGCTCCATCAAATCTTCTCAAATCAACACTACAGCCTGTTTTATCTTTTGCAAACTGAAGGCACTTCACATCTTATTTAGCTGTCTCCCTTTTACAGCCAGCTAGGTGCTGTGATTTCTGACATAATGCACATGTGCCACCCTCCTTGAGAAAGCAATATACAAGCTCCAGAAATGATGGACTGATTTTTCCATGGGATTCAAATCTACAGATTACAGCTTTTCTAGCTGAAGTTGACAGCAATAATTGTCACTGCAGTAGTTACAATAAATGTGGCAACAATATAAATCCGCCATTCTCATTTTACCAACTTTTGGAAAGCTATCACACTGCCTTGTAGCATGGCCAGGAGCTAATTTTAAGTCTTTCAAACCCTACGGTGTTTGCATACATGCCTGCGTAACACCTCCCAGTACATAAACAATCACCAGAGGTGATTTCCTCGTTCTACATGTGCTGTAAAATGCAGCACACATTGAAAGAGGAAATAAACAAGGAGACATTAAACAATTTCTCCTAGTTGCGCCTCCGTACACCTCCCTTGGGGAGGTGTAGCATTCAGATGCATTTCCAGGTTAGCGATTTCTCGTAAATCTGGAAATGTGTCAGATTCCATGGGTGTTGCATGGGAACACCCACAACAACACCCATGGAACTTCCCTTTCACGCAAACTGCAAAGGGCCCATATCTACAAGGACAGGTAAAGCCATGCAGGGTGGCTTTTCCTGTCCTTGTAAATATGGGTCATTAAAATGTGCTGCCGGTGCGTCACAAAAAGTGACGCACCGATGGCGCAAGGGGCTTGTAATTCTGCCCCTAAATTCCTGAAGACCAATACATGTTTCAGAAGCAGTATCCAACTCATTAAAAGAGTCCTTTGGAAAGGGATCATAGCTGCAGCCCCAATGGAGTTCAAATATGCAACATAATAGAAATAACCCTGCATGTTCGGTCACATACTAAGGGGTGCGACTTGGCACTCTGAATCCCTGGTCCAATAGCAGAAGTCTCTGAGTCACTCTCACAGGAGATTGGCATGTGCTGCCGCAGGACCATGAATGCACCAGCTACTGTTTTAAGCCTAATGATTAGGTGCTGGGCAAGGGTTGGCACAAAGCACTATTACCCACCCAGTTGTTTCAATGGAGGTAGAGGGAGGTACGGGGACAGATTTGGCCTGTGTGCCGTGGGGGATGGTCACCGGGGCACCAATTTGAACTATAACTTGCAGTCTTGCAATGCACAGTGATGTCATAAATGATGTGATTTCAGATGTCATCAGTCATATTACCAAAGATATCATACAACATTTCAAGAGTAATTTAATATGTGAGGTCATAAGCAGTGCATGGTAAGGGTGTGAGTTATAGTTACTTGAAATAACTAGAACTGCTGAATTTCAGTTTTTTTTAACATGTTATGTATAAACTGCCTTTTGACTAACTATAACATCTCTTTAACATTTGATTATTTTCTGTGAATTTTTGAGGCGGGACTATGGCAGCGTGGGAAGGACCGGCCCCTGAAGCTACGGCCGCAGGACACCTACCACCTGGGTACTGAGTCTGAACTGACTGGGAGGATAACCCCACCAAGAGTCAGGGACACGCAGACCCTGGATGTATCAGTCAGGCCCTGTGCACAATTGGGAAAGTTTTGCCACTTTGCTGCTGTTGGGGCCACATTCCAGTAATCCCACAAGATCCTGGTGGCATTTCCTGTCCCAGGGCTCCTCTGTGTGCAGGCGCTGACAGTGAGGGGGAGGCAGGGCCATCGGGGTTTTAGCGCTGCCTCTCCCGTGCAGCGTGGGACAATTTGCCACTTTCCTGGTGTTGGGACAACATTCCAGTAATCCTGCAAGACCCTGGTGGGACACCATGTCCCAGGGTTCCTCTGTGTGCAGGCACTGACAGTGAGGGGGAGGCACAGCCGTGGTGCGTCCATTGGGGCGTAGGGGCGTAGCCCCACTAAGCCTGCCCTGGATGCACCGAGGCAAGAAGTTGCGATAAAAACATTGCCTGTTATCTTCAATCACTCAGTTCAAAAACAATCATAGCGTCACGAGAGGGATAATTTATTATGGTGCGGTCGGGTCCGGACTCGGAGTGCGCAGGGGGTGGGGGCGGGTCTGCCTCTGTGATTGACAGTCTCTGACTGCAGCAGGCCAGGAGCAGCACACTTTGCGCATGAGAAATATTGGGTTGTGACTTGCCCGAGCATGCGCAGATGTGTTAAACACAGTGAGGTATAATAGTAGAGAGGGTCAAAAGGGGCCGGGGTGCTCTTTCAGCCGGGCCCCGGGTTTTACAAGGGCCTGCAGGGCGAGTACACAATGTGCCCCCCTAGCCAATCCTGGTGCTGCATGCAGCGCCAGGATTGGCTGGTCCACCGCGCAACATCCATTATTGGATGCCGCGTGTGGGTGGGGGCAGATGCTCATGACTGTGGATAGATCTGGCCAACCACTGTGTGACTTCAGCATGAAGCCAGCAGTGATTGGCCATTCATTCGGGATGCGCGCGCTGTCGTGACGTTGTGTTTCTGTTTTAGTAGCCACTTCACTGAGCCAGCAGCCGCCTGAGCCCAGCGGTCCACACTCCGTCGACTCGTCAGACTCTGACCTCAGAATCAATCATCACACAGGTGGGTGCGTGCTGCTCATCAGTTTGAGGTTTGCTTCATTTTATTTCCAGCCCTCATTAAATCTAAAAATTGGACGTTTGGATATGCGCCCTTTCTGGTCTCACTGTGTATGACTCTGCCTGTTGTAAATGTTAACTCTAAGCCATCAAACAGTAAAACTGACCTTTCCTATCATAAGTTTGGTCATTCGCACAACTTTGGAATGGAATGGTACTGGTATTTATAAAGCGGTTTCTAACCCTGACAAGGGTACTCCGGAGTGCCTGCAACTTTAAAAACGTCATCAAAGTCATCTGTTTAGTAAAATTTCTATCATCCAATTAATCATACATTGTTATCAAGTGTATAAAAAGCTTGTACTTTCTTCTATATGAGGCTTCAAACGTGAAATACTCGTACTGCACACTGCCTTTAAGCGCGTGACTGGGCATATTAGACGAACATTTAACCCTCTTCACAACAAATGTGACTAAGCCGAAGACACTTCAGGACCTCTAATGGTGCTCGGGCTCGGGGGCGAGCGCAGTTGCAGCGGGTCGGCTGTCTGTGCCGGGGCCCTGACACTGCTAAATAATCTGTTGTGCAGAAAGGCCGGGGAGAGGCTGAACATTTTGTGGATGAAGGTGACCTTGTGGGTTCCTTGACTCTTTTCAGAAAAAGGGCTGCTATCAGAGACTAGCTCTTAACAGTCACCTGTCTCTGAAAAAGTACCACCTTAAATACCACGGCAGGGCAAAGGGCTGATAATTGACTTGAAAAAATACATGATTCTTGCACAAAAAGCACATTATTTCCGTTCAGTAAATATGCTGTGGTGTTGAAATGTACTGTCAATGGTCGGTGTTGTAATTAATCTTGTGTGGATATCTAGAGAAATGTCTTGGGATTCTGGATGCACCTCAAAAGGCCCAGGGATACCATGGGGTATCAAGGATTGCCTAACAGTCACAATGCGACTAAGTGAGGGATAAGGTCTGGGGTGGATTTTGCAGCAAAGTGAGACGGTTTCTAAGTGATGTTTGTGTGTGTTTTAGTTTTGGCTAGTATTTTTCTTTACCTGTTAGCATTTTCTGTGTTTTTCCCTGCCACCCACCTAGGCCCAGTTTATAAATAGATGTCCAAGGTCTCCAATGCCATAACAGAAGCACTACATACCTTTTGGTAAATTGTCAACTAGGGTTCTCACTACATTTTGCATTTCAGATCACCTGTTACACTTTGAGAACAGTTAGGAGCACAAAAACAGGAACATTCTCCTTGCATTTGATTTTAGAAGGTGTAGACAAATACAGAGGGCTACCTTGGGCTTGGGCAAAAGTACTGGCAGAAAGTGGATATTTTTCCAGATTTAAGACCCCGGGCTAAGCTTCTAAATGCTATCAAAATCACACAGAGGTCTGGTAGCCTGAAAATGAGGGTAGTGGTAAGTGCATGTCTTTGGTATTGATACATTGGACAGGGCAACATTTCTCATTTCATGTGACTAACAAACACAAATATGTTAATACTTTAATATTTCCATTATTTACTGTAAACGTGGTAAAGGTAAGGCGTGGTTCCCAATGCTTTGTGAAGGCTGTTTCCCAACTGCTGTGCAACTTCTTCTACTCTTAAAGCTGAGATTTCCATGAAAGTGTTATAGTCTGAATTCAGCACCTGAGCATAATAGGACGGAATGTATGAAGCTCTGTGGTTATACTGAATAAGCAGCTGCCTATGTTATGCCATCTATTATTGTAATAACTGCACTTTCACAATTGCTTTATTAACCTTCCTGCTTACTCAAATTTGCTTGAAAATGCACTTTTCTTGGGGGGGTAACCCCCCCCAGCTCCACTTTTGGGGTTCGGGTTCGCACGCTGCGCTCGCTCGCTAAGGTGCTGTATGCAAATCACTTTGCGCCTCACCACTTTCAAATGTCACCAACCGCCCCTGTTTATAAGTTGCTATATAAAATATAGAAGGATGGAGTGGCCCTGTGACACTGCTTGCTGCTGAACTATTGGAGGTAGTTGCCGATTTGAAACAACCTCCACAACTCACATGTAATGCCGTGCCCGCTACTGCCGCACTCCTGTTACACAACTCAGGCCATTGCAGCACGAGCCATCATAGTAAACAACCATTGTGGGTGAAAAAACTGGAAGGGGTTAGGGGGGCAAAGAAGGGATATACACCTTGCATGAGGACACCTTCACAGCAAACACTCCCCCCCTAGAGAAGGAGGCGTCAAGGCACCTATCCCGCTAAGACCCCCTTCAAACCTGCCAAACCATTATCATCACGTAATCTACATGACAAATGAACCCAAAGGAAATACATTTGGCCAATATGAGAATGAAGAGTCTACTTTCAATACTATCAAGGAATGGAACTCCCTCTCCTTACATCTTAGAAAAGTTCCTTCCCTTCTGGAATTCAGGAAACAGTTGAAGACTTGGCTTTTTCAGCAATAATAGCACTTAGCACAGTATTTCTGCACTGGAAGCGCACAGACACCCGAGGGTATTCATGCGCTGTACAAATTTCAATAACATTAGCATATTTTGAATAGATCCATTCATTGGATTAGGCATGTAAGGGGTGCAGGTCTGTGATAAGGGATGATATCCTGAGAGCAAGAAGATGTGTCCTGATTGATAGCGCAGTTGGCGCAATAGAGCTCACATTGGCTGACGATAGTCTAGTGCACAATGTAATTGTTTTGGAAGCCAGGGCTTTTCCTCCACCCACTTCGAACATTTAATTCAAGCTGTATATGACTAGCAATGTCAAACAAGGGCTACCCCATTGTCGCCCTTAGCTCAAAATGGCTGACTGCAATTAGGACCCTTACCTGAATATGTCACAGTTAGTACTCCTGGCTCTGACCCTAATGCAGCTTGTTTATTTTCTGTGGGGGCATCAACAGCAACAAAGCTATTGATTGGCTCAGGATCCATCAGCCCTATGACACAGAAGCCTTTAGATGTGGGAAAGGCCAACAAGGTTGTGGATATAGTCAATTGCAACCACATTATGGCACAGTGAGCTGACAACCATGGCACATTTGTCAATTTAAGATCAAATACAGCCCACAGGTTTGCGTCAGCTCAGGATAACCTCATGGAACATGGCTGGAATAAGGATCACACTATGTATACCTCACTTGCTAGAGTTTATAAATTTGCATGATATCTGCCTTTTGCAGGAAACCTGGAGTTTAACTCCTATACTTGTGCCAGGTTTTAAGACCCTTTATAAACAGGCCGAAGCATCCAAACAAGGTCGCGCTTCAGGAGGACTGTTAATTTTGGTTAGCATTGCATTAATTTGAGACATTAAAGAGTTTCCTACTGACAGCCCAGACATCCTTGCTGTAAGGCTAAGGGGTAGTACGGCCAAGAGCATAGACATTTACAATGTCTATGCAAGAGGCACTTGAGTGGGCAAATCCCCCCCCCTACAAACCCTAGACGATCTGTTAAACGTGAGGCGAGTCCCATTCCCCCTAATTATAGGTGGGGATTTTAATGTCACTTTTGAGCCCCTTGATAGGGAGGATATTTAAGAAGACAATGAGGAGGATCAATTGTGGTCAGTTCCACCTCTCGACCTCCCTCCAACAAAGAAATGGTCCTATCCCGCCGACAAATGAATGCACTGACCCTAGATTATAGGTTGCAGGCCACGAATGGAAAAACACGGTCTGATAAAGGAGGGGGCTGACCTTCATTGGCCCAACTGGTGCCAGCTGTATTGATTACAATTTTGTGGATCTCACACTTTGGCCGATTGTAATTGATATGGCCATAGTTAACAACTGCGAAAGTGACTACAACCTGTTAAGCTTGTTGCTTGAATATCCGTGGGGTGAAAATGGTAGCAAAGTCACAAATAAATTGATCACTAAGGAAGTGGCACCTTCGAATGACAAACGTCGCCTCAGGTGACCAATGATACTGAAGGACAAGACTAGGTTTAACACCTTAAAAAGGAACCTTGCCTTGCATACAAAGGGCCTCTATTATGAAAAGTGACACATTGCTGTGTGAAAACAACAACCATCACTTTTCATTGTGCCTCACATTGCGACATGCTGGATGCGTCATATTTACAGTATGAAACAGGAGTTACAGATACGTCAGTATTTCTGACGTATCTGTAGGCCCAAAAATGACACTTTGCTGGAGTGTGTCAAGAAAGTGACACAACTCGATCAATGGGTTATTTCACATGGGCAAGTCCCATTTCAAATGTGCCTGCGTCAGTCTTACGCCTGCTATGAGGCAGGTGTAAGATATTGATGCATTTGCTTCCTAGAAGTAACGCAGTGAATTCACACAGATTTCACTGCGTCGCTTCTACTAACCTTACTTGCGTCAGAACGTCCCCCCTGAATACATTATACCTGGTGCAGGTATAATGTGGCTGAGGGGTTAACAAAGAGACGCATCTACCTATATGCATCACTTTGTAAATATGACGCAACATGGCACATTTTTTACCTTGCTGGTGTGTCACAAAAAGTGACGCACTGGCGGTGCAAAAGTTACACAAGGACTCATAAATAAGCCCCAACGTTTTTTGACCAATTGGCTCAAAACTTCATTGTTCACTTTCATACTTATAGCCTAAAACAGAGAGAAGTAAACAAGCAACTCCATGGTTCATACAGGAATGTAGGTGCCTGAGGAGATGATTGGCTACAGCTATCTGACTTAGGAATATGCCCCTGATATATGATCTAAGAAGGCTGTATATATTATCTCAAGCAAGGGCCAAGCGAGATTGGGACGAGAACAGGTGGGTAGAACTTGGTGTGACTTGTTCCCAACCAGACAATAGGACATTTTGGGCTCTTGTGGGGAAGGGCAACCTTGAAAATTCAGCTCCCTTGGCCAATAATATTTCGGCCAATGCATAGCATAAGCACTTTAGTGCTTTCTAGATGAACATCATCATCCACGATTCAGGGCTATCTCCTTTTGATCTACCCCATTCTACATCAAGGCTCTCCTTTTCTAAGGAAGAAATCCTGGCCTCTATAGAGGTGATTGTACCAGCTAAAACATTCGGACAGGAAATGATCCCTGCAGATCTCTTCCTCTCTGACAGGGACAACTGGGCCTCTTACATAAGGGCACTTATCAATGACATTGCCAGGGGGCCCCCCATTCCAGAATAGTGGAAGGGAGTTGAAGTGATCCCTATTCACAAAAAGGGTGACAGGAGCAATCTGGCAAATTATCGGCCTATTAGTTTGATCGATTGCATCCAAAAAGTATTATGTTGTTCCCTTCTAGTGAAGATCTAAGATTGGATGGCTGAGAACCATATTTTGTCCCCACATCAAGCAGGGTTTCACTAGAAAATGGGAAAATTTGATCAGGTTTTCTATTTTCTCGTTCTTTATTGGAAGGTGGTATTACTGGGCAATGGGAGTCTTTACCTAGCTTTTATAGATCTGAAGTCGGCGTTTGGCCTTGTGCCCAGGAACAAGCTTGACAGGTGCTCAAGGCGATGGGTATTCTGACACTACCTATAAAGCTCCATGTTGAGATTTACACCAGGGTGAGATGGGGCAGCCAAGGCACGCATCCTGTTAAAATCATGCACGGGGTTCGCCAGAGCTGCGTGTTGGCACCAACATTGTTTTTGCTACATATCAACCAAGTGGTCGAATTCTTGTCAGCAACTCCAGCAGATGCTCCTTCTTAGGGGAATCAGAAAATCGCAACTCTTCTTTTTGCAGATGATACCCATCTGATCTCCAAAACACCTACAGGGCTGTAAAGTTTATTGAATCAATTCAAGACCTTTTTTGAAGAGAGGGGCCTTGAAATACATACCTCAAAGATGAAACTGATGCTACTGAATCCCCAAAAATCCTTTAGAGGGCACCTAACCTTAAATGACATCCCTCTAGAGAGAGAGAGTTGTTTGGACTAATTGTGTATTAAATTATCCGAAGGTATGGCCTGGAAACAACAACTTAATAAGTCCTACCATAAATTCTCCCAGGTAACTGGGGCTTTAACCCCTTCGCTGTGGGGGTTATTCCCCCCGCTGTGCTGGGGGAGGGTGCCATGGCGCTCCTGTGCTCATGATGAGCTCAGCTCGTCACAGGTGCATTGGCTCCTGTGGAACGTTCAGCACAGGAGGGGAATTCTCCCCGCACCTGAGCGTTCCACGCACATGTCGAGCTGAGCTCGTCATGAGCACCGGAGCGCCGTGGCTTATGACGGGCTCAGCTGGTCATGAGCATGGGAGGGGTTAAGGAAGGAACATTGTCGCTCCCATACAAAACCAGTCGTCCCAGCTGTGGAGCTATACAAACGAAAGGTTGTCAGTAGTGCCCTTTATGGGGCAGAGCTCTGGGGCTATGAACATTTGAATGATCTCACAGTGATTGAGAATAAGTTTCTTAGGAATCTAGTGCCCCTTCCACCAAGCACACCACTTCGACCCCTAAAGCTCGATATGGGTACCGGACATGTCAAGGACCTTGTGAAAATTTGCCCACTTCTGGCAGAGGCTTGTTTCTACCCCAGATTTGTCCTCGTATGCAGTCGCCATCAATGAGGTTTGTTCTCTTGGTACATTGAGCAAAATAGGATGGATTAAACACGTTAGAAACCTCACTATTATTGGGAAATTGGGCACAGTGTCAACTGACCACCACCCTTCACCAAGAAACAAATTAAAGTGCTGTATTGGGACTGGGTAGAGCAGAAGAAATTTAGGGATAACAAGCCGGGCAGACTTTCTGAGGAATTTATGGATGTTACATTTAGCTGTTCTCCGGAAGCTTATCTTCATATTGTAAAGGTGTTGGCCGATAGAAAATTATATATACAATTTAGGCACGGCTGTTTGCCCATAAATTGATTCACAAACGTGTGGCTATGTAATGTTGCCAAGACAAAAGGCTGCCCCTGCTGTTCTGCATTGACCGAATCAACAATTCATGTCTTCTTTGCTTGCCCCGCATACACAAAATACAGGGCCAAATTGTTAATCCCAATTTGTAAGCAACTTGGAACACTCAACTCTGGAGTTGCCATGCGCATACTAAAAACTAGACCTACATTTGAGTGCGTAATCGCGGAGTTACTGGGTCACATGTGGGGAATTAGAAGGAAGCTCCAGAGCCTAATTTTGACCTGATCCCAATATGTCCAAAATATGCTGGTGAGGGAATACACTCTGATTATGATGAAACCCTGTCACTGAATGAATTGTTTACATTTTGATCTTATATTTTTATGTCAATGGCAGCGCAATTAAATTGGTCTACTTGTTTTTACTTCCTATAACATGGTTTTAAACTGTTCACTGCACCTTTGTATTAGGTACTCTGAATTAATTAGTAAGCAGTTTTTATAACAACTATTGTATAATTTTAGGACAGAAACAAGGATTATGCTTTTAATGGTGAACTGCTGTGCTTTTATGTGTTGTGATGGGTTTTAACATAGTCAACATTTTGTGGACTGTATACATGTATTTGCACTTTTTTGGTCTGAAGACCTAATAAAGTTTATTGAATTGAACTGAATGCAAAGCAACATTGTTTTTGCTATATATCAACCAAGTGGTCGAATTTGGTCTTTATTTTTTTCAGTGAATTCCTAGATTCTTTGATTTTACATAAAGTAATATTTTATTACCATACCTAACCATGCAAACCCTCCCACCACATGCAGCCTGTGGTTGGCTGCAGGGCCTGGGATGTGGCAGGGGCCTTTGCCCAACCCCCTGCCGGCAGTCACGCCCACCACAAAGGCTTTTGGCTGAGTGCAGCGTGGGATTAGCTGTAGGGTGCGGCATGTTAGCAAGCCTTGCGTGTAACCCTCTTTGGGTAGTCAACCACACCCCTGCACATTGCCTTTGGCAATGTGCAGTGCGGGGTTGGCAGCAATCCTGACCCAAAGTTTGGACCCATGCCCAATTACCATAGCTCAGAAGGCCCTTAGCCTATCACAGCATGGGATAGCTTCAGTGTCCGGCTAGGCTTTGCGCACAACCCCACGCAGCTCACCAACCCCCTGTCACGTCTGGACCTTGATATGCAGTGTATGTTGACTGCATATCCCCCACCCCCGCAGCCCCCCCCGTCAGGTTGGGCAAAGGACCTGCTTGAAGGTTGTGCACAGCTGGGTTTGGAAATATAGTGTAAGATTATAAAAACATTGTAAGTCACTCAAAAACACAGTTAACAGGCATTTGCAATGCAATACGTCTCGCGTTTACACGAGTTTAAACTATTGGCATTGTAAATGACAATGCCTTTTATTTATGTTTTAAAAACGAAAACAAAAATAAAAGGCATTGTTATTTGCAATGTCAATAGCTCAGACTCACGTAAATGCGAGACCTATTGCATTGCAAATGCTTGTTTACTTTACTGAAGGACATTAAAATATGTTGAGTTGAGCCAAAGCAATGTATCTGCCTAATTTAACTACAAGCTATAACTGTACCGTAAAGCTGGAGTATAAGTTTAAAGTGTTGTTTTTACGTTGCCTTGTGTAGCTGTGTGAATAAATCCTAGTGTATTGGCATTTGTTATTGAAAAAAAGGAGCCTAAAAGTCTGCTGT
This sequence comes from Lissotriton helveticus, assembly GCF_964261635.1. Classification (NCBI taxonomy): domain Eukaryota; kingdom Metazoa; phylum Chordata; class Amphibia; order Caudata; family Salamandridae; genus Lissotriton; species Lissotriton helveticus. The sequence goes on along the minus strand of NC_136071.1, from coordinate 1,160,893,956 downwards.
TGTGTCAAAACTTAGCATGTGTTCTACATGTGGGAAAGGAAACCAGGAGGAGCTAATGAAGTGAAAAGAAGCCTTGTTGTAAATATCGTAATCTTTTCGTCTACAGCATCTGTGGGATGCAGATCAGTAACCTACAGAAAACAACAGCTAAAGCTGCTGTCTAAATACAGCTCCAGCTTTTTTTGCTTTAAACATATGTACATATGTTCTGGGGTTTGTCACAAGCTTACAAAACATATATTATGTTAGGCCACAAAAATGCATTTAACTTAGTAAAATAAAAACCATGAACCTACCATAAAGTTATAGCAGGACTTGTTCACTCAATTCGCCAAAAAAATACAGGCCACCTAATTCAACCTTCTGCACAACATTGTTATGTTCCACTTGAAAAAAATCTAGGGAGATTAACAGCCTGATTCATGAAGGTAAATGCGCTCGCAAAAGGGCCAGATTCTCAGAATCTGGCCCTTTGCGAGTGCAATTTTTGCATTTGGGATTCATCATCCCAAATGCAAAAATCGCTAATAAAGAATTAGCAAATATGCGAGGATTAGCATTTAAGGAATCTCTATTAGAGATTCCTTAAATGCTATTCATGACACATTTAAAAATTGCGAATTAGCAATTTTGGGCCGCTATTTACCGAGAGGTCAGACCTCTCGGTAAATAGCAAAAACTTAGAAAAATGCTTTTAAAAGCATTTTTCTAAGTTGCATGTTGCACACACACATGTCCCTTGGACATGTGTGTGCGCAACACCTGTTTCAATTAGCATTTCAGGGGTGCTACAGGGTGTCCTTTGGACACCCCTGGCACCCTTAAAATCGCTATCTTATTTGCGAGTAGCAAATTGCTACTCGCAAATAAGGGATACTCCCCATTCATTCCTATGGGCCTTTTGGCCCATAGGAATGAATGGGGAGTTACTCCTTATTTGCGAGTAGCAATTTGCTACTCGCAAATAGAGAATATGTAGGAATCGCTATTTATTTAGCAATTCCTACATGAATACCGTTTTGCGAGTCCTCAATAGCGATTCGCTATGAATCGCTATTAGAGACTCGCAAAACGGTACCTTGATGAATCAGGCTGTAAGTGCTTTGTCCAAAATCACACGCTATTGCGCAAAATATGACACTATAACCGTGCTTTATACATGTAGTGGTGTTTTAAACATAGGAAAAGTGCAATGGTAAATATGAGCTGGCGGTTTGTGGTGCTCAACAGCAGCACCTAATAATCAACAGAAATACTTTATCTGCAGTCCAGGACACCTGTATTTTTACTGCGTGAAGGGAAATTCAGAGGCAGATTTATGAGCCCCTTGCGCCACTTTTACGCTGCCATTGCATCACTTTTGTGACGCAGCAGCGGCGCAAAGCCATCGCCATGCTGCGGGGTATTTACAACGTGATGCATCTGGGAGATGCATCACGTTGTAAAGACCTGCGCCACATGTGGGTATTCCAGCGCGGGGGTGGGGGGATGTTCCGGCGCAAGAGCACCTCCTACAAGTGGCTGAGTGAAATCTACGAGATTTCACTCAGTCACTTTTAAGGCTACGCTGCGTCAAAATCCTACACCTGCTTGAAGGAGGCGTAAGGATTGACGCAGCATGTTAGGGATAGGGGCACCCCGAGCCTTGCTGGAGCTGCGTCGGCTTGCGACGCAACTCCAGCAATGCGCCGCCTTTCCGACGGGGGATGCGACATGCATCTGCCCATCAGTGCGCCACAGTGCGCTGCATTGTAAATGCGGTGCATCAGTGGTGGCGCACGGGTGGGCTGATGCGTTGCAACTTTTCTGGCGCATCTCTGCTGATTAGCAGAGATGCGCCAGAAGAAGTAAATCTGCCCCTCAATGCTTTGACCAAAATCACACCCTATTGAGCAACATTTGAGAATGGAACCTGGTTTCCGAGCTCATACAGTTAGGAGTTTTGCCTTGAAAGCACATTCCCTTCATATTTACACTGGTTGTGTGCTGCCTGTTAGGCAGGCTAAAAAAAGAAGTCTGGTGTCTGAAACTGCTGCCTAATAAAAGCCCCGGCAGTGGCAAGGTTACAAATGAAGCATTGGGAGTGTTATTGAAGCCAGAGGTTTTGTCCTTTAAAGCACATTCCCTTCATATTTACACAGGTTGTAAGCTGCTTGTTAGGCAGGCAAAAGAAAATATATAACATTGTTTAAAACTGCTGCCTAATGACAGTCCCGGCAGTTGCTTGGGTACAAATTAACCATTTGCAGTGCAGCTAGGGGCATGCCACTATTCTATTTCTGTTTCTACCCAATAACATTAAAATATGTTCAGTGTACTTACAGCAGCGTATGTGAATTATAAAAACAAAAAACATGCAGGTAGGATACATTTTGAGCTGAAATGCTATGTTAAATACAAGCACTTTGGAAGGCGATCGCACAAAATGCAATAAAAACAGAAGTAAAAGAGAAAGTTAAATATGTGTATATAAAAAAATGATAATCAGTGAATATAAGGCGATATAATACAGATAAAAGGCAGAGATTAGAAAAAAACATTTGCATGCAAAAACATGCAGTCCCAAGCACTTTTTTTTTAAAGTGCATCTAAGGAGATTAAGGGGCAGATGTATCAAAATACCTATTTGCGATTCTCAAATAGCGATTTTTTGAGAATCGCTATTTGAGTATTGTGAAATGGTATGTATCTGAAAAAATCACAATTTTTTAGCGATTTCTTATTATTCCTTAATTGCGAATAGCAAATTGCGAATTCGCAATTAAGGATTAATTTCCCATTCATTTCTATGGGCCAGGAGGCCCATAGGAATGAATGGGAAGTTATTCTCAATTTGCGATTCGCAATTTGAGAATTGCAAATTGAGAATAATTTTAAGGGTGCAAGGGTGCCATAAGGACACCCTGATGCACCCCTGAAATTCACATGTGTGCGCATATGGAGCACTTCCACATGGCACCTTCACAAATGCAAAAAAGTGCTTTTGTGAAAGAAATCGCATATTAACACCAACTTCAAGTTGGTGGTAATTTGCGATTTCTTAATGAGAAATCTAACAACTTGGGTGCTTCATACATTGCATTTAAGGAATCGCAAAATTTGCGATTCCTTAAATTCAATCGCAAAATAAGGAATCACAAATTTGCGATTCCATATTTTGCACTCAAATTTGCTACATACATACCATTTTGCGAAAATGAGTTCGCAAACACCGAAATTCTGTGAATTTTGGCGTTGCGAACCCATTTAGGCTTCATGCATCTAGCCCTAAGTTTTTTTACCTAAACCACATACTACCAAGCAGAATCTTAAACTGGAACGTAGTTTTAAAGATCATAAATTTGTAGTGTTGTTCTTTAAACAATATGTCCTTCCAATTTACACAGGTTATGTGCTCCATGATAAACAGGTTAAAGAATTAATATGTTATATAAAGATGCTGCCTAATAAATGCCCTGGCAGTCCTTCCGGTTGTAAATTAACTATTGGGAGTACAGCTGGAACCACACCACTATTTATATTGTATTTTACCGAAGGACATTAAAATATGTGGAGCTGAGCCAAAGCAATGTATCTGCCTAATTTAAATAAAAGCTACAAATGTACCGTAAAGCTGGAGTATAAGTTTAAAGTTACATAGGTGCAGCTCAAAAAAGTGTTTATGCTGCCTTGACATAATCTTTCTTTAGCTCACTTCGCCACCCCAGTTCAGACACAACTATATGCAAATCAGTCTGACCCTGTGCCTCATGGGAACAGTCCAGCCTGAACTGCCAAGCCATGTCTTCCCTGGACCGAAAACAAGCATCCTGGGACTGGTTTCAGGCTAACAGCCCTCATCAGCCAAGCTAGCTTGAATCCAATGGCAACGTGAGCAAGGGACCCACGTCTGGGCATACCCTGCCACACTTAGGGCGAACAAAGCAAACACAAAGAGATGATGGACGGAGCGCTGACGTTTCAGACACTCACCCCCAGTCACAGATCTGAGTTGAATCCATCATCATTCTTTAGCTCACTCCACCACCCCGGTTCAGACACAGCTGCATGAAAGGGTTAGCAGATCTTGGGAGGGGGGTGTGACCCTTCAGTCATTATAAGCAGGTTAAGAATCCATCAAGAAATCATGGGAGCAGGATTGATGATCAGACAGCCTAGAATGAGTTCTCACTTCCATTCCTCTGTATCCTAGACAAGTTTTCTGTGATACTGAATGGTGACTGAAGTGTATATACAGTAAAGAATCCAGAGATACAGGTAAGTACTCCATTCTATATTAAATCCTGGACACATTACAGATGTGCTTCGTCTCAGCCTTTGAGTCTACTCTGTCCCTCTGTACTTCCCATTGCATAAGAATATATACTGATATCTACATTCTAAGGATGATCTCACTAGGAATAGATGACATCAAAGTAGAATGAAGACACAACAAATCTTTTCCTTTTAAACAAAGCAACATATTTTCTCCCTAAAGAAATCAAGACAGAATAAAACTTTTTTTACAAAACGGTAGAAAGTACCAAAGAAATACAGCCATTAAACTTTGTTCTAAAATATCATAACATATGGCTAAAGAATAACACAAAAAATGTAATCTGTTATTTTATAATAATTGTTTCGCATTAAATATTTTCTCAGCAGAATTCTGCACACACTTTGAATAAAATTCCACATGCCCTTGGCATTACCCTAACTCACTGGTCCTGGGCTGCTTGTATTCCTGTTCAAGGTAGGCCTGGCTTGGTAGTTTGAGCTGAACTGTTTCCATTGGATCAGGATCAAGACTAATTTGCATATGGCTGGGTCCAAAATGTGGTGGCATGGTGGGAGAAAAATGATGGATTGTGATGCGTGCCCGAGCAATTGCCAGTGGCTGAGATTATTTCAACTATTCCATCCATCACATTGCTGTTGTTGCAAGTTTCTGACAGCAGCATTTACAAAATAGCAACTTAAAAACCAACATCACAATTATGGAAGATTTTAAATTACAATTAGAATGAGTAAAAGAAGTGTTTCTCTAGCTGTTCCCAAACTGAAGGTATCACTTCTTGTCACGGCTTCCCTATGCTGTGGCAGTCATGCCAGGTGGCACAATACCATACTGCTTTCTTACCCAACTACTTATACTGTTATCTACAGCTTAAGGATGACCTCACTAGGAATCAGTGATATCAACTTAGAATGAAGACACAACAATGTAGAAGCAAAAGAAGGGTCTAAAGCAATAAAGGAGGCTTTTTACCTAAGTGGGTTGAAAAGTGGGTGAATGAATGAACTAGAATAATAAGGTGGGTGGGTGGTGGTTGAGTTAAATGAAAAGGTTACTTACTGAGGGGCATATTATCAACAACTAGCGATATTTATCGCTAAATAAGCTTAGCGACAATTTTTCTATCGCCCTGCACCGCCGGATTTTATTGCAGAAATAACGTGCTATTAGCAACGTTTATCTCGAATGCGATAAAATATCTGGCAATAGCGGCTTAATGCGTGAATATCGCTGGAAATCCAGCGATATTCAGGCATTAACGCCAAGAGGGTCTTAACCTGTATATCCAACTCCCATTGGATATACAGGTTAAAAGAGGGGTACATGTTGTTTGAGAGCTGGTTGGTGGAAGCTATTGTAATGTAAGGTATTGTTCTTGTCTGTGCTCTTGCGGTAGATGTCTGTCTCAAAGCCTTTAGTGGATAAGGTAATTTGGACATCTAAAAAAGTGATCGTTTTGTCTGAAATCTCCCGCGTAAGCTGATGAAGGGCACACAATGCCCGAAATGCATTGGATAAAGCTATGATGTCAATTGAAAACAATGATACATAAGTAAAGATACGAAATGAAAATAATTTCAGAAACAAAACAATGACATATATGGAATAAAAAAGTATTGAATCTAATTCAAAAATAGTGTAATACTTTTTGTGAAAGAAATCCTTGACTAATCATCCAGGAGATATAGGTGTGCACCAGAGGATGCAACTAATGGAATATTAGCAGCACTTCTTTTTGAGTACCATACAGGCGTCCAGGACAAAAGACGTCACCCAGGTGGCACCCGGAACTTCAAACAGCTAGTTATTCAAAAACAATGTAACCTAAGGCTGTGCACCAGTCTTCATTACCTAATTCACGCTCAAAATTGACACAGCACTTACTCCAGCACTCTGGTCACACAGCCTTTAAGTCAGGGACTCACCAGGCAGCCTGCTTATATGTTCTAATTAACCCTGGGTGTAGTTTGCATAGTAGCGCACTATGCGAGCTACGCGTAGCTACACGAACTGCGTAGTGCGGTAGGGAAATGCTGTTCGCAATGATTGCACAGTGCCAGATGCTTGTCCACACAGTGCAAATGGTCGTTTTCTGCCGCTCTAGTAGATTTGTACTCGAGCGGCAGCTTTCTCAACGCGGACTGGTAGTTTCTCATCGCGAATCTCCACGGTAGGTTTTATTTTCCACGCTCGCGATCGGCAACTTGATGTTGCTGATTGGCAACGAGGAAAAAGTCTCGACGGGATGTTAATTTTGCTCACTCGCGGTCCGCTACGCTACACGTTTTTGCACTGTGCTATGTGCGATTTACGTAGCGCGTAGTTGCGCAGCCTACGCACACTCCGCGAGCGTAGCGTAGTTTTCCGCCAAGGCCTACTTCTAATGGAATGCAGTGTTCATCTTGTTGCACTCCTGAGAGAGCTGATAGACACCATGATGCTCTCGTTCTTCTTTTAAGAGGCTGTGGGTATCATCAGTACTTTTGCATGGGTCTCACTCACTCATAGATGCCTCATGCACTTCAGAACACTTTAAGATGGCCGCCACCTCAGAGTGTCAGTCACCTTCCATGCTTACCCCACATTGCCCCTTCCCTCAGGTACTTAGTAAGAAATTGAGACGTTTGTGCATCCAGATTAGAATTAGCTTCAACGCAGGTCGAAAGCTCCTGAGGATGGAGGAATACAGCACAATAAACAACAAACCGATGGAATTGAGAGAGCACAAGTTTGAGAAAAAATGTATAAGTACGCCATATTTACAAGCACGTAGTTACTTTAAACATGTTTTGCACACGAGTGTTTTATATCCAGGAGTGAAATATATAGAGTGTTTTATATTCAGTAGCGAAATGTATAGAATGTTAAGTGGAGTAACTATAATTATAACGGTGTGAGATTAATGTAGAAATGTTGGAATATATGTGAAAACCTCATGTTCTCATGTTAAAAGAATCATGTCCGAATTAAATGTAACTTTGAAATCCAGTATAATGTGTAGGCCTTAGGGCAATTCACAGCAAACCTAAACGTGCTGCTAAAATAATGTGAGATAAGGTTGACATGGTTCTTCCAAATGTACTGTTGAACTTAGGGTTAAAAGTATATGCTTTATAGATGTGTTATTTTAGAAACGTATGCTAGTTAAGAATGTTTGCTGTTTAAATCAAGTTAACGTTTTAAGAGTGCAGGGACCTGCTGCATGTAAATCAAGTAGGCCAGAGCAGATAATGTCATGTCGTTTAAATTGCCATGTGCTCGTTAGAGAAGAGGTCGTGAGGTGTCCAGCACAGAGCTTTGAGAGTGTTTTACGACTAAAGATATGGTGGAGTCTGGAATTTGAGGCCCACTGCAGGACGAGCTGTATGCAGGTGCGAGGGTCCTAATCAGCTCGAATGAAAGGGACTTTGTTCAGTGGCGCCTTGCGCAGGCCTGTAGGAGTTTCCAGGAATTTCAGGGGGTATCAGCGCACTGGAGAAGAAGCCTGGGAACCAAGGTCAACTTTAACGAGGGTCTTCAAGAGTACCATCATGGAGTTTACCGCGCAAAGATGTACCACGTGAGGGGCGTCCCAAGGGGCGTTTCTATTGGAAATGTGATTTGGTATTAGGGAAAGCGACCCGGGAGGAGAGCAGAGCAGATGATTTTGGGAGCCTAAGGAAGCGGATGGGTAGGCAGATAGGCTGATCAGGAGAGACCCATCATCAGAGAAGAGACAAAGAGAAGTGCGTGATCTTCTTAGGAAGTCACCACGGCTGACACCTAGAGGGGTAAAGATCTTGCTAAGTAGGGATGTCACTTAGTATAGTGTAGGGACAGACTAACCTTAATTTTCTTTTCTGTAATGACTTTGAGATTGCAACTTATATCCATTTTGACAACCCTTATGGTTTTTGAGCTTGTACTTATTATTCTGTTTTTCAGACTCAGACTATTAAAAAAGTTCATGTTCATAGTGATACCGATTTATCTTCTTAATCTCATTTTGAGAAGTTTGTATCTTCAGTTATCTTTGACTTTATATTAAATCTTTGAAACTTAAAATTTGGTCAGTGGTCATTTAGAGTGGTGTAAGTTCTTAAATTGATTGATTTATTGTAAGATTACCTTTTACTCAACGACAGGTACCAACGATTCAGTCGACATAGTTTGGGATTTGGTAAGGTAACTAGTAACCAGTAATCCCGCGTTAGCAGTTGGTAGCAGAGGATGGTTATCTTCTTGAGGAAGGTAATCTAGAGAGGTTAGTTTACCCCAAGGCCCCTAGACGTCGAGAGACGAGAAGTGGAAGAATCGTGTGCCGAAAGGTGCAGACGGTGCGAGAAAAGCAGCAGTATCGGAGAGTGAGTATAAAAAGGGTCATGCGTGAACAGATTGCGGTGTTTTGTGTTGTATTTGTATTGTAATGTCTTGCGGAGTTGAATGCCTGTAGTGTGAATGAGAGAAGGTTGTGAGCGCGCGCAACCTGGTAAGCTGGTAACCTGGTAAACGGGTGAACTGGTGAAATCTTAAGTTCAGGCCAGAGCTTAAGTGGTTTTGGGTGTATCGAACATCCAGGGTAGTTGTCGACCATAGTACGGAGGTCACGAGGTACCATTGACCGCCGTGGATCCAAGATAGGGGGAGTGTAAGAGTGAGTGTATGAGTAACGGACGCTGGTCGAAAGTTACTGTGTGTGAGTAACCTATCGGAGAAGGCGATTGTCTGGAAGTAAACGGAAAGATATTTCGCTAAGTTAAGGTGACAACTACAGAAAGACTGTGGGCGTACAGTCAAGAAAGGTGATCGCTTTGACGGAAGTAATCATTTTTCAGAGTATGAATGGGACGCGTGCATGACCGAGGAGACGAGCTGAGAAAGGAGGGGAACTGCTGCGAAGGGGGACGGGTGACGTCGGCTAGAGCCGCGCTGTGATTGAGCGGTTGGTGTGACGTTAGCTAGAGCCGCGCTCTGGTTGGGCGGCTAGAGTGACGTCGGAGGAAAGTCGCGTACGGATAGGCCAGTTAGTGAGAACGGCGCTGAGATTGGTGGAGTGTCATCAGGAAGTAAACAAACGCAGAGAAAAGAGAAATCATGAAGTGTTTTAAGTGTTTGAAAGGGATTTTTAAACGTAAACGAAGTGAACATTATTACGGGGAAGAGGCTCCGCCAGAGGGTACGCCAGCTCATTATATGGCAACGGATGTGGGGCTGCATACCATATTATGGATTGGGGCTTGGAATAAGCTTACGGAAGGGAATGAGGAAATGCAGTTCCCGAAGTACGGGACGTTTAAGTTAGAGGTGTTACATCGGCTAAAAGCAACCATGTCCTCATTGAAACCCTCGCCCAGACCAACACAGTTTGAGGCCCTTAATGCATGGATTAAGGCTGCACACGACCGAAATTTGAACAGGCGTCAACAAAGGCTGACGCGATCGGTAAGGGCAGTGCGAGATTCCAAATGGGATGAGGAAGCAAAGCGATGGAGGGTACGGGCTATTGAGGTGGAAAAAATGTATCCGATGAGGGAGGTGGCAGGAGGAGGAGGAAACCTCATGGAAGAAGATGAAGAAAGCGAGTCGGAGGACAATCTGATAAACAGATTGTTAATGGATAGACCACCTCCGAGAGTGGGGTTGATAGAAGATAGAGGGCTCGCAAGGGAAGATGGGAATGACATAGAGGGATATACACCACTCCCTATATCGGAATGGACACCTATCAAAGGCGGAGAAACACCTCCAAACAACACTGTACAGAGTGTAGTGGGAAGGTTTGTAGTGCAGAAAACGCCAACCACCGAAAGGGCTGAGTCTGTGGGATTACCAGACGCTCTTCAAGTGCCTGTTACCATAGGACCCATAGTTTCGATCTATAACCCTGAGAGAGATAGAGGGGAACAACAAAGGCAATTGGATAGGGAAAGGATTGAGATGGAAAGGAGGAATAATGTGACAAATGCATGGAAACAATTGCCAGGATCGGTAACATGGAATACCCCATTAGACACAAGTGTCGGTCCCAATTCAGAACAGGGAGGTCCGAGAGGACCAATGGATCTAAGGGGACCACGGCCAAGATCCTATTCAGAGTTAAGAGCTGATTTGAGGGAATGGGACGGGTCCATAGTATCTCCGAGTAACAGGACAAGAACGGAACCAGAGTGGGAAAGCAGGGGTAACGGGACTGTATCTCATTGTGGGGCCAGCGAAAGCAGTCAGGGCCGGGAAGGCCAAAGTCAAGAGAATAGAGGGGATGCATGTCCTACAAATCAGGGAGAACAGCCGGAACAAAATATTAGGATTGTAGAATGTGAGGAAATGTCCCGTCTCTGGGGGAAAGGAGGAGATGAGGCGGTACGGGCTTTTCAGAATAGGTTTAGGTGCCTTCATCATACACTCGGGGAAGACGTTCAACATTGGAGAAAGGAGAACAGCGATAGGTCCCGCGACGCCTCGAATAATCAGGAATCACAGGGAAGTAGTGAAGAAAGAGGGAGTAATGGAACATCTTACCCTGCATCCCGTGAAACTAGCCCGGATGGGGAGAGAGGGGCTATGAGGCATGAAGGAGTGTTTCACCACCCACCCCGAGAAGATGGAAAGGCATGGGACTTAGAGAGATGGGAACAGGGGAGGACTCCCTATAACTCACCAATACCTAAACGTAGATCTCGGAGCTGGGATGGGAGAGATGCGGATGGAGGAGCTAAATTGAGTGTCTTGAAAGCTGAAATTAAGGCAAAAAGGCTTGATGTTACTAGTTTAAAATCAGATGTTGATGAGATAATAGATGGAACATTGCCTTTGGAAAGGATAGAATTGTATGAACAGGATGAGTTATTGTTCATGGCAAAGGATATTACTAGGAAAGCTAGAGCGTTTCATGAGAAACTGACTGATTTGGCAGACAGGTATGCTGTGGATTTATCTAGGACAAGGGCATTACAGAGTAACCACAGATTACAGTACGCAGACCAGGATCTAGATGAGAAGAGAACTACTGGATTAAAAACACACATAAGAGAGCTGGTATCAGGGATAAGAGTGTGGAGGGAACTGGATAAATGGGAAGAAAGGTGGTCGAAAAAGGGCACGGTTAGACGAAGTGCAAATGTGATGACCCCCGAGGGAAGGGTAATGCATATGGAGGCATTCCCTTTGCGAGAAATATCAAACGGAAATTATGTACATGTACCCTGGAGTAGAGGAGATTTAGCTGCGTTTACCAACTCATTTCCGAAGTTGCGGGACAATCCAGTAGAGTGGTATAAGCAGGTAGAGAGGTTTGTTAAAATTTCGAAGGTATTGTGGATTGATTTGAACACGTTGTTTGACATCGTGGTCCCATCTGATCTGTGGACCCCTTGTAAGACTAGTGTCGAATGGCCAAATGCTGAACCATTGAGGGATGCTCGAACTAATGGACCATCTGAAATTGTCATGCGAAAGTATGAAAGGGTAATAGCATGGCTGAAAGACAAGGTACCACCACAGGACATAGATTGGGTGAAAATAGACCGAACAAGGCAGGAACCTAAGGAGACAGTTCACGAGTTTTATGAAAGATTATTGAAAACATTCAAGCAATACAGTGGACTAGATGTAATGGATCCCAAAGATATAGGGCAGTTTGTGTCAAAGTTTGTCTTGGGGTTGAGACCTGATATTTGTTTGATGATACAGCAACATTTAATCTGTTGGCAGAACAAACCACTAGATGAGATTTTACGTTATGCGAGGTACTGCAGTGACGAGATAGATTCTAAAGCCAAGAATCTAAAGGAGAAATTGATGGTGGTGCAAATGCAGTCCGCTGGGAAGGGTGGCCAGCAGAAGCAGGGGATGGGACGAAAACCAAACGGTCAGAGCAAAGATAATGAAGAAGGGCAGAGACCTAGGATAGACTTTGCCACTTTAAAGAAAACGACAAAGTGCCATCAGTGTCACCAGGTGGGGCATTGGCGACGCGAGTGTCCCTTTAACCCTGAAAATGGAGAGCTAGAAGTAGAAGAACAGGTCCAAGAAGTCCCAGTGCAAAAGGTGACAGTCCCAAGTAGTAAGGTGGCCAAAGGGGGGACTTCGGCTCCACGGGCCCAATTCCCACAGCCACCGAAGATAGCAGCTGGGGGAAAGGTCTTTAAACAAATGCCTCTGTTTATCGAGGAAGAAAAGTGTTATTACATTGATCCATTGACAGGACAACGGGTGAGCAGTGAAGAGGACTGTACCCTTGGGGCAGTCCTAGAAGTGGATCAGAGAGGGCCATTTGTTGAGGCAGAAGTGGCAGGGTGTCCCACTGCGTTCTTAGTGGACACTGGGGCTACTCGTTCGACTCTGAGATCAGCGGTGGTTCCAGACTTGCCAATGTCAGGGGAAACAATTCAGGTGGTAGGAGTCGCAAATAAAAGAATGACTAGTCCATTGACAGAACCAGTGTCTGTGAAAATTGGAAACCACATGAACGAACATCAGTTTGTGGTTTGTGACTCGAGTCCGGTATGTCTGTTGGGAAGGGATTTGTTATGCAAATTGAATTGCACCATATACTGCACCCCACAAGGAGTGGAGGTACAGACTACCGACGATGATGCTACCTTTAAGGTGGCCAATTCAAAATTCTGTGTAGAACTATATCCTACTCTGACTGTAGAAGATCTTCCCCAAGATTTAAGAGATGCAGTGGCGTCAGAGGTGTGGGATTTCACAGGAGAAGATATAGGATTGATTAAAGGGGTAGAACCGGTAAAAATTCTGGTAAAACCAAATGTTGAGTTTCCAAGAACGCCTCAATACAAATTGTCCCAGGAAACGATTGCGGGAATAAAACCTGTGATCGAGTCAATGATACAACAGGGAATACTGAAAGAAATCGTGGGTAGTCCTTGTAACTCCCCGATTATGGGTTTGCAGAAACCTAGCGGGAAGTTTAGGATAGTTCAGGATTTACGAAAGATTAACAACATAGTGGTTTCATGTTGTCCCGTGGTACCGAATCCATCAGTGATACTGTTTCAAATACCATGTCAAGCAGAATGGTTCACAGTGATAGATCTTTGTCAGGCTTTCTTTTCAATCCCATTGGATGAAGAGAGCAGGTATCTTTTCGCTTTTAAAATGGAAGATCGCGTTTTAACATGGTGTCAAATCCCACAAGGATTCACAGACAGCCCATCCATCTTTAATCAGTTGTTGAAGAAGAATCTTGAGAATCTAGTACTGCCACAGAACTCGGTTCTGGTACAGTACATAGATGACCTACTTGTTGCGTCAGAGACAGAGGAAGCTTGTAAAGCAGACTCAATTGCCTTACTGAACCATTTAGCTGAAAATGGACATAAGGTATCTCCGAGCAAGTTGCAGTATTGTCTGACAGAAGTACAGTATTTAGGGCACCGGTTAGAGAAAGGAAAACGTAAGGTGTCACCAGAGAGGATTGAGGCGATAATGAAAATGAATGCGCCTACAACACAGAGAGAAGTTAGAATGTTCCTAGGAATGGTGGGTTACTGCCGACAGTGGATAGTTAACTTTTCACTGAAAGCAAAGCCCTTACAGAAACTGACGCACAAGGAGGTGAGTGATCCGGTACCATGGGATGAAGAATGTCTGGTGGCGTTTTTACAGCTGAGAGACGATTTATGTCGTGCTCTGGCTCTGGGAATGCCCGATTACGAAAAGTCATTTTCACTCTATTGCTGTGAGAGAGAGGGATGTGCTTTGTCAGTCTTGGCACAGACCCACGGAAATGCCCGTAGACCAGTTGCATATTTTTCGGCTACATTAGATCCAGTAGCCGCAGCGTTGCCCGGATGTCTCAAATCCGTTGCTGCAACGGGTGTCAGCATTGAAAGGAGCGAGAGTATTGTGATGGGACATCCAGTGGTGGTGTATGTACCGCATTCAGTTGAATTGTTAATGACCAGGACGAAGACGCAGCATCTGACCAATAGTAGGCTCACGCGCTACGAGCAAGTCATTCTTGCCGCAGAGAACGTGACCCTCAGGAGATGCTCTGTCTTGAATCCTGCTACTTTGATGCCATTACCTACTGTAATAGAAGGCGAAGGATGTGAAGACCACGATTGCCTTGATGTGACTGAACTATGCACGAAACCCAGACCAGATATTGTGGATGAGCCGTTGTCTGACCCCGATGAAATTTATTTTGTTGATGGCTCATGTTTAAGAGACGATACTGGTCGGTTGAGAGCAGCTTATGCTGTTTGTACTATTACTGGAGTTGTGGAAGCCGCTTGCCTGGAAGGAGTACATTCCGCACAGGTAGCAGAAATTATTGCCCTAACTCGTGCCTGCATAGCAGGAAACGGAAAGAGAGTCACCATCTACACGGACAGCAAATATGGTTTCGGTGTGGTTCATGATTTCGGGCAGTTGTGGTCTCAGAGGGGTTACATGACCTCCTCTGGTTCGCCCATTCGAAATGGAGAATTTGTGCGGCTGTTGTTAGAAGCATTACAAGGTCCAGTTGACATCGCAATAGTAAAGTGTGTAGCTCATACTAAGAATACAGATTTTGTGTCACAAGGCAACAGATACGCTGATGAAGTCGCACGCTATTGTGCGGAACAAAATTATTCTTTCTCAAAGGTGGAAATAGAAGGTGCAGAAGAAAAGACTGAATTAAGTATGATGTTAGAAACTGTAGACACTTGGGAGGATTTAAGAATAATGCAGGAGAATGCACCAGAAACTGAGAAAAGGGCATGGGAAACAGCAGGTTGTGTGCGAAGTGAAATGGATTTTTGGGTTTCAGCCGATGGGAGAGCTGTGTTACCTGAAGAATTAGCTAATCCCATGGCGAGAGAAATACATGGTCCAGTACATCTAGGAAGGGATGCTATGATGAGAGTGTTTAGGCAAACTTGGTATTGCCCTAAATTTAGAATAGCAGCAGAATCAGTATGTAAGCGATGTGTTACCTGCCAACAACTGAACGTAGGCAAACGAACACCAGTCACACTGAGTCACATTGGGAGGTCGGGGGGGCCTTTCAATAGAATGCAACTAGATTTCATCGAAATGCCAAGAGTTAATCGCCTTCGGTACGTGTTGGTGATTGTATGCGTATTTTCCAGATGGGTTGAAGCGTACCCTACACGTAGGTGCGATACACTCACAGTGGCTAAATTGTTGCTCAGGGAGTTGATACCGCGCTTCGGGGTGCCTGCCTCTCTGGAATCGGACAGAGGAAAACATTTTAACAGCGAAATAGTGAAGATGTTGTGCTCCACACTGAATATCGATCAAAAGCTGCATTGTAGTTATCGACCAGAAGCTTCAGGAATTGTGGAACAAGTGAATGGCACATTGAAGAATAGATTGGCTAAAGTAGTGACATCCACATCTTTGAGTTGGCCAGATGCTCTTCCTCTAGTGCTCATGAGCATGCGCAGCACACCTGACAGGAGGACAGGTCTCTCTCCCCACGAGATCCTGATGGGGAGGGCCATGAGACTTCCCACAGTTCCAACTACTGCCCTATTGAATATTACAGATGATCTGATCTTGGATTATTGTAAAGGACTGTCTGACGCCATCCATTCTGTGTCCCTTCAGGTGCATGCGGCTGAAGTTCCAGCATCGAGGAACCTGTGTCATGATCTGAACCCAGGGGACTGGGTCTTGGTTAAAAAACACGTCCGGAAGAACTGCCTAGATGTTCGCTGGCGTGGGCCCTTTCAGGTAATCCTGATAACGAACACCGCGGTGAAGTGCGGGGGGCTGCCAAATTGGATCCATGCATCCCATACTCGAAGAGTTCCAGCACCTCTAGAAGGAACAGCTCCTATCCCAGACGAAAGCCCGGAAGTGGAAGAAGAGTCGCAAGAAGGGATTGCAGCAGCTGAAGAGGTGTCGGAAGAAGTTGGGAACGCAACGGATTCAGAAGAAGAGCGAAGGCAGGACGGCAGTGAGACGGAAGACGCAACTGAAGGAGAGAGCAGAAGTGAATACGACTCAGACTCAGATCCGTATCAGAGCAACCAAGAACCCAGTGAGAGGACAAGGAATAGGAGAATAAGGCTTGGAGCTGCCACTTGGCCAGCAAGGAGAAGAAGGCTAAGTTTGAGGTCGGCCCAAGAAGAAACGCTTGCTCCTATATCCGAAGACTCAGATCCAGAAGAAGATATCCAGGATCAAGCCGAGGAGGGTCTTAGAAGATCAAGAAGGGTGCGAGTGCCTAGTAGAAGATACTCTACTCCCGACTGGACCTACCTTGTTGCAGATGTCTGGGAGACACAGAACAGGGAGGATCAGGGAAGTGGAACTGATCAGAACTGACCCGATCATCACAGTGCAAATAAGGTTTCTACTGCCAGGAGCGGAGACCGAAAGGTTGCTGACACTCAACATCGTTCATCCTGCTCTCCTGAGTGGAATAAGAAAATTGATTTTAGAAACAGTTGAGTTTCCAGTTTGCTGTTCACGATATCCAATATTGGAGGGAACTCTTCTTCGTTTGGAAATGCTTGAGCGAGTAGTAGAAATGCTAGGAGCGCTTATTGTTGTGGATTAATACCATTACGAATGTCTTCAAGGGGGCGCAGAACTGGAAAGGTGAAGAAAGTGATCTTGATTAGAACGGACCCCTTTGTAATTGTGGATGTAGAACTGATAGTACCAGGAGTGGAAATTGAAAAAACGCTAACTCTCAATTTCGTCCGTCCACTTGTCCTTAGCGAAATAAGGAGAATAATTCTAGAAAAAGTTGACTTTCCATGTTGTGGTACGAACTGCCCAGAACCTGAGGGAATGTTACTTCGGATGGACATTTGTGAAGACGTAGTGTCCCTCCTTGAGTCATACATAACTTCGGACGAAAATAAGACTGTTGAAAAGAAATTGTAAACTTTTTGCAAGATAACCTAGCGCCGAGTGGAAGAAGAAAAATGGTAGGGGTTTCATTTTAGTGGATGGAGAAGGGCTAGGGTTGTCTAATTTCTACGGGACTTTGAACTGTTTGCGGAATAAATTGTCAAGCTTCCAAGTGTTCAAAAGAGAGACATTGCGAGAAAGAAAGACTTTTGGCTCAGGAAAGAGAAGAAGTGAATGCTGGAAGAAAGTCAAGAACTACACTGTTTGAGAACATGGAGGCTGGCAACCCGAACCGCAGGGCAAAATGTATAATTGTTACACTTTTAGGAATAGTGGTTTCTCTTATAATTTTAGTGGTAACTGTCTCATTCCTAGTGGGACACGAAAGGGATGAAACTGCAGTCAAGGAGGTCAAGGGAGTGTCAACACCGAAAACTACCATTATTAAGGAAAAGGGAAACATCAATGATAAAGACAAAGCGTTGTTAGATGCAGAAATAAAAAGGCTACATACAGATGCGTCACAGGGAAATTACAAATCAAATGCTTATGCTAAATTGCTTTATGAGTATGTTGATGCCATGGAAGTGAACGATTGTTACGTTTGTATGCAATTACCAGCTTCTGTGGAGGAGGGTATCAGATACCATCATCTTCCATTGACATATGGAATCACATGCAGTTTGTTGTTGAGCATATTTTATGGACGAGATGGATTTGAGTATTATTTCTCGAATTTCGACTCGACATTGCCAGAGGTCCCGAATTTCAAGCATTTGAACAAGTGGGACTATTACAAAAGCGAAGACAGGTTACACAAATGGTTTATTCCATGGAAAACGTTAGATACTTCACATGCTCGAAGAAACAATCTGACTTGTCAAATATCAGAAGTTGAGAAAAAGTTTGTAGGACAAGTAGATACTAGATACAGGAGGCAGAAGATTTTGAAGGCATCAGGACAATGGGAAACAGATTGGACCAAGGAGGAAAGGGCACATCAAAGAAAAGGTAGTATTGGTCCAATTGCTTTGGATAAGGAGAAACGGGGGAAACTGTGCATTCACAGGAGTTACTCCTATTATGAAAACTTTTATGTAGGTCAAGTCAATTGTGAACATGCCTTTCAATTGGAGTATTACTCTAAGGACTTTTTGAAAGGGATGCAAGCAATACCAAATGTATATTTTGTATGTGGAAGAAATGCCTATGTGAAGTTACCAGATAATTGGTACGGATCATGCTATCTGGCTGTTGTCTTCCCTAAAATATATCATGTTGAGAATTTAGACACGCCAAAGAAAGAAATACCAACTAGATGGAAGCGAGGGCTGGGTGCAGCAGAGGTAGTTGGAGATGTACTAGGCGCTGCATTCCCTATCTTAGGACTGATATTGACTGACATTAAGATCAGGAGGTTAGCTACAGTCATAGATAGACTATCTGCCAGTACTGCAAGATCCTTGATGCTGATAGAAGGGGAGATGCAATCGATTAGGGCAATGGTTCTTCAGAACCGACTTGCTTTAGACGTTCTGTTAGCTAAAGAGGGAGGAGTCTGTAAGGCTTTGAAGGTCCAGGAATGCTGTACTTACATTCCAGACAATTCAAAACCTCTAGAGAAGTATATACAAAACATCACTGCCATACACTACGAAGTTGAGGACCTGGCAAAGATAACTGTGTGGGAAAAAGTGGGTCATGGAATGGGTAAAGTTGGAAGTTGGTTTGCCAACTTAGGAAAGGGTATCGTTTGGTACATACTGAAACCCATCATCATAATAGTGATTTGTGTAATCACTTTGTGGGGATTGGTGCGTTTGTATCAATGTTATAGAGCAAATAGGTTGCAGAGAACTATGAGGAAACAGGAGGAAGAGTTGACAGCGATGCAGGACACTCAATATAAGAGTCTGAAAGCATTAGAGAGTATGAAAAGAAGTGGCACAGCCATGACTTCACTTTGAAGGGTTCTACATTTTTAGTGTCTTGATGGTGATGACCCCAGAAGGTCATCAAAGGGGGGACTGAGAGAGCACAAGTTTGAGAAAAAATGTATAAGTACGCCATATTTACAAGCACGTAGTTAGTTTAAACATGTTTTGCACACGAGTGTTTTATATCCAGGAGTGAAATATATAGAGTGTTTTATATTCAGTAGCGAAATGTATAGAATGTTAAGTGGAGTAACTATAATTATAACGGTGTGAGATTAATGTAGAAATGTTGGAATATATGTGAAAACCTCATGTTCTCATGTTAAAAGAATCATGTCCGAATTAAATGTAACTTTGAAATCCAGTATAATGTGTAGGCCTTAGGGCAATTCACAGCAAACCTAAACGTGCTGCTAAAATAATGTGAGATAAGGTTGACATGGTTCTTCCAAATGTACTGTTGAACTTAGGGTTAAAAGTATATGCTTTATAGATGTGTTATTTTAGAAACGTATGCTAGTTAAGAATGTTTGCTGTTTAAATCAAGTTAACGTTTTAAGAGTGCAGGGACCTGCTGCATGTAAATCAAGTAGGCCAGAGCAGATAATGTCATGTCGTTTAAATTGCCATGTGCTCGTTAGAGAAGAGGTCGTGAGGTGTCCAGCACAGAGCTTTGAGAGTGTTTTACGACTAAAGATATGGTGGAGTCTGGAATTTGAGGCCCACTGCAGGACGAGCTGTATGCAGGTGCGAGGGTCCTAATCAGCTCGAATGAAAGGGACTTTGTTCAGTGGCGCCTTGCGCAGGCCTGTAGGAGTTTCCAGGAATTTCAGGGGGTATCAGCGCACTGGAGAAGAAGCCTGGGAACCAAGGTCAACTTTAACGAGGGTCTTCAAGAGTACCATCATGGAGTTTACCGCGCAAAGATGTACCACGTGAGGGGCGTCCCAAGGGGCGTTTCTATTGGAAATGTGATTTGGTATTAGGGAAAGCGACCCGGGAGGAGAGCAGAGCAGATGATTTTGGGAGCCTAAGGAAGCGGATGGGTAGGCAGATAGGCTGATCAGGAGAGACCCATCATCAGAGAAGAGACAAAGAGAAGTGCGTGATCTTCTTAGGAAGTCACCACGGCTGACACCTAGAGGGGTAAAGATCTTGCTAAGTAGGGATGTCACTTAGTATAGTGTAGGGACAGACTAACCTTAATTTTCTTTTCTGTAATGACTTTGAGATTGCAACTTATATCCATTTTGACAACCCTTATGGTTTTTGAGCTTGTACTTATTATTCTGTTTTTCAGACTCAGACTATTCAAAAAGTTCATGTTCATAGTGATACCGATTTATCTTCTTAATCTCATTTTGAGAAGTTTGTATCTTCAGTTATCTTTGACTTTATATTAAATCTTTGAAACTTAAAATTTGGTCAGTGGTCATTTAGAGTGGTGTAAGTTCTTAAATTGATTGATTTATTGTAAGATTACCTTTTACTCAACGACAGGTACCAACGATTCAGTCGACATAGTTTGGGATTTGGTAAGGTAACTAGTAACCAGTAATCCCGCGTTAGCAGAATAAATGCATGAAACAATCTCAGCCTCAGGCAATTGCTTGGCGCTGCATTCCACTGGGTGGATGCTTGCTAGCTCTAGGTTTCTATGACATCATTATTGGGTACCACGCACACCTCCTGGGGCTCTGAAATCACCTCCGGAAAAGTATCTTGTTCAAGCCTCTCTTTTTTTTTAATCCTTTTCCTGGTTCCTTCTTGCCTCAGGGCAGGGGTAAATTGGCTGCTCAAGGGAAACAATGACGAGCACAGGATGTTACGGTCAAAGGTTTTGTGACATAAAATAAGATAAACTATTTACTGCAGACAAGGAAACGGAGGTCTGTGGTTAACAGAGGCTGTGATTTGCCCAGGGTCAGACTATGTGCTCAGAAGGGATGCCGTGATTTGTCCTGGGTCACACTATGTGCTCAGAAGGGATGCCGTGATTTGCCCAGGGTCACACTATGTGCTCAGAAAGGATGCCGTGATTTGCCCAGTGTCACACTATGTGCTCAGAAGGGATGCCGTGATTTGCCCAGGGTCACACTATGTGCTCAGAAGGGATGCCGTGATTTGTCCTGGGTCACACTATGTGCTCAGAAGGGATGCCGTGATTTGCCCAGGGTCACACTATGTGCTCAGAAAGGATGTCGTGATTTGCCCAGGGTCACACTATGTGCTCAGAAGGGATGCCGTGATTTGTCCTGGGTCACACTATGTGCTCAGAAGGGATGCCGTGATTTGCCCAGTGTCACACTATGTGCTCAGAAGGGATGCCGTGATGTTCCCAGTGTCACACTATGTGCTCAGAAGGGATGACGTGATTTGCCCAGGGTCACACTATGTGCTCAGAAGGGATGCAGTGATGAGCCCAGTGTCACACTATGTGCTCAGAAGGGATGACGTGATTTGCCCAGGGTCACACTATGTACTCAGAAGGGATGCCGTGATTTGCCCAGTGTCACACTATGTGCTCAGTAGGGATGCCAGGACAAGAACTCATGAGCCCTGGTGTTAAGGGTGATGCCTTCGCCTCTCATGCAAAATGCTTGGTGTTATTTACACACATGCCCGCAAGTAGAAACATTTGCAACTAGTTACTTTAACACACTTCGGATGCAGAGTATTTCCACAAATGTAGCTTCGATATTGAAACAATATTGTAAACGGTGTCTTCCGGTGTTATTCCGCATTAATGGGCTGCATTTGGCTGGAGTTAACAACCACAGTTTTATATTGTTGCACATCAGGGCATTGCACTACAAATTCAAATTGTCTGAATTTGCGATGAAATATTACTGCGCCTTTAAATCAGAGAATCTGTGCAATCTCTTTCCTGCTGCACAAGTAACTCAGGTTTTGGGCACAATAAACAAGCGACACTGGGGCTGATTCTGATGATAACAGTACTTTGAGGCTTTGGAGGTATTTTATTCAAGACTGTTTTCTTAAGAAACGGGCTATCTTTCACTCACCCGGTATTGGTGTATTTCAATATTTAAGTGTGTATTGTTTTGATACGAAAATAACATTTTGAAGCCAAGTATTAGGTGTGTCTTGCTTTATTACAAATATTTTATGTTGTGCAATTTCCTTTTTGTATGTGTTTGTATTTACATAAACCAATAATGACCATTTATGGAATGCTCAATAAAAATGTGTCATCCTTTTCAGTCAAAATAAAAGGCCTTAATTACTTGCCAACTGAATTGTATTCATTTTGTTGACTTCTAAATAAAAGATCAAAGCTGATAGACCGGCCTGTTACCATTTTCTTGCATCGCTGCACTAATTCACATCTGATCTGTTTGACTTGTTGATGCTCCTTCTCGTCAAACATGGAAACACATCTCCTGATGCTCTCTTGCCTTTGTGGACATGATATTCTCCTTGCATGGGCCTACTGTCCTCTTTCATCTTGCTCTCTGGAACGTCCGGTCCTCTTTCACCATCCTTGATCAATGGATCTTTTCTGTATCAATGAGCCCACCGCTGGAGCCTACTGGCTCAATGACCTGATATCAGTCAGAAAAATTCCCCTTTGGATAACCTATTGCCTCAAACACTTATTCATTCATACATAAACTCATATCACCAGAATATAACACCACCACCACCAAAGGCCAAGTGTAGACAATTTGCAACTATTGTATTCAATATTAATGAAATATATTAAAAAGATAAAAACACTATTAGAACATTGGAATGTTGGGAGCTCCATTGAAAACAATGGGGTGCTCCGGGCTTATAATGGCTGGTAGAAGCCTGGAGCTCCAACATTCCAATGTTTCTTTGTTCACAGCTCTGGCTGTGAACAAAGGCTTCAGGGAGCCTGAGGGGATTCCAATTCCCTCACAGTCCCAAAAGGCTTTGCTTTTTTTTTTAGAACATTCTGTCCTCTAGTGACAGAATGTTCTAATAGCCTTATAGCCCTTCGTAGATGGGCTATACAGCTATTAAAGTCCCTCTCCCTTGTTAAAGGCCCTCGCCTTCGGCTCGGGGCCTTTAACGCTGGAGAGGGCCTTTAATAGCCGGTATAGCCCTCTACGGCGGGCTATAAGGCTATATTAAGCAAATATTATAAGCGCAATAAAAAAGGAATATTACAGTACTGGGAGGACCTGCAATAAAGATTGTTTCTAATCATCTAGACAATACATCAGACAAAATTAATTATTCAGACATTTGTTTTTTCAAATATTTGTGACAATCAAGGCAAATGTCATGTACAGTCTACAGTATGTCTATACAAACAAGGTGTTGATGCGTTTCAGTGGGTATTACTGCTAAAACACCACCTTTTTCAGGACAACGGTATGTTACCAGTGGCACTGGAAGTAGCAATGCCGCATGTGGAAAGTACTGTGTCACCAGTGACACTGGAGGTAGGCGTGGGGCATATAGAAAGCGCTGCGTCACCAGTGGCACTGAAAGTAGGAGTGCAGCATGTCAAGAGTGCCACAACACCAGTGGGACTGAAAGTAGGAGTATGGCATTTGGAAAGTACCGCTTCTCCAGTGCCATTGAAAGTAGGAGTCCAGCATGTGGAGAGTGCAATACAATTTAATACCTCTTTATTATTTTTCTTATAGATGTATAGAATTTCTATGTAGTTATGTATCTATATATTTATTATTTTACTCCTAAGAAAGAAAGAAAGAAAGAAAGAAAGAAAATCCTCCAACTCCCTCCAATGCACTACTCTATGTCTCATGCAGTACCTCTCTCAATGTACCCTCTACCTCCACTCTCTAACTCATCCCAATCCTCATTGTACCACCAAGATCTAGTTAATAATCCTTCTCTAGACTCTTCTCACCTCTATGCCTCCTTTGACTCATCCCAAACCTCATTTTTCTAATATATACTCTCAAATAACACGATCTAGGCACATCCCTTATCTATCCCTCCGTAATCCGGTTCAATCAAACTGACAAACTCCTTTGTGCACCACTCAAATTAACAATTTATATTTGCGTACACTAATCCACCACTAATCCTTTGGGTTTCAGAGTAGTATGCTACTCACCAAAAAGTGTGTCAATGCCATGTCAGGGGTAATAAGCACTATATCATTACAATTACAATTGAAACTCTTTCCTCTTTCAGTCTTTTATGTGTCCTGAGACTTTAAAAAAAAAAAAGGTGTACTTTAGGCAGGAAAACACTGCAATTTACAAACCAAAGCCCATTCTTTTTTCATGCACATCTATTTTATAACCAAATATTAGTGATACTTGCTGGAATTGAGTCTAAAAAATAATCAGTTGGTCATGTGGTAAACCAATTGCTAATTTCAAATATTTCTACCTATATAAGCAATATTCAAAGTACAAATAAAGCACAATGCATTTTAATGCCTGCTGTCATGGTGTTGGAATGAGAAAGTCCCCTGCTTGCTTGTCAATGTGGCACGTACCACTACCCTAAGTTGCCTGGCTTCATGTGAAACATTTATCCTGAATTTTTGTTGGCCAAGATCACATACTATTCTAGTGTGTGCACTGAGGCTTATACCTCCACACCTGGTCTCTAATGTGGTGGGGTTTACGAGTGAGCCTTTTTTAATGTTTAAATTAACAGCCCTGAACAGACCTGTTAGCTTCACACAACAGGAGAGAGAGAGAGGTTTTTAGTCCATTACCTCCACCTGGCCTCCCAAATAGAACTCGTCCCAACCAATACGGCGTGGGAGCTCAATGAAGAGGACAATGAGTATGAAGGTGGGATCCAAATCAATCCATTTTGTTCCAGTTCCAAGCTGCTACCTTGAACAAGGATTTGAGAGCTCCACAGAGTACTCAAAGAGCTGATTTGAGACCGTGGCTGATGTTAGCACAACAGCCAGTTTCCAAGTGTGGAAGAGACATCACTTAATACGCAACTGACTGGTAAAGTGGTGAATATGCCTAGTGAATTGGAGCCGGCCCACCTGCCTTCTCATAAATGGCAAAATAGTACCTGAGCCCTGAAGAAGGAGGGACTGCCCAGAATGAGAAGCCCAGCTGTGCTGTCTAGCACCATCACAGTGCATCCAGAGGGACCTGTGCTGCCACTGCTGGAGATGCAATATATCCTGGAAAGACCATCCTTGCCACAGCAGCAGAGAGCCTGCCCTATGGCTCAGAGTCCTCCACTGACAAAAACAAGCACTTACCGACCAGGCGGTTCACAGTGAGTTGTTCAATGGGCCCATTGAGTAGCTGGCTGGTATCTGCGGTCCCATGCCACTCCTGAAGAGACTTCCAGTGCAAACCCAACAAGTATGAACTGACCAGCACCCACTGCGTACAGATAACATGAAGCCTGGGGTGGACAGCTTAAAATAAAACCTTCTCTTGATGAGATATATAATTTATTTGATACTGATGCCTTTGCAGCTTACCATGGTAGGATTTTATTTAACATCCAGCTGAGACCTTGTGAAGCCTTTGCTTGGATAACAATCTGCATGATCTCTGCCGCCAACTGGCTTTATCTAAATGGGGTTGTGCTATTTGTTAAGCTATACAGCTGGCCAACTCTACTCAACTGGCACTGACATCTCTGCCGTTGTATGTGTGGCCAATAATACTTTAGCTGTGATTTTTCAGACTGGCATAGTGTGGCTGCTGCCCAAACATGTCTATATAACCACATCAATCAATTCCAACTATTAAACCAATTTAAATGGCTTTCATGAAGGGCACAGCACTGAATCAGCTATGACACACATAGTGGACGATGCACTAAAAATGCAGGATCAGAACCAACCTTGTTGCTTAGTCCTCCTTGACCTATCATCAGCATTCAATAGGGTTAAGCATGACACACTCTTAGACCTTTTGGAACACCGTATGGGTCTAACAGGATCAGTCCTTAACTGGTTCTCCTCCTATCTCCAAATCAGGTCTCAAAGAGTCAAGATTAATCACTCACAATCGCGGAACACGCTGATCACATTAGGGTTCCCACAGGGCTCATCTCTTTTACCCACTCTCTTCAAACTATTCATGAAGCCTCTAACGGAAATTCTGAGCTCATCCAACATCCACTACCACATGTATGCTGACGATACTCAACTATACCTAAAAGTCTCCACCCCAGAAGACATCAGTTGCCTCAACACAACTCTACAGAAAACTCAAAATTGGCTAGCAACCAATCACCTCAAACAAAATACTCAAAAACAGAATTCCTCCTAATCGACCCACCCAACCAGTCGCCGGTCATCAAAGAATGGTTGAAACATCTAACAGCCCTCAACTGCATTCCAAAGTCATTGAATCTGCAAGCTCACTGTGTATAACTCTTAACAAGAACCTCAACATGCAGAAGCACATCAGTGCCACCACCAAAGGAGCAAATCACCAAATGAACATTCTAAACAAATTAAAAACTTTCCTCCTCCTCAACGACTTCAAGCATGTGGTACAAGCTCCAGCGAATCCCAGGTTAGACTATGGTAGTGCAACCTTCTCTGGACAACCCAGATACAACCTGGCTCCTCTAAGGGCCTTGCTCAACTCTGCCACAAGGCTCATCACCGGCTCAAAAAGATACAGCCACATCACCCTGATCTGAAATCTCACAACTGGCTCCCTTATGAAGCAAGAATCCAGCTAAAAATGCCCAGCATGACGCATAGAGCGCTCCACTTCAAAACCCCTAAATATCTTGTGCAGAAGCTCAAAGTCTGGTGGCTCCAGATCATCCTGAAGTTCCTACACCTTACTTCTGAAACCTCAGAGATTCTTCGAGATGAAAACGTACAACCGTTCTTTCTCTGGGATTGCCCCAAGAATTTGGAACACATTACCTCTTGAAGTCAGAATGAATCCCTCAATTGTATCCTTCAAGAAAGAAGCAAAGAACTCATTATGAACACATTTCTTCCCTAGATCCCAAGATACTGTTTGCCTCAATCACATGCTAGACTATTTATCACTGGCTACCTTAGTTCTTTCGTATTATCATTACCGACATTACTCTCTCTCTTCGCAACACCGCCTGGTACTTGCAGTTGTCTGGACTATGATATTCTGTTGTTATTAGTTTATCTCCCCTGCTCTTTAATCACGGTAAGGCGTACCCTCCCTTTCCTGTGTACTACCCTTTCCTGCATTTTTTTTCAAATTTGATATTATTTTCATTACTGCTCGGCCCTTTGTAAATTTTTTAAGCGATCTGATACCCCCAAGGGTAACGTTTGCACTATAAAAACCTATTAAAATAAAAAGAAAGAAAGAAAATTAAAATCATGGCTCTAACTTGGCGCCACATACAAATCCTAGCCATAAAAAAAGGATTTTGACTCTCAGTGTGCTACTACATCTGCACTGTTGAACATGAGATGGCTTCAAAAGACTATTAGACCTCCACAAGTTTAGAAGAGAAAGGAAGACAAACCCCTCATGTAAGTCAGAGTCTAAGGCGGCTCTCCAGTAGTTGTTTCAGTGATTGATTAACCTCCAAAGGATAATTTGATGGTGAACGTGCTCACTCTAGATTACCATGCACAATCACAACACATTTTACCCCTATATTTAGAAATAAATGTGTGTGTAACTGCATCGCTGTAGCACGT
Source organism: Lissotriton helveticus (assembly GCF_964261635.1). Classification (NCBI taxonomy): domain Eukaryota; kingdom Metazoa; phylum Chordata; class Amphibia; order Caudata; family Salamandridae; genus Lissotriton; species Lissotriton helveticus. The sequence continues at coordinate 1,160,866,307 of NC_136071.1, read as the reverse complement.
TTTTACAGCCAAAGATCATAGGGAGAAGTTGCAGCCTAATGGCTAGAGCGGCTGCCCTTGGAACATGGGGAACCAGGCTTAAATCCCGGCATCAGCTCAAAATCGTTTCCTTCTGGTCAATCCACTTAATCTCCCTGTTTCTTAAAATGTGTCCAGTAGTATGGTTCTGTAGAGTGATCTAAAGGCCCTGAAACCAGGTTTGCACTATACAAATTTATTAAAAAGGTTTGCTGTCTCCATAGTGGGCAGACTCTTCATCACCAGAAGGGCTGATGCCGGAGGCCTTTTGGTTTGTGTGATGTGTGCTGGCACCAGTTGCTCTCAGGTGGGGTATAGTGCTCATTTCAAGTGATTGGTTGAGGAGCCAGAATCTCACCATTATTGAGCAGTGACTGAACTATAAAGCCATTTGTTTGCAAGGGACTGAGCTTGTTAGGAGACAAGCGCAAACTGTGCACACACTGGGAATGTGTTCGCATAGAGCAGCAACTTTTAGCTAGTTGTAACTACACGTGCAAAACAGTACAGAGGATTAAAGTAAAATTATTAATCAGGTGAAAATAATAAAAAGTTTCCTGCTAATTTTTTTACTGGGTGTTTTTTCAGGCAGCATTTATACAATTATACATGTTCTTGCTTATCTTCTGCTGCTAACAAGGTCAATAATTTAGACCATGTGAAATGACAGTACTTTTCTTAGTGTGATAAAAGGGGTAGGTTGATCAGTGTATCTCAGTGGGTGGGCACTGGGACCTCAGTTGTCCAAGAGGTCCCTATCGTAGAAAGAAGCTTTCTTTGACCTAGACTTGTGTCAAGAACCTCACCTCTTGCTTCTGAGGTAATATGTTATGTTAAGAATTTTATAAAGCGCATGTTTACTCCATTTGGAGTGTCCCCGCGTTAGACTTCCAAGGTAACATAGTCCCATATTGCTGAGGGTTGTCTAAAGAACCAGGGGGCATATTATCAAGAAATGGTGTTAAGATTATCGCTGCTTTAGTGGCAGAAAACTGCCGCTAAAGCGGCGATAATGGGCTTGATAATACGCCCTAGAGAATTCCCAGAGAAGCCCATGTTCTGGTGTGAACATCGGCTTCTATTGGAATTCTCCAGGGCATATTATCAAGCCCATTATGGCCGCTTTAGCGGCAGTTTCCTGCCACTAAAGCGGCGATAATTTTAACGCCGTTCTTGATATTATATGCCCAGGTTTTGAGGTTTTTTACGGAATGCGATTTAGGAACATTCCAGTCTCAGGTCAAGAGGACGAGAGTTCCACAACTTAGCAGTTAGATAACTGGAGTGACCACCCAGATGTGTTCTTTTTAATCTTAGGAATCACAGTTAAAGCGGTCCCTGAGGACCTTGGGAATCTCTGTGAATGGTAGTAGAACTTAATCAGAGAAAAAAGGCATTGAGGTCCACTCTGGTGCAGGATTTTATGATAGATGCAAAGGGCCTCAAACGAGACTCTTTCTCATATGGGGAGGAAAGGAAGCTTGAAAACAGCAGAACAGATGGAAGAGTAACTTGGAATATTGAAAAGCAACCCTGCTGCAGCATTCTGAACCCTCTGAAGCTTTTTTAGTCTGTCCTAGGTGCCCTTGAGAAAAGAACATTGCACTAGTCTAATCTGGACATCAGAAGGGTCTGAACCTCTGTCTTTCTTGCCGATTCGGGGAGAAGTCCCACAATCTTACGAAGCATTTTTAAAATGTCAAAACAGGTTCCAGACAGAAGATGTATCTGGCTAGCAAAAGATAAAGTACAGTCAAACATAAAACCCACATTTTTTACTTTGGGTTTTTCAGATGGGTGTCAGGCCTAGATTTTTGGACCACCAGGCTGAAGACCACATGGAAGGTTGTTTTCCTCCAATCATAACCTCGGTTTTTACGGCATTGAGTCTTAGACAACTGGTGTTCATTCATACATCTAACTCCACCAAACAAGCTCTAAAACTGTCTGTGGCAGCGCCTTCAACCTGCGCTGGAGTGATCATTAGCTGGGTGTCATCGGCATACGATATAGGCATACGATATAAGCTTAATGCCGTATTGACAAAGTTGTTCTAATAGAAGACCGTGGGACACAGTATCGAAGACTGCGCTCAGGTCCAGCATGATCAGGGCAGCCGTCTTACCCTCATCAGCAATGAGTCGCAATGCTTCTGACGCTAGTAAGAGAGCGCAATCCATGCTATGGCTTGACCTGAATCCAAATTAAGTCTCATGTAGAAGTCCTTTCTCCTCAATATATCTCATAAGCTGTTGATTGAAATGTTTTTCATCGTAGGCACCTCTTGGAGGTCCCTAGCCCTTACCTCCTTCCCTTCCCATCCTTCCCCTCCCTCCCCATTCTCAACGATATGTACTATGTATCATCTTATCCTAATTACCATTGTATGAAGTTGGCATACCTGACTGTTGGATGGTGTACCCATACTATGTACCCCTCTGTCTACCAAAATAAATAATTGCAACACAAAAAAAAGAAATGTTTTTCATCGATTTTAGCGAAGAACAATTGCAAGGAGATAATTCTTAAGTTGTCTGGTTTGGAAAGGTCTAGGGAGAACTTCTTCAAAAGTGGAACCACGGTAGCATGTTTCCACTGATAAGGAACCTGTTGTGTGCTGAAAGGCAGGTTAAGTAGTTCACAGAGCTTAGGGAGAATCGCTTCCATTCCTCCTTCAAACACAGTGACAGTGGGTGAGACAGGGTCAAGTGGGGAACCTGATTTTATTTTAACCTCAAGGGCACAGGTCTCAGCTGCAGACAGCGAGGGAAAGTTCAAAAAGCCCCAGTGGGAGACAGCATAGTGCCCATGAGGGTGGAATTGGGCGGTGCCTAACTTTTTCTTGGAAGGCCTTGCAAATATATACAATTTTCTCAGACAAGATTTGTGCAAATTGATTGCAGTTTTCTACAAAAGGAGCAATGGAAGCTGAGACACGTTCCAGGGAAGTGAGAGACTTGACTATTAGAAATATTTCCCATGAAGATTTTTTTGCGAGCTCAATCTTCTGAGTAAAAAATTGGATGCGTTTGTGTCTTGTTTCCGTATGGTACATATTTAGAGATCTTTTTCATTGACAAAAGATCATCAGAGAACCACTCGGCAGACAGCTTGAAGCGGGACGTATTCCAAGGCCCCCTTGATCCATGCTTCCACCTGACAATTTGCTCCCTGAATACAGTGATTCAGGGATGGTGGGCTCCGGTTTACAGCAGGGGAATTAAACTCCTTAGAAAACACTGCCTCTTTTAACCCCTCCCATGCTCATGACGGAGCCGCTCCGTCATGAGCATCGGTTGAGCTGTGCTCATGACGGAGCGGTTCCGTCATGGCCCGCTCGGCGCGCCTGCGCGGCGCGAATTCCGCGCCTACGCTGGACGTTCCTTTGAGCGGGCGGGGCCATGACGGAACCGCTCCGTCATGAGCACAGCTCAACCGCGGCTCGTGACGGAGCGGCTCCGTCACGAGCATGCGAGCGCCGCTCGGCCCCCCTGCCCCCCTAGCGCTGCGGCGGAATTGCCGCCGCAGCGAAAGGGTTAAAGCACTTCACATCTAGATTTTTACTCTACAGAATACTCTACCAACATCTGAACATCCAATCCAAAACAATGGGCCACATACATCAAGCTTTTTTCCGGTCGCAAATGGGCCGATTTGCAGAATCGGCCCGTTTGGGGCAGGAAAAATGCCTTTTCCAATGAATTAAAGGCTTTGAATTCGCAAATTAAGTAATCGCAATTTTTTGCAATTACCTAAATTGCAAATGCATTTAGGGAATCGCAATTTGCGATTCCCTTAATGCGATGCCAGTAGCATTTTAAAAATGCGACTTTTCATTCAGGAATCACCAATTACCATCAACTTTGAGTTGATGATAATTTACAAATCCTTTGAAAAATGAACCAAAGTGCATTTTTCAAAGTGCCATGTGGTGCAGACCCATGCCCTTAGGGCATGGGTGTGCGCCACATGTGTACACTAACCTTTGCACACTTACCTTTTTTGGGGGTGCATCAGGGGGGCCTTAGGCCCCTATTCCCACATGCATCAACGATAATTGTATTCGCAAACGGTGCGAATCGCAATTTTCGCCCGTTTGCGAAGGCAATTATCAAAATTGCAATGCATCATGTATTTCGCAATTTTAGGAATCGCAATCATGTTGCGATTTCTAAAATTGTGATTGCATTTCAGAAATCGCAATTTCAGATTTCTGAAATGCAATGCATGATCATTTTAAAATTGCGAATTATCTATTTGGAAGCGGTAAATTAGCATGAGGTTGAACCTCGTGCTAATTTACCAAAAACCTTAAAACATGCACAAAAATGCGTTTGTGAAAATTGCATTTTACACACACACATGTCCTTGGGACATGTGTGTGTGTAAATTGCAGTTAAGTTTAATTTCAGGGGTGCAGGGAGGGGTTCTTTGGACCCCCCCCTGCACCCCTGAAATTGCATTTTCAAATTGCGATTCGCAATTTCAAAATTGCAAATTGAAAATGCCTTCCCATTGATTCCTATGGGCCTCTTGGCCCATAGGAATCAATGGGAAGGGTTTTCCTTAATTGCGATTCGCAAATTGTGAATCGCAATTAAGGAAAAATACAGTTTCGCTAAAAAAAATGCGAATTAATCATGCATTGCCGTTTGCGAATCCTTAATTGAGATTCCTTAATTTTTGCAATTAAGGATTCGCAAACGGCAACATTGATGCATGTGGCCGCTAGCACCTTTGGAATTGCATTCGCAATATGTGATTACCAATGTAATCACGAATTGTGAATGCATTCCCATGCATTCTTGTGGCCCTTTAGGCCCATAGGTCCCTAGGAATGAATGGGATAGCATTCCTTAAAAGCGAATTGCAATTTGCGATTCACTATTATGGAATGTTTAGGAATCGCAATTTATGTTGAGATTCCTACATGCATAAGGATTTGCGATTCCTAAATAGCGATTCCTTAAAAATCGCTATTTAGGAATCACAATTCCTCATGTTGATGCATATGGCCTAGGATGCTTTGTAACCCAAATTTTACATTCGTGCATGACGTGGCAGTGATTCAGGGCTGCTGGTTAAGAGAAGTAGCTGGAAGCACCCACTCTTTTCCCAAAACAGAAAAACCATCTCCTGCATCACCACAGGGGTCCTATCTACCTCTATCAATATTCCCACATCTGTCCCCTCAACTCTAGCTCTGATACTCAATTTCCTTTGGCTTCCTTGGTTCTCTGAGACGCGAGTTCCATGCCCAAGCATCCATGCATGATCCTTCATTTGCCAGCAGCGTTAGACCTCCACTCTCTTCAGGAGGTTGCAACATGTACCTGCCCATCTCTCCTCCCCCATAAGATACAGGTGGGATGAGCAGAGAACCAAGAAGGAAACAGACCCACAGTCAAGGTCTGAAGATGAGGAAACAGCCTCCAAGAGCAGCTCTCCTCCCTGCAGCCTGGGGTGGTAGATCTGGGCATCTACAGGATGTGCTTGCAAAGAAGGGAGGGAGAGGGGCACACTGGGGCAGATACAGTCTGTGCTGTCGGGGTCACCGGCGGAACCAATAACAACTGGCTGGGCTGGACTTTGACAGGTAGAGAAAGAAACATGCAAGTGTTGATGGGTCGGCACAGGTTCACAGTGCAGTGGGCATATTTGTTCTTGAATGCTTGATTAATTACTGCATCTGTGTGGAACGTCACAAGCAGGAATAGTCCAGAGCCTTAAAAAGAGTGCCTGCGGTCAGCTCTGGTGAGCACCACCACAAATTAAGCACTGCGACTTTACCGTCGTTTTCAATGTGTTTGTTCCAGTGCACATACCTTGCTGGCACGTGCTTACCACTTACAGTGGTGACCAATCATTAGAAAGCAACGGAAGCCTCAAACATCAAAGACTCTTCCAATCCACAGCATATGTAGAGCGGCTGCCGTGCCTGTAAGAATACTTTCTAACTAGGTGATCTCACTAGGTTCTATCCTATGAGTAAGTGTCTCCTAACACGAGAGCATATCCTCTTCTTAACTACAGATCCCAGCATCCCTTGCATCCTTGGTCCTTGTCCACAATTTTTCCCATTGCACCCATGTAGAGTTACCATATTTGTCTTGCATCCTTAATAAACTATATATTACCTTCATTCTATCTTATTGTTTGTGTTTCTGAGTTTAACTTTTGCTACCTTACAAATCAAATTCAAAAACTTTATTCGACAGCTTGTCATAAAAGCAATTTACATCCTATCACTACACTATAAATGCTACACCTAAAATTCATATACTTTAAAAAACACATTAAACCATGGTGCTGTCATTTCCCATACTTAAAACTGTTAATACAGAAGATCAATTTTACATAATAAAAATTTGTCATACAATGTCAATCATTAATTGAGCAGCGTCAGAAGTCTTTAAAGTGCGGGTGCAAATAGTCCAGGGCCAACCTAAAAATTTTGCAACAGCAATCGCAATGCAGGGTGTACAGTCTGATTCAAGTACTCTGAGCGCCTCCATATACCTACGTGTTCCTAAATTAAGACACGCTGGTTTTAACCAGTTACGACGTGGGTTTACATTTATTTATTTATTTATTTTAACGACTTGTAGAGCGCCTGGTGACCCGAAGGCATCCCCGCGCTGTAATGATTTTGATATCCAGATGAGATGGAGGAGAAAAAAAGAAGAAAAGAAGAGAAAGGGGGGGACGTTATTTCGGAAATAGAATAGAATACATAAAGTGGACATACAAACAACAAGTGGGGAACATTCTCAATTAGATCTTTACAATGGTGGCATTTATCGTCCCGGTTTGCAGACCATTTATGGGTAAATGCATTTAAGGGAAGGGTTCCAGATCTAAATTGAAAGTACAACTTTCTATCATACGGCCTTTCAATAATGTCCCAATAAAACTCACATAATGGTACTAATTTGATATCAAGAAAACGGCAGGTTAGCTTAGAGTTGGATCCAGTGCAAGAAGCAGTCATCCAGACCATATCCCAATACATTTTTTTTAGGTTAGCCTTTGATGGAAAACTTAAGACATTAGTATTGGACCATAGGTGATCTAATTTCAGCTTAATTAGCAAGCCCCTTATTTCTTTCAGCCACCTGATGGAATGAAAGCGATCGGCTTTGATGACATCTTCTAGGGCAATAGCATAATGAGCTAATTCCGGGGTTGTCATTATCTGCCTCCAATATAATAGAGGACGCAACCGTGCCAAATCCTCTATACTCTTTCTCCCGAGATCAAATAACAAAGGGACAGTAGGAGTACTTTGAGGAACTTCAACTAGGCGCCACAGAAACCTGTTCTCTGCCATTGATAGTGACTTCAAGTTGGTAAATTCCCACAATTCCGAGCCGTACAAGGAAGCGCTTATCACTGGAGGGATATTCCTAAGTACGTAAAGGCCTCAACCTGCTCCAAAGGAGTTTCATTAAAATTAATTGTGCATCTGAGTGACTTCCGCTGGTTCATACACATGAACTTGGTTTTGGGGGTGTTTATCTCAAGTCCACGGGTCTGGCAGAACTCACCAAACGCATCAACTGCCTTCTGGAGCCCACTCGGAGTTCGGGAAACTATCAACGTATCGTCCGCAAACATGAGAACTGGCACGCGTGCCCCTGCTAGTAATGGAGCATCGGTGGGGGTCCATCTTAGATAGTCCACAATGCCATTGATGTATACGGAAAACAATGTGGGCGCCAAGACACACCCCTGTCTAACACCACGTTCGACAGGGAAGGGGTCGGTCACCTCACCTTGATCCCCCCACCTAATTTTAGCGTAATTGTTCTCATGCAAGCGTACAAGAAGTGTTAGCAATTCCGGGCTCAATCCAGCTTCCGCAAGCACACTCCAAAGTTTAGACCGTGGAACTAAATCAAAAGCTGATTTTAGATCCACGAATACAGCGTAGAGAGTCCCATTGGTTAAGGCCACGTTCCTCCAATAGAGTGCTATAAAAAAGAAAACCTGATCAACCTAGCTTGTGAGGGGGCGAAAACCAGCTTGGTATGGGGACAAAATATCTTTTTCATCTATCCAAGATTGCAATTTATTTTGCACTAAACGACCTATCAGTTTCTGTGCTGAATCGATAAGACTGATAGGTCTATAATTGCTAGGTAGAGATTTGTCACCCTTTTTAAAAACTGGAATTATTTCAGCACCCTTTCATGAGGTGGGTATGGGTGCTCCCTTGGCCACTGAATTGGCTAACCATTCGAAATACTGGCACCAAGATACCCGATCACTTAAAAACACATCAGCAGGTATACCATCCATACCTGGCGTTCTGCCCTTGGTCACACAGTCTAACGCTATACTAACATCGTTTATTGTAAATAATTGACATTGGTAAAAGACAGTAGGGGGTAGGGTGCACTCATCTGCAGCTGGGTTGCAAGCATATTGTGGTTTGAAAAAGTCCGCCCACTGGTTTTTAGGTACATTATTTTGTGGGGGTTCTGCTATCCCTCCTCTATCCCACTTGACAATGGCCCAGAATTGCTTTTGGTCCCTTGCTGCACAGGCAGATTTCAGATCTCGCCAATGATCCTCATCCCACTGCTTTTTGGCTTTTTTTGGGGCATTTCTATATATCCCTTGCCTTTCTCACACCTACAATGTTCCTGGACCTAAGTTCAGCGCTGAGGTTCTGGCGGGCTATTCTACAAGATTGATCATACCACCCCAACCTGGGTAGGTTTTTTATACCCGCACTTTGTTTTACTGATTTCATAAAGAACCCTTGAAGCTTAGCAAAAAAACAGGTGTGAGCCTCCAGCATGGTTTCAGGGAAGTTAGGTGTTTTACTAGTTAGTTTTATTTTATCAACTTCTTCAACTACCACTTTTTTGAGATCCTCAAATTTTGCAGGGTCCTCTACCAGCCTACCCCATTTTATATGACGCTGATTGTTCGAGGAAACAATATCTAGAGTAACTTTACCACCCCCTAGACTTGGTTCTCTCAAACCTATATTTGATTGAAACTCCATACAAAGGGGATTGTGATCGCGTTCCATCCTGTTTTTTACGATCATATCAATCAACCTATGCCATTCTCTGATATCCACCAAGAAATAATCTATTCGACTAGAGGACCTACCATTATCAAATGTTTTGCTCCCTTGGCGATCAGACAAGGTGCGCTCATTAGCTGCTCTAAGTCCTCTTGCTAGACACAAACTCTTAATTTGGATAGCCACAGCAGACCATCTCTTAACTGGAAGTAGATCAAGCTGGGGAACACCCCATCTGCTATCATCTTCTGCGGCTATGATCTGATCCTCTTGTCCAAGAGGTTCAAAGGTGGCATTAATATCGCCTCCCACTATAATGGATAACTGGGTTGGCAGTCCCTTAAGCTCATGATCAAGGGCAGTTATTAACTCGGACATTTTGCCCCCTGGCATAAATGTTAAAGATAGCCATCCCACGGCCATCGGCCCAAGAGATGTTAATTGTTAAAATGTCATTTGACGGGAGACTCCTTTGCTGGATTTTACACTGTAACAATTGTCGGACCCAAATTATCAGGCCTCCAGATGGGCGCCCTTTGGGGATTTTTACAGCTGGAATATGGAAGTTAAGAAACCCAAGCCGATGTACTGGTCACGTTGACCATGTTTCCTGGAACAAGATGATATCGGATTGGTCAATAAAGACACACCACTCCGGGGATGTCAACGTATTGGCAATTCCGGCCAGGTTCCAAGAAAGAAAGGTCAGCCTTGGCTCATCCACAGTCAAACTTTCATGCCCCTGGGATGTTAGTATGCCTTGTGTGGCATTCTCTAGGCCCACTTCGGGATCTAAAATAACAAGTGGGTGGACTAGTGATTCAAGAGGAGAGACTTCTTGCCCAAAATGAATACTTCTCATTATAGGACTTGGGATCAAATGTACTGATACTTTGTTCTCCAGCCCCTTCCCATGAGGGTTGGGTTCCCCCTTTCTTTTTATTTGGGGCACAATAAGTACACTACCCCCCACAGCGGAGATGCCAGATTCATCTATCTCTGTTGGTTCATTTAATGCAGCGCTATCAGCCCTTCCAAGTCAATCACATTCATTCAAGTTAGACAGTGCTGTAAACCTATTTTCCAGACTGAGTCCCCATTCGCTTATTTTGGCCCCCCTACCGTACAATCATCATCCCATCCACTATCAGTTTACTTTCTGTGCATTCACAAACTATACAATTCTACACGCACACAACTTATGCCATCAAGGAGGATTGCTCTCTGTTCTCATGAGTCCCCATTTCAGACAAACAGATTTGCTACCCCTGTCCCACATCCCAGCGTCAGTGTGGGGTGAAAACCTTCTGAATTGCCAGGTGGAGTCACTGTGCTGAGCCCTGTCCCTGGGCTAACATGGGGGTGTTCGTTGTTTCTCAACCCAGTTTCGGTCACATAAGAATGTGTCACACACCTCAGCAATCACTTCAAAGCAGGAGGGACGATGGTGTCTGTGCTTGCTGGCTTTTCTGTTTCCTTATTACCTCAGGGCTGTGGGGAAATCAACTGCCCAGAGGGGACAACAAACAGTACAGGATGACAACAAGTTACACAGGCTTTATATTTGTTTGCATAAAAAGGTGTTTTGGTAAAAGAAGGGATATCAGTTGTTAGTTGTTAGGGTGTGAAGGAGAACGCAAGGATTTCTCATTTACTGAACCGCGACTTATGCAATGGTACCACAAAATGACTTCTTGTGGATGACACTAAAATGTCTTAATACATATTTTTTCTCATTTATTGGTAAACATTCAGCACCTGATATTTACTTTCCTAACAGGCAATTTTCGGGAGGCATGAGCATGTTGCTGCAGGAGACACCAAAGGAGAGATTTACAAAACTTTTGTGCTGGGTTTGCGTCAAAAAAGTGATGCAAACCAAGGCAACACTTTTTTTGTAGGATATACTTTCTGGAAAGTTGCCTGAAAGTAGCACAAAGAAGCAGCGTCAGAGGGGCGTGGGTGTTCCTGTGCTACCACCCATGCTCTTTGATGCAAAACCCTATCAATTAAGTATAGTAGTTAGGGTTTCGTGGCAAAATATAACGCCTCTTTGAAGCAGGCGTTGAAAGGAGAAATAGTTTTATTGCTCATTAATTTTCAAACTTTGCATCTGTGCTGCACTGTGCAGCACACATACTACGTGGGAAACATTTTAAAGTTTGCCTAGTCATATTATTTGCTACTAGAAGGGTACCCTTCCACTCAAAACCTCTGCTAGACTCATGCAGACATCCTAGCATTATGGTGCACAAATGTGTGCGTGGGGGCCGACAGCTTGATTGTGCGCCAGCTCTAGGGAGAAGGGAGGACAGAGCCATATCTCTCTAGACATGGGACCTTCCTCCTCTCTCCCTGTCATGCATTGCAATGCAGCAAACTTGGTTGTTACACTGCGTCATGTGACTTATTTGTAAATCTGGGCCCAACTTTGGTTTCTCTTTCTGCAAAGATGGCACCAGCGTCATTTTCAGGCAATGCCGAACTCATGATACCAATAAATGCACCAATATCTTTTCAGATAGTGTTTAACACATTACATTTTACACTAAGAGTAACACTTCCATTATCGCCATACAATCACTACCAATATCACAGCCCCTATTATCACCACAATCAACCACCACCGTCACCTCCACCAACACATCACCACCATCAACACCACCATCACCACTATCATTACTACTATGACCACCATCACGGTCATCTCAATCACCACTTCCTGTCACACCACCACCCTCACCACAACCGCAATTTCAATCACCATAACCATCATTGCCATTAGCACTACCACCATTGCCACCACTATCATCGCTATTACCACTGTCACCACCACTACTGCTACTACTAAAACGACTATCCCCACTACTCTCTTCTCTATCAGCACCATCACCACTACTACTTCTACTACCACCACCATCTCCCTACAGCCACTCCTTACTATGGGAACTGCAGCCAACACCGCCACCACCATCAGCAAAACTACTGCCATCATAACCGCTGCTACCGCCACCACAAAGTACTATTTTGATTGTATTTGTAAAAACTGTATTTTGTGTCTGTAAGAGAAAAAGTAATGTGTAAACGTAATATGAAATTGTTTATGATTTAAACTTGGCTTAATAATGTGACCACCCTGATATAAGAATTAGCATTTCAGAAAGAAATATGGATTTAATTAAGTCATCGGGAGGGCACGACAGGTGGTGGAGTCGCTATTATTTTCAAACACCTTCATAGATGCACTATAGTAAAATGTCATCTTAAAAATAAATAGGAAATTCTTATTTTACAGAATGTAATTGAATCCCTCCAGTTCTGTTGGTGAAGCTGTAATCTACAGAGCACTGAAACTGAAAAAGGATTTCAGCACCACGGCGTTGGATCTTCTTTCATCATTAGTTTTAAATATTTCTTGGTGATAGGGGACTTCAATTTTCATTTTGAAGATCTTGAGGATCCTAGTAATGTTAGACTTAAGGAGGATTTTGGAAGCAGCGGAACGCCCTCAAATGGCCACTGGCCCTAAACACATCTTGCTGGTCACACTTTGGGCCTTATTTTTACTAACTTAAAGACCATCCAGACCAGTTTACCAACTCCCTTGCCTTGGTTTGACCACCATATTTTATGTTTTTCTATCTGCATAGACCATAGTTCTCTGTCATTTCCTACTAGGGGGCAGATGTATGAGCGTGGCTCAGTGGTTAGAGGCGGCAGACCCGGAAGCTGAGATCGGCCGTGGACCAGGGTTCAATTCCCCGCCTCGGCGGGTCTCGGGCTCAAAAATTCCACGGACTCAACAATTCTCGCTCCGGTGCCTACTCGACTCACGGGGTCACACTCTGCGACTCTGGGCAATAGCTTGCTTAATCTCCACTACGGCCCCTCACGGCGGGATGCCTGGCTTTCACCTTGTGGATACCCTGCCGGGGTATCTCACAGGGGAATACCAGGACGGGTTCCCTAAGCAAGCGCCTTGATGCCTTTGGGTGATACGTGCGCTATATAAGTCGCAATACATACATTTGGGATTCTCAAATAGCGTTTTTTTCAGAATCGCTATTTGAGAATTGCAAAATGGTATGTATCTAAAAAAATCACAATTTTTTTGCGATTTCTTAATATTCCTTATTTGCGAATAGCAAATTGTGAATTCGCAATTAAGGAATAATTTCCCATTCATTTCTATGGGCCAGGAGGCCCATAGGAATGAATGGGAAGTTATTCTCAATTTGCGATTCGCAATTTGAGAATCGCAAATTGAGAATAATTTCAAGGGTGCAAGGGTGTCATAAGGACACCCTGATGCACCCCTGAAATGTACATGTGTGCACATATGGCGCACATACATGGCCTAAGGGCATGTATGTGCACCATATGGCACCTTCACAAATGCCCAAAAGTGCATTTGTGAAAGAATTCGCAAATTACCACCAACTTGTAGTTGGTGGTAATTTGCGATTTCTTAAGGAGAAATCGCAAAATTTACATGCTTGATGCATAGCATTTAAGGAATCGCAATTTGCTCCCGCAGCCCCACACTCTTTAATATCTATATGACTCAGTTAGTCGCTATTGTTAGACCTTTTGGATGTGAAGTTTTATTCTATGCTGATGACAGCCAGCTAACATTATTCAATGCGGATACCTTGGAATTCACCACAAGTAAGTTCAGTGAGTTTCTTACTTCCATGGTTACATATAAGAGACAAACTGCCTTTCTATTAGATATTGATAAGACCAAGATTACTTTGTTTGGCAGAGCAAGTACCATCTGGTTGGGTGAATGGTGACTGAGTGAGCTCTGCTTTTCCCGACTTCAAAAAAGGTGGCAAGCTATCTCGGCATCCTGACAGATAACTCCCTCAGCATGAAAGCACAGATTTTAGCTGCTTGCAGTTCCTGTTATGATATCATGCGTATTTTCCACAAAAGTTTCATCTGGATACAGTAACCGGCATTAGTTACCAGACGGTTGGATTATGGAAATGCCTTATGCACAGGTATTGATGACTATCTGCTAACTTATATCCACACCATTCAATACACCACTGACAGATTGGTGTGTTGCTTACCTTGAAGATATGAGTCAATCCCCACTCTGAAATTGGTGCCTTCTCAAAAGCGTGTCATCTTTAAATTTTTGTGTCACGTTCACTGAGATTGATATGCCAGTGGCCCTCACTCCCTTCATAGCAGAACTAAGTTTTACAAACCTAATTTGGACCTAAATTCTTCTCCTCTTGCTCTCGCCCAATCACAACACATCCTGGGAGCCAGGACAGGAATCTGTTGTTTACTGATTTGTTGCCCAGGCATTGGAATAAACATGTTGTTAACCTGAATATCAACTCTAATACTGAGATCTTCAAAATACTACTGAACACCCAGCTGTTTAGCTGAAGAGTATTCCCTCCTTCCTTTTCTTAGGATGTATTTTGATGTTTAATTACTTTTGTGGCACCGGGTTACTCCTTTGGAGTTAGTTAGCATACATACATAACTAACGCAAAGTAACATAACTTAACGTAACATAGCTCTGTACTATCAATAACGAAAGGCCAGACCTATTGACCTTGTCAATGGTGTTTTAAAGAGTCTCCAGGAAATCATAAATAGAAGGGTGTATTTTGTCTGTTGTAGAAACAAAAGAGTTATGCTAACCTTTGGTGGCCTTTTTAATTTTTGCACCTCCTTCCAAGATGTTTGAGTAACTTTTCCACCATTTTATGTCAAATCTTGGTAGACATTTTCCACCATTTTATGTGGAATCTCGGTAGACATCTGCAACCTGATCTGCTTATATGTCCAATTAAATTTCTTCAAAACAATTTAGAAGAGGAGCCAATGTTGTCTTCATTATTGATGTAGTATTTACTTTGAATAATTTGAATGAATGCTCTAAAATATTTGTCTACATTTTCTAGAGATACAAAATCTAACACTGACATTGTTTCTCGTTCAAACTGTAATTTGTTAACAGTTCTATATAACTCTGACAGAACGTTTTGTATTGTCTGTGAAAATGGTAAACACATCCCTGAATTATGTGGGCTGAATATTTTTTAAAGACATGTATTACTCATAGTTAGAAATCAATCATTATTTTAGATGGATTCACTTTATTACTTTTTTCCAGTCGTCATAATGAACAATTCTGCTTCTCTGCAGGAATGCTTTCCTGACACAAACCATGCGTTACTTAGATGTTATTGATGTTATTATTCATAGCCAAAATATAAAAGTTCCATTCTCTTTCTGAAAATCACTTCTTCTCATGGTAAAAACGGAATTCTAGTTATAGAAAATGGGTGCAAGCATTATTTGTTATCTAGGTTAGCAAAAATAATTATTCTTTTAGAAAATGTCAATTTAAGTGTTTTGGGATGTTAATTTTGGAAACACTATTGTGTTGAGGAGGGAGTTCCCTACACTTTGGATGTGTTCTATTCATAGTTTGTGGAATCAAGACACTGGACCATCAACATGTTAAGGAATAGTTTTGCATTTTTACTTCAAAACTGAATTGTGTAAGTGTTTCTCCAATTGACTTGCTACTCTGACTTAGACATCGATGGCAGAGGCAGAGTAACTATGCTCTGAAATACTTATTTTTTTTAATCAACTGCGGATTCAGATCCCTCGAAACCCATTGCTAGGGCTATTGGCTCATTGTCATATTGTTTAAAGAATTTTGGTAAAATATGGAAAGATGTTTTAGTAGAATGAATTTGACGGTTATCTATATGTTTGCACTAAAATTATTAGAGTAATGAATAAGCCCGTATTTCTACTCCATGACTGAATTCCTTATGAACTGTTACTCATTATCTGTTTATTATTCTTACACTATTAATAAACTACGAGAAACTGTTGTGTATATAATGAATTGTGATGTACCTTTAAATTAAAAAATAAAAACATAAAAAAATGCTTACAACACTTTCCTTTATTTAACCTACCGAATAATAGTGAGAAAATATTTTTTAATGGTATTTTCTTCTTTTTTTTCTTTGTCTTTTTAGATTGATTTTCTTGTCTCATTTGATGGCGTTTTCCTTTGAAATTTGTGAATTGGTTTCCTGGACTTTCAAAACGTTGTTTTTTCTTTTTCAGACTGTTTTTGGCGAAACCATTTAGTCTGTTGATGATATTATCATCTTTAGAGCTTAGTCATAACTTTTTTTTATAAACATGCCTATCATAGTATCATTTCCAGTCTGTTTATGTTATGTTATGTTATTTAATCTTTTGTATAGCGCACGGCGACTCAAAAAGAGTATCCCGGCGCTTTTAGTAAGGAGGGCTGCATCATGATAACATAACAAGGTTAAAAAAGGGGAGAAAGAACAGAAAACCGAAAGGGCATACAGAAAAAGGGCTACTGAGTAAACAGCCACGTTTTAAGGCCCTTTCTAAAGGCAAGTAGGCTGGTGGCTCCCCGCAAAGAGAGCGGCAGGGAGTTCCACAACTGTGGCGCTAGTAGTCCAAAAGAGCGACCACCCAGGCGGGCTCTCTTCACACGCGGGACAACCGCCAGGAACAGGGATTCCGACCTCAAAGAACGAGTCGGATGATAGAAAGTCAGTCTCCTTTGGAGATACTTTGCTCCCACCGCATGGAGGGCCTTATAGGCCAGAGTCAGAGCCTTAAAGGCAATCCGTTTCCGGACAGGAAGCCAGTGCAAGGTCTTCAACAGACCCGTTGCACTGGCCCGTCTATTTAAACCAAAAATGGCTCTTGCGGCAGCGTTCTGCACCACTTGGAGCCGCTGCAGCAGATACTCTGGCAGGCCCAAGTAGAGGACCCGATAAGAGCCTGTACCGTCAGCTTCCTGTGTTCCTCAGACAACAGGGGAAGGAACCTCCGCAGCATCCTGAGGAGGCCAAAGCAGGTGCCCGACACCCCGAGAATCTGGGATTTTAAAGTAAGCCCATTGTCCATCTTGACCCCCAAGTTCTTAGCCATTTTGGAAGAACAAGACGGAGGGAACATATCAATGGGCCACCAGGCCTGCCAGTTTGGCTCAGTATCACACCCAAAGAAGAGTACCTCAGATTTCTCGGAATTGCACTTGAGGCTGTTTAGTTGGAACCATTGGAAAACAGCCCCAAGGCAATCCCGGATACTCTCCCCGTCAAAATCTCCTCCTCTCTTACACGAGAAGAGGAGCTGGGTGTCATCCGCGTAGGATACGATCTGGGCCCCAAATGACTCCGCCAAAGCCGCCAAAGGAGTCATAAAGATATTGAATAGGGTCGGGCTCAGAATCGAGCCCTGAGGGACCCCGACTCCCAAAGGCGGCATCGCGGCGGAATCTGGCGAGGCCCAGACCGTTTGCAGGCGACCAGCTAGAAAGGAGGAAAACCAGCCGAACACCGTCCCCTGCAAACCTATCTCATAGAGTCTCACGAGAAGGCCGTCATGGGGGACGGTGTCGAAGGCCGCCGACAAGTCCAGCATCACCAGCATGGCTTTGCCCCCCGAGTCCAGAACACCTTTAACGGTTTCTGAAACCTCAAGGAGCGCAGTCTCTGTGCTGAGATGGGGACGGAAGCCCGACTGGGTGGCGTGCAGGATCTCATTGGTCTCAAGAAAATTGGAGAGCACCACCTGAACGTGCTTTTCCAAAATCTTCGTGAGAGCCGGCAGCAAAGAAATAGGCCTATAGCTGACAGGGGCCTTTGGGTCCAGGCCAGGTTTCTTGAGCAGCGGAATCACCATCGCCTGCTTCCAGGCCGACGGGACCACCCCCTGGCTCAACGAAAGATTTAATAGCGGGTTCGCCAGCGGATTGATCACCTCTGCCATTTTCGCCAGAATTTTAGCAGGGCATGGGTCCAGGGGCGAACCCGATTTAAGATTGCCCATGAGGGCTAAAGAGGCAGGGGCAGAAATAGGAGGAAACACGCCCAACGTCAGACCTGGCGAAGCCAGCGAAGACAAAATGGCCTCAGAATTAGTCGGGCCCATGGGAACAGCCGGTGGGAAGGAGTCCTGTATAAGTTGGATCTTGCTCGTTAAAAAATCAGCAAGATCCGAGGCCCAGGAATCAGAAGGTCTTTCATCCGAGATGTTGGACCGTGGAGAGATAAATTCTCTCACAATGGAGAAAATCTCCTTACAGGAGTTGGAAGCGGCTTCTATTCTCCCTGCAAGATAGGCCTTTTTTCCCAGGCGAATGTCTCGATGATAGGCCTTAACCACCGATTTATAGGTCAGCTTGGCAGCAGTATCGTATTGTGCCCGCCAAGCTCTTTCGGCCACCTTGCACTGCTGCCGCATAGCCGACAGTGCTGCGGTGAACCAAGGTGCAGAGACCCGTTTCGGCGTCAGGCGAGATGTCACTTCAGGGGCAAGATCATTTAGCCTGTCTAAAAGCCAGACTTGCAAGGCCTCCAAATCCCTCTCCAGATCGCCTAAGAGGGAGCAGGGATGATCCACAGCAGCTTGGGCCAGCATCGCTGGGGTCACTCGATGGTATGCCCTATGGACACGACCCTGCTTCTGTGGCAAAGCAGCCACCGATTTAGCTGTGCCTTTGATCGAACATTTAGCCAGCGAATGGTCTGACCATAGTACCGGGCTAATCTCAATCACCTCAAGAGGAGATGACGAGAATACCTGGTCAAGAGTGTGTCCCTTGTCATGCGTGGGCCCCTGCAGATGAGGGATCAATCCCAGCGGGGTCATAGCCTCAGAAAGTTTAATAGCGGCAGGGTCCAACGGATCATCCATCCGAAAGTTGAAATCCCCCGCCACTATGCAGTGTTCCGCTTTCAAGGCCAGCCCCAGCAGCACGGAATCAAGATCTTCGAAAAACGATCCCGGTGGACCAGGCGGTCTATATATCAGTAAGCCCTTCACTGATTGATGGGGAGACAAAGTGATGGAAAAAGCAAGGGTCTCCGAGCCGCGGATATCCTCCACTGACAGAATAGAACAGGGCGTGCCTTTCTTCACCACCAGTGCCACTCCACCACCCCTTCCCATAGCTCTATCCTTCCTGAAGATGTTATAATCAGGCGGGATAGCCGAGGCGACATCTGGGTTGGAGAATTCACCCCACCACGTCTCAGTAAGCATGAGACAAAGCGGCTTCACCGTATCTAGGAGCTCATATATGTCTTGCGCATGTCTACACGCCGACCTGGTGTTTAATAGCATGCAGAGATATCCAACACTAACGTTGTTAAAGTTGGACGACAAAAACTGAGCGCGGTTGGGGCGCCAGCCACAGCCAGGGCAGGTGGACTTACCCCGGTGGCGACCGGGAAAAACGGTGCAGCAACCAGTAGCTAGGTTGTCGAGAGAGCGAAGCTCCCCTGGAGTATATTGCAGCACTGGTGACCCAGGAGTACACATACCTGGTATCAGAGCCCCACCCGCCGCCCCGATCGCCTCCGGGACGCTGACGGGCGCAGACGGGCAGGACTCTGGCTTGACTCAGGCGCGAGTCAGGCGCCACCGCTACGCGTCTCCGCTGCACGAAGGAAAGCGAGCTTTAAATGCAGCCTCACCTGGTCTCCAAAAGGAGCACTAGAGCGCTGGATCCGGTGGCGCGCTGGAAAGACAGCAGCCCCAACATGGCGGCCAGGCGCCACGAGTAAGCAACCAGAATGCGATGAACTCCGCTCTAAAAGCGGTGGGGGGCCCAATTATAATGCGAGTGTGTGGGCGCGGCGGCGGCAATAAAAACAAGGGCAAAATAAATTAAATTAACAGAGATAGAAAAAACGGTAGTTTAAAATTCAAGCGCAGCGCGCCTGCAGCAACATGAGCACAGAATGCAGCACGATGTAAATGCAAAGTCTCCTTACTAGAGGACGAGCTGCACTGCCAGCTCGCCTTAAATGCAGCCTCACCTGGTCTCCAAACGGAGCACTAGAGCGCTGGATCCGGTGGAGCGCTGGAAAGACAGCAGCCCCAATATGGCGGCCAGGCGCCACGAGTAAGCAACCAGAATGCGATGAACTCCGCTCTAAAAGCGGTGGGGGGCCCAATTATAATGCAAGTGTGTGGGCGTGGCGGCGGCAATAAAAACAAGGGAACAAGGGCAAAATAAATTAAATTAACAGAGATAGAAAAAACGGTAGTTTAAAATTCAAGCGCAGCGCGCCTGCAGCAACATGAGCACAGAATGCAGCACGATGTAAATGCAAAGTCTCCTTACTAGAGCCTTACTAGAGAGTTTATATTTTATTAACTTGCTTAGAAGAGAATTTTAAAAGTTTGAATGGACTCCTTTTTCGCTTTTTTTCATACTGTTGTTTTCAAGATGTCTTATCATTGGATCCTGGTTTCCTGTTAAAAACATTTTTTAAATAAAATAAACGTACCATACTATTTTGCTAAAGCTAATGTAAGAATTCCTAGTTTTGTTCTCAAAAGAATCTACTTGTCCACTGTGATGAAAAATCAATTCATATTTTTACTGTGTAAGACGCTAATATATATTTTCAGCTTTTTAATCAAATGTATTTTTTAATGTAGTTGATCATTTTTAGTACAAAAAATGAATATTATGCTTTAGTGTCCACGTCGTTCTTCTTCAAGGTTAGATAGTGAGAGATGTCTCTACTCTAGACCAGTGAAACATTGTGAGAGATGTCTGTACTGTAGACCAGTGGTGCACTGTGAGACATGTTTAACTGCAGACCAGTGGTGCTTCGTGAGAGATGTTAGTGTTCTAAACTGTACCATATCAGGGATGCACTCTGAAAAATGTGTGAACTCTAGATGTGTTGTGCATTGTGAGAGATGTGTGTACTCTAGATCAGTAGTGCAGAGTGAGAGATGTTTGTATTCTACAGCAGTGGTTCCGACACCAATGATGCGTCATATTTACAGTATGATGCATCATGTCGCAAGGAGTTACAGATACGTCAGTATTTCCGACGTATCTGTAGGCGCAGTAATGATGCATTGCTGGAGTGTGTCACAAAAATGACGCAACTCCAGCAATGGGCCATTACACATGGGTAAGTCCCAAGTTAATTGTGCCTGAGTCAGCCTTGCGCCTGCAATGAGGCAGGCGTAAGATATTGATGCATTTGTGTCCTAAAAGTGGCGTAGTGAAATCTTATAGATTTCACTGAGTCATTCTACGACCCTTTGTTGCATCGGAACACCCCCTGCATACATTATACCTGGCGCAGGTATAATATGGCGCAGGGGTTTGCAAAGTGACGCATTTACCTTTGTAAATATGGTGCAACAAGGTGCATTTTTTACGCCGCTGGTGCGTCACAAAAAGTGACACACCGGTGGCGCAAAAGTGACGCAAGTGCTCATAAATAAGCCCCTTAATCTCTCCGTTCCAAACAAAAAAGAATGTGACCACGTGTAACACAACTGGTGCTATGTAAAGTGCTCTGATACCTGATACCTTCGTGTCAAGTTTGCGCTATATTAAACTCTGTAAGAAAAAAAGTGGGATTGGATTGTTGCAAGTAAACATAGGTGTATTATTGGAGCTCTGTAGATGTCTCATGAATGGTGCACTATGGGTCAGTAATGAGGTGCTTTGTTAGAGCTCCATGGATGTCTCAGTAATGTAACAAATGTGCCTGGTGCAGGGAAGAACAAGGCGTGCATCATCAGATCCTTGCAAATATCAATATTTTAATACTGGGATATCAGTGCATTGTGCAAGACAAAAACTTAGAGGAACATTGTGAGAGAACTGAAAGTGTCAATAACACATTACAGGCCCCTAAAAACTCTAAGAAGTGGAAATATGAAATACCAGCATTTCAGGCCCTCGGGGGGTTGGGAAGATTAAGCGAGCTATTGCCCAGAGTCACATGGTGCTGGGCAGACCTGCCGCCGGCACCGGGATCCATCTGTGAACCCCGCGGTCCGGAGTCAGGCACTCTGGCCGCTGCGCCACACCTCTTCCTAAGCCAGTCCTCCTCTTGGAATAGTGTTGACCAGATGTTTCCATGATGACTCTATAAGAGGTTTCTTTACAAAGGTCTGCGACAGGGACTTCTCCCCAGGGCCTCCTTACCAACATGCATATATTGAAGCCTCAATGCTGGCTATATGATGGGCTTCTCTAGAAAATCATTTAGTCGACAAAGTTGATCAATTGTCATTATTTAGACTCTACATAGATACTAACTAGTGGTGGGGCTTTCTACCAATAATGCTTACAATCCATGTTCTTCGTTTCTAAAATAACTTGTAGCGCTTTCTAGATTTCAGGGTGGAAAATGCTTTTGGAAATCCTAGTTCAAGTCCTAGGGCTCACCCTCCCCCTGCACTGAAACTGGATGTTTTTCTCAATCCACATTCTTTCACTATTGATATATATTCCAAACATACCTTATTCAAAAATTGCTTCACAGCTTCCTCTATCCAGAAGTCCGGATGCGATGATCAGGGTTGAATAAGTTAATCATTCCCTGCTTGTGTCTCTTTTGTCCACATTTCCTGTCTGGACAGGTATTATATCCTTTCTTCCTTCTTCCTTGTTGTCTCGAAGATGCGGGGAAAGTTATTGATGTGATGACGTTATACACCTGGAGGGAACATTACAGACGTAGGGTAAGACGGAGAACGGTGTTTAAGGGTTTTCACTGAACTTCTTTTTCGGTGCAAAATGTGATGAGAAAGACGGAAGTTTAAGTTCTAATACTTTAAATGTCACTATTGAATTTGAGAATTAAGGGGCATATTTACAAGGCTTTATCTCCGCTTTTTTGGCTTACAAAGCCAAAAAAGCGAAGATAAAACTATTTACAAGAGGGTGCAAACATGCATAATCGCATGTTAGCACCCTTTTTCCCAATGCCTCCCTTTGCATCTCCAATGAGATGCAAAGTGGGCGTTACTGGGCGTACCCCGGATGGACTACATTGCAAAAATCGCTGATGTTTACATTACGATAATTACAAGGCAGCCCACAGGATTTTGGCACACATTAGATTTTGGCGAAAACGGGCGTTTTTGCCAAAACCTAACATCTGCTAAAATCCTGACTTAGCCATCCCTAACATAGGGGGTGGACTATGCTGATACGACCCTGTGGGTCGTATCAGCAAGGTTATCACCCTTTTGCAGGGAACATCACTGGAAAACCAGGGATGTCCCCAGCAAAACTGCGATAACCTCGCTATCTCTGGAATTTTTATCGCCCTCAGTAACGCGTTGTTAATTACGCGCTACCAGGGCGATAAATACCAGAGATAGCCTGCAATAATATAATTATTGCTAAGCATGGCCAGGGATAATTATCGCTGGCTGTTGTTAATATGCCACTAAATTAGCACAACATCCTGCGAAATAATGTTTATGACCCAGGAAGCAAGCAGATAATCTCTTCTTAGGCAAAAGAGTCGAAAGTGATAAGAGTAGTCTAAACTATTAACTCAGGCAACTTACACCTTACCTAGTGATACACATTCTATCCCTCGTGATACCAGGGCGTTATGCATAACATACTCTCAAAATATGCTTTCTTCCATTTTCTGTTGTCATGGTGGGGTCATTCTGTGCATCATTCATTCTGGCCTGGCAGCTCCTTCAGACTCAGGGCCTTGGTCACAGTGTACACGTCATATGTAGGTCCTGCCAAAAAGGTGCCATCCAGCTTTTCATTCACCAGAACTGAACGAACCCACCGAGGTTACGAATCTTGGGAACGTTTCTTTCTTTGCCCCTAGCTGCTGACTCACTAGAGCAGACCCAAAAATGTGTCCAAACCTGTCATCTCAAGGTACTTTAACCCAGGAAGTGGTCCTGGGGAATCTTCCCTCTCCATCAGATAATAACTGTAGGTGTCAGCCAGGGGTGTGGGTACATGGCGCTAGTGGGGCTGGCACAGTCTGCATTTTAATTTGTCCCTTGTCCCATAAAACACAGATCACTTGTTTCTAGTAATTTTTGCGAAGTATGTCTTCAATAGACATCAATGTATATTTTTCAGAAGTTGTGTGAGGCTGAGTTGACACAAGAACACTGTCCTAGTCTGCCAAGCTTTGACCAGGGTGAGGGGTAATGAGAGGGGAGGGCTCTGAGGCCCAGCAGCCAGCTGCATGTGGGACAGACACTGCCCCAGGCATAGGCTGAGGTGAGGGGCACAGGAGGGGTGCTGCAGTGACTCGTGCTTGTCTTCTGAGCACTACTGTGTCCACGGTGGCTGCACCTTTGCTGTTACTGCGCTTGTGCATGTTTCCATCTGCACAGCCACAGCACAGGTCTGCACTGGAGCCTGGAGGGTAAGGTCAAGCTCATGCTATGCCTGCACTGATGCTTTCTGATGCTGCTGCTGCACAGGCAAAACTGAAAACTGGAAAACACTGCTCCCACGCCTCACCTGGCCCAGTCTGCCACTGGACCAGGAGAAGCTACACCGCCCTGCCTACCATGCTGGTCAACCACCACCAAACTGATGCGAGGTCGTGCCATCTTAAAGTTTCCCTAAGAGGTACTTCTTGAGGCTCAGCCCAGAACTGCCCCCATTAAAACCCACTCATGAGAGACACTCTGAGAAGTGTGGCTCAATGATTAGAGCGGCAGACCCTGATGCAGAGGTCTAGCCCGGGACCAGGGTTCAATTCCCCGCCTCGGCGGGTCTTGGGTTCAAAATTCCACGGACCTGATAATTCTCGCCTCGGTGCCTATTCTAATCATGGGTCCCACTCTGCAACTCTGGGCAATAGCTTGCTTAATCTCCACAACGGCCCCCACAATGCTAAAGATGCCTGACCTCCACCATGGGGGTCCCAGGACTGGACACCTCACAGGGAAAGCCAGGATGGGTTCCACAGCGGTATTCGTACAAGCACCTTGAGACCCTTGCGGGTGAGTAGTGCGCTATACAAGTATCAATTTATATTTACCATTTACTCTGAACTTTCTGAGGTCAGCCAGTTTGGCGGGGTGCCTGGGCACTCATGTGCCAGACAGTTTCACAATCTTTGCACAGACCTTGGTCAAACATTGCAGGTGCAGGATAAGGCCAGTAAGTCTGCACCTTTTTATGATGTCTGCATACGTCAATAGGGCAGGAAAGTGGTGAAAGGAGTGCCACTATTTGGATAACAGTCACACCTGATATGCGAGATGAAGAAAAGACAGGCAGAGCTTTGTGGAACTATGTATGAGCAAGCATCGTCTTAATTGCAGAGGCACTAAAAAGGCGTAATGGCTGCACCATTTATGGTGTATGCATACGTCAATAGGGCAGAGAAAGAGTTAATGGGACGTCATTAATTTGGATAGTACTAACACTGTCTTTGTAATGGATGTAGAAAGGGCAGACCGAGCCTCAGGGTCCTATGGATAAGCAAGAGCAGACAATTTATTTAATTATTTGTTTGTTTCTGCATTTGTAGATCGCCTGGTTACACCAACTGGTGTCCCCCCCCCCCCCGCTATTAAGACAGTTTGCACCCTTCAGGAATTTGTGTCTTTCAGTTAAGTACTTCAATGCCAATCATATTAGCTTTTTTGTGAAAAAAGTTATAAATCTTCTCTCACATAGGCACAGCATGGTTGGAAGCAGTGTACGCTTTTCTTCCTGTTTGAAAAAGCTTTATTAAGAACTAGCAGCCCGTCCCGACGTTGTCCGGGGATGAAATGTAATGTGCTCAATGTTTGTAATATTAAATTTCAAATGATTGTAAGATTTCACGGTATACAACATTTTTGGTTTCATTTGAATGTGGACGTAGAATAAATTGATTTAGCACATTGCCGGACCTAGAGAGTGCGACCTATAACTGTCCATGAGTAAAGCAGTCTTCTGGTAAGTCTATGCCTATAACTTTGAATGTTTGACCTTGAGATTTGTTAATGGTAGAAGCAAAGGCAATGTTAATAGGGAACTCCAAGCCTTTAAATTGAAATGGTAGATCAGTAGGGATCATGGGTATGCAGGGAATGTGAGCTAACTACCCTGCAGCAGGGCCAGAGAGAATAGTTGCTTTAAAGACATATGGCGAAAGACTTGTGACTTGTAGTCGTGTACCATTCCATAGATTGGGCAGATGTAGGTTCCGTAATAACATGATAGGAATTCCAACTTTATGTTGTAGTAAATGAGGCGGAAGTCCGGAAGGGTTAAGTGAGTTTAGGAATTCTTGAGGATTATGCATGGCGTCTTGAGTATCTAATACTGTATCAATGGATTTATAGACTTTTGTCTCCCCTGGGATTTGTAGTAGTATGTGTTCATTGATATGGTTGACACTGGAGTTTCTAAGTGCAACTATAGCTCTTTCGCAAATCCATCGGTAGTCTTTTGTAAGAATATGCTCAACGTCTGGGTATACATGGTGTATGAGTTCTTGTAAGTTACAGACAGGCGTACCTAGGTTTTCAATATTAATATTACCTTTACTGTTAGGTACTGCTCCATTACCAACTTGTAGTAGAAGATCTGCAAAGTGAGCATCTCCACCTCCTAAATGTGTCCTCATGTTAGTGCGTAAGGTGAGAGTTTGTACAGAGTCCCAGAGGTGCAATGCTTTTAAGCATGCTTTTAGTATATCAGCATGCGTTCCTCTTGGAGCAACAGGAAGAGTTTGACGGAAGTCACCAGCAAAGACAAAAGTGACCCCACCCATGATTAGAGTAGAACTTCTAATGTCTTTTAGAGTTCTGTTGACGGCGTCTATATGATCGCGGTGTGTCATAGTACATTCGTCCCACATGATAAGAGACACCCTTTGAAGCAGCGTGCCTAAAGGTCCGTTTTTGCATACAGAGCATGTAGAATCTTTTTCAAGGTAAACAGTTAAAGGTAGTTTAAAAGTAAAATGTGCTGTTTTGCCTCCAGTTAGCAAAGTAGCCGCTATTCCAGAAGATGCAACAGCAAGAGCCAATAGTCCTAAAGAGCATATTTTTGCTAGTAAGAGGTTGATTAAGTAAGTTTTGACTGTTCCTCCAGGTGCGTCTAATAAGAATAGTTTTCCTTGTTTTGTCTCCACACTATGAAAAATGCAGTTGTAGGCGACTGTCTGATCAGGAACTAAGTTTGGCAAATGTTGTGCAAGGTATTGATATTGGTTGTCTATAGAATTTCCTATTTCTTTATGGTTGTACAGTGTATGGATTGTCCTCTCTGTTGCCAGCAGTTTGAAATCTGTTAATGATTTTTCACTTAGTACATACAGCGAGTCTTCTATTTCTATGAGTCCCTGGTTAAAGATGTCATTAGTCATTGGTATTGAGTTATCATGTGTTTGTTGACGCTTAGTGTGTAGTATATCTTCACATAAATGTTCTTTGTATTCGTCCCATAAAGCCATAGGATCTGATGGGTTACAAAACAACAGAATAGTAACAAACAACTGACGTAGCTTTGATGGCGAATCTGAAAGTGCAGCATCACCTAATGTATGTTTCCAATGTTGGTCGTCTTCAACTAGTCCAAGTTTCTTACACGCTGCCTGATAGGTAGGCATTAATTGGTCATTAACGGTTAAAATACTGTTAAACCCTGTAGGTCCACGAACATTTTTATTATTATTATTTTTTTTATTTTTTTTGCAAAATACATGAGACAGTAGGAATGAGTCACTCTAGCACATAAAATAAAATATATAATTGTATAATTGCTAGTATTCAAATCAACAAGAAAGAAAAATAAAGTCAAAACACAATTGATGACAATGAAAGCTCCAAAATCCAGGAAAAGAGTTAAAGAAACAGTATAAGCAGTCATGAATTCTAGGTTACAATGTGGAGCGATGAGAGTGAAGTACTTAAATTACAGAAATCAGGTGACCCAGGCGAGTTTAAATTTCAGACTCAAGGTAATGCGTAACTGTACTCCATATTTGCTCACCAAGCTTCTTTTTTCGATGACCTTTGAGGGCATATAAACTATACTCCATATTATATACCGCAAAGAACCGTGCCCTCCATACTTCAAAAGAAGGCGGTTCCTGTTGCAACCAGAAAGAGGCAATAGTAAGTCTATATACCGCTGTGACTAAGAATATTAAGTTAGCATGTTGCTTTGATGTTCCTGTCTCCGCCAGTCCCATTTCTACACCTAAAAGAATCTGCGTGGGGGATAATTGTGTTGGAGTACCAATAATCTCTGATAAACATTTCTCCACCTGCGTCAATAAACATACTAATGATGAACACCCAAAGAAAATATGAACATCATCTGCAGATGGATGTCCACAACGGAAGCTTTTCCTATTAAATCCCCAGGCCATTTTGAGACCTTATCTGGTGTATAGTATAAATTAAAAAGTGATTTGAAGTGCTGTGCAGATAACTTTGCAGAGAGGAATACATTTTTTGCCATTTCCAAAGAAGTTTCTATTTGTATATCCTGCCTACCCAATTTAATCCTCCATTTAGAATTTGGTTGTTCGATATCATTGGCCTTAGTGCTTAACATATGACCGTATAATGTGCCTATCCTTGCTGCTTTCATATTATCTTCTATCAAGGGATTAACTTGAAAAATGCCTCCACTATTCACCAAGTAATTCCTAATCTGTAAGTACTTAGCAAAGTTCTCCCTAGGGATCTGGTACTGTTCCCGCAATTGTTCAAAAGATTTAGGACAACCTTCAGAATACAGGTCACCCACCACCCTTATTCCCTCAGCCTCCAATTATGCACCACCCGATCCCACAAATCGACTGGCAAGAATATTGAGGATACCAGTGGTGTATACCAAGAGATTTTCTCAAAGCCAAACATACCCCTTAATGTTCTCCATACCTTGTATGCAGCCTCTAAAACCTTAAATCTTGTGCGCTTATAGTAGCTCCACTCAATGTGCAAAAACAAACAATTTTTGGCGTTCACCCCCAGTAACATCTGGTATATGGATGGACATTCAGCAATATCAGGGGGACCAGCCCCTGTTAACAAAATGTTCATACCTTGAATCATACAAGCATAATAATACAACATAAAGTCTGGTACCGACCAACCGCCTAGCTTT
Source organism: Lissotriton helveticus (assembly GCF_964261635.1). Classification (NCBI taxonomy): domain Eukaryota; kingdom Metazoa; phylum Chordata; class Amphibia; order Caudata; family Salamandridae; genus Lissotriton; species Lissotriton helveticus. Next base: position 1,160,837,322 of record NC_136071.1, on the reverse strand, counting down.
CTTGATAATATCATGTATCGCCCAGCACGCCGAGCCTTGCCCCCTGACCACATAAAACACTTACAAATAGCTAGGAGCTGTGCCAAGCTCGCCTTAGGGATTTCTAGGGGGACACATCTGAAAAAGTACAGGATTTTCGGGAGTATCATCATTTTTAATAAACTGCATCGCCCCACTAGGGAGAGATGCAAACATTCCGCCCGGTCTAACTGTTTCCTTAACCCCGATAGGAGACCCTCCCAATTTGATTTAACCAAGGCAGTTGTAGAGACCCTAAGTTTGACCCCCAGATATGTAACCTCTTGGCATACCCTTGGGTCGGAATACTTCGACATATTAGCGCATAGCAACTGGGTTTTGGCTGTATTCAACTTATAGCCAGAAGCCACGCCAAACTCTGTAGCTAAGTGTTCGATCTCCTGCATCGCTTTAGTTGGACTCGGCATAACGACAGCACTGTCATCCGCATAGGCAAGGACCTTAAACTGATAGGTTTGTATGGCCACTGGTTGAATCCTAATGCTAGATTCCAACATTCTTAAAAATGGTTCGATATACAATGAAAATAAGAGGGGGGAACAGGGGCAACCTTGCCTGGTACCCCTCTGTATTTGAACCACCTCCGACTCGAGTCCCATGGTGCTAATACGGGCTACAGGTTGACGATACAGTGTCTGCAATGAAGTAATAAACTCTGGCCCAAAGCCCCGTCGCCTCATGACATCCCATAAAAAGCACCATGAGAACCGGTCGAAGGCCTTCTCGACATCTAACAGAATTAAACAAAGTGGTTCCCGGGTTACATTAACATGATCTAAAAGAGTTATCACACGTCTGACATGATTCGCCGTTCCTCGATGCGGAATAAACCAGTGTTGTGTAGTAGAAACTAGTGTGGAAATAACAGAAGATAGCCTATTGGCCAAGATCTTCGAGTAGATCTTCCCATCCGCATTTAAAAGTGAGATGGGACGGTAAGAGCCGGGCAGATTCGCAGGTTTATCTTTTTTGTGGAACACGACTATACATGCTTCATTCCAAGTCATAGGGGGAGCACTTTTCTGGGCCATTCGCATTGTTGCCAGAAGATCTACCTTTAAAACAGAGAAAAAAGTTTTATAGATTTCCAAAGGTAGCTTGTCTGGCCCCGCCGCCTTGCCCCTTGCCAGCCCATTTACTGCTAATTCTAATTCCTCTAGGGAAATAGGAGCTTCTAGCCCTTCTATCTGCTCTGCAGGCAGATCTGCCATGCAATGCTGGCTGACAAGATTAGCCGCACCATCCTCATCATACTCATCTCTTCGATATAATACCTCATAAAATTGTCTAAAAACTTCCAAGATACCATTTTCATTTTCAACAGAGTTGAGCTGCCTCCCTCAAACTTAATTTTTGGGCGAGGCATCTGCCACTTGCCTCGCCATACTCGTAGTGCAATTGCTGTTTTATAAAAAAGTTTTGCAGTTTCCTGAGACCAATTAAGATTTAGCCTTGCTTTAAACCGTACCACCGCTGTAATCAAGTCAGTTATATCCCTGCCAGCCTGGATGCCCTGGATAAGTGACTCCTCAGCCTTTATCAATTCTTGATATAGCTCTTGGAATTTTGCTGCCTTTCTTTTTTTGATTATACAAACCAAAACTCAGAGCTTCCCCTCTAAAGGCGGCCTTAAAGCTATCCCAAACGCAGCCCACACTACTGCTCCCGCGATTAATATTAAAGAAAGTAGTGATCCATTGTTTCATATATTCAACGAATTGCTGCTCCAATAATAATTTACGATCGAAAGAAAATTCCCTTTGCCTTGTGACTGCTACTATGCCTGTTATCGAAAGAACTACCGGCACGTGATCAGATGTAATTCTTGGGTATATCTGAATGACAGCCTGGTTTAATAACAATTGAGGAGTGAAAAAATAATCCAGCCGCACTAACTTCCGATGGGGAAAAGAAAAAAAAGTATATCCAGGAGCTGCTCCCCTTAAAAATGCCCATACATCCACCAACCCATGTGCTATCATTATCGCCTGCAGCGCTTTAAAAACTCGTGGTTTCCTACCACTATGTCTCGCCTTTTCAATGCATAGAATATTAGGTACTAAATTTATATTTAAATCCCCGCACAGCATCAGTGGTGTGGGCCAGATTGCTAACTCGACATTTAAAAACTCTAGAGTGGTTGCTTCATCTAAGTTAGCACCATAAACTACACAGATTGTGAATATTGTAAGACCAACAACACATTCTGCAATTGCCCACCTACCTAGTCCGTCAGTTAGAATTCTACCTGTGTTGCATATATGTTTTTTTCCCAAAATGGCAACTCCTCTAGCCGTGCCAGAATACTTAGTACAGGCTATAAGATTGAATCCCAGCTCTTCAAGCAGATGCCACTTTGACCATACTATATGGGTCGCCTGTAGACAGATTATATCGCAAAAGAGAGCTTGTAGCTCCTGCGCCACTCGCCGTCTTTTATCCACTGAATTCAGCCCCCTCACATTCAACGTACCTATCCTGATACCCCTACCCGCCATTTAGCTGTGTCAGAATTCCCTCTGCTAGCTCCACGAACTGCCTGAAAAAGACACTGACTGCCCAAAATAAACTAATTTCCATCCTGTACTCATGTATTATTTTCTTTTTTCCACCCCCTCCACACCCCCCTCAATGCCCCTCCTCACCCCCCAAACCCCCACCACCCATTATCAATCAATCAATCAATCATGCCATTTGTATAGCGCACTACTCACCCGGGAGGGTCTCAAGGCGCTTGGGGGGAGGGGTACGCTACTGCTCGAACAGCCAGGTCTTGAGTTGTTTCCTGAAGGCGAGATGGTCCTGGGTCAGCCGAAGGTGGATGGGGAGGGAGTTCCAAGTCTTATGAGGCTTAAGGACCATGATCCTTGTCCTTGCACTGTCCCACACGTGCCTGCCCTCTTTGTGCCTCTCGCTGAATGTCTCCCTGTCAAGCCCTCTTCGTCTTGCACCCTGTTGTCAGCTCTTGTCTGCCATTCATCTCCAGGCAGCACCTCGCGACGCGCTATACACCCCGCCTCACCCTCTGTCTCAATGCTTGATCTGCCTTCTTGACATCCATTTCAAACCCACAGAGGCATGAGACAGGCGCACAATTACGGGTTTGCACTGGTTTTCCTTCATGCACTGCCTTTCTTTTTCACTCCTCTTGTTTTTATTGTATTTATTTCCTTTACGATAAGCAATGACTGGTTTAGTTTATTCTGCTTCTAAACCAACTGTGTGCAATACGTCCCACAGGGACAGATGGAGCATGTATTTACATCATGTGAGGATAAGTGCCCAGGCGTTAGTTAACTAGTCTGAGGGGGTCCTGGAATTCATGTCCTCAATGAAGCACTTTTCCCCAATGCGAAATGTACATACATGGAAAACACGTGTGAAATGTGCAGGCACCGCGATCATGTAGCACTTGGTACTGGAGTTCGTTAGTTTTGATGCACTCCCAGTTTTAGCCTGAAACAGATGCATTAGGGCCAGGATTTAAGTTAATTTTGTGGGCTCTCGTTTTGATTGGGAATGTAGTAAGTGATTTAACAAGAGTACTCTGTGTTTAAATGCATTACATGTACATAATAGTGTGGCTTCAGTATAGCATGCTCATGTACGCCGTACTTGATATGTTATGTCAAATTACATGACAATGTTTCTATAGCGCTCTAATTATATGAAAAAAAACTTGCACTTAGAAGAGGTGTGCGGATGTTCTGAGACTGGACATAATGGGGCAGGAACATTTCTCATCTTTTGGGGACATTCCATGATGACTACGGGGATGACGTGTTTTAGTCAAAAGCGGTACAAAAGAGGGTGGTGATGGACGGAGCATCTGAATCAATCAAACACTCACACCCAGTCAACTGATCTGGGTTTGATCCATCACTGTTCTTTAGTGACCGCTGCGCCTCTCACCAGGCCGGGTCACCCCCTTGCTCCTCCTGCCACCTCCTGCTCCTGACAAGCCAGCCTTTTGCCGCATTTTCCACCGCCGACGCCCCCCTGCCCCCCCGAGCGGCCCAGCCACAGCAGAGCCGCCCGCTCGCCAGTTTTTCCCGCCGCAGCTCCACACAGGCCCCGCCCACCACCGGCCCATTGGCCGAACCGCGACCGACGCCCAGCTGACCCGCCCTCCCGTCCCCCTTCTTAAGGGGACAACAAGGAGTGCTCGGGAGTGACCGCTGCGCCTCTCACCAGGCCGGGTCAACCCCTTGCTCCTCCTGCCGCCTCCTGCTCCTGACAAGCCAGCCTTTTGCCGCATTTTCCGCCGCCGACGCCCCCCTGCCCCCCCGAGCGGCCCAGCCACAGCAGAGCCGCCCGCTCTCCAGTTTTTCCCGGCGCAGCTCCACACAGGCCCGGCCCACCACCGGCCCATTGGCCGAACCGCGACTGACGCCCACCTGACCCGCCCTCCCGTCCCCCTTCTTATGACGCCCCCAGAGCGACCGCGCAGCGGACGTGCACAGCGGGAGCACCGATTGAGCGCCAAAGGTGCGCCAAAGGTAAGCCCGTCTGCGCCAGTCCGCGCCAGGACCCCTGGCCCCCGCAGAAACCAGCCCACCCGCCGGACCTACGACGCCACCAAACTCTACGCACTCAACGCCGGTAGAATCCCGAGCTGCTACCGAGCCACCCCGAGACGCACCCACGGACCCTTCTGCTGCCACTCCTGCAAGTTCACCTGCACCCGGACCTCTCCAGCACCGACCAAGACCAAGACGAGCAACAGCAGCAGCCACCTGAAATGCAACCTGCTCAACACCCGCTCCGTCCACAGACACGCCGTCGAGCTCTGGAACCTGCTCGACACAACTTCACCAGACGTCGCCTTCCTCACGGAAACCTGGATGAACGCCTCTTCAGTGCCCGACATCGCAATCGCCATCGCCATCCCAGACGGCTACCAGATCATCCGTAGGGACCGTATCAACCAGACCGGAGGAGGCATCGCCATCATCCACAAGAACATGATCCGCATCACGACCAACACCGACGACTCCCTCGCACCCGCCGAGCACCTGCACTTCCAGGTCCACATCAACCCCAAGACCACCCTCAGAGGCACCCTCATCTACAGACCCCCGGGACCACGCACACAATTCAGCGAGAACATCGCCGACTTCATCAGCCCACACGCCCTCCTCTCCGCTGACTACATCCTCCTCGGGGACCTCAACTTCCACCTGGAGAACAACAACGACCGCAACACCACCACCCTGCTGGACAACCTCGCCAACCTGGGACTCAATCAGCTGGTGACCACCCCCACCCACTACGCCGGACACACACTCGACCCCGTCTTCTCATCCAACAAGGACATCACCTTCAGCCACGCCACCGGACTCCACTGGACGGACCACAGCTGCGTCCACTTCAGCTTCAGAAGGACCACGATCCACAACCACCAGCAACGGGTTACACGCAGAAACTGGAACAGGATCTCAGCCGACCAGCTCGCGACTTCCCTGAGCAAGAACCCACCCACCAGCGCAACGAACCCCAGCCAAGTGGCCAGCAACCTCACGCAGTGGATCAGCGACTGCGCAGACGACCTCGCCCCCCTGAGGACCCCGCCCAGCAGACCCGGCAGCAAGAAAGCCCCATGGTTCACCGACGAACTCGAGAGCTCCAAGAAGAACTGCCGAGCCCTCGAGAGAACCTGGCGCAGAGACCCAACACCGGACAACATGACTGCCCTCAAGCTCGCCACCCGAAAACACCAACAACTCATCCGCGCCACCAAGAAAACTGCTTTCAAGGAACGACTGGACTACAACGCACACAACAGCAAGGAACTCTTCAACATCGTTAAAGAGCTCTCCAACCCCAACGCCGGACACAACGACATCACCCCTTCGCAAGACCTCTGCAACTCCCTCACCTCCTACTTCCACAACAAGATCGCGGACATACACAACAGCTTCAGCACTCAACTGACGCACGCCACATCCGAACCACCACCCCCCACCACCACCCTCCGCGCCTGGACCCCGATCAGCACCGAAGACACCGTCCGCACGATGAACTCCATCCACTCCGGATCTCCGACCGACCCCTGCCCCCACCACGTCTTCAACAAGGCCGACGCTGTCATCGCACCCCACCTGCGGGACATCATCAACACCTCCTTCGACACCGCTACCTTCCCGGACAGCTGGAAGCACGCCAAACTCAGCGCTCTTCTCAAGAAGCCATCAGCCGACCCCACCGACCTCCAGAACTACCGCCCCATCTCGCTGCTCCCGTTCCCTGCAAAAGTCATTGAGAAGACCGTCAACATGCAGCTGGCCGCCTTCCTCGAGACGAACAGATCCCTCGACCTCTCACAGTCTGGATTCCGGGCCAACCACAGCACCGAGACCGCCCTGATCGCAGCCACCGATGACATCCGAGCACTGCTTGACAACGGAGAAACAGCAGCCCTCATCCTCCTAGACCTCTCCGCGGCCTTCGACACTGTCTGCCACCGTACACTAGTACAGCGTCTCAGCAACATCGGACTCCAGGAGAAGGCACTGGAGTGGATCACCTCCTTCCTCGCCGGAAGGACACAGAGAGTCCGCCTCCCCCCGTTCAGATCTGAAGCCACCGAAGTCATCTGCGGCGTTTCCCAAGGCTCCTCGCTCAGCCCAACCCTCTTCAACGTCTACATGAGCCCCCTCGCAGCCATCGCACGCCAGCACAACCTCAACATCATCTCCTACGCTGATGACACCCAGCTGATCCTCTCCCTCACCAACGACCCCGCCACCGCCAGAGCCAACCTTCACGAAGGGATGAAAGAGGTAGCCGAATGGATGAAGAACAGCCGCCTGAAACTGAACTCGGACAAGACGGAAGTCCTCATCCTGGGATCCTCACCCTCCGCCTGGGACGAATCCTGGTGGCCCCCCGCCCTAGGCAGCGCACCCAAACCAACAGACCACACACGCAACCTGGGATTCATCCTGGACTCCTCCCTCTCCATGACCAGACAAGTCAACGCCGTCTCCTCGTCATTCTTCAACATCCTGCGCATGCTACGTAAGATCTTCCGGTGGATCCCCACCGAGACCAGGAAGACGGTCACCCAGGCCCTCGTCACCAGCCGCCTGGACTACGGCAACTCACTCTACGCCGGAACCACCGCCAAACTCCAGAAGAGACTCCAGCGGATCCAGAACGCCTCAGCACGACTCATCCTGGACATCCCCCGTCGCAGCCACATCTCCGGACACCTGAGAGACCTGCACTGGCTCCCGGTCAACAAGAGAATCACCTTCCGTCTCCTCACCCACGCACACAAAGCCCTACACAACCAAGGCCCAGGGTACCTCAACAGTCGCCTCAACTTCTACGCTCCCAAACGCCAGCTCCGATCGACCGGCCACGCCCTCGCCGCCGTCCCCCGCATCCGAAGAGCCACCACAGGGGGACGGTCCTTCTCCTACCTCGCCGCCAAGACATGGAACTCCCTCCCGACCCACCTCCGCCTGACCCAGGACCACCTCGCCTTCAGGAAGCAACTCAAGACCTGGCTGTTCGAGCAGTAGCGGACCCCCCTCCCCTAGCGCCTTGAGACCCTCTGGGTGAGTAGTGCGCTATATAAATGCTTTGATTGATTGATTGATTAGCCCACTCTGCCACCCCAGTTCAGGCATGGCTATATGCAAATCAGTCTGACCCTATGCCTCATGGGAACAGTCCAGCCCGAACTGCCAAGCCATGCCTTCCCTGGACCGGAAACAAGCTTCCGAGGACCGGTTTCTGGCATTCCAGCCGTCTTCAGCCCGGCTTGCTTGAATCCAGTGGCAAAGTGAGCAAGGGACTCACGTCTGAGCATACCCCGCCACACTTATGGCAGCCAAAAGCGGTACAAAAGGGGGTGGTGATGGACGGAGCATCTGAATCAATCAAACACTCAAACCCAGTCAAAAGATCTGTGTTTGATCCATCACCGTTCATTAGCCCACTCTGCCACCCCAGTTCAGACATGGCTATATGCAAATCAGTCTGACCCTGTGCCTCATGGGAACAGTCCAGCCCGAACTGCCAAGCCATGTCTTCCCTGGACCCTTCCGAGGACCGGTTTCTGGCATTCCGGCCGTCTTCAGCCTGGCTTGCTTGAATCCAATGGCAAAGTGGGCAAGGGACTCACGTCTGATCATACCCTGCCACACTTATGGCGACCAAAAGTGGTACAAAAGGGGGTGGTGATGGATGGAGCATCTGAATCAATCAAACACTCACACCCAGTCAAAAGATCTGGGTTTGATCCATCACCGTTCTTTAGCACACTCTGCCATCCCAGTTCAGACATGGCTATATGCAAATCCGTCTGACCCTGTGTCTCATGGGAACAGTCTAGCCCGAACTGCCAAGCCATGTCTTCCCTGTACCGGAAACAAGCTACCGAGGACCGGTTTCTGGCATTCCAGCTGTCTTCAGCCCGGCTTGCTTGAATCCAGTGGCAAAGTGAGCGAGGGACTCACGTCTGAGCATACCCTGCCACACTTATGGCGGCCAAAAGCGGTACAAAAGGGGGTGGTGATGGACGGAGCATCTGAATCAATCAAACGCTCACACCCAGCCAAAAGATCTGGGTTTGATCCATCACCGTTCTTTAGCCCACTCTGCCACCCCAGTTCAGACATGGCTATATGCAAATCAGTCTGACCCTGTGCCTCATGGGAACAGTCTAGCCCGAACTGCCAAGCCATGTCATCCCTGTACCGGAAACAAGCTACCGAGGACCGGTTTCTGGCATTCCAGCTATCTTCAGCCCGGCTTGCTTGAATCCAGTGGCAAAGTGAGCGAGGGACTCACGTCTGAGCATACCCTGCCACACTTATGGCGGCCAAAAGCGGTACAAAAGGGGGTGGTGATGGACGGAGCATCTGAATCAATCAAACGCTCACACCCAGTCAAAAGATCTGGGTTTGATCCATCACCGTTCTTTAGCCCACTCTGCCACCCCAGTTCAGACATGGCTATATGCAAATCAGTCTGACCCTGTGCCTCATGGGAACAGTCCAGCCCAAACTGCCAAGCCATGTCTTCCCTGGACCGGAAACAAGCTTCCGAGGACCGGTTTCTGGCATTCCAGCCGTCTTCAGCCCGGCTTGCTTGAATCCAGTGGCAATGTGAGCAAGGGACTCACGTCTGAGCATACCCTTCCCCATTTATGGCGGCCAAAAACGGTACAAAAGGGGGTAGTGATGGACGGAGCATCTGAACCAATAAAACACTCACACCAAGTCAAAAGATCTGGGTTTGATCCATCACCGTTCTTTAGCCCACTCTGCCACCCCAGTTCAGACATGGCTATATGAATGAATGAATGAGGGCGTTTTTTTGTAACGCGCAAACTTAGCCCCGAAGGGCGTCAAGGCGCAGAGACAAACAAACAAAAAGTCCAAGCTACCAACTGCAAGACCATAGAGCACTAGGAGCATAATCACTAATATGCCTGAGAGAAAAGCCAAGTCTTCAGGCGTTTTCTAAAAACTGCCAAAGAGGATTGACTGGAGAGCTCCAAAGGGATGGAAATCCAAAGTTTTGGAGCTAAGGTGGAAAAAGCTCTACCTCCCCATCTTGCCTTCGCAAATCTGGGGACCGAAAGCATGTTCCTGAATATTGAACGGAGGGTTCTTTTTGGAGTGTAGACACATAGAAGGGACCTTATTCCCTCTGGGCCTGAGCCATGAATAGCACTGTGGGCCAGACAGAGAAGTTTAAAAGAGATCCTAGAGGGGATTGGAAGCCAGTGGAGATCCCTTCTAGTTGTGGTTACAGAAGCTAGCCTAGGGAGATTCAAGACCATCCTGGCCGCGGCGTTCTGTACCATTTGAAGACGGTGGATAGAACACTTGTTAATGCCACTGTAGAGGGCATTACAATAATCTAGCCTAGATGACACTAAGGCAACCGTTGCTTGTTTCCGAGCTGCGTGGGATAGATACAGGGCGATCTTCCTCAGTGTTCTAATAATGGCACAGCAAGTAGACACCGTTCGGATCACCTGTGTGTCGAATGAGAGAGCCGGATCAATTAGGACACCAAGGTTTCTAGCCGAAAGGGTGGGGAGGGGGCAGTCCCCTAGGGAGGATGGCCACGAATCCTTTGACCATAAGTCTTGGCTGCCTCCAAAGACCATAATTTCGGTTTTATCACCCTTCAATTTCAAATAGTTGCGCACCATCCACTGGGAGACTGCCTCCATACATGCTCTAAATTTGGGGGCCGAAACACTTACCGACTGAGTGATAGATACCAAGATCTGGGTATCGTCGGCGTACGATAATACCTCCAGACCAAAGGATCTCACCACTTTGGCAAGTGGGGTAACATATATGTTGAAAAGTAAGGGGCTCAACGAAGAGCCCTGTGGTACCCCACATTGCACTTCTTGAGGGGCAGAGAGAAAATTGCCCATTTTAACTCTCTGCTCTCTATGGTATAGAAAGGAGGAGAGTAAACTAAGGGCAGTGCCCTCTACTCCAATATCCATGAGCCTGGAGATCAGAATTGACGGGGACAGGGTATCAAACGCTGCTGTGAGATCTAATAACACTAGCAGAGTAGTATGTCCCTTATCCACCTCCGTACGGATATTGTTGATCACCACCGTAAGGGCAAATTTGGTGCTGTGAGCTGCTCGAAACCCATGTTGAGAGGTATCTAACAGGTTAGTGCTCTCAATAAAAGCAGAGAGGTTTCGATTGATGTGAGACTCCAGTATCTTGGCTGGAGCAGGGAGAAGGGAGATTGTAAGGTAATTTTTAAGTACTCCCGGGTCCAGAGAGGGCTTTTTAAGCAATGGTCTAACAACAGCAGTCTTCCAGGATGAAGGGAAGATACCCTCACTGATAGCCAAGTTCATAACCTGCAATAGGGGAGGGAGAACAGACACTTTACAGGTCTTCAAAGTTCTTAAAGGACAGGGGCCAAGGGGCGAGCAGGACTTAGTGGCATCTAGAAGAAGGTCAAGATCTTCCAGGGTCAAAAGGGGGAAGCAGGAAAGCTGCGGTTTAGAAGAAGCAACGACGTTCTCGGGATGGGGAAAAGCACCCTGCTTTGGTATGGTGGAACATGCTTCATTGGCATCCAACTCAAGGTTGCGAATTTCGAGGGAAGCATAGATATCCGCAATCTTAGCGTGGAAGAAACCCGCGATATTATTGCATAGCTCCTGTGTTTCGATGGTAGGGTTAGCTATTTTAGGTGCCGATAGGGAGTCAATTATATTAAAGAGGTCTCTAGATGATTTAAGGGAGGTCGTCAGATCAGTGAAATGGCTCCTTTTTTCCTCAATAATGGCTTTCTTGTAGTCTCTAAGTAGAGATTTGTGAAGGGCTTTTTCCGATGGATCAGGAAAGACGTGCCAAGACCGATCCTGTTGCCTACACTTCTGACGCAGCAATCTTAAATGGTCAGAAAACCAGGGCTGAGAGGGACTCTTGCAGGCTGAGTAGTGCCGTTTAGCCGGGGCAAGAGTCTCTATAGCATTGGTTAGAGCATTAGAGAGACCGGAGGCAGCCTCGTTGGGATCCCATAGAGGGAGACGACTAAGAGCATCCATAAAAGGTGCCAGAATATCATTATTAATCTCTTTATAGTTTCTTCTAATTTCCCACACGTTGCACTTGGATTTATTGGTGGGAATAGGATTAACTTTACAGTGAAAGGGGACTGCCCAATGATCGGACCACGAGAGAGGGATGGGAGTGTCAGTCGAAATTCTGGCATCGTTTGTAAAAATGCCATCCAACGTGTGGCCAGCAGAGTGCGTAGGGTCCTTGACTAAATGGCCCAGACCACAGGCAGCTAGACTATCTGTTAGTGCCACCGTATCCTTGTCATCTAAAACCTCCAGAGGGAAATTAAAATCGCCCAGAATGCTAAAATGGGGCTTGTCAACAAAGGGCTCTATTAGTTTAAGTATATCTTGGGGGAGGTAGTTCTAGGACCAGGAGGTCTATAGCAGAGGATGCCAGCGAAAGAGGCTGAGGGAAGAACATTTAAAGAGAAATGCAGTGCCTCGAAGCTATCAGAAGGCGAGGAGAGAGGCTCAATACGACAGGTGAAAGTGTCTCTGAAAAGAATTCCTAGCCCCCCACCCCTACGCCTGGTCTTGTCCATTCTGGACAGAGTATAGCCTTCGGGAACTGCCTCCACCAGATCCGGGCCTGAGGAATCAGAACCCCAAGTTTCAGTAATGAATACCCAGGGGGGCTTTTTTTGGGAAACAAAATCCCTAAATGCTACGTTGTTTCGAACTAGGGACCTGGCATTAATAAGCAGACCAGCCTCATTTAAAAAGTTAAAATCAGGTGGTGTGCTCCTATGTTTAGCCTGATTTTTAAGATGGCAATGGGAGCGTATTGATCTAGCATCCCCTTTACAACATTTAATCTCAACCAGGTTATCAGGAGATTGAGTAAAATGACAAGACCTAAACGAAGGTTTGAGTGAATAAAGCATGGCATAAGAATACAACTCACAATTTACTTGGAGTGTGAAGCGAGGCCCAGCCCGCCTGGCCTCAGGCGCGTCCTTGGCGCGGAGAGGCGCAGACGGGCTTAACTTTGGCGCAACTTCGGCGCACGACCGCTGTGCGCGCCCGCTGTGCGCAGAGAAAATCATCCCGGTTTAAATGTGTGGGGTCACGAGTCTGGCGCCCTACCTGACCAAGACCGGCCAATGGGAGCGGGGACCAGCTATCTGCCGACTTGCCCTCCACGCAAACGGGAGAACCCGCGGTGGAACGGGGCACAGGCAGGGAAGGTAGCACACAGGTGAGCAAAGTACAAACTACAATTTTAGAAGCAAATAAGTGCAAGTAATTTTAAAAACACAGCAAGATTAAAAAGGACAGATTTCCAAAATAGCAGCAAGCAAGTTTTAAATAGCAGCAAGAGATTCAGAAATTCACGTTAGCAGCCAGGCATAGTAATCATGCACTGGAAGCTCAGACCAACCGAAGGATTCTAATCATCCCGGTTTAAATGTGTGGGGTCACTAGTCTGGCGCCCCACCTGACCAACACCGGCCAATGGGAGCGGGGACCAGCTATCTGCCGACTTGCACTCCACGCAAACGGGAGAACCCACGGTGGAACAGGGCACAGGCAGGGAAGGTAGCACACAGGTGAGCAAAGTACAAACTACAATTTTAGAAGCAAATAAGTGCAAGTAATTTTAAAAACACGGCGAGATTAAAAAGGACAGATTTCCAAAATAGCAGCAAGTAAGTTTTAAATAGCAGCAAGAGATTCAGAAATTCACTTTAGCAGCCAGGCATAGTAATCATGCACTGGAAGCTCAGATGCTCAGCTATATGCAAATCAGTCGGACCCTGTGCCTCATGGGAACAGTCCGGCCCGACTGCTAAGCCATGTCTTCCCTGGACCGGAAACAAGCTTCTCAGCCCGGCTTGCTTGAATCCAGAGGCAAAGTGAGCAAGGGACTTACGTCTGAGCATACCCTGCCACACTTATGGCGGCCAAAAGCGGTACAAAAGGGGGTGGTGATGGACGGAGCATCTGAATCAATCAAACACTCACACCCAGTCAAAAAATCTGGGTTTGATCCATCACCGTTCTTTAGCCCACTCTGTCACCCCAGTTCAGACATGGCTATATGCAAATCAGTCTGACCCTGTGGCTCATGGGAACAGTCCAGCCCGAACTGCCAAGCCATGTCTTCCCTGGACCAGAAACAAGCTTCCGAGGACCGGTTTCTGGCATTCCAACCGTCTTCAGCCCGGCTTGCTTCAATCCAGTGGCAAAGTGAGCAAGGGACTCACGTCAGAGCATACCCTACCACACTAATGGCGGCCAAAAGCGGTACAAAAGGGGGTGGTGATGGACGGAGCATCTGAATCAATCAAACTCTCACACCCAGTCAAAAGATCTGGGTTTGATCCATCACCGCTCTTTAGCCCACTCTGCCACCCTAGTTCAGACATGGCTATATGCAAATCAGTCTGACCCTGTGCCTCAAGGGAACAGTCCAGCCGGAAATGCCAAGCCATGTCTTCCCTGGACCGCAAACAAGCTTCCGAGGACCGGTTTCTGGCATTCCAGCCGTCTTCAGCCTGGCTTGCTTGAATCCAGTGGCAAAGTGAGCAAGGGACTCACGTCTGAGCATACCCTGCCACACTTATGGCGGCCAAAAGCGGTACAAAAGGGGGTGGTGATGGACAGAGTATCTGAATCAATCAAACACTCACACCCAGTCAAAAGATCTGGGTTTGATCCATCACCGTTCTTTAGCCCAATCTGCCACCCCAGTTCAGACATGGCTATATGCAAATCAGTCTGACCCTGTGCCTCATGGGAACAGTCCAGCCCGAACTGCCAAGCCATGTCTTCCCTGGACCGGAGACAAGCTTCCAAGGACTGGTTTCTGGCATTCCAGCCGTCTTCAGCCCGGCTTGCTTGAATCCAGTGGCAAAGTGAGCAAGGGACTCATGTCTGAGCATACCCTGCCACACTTATGGCAGCCAAAAGCGGTACAAAAGGGGGTGGTGATGGACAAAGCATCTGAATCAATGAAACACTCACACCCAGTCAAAAGATCTGGGTTTGATCCATCACCGTTCTTTAGCCCACTCTGCCACCCCAGTTCAGACATGGCTATATGCAAATCAGTCTGACCCTGTGCCTCATGGGAACAGTCCAGCCTGAAATGCCAAGCCATATCTTCCCTGGACCGCAAACAAGCTTCCGAGGACCGGTTTCTGGCACGTCTGAGCATACCCTGCCACACTTATGGCGGCCAAAAGCGGTACAAAAGGGGGTGGTGATGGATGGAACATCTGAATCAATCAAACACTCACACCCAGTCAAAAGATCTGGGTTTGATGCCACCCCATTTCAGACATGGCTATATGCAAATCAGTCTGACCCTGTGCCTCATGGGAACAGTCCAGCCCAAACTGCCAAGCCAGGTCTTCCCTGGACCGGAAACAAGCTTCCAAGGACCGGTTTCTGGCATTCCAGCCGTCTTCAGCCCGGCTTGCTTGAATCCAGTGGCAAAGTGAGCAAGGGACTCATGTCTGAGTATACCCTGCCACACTTATGGCGGCCAAAAGTGGTACAAAAGGGGGTGGTAATGGACGGAGCATCTGAATCAATCAAACGCTCACACCCAGTCAAAAGATCTGGGTTTGATCCATCACCGTTCTTTAGCCCACTCTGCCACCCCAGTTCAGACATGGCTATATGCAAATCAGTCTGACCCTGTGCCTCATGGGAACAGTCCAGCCCGAACTGCCAAGCCATGTCTTCCCTGGACCGGAAACAAGCTTCCGAGGACCGGTTTCGGGCATTCCAGCCGTCTTCAGCCCGGCTTGCTTGAATCCAGTGGCAAAGTGAGCAAGGGACTCACGTCTGAGCATACCCTGCCACACTTATGGCGGCCAAAAGTGGTACAAAAGGGGGTGGTGATGGACGGAGCATCTGAATCAATCAAACGCTCACACCCAGTCAAAAGATCTGGGTTTGATCCATCACCGTTCTTTAGCCCACTCTGCCACCCCAGTTCAGACATGGCTATATGCAAATCAGTCTGACCCTGTGCCTCATGGGAACAGTCCAGCCCGAACTGCCAAGCCATGTCTTCCCTGGACCGGAAACAAGCTTCCGAGGACCGGTTTCTGGCACGTCTGAGCATACCCTGCCACACTTATGGCGGCCAAAAGCGGTACAAAAGAGGGTGGTGATGGACGGAACATCTGAATCAATCAAACACTCACACCCAGTCAAAAGATCTGGGTTTGATGCCACCCCAGTTCAAACATGGCTATATGCAAATCAGTCTGACCCTGTGCCTCATGGGAACAGTCCAGCCCGAACTGCCAAGCCAGGTCTTCCCTGGACCGGAAACAAACTTCCAAGGACCGGTTTCTGGCATTCCAGCCGTCTTCAGCCCGGCTTGCTTGAATCCAGTGGTAAAGTGAGCAAGGGACTCACGTCTGAGTATACCCTGCCACACTTATGGCGGCCAAAAGTGGTACAAAAGGGGGTGGTGAAGGACGGAACATCTGAATCAATCAAACACTCACACCCAGTCAAAAGATCTGGGTTTGATGCCACCCCAGTTCAGACATGGCTATCTGCAAATCAGTCTGACCCTGTGCCTCATGGGAACAGTCCAGCCCGAACTGCCAAGCCAGGTCTTCCCTGGACCGGAAACAAGCTTCCAAGGACCGGTTTCTGGCATTCCAGCCGTCTTCAGCCCGGCTTGCTTGAATCCAGTGGCAAAGTGAGCAAGGGACTCACGTCTGAGTATACCCTGCCACACTTATGGCGGCCAAAAGTGGTACAAAAGGGGGTGGTGATGGACGGAACATCTGAATCAATCAAACACTCACACCCAGTCAAAAGATCTGGGGTTGATGCCACCCCAGTTCAGACATGGCTATATGCAAATCAGTCTGACCCTGTGCCTCATGGGAACAGTCCAGCCCGAACTGCCAAGCCAGGTCTTTCTTGGACCGGAAACAAGCTTCCAAGGACCGGTTTCTGACATTCCAGCCGTCTTCAGCCCGGCTTGCTTGAATCCAGTGGCAAAGTGAGCAAGGGACTCACGTCTGAGTATACCCTGCCACACTTATGGCGGCCAAAAGTGGTACAAAAGGGGGTGGTGATGGACGGAGCATCTGAATCAATCAAACGCTCACACCCAGTCAAAAGATCTGGGTTTGATCCATCACCGTTCTTTAGCCCACTCTGCCACCCCAGTTCAGACATGGCTATATGCAAATCAGCCTGACCCTGTGCCTCATGGGAACAGTCCAGCCCGAACTGCCAAGCCATGTCTTCCCTGGACCGGAAACAAGCTTCCGAGGACCGGTTTCTGGCATTCCAGCCGTCTTCAGCCCGGCTTGCTTGAATCCAGTGGCAAAGTGAGCAAGGGACTCATGTCTGAGCATACCCTGCCACACTTATGGCGGCCAAAAGTGTTGTTTTTTGCATTTGTCACCCCGAGTGGGATGGGTATGCTCAGACGTGAGTCCCATGCTCTCCACACCACTGGAGTCAAGCTATCCAGGCTGATGGCGGCTGATAGCCAATAACCGGTCCTTGGATGCTTGATTCCAGTCCAGGAAAGACATGGCTTGGCAGTTCGGGCTGGACTGTTCCCATGAGGCACAGGGTCAAGGCTGATTTGCATATGGCCATGTCTGACCTGAGGTGATGTGAGTGCAAAAAAACGATGGATTTAGGCCCAGATCTCTGTACTGGGGTAAATGTGTGACATTGTTCTGCATTCTGTCCATCAATTGTTGTTTTTTGCATTTGTCACCCCGAGTGGGATGGGTAGGCTGAGACTTGAGTCTCATGCTCTCCACACCACTGGAGTCAAGCTATCCAGGCTGATAACGGCTGATAGCCAGAAACCGGTCCTTGGATGCTTGATTCCGGTCCAGGAAAGACATGGCTTGGCAGTTCGGGCTGGACTATTCCCATTAGGCACAGGGTCAAGGCTGATTTGCATAAGGCCATGTCTGACCTGAGGTGGTGTGGAGTGCAAAAAACGATGGATTTAGTCCCAGATCTCTGTACTGGGGTGAATGTATGACATTGTTCTGCATTCTGTCCATCAATTGTTGTTTTTTGTGTTTTAGTCAAAGGCTGAACGCGTGGACAGACCAGTAGAAACAACTTCATAAACTCAGTGCACCCTTCTCACAATCGCCGAGCTCAGATCTTTGAGACTGGGGTCTTGTGTCGTTGTTGCTATCGCTGTCTTACACACCACAAAACGAATGCAAGGATATGTGTTTATTTGCCCGCTTTATTGCTGATCATTTTTATCAGTCCAAGGCGGGTGACTCCCTGAGCTACAGTTGTCGGCAGATTAAAGCGTAGTTAACAAGTGATATAGCATGCACCTAACCCGCTGAGCTGTTTAACTGAGTGGTTGGGACTAGTGCCAGCATTTTAGACAACAGACTGCAGGGCCTGATGTTTTTTAATCCCGGCTCTCCCAGTAGGCCATATTGTGTCATCCTGGGCAAAAAAAAACAAAAAAACGAGTGAAACGGGACAGTATGTACCAGCCCGTGCTCGGCGGATGAAGGGGTAGGACTCATGCCTACTACACGGAGAGCAGCAGCCTACTAACCAGAGGCTTCTCTTTCGATGTACAACCCGCCGAGTATTGATGGTGTAATTAAGTACTGACCTTTAGGCAAGGAACAGCATAATCGAGGTAAAATTCTTCCCAATTAACAAAATAAGCAACACTAGTTGACATAAGTATTCCTACTTTTTGTAGACCATACCATATAGGTCCTGACGAATCGCAAGTCATTGTTACACAGCGAGAAACATGTCGACCGTTTTCTAATCCCCTAGCCTAGAATAAGGAAACATCATTTTCCAGTTAAGTCTAGTCTAGCCTCACCTTTTAATTGTAACGAGGGACCACCCGAATAAAATAGTCTTAGGTACCCTGCGCTACATTTTAACTCACACCCAGGTCTGCAAACCCCTTGGCCCCACACCCACACTTCACCCATAGGCAGTTGGATTCAAAAGATCTCCGCTAAAGAGCCCCTCTTTGAGGTGAGCCCGTTGGGAATTGCACCGCCTAACCGACGAGGAGCAACGCCTATGATGAAGCATGACACCTGCAAGGGTGTGTGAGGCAAACATATCCAACACAATGGATACCCAGTGGGAGGTTAACAGGGTTTAACCACCACCTTTCCCTAGACCAGTGCACCCCGCTTCCCTTTCATCCCTGAGGAACAGCCTTGCCAACTTTTGATCAACATCATCCTGGGCAAACCATTTATCTCTCACTGTTAAAGTTCCAATAAATACCAAAGCGAGGAGGGTGAAGTTGCTGATATTAGCAAATACCCACTAGATCAAACCTTAAGTAATTGGTTGTTTTGCATATGAGTAACTGGCGGGCTATTACCTCATTGAGCACTTACTAGAATTTGACAGCAGACAAGAAAACTCGTCTCGTGTCAGGCCCACCGGCTGTTTACTCTCAACCCAGCGCAGTCTTCAGCTTTACACATACCCCACACTACTACCCCTTCCTCCCAGCCTCCCTTTCAGACCTCATTTAATTCATTCTGGGTTGTTATTTCCATGTTTCCCCTTGGGATATCCAACGTAGTGTCCCTCTATAAGTGCTGTGTTTATATAGCGTGCAGTATCCATCCAAGAATGTCTAGGCGCTTCACAAAGTTTGCCGACAGACTAATAGCGGCAGCAGATATGGTACATACGGTAGTGCAACCATCCAAGGACAGTGAAAGGCTGGGTCTACCACGCAGGATTCCTATCCGTGGTTACTCGCAGATCGCTGCTGCGTGAGCATTATTCCACTGAGCTATCTCAGGGGCAGGTTAAGGAAAAGTCAGGGGGCAGTTTATGTGGGTTATAGACGAGTTTCAGGTGTTCCTGAACACATCTAATCCGCACTCCTGAGGTGTGATGTTGCCTTAGACACCCCAGTCCTGGCTCGGTGCTCAGGGGGTCCCCAGAACACGCGGGCCCCACTCTTCCGCAGGCGTGCTGCAGTCTGAGGCAGCCCGAGCTGGTCTAGTGCTTAGGGGTCTCCAGGACATATATACCTCAGGGTGCTGCCGTCTGAGACAGCAGAGAGCTGGCCTAGTGGTTAGGGGGTCTCTCTCTCGTACACGTGCCCCACTCTTTCGAAGGGTGATGTCGTGATTGCACAAGTCACTGTGGTTTCTTGGAGAGCATGAATGCTCGGATACCAGCACACTCTGATCCTGGCTCTGTGTCAAGAGGCCTCGCGGCAGAGGGTTCGTTTATAATCCGCTCTGAGCCTCTCGTGACACCGGTGGAAACCGCACTTCCTGCTCGGCTCGAGGCGGCATGTTGTTTACTTAGTGCTTGTCAGGCCCCAGTGATGCTCGGGCAAGGCGGCAGGTCAAAGGTAATGCTCGTAAGAATGTGCTTAGAAGCGGTCATTAATCATTGTTAGATGCCCTGGTGTGAAATTAGGCTTGTGGGCCAGATAAGTAGTTGCGAACATGACAGTAAATATTTCATACATGAAGATTCAGATGGTGGCACTTAGCGTGCGTTCCAAAGTGAAAGAAACGGAGATCCTAAGGATTCTGGGGGCCCTGGGCCAAAATTATGTTGGGGGCCCCTGCTCGGAACAGCTTTGAGTTCATGACCAATTTCAGCTCTTTAATGCATTCTTTGTCCAGGTCACTGACAGTGCACAGACACATTGGTCCAAATTCTAAATTGCATGTATATCAAATAGTTGGGGATAGTGATGAGCAGTTTTATATTTGTAACACAGCAGCACCTCAGTAACATTACTGAAATAATATCTGTACCATTTCTCATATGTAAGCACCCTGTTTTGAACTATAAGATTTGTTTTATGGATGTTGCATGAAACACAAACACAACATCTGTCTGCAAAATGTCGGTAATAGACTCGCACACATCACCCACATTAAAAATAAATTAAAATAAAATGGTGTATAAAATAATCTGTTTAAGAATTATTCAAGCTCATTAGGGCAAGACTCTCTGCAGGACAGAGCTGGTTCTATCAGGGACCCCCTCAAAGGCTGGGGCCCAGGGCCAGGGACCACTTTGCCCATGCCTTAAAATATCCCTGAATAAATGTATATATTTTCTTGTATAGCGCTTACTGCAATGTGAACTATCACTAGGATTTTCCAAATATTTGAAATAATGAGGGAACAGAACTACTGGAACATACACTAATTTGCAGTCGATAAGAAAGGACAGACTCAAACATGGAGTTTGAGATATGAAAATGTAGAAACAATATGAAAGTTTATCACAAATCCAAAGTCCAATACAGAATTCGTAAAATGCAGATGCAGCTGTGATCTAATTGCAATGCATCAGTCATTTGCCACAAAAGCTTTCAAATACAGCATAATACACAAATAAAGGCAATATCAGAAAATTGTCTAAGCCTCAAATGTGCCACAGATGAATAAAAAATTGAGAAACATCCCTAGCACCCCAAAGATCTGGCTCACCCCATAGTTCAATGGTTACTATACAGTTTTCTTGCATAGAATATTGCTGGAACTGCAAAGTCAAACTGGTATGATCATTGTTCCCACAAATTAAAATGTCATCCTCTAAAACGTATAAGATATGCTGCAGCCCCTGGTAGGCCTTGGGTGCACCTATGCCCTGGGTACCTATGGTACACTATACAGGGACTCACAAGGGTGACCCAACATCCAATTAGGTATGTACCTAAAGCACATGGAGTCCATTTTACAGTGAGAGCTGATAGCCTGGGGCCCTGATTAGCAGGATCCCAGGCCAACTAAGTCGAAAACCAGCTAAACACTAGGCAAAAAAATCGGGGGTAACCATAGTCAGGTAACCACCTTCCTACACCCCCTACATTCAAAAAAGGTGTATCATATATTAAGCAGAATCTTTTCTGTGGTTTTCAATGCACCCTACTAACACTGACAATACATTTTATTTAATCTATAAGCATTTAGGGGCCCATTAGAATGTCGGGCGGATTGCCCCCCCCAGGCTGGCGGTGGCTACCGCTAGCCTGGCGGGGACAATCCACCCGACATCCGCATTTTAATTCCCCCCCCCGCCATATTAGTATGGCGGGGGAACCTCGGCGGACGGAAAGACCGTCCGCCGCTTTTCCGCCCCACCGCCAGCCATATTACAATGGGCTTAGGGAGATGTCTGCGGTCTTCACTCTGGGGGACCCCTGCGGGTCCCCACAGTGAAGGAGAGGTGGGGGGTGCACATGGGGGGGTACCTGTGGTACCCCCTGCATTTGCATAAACAAAGCGGCAGGCACCTCGCGGTGCCTGCCGCTTGGTTTATGCAAATGTAAATGGGCATTTTTAGCATTGTGATGGGCGGTGCTGAGAGCACCGCCCGCCACAATGCTAAAAATACAGAATGCCCCCGCCACAGTGGCAAACGCATCCTAATAACCCCCGCAGGACCCCCGCCCTTATGGCGGGCAGTCCCGATTACCGATGGGATGGCCCGCCATCCTAATGGACCCCTTAGTTCGGTTGGCCCTATGGTAGGTATAGGGCTTCGTTAGGGCTTATTTCATGGAAGGCCGGGTGGCTGCAATGGACCTGGGATACTGTTTTGGACAGAATGGATTTGCTGGAAATGTTGTGGTTCAATATAAAAGCTGTATCTGCTATGCTCTATTTAATCCCAGCCTCACTGAATTTGAATGACAGTGGCGTCGCAACTACAACTCCGCAGACAAAACGACCTACAAAAATGCTCTCTCCATCTATAAAAGACTAATAGTTGCTGAAAAAAGTCTTTACTATACTTCCCAAATCGATCAGGCGAAAAATTCAGCTGGAGAACTATTTCGGGTGGTTACCACTTTGTCTAACCCCCCTGCCCTGCGCCTAGAAGGTTCCCAGTCTTTAGCAGATGCTCTGGCCAGCTTCTTCGAGGAAAAAGTCAGTTCCATTTTCCTTACCTTCTCTCATTCCTCCCCTTCACCTTCGCCTATGGCATCCCCCATAAATACTTCGCCCATTTTATCAGTTTTCGACACCATTGACCAGAAGCATATTCAATGCCTGATAACCAGCACTATCCCCCCTCGACCCATGTCCCCCTGCTATCCTGAACCTCATTCCAGAAGCTATTTCCCCCGCGCTGACTACCATCTGCAATGCTATGTTTTCAACAGGAATATATCCCTCAGTTTGGAAGGAGGCTATCATCAAGCCACTTCTAAAAAAGCCCACCCTGGACCCTCTGCTCCCTTCCAGTTACAGACCCATCGCATGTCTCCCCTTCCCAGCCAAGCTCTTCGAAAAAACCATG
Organism: Lissotriton helveticus; assembly: GCF_964261635.1. Classification (NCBI taxonomy): domain Eukaryota; kingdom Metazoa; phylum Chordata; class Amphibia; order Caudata; family Salamandridae; genus Lissotriton; species Lissotriton helveticus. Next base: position 1,160,814,458 of record NC_136071.1, on the reverse strand, counting down.
AACATTCAACTTTCGAAATTCATCAATGACAACACTCTACTTGATGACACTCAGTTTGGCTTCAGACAGGGACACGGGACGGAGACAGCACTGCTAAAGGCCGCTGACGAAATTCGAACGACAATGGACATGGGAGGAGCGGCAGTCCTAATACTCTTAGATCTTTCTGCGGCTTTCGACACGGTCGATCATGTCACTCTGATCGACCGTGTCTCAGCTCTAGGAATTAGAGGCAAAGCTAAAGACCTGATTGCCTCTTTCCTAGCCAATCGCCCCCAGACTGTCAAGATGGGTAATTTCACCTCCCAGACGTTCTCCCTCCCATGCGGCGTTCCACAGGGCTCCTCGCTAAGTCCAACGCTTTTTAATATCTATGTATCGGACTTAGCGAGGGTGATAAAATCTTATGGAATTGCCCTGACAACTTACGCTGACGATACCCAATTAGTATTATCAGTGCACAACAACGGAGCATCTATCGCCGCCAACTTTCAAGAGGGAATGAAGGCGATAAGCTCCTGGATGTCATCAAACTGCCTCAAACTTAACTCCGATAAAACGGAGGTGATGACATTCGGGAGCTTGCACCCATCATGGTCCCCTCAATGGTGGCCACTTCAGATGGGGTCCCCCCCCCAACCGGTGGCCAAGGTCCGAAACCTCGGAGTCATTTTTGATGATAAACTTACTTTCATACACCACGCCAATGCTGTTGTATCATCTGCCTTCTACACTCTAAAAAAAATTAAAAAATTACTTCCTTACCTACCACAGTCCGCGGGCAAAACACTCATCAGCACCTTAGTGTTCTCGAGAACCGACTATTGTAACTCTCTTCTCCTGAATGCCCAAGAAAAGGTTCTCAACAAGCTCCAGACAGTACAAAACGCGGCGGCCAGAACTCTATTATCCATCCCTAAGTTCACTTCAACCTCAGCTCATATCAAGGAACTACATTGGCTTCCGGTTAGGAGCCGAATCAAATTTAAGGCTCTTTGCATAGCCTATAAAACGCTGAATAATGCAGGACCACAGTTTCTAAAAAGAGCTCTCCGCCCACTGGAACATCACAGGACCCTTCGATCTTCTTCTGCCTACTTGCTGAACGTCCCTAGGACAAGAAAGGCCAGTTGGGGAGACAGATGTTTCACAACCGCCACAGCCAAACTGTGGAACACCCTACCACTTCATATCAAAACTGCCCCCACGCTCCTCAAATTCAGAAAGAGCCTTAAAACATGGCTGTTTTCATCTTCCTAACTCCCCTGTCACACCATCAGTGAGCTCTGTAAACATTAGCGCCGAGACACCCTTATGGGTATTTGCGCGCTTTAAAAATTGCAAAAATAAAATAAAATAAATAAATAAATAAATGAAGGAAGGTGGCTTTGGGTTTGACATGCTAACATAGTGGCAAAAGGTTGAATTATCATACAGTAGAGGCTGTGTGTGTCTCTTTCTACAGAGGAATGAATAATGGGTGTTAGGGTGCTCTTAAATTTGTATAGGTTCAGCCTAAAAGCGCTGACAAATAAGATTTGCCAAAAGGAGATTAGAAGACCGTAAAGAATCATGTAGATAAATTCTTCCCAATTTGTGTCTAATGGGTGAGGGCTTTTTGAAGTTCTTCAGTCTGCATGTCTGGGCAGGGTCGTTTGCCTGTTGTGCATTTTTTTTTTAATGTTTGCCCTCAGGGTTTGAAGTGTTGAATCTGAATTTGCAGCATTCCATTATTTGTACAATTATTCTTGTGCTGCTTGGCTTCTAATACACTACTGTCTGCTAATGATTTGCCCTTCTTTCAGGTTGCTGGCTGAGATTTGCTAAAGGCTCTCAATTTGTTGAATGAATGGTGAAGGATGTTGGATGGCATTAAGGATTCTCTGGGAAAGAAGATTTGGTTTAGCAGCAAATTTACAGACTTTGAAATGAGCAGACGACATAGGACTTTGATTTTCCTCCTTTCTTTCAGTGGAGCAAAGTGCCCAGATATGATGATTCTTCGGTTGCAGAAGCATTTTGGCATGCTGAGCACCCATCATATTGAATTGGCAGCACACATTTCCTGTAGACTCATGCATGATTCCTGCTCTTTAGAAGTAGTGTTCCTGGTCACTGCAGCTAAATCTGAAGTATTTGTATAGGTCAGAACTGGCTGTAAATACCTCTTTTTGACACTATATTTGAAATATTGAGCTGTAGAATGTAATTTTGTCTCAGTTGTCCCAAAATGCCTTGTGAAAGAGATACCTGTAAATTCATTAGGAAAGGATAAAGGGCCTAATTCAGAGATTGGCGGAAACGTACTCCATCACAAGCATGACGGACATTCTGTTTGCCTTATTACAAGAACACACTATAATGATGAGGCAGACAGGATATTCATCTTGTTCGAGAAATTGTTGCATTAGTGAATTTGTGTCTTTGTAAAGATTCCCGCCTCCCCTAAAGTGGGATAACATGACTCTTCTCTCACTAGAAGCTCCTGTTAGGTGGGTATTTATTTCAGGCCTGATCCAGGCCTAGGAGCCGCTGCCCCCTAGGAAATAGATGAGGGTGGGGGACAGGGGCTCTGGCATGGGCGGTGCTCTGACTTCCTAGTCTTACATTGAGATGCTACAAACTTGAGAGCATGATCACATGACCCCCCATCACATCTCACTTAGAACTGAATGTCTGCAATTGCTCAAGAGTTACACTGCTTAACATAACTTCAAAGAAAGCTCAATACATCTGCACATCACGATACAGCACATACACAGCTTTAAAGAAAGCAGAGAAATGCCTGTGAAAAGAAAAAGGTTTCAATTGCTCCAAAGCGGATCAGCTCTGTGACATCTACACAATGTGGCCATTAAGGGTCTTGATATTACTCCTGTACCAGGTTTCAGAGCAATTTCAATTTTCCAGAGGCCTCCATGAGAACTCTATATCAAACCACCCAAAAAGAAGGTGAATGGTTGGAAATGTATCCTAACAATTCAATATAGCGGGCTCTTCTAGAAGGACTATTGATTGTAATGCTTTCAAGGTGGCTCTAAAGCAGGCCAGATTTGGAAGGCCAGTGATTTGGAAATCCTCCCTAATAACTCTATACCACTCCTCCTCTCGAGAAAAGCTTGACCTGAAGTTTCCATGAGACTCTATGGGAGACTCCTTTACACAGGTCTCCGACAGGGAATTCTCCCCAGGGCCTCCATGCCAGGCTACTCTAGAAAATACACATATTTTGAAGCCTCAATGCTGGCTTTATATCCAGCTCCTCTAGAAAGAGAATTTAGTCAAAGATCTTTATGATTATTCTGTCCCCGGCTCATCTACAAAGTTGATCACTTGTCAGCATTCAGAATCTGAATAGATACTAACTAATGGTGGGGCTTTCTACCAAATATAATAATAGATTTCAGGGTGAAAAATGCTTCCAGAGACCTCTGACCAGGGTAAGGGGTAATGAGAGGGGAGGGCTCTGAGAGACTGGAAGGGAATCTCAGGCTCATGCTTGCACTGCTGCTTTCTGATCCTGCTGCTGCACTGCACAAGCAAGACTGAAAACTGGCACACTGCTTCCACCTGGTCCTGTCTGCCAATGCCAATGGACCAGGAGATGCTACCCCTCCCTGCCTACCATGCTGGTCAACCACCACCAAACTGATGGGAGAGGGTGCAATCTTACAGTTTCTGTAAGAAGTATTTCTTGAGGTTCTGCCCACACCTGCCCCATTAAATGCCCCTTGTCAGCGAACCCCTAAACCTTCTAAGGTAAATCACTGCTACTGGGGTGCCTGTAGACTCCTGTGCCTGACAGTTTCACCAATCTTTCTACAAACCTTGCTCAAACATTGCAGATGCACTATAAGGCCATAGGCCATCTTTATATGATGTATGCATGTGTCAATAGGGCAGGGAAGGGGTTAAAGGAGTGTCATTCATTTGGATAATAGTAGCACTGTCTATATACAGGATGTAGAAAAGACAGGAAGGGTTATTAGGTAGAAGCACAGGCAATGTCAATCACATTAGATTTTGTATGGAGAAAATAGTTTTTATAAACCTTCTCTCACATAGGTACAGCATGGGTAGAAGAAATAAACACTTTTCCTAACAAAAAGTATAGTTCACTGCTCCAGGAAAAACACACATATGACAGGTATCCCACAGTGAACGCTTTCAGCAGTGCAAAGTTCCTAACACACAGAATATGTGTAGCACATGCAAAGGCAATGCAAAAGTCGCTCAGTGTGTATTTGTGTGTGTGTGTTTGTGTGTGTCTGGGTGTGTGTGTGTTCATCTCTGCGTGTACCTATGTATTTATCTGTGTAATGTTGTTTGTGTGATGTTGCATCACTATATGCAAAGTGCATTAGGGTAAGATGGTGTATGATGTGAGTGTCTGGTGGTGAGCAGTGGTCTAAATTATTCTTTGGCTGGAGATTTACTGTGCATAATAAGTAGGTATGATACTGTAATTGTGCATATTGCTGTATTGTGTGTGTTTGTGTGTGTGTGCTACTGTTCTGGGTGTGCTGGTGTATGTGTGATACATGGGTATCTGATTGGAAATATGATGCCATGGTGGCACAATGTCATGAGTGATGTCACTGACCATATCATGAATGATGTAATATGTGAGGTCATAAGCAGTGCAATAGCGGGGGTGTGAGTTATAGTAAGCTCATATAACTATAACTGCTGAATTTGTATGGGTTTGTACGGGTGAAATGTGAGCCTAACTATAACATCCCTGCAACCTTTAGTTTTTTCAGTGAATTTCTAAGGTTTTTTAAATTCTATTGTCTAACTATTGCGTCCCTGTTACCTTAGCGTTTTTACTGAATTTCTAAGCTTTTTTAACTTCTATTTCCTAACCTGTGAAAAAAGGTGACGGGCCTTCCACAAGCTCTCAGAAATGCCACTGGATGTGACTTACTGGAGGTACCAGGAGGGGTTGTTGCCCCTCACTTTGTCACTGGATTCAAGAAAGCCTGGCTGAAGATGGCTGTAATGCCAGAAACCGGTCCTAGGAAGCTTGAATCCGGTCCAGGGAAGGCATGGCTTGGCAGTTCGGACTGGACTGTTCCAATGAGGCACTGGGTCAGACTGATTTGCATATGGCCATGTCTGAACTGGGGTGGCAGAGTGGGCTAGAGAACGGTGATGGATTAAACCCAGATCTGTTGACTGGGTGTGAGTGTTTGATTGGTTCAGATGCTCCGTCCATCACCACCCCCTTTTGTACTGCTTTGTTCGCCATAAGTTGGCAGGGTATGCTCAGACGTGAGTCCCTTGCTCACTTTGCCACTGGATTCAAGCAAGCCTGGCTGAAGGCGACTGTAATGCCAGAAACCGGTCCTAGGGAGCTTGTTTCCGGTCGAGGGAAGACATGGCTTGGCAGTTTGGGCTGGACTGTTCCCATGAGGCACAGGGTCAGACTGATTTGCATATGGCCATGTCTGAACTGGGGTGGCAGAGTGCGCTAAAGAACGGTGATGGATTAAACCCAGATCTGTTGACTGGGTGTGAGTGTTTGATTGGCTCAGATGCTACGTTCATCACCACCCCCTATTGTACCCACAGACCCTCAGCATCCCATGGGGACTTCATCCCCCTATAAGTAGTGCGCCATGAGACGCATTTGCAGAGTGGTGGAGAAAGGGGGATGGGCCTTTGATTAACTCTGAACAATCCTGTTGTGTGGGACTTATTGGAGGTACCAGGAGTGGTTCTTGGCCCCCATTAGTGCATAAGGAGGCTTTTCTGCAGAGTGGTGGAGAAAGGGGGGTGGGGCCTCCCATGAGCTTTCAGCAATCCTGCTGTGTGGCACTTACTGGAAGTTACAGAAGGGGTTCTTGGCCTTCATGGACCCTCAGCATCCAAGGGGACTTCAGCCCCTAATCAGTAGTACACCAGGAGGAGCATTTGCAGAGTGGTGGACAATGGGTTAGGGTCTGTGATGTGCTGCATCAGGATTTGCGGTTCTACAGGGGACAGGGTCATGCTGAGCACCGCGGGGGATCTGTAGATTCCCGCACGCTGAATAAAAAAAAATTATAAGTCAATTTATTGGCCTTTAAGGGTCAGGGTACCTCGACCCTGAACCCTTTATTCACTTTGCACAGAAATGTTCAGCCCCGGGGACCGTTTCCCCACAAACAAAATGACGGCTGCAACTTTTCTGTGAAGGTGTGGCCAGCCAATCAGGACTTTGCTTTGGAGCGAGGATCCACGTTTCTCCTGCGGGTGGAGCCGTTGAGGATATGCCCCTATATATTAAAATTTGTTTTTCGGTTAATATCTCGAAAACTACTGAAAAGATTTACACCAAATCACAAAAAGCTTGATCTTCAGAACAAAATCTACCATTTTGCCAAACTTAATGTAATTCTGCAAAGCAGTAGTCGTGTTCAAAACTCCTATGGAGTTAACATGGGGACAATGCATTTTGGGACCCCCGCACTGTTTTCTCGGCCCCTGCTTGACGAGCCAGACCAAACTTTCCCAAACAGCAGTTAAAGTGAGCATCGAGTTAGTCTGGAAAATTTTGTGAAGATTTGTCAAAGATTAAGCAAGTCAAAAAATGCTTTTCCTATGGAAACAATGTCCTAATTATAACTACCTACTGGCGACCGTCAGTGGGTGATATATATAGGTTTGGGCCAAGGGCTCACCTAAAAAAAAGTTAAGTTCTACTTACCTTAAATATGCTTCCCATACATGGTAAAGGAAAGTGTAGTAAAGACATGTAATAAAGTCATTGTCATGGAAAAGGCTGGTTGAAAGGGCATACGTGGTAATTACATGCATGGTAAAGATATATAAATACCAGTGCGCTGGCTGCATCATAGTGCTTTTTTCCCTAACTTGCAGCCATGCTGCACAGCTGCCACGCTGCTGTGCAACATGGCTAAACAGTGGCGGCTCCTCTGCTAAGGTGGAGGAGCGTCGCCCAACTGCCTCGAAGCAGTAAAAGAAAGTAAAAAGTAAAATGATAATAACTAATCTTATTATCATTTTATTTTAGGGGGGGTGGGCGCACACTGGCTCACACTCCAGCACTCAGTTTTCCCCGAAGCATCATAATAAATGCTGTGCGTGATAACACTTTCTACGGTGTCAGGCTTTAGTTTTTCACCCTTGTTGGTGCAGCCAATGCTGTGTATCTCTAGACACGTGTTTCAGGATATTGTCCTTCTTCAGTAGAGAGCAACACTTTTTTGGGGGGTGCTGTAGATGCTGCCCAAAGTCTTCTCAGGTCTCAGTACCACTCACTGGGCGCAGGTGCATCAACCAGAGCTCGTCAGACCATTAGCTCAAGGGAGCCTTTTTAAATAGGGGGGGGCGCACACTGGCTCACACTCCAGCACTCAGTTTGCCCCAATGCATCATAATAAATGCAGTGCATGATAACACTTTCTACGGTGTCAGGCTTTGGTTTTTCACCCTTGTTGGTGCAGCCAATGCTGTAAATTGAACTGCATTTACCAGGATGCAAAGGGGCGAACTGTGCTGGGAGGTGAAGCAGTGTGCTCCCATCCCCCTTCCGTTTGAAAAGACTCCCTTGAGCCTCTGAGCTGACGAGCTCTTGGAGTTGCACCTGTGCGCCAGGGAGAGGTACAGAGACCTGAGAGGAATTTGGCAGCTTTCTCAGCAAACCCCAGATGAATTTCGTTGTATCTCTACTGATTAAGGATAAAATCCAGAAACACATGTGTCTAGAGATTAACAGCACTAACCTACACCAACTTTGGTGAAACACTATGCAAAACTTCAAGTAAGCATGTAAATTAAACTGCATTTACCAGGATGCAAAGGGGCGATCTGTGCTGGGAGGTGAAACAGTGTGCTCCCATCCCCCTATCATTTTATTTTGTCCTCCTGCCGCAGCAGCTTGCGTGAGGGGGCGGGGCTGAAGAGCAGGGGAGCAGTGATACAACCCTCCTAAGTGCGCAATGACTGTTTGGTCTGCCCTCTCGGGCCGCCGAAACAGTCATGCGCACTTTCCCTGTTCTCCATGCAGGCTGCATTACAGCCTTCATGGAGAACATGCCCACCCCTACAGCCCCTGGCTGAGCGACATGCATTGCAGTGTTGTGATTGGCTGTGAGGAGCTTGGAAGCTCTGGTGCTTCCTGCTTCCTATTTCTCACAAGAAGCCAGGAAGAGGACACATGAGAGGCGGCAGCGGCTGGCCAGCTGACCAGAAGGTAAGTGATGTTTTTAAAAGTGATTCCCCGAACCCCCTCTCGCCCCTACACCCCTACCTGCCCCACTGATGCTTTCAGGCAGCAGCCGCGACTGTGGCTAAAGGACATTGACAGAGCCCATAATCTCTCGTAGGCGAGACCTATTGCCTTTGCCAATGCTTGTATCCGTGTGCTGCGGTCGTGTAAGGGTATCTCGTGATTGCACAAGTTACTGTGGTTTCTTGGAGAGCATTAATGCTCGGATACCAGCACACTCTGATCCTGGCTCTGTGTCAAGAGGCCTCGCGGCAGAGGGTTCGTTTATAATCCGCTCTGATGCTCTCGTGACACCGGTGGAAACCGCACTTCCTGCTCGGCTCGAGGCGGCATGTTGTTTACTTAGTGCGTGTCAGGCCCCAGTGATGCTCGGGCAAGGCGGCAGGTCAAAGGTAATGCTAGTAAGAATGTGCTTATTTATTTATTTATGTATTTAATGCGATTTTATATAGCGCGAACAGACGCGGTCCGTAATCATTGTTAAATGCTCTGGTGTGAAATTAGGCTTGTGGGTAAGATAAGTAGTTGCGATAGTGACAGTAAATATTTCACACGTGAAGATTCAGATGGTGACAATTAGCCTGCGTTCCAAAGTGAAATAAACGGAGGACGTTTACATTTTTAATCCCTGTCACCTTTGATCTCTATTACTTGCTTTTAAATTTAAACTGTAATACAAACCCTAAGACCCAGACATTTGCATAAATGCAGCCTTATCAGGGGCATCCTAAGGATTTTGGGAGCCCCTGCACGGAACAGCTTTGAGTTTATGACCAACTTCAGCTCTTTAATGCACTCTTTGGCCAGGTCACTGACAGTGCACAGGCACATTGGTCCAATTTCTAAATTGCATGTTCATCTAATATTTGGGGATATTGATGAGTGGTTTAAATATTGTAACACAGCAGCACCTCACTAACATTACTGAAATAATATCTGTACCATTTCTCATATGCCAGGTCCTGTTTTGATCTAAAAGATTTGTTTTTATGAATGTTGCATGAAACACAACCGCAACATTTGTCTGCAAAATGTCTGTAATAAACTCTCACACATCACTCACATTAAAAATACATTAAAAGAAAATGGTGTTTAAAATAATCTGTTTAAGAATTATTCAAAGTCATTAGGGCAAGACTCTCTACAGAACAGAGCAGGCTCTATCAGAGACCCCCTCAAAGGCTGGGGCCCAGGGCCACAGACCACTTTGTCCATGCCTTAATCCCTTGCGTCCTTTGGGTCCTGAGGTAGCTGCCTTTGAGTTAGTGGTGTTGCAACGACTAGAACAAGCACTGTCATTTTTTGTTCCTAAACCCCTTTATAATTTAAATAAAGAAGAATTTACAGCTCTTAACCACCTCGCTAAAGATGATACTCTCATTATAAAGAGTTGTGATAAAGGGGCGGGATAGTAGTCATGAACACCGAGGACTACGAAAACAAAATGAACATGATGCTAAATGATAATAATTTCTATTTAAAGATTAAGCAGAACCCTCTAGCCAAAATATCGAAAAATATTCACTCACTTTCCCATCAGGCTTTTCTAGCCGGTGATATCACTTCTAAAGAATTTGATTTTATAAATTCCAATAAAGGCAAAACAGCGTGCATTTATGGCTTACCAAAAATGCATAAGAATCTATATGATCCTCCTTACAGACCGATAGTATCTACTATCGGGACTGTAACTGAACCCTTGTCGAAATGTATTGATTTCTATTTATGCCCTCATATTCCTGTAATACCCTCTTACATAAAAGATACTGGGGACATGATTAATAAAATTGAAAATATAGCTTTTAATCCCAATTATGACATTATGGTGACACTAGATATAGAGTCACTTTACAGTAATATTCCCCAGAAAGAGGCACTTGAAGCTACAGACTGGTTTATTGAGGAGTTTCAAATTCAATGCCTTAAGACCTTCATTTTAGCTTGTCTTAATATTGTTTTGTCTGAGAATATTTTCGAATTTGGCCATGCTTTATATCGCCAAATTAAGGGTGTAAGCATGGGTGCTTCATTGACGCCATCTATAGCTAATATTTATATGGCAGCCTTTGAACAAAGATGTATACACAATGAGGTTGCTCCGTTTTTTGAGTCGTTCTCTCATTGGCCCAAATATATAGATGATATCTTTTTTACCTGGACCAATGGGGACAACTCACTAACCGAATTCCTTCAATGGCTGAATGCTATAGATCCGAATTTAAAATTTACAGCTCAAAAGAGCATGGAGAAGGTAGAATTTTTAGACATTTTAATAAGACATCAGAATAATAGTCTAGAAGTAGATCTTTTCATAAAGCCTACGGCTAGAAATACATTGTTGCATTTTACAAGTTTCCATCCTCGTAATCAAAAGCAGAGTATTCCTTTTTCTCAATTTTTTAGAGTCCGTAGGAATTGTTCAAACATTAAAGACTTTGACAGGCAAGCAGCAATTATGAGGACAAAGTTCATAGAAAGGGGTTACCCGCATCACCTAGTACGTGATTCTTATAAGCGAGCGAGGTTTTTGATCGCGATCATTTGTTGCGCCGTAAAGTAAATATAGATACAGTCAGAGAGGATCAACAATTAGTCTGTGTCACCCGACACTCAACTGTGGACTCAAAAATAAAACAAGTAATTAATGCAAACTGGCATATTCTTAACAGCAATCCAGACCAGAAATCTAAATTGATGAAACCTTTGTTTGCCCATCGGCGGAACTGGAATATAAAGGATATGATTGTACATTCTCGCTTTGGCAATGATGGTAAAAGTAGGGACCAGAATCAGAAATCAATAGATGGAAATCGACCGATTAGAGGAACTGTTAAATGCTCCTCTTGCAAATCTTGAGACTCAATAATAGAAGGAGAAACCTTCATACATAATGGTTATACCATTAAAGCCTCCCACATGTGGAATTGCAGGACGCAAAACATTATCTATTTGTTTCTTTGCCCTTGCCAATTAGGATATGTAGGGGAATCGGCAAGGGCAATCCAAATTAGGCTTACAGAACATCGTTCTGCAATCAGAACGGCAAAATTGTTAGCTCCACTAGTGAAACATTTCATTGAAAAAAATCATAGACCGGAGGATATCAGGTGGAGAATTCTGGAGAAAATCAACATTGCAGACAGTAAAGGGGGCTTAAAAATTCGCAAGAAACGCAAGGTTTTTGGGATTTTCTCGCTTAATACCTTTAAAAAGGGCCTCACTAGTGAAATACCTTGTTAGAACGCTTTGACCTAATTTTTGTATCTAAAAATCGGGGAAAAACATCTGTATCAGTCCAGGACCATATATGCTGTGACAGGAATTTATGGTCGCTGCTTAGAAACGTTCCAAATATATGAGTTGACGATTTTATTATTAGAAACTATTGTTATATTGGTATGCATTAATATAAATTTTTGGTTATGCAGTTTTATGGATTTAATTACGTTTTTAGTTGGTGTTATTATTTAATTTTTTAGTCTTAATGAGACGAGAAATGAGTCTTTTTTCAATATCAATTGTTCCACATTCCCAACTGGTAATAATAGGAAAGACTTTCTAAAAAGAGTTAAAGTATTTTTTATAGATTAGTTGTAAAAGTCCACTCTTTATTTAGTTAATTGTGAACTTTCGTTTAAAAAAAATTAGACGAATAAAAGTTTAAAATTAATGTAGCTCGTTTCCGTATCAGTTCAATCGGAACGGTCTAGTTTTTCCTGTTAGCTAGTCACATGATCTACTAGGGGCGTGATCTAGCACAATAAAATAGCCCGTTACTCGAGCGAGGTTTGCTTACAGATACCTCATAAACGCCAGCGGCTCTCGAGCGTGCGGCTGTATCAAGATCAAAGGACGAGCCATATCAGGTAAAATATAAAGGTTTTGGGTGTTTAGCTTACCTTTTAGATAACACACAGATATTTGAAGCCTGTTTATATTAATTTTTCAGGCTGAGAGGTATAGCGTTTTCTCAAACAGGGAATAACAGTATGCGGTAGAAGACGCCACTCGTCTCGTGCTATTTATCTACCTTGACGCCAATGTCTACACGGCAACGCTCCTTTAGATAAGCACAGCCATATCAGGTATATATTTCAAAGAAGGCCATTTGCCTCCAATAATTGCTAGGAGGCTTAATAAGATTTTAATAATATAATTTAGCAATCTCCTTGTTATCCCCTTGTTATATAACTCATAGGCTAAGAAGAGCGTTTCTGAAATATCGAGGTTGTTTATGAAAGATTGGAATCCCGTCGTTTTTTGAATATATGCTAGACATATAAACAACACGGCCCCTAACACATCCCCAAACAACATATAAAAGGTGAATGTCCTTATCTATGTATGATCATGACCTTAGCAAGTCCAGGTTCGATCGAGAACATACTTGACATGTCATTTTGTGATTTTATTTAGATAATTGCACTTCGTTTCCTTTCGTCGGGACTTCTACTTCATAGTGTTCATCCACAAGACACCTTTTGATGTTTTTTTACAGTTCAATCAGGTATTGAATATATATAAGGTTCCATTTATTTGACTATCTAGAATCTATATAGCCTTTAATGTCTATTACAGGTGTTCTCTGAAATCATTTTCTTATAGAAAACTTTGAAGGCTCTTTTCCATCATTGAAAATTGACCTTCTATGATACGAAATTTATCACACGATCTCACTAGAAGGTAAACTAGAAAGATGCATAAAATTCAGTTGCCTTATGAACATATGAGCGGCCCTTTGATATGTTCTATATAGATTGATGAACTATAGAATTTCAATAGTATTGGGGCCATATTTACTGATGAAACCTAGTAATAGAGATTCACCTATATAGGGGCCTTGTCATCGTGAATGAGGTTTGCAGTTTCTTCTTATCATTGAAACTACAGCTTTTAGATCCCCTTAGTTCTACGCTATAAAGATGGGTACACAGACATGATTTGTATTGTTTAATATGCATATGTGAGAAAATATATAATGAGGGTGCTAAACTTATATGTGCCTTTGTTTCTAAAACTGTATTCACATATGTGAATTGCTTTTTATACAGAATTGATGTAATGATTTTAATATTATGTATTTTTAAATTTTGAAGAATATTGTGGCTATTCCTGAAGAAGGTGTTTGTTGTACACCGAAACGCGCGCCGGATACAGAATTGTGATTTATCTGCCACTCCTTTTTATGGTTCTATTATATGATTATTCACAAATTGAGTATTGTGGAGGAACATGGCGGCGGCAGGCTAGCAGCTGTCGCGGGGCTCTTCGCTACGGCGGCACTACAGGCGGCACAGTTAATGGAAATGGACATTCTATAGGCGGCTTCACCTAAGCTACGCGGTGAGAAATTATATGCTTTTTTGTAATACAATTTAGGGAGCGATTATCAGTTTGGCGTGTCATCTTTCGTTTCAGCGTGAGCCGCGATGGTTGCAGAGTAGCGCTCTGGGGTGTTAAGACCCAGCGGGACCAGGCGAATGCGGGGACCCTGCACAGCGAGGCTGGAGGCGCAGTCAGCTCGTACCTGGTTCGGTACAGGAGTCTGCACCGAGAAACGGCTAGCAGCGGTGGCCGAGGCCGAGGCGAAGGTTCGACTGGCAAGTACAGGGGCAGCAACAGGAGGTGGAAAGAAACAAGAGCAAGAGCCAGACTACGGGGAACGTAGGAGTTTATGGCAGCGTTCCTGAGGGGCACTCCTTTTCCATTTTAGTGGCCCGGTGTGTTGGGGGCAGTTTTCAGCAGTGAAGTCCCTGGGAGCGCGAGACATCGGTAAGGAGGTATTGAGGGGGGAGGCCTGCATGGAGATAAATCCATTATCAGTAGGAGCGGTGGCAGCGGTTGAAGTTGCAGCAACAGTAACAGTATCTCCACAGGACAGGCCGCATTTAAGCACCGATGTAATTTCCCCTGGGGTCCGGCACTATAAATCTAAATCAAAAGAGGTGGCAGGGGAAACGAGAAACAGGTAACAATTAAGGTCAAAACAGGACCTGCGAAGACAGGGGATCTGGGAATCAGTAGAGCCAATTGAGAAGGAAGGTCCGACCCCTTTAACCCCATATAAGAAAAAAAGAAAGTGTGGGACTAAGAAGGTTGGGAGCTCCAAGGCGACCCTACAGCTACAGGCACAAAAGAGTACCCCTTCACTTAAAAGTTACTTTCAGATTATGGAGCGCCTGGCGGACTCTAAGAGTTCTAAGGAAACAATGGGAAAATCAGCAACAGGGGACACGGCTCAATTAGATCAGGCTGCATGTTCGTCCTCGTCCTCCCCGGTGTTGGGGAATAGGTATGCCCTGCTTGAGAGTATCCAGGTTGATGAGAGCCCAGAGGTCTCAGCACACCCAGAAGTAGGTTCGCTGTCAGGCGTTATTGTTGATACTGTTGTCAGACCCCGAGATCCTTCTACCCTCTTACCGTTAGAACAAGGGCTTCCTGATGGTTCAGGCTTTATGAACCCCACATCTTCCATGTGCCTGGCGAGTTCTGGAGAGCAAAATATACTTCAGGCACCTCAGGTATCTCAACCACCTCTGGTAAAACCTCCTGCTCTAACTCAATCTTTTCCCGAAAGCAGTCCAGTTACTCAAGACCCTGCCAAAACCATAAATTCGCCTGAGGTCGATAGAATTGGCCTATTATTTCAAACACTGCGGGAAGATTTACTGGGAAGGTTTGAAGTCTCAGAGTGTAACCAAAAAAGGTTGCACGACAGTTGAACTTGTTGGAGGCTAAATTAGATGATATAGCAACTCGGACCAGTTCTTTGGAAAGTAAGGTCTCAACGCTCTCGGAATCCACATTGGGGAACTCTAAAGACATTGCCACTCTTAAAGCACAAAATCGATCCCTCTTGATGGATATGGAAAGGCTGGAGATACATTCCGGACTGAATAATATCAGAATTTTGAAAATACCGGAAGGAGAGGAAGTGGAAGATATCAAAGGGTTTGTCTGTAGATACTTACGAGAGGGGGTGTTGAAGGACCGGCCAGATATTGACCTTGAGGCTGAAATCCAGAGGGTGCACAGAGATCCCTTTAGACTACATCCTGATCGGAAGGCGCCTAGAAGGATCCTGGTAAATTTCCAAACTTTCAGTGTTAAGGAGCTAATATTAAGCAGATGTCTCACTCGATCCACCCTCCACTACCGGGCGAATCCATACCAAATTAGATCCGATATAGGGGGGCAGATTGCTCAGAGGCAGTGGGAATTAGGATCAAGGATGCCAGAACTCAGATCTCTAGGTGCGCAAGTGCAAATGAAATTTCCAGCCCTATTGAAGGTGATGTGGAATAACAAAATGTACAACTGCAATCATCCAGAGGAAGTAGACGAGTTGTTGTTAAAAATGAGGAAATAGTTAGGCTCAATTTTGTAAGGTTTAATTGGGAATTTCACTATATTTAGGGAAAATCAAGCTGGTGGAGAAAAGATGGGGGGGAAAAAATCATTTCATAAGGTAGTGTTGTGAGTGCGAGGGGCTCCCTATAGGCGAGATCAACGCCTATTAAAATGGAGGGGTTTCTCAAGGGAGGGATGGGGAGGCACGGGGGTGGGGGTGAAAAATAAAAATGTCCTCATATGTCACAAAATTGTTATGCCAACAGGTTAAAATACAGAGAGGGGCCACATGCTGGATTAAACTAGATAATGATAATGGCTGTTAGCACACCAATAAATAACAAATTTCTCTCCTGGAACTTAAATGGTATGGGGAACCGTAAAAAACAAATTAGGGTCTGTGAATTTCTAAACAATACTCAAGCCCACGTCCATCTATTACAGGAAACACATCTAGAAGCTGAATCATGCAATCAGGTTTTTGCGAAACTGAGTTGGGTTCAGGATGTGTTATGTTCCAGGCAAAAAGGAATAAATAAAGGGGTAGCCCTAATTGTTCGAGCAAACAAGGGGATTAGGGTCCAGAGTTGGTATACTGACCAGTCCGGAAGATGGTTGGTGGCAGTCCTTTCTATAGGTAGTTCATCTTATACGTGTGCAGTATATTACGGTCCTAATGCCGATAATCCCAGCTCCCTTCTGAAGTTACAGGGAATTTTGATTCAGTATACAGCGCCACTAATATTTGGAGGCGATTTTAATTTAGTATTCGATAGTCAGCTGGATCGTACCTCCAAGGTTAAGTATAATGTTCCAATAAATTCTTTTTGGGCTCTTAAAAATATCATGAAGGAGTTTAACTTGCAGGATGTATGGAGAGCCAAACATGGAGACTCAAGGGAATATTCCTTTTTACAGTAAAAAGTATAGGCAATATTCCAGAATCGATTATTTTTTGGTAGACCGTATGCTTATACCAGACATAGTTTCAATTTCATATATTCCAGCAGGTCTCTCTGACCACTCTGTTGTTGAATTAAAGGTCAATTCTAAGATCAGACCTCCAGATTACAGATGGACTCTGGATAGAACACTCCTTCTAGATGAGGAAATTATAGTTAATGTCAAGGGTAGTGTAACGGAGTTCTTTTTATTCAATATGGGTACAGCCACAGAACAAATAGTTTGGGAATCATTCAAGACTTATATCAGAGGGATCTTGAGCTCCCAGATGGCCTATAAAAGAAGATCTAATAAGGAAAAGGACTCTAACGACCTTGACTCTATTAAAAAAAGGAGCAACAGGTACAGCTAGCTGCCCTAGAGGATAGAGAGAAAATTCCGAAACTAGAAAAGGAACTTTTAGATTTACAGTTACGATTCAAGGCAAGAGCGGAAAAATCTATCAAGGACAGATGGGAGATAAGTAAGCTTAAGAACTTTGAGTATGGAGAAAAGTGTGGTGCTCGTCTCGCCTGGAAAGCTAGATCTGAGAGGAGTCAGAATACCATCGACTCCTTAACCCAACGAGAAACGGGGGTGTTGCTAACGAATGATGAGGAGATCAGGGAAGAAGCTAGAGGTTTTATGAAGGAACTATATCAAGAAAATAGCTGTCTGGGAGTCGAGGACTTGGAGCAGTGGTGGAATTTGAGGTAACTACCCCAACTGAGTGAGTCAGATAAAACTGTTTTAGACAGTGACATCACAGAAGGGGAGATAAGAGTACAAGTGAATAAGATGAGTAGAAGTAAGGCTGCAGGCCCGGACGGGCTACCGACAGAGGTTTATAAAGATAATCTCGAGGAAATTCTACCCATATTATTGTCACTCTTTAATAGAATTCTTAGACAGGGAGATGATATTCCACCTTCATGGTCAGAAGCCACCATTGCTTTGATAGTAAAACCAAACAAAGATCCTAAAAAGATTGAAACGTATAGACCTATCTCCCTTCTCAATTTGGATCTTAAGATATTTTCTGGGTTATTAGCAACTAGACTGGCTAAAGTGATTAAGACCATAATTCACTCAGACCAGAGGGGATTTATACCTGGCCGGCAGCTAAACGAACTTACATTTCAGGCAATTGGAGCAATAGACGTAGCTGAGGAGAGAGGACTGGCACTAGCCATTGTAGCGATCGATGCTGCAAAGGCATTTGATCAAGTCAACTGGGTCTTCCTATGGGAGACTATGGCAAAGTTCGGGTTCCCATCTCCCTTTATTGAAGGAGTAAAATCACTATATAGGAGCCTCCGTGCCAAGGTTTTGATCAATGGCGGCCTAACCGACTGGTTTAACATCTCCAGAGGCACGTGGCAGGGCTGCCCCCTGTCCCCCGCTTCTTTTCGATATATATATCGAGCCCTTTTCTGTTCCTTGAGATTAGATCCTGTAATTATACCATTTAAATTGGGAGATTTAGAGTTGAAGACTGCATTATATGCTGATGATCTTCTACTCTATACTGACAAACCCGTTGAGGCTATTCCCAGATTATTTAAGTTAGCAGAAAAATTTGGCACAGTGTCAGGATATAAAATAAATAAAGAAAAAACTGATATAATGAGTTGGCATATTCTGACCCCGATTCCAGGTGCCAAACAAAAAATCTGATATTTGGGCATATACCTTACTCAGAAACTAGCGGACATTTCAAAAACTAGTTGGAAGATAGTGGTAAAGGAGATAATTAAGTTGTTAATCAGATGGAGCAGCTTACCCTTGAATATTTACGGTAGAGTTAACCTGATCAAAATGATCATCCTCCCTAAAATCACCTTCTTATTCAACAGTATTCCCCTGATCTTTAATCATAAAGACATTAGTAATCTTCAAGGGAAGATCGGGTCCTTTATTTGGGCCACTAAATCCCCTAGGATAGCGTGGAAGAAATTAAGAAGGGGATTAAAACTAGGGGGTTTGGCTCTCCCTGATCTGCTCTTTTATTGTTATGCTTTTAAGTTCACAAACTTTAGACTCCTCGCCAACAATTTGGACTCGTCTTCGCATGGCCGTCTCTTTCGAACAATGTTATCAGACCAGCAACAAGGCCTAGAATTTTTCCTCTACAAATTTGGGGACCAAAAATACTACAAAAAGGTCCGCTTGAAGCTTTTACAGGTGGCACTTAAGACTTGGCAGGCTATATGTAAGATTCTGGGGATCCCGTACTACAACGTCCAAGCCCCAATATGGGATTCCCCGGGTACCCCAGAATGCCTTTAGATCGATTGGCTCTCCCACTGAGGGAGGCAGGCATCTTGAAATGGGGTGACCTCTGCAATAATTTTCAATTAATGGACTGGGAATCTTTATTAAACTTAACGGGGGGTCCCTCAAAAGATTTAAATACTATCAATTGTCTGCTTGGTGGGGGAGGCAGTGTTGGGGGAATGAGGATGAGATCCAGATTTTAGACTCAGTCAACAGAGGGACAGGATGGAAAGGGGAGGTCTCATTTTGGTACAACTCATTAGTGGGTGCAAAGGATAGCATAGAGTCTGAAATTACGAAACTTTGGGATAACTTGTTAATAGACAACATCGATGAGATGTTGAAGGTTTGGTCAGACTCATTTACAATCTCACAAAAGATCATAAAACCTGCTAACCTCAGAAGGAACCACCTGTTAACTGCTTATAGGGTATATTGGACTCCTGCGAAACTAGCAAAGATCTCAGCGAATTCATATTATTGTCCAAGATGTAAATTCCCTACAGCTGATGACATACACATGTTTGTGGACTGTCCAGAAATCGCTAGTTACTGGCGGCAGGTGTGTGGGTTTTTAGAGGAGGTACTATTAACACCAGTTACTTGTAGTTCAAGATTGATTCTTTTCGGCCTGCCACATGGATATAACATCAGAGACAGCACCTCACAGTTACTATTCTATGTTATTGTCATTGCAAGGAGGGAGATATGCAGAGAGTGGAAATCTGAGGCCCCCCCAAGATTCGCTGATTGCCTAAGAAACATCATGGCTACTAGCCAGTCAGATATGTTATGTAGAGGAGAGGTTGCTACTAAGGTCTGGTCTGCGTTGAAAGTATGGTCCGATAAATAAAGAGTCCAATGATTATGCCAGAGGTTTGTGGTCCGGTCCTCCCAAGGGGCAAGGTACAGCGGAACAGAAATGGGAGTTGGACAAGGAGACAGCCTACCTCTGGGCGATCTCAGTAGGCCTAGCACTCAATCCAGGGGCGGAATCAAAAATTGGTTGGTGTCAGTGGCCCTGAGAGATGCCATCTAGAGTTGATACTTTCTGGTGGCATATATGAGGACAAAAAAAACAACAACAAAAAACAAATTGAGTATTGTATTGTAATGAATTGTGTAATTTGATTTTAAGTATGTTTTTATTAAAATTTGGATACATTTGCACACTTGGGTAATTTATTGTTGTGTTTTCTCCATAACTTGCATATTTTTCTTTTATTGTACCATTTATGTTCAATTTAATAATGTTGATTGCCTAGGATTGTTACTTTTCATACATTTATTTCCCTGTCCTAGGAATCATTTCATCCATGGTTCAGGGGGTCCTTGTTTTTTCAATTGTTTAATCCCTTGCGTGCGCATGACGGAACCACGGCGTCATGAGCCACGGGTGGCGTGTGCTCATGTCGGGGTGGTTCCGTCATGCTGCGACCACTCCGTATGCGGCAGTAATTCCCAGCCTGTGAGGGCGAATTAATGAGCGGGCGGGACAGCAACGGAACCATGCCTTCATGAGCACAGGCCGCCCGTGACTCATGACGGCATGGTTCCGTCACGAGCACATAAGTGCCGCACTCACCCCCCACTCCCCGCCGCCACGGCGAAATTCGCGCCTCGGCCAAGGGGTTAAAATGTCCCTGAATAAATGCATACATTTTCTTGTATAGCGCTTACTGCAATGTGAACTATCACTAGGATTTTCTAAATATTTGACATAATAAGGGAACAGAACTACTGGAACAAAAACTAATTTGCTCAATACTTAACATTTTGATTAAGCAATTTTCCTCAATTTTCCTCTCATATTCTGGGTTCTTTAGTCTTCAATGTTGCTTTTAAACCATCTTTCCAGCCAAATGCACTCTGAAGCAATTATCAAAGCTGGCCTTCAATATTTATTAAAACTCAAGGAGGGAGTCTGCAGGTTAATATCTCAGGCTGTGGGGCGGGAACGACCCCATGGACATGGATATTTTACACATGTGACAAAATTATGCTTTTAGACCCCAGAGCTAGGATATTTTAATTGCTGGTTTTTGAGCAGAGGGCTTCTTTGTCCAGTACATATGTTCTCTTATCTGCAGTTTACTTGAAACATCAGGCTTACTGGCTGAAACATAAACAGTGTTTCCTGAGGAGCTTCAGTGCTCAACTAATCAGCTTCAGTGGGGGACAGAAATAGCACCAACCTACCGAAGGGCACGCAAACATATCATACATACATGGACAGACGTGTGAGAACATACACACAGATCTTTGAGTCTGGTCTAGAGTCTAACGCCAATACTCATGATCGCCCCTAGAATCCTCTCATGATGGCCTTTGTGGGTGCGCTATACCCCTGGGAAATCTACATGACACTAGCACACCCAATGTTGGGTGCATCTGGGGCGGTGATAACCTCAAAGTCTATGAGGCAAAGTTTCACAGCCAGTGGAGTAGCAAGGGCAGGTGGGGAGGCGTTCTGCCCCGGGCGGCACAAGTTTTGTGGACGGCGCCCTCTGCCCAGCTCTTACCTGCCGTTTTAAGGTGGTAATCCGCCCCCACTCTTTAGTGCAGCCGTCAAGGGGGCGGCAAGAAGCCGAGAAAACTCCCAGCACCCCCCACATCCCCCGACCCGCTCCTGAATCCAGCCGCCATGGGTCAACAAACGCAGGGACCGCCCCGGGCGGCGGTCTACGGGCTGGCTACGCCACTGATCACAGCGACAATATTCAAAGAGCATTTCAAAATACAGTCGATAAGAAAGGACAGACTCAAAAATGGAGTTTGAGATATGAAAATGTAGAAACAATATGAAAGTTTATCACAAATTCAAAGTCCAATACAGAATTAGTAAAATGCAGATGCAGCTGTAATCTAATTGAAATGAATCAGTCATTTGCCACAACAGCTTTCAAATACAGCATAATACACAAATAAAGGCAATATCAGAAAATTGTCTAAGCCTCAAATGTGCCACAGATGAATGAAAACTTGGGAAACATCCTTAGCACCCCAAAGATCTGGCTCACCCCAAAGTTCAATGGTTAATATACAGTTTTCGTGCATAGAATATTGCTGGAACTGCAAAGTCAAACAGGTAGGATCATTGCTCCAACAAATTAAAATGTCATCCTCTAAAACGTCACATAACCCTTTTGCCCTAATACTAACCCACTACATGAACTCGCAACATGAATATTGATTCACCCGCTCTGACCCAATGCCGTCCACAGGTGATAGAACTATTTACAATTCAACAAGGAGCCGCTGTGAATGAATGCAATGTAGTTTGTTAGCAGGAAGAACCATAAAATGTAGCCAAAGCTTCCTCTGGCAAGTTCTTCAAGAACAATATGTCATTCAGAAATAAACAATTCACAACTTGCTAAATGTAGACAGTGGCGGCTGGTGATATTTGAAAGTGGTGAGGCGTAAAATGATTGTCTTACTGCACTGCAGCGAGCGAGTGTAGCGAGCGAGCCCGAACAACCTAAGGAGGGTTCGAAGGGGTTTTTTGAAAAAAGAGTGGACTAATGGTGCATTTTCAAGCAAACTTGAGAAAGCAGGAAGGTTAATAAAGAAATGGTGAAAGTGCAGTTATTACATTAATAAAGAGATGCCAAATAACAAGGAGCACTGCTTGTGCTGCACTATGTTAACAATAAACATTTATAAATTATGCAGAATGAATGTCAGTTGCTATATTGCAGATACATTCATTTCAAGTCCCCCTTCTTTGGATTGGCTGCATATTCAGTAATGAGCGATCAATGCTTCACAAATACTGGCTTAGCCAAGATCACACAGTGAGTGTAAATAAAAACTTAAATATGCCGAGTGCCAGTGCAGAATAAGCATGCCTAAATGGCTGTCCCCGCAAGGTAAATGCAGAGGTTGAACAAGGATATGTTGTGCTACCCACGTTCCCCTTGTAAGTCATTCAATAATCCATTCATCCATCTTCACCCAAGAATAACTGTTTCATTTCCAAGAACTGTCTTAATAAACAATGCTAAGTTCAATCAGGTAAGGAGGCCCCAGCCCTCAACTCTGAAAAGAAAGTCCTAACTTTCAGTTCAGGAAACTTTAGAATACGTATTTCTTCTAACAGCCTTTCAATGAGTACAGCATTTGCAAGGAACCATAGCGGCTGCTACCGAATGGGGGTGGGGGTGGAATATATAAATAAAAAGCACTTACCTGAATACAGTGCCGCCGCCTCTCCTCTGTCCTCTTCTCCGCAGCAGGAAGCACGCAGTCTCCCAGAATCCCCTAACCAATCATGACGCTGACTTACAGCAGCGTTGTGATTGGTCTGAGTGCCATGGTTCGGCATTCAGGGAGGGACTGGGAGGGTTTGCATGTTCCCCACCCAGGCTGTGAATTAGAGCCGGTGGAGAACATGTAAAGTGTGCAAGATGGGTTAGAAGGCCCAAGGCGGCTGGCCACACCATAATGTGCACTTAAGTTGCAGCCACCACTCCTCCTCCCACAACGTCAGGGAGACCTGCCCCGCCCTCCCTAACCTAACCTGGCTTCAACTGTAAGCTCAATGCAAAATTTTACTGAACGTTCTTATCATTTTATTTTTTGTTTTGAGCTTGCAGTTGAAGCAGTGGGGCGACGCTCCTCCACCTTAGCAGAGGAGCCGCCACTGCATGGAATCCCTGAACAATGGCCCACTGTAAGCAAACAGAATGTCCTGCAAGTGACAGCCACATTGCTGTCACAGATGAGACCTAAAGGAGGTGAATACAAGCATTGTCATGACAAGAAGAAGGCAGCCACGAGTTTTTTTCTGGGTGAAGGTTTGCAATACTAAGGGCCTTATTACGACTTTGGTGGTCTCCCTGTAGGATCGCCACCGCTGTGGTCCCTGTAAGACTGCCAAGCCGTCGGCATTGCCACCCGTCAGATTACAACAGTAATCCAGGGTTGGCGGTGCAGTGGTGGTGGTGTCACAGGAGTGGGAATGTTTGACTCATAGGAGAGCCTAAAAAGCATACAGCCACCGTGACAGCGCTACCAGCATGTCTTTGCAAGGTGTGGCATCCACCATGCCGTGCATGCAACACAGTGCACGCACAACCATGCACTTTTGGGGGGGGCACATAATGTGCACCTGCATGCACCCCCATGTGCAGATTTGCCCGGGGGCCCTGTTGAGGGGCCCTTTACATGCCTTCCTGCCAAGCATTTATGGCAGGGTATCCAGAGTCACTGCTTAAATCCATCCCTATGTACATATATCTAAGAAGAATCTTTCAATCGACCCTCTGATGCGATCTCACAATGGCCACAATCTTAAGAGTCCCATGTGAGATATTTGTGTTAATATCTCTTATCTTTGAAGGAGTAATGCTACAAGCAAGCAGTTGTTTTCCATCTATGAATCCCAGCAGTGAGACATAGGGCCATATGTATCAAGGTACCCATCTGCGATTCTGAAATAGCGATTTTTAAGAAATCGCTATTTTAGAATCGCAAATTGGTATGTATGTACAAATTCGCATTTTTTTGCTAATTCTTAGTATTCCTTAATTACGATTAGCAAATTGCGAATCGCAATTAAGGAATACTTTCCTATTCATTTCTATGGGCCAGGAGGCCCATAGGAATGAATGGGAAGGTATTCTCGATTTTGGAAATCGCTAATTGAGAATTACTTCAAGGGTGCAAGGGTGTCCAAAGGGCACCCTGTTGCACCCCTGAAATAAGCATGGGTGCATATGTGGTGCACATACATACCCTAAGGGCATGTATGTGCGTCACATGGCACTTCGAAAAATGCAAAAATTGGCATTTTTCATGGAATTCGCAAATTACCACCAACTTGAAGTTGGTGGTAATTTGCGATTCGTTAGGGACAATTTGCAATTTTTTTTGCTTCATACATTGCATTTAAGGAATCGCAAAATTTGCTTTGCACCAGATTTTCCTTTATACATACCATTTTGCAAATTCGCATTCGCAGCACTTGCAAATGCGAATTTGCTTCATACATATGGCCCATAATCTGGCCTTTACCTCATGTGGGCAGGCATGGCTTGGCTGATCCCTCAGCATTCATTTCACACAGTTGGGAATTCGATGCCTGCGTTCAGTCCCAGCACAAGCTGGCACTTCAGTGGCCTGCTTCAGTTCTAGCACCCATTTTCATATTAGTCCAAAGTCTCCTCCAAGAATGATTGTGTTTTACCTCTTTATATTGCAGAGTTGGATTTCCTAATACAGCCACCCAGGCAGATGGCAAACACTCAAGAAATATAAGCACCCAGAAATGAACTATACTGGCTAAAGATATGGTTCAATTCCAAAATGGAACATTATAGGAATGGTTTGAGGAAATTGCTTGCCCTGTATAATGCCTGCAAGACTCCGTGGCTCAAACACTCAGACAGTTGGCTCAATAAAATTGGGCTAAAAGACCAATGGGATAATCTTACTTCTATTACAAGTATATCCAATCGAACTTTGGTTAATGGCAATGTATCAGTGATAGCTGGAATATATGTTTGAAAAGTGAGGGCTGACAAGCCAATTTTTGGATTTCAAGCCTTTAGCCATATTTCAGGCTTTTTTAGGGAATATATTTCCTCCCGCGTTGATTATTTTGAATGTAAAATTTAGGCTGGGTACTTTACCCTTATATAACTTTACCAATAATTGGAAAAGGGATTTCAGAATCAAGGTTTCTGCCCCACATGCTTTACTTCTCTTAAAAGCAAGGGCATGTTATGCTTTTGTGCCCAACTTATTGAGAAGCTTGAAATAGGTGTCTACTGCCACTTTGCATGACATTAGATAGTAGCAAGTACTGCTATTAGGATTGTTAAAAGTGATTAGTCAGATTTTATTGGTATTGCTGTGAGTACGTTTCTAGGTACTGCTTGATTTGCACAGAAATCTATTGTGGATTCTGATTATGTATATTTAAATTGAATTGACATATTTTGTGTTTTTTAACCCACTATTACAATATTCTTACTTTTTCCTTACGTTTAATAGATTTGTTTCTGAAATAAAAATGTAATGATGAGCGATATTATTTTTTTAATAATATATTTTCTATTGATGTTTCTCAAGATATATAACATAGCAAAGATTCCCCTAAATTGATGACCTACCTCCCACTTTTCAGACAGAATAGGTATAGTTACATAGTTCACATAAGAGTTAACAGGTAACCACATGATCAGCACATGGGGTACATACCAATTTCCTCAAACGGATATCTTGTAGTCCCAGATTCCCACCAACGCCATCACTCCCACCCCACAACAGTTCCTCTGTAATTCACCAATCTGTCCAAATCTTAGCACTTTTGTTCGGGCAGCCTCTAGATTCTAGATCTGACAATTCCAAAAACATCCAGTTTGGGTCTAGAAATTGCAGAGAGTAAAAAAAACAGTTTCCCCCAAAGCTGATCCATCTAACTGCATCATCTAAAAAGGATGATTACTGAAAGCTCTTCACAATGTATTTGTATCAGGCCCATAGAGAGATATCACTGTTTTAGAAGCCCTTGTGATAACCCTAAAACTGATCTCTCGACAGAGAGGACAATGTCTAGGAAGCTATCTTGATGATTCTCCATCCGCCTCCGGTAGAACGACTGGTGACTAGGACTCTACAACAAAGCCACTCTACAGGAGCCTGTGCTTTCAAGTCCTCCATCATCACTCAATACAAAAACCTGATCTAGAGATATTAGTCACTGCAAGGTCTTCATGATGACTCTATCTGAAGATCCTTTACATCAATCAGTAACTGGCAGTCCTCCATGAGGATGCTGCACCCGACTAGCATAGAGAAGAAGTTTGATTAGACTCAATATTAGGGCAGGTTGAAGTAAAGCTTTGCCTTCAAAGTCATGGTAATGTGCAGTTATCAAAGGCAAAGTTTTACGCCCTCAAGGCATGGAGAATAAGACCCACTTGTGCCGGGTTGTTGAAATTCACTATTATACTATCACCCAGAGAATGTCCTAACCAACCCACCTTACGGGCCATTAATTCTTCCGCGAGGATCTGGGTGAGCGACTGGTAAGCATTCACCCTAGTTGGCAGCCAGTGGATTGCTTTATTTTTGAGTTGGACAACATTTTCCTATGTGTCATTCTCCAAAGGGGGTACATCTAACAACGCCACAATGTATGGGGTAGCCACCAGAGGCAGTTTAATGGTAAAATTGGGCAACTGAGTCACAGATGGTACAGATTGAGATGCAAAAGTAATGATAAAGGCTGGGTTAGAATATCTACACTGAGTAATCAATTGTGATTCAGCAGAGGCTTGCTGTCCAAGGTTGATTTTAGCTATAGAAGGTAGGGTGGATTGATGGTAAGGACCACACTGCCAAGGCCGGTGTGCTGAAACTATAGATGAAACCTGAGCTTGAACCTGGGAGGAAGTACCAGTAACGTCACTTAAAGGGGTTCTAATATCTATATTTGATGTACTTTAGTGAGAATCGTTGAGCCTGCTAATGCTATAATGCAAGTCATTCACCACCCCTTTTAACAACTCCACTGTTTGCTCAAGAGCAGATATCCGAGTGTCAAAGGTATTTATAGCTGTAAGAATTTTAGGTTCCAGTTTTTTAAAGGATACCATAAGGTGATCCTCATTTATCTCCTGCCCATGAGCTGAGAGGTCATCAATTTAGATATAACTTGAGTCTTCTCAGGACCAGGTGTAGCCTTCTTCGAAGGTTTAGTGGGAAAAAGTAGGCCCAGAATAGGTGTTTTGAATTGAGTACCCATATTGACCATTTTTTAAGGATTGGCGGGACATTTCAATCTAGTGACCCTCAGTATGGGTTGTAAAACAGGCATGCTCGAAGAGTTGGCCAAAGAGTCTTTAGAAATACAGGGGAGCATAAGAGATGCTTTGGCAATAATGTAGTCAACCCCTCCCCCTGTCTGAGCATCTGTGTCTTGTGATAGAACACTATGGTTTGCTGCTAACTCTATTTTGGCGCTAGTAATCGCCTCCAATAGAACTCCCAATGCCTGGTTTAAGTATGAGAGTATAGATGAACTGCCTCTTTACCTTTTAGCAGCCCCACTAGCGACTCCCGCCTTTCTCTTCCCCATATTAGGGTTATAAATACAAAAGGTTTTAAAGTCAATATTTAATGAGTTGGACTAAGGTTAGACAAATTATGTGAGGAAGACAAACAATATCCATACGCAGCTGCCCCAACAGGGTCACAGAATCTACACTGGTAACATGCCAACTCACCAACTCCAAGAAAGCCAAGGTCCTGGTCCAGCTCAGTCTCTTACTGGCTATGACGGGCTAAGACAGGCCTGTCTTGGCCCGGTCTTCGCCTGGGCTGAGCCCAGGTACACCCTCACGCATGTCCCGCGCTGCGGGAAGCCTTGTGTTGTTTTATGGTGCTCCGGTGCCTTTGCGGCTCATCACGGGCCCCTTCTTCTGGGCCGGCAGGAAAGCTGATGTAGTGCGGGCAGAGCGGAAAGTAAGTAAAGAAGCTCCCGTGCTGAGGGATGCATCGCGTTGTTTTATGGTGCTCCGGGTTTTGGTATTGACATTATACCTAGTTAAGCACTGCATAAAGTCGTGTGGTTTTCTCCAAAAACTAGCCTTATTAATTATGTATACAGATTTTCAGATCACAGCAGGATTACCATCTTCTGCATATTAACTATGTATAAGGGTCATCCCTTCTGTCATCATTGAATGAGAAAAATAACCAAACGTTTGGGCAAATGTATGTGAACTACCTTTTGGTGGTGTTGAGCAATGTTCGCATTGGTGGTATGTGAAAACATTACATGGTGCACTCGTTTTATGCAAAAAGTGATGACCATAGTGTTGATAACAGTACATTGCGTTCAAATCAGAAGAGTCATCAAACATTTCATTTGTTGAAAATGCTGCTGACAGTTTCAAATCTAGAAAACATATTATTAATAGTTTCACAAACCCAATCGTAAGAGTATGTCCTGGAGGTAATGATATTATTTAAAGAGATTTTGAATACATATCGTATTTTCAAAACTTCAGTGGGACCAAATACATCATATGAAACTCTATCCCAAAATATTCCATTAGGAACTGGAACTGCTGAAATATTCACATAGGACAGGTCTCTTTGTTCACAATGAGATGACCTATAAGGTTTCAGTACCATGTTCACATGTGATGCTGAGGGGCGTTCTGGAAGATAGTGTCCATTCACGAGTAAGAAAAAGACAGTCACTAAACCTGCATGCAGACACTCCAGCTCACAGTGGTCTGACATCCCTCACGGGATGTCCATCTTGAGAACAACATGGGGTCCCACAGTCTCTCACTTCAGGAAATGGGGTTGGCTTCAGCCTAGGGGGATTTTCGGCTTTACACACATGTTAGGTACACTTAGGTACATCTAGTTAGGGTTGCATCATAGGAGTACGCCTTATTACTGTCATGTATTTTTATACCTGCCTGTGTTCATTGTTTTAGTACTATGGTAGGAATCTACCATCCATTTGCTCCATTGGTGGTAATAATTTATCGAGATAAATAAATGATTAGGACAGAAACAATCCCCACCACAACATGTGAAGCTATAACATTCACAATAAAGTTCAATCATTCTCAATCCTTCAAAGGAACCCTCCTATACTGCCCCCCCAGGCCCACGTTCGGACTTCTTTTCCTCACTAGGCAGCCTACTGGAACCCGTAGCAGGGGAAGCGGATTTCACCATCTTGGGTGATTTCAACTTCCATCTGGAAGACAAGGACACGGTCACCCTGCTTACAGAACTGGATGCCATTGACCTCCGCCAATGCCGGTCATACCCTCGACGAGCTTTTTACAAATAACACAAAGCTATCACTAAGCAAAACCATACCCCTACTTGGACCGATCATGGGGCAGTCTTTTTTAACATTCAATCCAATAAAATTCCCCCACCACAATTTCCCGAACGGCCTTTTCAATTTAGAGCCTGGAGCTGCATAGATCAACAGCTCCTCAAAACTCATCTATCATCATCCAACTATGAGCCCACACCAGACCCTACACTAGCCTCCTCCAATTACTTAGAATGGTTGCACAAGGCATTCAATGCACTTGTACCTACGAAAAATCTCTAAAAAAACAGAACCACTGCATCAGCACCTTGGTTCTCCGACGCCCTTAGATTAGTAAAACAACGCTGTAGGAACCTCGGGAGAGTCTCTGGCGTAGAGACTATAACATTGCCGACAAAGCTTGCTATAAAATGGCCATCTCCCAATATAAACAGCTCATTATCTCAGAAAAAAGCAAATATTACACAAATCATATAGAAACGGCCCAAGAATCCACTAAATCACTCTTCAAGGTAGTTACCAAACTATCAGGATCTAAAGTAAACCCTCCACCAGCATCCTCCCAGGACCTGTGCAACTCTTTAGCTAGGGCATTTCAAGATAAAGTCAGCAAATTATACGACAACCTCGCCACGCAACCAAAAAACGATTTCCCGACCCCCTTTGATAATAAGAACACAATCAAGTTTCATCCAAACAAATGAATGACCTCATCCTCACCATCAAATCAGGTTTCCCTACGGATCCATGCGCATTCCCGATCAACTAGCCCCTAAACTCACAGACATCTGTAATGCCATGTTCAACGCCTGTATCTACCCTGCGACCTGGAAAAAGGCAACCATTAAATCTCTGCTGAAGAAACAGCATCTCGACCCGCTAGACACAAAAACTTACAGACCCATTACAAGCCTAACCTTCCCGGCTAAAGTTTTTGAAAAAGTAATGAATATACAGCTAGCTCACTTCATCAAAGAAAACAATCTCTTGGATGAGACACAATTCGGTTTTAGGAATGGCCACGGCACAGAAACTGCGCTTATCAAAGCGGCGGACGAAATCAGAGCCACCCGAGACCAAGGTGGAGCAGCAGTTTTGATACTGCTGGATCCATCAGCAGTTTTTGACACGGTCGATCATGCCACCCTGATCAACCGTGTCTCAAACATGGGCATTAAACCCAGAGCCAAAGATTTACTGGCTTTGATCCTGGCCAATCACACTCAGCTATTGAGTCTCAGCGAATATAACTCCTCGCCATGTACCCTCGCATCTGGTGTGCCACAAGGATCATCCTTGAGTCCGACACTGTTTGATATCTATGTGTCGGACCTGGCCATGGTCATCAAGGCCCATGGGATGGGGTTGACATCTTACACCGATGACACACAGCTGGTGCTTGCAGTTAACAACGATGGAGGAGCAATTGCATCCAGTTTTCAAACTGGTATGCTCGCCATCAGCTCCTGGATGGCCAAAAATTGCCTAAAGTTAAACTCCGACAAAATGGAGGTAATGATTTTTGGCAATTTACACCCAAGATGGTCCCCTACATGGTGGCCCGTCACCCTGGGACCTCCACCCCCTCCAGGACCGAAAGTAAGAAACCAGGGTGTCATGTTTGACGATAAACTAACATTCTCAGCCCATGGCAATGCCATAGTCTCGTCGTCCTTTTACACACTAAGAATGATCAAAAAACTGCTATCCTTTCTTCCATCCAGCGCAGGAAAAACCCTTATTAGCACCCTAGTCATGTCCAAAATTTACTATTGCAATGACCTGCTCTTGAATGCCCAGAAAAAGATCACTAACAAACTGCAAGTGGTGCAGAATGCAGCTGCAAGGTTAATAACAGGTACCCCTAAGTACAAATCCATCTCCCTGGTGGTGCGAAACTTGCACTGGCTACCAACCACAAGTTGCATGCCATTGAAGGCCCTCTGTATTGCCTTCAAGGCCATTCATAACACCGGACTGGACTTTCTAAAGAAAGCCTTCTGTGGTCATTTGCCAAGCAGAGCCCTACGATCCTCAACTGCCAACCTCCTCATGATTCCCCACACAAATAAAGTCTACTGGGGCGACAAAAGATTCACTGTTGCTACGGCCAGACTGTGGAACACCCTCCCTCAGCAAATTAAATCTCAATGCTCCCGACCTTCAGGAAGCTTATAAAAACCTGGCTTTTCAACCAATGAGCAACACACCATTTGACTACTGCCTCTTCCGTCCATAGCGCCGAGACACCCACGGGTATTTGAGCGCTCTACAAATTGCTCAAATAAATAAAATAAATATAATCATTTATATTTGTTTCTGTCTTTTGGTTGTTTCAGCACTTCTATTTTACCCTAGAATGACGCTGGTTCAATAAATGCTTATTGAGAAATGCCCCCACGGTTTATTCTGTGTATCTCTCTGAGACAAAATGAGCACAAGTGACTGAACTAAAAATACTGTACTGCTTCCATGATCCCTGATGGGACTGGTTGTCATGTTCAATAGTTGCCAAGAACTATTCTCTCCTTGATAAGAGGAGTTTACAGTGGCACTGTGAGCTAGCAAGGTATACAGGCGAACATACCCGGTGGGGGTGTCTGGAATCAGTCTGGACACCAGTCTATGTTGTCTAAATGTGTGGATCCTTTATAGGTTTATAGAAACTACACGACATTAGGGGCCGATTACAATGAGTGTCGGAAAGCCTCTAGACCAGAGGTCTTCAAACTTTTGTAGGTTGAGCACCCCAGCTGAATGTTTTTAGATGTTGGGCCCCCCCCACCACCTGACAGAAATTTCTAGACTCGACGGCTACGCGCACATTCCGGGCATATTCAGCGAATAACATTCAATACAGTAAGAGTGTTTAGTAAACTGCAGGTTTGCGAGTGGGTGTGGTGAAATGACAGAGGCTTATTACACAGCTCAAAATATCACTTTCCAAGATAAAATGTGTGCAAATTGTTTTTACTAGGATGCTTTGTTTTACACATGACCTGGATTGATAATAACACCACCAACATAAATGTGACAGGTGTGCCTGTTTTTCAGAGACGGTCAAACTGTGGATGGATTTTTGCTACTGCCATCCTCAGGTTGTGCTCCACATCCAGTCTTGAACGGTACTAAGGGGCTCATTAGGATCGCGGACGGACTTGAGTCCGTCCGCGACCCCAGATTAAGAGGGAACGTCCGCATGGGCAGCGGCGTTCCCTCCGTGAAGATTAGGATGTGACCGCCAGGGTGGCGGTCACATACTCTATCATTAACATTGTGGCGGGTGCAGCTTCAAGCTGCACCCGTCGCAATGTTAAAAATGCATACATTGCATTTGTATGCAGAAAGCGGCAGGCACCGCGCGGTGCCTGCCGATTTCTGCATACAAATGCAGGGGGGTACCATGGGTACCCCCCATGTGCACCCCGCACCCTCCCTTCACCCAGGGGGCCCGCAACGGGCCCCGAAGTCAAATTCTGTATGCTTTTCCACAGCGGAAAAGCCGCCGTGGAAAAGCATCTCTTTTACACTATCCTAATATGGCTGGCGGTGTCTGATAGACACCGCCAGCCATGTTACAGCTTTTCCTCCGCGGTTGTAAGTCAACCGCGGCGGAAAAGCGGCGGACTGAAACCAGGACCCACCAGCCATCCTAATGTGGCGGTGGGTCTTTGGTGGGTCCGCTGAGGATTTTCCGCATCCTCCGGGCCGGCGGTGGCTTCCGCCGGCCCAGAGGATGAGGAAAATCCTCCATCCTAATGAGCCCCTTAGTCTTTAATACAGCAAGTGCTAAGAACCCAATCTCACATAAATAGGACGAGCTGAAAGGCAAGAGAGTTTCGATAGCAGTTTCTCCCAAAGCTGAATATTCTGCAGACATTTTCAGCCAAGACAGGGACTGTAAGGGAGACAGTATTGCCAGATGTTTCGAGCACTCCCTAGCTCAGAGCTGGTACACGCGAAACAAATCTTCTCTAGAAATCATTAACAAACGTTTTAGGCAGCATTATAATGGGATAATTGCCCACCAACCAGTTATGGGTCCGAAGACAGTTGAAAGTCCACAGAGAAGGCACTGAACAAACACCTCATTGAGAATTCCTTAGTGGTACAATAAGTTGCTTGCCTGAAGTAGTGGGGGTTTGGGACACGTCAGGCTTATGTTTAAAAAAATAGAACTAATAATAAATTAATGATGTTGTCTAGTTTACTTCAGAGTAATGTTGCCTGACAGACTTTGTGATGGCAGGGACATGTTAGGGATTTTGTGTGCCCTGGGCCAAAACTATTTTGTGGGCCCCTGTTCAGTACAGGTTTGAGTTTAAATTATTTATTTTGAGCTCCGCCATACCCTATTTAGCCAGGCTACTAACGGTGCACAGGCACTGTAGTCGAAATTCTAAAAGTGTTTACATCTAATATTCAGAGATAGTGATGTGTTTTCACTGTTGTAACAAAGCAGCCGCCCACAAATTTTACAGTGAATAATATCTGTGATATCCTCCAATTTCTCATATGTGAGGACCTGCTTGGATCTAACTTTTTTATGGTTAACTTTTTTATGGTTGTTGCATGAAACAAACACATTTCTCAACAACTAGTAATAGACTCCCTCACATCAATTACATGAAAAAAAATTAATCAAAACGGTATTTGCAAGAATCTTTTTAGGAATTATTCCCGTCCATCAGGGCAAAAACAGAACTGTCTCTATCAAGGGGCCCCTGGAAGGCTGGATTGTAGTGTATTTAGATGTCTCCTTTTGTAATTTAGGGCAAAAACCTTAATGGGGCACGACATGCCCATACTTGTGTACAGGGGTGAGTGAGGCGACCATATGAATTTGGGTGCCCATGTTAGTGCAGAGTGGGACGAATGAATGAATGGTTATTGGTGGGCTTATTGGAGTGAGATTGCAGATTGATCAGTTAGGGGGACAGGTGAATGAAGTGTCACGAGTGCAGGCTGAGTAGTGTGCTCGTGTGACTGCAGGGTGAGGTACAGGGTGAACAGCGCAAGTGCATTATGAGTGCAGAGTAATCACTGTGAGTGCAGAGTAAGTGGGTGAATGGTGTGAATGCATGGTGATCAGTGTGAGTGCAGGGTGAGCGGGTGAATGGTGTGAGTGCATGGTGATCAGTGTGAGCGCATTCCCAGAGACTTGAAGTAACTCAGCATGTTATTGAAGGCAGCGTAGGATTTCAAATGTGTTAACCTATTGCTGTTATGGCAGTAACCAGGGATCAGGGTGGAGGAAATAAATAATGTGCTGATCCCTCAACAAACTTCCAGTCTTATGATTACGGTTGCCAGCTCATTATTTTGTTGTCACAGATGGTATAAAAATAAGCAGTCACCTAAAGCTGTATTTTCAGCACTTGTCTGTTCATACTTTGAACAGCAAATATAAATAGAAAGAACTTTTCATTGTTTTCTAGAGCTGCATGAATGATCCATGACTGATAATAAAAGGGAATAAAGACAGAAAAGTCACATTACAAATGAATACATACTTCTTATTTATAACCATATTTAGCAATTTGCAAGCTGTTTAAACAACACATGGCTGGCTGGCATTTTGCGTGCCTGCCTGTGTAATTTTAAAATAAACTTTCAGGGATGTTTTAAGGATTTTGGGGCCTGTGGGCCAAAAGTATTTTTGGGGCCCCTGTTCGGACCTGCTTTGATTTTTTGATCCAGTCTCAGCTCTTTCATGCCTTCTTTGGTCAAATACTAAATGTGTGTACATCGGATATTCAGGGACAGTGAAGCGTGTTTTCAGTATGTAACACAACAGCAGTTCACTAATATTACTGCAAATAATCTGTCACGCCCTTCCATTTCTCATATCTGAGGCCATGTATTGATCTTTTTATATGGATGTCGCATGACGCATAAACACATTTTGTCTGCAAAATGTCTGTAATAGACTTTTACACATTAAAAATGAATGATAGAAAAAAGCTATTTACAACATTGTGTTTAAAAATGATTCAAGGTCATGAGGCAAGACTGTAGAACAGAGTTGGCTCTTTCAACCCCCCCACTCCCACCCCCTTTGAAAGGCTGGGGCCCTGGGCGATAGCTCACTTTGCCCATGCCTTAAACTTCTCTGGACACTTTGTCTCCGTTCTGGGAAGAGCTAACTCACCCAGGAGGGGGTTAATTCATAGAGGTGAAATGCTTCAGCTGCAGGGGGAGGCAAGGCATTTCCTCTGCTGAAAGCGTGTCTGTTTGTTTGCTTTCGGTTTTAGCAGAGGAGACTCCTTGCCTCACACTGCAGCTGAAGCTGCCAGCTCTGTAAATTAACCCCCTCCTGGGAGAGTTAACCAGACAAAAGAACGGGCACGTCGTGCCCCATCGACACAGGGAACAAAGGTCAGATTGAGTGGAGTGTGCGTCCCCCCTGGGATGGTGTTGTGCCCCCCCCCCCCCAGGGCACCCCACTGATTGAAGAACTCTGCTCTAGACATTCATCTTCATTTTTACTTCCGACCGCCTAATTACAATCTAGGTGGTCTGAATTTAAACCAGCCGGTCATTCCTGCTGGATACTGATGGGCTCTAGGAGCTCGTCGGCCAGTTGGAGAATGACCCGTAATCCCAATGAACGGCATTTCTGCAGTTCGCATTACGATGCTCGGTTTCTGTCAGGCTTTCCATGCTGGGCTTTCCAACATGAAAAGCTTGTCGGAAAACGCCCCTTCACCTTGCTGCCTACAGTGGGGGGTAGAAGGGGCATCTTGAGGTGCCTGTGACGTGATGCAGGGATGAACACAATCTTCCATTTCCCATTGAGAAATGAGAGTAGGTTTGGTCGCATTGTAATTGTGGTGTCGGGATGCTAACCGGAGGTCGGCGAACACAACGGTTTCAGTCGGAGGCAACTCTGACCGCCATCATAATAAGGCCCTTGGAATGTAAATTAAAAACATATGGAGTACAAAAATCAAGTGAACAAAAATTCCAACATTACATAGGTCAGCATCAATGTTCCCTCTAATTTTTTACCTTTGTGTGTGGCACTGTGAGGTCTCTGTGCGCTGCAGCCAAGGCTATGCGCGCCAGTAACCCGAACGTGTGTGTGGTTGCAGCGACAAATATCAGTGCAGATTATGTGAGTATTCATGTTAATCGCAGCACCAGTCAGGCGCTCCAATTACCATGAATACTTTCTCAGAGTTACACAATATGCCCCGCACACAGCCGGCCTTAGCGCTGGTGGCACCCTGTGTGACAACGTTTGTTGGCACACCCCAATGACCACCCCCGCCAGTGATTCCCTCGCTATTACCCTTCAACAGTGCCCCTCAAGTTCTCCATTACCACTCTCTCTGAGATGTATTTAATTTTTTTTATAACGTCTCTCATACCAGTGTGGGGTGTACTTTATAGTACACACATATTAAACAAAGCCAGTCAATCAGAGATGTGTAAATCAGTGTATAAGAAATGTTACACATGCCAGAGAACTGCAAGGTTTAGGAGTAACATGAGATTCATACTGATAGGCAGTATAGTTTAAGAGTGCTTTGTCTGGAAAATCACCAACTCAGAATTTATAATGTAACACTATGGCTAGGATTTCTCTTTAATAAGAATCACGTTGTACCCAAATGAACCCTATTTGCAACATTAGGATAATGAATGGCTGGGTAAAAAAATCATCACGCTCTAATCTATACCATGTAGTATGCACGCAGTTCTTTGATGACCGTTAATAGATTACTGTTCTATATTAGGATTTTAACTTATAAACTGCAAGAAACAAAATTACCTCTCTGACATAAGTAGTAACCTGTTAATCGATTTTCATTCTTTGCAATTTATGATCTGCATGGTACACGTTCTTTGCAGCAGGCATATTAACCCTCTGTGCTACCTTACAACTTCCACTAGAGAAAATTCCAATCTCTCTAATACAACAAGCAACATTACTCCTACAACAAGCCAGGACTGTTGGCTTTGTCATTGATTCTTATTTGCATATGATAAATATGGTGGCTGTTTATTTTTGTACCGTCTGGGACATCAAAATAATGAGCTGGCAACCCTAATCATAAGAGTGAAAGTTTTTGGGAGGATCAGCACATTATTTATTTCCTCCACCCTCGATCCCTGATTAATACCACTTTAGCAATAGTTTAACTTGTATCTGAAAACTTTGGCTGCTGTCAATAACATGCTGAGTTACTTCAAGTGTCTGGTAATCCACCCTGCATTCAGACAACCCACTCCTCATTCTCGCCCTTCACTTTCACACACCCTGCCCTCACAGCGATCACAATTCACTCACACTGATCCCCATGCACTCACACCATTCACCCACTCACCTTGCACTCAGTGATCATGCTGCACTCACAATGCATGTGTGCTGTTCCCCCTGTACCTTACCCTGCAGTCACAGAGCACACTACTCACCCTGCACTCATGGGACTCTTCACTCACTTGTCCGCCTCACTGATCAATCTGCAGTCTCATCACTAACAATGCATTAATTCGTCCTACTTTGCACTTACAGCCGCACCCAAATTCATGTGGTAACCTCACTCAACCTGCAGTCACTCCTCTTACCGTACTCACACTGTTGCATTGCTCAATGTGCACTCACATGGGCACTCCTGCCACCCACACAGCGCAGAGAGTTAATGTGCCTGCTACAAAGAACGTGTACCATGCAGATCACAGAACTGAGTGTGAGTAAACTATGAGTAGTGCAATAGAAAAATTAAATGTTGGTCAGAAAGGTGCTATTGAGGGACGAGGTGCATAGTTGGTGAGTGGTAGTGAGGGAATTCATCGAGAAGGAGGAATTGTGGGAGGGGGCCCCAAAAAAGACTGTTGCACCATGTGCGACCAGTGCTACGGCCAGCCCTGGATGTGAGTGTTAGCCCCCCCCCGAAGCTCGGGGCTAGATGTGGCCGCATCTCGGCACCTGCTGAGCACCACCGGCAGGACCCAGCCCACTTAAAGCCTTGGGTTTGGGGTTACTCTCTGTGTCTGTCTGCTCTCTGGTGCAGCGGGTCACAGGCATGAAGTAAATCTGTTGACACCACGGGATGGCAGATCAAAGCACGTCATGCTTGTAGTCAGGGCTTTAAGTGGGATGAAAAAAACATGGGGGGTCTCTCATAGGAACGTGGCTACTTTAATTAAAGGAGTGGTTTGAAATACTCATGCTAAAAATCTCTAGTTAGCATAGTGTGCTGCCCCACTTGTATTTTGAAGCGTCTGTCCATTTATCTATATGTATAAATATATAACACAACGAGTAACATTACACTTACAACAAGCCAGGGCGCTATTTGCTTTGTCAATGGTTGTAAATTGCATAAGATAAATAAGAAATAGCTATGACTTCATTGAATATAATATTAAAAATGATCTGTACTTGTGGGCGAGGTTGTGGCTAAGGCTAGAGCTGACGTCGCCCAACATCCTAAGAATCAAAGCTTGTAGTCTTGCTCATTTAATTTATTAATAGAGCTCTGCACACAATCTGCACCACTCTATTAGCAAAAGAAATGGAGCAAGTCTACAAGCACAACGTGTGCCTTCAGGTAATTCTGAAAGCACAAGTCGTGATTGTAGACTTCTGTGCATTTCTTCTGTTGAAAGGACGCAGCTGCGGGACAGATTGTGTGCCTTTGTTAAAGTAATCATATTAATTGCAGCGCGTGATGGGTGCTATGATTAACATGTATACTTTCACAAAGGCTTACTTTCTGTCCTGCAGCCGCGCCCTTTCAACAAAAGAAATGCCCCAAGTGCAGGAGGCACTTGCTCTGGACTAACCTGCTGTACTGCGCGCTTCAAATGTCACACTGCGCGCTCAAGGAAAGACCAGTGCGCACGCACCCGGACACTCAGCTTACTGGGAACAATGGTCAGCATATATATTTTAAAAAGTATTTACCATTGTAGTGCATTTAAAATAAACTAACTTTATAACATCATCATAAATAACTTTATTTTGGCATAGCCGTAAAAGTAGACAATAAATATATATATATATATTACATACACATAGTACCACGATAATAACAGATAATTCACATTAGTCCACTTATTTATGTCAGTTTCAAGCAGCAATCACTGTGCACTTGAAATAAACCCCATTACAAATAGTGTTACCTATAAAATATGATTCAAAGTCATAATAAAAAGTCTACACAATCAACTAAAACCTTGAAGAACCCTTAACGTGATTTAGCAACAATGGTAGCCCTCCTTTTCACCCACATCAGGGCCAAATATTTTGCAATGGCATATACATGCAGCGAGGATGGAGCTTAGCATACAGAGGGCAAGCGAATAACACATGCGGAAAGGTCTCTTTTTGACCTTCACAAAATGGACAATCCACACTATTCCATTTTACAGTAAACTCCCTCACAAGGAGTGCACCCACTCTAAATTGATGATAAAGCTTTCTATCAAATGGGACAGTTATCAAATCCCAGTACTGCTCGAACCTGAGGGCAGGCTTGAAATTTAAGAATTCGCTAGTAAGTGAGGCATTCCGACCTCTCCCCTCTGCAGGATGTAAGCCCAAAAATATTTTTAAATAATATTTTTGGGTGGGATTTTTCCAAACTCAGGGTGGAGGCCTAGTTTACCAAGGCCAATCACCTTCAATAGCTGCTTTAGTGAGACCAGCAATGGTACTTTATTTAATTTATCCAACTAAATCAATTCAACCAATGCCACTATGTAATGCGTTAACTCCGGAGTATCCCAAATCCTACGCCAGGATAATGAAGGGCACAGCTGGGCCTTCAAGGTAACATTTTTCATACCCAAATCCATAAATAAGAGGGACAGATGGGTACTCACTCGGAGCACAATCAGCTCTCTAGCAAATCTGTTCTCAGATTTTACCATCCCCATAGTATCGCTAAACCCCTATTACTAAGGCCATAGCTTCATAGAATTTCAAGGCAGGAGCAATAGGCCTAGTATAATTGGAATGCAGTTCTTTTAAAATTACTCCAGCTCTTTGTTTATGTTTTAACGTGGCAACGTCAATATGTTTGCCGCAAGATAAATTGGGTGTAAGGTTAATGCCCAGTCAATATGTTGCCCCAAGGTAAATTGGGTGTAAGTTTAATGCCAAAGTACGTGCAAGAATCTACCTGTTCCAAAAGCTCATGTCCCAAAGGTAGCTTTCCCTTACATTTTTTATGACGATTAAAAGTCATAAATTTGATCTTATCAACATTGATCCGCAAGCCAACTTGGTGTTTTTAAGATTAACAGAGTATCATCTGGGAACATCAGTACTTTACCATTTACCAGGCTTGGGCATCAGCCTCAACTTTTAAAAGATGATGGGCCAGCCCATTCACACACAATGAGAATAAAGTGAGAGCTAGTAAAGATTCTTGGTGGACACCTTTCAATACTGGAATTATTTCAGTTTGTTGTCCCTGAGAGCCTCACCGCACCCTGGCAAAGTTATCTTCATGTAGTCTGACCAGCAAGGATAATATGTCTGAGGGCATTGCCCATTTCTCCTAGGACCGCCTACAACCTGCTTCGTGGTACCATATCAAAAGCAGATTTTAGGTCAACAAAGGCCACATAAAGATCACCCTTGCGAATGCCAATAAATGATAGCAAAACGGAAGACCTGATCAATCGTTGCGGTCTTAGGTCTAAACCCTGCTCGCAGAGGGCCTATTATATCATTACTATCCGCCCAATGCAGAATCTTAGCCAGAACCATTTGGCAAAAAACCTTATGTAGGCAGTCAATGAAAATAATTGGCCTGTAATCAGCAGGCAGACTCTTGTCCCCTTTGTTATACACAGGGACCACCTCCGCACCCTGCCATGATGCCATAGGGGTTCCCAATGCTTTCTTGTTCACTATGACCAATATATGTTGGGCCCACACATTTATTTATATCATTAAGATAAACATCTACAGGGATATTATCAAGGCCAGCCACTCTCCCACGAGAAAAGGGTCCCAACGAGTTTAAAAAATACAGCATAGAGAAGGGTGGTGACGTGAAACCAATTATAGTAGGTTTCAACAGTGCCTTGTCCAGAAATAGGGCCTCTTCTTGATATTAGGCTGTGAAATAGATAAACCATCCGCCAGGAGCGACAAAGTTTTGGGGCTCCATCCCATCGGCATGCTCGCGTCTGGCCACTAGCCTCCAGAATAGAAAATCGTCCTTTGATGCACAAGACTGCAATAAGTCCCACCACCTTGAATCATCCCACTCTTGTTTGGCTTTTGCCAATGACAATTTGTATGATTTTCTAGAGGAAGTAATCAAGAAAGGATTTTTCGCTTTTATAGCCTCAGCCAATAATCTCCTGGCATTTCTGCAATCTCAGTTAAACCAGTTACCGCCTCCACTCTAGACAAAAAAATGTCTTGTGTGTGGGACTAGAAAGTAGGCAGCAATGTCCTTAAATAACTTTGTATGCATCTCAATAACCTCAAGTTTATCTTCATTTAGCTCCCTGCAGATCATCAATTTGGAACAAAATCTAAGACGTCTTTTTTCATGGATGTTAAAAGTGCAGGTTTCCCACGTATTTGTCTCCATTTAAGAGGTGTCTATCCACGGTGTGTTTGATAGTCCTGAATGAAGTTATGCATTCACCCCAGGAATTATTACAGAAGTCTGCCATTATAAGGCATAAAGGGTTGTGGTCACTCTCTTCCTTTCTAATATACTCATATCACCAACTAACTGCCACAGTTTCAAGCTGACGATTACATAGTCGATGTGGCTTTTGGATCAATTGTTAGAGAAGGTGCACGCCCCTTGTCTATCAGATTTGGGGCCATATTATCAAGAAAGGGCGATACATTATCGCCGCTTTTATCGGCAGGAAACTGAAGCTAAAGCGGCGATAATGGGCTTGATAACATGCCCTTGTGAATTCCCATAGAAGCCCAGGTTCTGGTGTTAACCTGGGCTGCTATAGGAATTCACCAGTATTTACAACAAGGGGTGGTGAGGGACAGAGTCTCTGAATTAAGCAGAATACTCTCACCCAGTCAAGAGATCAGGGCTAGATCCAACACCGTTTTTTAGCTCATTGCACCATCCCAGTTTCAGAACCTGGCTGTATGCAAATTAGTCTGTCCCTGGCCCAGTGCATCATGGGAACAGGGAATTCACCAGGGCATATTATCTAGCCCATTATCGCCGCTTTAGCGGCAGTTTCTTGCCGATAAAAGCGGCGGTAATGTATCGCCCTTTCTTGATAATATGACCCTTGGTCCTCCCATTTATAGTTCGTCGAAAAGTGCCTTGAGCTGAAGAGCGGCCAAAGTCCACCTTTTAACTGGGGCAACCTCCAATTGTGGAATGCCCCACCTTTCATCATGCTCAGTTGTGATTTCAATAATATCCCTGTCAAGGGGCTCAAAAGTGGTATTGAAATCACCAGCGAGAATCAAGTTGACCCCAGGATGCTGTCTATCCAAAAAAGTCTCAAGAAAGTCAATAGTTAATGAGGGAGCCTCACCCGTTTCCCCAGACGCATAAATATTGAGCAATAACACGGTAGGCTTCCTGTCCGCAATTACTTCAGTACCAAGTATATCCACATTGGCGGCATTTACTTGTTGATTTTTTTCAGTGTATAGAGGACTTGACCCATGTAACTTTATAACATATTACATATAAAAATATATGGTATTCAAAAAGGTTTCAAAGCCTGCAATGCCCAACCCACTACGTGGTGCCTTCCACTAAGGGGAACCACTCCTGGTATTTGGATACATAAATATATATAGCATAAAACAAAATTCAAAAATTATGTCATAAAAGAAATATAATACTTAAAATAAATGTAGACTAAAAGTACTACTAATAGATTGTAAGTAGGTGGTCGGAAGTGAAACTGAAGATGAGTGTCGAAAAGCCTCTGACCTGATGTTGGAGGCTTTCTGACACTAATTGTAATTGGCCCCTCTGTGTCTAATGGCCAGTGGTAAAGCTACATCTTCGACACTTAATGCTATGCATTAACAGTAAAGGAAGATATGCCTACTGGTTGAAATTACTCATAGCACTTTGCTACAAGGAATTTCCCTTGAGATTAGAAGTTGTATATTTCGCATTTTAGGAAGTTTGGTATTTTCTCTTATTATCAAAAAGTTTTATATGCAACATAGTGTTACAGAACGTATGGTCATAAAATTGCGCTATGAGAAATGCACTTTCGGTGAATTTTTTATTTTTATAATATTCCAGTTATTTTTCTAGATGCTATTCTAATTGTTATTAAACATCTGGGACTGGGGGAAAATCTCAGGAGAGATTAAGTACTAAGTCCATCATCTCCTTGT
Source organism: Lissotriton helveticus (assembly GCF_964261635.1). Taxonomy (NCBI): domain Eukaryota; kingdom Metazoa; phylum Chordata; class Amphibia; order Caudata; family Salamandridae; genus Lissotriton; species Lissotriton helveticus. Next base: position 1,160,770,511 of record NC_136071.1, on the reverse strand, counting down.
GTCTGCTCTGTTCACCCTAAGTTGGCAGGGTATGCCCAGACGTGGGTCCCTTGCTCACTTTGCCACTAGATTCAAGCTAACCTGGCTGAAGAGGGGTGTTACCACGAAACTGGTCCCAGGTTTTGTTTCTGGTCCAGGAAGGACCTGGCCTGGCAGTTCAGGCTGGACTGTTCCCATGAGGCACAGGGTCAAGACTAATTTGCATAGCCGGGTCTAGTGGCTCAGTGGACTAATGCTTCTACTGCAGGGGCCTGTATCCACCTCATGGTCACAGGTTCAAATCCCAACGGGTCCACTCAGCCTTTCATCCATCTGAGGTCGATTAAATGAGTACCATTGAGTAGGGTAAAAACAAGCATCTGTTATTCAGCGCCAAGATACCCGTAGTGGTGAACATGTGCTTTACAAATACACCTGTTATGTGATGCTATGTTATATGGCTGAGTTCAATCTGGGGTGGCGACGTGAGCCTAAGAATGATGATGGATTCAACCCAGAGCTGTGACTGCGGGTGAGTGTCTGAAGAGTTTCAGCACTCCGTCCTTGACAACCTTGATTAGAGAAGCTGTCATACTTTTTTAAAAAATTTGTATTGTGACATTAAGAAATAAATGTTATAAGTAAAAATATTAGGATATTGTGAATGTTTGAAAAATTACACTTCATATCTGCTGTTCGTCGGGATGTACTTTTTTGGAATTACAGTATTGCATCTTTTGAACAGAGTATATTTTTGCTGCTATTGTAGAGGCTGATTGAGTGGAGATATGTCAGATTATTATTTCTTGTTGTGATTTGAAAGATATTTTATGATTTGATTTGATTTGATTTGTCAATTTATAGAGCGCGCGAATGCCCGAAGGCGTCTTGGCGCTAAGACAGACCCTCGATTCTCGAGAATGGTAGCTAGAGCTATGCAGAGAACAACCAGGTTTTAACTTCCTTTCTAAAGGATTCTAAGGATGGGCTGATTTTTATAGCAAAAGGTAGCTGAGTCCAGGTTTGTGCTGCATGTACCAGGAAGCTTCTTCCACCCCAGTTAGCTTGTCTAAATTTTGGGACCCGGATGAGTTTCATTTGGCAGGATCTAAGAAGTCTAGTTGGTTCGTATTGTTTTAGATGTGACTTCAAGAATTGTGATCCTGGTCCATGAAGTGCCTTGTAGGCCAGGCACAATGATTTGAATTGTACCCTTTTTGCGATTGGCAGCCAATGCAAGGTTTTTAGTTTGTGGCTGATTGGCTCAAATTTAGGTATGCCGAGTACCAGCCTGGCTGCTGCGTTCTGTAGGCGTTGTAGTTTGGCTAAGATCTTTGTCCTGGCTCGAGCATATAGGCCATTCCCGTAGTCCAGTCTTGACAAAGCTAAAGCTGTCACCACTGTCTTACGCGAATCCTGTGGTAGGTAAGGCAATATCTTGACTTGTAAACCCTGATATTCATCTACTCAAATAAAAATTGAAAAAAAAACTGTTCAAGATTATCATGGTGTCCAGCAACATCAGGAGGTAGGGGTGTCCTTTTTTGTGGTCATCAGGACGTTGTCTATAATTTGTAGTGTACCTTTCTCGGTGCTGCAGTGCCATCTCAATCCAGATTGGTATATATGGCTTGGTTGGTTGGCGTCAATGTTATCTTTGTTTTGCACGTAGACTGTTTTTCAAATGATTTTCTGATGATGGGTGGAGAGTGAAGAGACAATAACTGGCGACATGATCAGGGTCTAGTGTCATTTCCTTCTTGAGAGCTTCTGAGAAGTTACCCTGAGTGACTGAGGCATTGAGTAAAGTGTGCAAAGGGGTGACAACTTTACCAGGAGAGTTTTAGTGATGAACAACAATAAGATATCTTCTTAATAGTAGGTGGGTTTGAGGGAGTTGAGGCTGTTGGCAAAGTCCACTAGAAACAAGGGTTTGCAGGATGACCATTTTGTGAGGCACAATGGACCACAAGTTTATATCAAGTGTACATGCTTAAGGGGGGGGTGGCTTGTGCGCTGCTGCGAAATGGCGGATCGCGCTTGAGCTCCGGGGAGTCAGAGGCCGTCAAGGAGGTTTGCGGTCACCACAGACTCAGAAACCTTGCTGCACTCGGTGTAATTGTCACCGGAACATGCCTGGAACTTGTCTGGTCTGCGTATTTAATTATTGCAGAGCCTTTCTCGTCGGAATTCGCAGGCGGCCGTCATTTTCTATCCTGGTGGCGGCGCTCGCGTTTTTTTGTTTCAGAACTGACAGGCATATCACTGCACCTTTGCTGCCTTGTGGAAAGAGGTGATATTTGCCTAATTTGACTCTCATTAGCACTGACCTCTACTTGTGGATCATCGGACGGACGCCTTCTTTCCTGCTTCTTTGCTCTCTAAACCGCAGCAACTCGCCGGACCCGCTGCGCGGGTCCCGCTTCGCGGTTGGACTCAGAGGGTGTCAGCAGTACTTGTTGGAGCCAGGTCAGCGAAGGGGAGTATCAGGGCAGCAGCAGGGCTGCGAGCTGTGTCGCAGGCACTCCATCTCCCAGGAGTCCCTGCTTGATTGACCCGCAACACCTGGGCCACTCTCCCTGCTTGCTGCGCCCCCTCCAAGGAAAGTTAAAATACCACTGCTAACGGCATGACAGCGGGATAATCATTAGCACTGACCTCTACTTGTGGATCATCGGGCGGAGGCCTTCTTTCCTGCTTCTTTGCCCTCTAAACCGCAGCAGCTCGCCGGACCCGCTGCGCGGGTCCCGCTTCGCGGTTGGACTCAGCGAGTGTGAGCAGTACTCCAGGACTTGTTGTATCGCTGCGCGGGAGCGCGCTAGGCTAAGCCCGGTCTAAGGCTGTCCAAGGATGAACGAGGACGGGCCGGGCTCACCCTCTTCCCTTTAGAGCTTCGAAGCCTTCACTTTTACCCTTCAACAGTTCTTTTATATGGTTTGTTATATGTGTATGTATTAACTGGGGTTTTAGTATTTGTTCCTTGCTCTGTTCTATTTTCTTTCTTCTTTTATTTTAAAGTACTCCCATGATGGCTTTACGCTCTGGGAAAGGTAGGCCAGTCACTATGAAAACGAACAGTGGAAAAGCAACTGGAACCTTGGATGCTTTTATAACTCGGGCAACTGGGATTCTGGAAAAAGAAATCGCTCTTACAGAAAAGCGATTATCATTAGATCTGTTAACAGGGAAACGGTCTTCATTAGGACGCATTGGTTCCATACCTGCGCCTGATAAAAGCATCATAATCAACCCTGTACTCAGTCCAAATTGATCTATTAATATAGCCTCTCAATTAGCATCTCCTAACGGCCTGGTGGAATGCTTAAATGCAGACTGTACAGCATCAAGTAATGTTAGTGGGGGTAGTATTCAAAATTGTAACCTGATTCATACAGCGCCTATACCAGTACAACTCCATGTTTCAGAACTCGACCAAGAAGTAATTGAAACTTTTAAAACAAGTAAACGGAAAAGAGGAGGGGGCCATAATAAGGGTAGCAGAGCTAAAACAGCTAAAACCAATGCATATCGAGTTGTGGCCAAACCCGCAAAACAAAGGGGAACAGCATCTATGGATGTTGAACCCACAAACCAATCTTGCCCAAATGATGAGTTGCTCCTTAACATTGAAAAGCTGGTTAAAACTCTTTTGATGCCTTTATTGGAAAGAACGAAAATAATAAATTTGAAACTGGACCAATTAGAACATCTCATATCGGTTAACACCGATTCCCTTGATATATTGGTTAAGAACAGTGAGGGCTTTGAGAACTCGGGTGGCAAACCTATTGCTATAAAGAAAGTAGGCTCAAAGAAGCCAGTAGGGGTGTTACAAATGGCCACAATTGCTGATCCTGGTAAAGCTGCATCTCAAATAGTCTCAAACAACCCTACTCTGGCGGCTGTTGTAGGTGGCAATCAAAAGCCTGCACTGGCTGCTGTATCTGCACCTTAGTTATCTGTACCTAAGCAGGCGGTTATTACTAGGCCTAAGGTAATACCACAACAGGGTCCTATAAACCAAGGAGTAAAAGCTCCAGTAAAAAGGGCGGTTTGTGTAAATCTACCTCCTGACTCTGCCCCTTTTACAGCTATATTGACAGGAGTGCCAGGGGTCAGGCCCAATCAACTGGAATCAAACAGGGATCTTAGAAACAAGGTATTTTTTTGGCTTAACAAAAATAGACAGCTTCCCCCTGCCTCTAGGACAGAAATTTTAAATGTTAGAAGGGTTCCTTGGGTGGGCCCAAGTGACAAAGATTTGGAGGGGGACTGCATCCTCATAAATTTTAGGGATAATTGGGTTAAGGATTTTATTTGTCATGCACCAAGGTTTGGTAGATTGCGGGACATACAATGTATAGGTTTAGAATATTTTTACCCCAATCTAAAGCATGTTCTCTCCCATCCACCCCAAAACTATCCTAGAATGAGATTCCAGGGTGAGGAATATCTTGGGTGGACACCAAATAATATTCCTCTAAAAAACTGCTTTGAACCATTGATGGGGTTGGAGGGGATAGACTGACTACCAACTAGTCAAAAGCCCACTAAACCGTATGGTGAAGTGGGTAGTTTTTTAGTGGAACTTAAGAGTGAAAGATTGAGGGGTGATACTAATGAGGTGGCATCAACTTGTATTGTGCCGACTGAAAATCTTGTTGAAATAGAGGTTTGTGACATTGTAAATTGTGTGTTAGACTTGCCTGACCTTAGGTTGGATGTGGCCACGCATATAGATCCATTAGGTGACTCGCCGGGGGAAACAGGGCTTCGCCTGATTTCGTGGAACATTGCAGGTCTCTCTAGGAGGTTACAAGATGATGCATGGCTGAATTATGTAGGAAGCCATGATATCGTGTGTCTCCAGGAGACATGGAGTAGAACTGACCAGGATCTTGATGGATTCCAATCATTTAATGTATTAGCTGTGCCATCGCAGGCAGGCAGGGCAAAAGGTGGTATCATGACCGCCATTTCTCTTAAATGGAATAATTTAACAACATCTAAGATAGTGGATACCCCCTGGTATCAATTACTTTTGTTACAATCCCTGTTTCCCGTGCTCCTGTTGTTGATTAACTGGTATTACAATGTCTTTGATAATTATGAGACCGCTGTAATTGTGAATTTGCAGGAGGATATATCCAAGGCGCGTAGTAATTTACCGTCATTATTTATTTTATGGGTTGGTGATTTTAATTGTTCCTTGAGTAAATTTGGTGGGTCACATGTTTGTGGTTTGGTAGATCTAATTGATCACCCTATGCAAAACTTTAAGCATACACCTCAGGGAGACGCGTTAAACAATATTATTGTCATCAATGATTTATGCATAATGGAATCATGGGTTGCCCCAAATTCACTTCCCATACCAATTTTCCAGGGGACTGGAGGCTCTATGAGTGTTATTGATTTCGCTATTGTATCTAGTAGCCATTTACATCATATTGATAAATTTGAGACACATGTAAATCCGGTGAGCGATCATAATCCTCTAATTTTAACTTTGTGCCCCCCCCGTTATTACAAAGCATCCAATCTGGGACCAACCAATAACATATAATAGGAACAAAGGTGTTACTTTGAAGTGGGAGAAAGTAGATGCAATTGGGTTGGAGGTAGAGGTCTTAAGTGCCAATAGTTCTGAAATTAAGTTTTGTTTATCACCAGTCACAGACCCTGAAAATATAATCAGGAATTTTGAAATTTTGTGTGGGAATGTGGCAGAGCATCTTAAAAAACCAATGGTTAATAAACAGTCCAAGGGCTTTAAATGGTTTGATCCTGTTTGTTCCGCAGCTCAAAAATTATTAAAAAGGGCCTTGCAACAAAAACCAAGGAATAAGGAGTTGGTAAGAACTGCGAGAAGCACCTATAAAGAGGCAATTAAAAAACGGAAGCTAGATTTAAAAAAGCTAGCCTGAGATGACCTAGAGAAAGCCTCAGATTTGAAAGACAGTAGGCTTTTCTGGGAAGTGATAAATCGTCCTTTTCTTTCTAGTGATGGCAAGGATAATATGGTGATGCAGATAACGGGCGAGACATGGGAAGCCCATTATGGGAACTTTTTTAATCCTAAATCTGTACCCCTTATAGGTCTGCAGGATGAAATAAAGGATGTGGACTTCCGGGTTACAGCTTCCCTGCTTAGTTCTTCGTTTACACTCCTGGAAGTGGAAGAGGCCTTGAGGAAAGGTGTCCCACTAAAAGCCCCTGGCCCAGATGCGGTGCCGTTGGACTTTTTTAAACATAATACTGTTGTATGGGCCCCATTGCTATTGAATGTATTTAAAGCAGCTATTGTTGGTCGCATTCCCCTAAATTGGAAGGAGGCAGTGGTGGTGCCGATTTTCAAGAAGGGTGATAGGTGCGACCCACGTTGTTATCGCCCTATATCAAATTTTTTTTTGTGACTTTTTTGAAACTTTATTTTCGAGATTTTCAACATGAGTCAATACAAGGGTTGGCAATGTGGTACAGGTCAGCAATACCTTATTCATACATCTTCATACAATTAGCAGCGAGGCAGTAGCATCATATATCGGGAAAATATCATTAACATAATCACATTGCATGCCCGGCAAGAGCAGCGGCCCGTAAGCGGACCATATCTTAGAAGTATCACAGTCCAGTGTATTACAAGGAGGTTGAGAAGGCCGGCTGATATTTTTGCACGCAGAGCAGCATATATCGGTGAAAGTTATGTCAGATGAACAGCTATGTAATAATAGATGCAGCAGCTGGACACAAGTATAGTGTATGGTCTGATAGGACCACATAGTAAGTCAGGCAGATTCCATATCTACATCCCCATTATTGCACGCCCCGTCACCACCCGATCCCTCATCCCCTACTGCTTGGGCCAGTGTGTAAGTGATTAGAGGACCCCATATGTCTCTAGGTCTACTGGAGAGTGGGAGCATCTCAGCAAAAATCATGCATTGGTCCTGACAATGGGTCATGTCCAACGCGCCATTTGGCAAGGAGCAGAGCGACATCCAGGAATTTCCTACAAGTCTTAGGGATATGTGGTGTGTATCCTAGTAGCATCAATAACGGATCCGGGTGTAGCGAAATACCAACCATAGATTCAAGGGCGACATGTACCTGATGCCAATAGACCTGAATGAGGGGGCATTCCCAGGCCAAGTGCAGGAAATCGGCATGCTCTGCATGACATCGTTCGCATCTGTCATCACTGGACAGATGAAACCTGTACTTTTTGGCAGGCGTATAATGCAACCGGTGCAAGAATTTATAATGGATCATCTTGAGCCTACTACTGGCAGATGTCCTGGCCGTGAGGGTGCAGCAATAGAGCCATTGTTCGTCAGTGACCGCCGTTGGGAGGTCGGAAGACCAGTGTACCTTGGCCAGGCTTTCCGGAACCAGGCCTGACGCCTTAACATGGCGGTACATGCCTGACACTAAATGGGAACCATCCTGGTAACATAACATGAAGTGTAATGGAGGGAAGACGTCGGGCTGAGGGTGGTACGCCAGTGGCAACCTAGGTGAGTATGGTAGGGAACATCCCAGCTTCTTGGCTAGGCGACTCCAAGCGTCGATAGTGCATGTAACAGTAGTGTATGGGGTGTCTATGGACGCAGCTGGACAATGTATAAGCCCGTTGAGAGGTAGGGGGTGCGCTATCCAGTCTTCAACCGCCAGTTGAGGCATGCAGGGAGTGGGAATCATCCAGTGATAGGCGTAATGCACCTGCGCACATAGATAATAAGCCTCGAAGTCGGGCACGTCGAAGCCCCCCTTGTCATATGGTAGATTCAAGGTAGACCACCGCAACCGTGGTTGTTTACCCCCCCAAAATAAGCGGCATAGCTCCGTCTTCAAAATCTTAAAAAAATATCCACCCGGATAGTGTTATCGCCCTATATCATTAATTGACTCATCATGTAAGCTATTGGGGAGGATAATTTTGGCCAGATTGGAGACATGGGCAGACTCCGTGGGCCTAATTGTAAATTCCCAATATGGGTTTAGGAAAGGAAAGGGAACGACCGAACAGTGTTTAAATTTTGCACTAATTATGGGTAAGTACATGAAGGCCAGGGGTTCTTCTATCCACCTGGCCTTCATGGACTTATCCAGTGCCTTTGACACTGTTTGCAGAAACAAACTATGGCAGATGATGGAGGACATGGGCTTTGAAGAACCCCTAGTTAACCTGCTCCGCAGATTACACGCTGCTACAACTGTGTCCATAAGATTTGGGCCAGGGGGGGGGAACTAAATCTATCCCCTCAACCGAGGGTGTGCGACAAGGCTGTATTTTAGCGCCTTTTTTGTTCCTAGTTTATACTAATGGCCTGGAAAAAATTTTGTTGGAACATTGCTCGGATTTCCCAAAAGTAAACGGCAAGAAGATACCTATGTTATCTTATGCCGACGATACGGTATTAATGACTCTTACAGCTAATAGTATGCAGACCTGCTTGGATGCATTTAACAACTTTATGCTGGACCTGGACCTAAAGGTAAACTTTGCAAAATCTTTTGCAATGGTCTATGGTCCCAAAGGGACAAAAACCCGTAAGTTCATGGTAATTAATTCTACCATTGACAAAGTTGACAATTTTAATTACTTGGGTAATTTATTTAACAACAAACTGAGCTGGGCTCCTTTGATGAAGGCGCGTGTACAAAGTACTAGCCGATCTATAGAGGGTCTATTTCGCTTTTGCAGTAAATTAGGACAAAAACCAGTTTCACACTTAAAAACCCTGTACAGAGCAAAATGCCTATCTGTGGCCACTTATGGGGCAGGGGTTTGGGGGATAGAAAGCCCAGCCATGATCGAGGTCATGGAAAATACATTTCTAAAGCGTTTATTATCAATCCCACCAGGTTCACTAATAGTTTCTGCCACACTGAGATGGGAATGGAATACGTGACTGACATCATCCGCGTTTCCCCTTTACTATTATGGGGTAAAGTATGGTTATCAGAAGACCTTCAGCTCTCAAAAGATATCCTCCAGGACTGTAAAAATCTTGAACATGCGATGAAGATCCCATGGCTTTCATATGTTAGCGACACTCTGCATAGAATTGGTTTGGGCCATTTGCATGACAATCCCGAAAATATGCAGGGGGATATAAAATCTTTAATTAAAACAAGTTACCGTAATAGCTTAAGTATGTTACATTTAGATCAGCCAACAAATTGTTTGGGTAAATTGAAGGTCCAATTCTATTTAACATTTACTACTCATGTGCAATGGCGCTTTTATCTGACAAGGTTTAGATTAAACACACTCCACTTTCTTTTTGCCTTTCGAAAACAAGGGGGTTGGTGTGAGAGGCTGCCCCCTTGTCCTTGTGATAACAAAACCAGTCGAAATACTATTAATTTTGTCCTTTTTTGTTCTCTTTATAAGGAACCAAGAAGCAGGTTTATTAAGCCTATCCTAAAAAGTCAGCGCCCATGTAACTGTAAAGGGCGTTATGACTATTTGTTATTGTTATCATCACCTGGAGTATGCTGCGCCATCTTAAGCTTCATACGACTGTCATTACAATTTAGGAAACGGCATTTTTAGTTTGGTTAATACCTTTTTTTTTTTTTGGTACAGGGTGTGATTAATTGATAAATGATATGTAATATTTGTATAAGTTCCTTCTGGAAATTTTTACTTCTATTTTAGATTCCTATGTATAAATTGTAGAATGAATTATCCTGACCTATTGGTGTCAATATGCTTTTAAATTAAGGTCTGATTCTAATATTTTGAATCGAATAAAATGTATTAATCGAATCGACTCTCTGAGCTTTTTCCAAGGGGGTTGTTCTTCCTAATGTCCTGTTTTTGGGTACGTTTATGAGCAGGGTCTTAAGATACCTCATAGTGCCCGTCTTCAGCATTAACTCGACATTCTTCATGCGGAATAAATGGTGAGCTATTTGGTTTTATTTCTGTTGCTCCCATTGCCCGGTCTGATGCTCCTTATATCGCGGAGCCCTTCTCTGCTTTCTTTTTCTCCAAACAGCCGCAATTTTGTGTTCTAATGGTGGCGCTGCTGTTTTACCTCAGCTAATGCATCTTATGCCTGATGTCTTTTTGCCACATGTTGAGGAAGCGATATTTCTGACTATGACCCCGTGGTTTTGCCACAAGAGAGTTTGACATTTGATTTGTCTCATTGAAAACATCATACTAGTCATGTGGTCCTGCATTGTTATCTTTTTTTGCTAACTGTCTTCTCTGATGTGTTCCTCATTATGGCGACGTCTATATTTTGAGTGCAATGCTATTTATATTTTCTACTAATGGTGCCTGTGATGCTTTTTCCTCCACTGGAATGTTCTCAATGGTGACATCATATTGATTTCTGTGCTGTGCATTCTATCTGTGTTTAACCATATTCTGGAAATTCTACTGTGTTTCTTGACGGATCTCTAACAGGCTGCACATATTTGTGTTTTTGGTCCTCTTGAATTCACTAATGGCTGACAACATGGGTCTTTCTCCCAAGAACAAAGACTCGAAAGGTAACCTTAAAAGGTCAAAGCAAACTTCTCCTACTCTGGAGCTAGCTCAGAAGGATGCTAGTACTACGTTGGATACTATTGTGTCTCGATTAAATGCTGTTCATGATATTGCGCAATCGACTAAAACTAACACTGACTTACTTCAAGTTGAGGTTGCAGCAATCAGAAGTGATTTCAAGTCCCTATCACTTTGTGTTTCGGCTGCTGAATCGCGGATAAGTGGCGTGGAAGATATGGCGCAGCAGCATTCTAAATCAATGCAACAGATGGAGCACTCCATGGCGGCGTTGAGGAGATATCTTACAGAACAGGAAGATCGTAATCGTAGAAGCAATCTCCGTATTTTTGGTTTGCCCGAGGATGCGGAGAAATCAGCGCCCTCATTGTTAGACTTTTTATATCAATGGATTCCTTCTGTTTTACAGATTTCCTTTCAGAAAGACTTTTGAAATTGAACGTGCTCATCGAGTGCCTACCTTTCGACCCAAATCTTCATCTCACTCTAGGGCAGTGATTTTGAAACCATTGCGGCATCAACACTCTGAACAAATTTTAGCTCAAATGAGGAAGATCAAGGCGGTTACATGGGAGGGCCACAGGATTACTATTTCCCAAGACTTTGCAAGGGATACTGTTATCAGACGTAAAGGTTTTCTTAACCTGCGAAGAAGACTAATCGACATGAACATTCCGTTTTCCTTTGCTGGTCCTTCAAGGATTCGTATAACTTTTAGAGGTCGTACCCAACTTTTCTATGAGCCATCGGATCTTTCGACCTTCCTGGATAATCAGATGGAGTCCCAGATGGATTCTTTACCTTCTCCTGGTCCTTCTGGTTCTTGAATATTGTTCAGCAATGTTGTTCTTTCTTGTAACCCTGTTGAATTGCAGATTTGGATGTAGGCTAATGATATGATCATTAGGCTTCTAGTTATGCATATGGTTTATGATGTGTTCCGTGGTTACCATGTTTTTCACCTCTTGCTTTGGATTGCAGGCTCTGTATCTTTTTGTTTTCTTTCTTCTTTTGCCTTTCTGGTTTCTGTTGTTTATTCCCAGATTATTTTTTGTCTAATTGCTGGTGTTTTGTTATTATGTCTCCCTCTTCATGTGTTTCATTTCTTTTTTCATTCTTATGATTACATTGTTACGTATTGGTAGTATTTCATTGTTCATTTTCGATGCTCTCTAGGTTGTTCTCTCTTATCTCATTTTCTTGTCTGTTTATCGTTTGTATTGTAATTTGGTTCTATGTGTGATTTGATGTTTTTCGGTATTATGTTTCTTCCGTTGTTTATCTTTGTGGATATTCTTATTTTTCTACAGTGTTTTCTACATTAATTTTTTTTTTTTATATCTGCCTTTATTTATAATTAAGTGAGTGTATCATCAGTATTTTGTTTCATGTTTATCTTCTCCCTTTTATTTAGGTTCTATATTTATTCTTCTGTATTGCTTAATGTTTTGGATTAATATACTGAGTTCTGGAATTATTTCACTCTTGCTATTTTTTTCTAGGCTTGTGTAATATGCATATTTATCTCTATGTTCATTAATTGATCTTCTATGTCTGTTTTTATTTGTCTTTCTGTGAGTTTCCCATTTATCTCCGTTTTTTTCTTTTTTCTTGCCTTCATTACTCTTATTGTTTTGGCTTTATAATTAGTGTTCTTTATCAGCTGTTCCTCCCTTTTCATATATTGTTATATACGATTAACTGCATTATGCCATTTGTTCAAGGTTGGTGAGATATGAATTAATATCTTTTTGGTTTTTCTGATCATCTTCATGAATTTATATTTATTGTTATTCCTTGTTAAATTTGGTTTATGCTAATACTCTTAATGTTATACATTGCACATTAGTTTTTATCTGTTCTATACATTTATATCTTTTTGGTTCTCCTGATCATCTTGATGAACTTATATTTATTGCTATTCGTTGTTAAATTTGGTTTAGGCTAATACTTTTAATGTCATACATTGCAAATTGGTTTTTATCTGTTCTATACATTTATCTTGTTCCTCTTTCTACTGTTTGCTGGTCTCTGTTTTGACCAACTCTGCTTTTGACTTTCATATTCCTGGATATACTCATGAATATCTGTATCGTAGGTTTATTAATCTCTTATATGATTCTTTCTTATTCTGCCTTTTTCTCTCTTTAATGTATAGAGTAATGGGTGTTTCTATCTTTTTTCCATGTTGGCCTTTCCCCTTCCCTCTCCATGTTCCCCCTGCATATGTCTTTGGTCTCTTTTAGACTTCCCCTGGTGGGTCTCTTTTCTCTTGTCTTCCTGTTTCTTTTTTCCGGTTTTCTTTCTTCTCTTTCTCTTTTCTCTCTCTTTTCCTTTCCTCTCTTTCCTTGGATCTCCTACTGGCGCTTAATATTTGGGGTGTCTTTGTTCACGTTGTGTTTATGTTGTTTTGCGATTATTGTTTTTGGAATATCTTCTTTATTATCAGTGTTGAGTGAGTTTTTTGTTCTTCTGTTTTTATGCCAGGTTTAAATGTATTGTCGCTTAATGTACGAGGTTTGAATCACCCGGTGAAACGGGCAAAAATTTTGGATCATTATAAACATCTCTCTATTGAGTTAGTCTTATTACAGGAAACAAAAATATCATACAAAGAAGCTTTGCTGTTGAGGAAAGATTGGGTCCTTGATGTGGTATGTTCGGATGCTTTAGGTAAAAAGAATGGAGTGGTAACTTTAATTTCTAAAAATTCAGGGCTGTCTGTGGTTTCTGCGGAGCATGATTCGGAAGGACGTTGGTTGCTGACCCGTCTTTCTAATGGTTTTCTCGATCTCTATGTTATGAATATTTATGCTCCCACCAGTGATGATCCATCGTTTTGGCGTTTTATTACTAAGAAATTGTCCGAGGTTCCTCATAAGGGTAATCTGATAGTAGGTGGAGATTTTAATCTTACAATGGACCTGATTTTGGATAGACATTCTGCTTTTAAATTTCATCCCCCTAGAGCTCACAAACAAATGACCACTATGTGTACTTCTATTAATCTTCAAGATCTGTGGCGACTACACAACCCTACTGGTAGTGACTTCACTTTTTTCTCTTCTCCTCATTCTAGTTTCTCTCGTATTGATTATCTTTTGGTCCACTCAGCTCTTTTACAGTTTTCGTCGTCCCCTTACATTCATCCTATCCTTGTCTCCGATCATGCTGCTGTTTCCTTTTCGCTCCTCAATCTTGCCGATAAGAAAGAACCTCGTACCTGGAGGTTGAATACGGAAATTTTGCATGATCATACTCAGGTTGCGGCTTTGAATGAGGAGATTGATCTTTTTTTTCTGATAATGAGGATTCGGTCAGTTCTCCAATTTTTATCGATGATCCCTATTCAGACTTTTTTGGATACTGATGGTGTGAAGCTCGGTGGTCCGATTACATCTGAAGAGATCGTTCATTCTATTAAAGCCACTCGCTCTGGAAAAGCTCCGGGTCCTGATGGCTTTCCCATCATGTTCTATAAGACTTTTCTCCCGTCTGTCGTTCCACGCCTTAAGGTTGTTTTTGATACTTGTATTTCATCGGGTTCCGTTTCGGGGTCAGCTGCAGAGGCTACTATCGTGGTGATTCCGAAAGAAGGTAAAGATCACACGGATCCTAAGAATTTTCGCCCAATATCCCTCCTTAACATGGAAGCGAAACTCTTTGCTAAAATTTTGGCCAAGCGTTTGGAATCTTATATTCCACTGCTTATTCATCCATCCCAGATGGGTTTTGTTAAAGGTAGAGTAGCTAGAGATAATATCCGTATCTTTTGCCACATCATAGGGAAAGCAAAGCTTTCTACCCTTCCGGCGGCTCCTCTTGCCCTCGATGCCGAGACGGCTTTTGACAAGGTCTCTTGGCCTTTTTTACATGCCGTACTTTGTGCGCACAATCTTGGTGATTTCTTTGTCAAGATGGTCATGTCCTTATATGAACATCCTAGAGCGAATATTAGATTTAATGGTGCTACCTCCTAATTTTTTAATCTTTGTCAAGGTACTAGACAAGGATGTCCGTTGTCACCTCTTTTGTTTTTATTGTCAATTGACCCGCTTCTTCGGTTAATTAATCTTCATCAAGGTATTAAAGGCTTTACTTTTGGTTCACATTGCATCAAAACGGCTGCCTATGCAGATGACATGCTCATTTTTTCTGATGATGTCGCTACAGCAATTCCTGCTATCTCAGATACTATCAATCTTTTTTCTAGTGTTTCTGGATATACCCTTAACAAGGACAAAATGGAGATGTTTCCTCTCAACGCTTATTGTTTTCCAGCACATATGGGGAATGCGGGCTTTAAATGGCAATCAAAACAGATTAAATATTTGGGGAATTGGTTTCGTAGTACTTTATATGATACAGTAGCTTTTAACGAAGCTCAAACTTTACTCAAGATTCGTCAACTGTTGGATATGTGGTCTCCTAAGTATATCTCTTGGTGGGGACGCCTTCAAACTTTGAAAATGATGATTACGCCCATTATTAATTTTGTGTCTTCTATGCTTCCTCTTAGATTGTCTTCGTCTTTTTTTCATGACATTGATTCCCTCACCTCTAAGTTCCTTTGGAGTGATAAGAGAGCTTGAATGTCCTATAAATTTTTGAGGAAGCCCTATGATATGGGTGGTTGTAATTTTCCCGATTGGGAGAAATGTCAATTAGCTTTCCTAGCCTCTCAGGGGGCCCTTTGGCTCTCTTCAGATCCTTGTCATGCGCCATCTTGGGTGTTGATTGAACAAGCACTTTCTTTCCCTCTACCTCCCGCCTCTTTCTTAACTACATCTACGTTGTCTACTTCGTTCTCTCGAGCTATCATCTTAGACACCATTGCAGAGGTTAAAACTATTGATAGGAATGTATCTACTCCAATACATACGTCTAAGTGGTCCTCTTTATGACGCAACTCTAAAATCAAAATTGTTATTGATTCCAACTTGATGACTTATTGGGCTAATAAAGGAATTACGTTGGTTCATCATCTATATGATTCCAACAATGATCCATTACCTTTTTCCTCCTTAGCCCAAAAATTCTCTCTTACTAATTTAGATTTTTATACCTTTTTAAAAATAAAAGTTGCTCATGCTAAGCTGCGTCTTGATCCAATCTCTCCTACTATATCTCTTTTGCAGATGTGGCTTAGATCTGGGCATGTGGCTTCTAAGATTTATAAATTTTTGTCTTCCAATCCACCTGTCCTAATTACTGTTACTCAACAGAAATGGTTACACCATTTTGATCCTGATCTTACTTCGCATATCTCCTCAGACACTTGGCAGCTAATTGGGAGGCTTTCTCTTCGTAACGAAATTGCCCCTTCATTAATTCAATCTAAAAAAATTCTCTTAATCTATTGCATTGGACACCAGTTCGTTTACATTCTCTCAATCTTAAAGACGATGATCTATGTTGGAGTTGTGGGTTATCTGTAAGTACTTATCCACATATGTTTTTTGAGTGCTCCTTACTCCAGCCTTTTTGGGATCTGGTCCATAAACATCTCATGTTAATATTTAAGATTCATTTTCAGCTCTCCTTTGTCATGATTTGTTAGGTCCATGGGCGTCCCCTATACCATTACCATTGGGCTCCTTTGATTTGCAGTTATTAGACCTGCTACTGACAATTGCGGTGAAGATTATCCTTATGGAATGGAAATCCTGTAGTTCCATTTCTTATCATACTTGGTGGGTGTGGGTATCTTTCTTAAGAGGAGCGCATACTTCTGTAGATGAGGCCCATCTCTCTCCTTCTATTTCTAGTGGGGTTTGGAGAGCTCTGGATGAATATATGGATTTGGCATCAAATGGGTTGGTGGCACAATATCCCTTTGTGGCGTCTCTCTGATTATTCTATTTATTTTCTTCTTTTTGTAAGTGTTGCAGGAGCTCCTTCCTTCCTCCCCCCTCCGCTTTTTTCTTTTCCTCTACTCTGTGCTTTCTTCTTTTCCTCTTTTCTCTTTCTGTCTCTTTTCTGTTTTCCTTCTTTCTCTTTTTTCTTTTTCTTTCTTTTACTCAATTTGTATTAAAGTGATACACTTGACTGTTATTATGGTTCCTCGGTATTATTATTTTCTTTTTGTAATAAGTTTATAAAATTGATTGGAGGAACTGTATGTGTCATATTCACATATGTTTTTATTGTATTTCTCTTTTTGATCAACTGTATCACTTTCTTATTGTTTTTAACTATTTATATGTCTTTTTGGAAACTAATAAAATAATTGAACAAAAAATAAAAAGTGTACATGCTTAAAGAAAATGGATACAGACCAATCACCCAACACTAACTAACTGGTCCGCCACTATTTATGGCGGTGTCAATAATGACGGAGCCTGAGGAGGCTCTGCCAGGGAGACTTCCCCCACCATCATAATAGAGTGGGGAAATGCAATAATGCATGCATGGGACTTCTGTCATTTTTCAATGGCAGTCCATCTACTGTTCCACTTTAAATCACATCCTTGGAAATTTAAATATCCTTTCCCGAAGCAACATGTGGAGAACTTATTTGCTTTATGGTGGTGAACTTGTCAGATTAGATTATCATGCTTTTTGCCCCATATCACCTGCACAATTAAGTTATAATAAAGAAATCAAATATTAATAATATTATTGCAGTCCTTGGTCTAACTTTCATGAATTATGAGTTTAAACCATGGTAAAAGCCCTTTGAATAGTCCAGGGATGTGCAGGAGTGTCCATTCTGCCTCTATGATGCCCTTTCTTGTACTGTGCTAGGGGCAGCCAGTGGTGACAGCTACTAACCCTTTACTTTCTTTTACTACCTCTGCACTTTCTACCCTGGTCCCCTGGGTCAAGAAGGGAACGTCAGGAATGAAAAGGATCCCGGTGTACTTACTGAAGTTGTGGCTCCCTTTCCCTAGCACCTCACCTGCAAACAAGAGGTGGTCAAGGAGCTAAGTGTGAGGCATTGTATCAAGCATTTGATGTCCCTTGAGATCACAGGATGTGAGATGTCAATTCAGCTACCTCAGGCATCTTGGTGAATTGACTTTAATGCTGTATCAACCACAAGAGCTTCTGAGGTATATTGAGAAGTAGCTTAGTGGGAGTTAGTGGATAGAACCAGCCTATTATGGAGGCATTTTGCGTAATCCTCAATATAGGACAGAGACATAGCAATTTAATACAAATATTAATTAATATAGATAAGAGATGAGGTGCATGAAATCTTTACAGGTTGATTGGAGAATTGTTGCTAACTTTGACTGGGAATTAATGTAGCAATATTCAAGAAAAGCCACAATTTGTCCATTGCTTTTAATGCTAAAAATAATTTAATTTTAGATAGTCAGAACTTAATCAACACTTGTAAAAAAATATATATGTTGTATTTCAGCTTACAAAGCCAATAAAATAAATTTACAAACTGCATTTGTGATACACATAGATGTGATCTGCTTTCATACTTTTCGACACAGCACTCAACTGTAATTGGCCATTCGCGATGTCGTTCATTTTTCAAAAGCTGCAAGAAGGCTCTGCTGAGGCAAGATTAGCAGATGGTATCCAATGGAATATCACCAATCATGTATAAAGGTCCTGAAAATGGCCATACATTATTTTATACTTTACAGTTTCACAGACTAATCTCTGGAAATAAAGTTCTATAAACAAGTGATTTGCTGATGCAGGTAAAATCTTTGCAAATTGTGGAGCAAGGCTGGATACAAATGTTCACATGCAAACAACCTGCTCTACCTCAAACGTACAGTTAAACACCAATTTGTAACAAAACAATCTTCATGTTGTGACAAACTTGCCAGAGTGCAAATAAAATAAGTTAAACAATTCAATAAATATAAAATGATGAGTTGTACTCTATGATATACCAAAAATCACAAAATTGTTTAGGGGTTCCAAGATTGAAAAGAAGCTACATGACAAAGATAAGGAACACACACCAGGTGTCCCACAACACAAATGACTTTACAACTCAGGATAAAAGCTTCTTCATGGAGGGATGCCTTTGGTGGTGTTTAGCTGCTCGCATTGCTTACACTTATCCAGGAGGTCATGATGCGGACTGGTCAGAAGAGTCGCGTATTGTAATCCAGCAGACAAATCATTAAACGGGGTGTTGACAAACAGAAACATTAAAGTAATGACCCCCATCTCCAGGGAAACAAATCCTTTGGTGTGGGGGTTATTCGTTTTTTTTTTTACCTAACTTTGTAAGTAAGTTTTGGGAAAAACTAAATGTTTGGGGTATGGCCGTCATACCTGACGGCCACCATCCATCAAACCTTTGGATACCTTCAAAAGAACCTCCATGGCAGCAGTTCATCTGAAGGTACAGAGATCATCGCTGGGCCAGCAGTAATCTCTAAATAGGGCGCTCCTCTGTTCATCAGTGTGGCAGAAGTAATGTCCTCTGCCCCCTGGCGGAAAGAGCAAATACCACCAATCTCTAAATCAGGCCTGTTGTCTAGTCAAACAAATCTCTGGGAGATAGATATTCAAAGGAACATGGTATTGTAGATGCTGCAGCTTTGATGTTGTTTTTCAATTTCAATTTCAATTTCATATCAAAACATTTTGAAATCATTGTCTTTGCACTGTAACAGCTATAGACACAAAATCTATAAAAACAGATAATGATTGTGCAAGAAAAACCACAAGGGGCTAGTTTAGGGCTGAAATTTGCTGTCTGAAAAAACATGCAGGGCTCAGGGACCATGTAAGGTAGAGTACAACACACTGTACAACTTTGCCAATGAGCCCCAAGTCACCAAGGAACTGTTTCACAGCTACAATGATTAGATGAGCAGGTTCTTGATGCTTTTGCTTGGTATTCAATGGAGATCATTTGAAACAGGAAGGAACCACAATTCACAGGGTGCTTCACTCAGTAGATTCTGCTCCTTTAAGAGTCCTGCAGTTATTCCTCATTTAGGTGAACATTAGTCTGTAGAGATGTGATGCTCACAGCTGCTCATCTTCAGTGGAGAACGCTTCATTGATGTAGGATTGTGGCAGAGTGTCTTCAGACCCATCACGGATGGTGCCGGACATGTTTGGCAGCTCCAAGGATTGTGTTGTCACCTGGTCAGCGCTATGCTTCTTCTGGACCTCCTCAAAGAGTTGCAGCACCTGAGACAAAAGCCATCAACACTGTTAGTTAAAGTAGAATGTACTTTTTCTCAACTCCCCTCCCCCCTCCACTAATGGTACTTGGCCTCCAGATGAATGGATTTCAAGGCCTTTGCTTTATTGCCAAGAAGAATTACTATTTGACTCTTTCAATATTATGTCCTGTGACATCATGAGCAATGGCCAGACATTCTGCCATATCTTATAACATTCATATGTAAGAACATTCAGAATTTACATTTTCAATAAACAAGAGTGTCCTAGTGGTTGTCTTCCCATGTCAAACCTCTTTTGTACTGCTCTGTACAAAATATAGTTTAGCACCTTATACATTCTCCATCACTCTCAGGACAATGCTAGTACTTTCTTGACTCTATATCTTTGTAGGTTGCATAGAAGCTTTGGAGCCATTCAGGTTGTGTCATTCAACCTGAAATAAACTTCTTATTCAGAGACTGCCTGAATCAACATAAAATAGAATGTAGTATTCCATTCTTTATCTCTGCTGTGTGACTCTCACTAAAATTTCTACCTTGGAATAACAATTCAATAGGAGCCTTTAGCATCCTTTATGTTCCTTATATGTCTGAACTGTGCCATTGCACGGTAATATTCTGGACTTACCTGGGATTTGGGCACTGTTCCTATCCGGAAGAAGCCAATGGTCCCGCTGTCGATCTTAGTGCAGTTGACAATGGTGGAAGGGATGTTCTCCGGAGAAGCCCCATCACAGAGGACTCCATCGACCTGAGAAAAACAGCCACACATGAGCATCTGGTCAAACATATAGTCTGATAGCAAAGGTGGTGAGGCTACACTGGTATTATTAATTAGATTTGAAGTGTGTGATCATTTAATTTTTAGAGTCAGGACCAGAATGTGGTTTCTGTCCAAAGAGCATAAGCTAAGTCATCTCTGCCAATATTAGTACTAGTGACAAAACAAATTAACCCACAGACCTCAATTAAAAAGATACAAACCTAATCTTAACATGATGACAATACGAGGCACTTGCAGAATTATACAGTGCACACAAGAAATGATGTCTTTTGGAGCTTTTAATAATTGTTTTTGTTGCTATCCAAAAGAGTATTTATTTCATTCCTTTCACAATGATACAATGGCTGCTTCCACACCTATGAGCTCAAGTGACACAAAGGTCTCTAGGAAAGGCACATTAACCCACTCAGTTATTTTACTCCTAAATTTAGTATGCTGCATTATGTGAAACTCATTTTTTCTGTTATATTTTTCCAATTGCCCTTTTCATAGTATGTTCCTGGTCTTCTCCTTCCCCCACATATGGTCAGATTAGAGATTCTCTTGTGCACACAAACCTTTCTTTGTCCAGTCACGCCTCCTATGATTATTCAGGCGCTTCCATAGGTCCCGGAAGAGCAGAAGATGGCCAGGTTCAAGGGTAGATATTGAAGACTTTGCAGCAACCCTCTCAGGCATATTCTCGAGAACTGCTATTTTACCTTTAAGAATGTTTAACTATGGAAGGTTTTGCTGCTATCTGCTACTCTACAGTCATGCCACAAAGGGGTCTCTTTGCACAATCAATACTTTGGATTCCCATATTACTATAAAAAGTGAAACCCTGAGGTTTATAACAACAGATACCTTGTCTCCAAGCTTGGCATACACTTGGTTGTGGTGCGTGGTGTCGGCTTCACCACTTGGATTGGCTGAAGAAACCACAATGGGACCAACCTGGTGAGAAACAAAGACAGTGGATTTAGATCAACTCACAGCTTCTGCTCATAGTAACACTCTCAACATTTCACTCCTTGCAACTGGATAGGAAGCTACACATGCCCACATACACATTCTATGTTCTGGTGAGAGCGCTTGAATAAAGACCTTGTTGGGTCAGTTAGAAAATATAGCCAGAACTTGTACCTACATTAATTGGGCCAGGAGCTTGTCCTTTCTATACAGCTGTGGGCACAGTGGCTGCATAGAGGTGGTTTTCAATCACAAGGTGGGACACAGAAGCTTACTTGTGGACTCACTCCGCTTCCAGTGTTTAAAGTCAACCAGTGCTCATAACTTCTAGAACTTCTAAGTTCTGGTGCTTATAAATTGGCTTAGAAAGATTAAAATGTATCCGGGTGACTGTCCCTTATAAGCCGAAGACTCTACATGCATTTATCTCCGATGACTAACCAGTCATGTCCTGTAACTTTAGAAGAATATACCTCCCTTGGCTCCCTAGGATATATCCCCTGACGTGCTCATCACGGATACAGTTTGATGGATTTTTAACAATAAAGGGGCAGATTTACAAGACAGTGACAGTGACAGATGCGTCACTTTCCCTGCTCCACCATTAGAAACCCTTGCACCACTATGGATGTGCTGTATTTACAATACGGTGCACCATGGCGTAAGGATTGACAGATGCATCAGAAATTCTGACGCATCTGTAGACGCAAAAGTCACGCATTGCTGGAGTTGTGTCGCAAGATTGACGCAACTCCAGCAATGCAGTAGAAGGCCTATCCTCAATGTTCTGCGTCACTCCCAAGCAGGCATAAGAATTTGACGCAGTGGCGTCCTAGAAGTGGGGCAGTTAAATCTTGTAGATTTCACTACATCACTTCTACGAGGCTTTTATGCGTTGGAACGCCCACCCTGCAAACATTATACCTGATGCAGGTATAATGTGACGCAGGGCTTTACAACGTGACACATCTCCCTAGATGCTTCACGTTGTAAATGGGCCACATTTTTACGCTGCTGCTGTGTCACAAAAAGTGACGCAATAGCAGTGCAAAAATGACACAAGGGGCTTGGAAATCTGCCCCAAAATATTTAAAGCTTATAGAGGTTAGGATTGGCAAAGTGTTTCCATTACTAGTGGAAGTAAAGGCCAGTTCAAATGAAAGGGATCTGTACCTCGTCCAAATTTCAATAGTTCACATTATTTGTAACCAAAGTCTCTGTAACTGGTTCAGCTCAAGGATAGATCTTCTACAGAAGGAGTGTCACTGAGGAGTGATACATGGCCACCATTTTATATTTGCATGTGTCACCTGGGAATGCCACTTACACACAAAATAGTGGGCACCTGCCCCTATTATAAGATGGGTGAGATTTGAACTTTGGTAGAAATCCCAAAAGAAAGTGAGAAAAATATTAGTCACAGGAGAATGGTAGATGAATTCCTATGCCTTACATTTATGAAGGGCCTGGCCAGAGGACCACAATCTCATTCTCTTAAAGGACATATGGATATGGACATTCTTCCACGTGCATGGAAGTGAGACCTCCTTCATATAGGGCTTGAAAGGGTGCGTGGCCTCTGAATAGAACACAGGATACAGTGATACATAGAGATGTATCTTTACAACCACCTTCTAATAGGGTGCTTAGATGAAGTCTCATTCCTCCCTCTATAAGTGTACGCCCAACTTATATGAAGAGCAGAGGGTTGTACCAGTCTTCCCGAAGACGTACACATGTCTGTCCCGTTTAAAGGTATCAAGGGGTTTCCCTAATATTATATTAATATATGGAATGAATGGTATGAGGAATGATCTCTATTGTCTTGTAAAACACATGGAGAAGTCAATTAAACTATCTTTTTGAATGGTAAGGCAATGGTTGTACCATCCCACCCTCACAGAGGTACTGGTTATATGCCTACCATCACCCTTCTTGAATGCAGTTGTGATGTCTGCCACTCCTCTTATCGAAAGGAACATGCTTCAACTGTTCTTGATACATGTAAATTTGTGTCTTCATCATACCCTCTCAAATGACATTGTGCTGCATCTGCCGACCACCCAGCCCAAAGTATGATGTGTGTGTGCTGCAACATTTTAAAGTCAAGGTCATTAGCCTGAGTCAGGCTCACTTGCAAGATGCACAGATGTCTCTATCATCCCCACTGTTGCAGTGGTACCACTGCAGTGTCATCGGTCACTCACCTGATCTATCAGATGTGTGGTTACGGAGCAGTCTGGGATCCGGATGGCAATGCTCTCCGCTGTGCCGATGTACTTTGCGGAGTCTTTCAGACCAAAGCAGTCCAGCCAGTCCCCTGTTCATTCAAGATAAAGCAGAGGAAAGATCAGCAAAATGTGATAATACCCCTTGAACACACAACAGTCATTTAATCCCTGAGCACCAATTACTTGGGTCCATTTGTTGACCATTCACAAGAACACAATGATCCTCAATTACATCAGGAGCTTTCTGTTCTGTATCATGACTACCCTATGGGCCCTGATGGATTGTAGCTCATCCATGCAAGACAATTTTTACAAATGAAATTAATATATTTATTTTATGGTGCTGTGCAGGCACTCTTGGGATAGTCAAAAAAGCTTTTTGACAAAGAACATGGAAGCACACGTACAGCTGGGTAGGTTATGTGTGTGTATATGTTGGAGATATTGGTACAGTGCAGAATTAGCAGTATTGTGGGTGGGGTTAAATACGATACAATGTGCAGTAATATTTTTAGCAGCAGCAGGTTATAGGTTATAGGTAGAAGTCAAAGTCAGTGTGTGAGGCTCTAGTTGTGGGAGCGGGCCGCCACTCTGTTGCCCCACTTTCACACTGCCAAAGCCAAAATAGACCGCTTGCCAGATTTTAGTTTTTAAGTCGTTGGCGGGCAGTTCTTTGGCATTCCCCCGCTGATGCCTTTAAAATAGGTACCACTAGGGGACCTCAAAGCATTTTCCTGCATGTACTGAAACACACAATGTTGTGCATTTTGTTCCATGCAGGGACATGGGGGTGCATGCAGACAGGGACACACACCAAGAGCCCCCCTGCATGCACCCTATGGCGCAGAGGCACAAGGGGGCCCTGAAGGACCCCCTTTGTTTCTTCACCTCCACACTTTCCATGGCAGTCGCACCGCCATGAAAAGTGCTGCAGTGCGGAAACTCCTAATATACTTGGTGGTGCTGCAGCGGCATCACCAGCATATTAGGGGCGTGAGACACGCACCATCACCAGGCGGTTTTGGTGGTCCCAGGATGGCCCGACCACCCTAGTCATAATAGAGTGGTCAGAAGACAGCTACCTCCACAACCCGCAAGTCTGGTGGTCCATGGGGATGTATGACATTACAACGCATGCTTTTACCACGCATGCCTTTACAACGCGGTATTTACAACGCATGCCTTTACAACGCATAGCGCTTTGGGGTGCTGGATAGTAATTAGTTTAATTTACTATTCCAAATCCAGTCCCCGTGGATAGTAGGGAAGGTGTTGGATAGTAAATTAAATCTACTCCCTATCCTAGAGCCCCCCCAGCGCAATGCGTTGTAATGGTTTGCATTGTAAAAGTTGCGTCGTAAAGGCACTGCGTGGTAAAAGTTGCGTGGTAAAGGATGTTTCCCAGTCCATGGACCGCCAGACTCATAATACTCCCCTTATACTTCTCAGAGGAAACAAGAAAGCATTGTGTCATAGAAAATATAGTGGACTATGGAGGTTCGTGCTTCAGACTGAGTTAAATTTGTGTTCTAAGTATGGGTATCAAAAAGGAGCACCGAGTAAGCATGGAGATTTGTGTGACTTCCACATCAATGTGTAAGAGTTGGGTGGAATTACAAAGGCGATTAAACCATCACCTTCAAGGGAGATCATGAACAAAGTGCTGAGTGGATTCCCTGTGCATTCAAAACCAGTTTCTTACCTCTTGGGATGACCAAGCTGATCTGGTTTGGCCAGACTGCCTGCATGAAGTCCCACAACAGGGGACTGAACAGATGCCGAGCCGGCTCCAGCTGCCTCAGGTTTGAGATCCAGATCGACATGGGGGCATCCTTGGGCTTGAGTTTTGTCCTGGATGGAAAATGAGGACAAATGTCAAAAGTGTGGAAGGAAGCTTGGAACACTCTTACTGTAGGTCCTTCTCTTTAAATGACACTTTCAGAAACAATGTTCAAACTGTGCCCAGCCTATCAGACATTGCAATAGATATCCTTTATGTGGAACACCTGAATCTAAAAAAAAAAAGTTATGTAAAAAGATAGATCCTTAGAATTGCATCTGTTGTATATAGTCAAAAAACAAACATGGCACCCCCTCTTCTGTCAAGCTGATCAGGACCCCAGAAGAGAGCTTCCTATGCATCCACAAAGTATTCCTAATCAGAAATATGTTTTTATGCGTCATTATTTGGTAAAGTATTTCCATCTAGAGGTTTTATCTTAAGTCAAGTGTTTCAGTACTGGATATCAAGATTGAAAGATAGGGTCTACAATTGAACACATACCTATACACCTTCTCAACGGCAGACGGGCGATTACAGGCTCCCACCACCACATACACGGTGTCCGTGGGGATGCCACAGATTCCTCCATCTTTCATGATTTCTGCAACAGAACAAAAGGGACCATCCTGTTAGTAACACATGGGCAGCCTTCTAAGCGCAATAATAGAAATACAGTCATTTCATAGTCCGTGCTCTGCTCCTGTATTCATAAGGCAGGCCTAGATGGTGTTCAGCGGTCTTTAAGTAACAATTGGCGTGGTTGTATATATACGTATTCTTTATTAAATAAGATTTTGAGAGAGTAATTTGATTGCAATGCAAACTTAATGATTTGTAAGCCTATTCTTAACCTAAAGGTTAGAGATGCAACATAATCTAGTGTACTTCTGTAATGTTGAGTTCAGGCCCTTTTAGAGGCAAGGGACTCATCATTGTGTATCCTAAAAAATTAGTACATCACTTTTTTTGACGTTTTTGCGAAGTATTTAGAGTAAGACTGGATGTGCACCAGTTCATTGCTTAAGCCAGTAATTCAGGATGTTTAAGTATGATAAAGCCTCGGCATGAAAAGGATGGAGAGGGTTGTTTGCTGATTGGAAGGATCCCAAGAGCGCCTGTTGTCAATGAAGACTTAGAGATCAGCAGAACCCACAATCTGCTAAACTATATTCAGGACTCATTTGGATATGATGTTCCCATATCTGAAAAAGCATTCAGATGTTGAAAATGTGCAATGCAATTCAAGTTTAAAGAAGATCATTCTTTACTTTATCTTTATAGCCATGTCAATCATTTCTAGTTTCATTCAAGTCATTGACATGTTTCGACCATGGAGTGTCCTTACCTGCAATCTGCTGGACAGATGTTGTCCTCCTGGCAGGAAGATGAGGGCACTTTGAGGATCCGCCTTCACAGCCTTGAAGCTTCACTAGGGGGCGGCCCATGAGCAGTTGAGGTTCTTCGAAGGTGCTACTGACCAGCCCTGATAGGAAGCAGTAGAAGCTGACCAAGCCGAAAATGACGGTGACAGCGACGTCATACCCAACGGGGAGCGCATTGACTGCATCCAGCAAGAAACTAATGAGGATGAGCTCAAAGGTGAGGGAATAGAGGAACCAAGCTATGCTCAGGAAGAGTGTGCAGAAGATAATGAAGCCATTGAAGAGCATGAAACAGATGATGCCGACTGCCACGTGGAAACCCCTGGTGGATCCGTAGAGGCCACCATACCTAGTAAGGCCCCAGATGATCCACATGAATCCATAGAGAATAAATGCACAGCTCTCTAGCGTCTTCCCACGAGAGAAGGCAACTGAGCCGCAGACGAGCTTCAGAATCCCACCGGAGACCACCACCCATGGGAGGACCACGGTGGCACGTGGGTCCATTGGATCCACAGCCATAGTGATCGCAAAGGCTGCCAGGACGCTGCATGCGTGACCCAACACTTCGCCATCGGCATACTTAGAGTAGCCAAGGTAGGGAAAATGCAATTCTTTTTCTTGTCGCAATTTGAAATAACTCATGGCAGAAAACAGTTTCTTAAAAATCCCCTCCCCCACTGGGATCTTGTTTGGAGCTTTCAGATTGTAAAGTTTAGCCAGAGCCATTATAGCTGAAGCCACATAAATTCCCACATTCACACCTTGGGATCCACCGTGGAAGAAACCGTTGGGTTGACAGGCCACAGCTATGCAGTAAGCCACAAAAAACAGCAGATACAAGCTGTCCCACACACTCTTCCCAACAATGAAAAGGGCTAGGACAGAAAACAAGATAGCAAAGATGACCAATAATGGGACTGGGAAAACAGGCTCATCGGGCTGCCAGACCCGGTACAGCAACGAATAACCCTCAGCAAACCTTAGGACAGAGGTGAAGCCAAAGAACGTGGCTGACAGGGGATCGAAGCAACGATACGATAGGACACAAACGCCAATCTGGAAGAGCGCTGCCGTCCAGAGCCAGGGCACCTGCCCCACAAAGAGGCTGGTGGTCACTCCCAGGACCCTACAGCCAAAAACACCGGCAGACGCCATGTTAAGAAGAAGACCGATTACCACTAAATCATTTCTGCTGGAGGCGTTGGGCTGGGACTTATCATCGGCTTTAGCCTTGGCCATATCAGTGCCAGGGATGGAGATTCGCTTCGTAGTAAGGATATGAATAGCTCGCGCTACACCAAAGTAAACCCCAAGGATGCAAATAATAAGGTGGCTACAGGCCACGGCAGACGAGCCGAAGCTACTGTCATAATACGTGGCAATCTCATGGGCAGCTGAGAGAGAGAGGGCCAGGGCCATTATGCTGAGAAAGGCTTCCTTCTGAAGAGCCCCAACTGCAGAGATGATAAGTAGACCCAGGGCGAAGGCGGCCAGCCCAGGGACCATGGCGTTCCGGAGATCAGGGACTCCACTCAGGACCTTCTGTCCTTCCAGAATGTAGATAACGCCCTTGCTGCACCATAATGCGGAGACCGTCAAGGAGAAGGACACGAACAAAGGGATAGGTCCTCGGCTCTTTCGGACTCCTGCAAGAGAGGAGGAGAGGATGAGTCACGTTAAAGAAGGAGCTAATGAAAGACTGACTGCCAGTTACAGGAACAAAGAGAAGAGAACATAATAGGGTGAAGAAGGACTGAAAGCAAGAGAGGAACAACGAGGGTAGAATGGGATAGAAGGGAAAGATAAAGAAGATATTATCAGAGATGAGAAGAGGAACTACGTCATAATGAACAATGCCAAATAAATAGTACAAAAAACACAATTGAACTGAACCACATTGGCTCGAGTTCTGATTGTTTGTGCTGTTTCCACGCCCCGTGCTATAGTTTTGCTGCGAACAGTGGTGTAATTCAGCACATTGTGTAATAGTGTAATTTCAGGAATTTCCCATAACAAACATAACATGAAAGTAAATGAGTTGCGCCACTCCACTATAGTTTAGATTTCACCAGAGCCTAGGAAAAAAGCCCAACAGCTTATACACCTTTAAAGTGTCTATGAAATATCAGCAAGATATGTCAGGCAGGTGAGGTAAACTTCACTGACACAGTGCTTAATTTGAGCCAGTGCTTTCCGGTGCGGAGCAAAGGCAGTTAATTATCATCATCGGCTCTTATGACAGTCTGCCACATGGGGGCACTGTTTGTGTAATTTACAAATAAGCGCAACAGCAGTTGTTTATTAATTTAAACATTTATAAAAATGACCAATACCTGCCACCCAAGCCATTGTAATAGATTTGGGGCCTGGAATAGTCTGAATGGTCCCATGTGTAGGACTGTGATAGCTAGGGGTTGTTTGGTCCTGTCAATGGCAGCGATGGCAGGGTCAATGGGTAGTGCAAGCTTCTGTGGCCTCCTGGCGAGGGCCATGGCACTTATTTATTCATAAATTAAGCACTGTACCCGCATATTACCAATTCGTAGTGTGCTTCACACGCTGATGCTTCTAGTCTACCCTTTAAAATGAAGCCTGACTTTCTTTTCATTTCCATCACTTTGCAAGTGATGTTTTACTAGGTGTGTTTATTGGGATCAGCTGCTCTTTTATCTTGAACCTGTATGCCATCTTTTGGAAGTATTACAAAAGGGGTGGTGATGGACGGAGCATCTGTACCAATCAAACACTCACACCCAGTCAAAAGAACTGGGTTTAATCCATCACCGTTCTTTAGGCCACTCTGCCACAGAAGTTCCGACATGGCCATATGCAAATCAGTCTGACCCTGTGCCTCAAGGGAACAGTCCAGCCCGCACTGCCAAGCCATGCCTTCCCTGGCCTGGAAACAAGCTTCCTAGGACCGGTTTCTGGCATTTCAGCCGTCTTCAGCCAGGCTTGCTTGAATCCAGTGGCAAAGTGAGCAAGGGACTGCTAAGCCAAGTTCGGGCTGGACTGTTCCCATGAGGCACAGGGTCAGACTGATTTGCATATGGCCATGTCTGAACTGGGGTGGAAGAGTGGGCTAAAGAACGGTGATGGATTAAACCCAGATCTTTTGACTGGGTGTGAGTGTTTGATTGGTTCAGATGCTCCTTCTAACACCACCCCCTTTTTGGACCGCTTTGTTCGCCATAAGTTGGCAGGGTATGCTCAGACAGGAGTGCCTTGCTCACTTTGCCACTGGATTCAAGCAAGCCTGGCTGAAGACGGCTGAAATGCCAGAAACCGGTCCTAGGAAGCTTGTTTCCGGTCCAGGGAAGGCATGGTTTAGCAGCTCGGGCTGGACTGTTCCCATGAGGCACAGGGTCAGACTGATTTGCATATGGCCATGTCTGAACTGGGGTGGCAGAGTGGGCTAAAGAACGGTGATGGATTAAACCCAGGTCTTTTGACTAGGTGTGAGTGTTTGATTGGTTCAGATACTCCGTCCATCACCACCCCCTTTTGTACCGCTTTTTTCGCCATAAGTTGGCAGGGTATGCTCAGACGTGAGTCCCTTGCTCATTTTGCCACTGGATTCAAGCAAGCCTGGCTGAAGACGGCTGAAATGCCAGAAACCGGTCCTAGGAAGCTTGTTTCTGGTCCAGGGAAGGTATGGCTTGGCAGTTTGGGCTGGACTGTTACCATGAGGCACGGGGTCAGACTGATTTGCATATGGCCATGTCTGAACTGGGGTGGCAGAGTGGGCTAAAGAACGGTGATGGATCAAACCCAGATCTGTTGACTGGGTGTGAGTGTTTGATTGGTTCAGATGCTCCGTCCATCACCACCCCCTTTTGTACATCTTTTGGAAGTGGGGCACACATTTTACTGCCACTTAGGTAAGGGAAACACATCTTGGTCAGTAAAGCTTCTCGAAGGATATGCTAATGACAATGGTAACTACTGTGTTTAAATAAATAAATATGTATGTGTAAAGCGCAAATTACTCACCAATATGAGTCTCAAGGCGCTGGGGACCATCATGGAAATTAAGTGAGCTATTGCCCAGAGTCACATGGTGCGGAGCTGAGCTGCTGCCGGAGCCGGGTATTGAACCATGAACCCTCTGCTACGAAGTCAGCTGCCCTGGCCGCTGCACCACGCCCCTCCACTGTTTTTAATCAGAGACTTATTAAGGTATGGGCCCTGGCCCAGGGCCCCAGCCTTTCACAGGCCCCCCTGATAGAGCCATCTCTGTTCTGCAGTCTTGCCCTGATGACCTTGAATAATTCTTAAACAGATTGTTTCAAATACCATTTTCCTTTTATTCATTTTTAATGTATGGGGTGTATAGGAGTACATTACAGACAATTTGCAGAGAAATGTTGGTTTTTCAACACCATGCAGCATCCATTAAAAAGTTTCTTTTTGATCAAAGCAGGACCTCACATAAGCGAAATGGAGGGGGTCGCACAGATTATTTGCAGTATTATTGGTGAGCTGCTTTTGTATTGTAATAGTGAAAACACACTCCACTATCTTGAGTATTCGATGTAAGCATTTTTAGAAGTTGGACCAATACAATGTGCCTGTGCACTTTCTTTTTTTATTTATTTATTTATTTATTTGTTTCATTTCTTTTTTTCACAGTAACTCAATGGACAAACACATACATTTAAAAAGACTTCATTTATGCATACAATCAGAAAACCACCCCCAGATTCCTAAACCAATCTTTCGTTTCTTCACCCCTTTAACAGAATACAAGCTAAACTCTAAGTGAAATAAATTATACAGCTTTGCCCTCTATCATTCGAAGGAGGGAGATTCAATCTGTAACCATTCCACCGCAATACAAAGCCGGGCGACAGTCATTGCTATAAAGATAAAATATCTGTGTTTATATAGGGGAGTACCCTTCCCAAGTTCAGGCCCAATACCCAAGAGCATAATTGCAGATGTTATGACAATCTTGAATATTGCCCGCCTGTGACATAGCCCCCTGAATTAAATTACTCTCCGCATCTCTCAGCGTCGAATACAGCTCCAGCATCTCCTGCTTTCTCTTCCGATTCTGCTGAGAGACAAAACTTAGTACCTAACCTCTAAAACATGCCTTGAATGAGTCCCATACTGTTGCATAATGAGCAGAATATATATTAATAGAAAAAAACTCCTTGATCTACTTAGACATATGTCCCTGAAAATCTTCATTCAAGCATAGTTTCTGGTCAAAGGAAAATGTTTTTACCGGAAGAAGATGAAAAGGAGCGGATACCCCGAGTACAATTGGAGAATGGTCAGATGTAATCCTTGGCAGAATTTGAATTGAAGCCCTCCCAATAATGAAGCCGCTAAGAAAAAATAATCTAAGCGTGCAAACTTTTTATGGGGAAAAGAATAATAAGTAAACCCGGTAACTGTCGGATTTAAATTACCCCAAGCATCCAACAAACCATGATCTTTTACCAAATTATAAAAAGCTTTAAACAGTCTTGGTTTCTGACCCTTATAATTCCAGGGCCCCTTTTGTAAATCTACAGTAGATAAATTGATATTTATGTCCCCACAAACTATTAGGGGTGTCCCCCATGTTGCTAGTTCTGTGTTTAACTCTACAAGGATAGAAGCATCGACCAGGTTGAAGCCATATATTGTACAGACGGTATATTAAATATCCCCAATCAAACACTCCACGATGGCCCATCTACCTACTTTATCCGCTAATCTGCGGCCCACAGTGACCATATTAGATTTGGCTAATATCGCTTCCCCTCCTAATCATAGATGATTGTTGAGAAGCCACTACTAAAGAGAACCCCAATGTTTCTAAGATTGCCCGCTGTGACCAAGGTATATGTGTCTCTTGGAGACATACCAATTCTGGGCAAATACTACGCAACTCTGCTGTAACTCTATTTCTTTTATGCCAATTGTTAAGGCCAGAGACATTTAGGGGTCGATTCCGATTCGGGAAGAACCGCTCCGAATAGCCGTTTGGAGCGTTTTTCCCGTACGAATCCTACCCTGCAACATCCCGCGTACGTACGACGAAGTATGATTCGTACCAGGAGCCAGACTCCGTACGAATCATACAGAGACCGTACGACTCGAATCCCCGTATGAGTCTCCGTCGGAACCCGCTGTACGCGACATCTGTACGGCTCGCGGCTGGTTTATACGACCCAGCAAGTACGATACGTGTCAGGTACGCACTGTACGACCCTTTTTTTAGGGGAGCCGAAAACAGCCGTAAAAGCAGAGTTCGTGCCGAAACAGGTACGGACCGGCCCCCCGGGTACGGTGCGTACCCCCCATGATTGTAGGGGTTTGCCCCCTACACCCAGCATACATGGGGTACGGTGCGTACCCCCATGATCGCAGAGGTACGCACCGTACCCCATGTATGCTGGGTGTACGGGGTGTACCTCTGCAATCATGGGGGGTACGCACCATACCCCATGTACGCTGGGTATACGGGGCATACCCCTGCGATCGTGGGGGGTACGCATCGTATGGTGTGTATGTGATTGTGCACTTTTCCGCACGAATCCCCCTTACCTGACGTGGACCGTACGGATTGCGTCCTGATGCCCCGGTCCGGATCGTACTCGTCGGGTCATACGGTGTGTGTACGAGTCGTACAGGGAGGGCTCCGGATACGATTTGTACTGACGTTTTTTTTTTACCGGATCAGAATCGACCCCTTAGTGAACAAATCTTTACCCCCTTAGCTGTCATAATAATAATGAAAAAACACATCAATCTGCACCCTCATTTTAAGCAGGATAACAACACAATTTACCCGACAAACCAAAAAAACAAATCTGACTTTATATCCTCCTTGAGCTACTGTGATTTTTTGACACTTTTTACCCCACCTTATTAGCCCACCCGAGCCTCCCCACGCCATCGCGCCAACCCTCTGCCCCCAACCCCCCCCCCCCCATAACAAGGCTTTACGACACATGGTCCTGTAGCTGCAGGTGATCGCACTCCCCCTTGCCCCCACTCATGACTCTACCCACGTCCAATATATCAAGAAAAATAAAGATAAACCAACACCAGACTATATACCCACAGATAATCTGCTGCTACAATGTTATTTGAAATAGTGCCCACACTCACTATTCTGATTTCAAAACTCATTAACAGGACCTTCGCTAGAGAAAAAAAATGAGTGCGATCCTTGAAAATCACCTTCAACTTTGCTGGATTCAGCAAACAAGCTTGAGCGCCTTTAGCCTGGGGTCTAGGAATCAGCTCACGCAGCTGCCATCGAAGCTCAACCGTATGACGGCAAAAATCAGGCTGCACAAGGAACTCAAAATGCCCCCCAGATCTTTTTTTGTTAGGCCGTGCTAGGCGAAACACATTCTCACACGCCAGAAAGCCATTAAATGCAATTAAAAGAGCTCTAGGCCTCACACCCTGCTGCGCATTACCAGAACCAACATGAACATGCCTGTGCACTTTCACTGACCTGGACATATGGAGCATTAGAGCTGAAGTTGGATCATGAATCCAAAGCTGTTCTGAACAGGGGCCCCCAAATTACATTGGACCCAGGGCCCCCGAAATCCTTAAGATGCCCCTGTGTTTAATTTGACATGAGGATTTTGATATGTGGCTGTTCTTCTGTTAGTATTAACTTTGCAATAAACGTAAGCTTACCTGGAGACACCTGTTGTTTGCCTCTGCTGCATACTTTGAGCGCAGGTATATGAAATCCCCTAAGAGTTGGTGTTTAGAGCTTGTCCGTGTCCGGCATTTATACTGTGCCGGGTGCTTGTGTTGTGGGCATTCACTGTGCCCAATTCACACCCTGGATGCCGCCCTTCACAGTCCGGGATAGCTCACGTTCAGTTGTCTCGCATCAGCACCCCCGTGGTGGTCCTCGGATGCAAGGAAGTGGCAATCCCTCTTACTCGGTATTGTAAAGTGGACACAAGAGCTTTTTCCTTGCCAACCCCACCCCCTCCAGCCCCCCTTCCCAAGTTATGGAATACGAGGTGGGAGTCTCTAAGGGCGAAGAGAACTGTCAGAAAGTTTGCAAAAGTTAAAAATCGTGGCTTTTTAGTTCAGTTGAACACGTGCAGACTTGGCTGTCCGTGTTGGGCTTTGCTCAAGGACGCGCGCGTGGAGCAGTTGTGCTAAATAAATTAAATCATTCATTCATTCCTCCTTGACGGGAAACATCCTTTACAACGAAACTTTTACAACGCAGTGCTTTTACAACGCAGGTTTTACAACGAAAACCATTACAACGCATTGCACTGGGAGGCGCTCTAGGATAGGGAATAGATTTAATTTACTATCCAACACCTTCCCTAGTGTCCACGGGGACTGGAGTTGGAATAGTAAATTAAACTATTCACTATCCAGCACCCCAAAGCGCTATGCGTTGTAAAGGTTTGCGTTGTAAAAACTGCGTTGTAACAGCATGCGATGTAACGTCATACATCCCTCATTGACAGACAGTATAGTCACCCACTAAGTTAGCAGGTTAACTTGGCCTTAGTTCATCCTAATCACACCCTAGTGCCCGAGAGATGAATGAAGACCCCTCGCAATCCGATGCACCCCCTTGGGGTCTCACCTGTGTACCCCAGAAGAGCTGCCACCGTGACCAGCAGGACCCCCAGGGCTGTGCTGGGGATGAGAGGCGGCGACCTGTTGGAGGTGTAGGAACTCACGGCAAGCAGGAGAGACCCTGGAAAGACAGGAAAAACAGCAATGAATGAAATACTGAACAACACACACCCTGCAGGCTTCCTCCTAGGCAGCAGCTCAGCCAATGGCCTTTTAAGAAATGTAACACGTCATTTAAGAAATATAACTCGTTACTTCATCGCTTGGTCCTCTTCCTTTTTGTTTAAAATCCATTCCCCTTAAATAAGTTTGATGAGGAAACTGACCATCCCGTATATTGCTTAACTACTTAATAATCACACGGCGCTTGACACCATCGGGCATCTAAGCGCTGTGAAATATACTTCTCACAGTTCAATAAATGAGTTTCAGAAGTGGCGAGAGATTGAACTTCCAGTATGAATTTACGGCGCCAGATTTGGTTGTACGGGATCTCTGTGGCACTGAACTATCTTACTAGCTATTAACACCGCTGAACATGGGCAGCTCCGTAAACCGCGGGCACGGGTCCTACCTGCAGAGACGGACAGGATCCCGACCGAGTAGTGAAGGGGCTCGGGGGCCCTCCCTGGCGCTGTCATCCTGCAGCTCGTCGGGGTTCGGCGCCTGCGCTCGGCGGGGGATGAGTGTGGCTCTTGTTATGTTTTGGGTTCATAATCCGCCCCTGGCGTAAGGGGCGTGTAGTGTGGAAGTCATGTGACCGCCTATAATAAAGAAAGGCTCCGCACGCACGTACGCCAGTCTGAGACGGGCGCACGGAGAGCCAGCAAGTTATTTTCTGTGTCTGCATCCTTTATTCCTAGGGCCACGTGTCAGGCCTAGTGCCGATTAGCTAAGTTGGTCCAACCTGTCTGAAGGACACAACAATTGGCGACGAGGGTGGCTGCTGGATCCTCGCTGGGTGAGAGTACCTGCCTCCTGCCCCGTGTGGCGGCCGCGAGCCTGTCCCTCGGCTCGTGGTGCTCGTGCCGTGCGGCGGACCCCACCTCCGCGCAAGCGCGCCTGGGAGGATGGCGACGATTCCGCCCATCGAACCCTTTGTGGTGGAGGGTGCGCCCTCAGCGCTCGCTCCCAAATGGAAGGAGTGGGTGGATAGACTACTAGTGTTCTTTGAAGCTACGAAGACGCACAAGGAACAGAAACGGGCCATGGTGTTACATCTCGGCGGCAAGGACATACACTCCATTGCTCGGACCCTCCCGGAGGCGACCCCCAGAACTCATCACACGCTGATTAATGCCCTCAATGCCCATTTTGAGCCCATGGCCAATCAAGATTATGAACGATTTGTGTTTAGACAAGCGCGCCAGCTGCCCGAGGAATCGCTGGACACATATCACACCAGGCTCAAAAGGTTGGCGCTCACGTGTGGGTTTCAAGATACCACTGAGGAAATTCGGGGGCAAATCATACAGGGATGTGCGTCGGCCAAATTAAGGGAACGGATTCTGGAGGAGTCTGGCAAGCCGCTGACGGACATCCTAACTCTTGGCCGCACGAAAGAACTCTCCAAAGCTAGGGCTGCGCACATGGAAGCTGCGTTGCAGGCATCGGTCAAAGTGGAACCGGTCAACAAGATACAGACACACACGCCCACCAAGTGGCCCAAGAGACCGCCCATTCAGGGTGGAGCGTCGGGACAGTCATGTGGGTATTGTGGAGGTCCGCGACACCAGATGGCAGAATGCCCAGCACGGGGCAAGCGGTGTTCGGGATGTGGCCGGCAGAATCACTTTGAAAAGGTGTGCCGATCGAAGAACTTCCGTAAACCACGCCCCGCTGTGCAGGCCATAGTGGAGGGGGAACAGAGTCGCAGTGACATGGATGATGACGAAGAAGAAGAACGGTCGGTGCACAAGGTGCACATGATTGGCACCGCTGCCCGCCGCACCAGGCCCCTGCCTCAATGCGCCATACAGGTAGCGGACCAAGATCTTATAGCCGTGGTGGACACGGGCGCATCCATAAACTTGATGAGTATTTCCCTCTACAGGACCATGACCACGCCTCCAGCACTGCGTCCCACCCCCATCACTGTCTTCGCGTATGGGCAAGACACCCCTCTCGAGATTAGAGGAAAGTTCAAAGCGGTAATCCGCCATGGGAACAAGACGATCAAAACCAATGTCTTCGTGTCAGAAGAAGGCCAAGGCATGCTGCTGAGTTGCAGAGCGGCTGAAGACCTGGGAGTGGTGACATTCGCCTTCGGGGTCCATGAGGAATCTGTCCAACATCTCCTCATGGAGTACCCGGACCTCTTCGTGGGCATCGGCAAGTTCAAAGGCCGAGAAATTCATCTGCACATTGACCCAACGGTGCAGCCGGTGGCTCTGCGACACCGCCGCATTGCGTTCCATCTACGGCCGCTGGTGGAAGAAGAACTGCACAAACTGGAAGCGGCAGGCATAATCGAAAAAGTTTCGGGTCCCACCCCATGGGTTTCGCCCATCGTGGTCACCCGGAAACCGAAGCAACCCGGAGCGGTCAGGATATGCGTGGACATGCGCCTCCCGAATGCTGCCATAAAACGGGAGCGCCACATCACGCCCACCATAGATGACCTCATCGGAGAGATGGCAGGTGCCCGTTGGTTTTCCAAGCTGGACTTGCGGTCAGGGTACCACCAGTTGGTGTTGGACATGGAGTCGCGCAACATCACTACTTTCTCCACTCACATCGGCCTTCGAAGATACACTCGCCTCAGCTTCGGAATCTCCAGTGCAGCGGAGGTGTTCCAGAATGTCATCCAGGAGCTAATCGCTGGAATACCTGGAGTGATAAATGTCAGTGATGACATAATGATACATGCCCGCACCATCCCGGAGCACAATCAAAGGCTGGCCCAAGTGTTTCGGAGACTCAAAGACGCAGGACTAACGCTCCACCGAGAAAAGTGTGAATTCCTGCGGGACCGGCTAGGGTTTTTTGGTTACGTCTTCTCAGCCGAGGGTGTCAACCCGGACCCGGATAAGGTGAAGGACATTAAAGATGCGCCACCCCCGCAGACCGTTACTGAAGTCCGGAGTTTCCTGGGCATGGTCAACTATTGTGGCCGGTTCATCAGAGACTTGGCTAACCTCACGCTCCCCCTGCGGGACCTCACCAAAGACTCCACTCCCTGGCACTGGGGGCCTGAGCAAGAGAAAGCTTTCCGAGACATCAAAGAGTCTCTGTCCAACAACACCACTCTCGCTTTCTTTGATCCCCGCAACTTCACGCTTATTGCTGTGGATGCGGGGCCTGCTGGACTGGGAGCGGTTCTCATGCAAAGGAAGAGAGACGACATCGACTGGACGCCTGTTGCTTTTGCGAGCAGATCTCTCACGGACACGGAACAGAGGTACTCGCAGATTGAGAAGGAAGCGATTGCCATTCATTGGGGGTGCCGACATTTTCACCTCTACATATATGGCAAGCCATTCACTGTGGTGACCGATCACAAACCCCTGCTGTCCCTGTTTGCGGGAACCTCATCCAAACCCCCGCCTCGCATAGAAAAGTGGCTGCTTCAACTGCAGGAGTACAACTGTACAATCGAGTATCAGCCCGGAGCCAAGAACCCGGCAGATTATCTGTCCCGACATCCCAGACCAGCCACGGCTGAGGAGATGGAGGAAGCTGAAGAAACAGAGGCCTATGTCAGGTGGGTGGTGGCGCGATCTTGCCCTCGTCCCATCTCTCTCAGCGACATTGTGAGTGTCACAGCGCAGGACGCCTGCCTCCAGAGGGCCAAAGAACTTGTTCACACGACTAACTGGAATCGGGCCAAGGAGGGGTGGAAGATGCTCACGCCCGAAGCTCAGAAAATAATGGAGAGTCTGTACCATGTCCGAGAGGAGCTCAATGAAGATGAGGCCGGATGCCTTCTGCGGGGGCATCGCTTGGTGATACCCTCAGCCCTCACTGATCAAGTCATACAGTTAGCGCACGTAGGTCACCAAGGCATGGTTAAAACCAAGGCACGCTTACGGACAAAGGTGTGGTTTCCTCTGATGGATAACATGGTGGAGCAGGTGGTGAGGGCATGCGCTGCGTGTCAGGTGACGGGGGAAGCTCCTCGGGAAGCCCCGATTGCCGTGGAACCTCGTCCACAACAGGCATGGGACAAGGTCAGCATGGACTTTGGCAGCCTCCCGGATGGGAACTACACGCTGGTCATGATTGATGACCATTCCAAGTATCCGGAAGTGGAAATAATAGCCAGCACCAGCGCAGAGTGTGTGATCCCGAAGGTAGAGAAGATTATTGCCACCCATGGAGCTATGTGCGAAATCCGCACAGACAATGGACCCCCATTTCAAGGACAGGAACTGGCCACCTATCTGTCATCTCTGGGCATTCGGCATCGACGCATCACTCCCCGATGGCCACAAGCGAATGGGGAAGCGGAACGCTTCATGAGGACCCTTAATAAAGTGATTCGCATTGCTCATGACAAAGGACAGTCCGTGGAGATGGCCATTTTCACGTTTCTTCGCAGCTACCGACAAACCCCCCATTCAACTACCGGGATAGCCCCGGCGCATCTCCTGATGGGACGGATTGTACCTGATTCCATTCCTCACCACCCTCAATGGGCCCCTGCCCCCGTGAATGAAGAAATAATTGCCCGCAAGCGAGAGACTGCAT
This sequence comes from Lissotriton helveticus, assembly GCF_964261635.1. Taxonomy (NCBI): domain Eukaryota; kingdom Metazoa; phylum Chordata; class Amphibia; order Caudata; family Salamandridae; genus Lissotriton; species Lissotriton helveticus. The sequence continues at coordinate 1,160,730,488 of NC_136071.1, read as the reverse complement.
TTGCTAAAATCAGCCACAAGAGAAGAGCCATGGTGACACAATTCAGCAGAGGAGATGTGGTGCTTCTCCGTAACAGGGTGACGAGCGGAAAGTTTCGTTTGAATTATGAGAGAAGACCCTGGCGAGTGGTTGGTGTTAAAGGAACACGCATCACTGTGGTCCGCGGAAGGGAGACTGTAACCAGGAATGTGTCGCACTTTAAACATTTCCATGGGGGTTTGAGCGCCTCGGATTCACCACCTCTGGTAACAGAAACTGAAACTGCCCAGGACTTGCCAGGCAGGGAGCCGACGCCCAGTCTCGAGATCACACAGAGTAGCACTCCGAGGGCGGTGATCAAGGAAACAGAAGGCGGTGCGGAGGCCCAGGAAGGGGTGTCAGATCCGGAGGAGCCCGACATGGAGGCGCCTGAGACCGGCTCCGCCCCAGAGACAGACTGTTCAAGCCAGAGGGGCGTGGATCAAAGGCTGAGACGTAACCCGACGCCTTCCTGTCGACTACGCGATTATCTCACGTAAGACTGTTCTATGTATCAGAGTTAAATACAATGTTCCGTAATGTGTCCTACGGGTTGGGAGCAGTTTTTGAAAGTGAACTTGAAGTCTATGAAGATTAGTACAATAGACTACCCCTCAAGACGGAAGGGTGCAGCTGTCTGGGAATTATTGTTTTGAGTTTTTCTTGTTTTAGGAGGAATGTTATGTTTTGGGTTCATAATCCGCCCCTGGCGTAAGGGGCGTGTAGTGTGGAAGTCATGTGACCGCCTATAATAAAGAAAGGCTCCGCACGCACGTACGCCAGTCTGAGACGGGCGCACGGAGAGCCAGCAAGTTATTTTCTGTGTCTGCATCCTTTATTCCTAGGGCCACGTGTCAGGCCTAGTGCCGATTAGCTAAGTTGGTCCAACCTGTCTGAAGGACACAACAGCTCTCTGGAGCGAGGGTAAAGCAGTGCCGCCGTCCGGGCCAGGCAGCGCTTTATGTGAACAGGGGAAGGTGTGCCAGAGGAGCCTGCTGCGGGGCCGCTCAGTGATTCATCCTCGTGGCTGCGTCTTCCTGGTGGGGGAGGGGCTCCAGCGAGGCGCTCGGGAGATAGAAGGAGCCGGGCAGTGGCAGCGGTGCGGGCACCCACAGGACCCGAGGGCAGGTGTGGACTTTCCCTGCGGTGAGCTCATCTTTCAATAAACGAGCATTGGTATCTCCCAGAGGCCACTGCCTGCACATCCTGGAATATCCTGTATCCCAGAAGGAGTTTCGATTGCTTCCTCGTGGTTTCTAAAAATATTTTTCCTTCCCAGCGTTCTACAAATTTAAATACGACCGGACTAAACTAATGGGGGTCATTGTTGTATGGAGATGGAGTAAAGGTTTTCCTCAAATTAGCACCTTGGGCCTAAGAGGCACTATTTCTAGAAGGTGGGGGAGGGTGTGTGTGTGTGTGTGTGTGTGTGTGTGTGTGTGTGTGGTGTGTGTGTGTGTGTGTGTGTGTTTTGATTTTTTGAGCTCTGTACATAGGAGGTGGTATGTCCAGAAAGAATTTTAAATACATGTATTCATTAGAGTCATTATACTAATCACCACTTAGATAGCACTTCTAATAGGTGGATATTACTATCCAAAGTAACATAAGCAGTCACCAATCGAACTATGTTGTATGCTATTTCACGAGTCGATCCTGTAACAAACGCACTGACCACCCGTTATCTTATTTTAACTGATGTACCCAGGAACGTGTTAGGTACAAAAAGATCTATTCAGCTGCAGCAGGTGCATTAACATTGTAAGACATGTTAAAATGCAGACTGTTTGTGACCATTTAAGTAAGACAAAACAGATTCATTAATACACTCGGATGGGTCTTTGTTTCTTCTTTATTTGGGACAAAAATAAAATTAAAAAAAAGGTAAAGGTTCACACATCACCCCTTTTGACTTAACCCCCATTCTGCTGCTACCCATTGACTGGAAACATCCTTTACAACGGAACTATAACAACGCACTACCATTACAACAAAACTATTACAGCGCAGGATCCATTACAACGCATACCATTACAACGCAGCTGTTATTACAATGCATGCCATTACAACGTAAGTATGGGTAAGTATTTGATTTAATTTTAACCCCTACACCATCTAACACTTACCCTACAATTACGCCCCCCCCTGGAGTTAGAATAGTAATTTTAACCCCTACACTATCCAACACTTACCCTACTATTATGCCCCCCTGGAGTTAGAATAGTAATTTTAACCCCTACACTAGCCAACACTTACACTACTATTACATTCCCATTAATAAAAAATAAAAAAATACTTACCCATACGTACGTTGTAATGGCATGCGTTGTAATAGCAGCTACGTTGTAATGGCATGCGTTGTAATGGCATGCGTTGTAATGGATCCTGCGTTGTAAAAGTTTCATTGTAATGGTATGCATTGTGAAAGTATGTGTTGTAACGTAATACATCCCCCATTGACCCTAAATTTATGGGTTTATGAGTATAGTTTCCCTTTTCAGCCCCGTACACAGGGCTCGAGTCGGGATACCACGCGGGTGGACGACATCCCCCACTTATTTTACCGGGAGCTCAATAACTGGAGCCAATGGATCCACACATTCACTCTTTGGCCTCTCTGGGGCGAGATCGGAGCCCATTCAGATGGCTGCTCACTGCCTGACTTCTCTGATGCAATCGCATCTAAGGGGTGAGCCAGGGGAGGCAATGAGTCTGATGGTGCAAGCCACCTTTCGTGACGTCACTTCCTGTCGTGACGTCAGCGTCCCCCCACTTCTTTTTTTAAGACTTGTGCCCTGCCCATACATAAACCTGAGAACTGTTTTGTTTGCACTTAAAACATGTTAGTAATATTGTTAGAGGTTTCGAAAAACAGCAGTTTACGATTAAAACAAAATGCGTTTCATCTTCCCGGTGGAGACTTTTTTCAACAGGAGACCTGGCCGTTCGTCATCTCAATTACTGTTGACTTTCAAAGCTACTATGCCATTAGAAGGCTTGGGACGGAAAGGAGGGGCAAGCCACACCAACACTCATTTTGTGTGTGTAAAAGGCCGCTTAATTGAAACAGGTGCATATCACACTTTTATTAACACAGGCACTTTGCCTTACAAAACTAGAACCTCTCTACACATAAAATACCTGACCCCTTGTTCTCCCCCCACCCCTAGGATCCCCATATCATAAACCCCCACCCTGCAACATACAATAAATAACTTTCCATAACAATAATTATACAATCTTACAATATACCATTTATAGATCCTAACCTCCCATGGCCTAAATCCTACCTGCCTTCATGCAACTGTAACTAACGAACCTCTAATGTAAACTTCCTACCTGTTTACCCTTTCCCTGCTCCTGTTCACAAACTCCCCAAACTTAACAAGAAACTACAAAACTCCAGCCAAACTTGGCCAACTTTCAAACAACCCCGCCAGCACCTGTTCCAAGTGACAAGTCTACAACATATCAACCCCCTATGAACCTGTTCCAACAAAAACACCTTCAGCGAAAAACCTGCTCCAACTGCCTCCCACAAAAAACTCCCAAGCCCAGGGAGGGAGGCCGGGGACGAAAAATCCTAACTCTGCAGCGCTCCCAGCCACCAGGTCACCAAACCTAAAATGGTGGCTGGGGGAGCGCGAAAACCCCTTAAGTAACTTGGGCTGCTTCTGATAATTTGGGCTACATTGGACTACTCCCAATGTAGCCCAAAGGCCACAAAATGGCCGCGCTTGGCCGGCCCCACCCCCTCCCAATCTGTCGGGGGCAGACCTCGCGGTGCTCGGCTGCCCCCCAATCCCCCTTGGTAGGGAAAGGGGGGGCAAACCACACCGACACCCATTTTGTGTGTGTAAAAGGCAGCTTTATTGAAACAGGTGCATATCACAATTTTATTAACACTGGCACTTTGCCTACAAAACTAGAAGCTCTCTCTACAATCCCCACATCATAAACCCCCTACCCTGTAACATATAATAAATAACTTTCCATAACAATAATTACACAATCTTACAATATAGCATTTATAAATCCTAACCTCCCATGACCTAAAATCCTACCTGCCTTCATGCAACTGTAACTAACAGGCAAAGCTCCGAGTCATCCCTGCATACCCTTGGCAAAGTCTGCAACACCCTCTCCAGAAGGTCCCATTACAGGGGATTCCTGACCCGAGCCACCCGACCACACTCTTGAGCCCACCCTTCCAACATGCGTGACACTATTTCCCCCGCAGACGGCGCATAACCCCACAAAAGCTTTCCCATGAAAGTGATCCCTGCTAATTTACCCGCTAGTGTCACCCTCGTGAGCCCCTTTTCGATCAAAGACAGGATAAACTGTATTACATCTTCCTGCCGACCCGCCAGTGAAGCCCGCCGCCCTGCTCCCGATCCTAAGAACTCTTCCTATGCCGCTGTGTATGCCACCTTCGTCGATTGCGCCAGCGAACCTAGAACCAGCTGCAACATCCTGTGTTTCCTACGTACCACAAATGCTGTGGCATGCTGGTCGGGGTCCTGTCCGTGTCCTTGGCTAGCCCACGGAATCTCCCCCACTGTGAAGGAGACAAAGCATCGGCTATGTCATTGTCCACCCCTGGCACAAGCACCGCGCGAAAGGCAATATCATGCCGCAAACAGCCGAGCACAAACACTCTTAGCAGCTTCAAACCTTGCGCATCCCTCACAGACTGCTGATTCACAATTTTCACCACTGCCATGTTGTCTATTCTGAACGTCACCCGTCTGTGATCCAGCAATTCCCCCACAGCGAGATCGCTACCACCAGCGGAAAAAACTCCAGAAAAGCTATGCTTCGTCCCCCTCCCGCCCACTCAGGGCCAGTATAGTCCAAATCTATTGCTACCTGCAGCATCTGAAAAGAATTGCACATCCCAGACCATGTCGTCATCCCGCATCATTGGTACGCCATTGAAGTTCTGTAAAAAGAACTGCCACATCCTCAGGTCCTTCCTCACCCACGCTGACAGTCGCACGTGATGATGCAGAGGTTTCCGTCCCACCAGTGCCCTGCCCAATCGCCTACAAAAAGTCTGTCCTACTCTCACTACCCTACATGCAATGCTCAGGTGAACCAATAGCACCGGTATGTCCATCACTGTGACTTTGTGTCGTGCCAACATAGCTGCCAGCAGCCCCAACATTCGCTGTTTTTTGTCTGCTGGTAGGCGTGCCTCCATCGCCTCAGAGTCTAATTCAATTCTTAGAAGTGACAGTGCCGTACAGGGCCCCACCGTCTTTTCCGGTGCCAGCGGCACGCGCAGCTCCCCCATGATCTCTTGGAACCTGTCCAGCGCACCCTGGCAGTCCGCGGAGCCTGGGGTGCCCACAAAGAAAAAGTCATCTAGGTAGTGCGTTACTCCTTGGTGACCCGTCCGTGCTGAGAACAGCCATTGCAGGAACGTACTTGAACAGTGCGCAGGACATAGAACAGCCCATCGGCAGTGCTTTGTCCACGTACCAGCGCCTGTTAAACTGGATCCCCAGTAGGTCTCAATCATCTGGGTGGACTGGCAGCAGCCGGAAAGCCGACTTAATGTCGTACTTTGCCATCATCGCCATTGCGCCCGCGGTCACTACCAGTTACATGGCTGCGTCAACCGATGAATATGACACCGTAGCCTCCCTTTCATCAATAAAATCATTTACCGAGCCACCTTCGGGCCATGAAAAATGCTGTATGAGGCGGAACTGTCCTTGCTCTTTCTTTGGCACCACTCCAATGGGTGACACAATCACATTTTTTAGAGGCCAATCCTCAAAGGGTCCAGCCATGCGGCCTTCACGCACTTCCTTGTCTAGTTTGTCCTGCCACACTTCAGGGTGCTCCCTTGCCGACCTCAAATTGTCGGCCCACCGACTTGTCCTCGATCCTTCATACCCAAGTCGAAACCCCTCTAGAAACCCCACCCGCAAACGTTCCGTAGCCCCCGTGTTTAGATATCCCCGTAGGACTGCAATCAAATTGTCCCCCTAACTGGTGTATGAGCCCTTTGGCCCCTCGCCCACCCGTGGGAAATTTCTGGGTCCCAGACCAAAATCACCCAGCCTGTCCCTGCTGTCCCCCCTATTGCTGACCCTGACCCCCCCAACATTTAACCAAGGTATGACCACTCTTTCCACACCCCGAGCACTCGTGGCGAAACCTACAGTACTCCCGTGTGCAGGAACCCTTATTATAGTCCCAACAGGTCCCTTTGGATCCCAACTGTCCCCTCCCCGCACCTCCTACTCCTCCTTGGGTGGGGCGGCCCTGAAAGGGCTGACACACTATGGGCAGCCCACTGGCAGTAAAAATGGTCTTTCGAGACCCAGCTAACCCCATCGTATGCTGCCACAGGTCTGTGTCCAGCTCGCCCCACTTTGCTTCTGGGTCCCACGCCATGCGAGCCCAAAACTCTTTGTCATATTGGGCCCAGGCGTATCCCCCCAGTAATCTGGGCCTTTCTAATGACGTCCATGTATTTAAACATAGCCACAGACCTCTCAGGGAACTTTTCACAGTACACACTGGCATAAATAGGGAAAGCCGCCGCCCAGTTCTCTATCGTAAGCGGCACTTTGGGCCGTTTCTGTAACTCGTACTCCTCCTCTTTCCACCCTTCTTTGGCCCTGGCCTCTCTATGAAGGAGCTTCAGTATCTCTACATACTCTCCCTTCCAGATACGCTCCTTGGTGGACAACATTAAATACGCCCCCAAAGGTTTTGTGACACCGAAATACGATAAACGCTTTATCTTCAATTCCTTGCTTTCCAATTTGACTCCTACTTCCCTGGACGATATGTCACCCAACCCCGTCTTGTCCACCCCGGACCCGTCAGCCCCCTTGCCCCCATCAGTTTCCTTGTCCACGGGCCCCTTACCTGGGCCCCCTGTCCCTCTGGAAGCCTTACCTGCGCCCCCGTGCCCCCTTGTCTGTGTACTCCGTCCCCACCCCAACATCCATCAAGTATGAACCTTTCCTTAACCTACCCCTCAGTCCCCCACCCCGCGATACCATTAAAGTGGCCACACCGGCCACCCTTTTGCCTGGAGCTAGCGATTCCGCTCGCCGTTCTCTTGTCCTTCCCCCCGGAGGGGCCGACCTGTCCTCCCAGCGTGATGTCCGACCCGTGGGCTCCGCGTGACGTTGTGACACCTGCAAAATACTACGCACAACGTTGCTCGGCCCCCCCGTCTCCCTCTCTTTCTCTCAACTCTCCTTCCTCCATGCTATCCTCATCATAAATCAAATCCTCATCTTTAGAACAACCCGCTCCCATAACCGGCGGCTCTGACTGCATCCTCTTAACAACATGTAAATCAACTTTCAGGTCGTTCCTCCTCCGAAGGTGCTCCCCGGGCCGTAACGGCCCGTGGGTGTTGCGGCCAGCAAGCCCGCTCTGGACCTATTTCTGCCGGCCTCGACGGGATCCCCCACCGGTACCGGGCATGCCGCCCGAGGCTCAGTCCTCCCTTCTCCTTGGTGCCAGTGGGCCGTTCCCAGCCCTGCCAAGTCTGGTGCCCCGCGTCGATCTGCCTACTGTAAAATGAACGTAAGGTCTGGTGTGCTGGACCCCCCTCTCTTACCCCTATCTATCCTTATCCTCCTTACATCTACGCCCAAAGTGCTAGCTGCCCACGCCCTACCTACCATGCTACGGTTGATCCCATCCCCCTCCTCCTCGCTCCAAACCAGCCCCCCCACCCCATGACACTCCTCCCCAGGGGATCCCCGTCCCCACCCCAACACCCCCTTAATGCCTCCCCCTCACCTTTGCCCTCCACCATACCCCCATACCCCCAACCCGTGTGGAAGGGGAAACAACCCACCCCCGGCTCCCCACCAACCTACCCTACCCGTGGGCGTCCCAGACCCCCTCCGCCCAAGAATCAAAAACATCCAATCCCTCTCGCTCCCTTCTGATTCCAAAAATGGGAACATGTCCCCCAAACCTGCGCCCAGGCCCCGCTCTCCCCAGCCCTCTCAAACTCCTGTAGAGTGCCACCCTCCCGGCCCACCCCAGAGTGCCCCCCGCCACTTGCTCCAGGCCCTCTGCCCTCCCCGTTGGGGCCCTCCCACTCCACATCTCTATTCCTTGACTGGGCCCCGGGGCCTCAGCCCCCTGACTTATATGCCCCCCTTTTCCGGTCAAACACCCTCCTCACCATAGGGGGCCTGTCGCGTCAGACCCGCCTTGCTGCTCATATTAGGTTCCGCCCTCTATCCCCGTGAGCGGCCCCTTTCATCCTGTGTGTGGGCCGGGGAGGTGCTCCCCGTGCCCCCCCGCCGTGCCGCATGCCTGGCTCCTGAAGGCCCAGCCGCGAGGGCCCAGGCCTCTTCAGTCTATGCCTCAAGTCCCGCTCCCCCTCTCCAGCTCGCAGCCACTCCTTGCCAGATCTCACTTGCGGCCCTGGCGGGGAGACGCTCCCTCGCCAGGCCTTCTTCCCGCCCACAACCCGGGCCTCCTCCTCCCACGCGGCCCCTCGCTCCACCTGCCGCACCCCCAGGGCCGCGCTCCTGTCATCCACGCGGCCCTGTACGCTCACCTTCTTTTTTGCTGCCTTGCAGGGGGCGAGTGGGCCACCACGGCGGCCTCCACGCCCGCTGACTCGCGCCGCACCGACGGCCCAGGCAGCAGAAGGTCCAGACGTCCAGCCTCGCTGAGGAGGCGGATGGCCTCTAGCACTATATAATCTTCACCAGCCATATTCTCCGAATCCACAAAAGCACAATGAAACAGCAACCCTGCCTGAACACTACCACTACTACCAAAAGACCTACAGACCTAAAGATAAAAATCCAGCCACCAGATCACCGAATCTAAAATGGTGGCTGGGGGAGCGCGAAAACCCCTTAAGTAACTTGGGCTGCTTCTGATAATTTGGGCTACAATTGGGCTACTCCCAGTGAAGCCCAAAGGCCACTAAATAGGCTTGGCTGGCCCCACCCCACCCAATCTGCCCAGGGGGCAGACCTCGCGGTGCTCAGCGGCCCCCCAAACCTCAAGTTCATAATTATATAATCTCTACAGAAATGTTTTCTGGTTGATTTGTTTCTGCTTACGCAAGGGGTCAAAAAGATGTCAAGTCCGTGAACTGCGAGCGCTACTGACCTGCAGAGGTTGAAAAGTCAGTCTGTGAAAGGCTCCTGCAGGAGGGGTTCCACATGGCTGGGGGCTCTAGAAGCACACACCCGTCCCTTTGCTCCCTGGCCCCTCCTGCTCTCGCCTTCAGTGACTGGGGCTTCCCTGGAGCCAATGGTGTGACCACGCAGCATTCATCCTCCAACCAGTGAAAAGAAACACTAGGTGTCGTAATGTGGCTGCCTGACCCTGTATGTGTGACAGGACAGGCAGCACAGGAAGGGCGTGGGGAGGAAAGGAAGTAGGCGGCAACAAGACAGAAAGGAGGTGTACACGCAAGAATAAAGACGTGTTTACTGTACCTCCTCTGGCTCGCGTCGTTATTGGGGTAAGGGGCGACAATGGCGACGAGGGTGGGATTCCTGCAATAGATCCCACGTCGCTTCAACACCCCGCTGCTTGTGAGCAGCCGAACGCTCGAGCCTGCAGCCCCTGCCAGAGCGGCGCCTGGGCGCCCGGAAAACAAACCGCGCTCAAGCGCTGACGGGCTGCCTCCTGCCTCCTGCCTTCTGTCCCCACAGCAGCGCGGTAGAAAAGGAACCGCTGCGGGAAGAAAGACGGAGGGACGTCCCGGTGTCCAACCACGCTGCAGCCACCCACAGAGAGAAAGCGTGCAAGACGCTGCAGACACCCGGCTGAAAGAAAAGAGCGCGAAAGACGCTGCAAGACGCTGCGGCCGCACTGAAGCGAGAGAGAGACACGTGGTGGGCACAACCAAGCTGGGTGAGTCCAGAAAACGAAGCGACTGCCCAAACTGCCTAAATAAAACGTGCTTCCACACAGAATTTAACTGTTTCGAGCCATACCACGTGTCACCGACGGCGGCCATTTTGAGGTCAGGCGTGGCCCATTGACTTTCATGCACATTTACTGGAGCGGCCATTTTAGAGTCAGGCATTTTGAAATACTTCCATAAAGTGGCCCCAAATCACACTAAGCTCCTTTCCGAGCATGTCATTGGTATCTAGCTCCTCCAGTGATACAGGAGGAACGCCAGCAACAGCTGCACCTGCGACACCAGGAACACAAGCTCCACCTACAAACGCTGCCATCATGAACCACACAGGGCCCCAACCAATCATGGGATTATCATACCTCCGGCCACCAGAGCCATTGGAACTCACCTCTGGCAGCAGTATGGGCCCTAAATGGAAGACGTGGTCTGAAGATTTTGAGGACTATATGACAGGTGCACAAGTCCAGGACCCCAAACAGAAACTAGTTGCCCTACGTAATCTAGTAGGAAAAGACATTGCTCAACTCATCAAAGAATTGCCTAATGCAGCCACTGCTTCATATGATGACGTCAAAGGAATCCTCGACAGGCAATTCTTACACAAATACAATCTTGACTACGAACGATACACGTTTAACCTAGCTACACAAGAAAAAGAAGAACGAATGGGTGACTTCATATTACGCATTCGACGACTAGCTCGACACTGCAATTTTGATGACTTTAACACTGAAGATGCACTGCGACTACGCATTATTGAAGGATGTCAATCCGAGTCACTAAGGCGACGCCTGTTAAAGAAACATTACTCACTAGCGGAAATCGAAGAAATGACACGTATAAACGACCAGGCAGAAGACCATGCCAAGAAAATGGAAGGGAACAAATCAGACAAGAAAGAACAGGCATTTCGTCTTCAAGCAAGAAGCCACAAGAGTCGTTCACACCAGACTGATCGAGGGAAATCAAGAAAATCGACACATCATCACTCTTCTCACAGATCCAGGGCGAATCACAGATCGAGGGAGTCACGCTCTACCAAATCCACCAAGTCACGCTCCAGCTGTTATCGATGCGGACAGGACTATCCACATTCAGGTCAATGCCCAGCCATGGGGCAACGATGTCACCACTGTGGCAGAGACAATCACTTTGAAAGTGTATGCCAAGCTAAGTCGTCAAGACAAAGATCATCACGCTCAAGACAGCGATCCTCCAGGAACCAATCCTCAAAACATCATCATGCACGTGCTGTCAAGGAACAGGAAAGACACTCCACCAGCTCTTCACGGTCCAGTGATCACTCCCTCGAATCACGCCAGTCTCGTCGGTCGAGGTCAACATCCAGTGACTCCGCGACACGCACACCTGTGTCTCAAGATAGTGACGAATACATCTGCATGGTCTCAGATCCGGACCGGCTGCGAAAATATAAGAAACTAGACATTCGAATTGGAAGTCACCCAGCCAAATTTGTCCTAGACTCAGGAGCTTCCCTAAATTATATCTGCGCGCTAGAACATCAGAGTATGAAGCCACGTCCGGTGCTAGAACCAGCAGCTGTGCGGATCTTCACATGGATGTCCAGGAAGCCACTAACATGCCTAGGCCGGTTTCACACTACCCTAACCTTTCGAGATCGAACAATTCCAGCATACATCCATGTGGTAGAAGGCCCAGACATAGCTGACTGTCTACTCAGCTTGCCAACAGCGGAACGACTCAAATTGGTAGAACTTCTCTACATGACTGAAGATGCACCAGACATTGTGGCAAAATTCCCCAACTTATTTAAAGGACTGGGAAAACTAAACCACTTTAAGGTCAAACTACACATAGACGACCGTGTCACACCAGTAGCACAACACCATCGGAAAGTGCCATTTCATCTGCAACAGGCAGTAGATGATGAACTACAGGAACTACTTAAAGCCGACATCATTGAACGCACTTCCGGCCCTACGCCATGGATATCACCCGTGGTTGTCGTCCCCAAAAAGGGACAAAACAACAAAGTGCGTCTCTGTGTAGACATGCGTGCAGCCAATGTGGCCATTGAACGTGAACGTCACCCTGGGCCACACATCAGTGACATGATTGCCCGTCTCAATGGAGCCACCGTCTTTTCAAAGCTAGACCTCAACAAAGGTTATCACCAGCTTGAACTCCATGAACGCTCCCGCTACATCACCACATTCACAACACACCAAGGCCTCTTCCGCTATAAACGCCTGAACTTTGGCATATCATCGGCCGCTGAAATTTTCCAAGAAACCATCAGACGGGTAATACAAGGCATACCGAATTCCTTCAACTATAGCGATGATCTCCTGGTGTATGGCAAGGATCAGACGGAACATGACACGGCCCTTGACCGAGTGTGTCATGCGCTCCTTAATGCAAACCTCACCCTGAACTCAGCCAAATGTGAGTTTCACAAATCACACCTGAAGTTCTATGGACACATCTTTTCCAAAGATGGTATGACACCAGATCCCGAAAAGGTGTCAGCCTTAGCAGACACGCCAACACCTCATGATGTGAGTGACCTTCGCTCATTCCTCGGTATGGCAAGCTACTGCTCTCGATACATACAGGACTTTGCAACTCTCAGTCATCCACTGCGGGAACTCACCCGTCAAGGTCAGCCATTCGAGTGGACTGACGCCTGCCATCACTCCTTCAAGAAAATCAAGAAGGCTGTCAGCTCGGCGATCAATCTGGCCTACTTTGACGCAAAGAAGCGGACGGAACTCACGGTGGATGCCAGTCCGGTTGGCCTCGGTGCCATCCTTGCCCAATACACGGAGGACTCTGACCAACGTCACATCATTGCGTACGCCAGCCGTAGTCTCACTGACACCGAGACTCGGTACTCCCAACCGGAGAAAGAAAGCCTAGCGGTGGTCTGGGCGTGTGAACATTTCCACCTCTTTGTCTACGGCAAGCATTTTACCATTGTCACAGACCATCAGGCCCTCATCACAATCTTCGGCAATCCCAAGGCCAAGATGCCTCCACGCATAGAGCGCTGGGGCCTCCGTCTGCAGGACTACATCTATACTATTGTCCACAAGCCTGGAAAATCGGACAACCCTGCTGACTATATGTCACGCCACCCGACAGTCTCTGCCACTCCTCCGCCTTCCATTGCCGAGGAATATCTACACTTCGTCATTGATGCAGCGTGTCCTCCCACAGTCCCGCTGACCGCCATTCAGGAAGCATCGGCTCATGACCCAGTTGTCCAGGCTGTTTCTGAACGCATCCGCAATTGTTCATGGCGTCACGTGCCGGACGACCACAGCTCTCTCTCTAGGGAGCTTCTTGCATTCCGTCATGTCCAAGATGAACTCTCAATCAGCAGTGACGGTCTCATCTTGAGAGGGGGGAGGATTGTCATTCCTCAGAAACTGAGACAAGGAGTCATCAACCTTGCCCATGAAGGCCATCGTGGAACAAGTGCCACCAAGAAAGCGCTAAGAGAACGGGTTTGGTTTCCGACACTGGATCAAATGGTGGAAGACACTCTCAAGGACTGCACATCATGTCAGCTAGTAAGTCGAGACGACCCGCCAGCTCCACTACAGATGTCCGAACTGCCCGAAGGAGTGTGGCAGCAAGTGGCGGTAGACTTCTTTGGACCCCTGAAGTCAGGACAGTACATCCTCGTCATTATGGACGAATATTCCAGATTCCCGTTCGCCCAACTCATACCATCCACCAGAGCAACTGCAGTAATTCCAATGCTTGATGAAACGTTTGCAGCATGGGGCATTCCTCTACGTGTCAAATCCGATAATGGGCCTCCATTCAACAGTCACGAGTTTGCCAACTTCGCGACACACTTGGACTTCAAACATCAGCGAATCACACCACTGTGGCCACAAGCCAATGGCATGGTGGAAAGATTTATGGGAACATTAAAGAAAGCTGTGCAACAAGCGGAGCTGGCCCACAAAGACATTCAACAAGCACTGAATGAAGTGCTAAGAGCATATCGCACCACGCCTCACAGCACCACAGATCAATGTCCAGCCACCCTTATGTTAGGGAGAGTTCCACGCACCCGGCTACCAACCATAGCCAGTGCGAGTCAGTCAAGACCAACAAACACTGACCATGAAACACTAGTCAATATTGATCACGACAAGAAACTGAAAATGAAGACGTATGCTGATCAGAGGAGACATGCAAAGCACTCGGACATCAGAGAAGGAGATTGGGTGACAGTTCGGAGAGATCGAGGAACCAAAGCAGACAGTCGCTACCTGGCACACCCACTAAAGGTCAGCCGTCGGAAAGGGACAATGATTACGGCCCAAGGAGATCACAAGAAAATAACACGTAACATATCACACTTCAAGAAATGCAACCCACCTGGAACAAATGACCAACACCAGTGGGAATCATCTACCGAATCTGAAAGTAAGAGTAGAAGCAGCGACTGTGGATCATCCAGCCCAGCCAGACAGGATCACCCTGTACGTCATCGACATACCTCAGACAGATCAGCGAGACCCCGACGACAAGTTCGACGGCCGGAACGCCTCATTGAAGTAATCTAAGGATGCAGTAAGACTTTATACAAAAGGGGGAGATGTCGTAATGTGGCTGCCTGACCCTGTATGTGTGACAGGACAGGCAGCACAGGAAGGGCGTGGGGAGGAAAGGAAGTAGGCGGCAACAAGACAGAAAGGAGGTGTACACGCAAGAATAAAGACGTGTTTACTGTACCTCCTCTGGCTCGCGTCGTTATTGGGGTAAGGGGCGACACTAGGCTGGCCCTCAATCAAGAACAACTATAATATTACAATAATATCTAAAACATTGCTGACTGACTGGTTGCAAACGGAGCGCCATTTTTGAGTGGATGACTTTTCCCCAACCATCCACATGATATATATAAATTGAATCAAAACAAAGCATACTGATTAGGATCTTCTTTTACTTTTATTTTTAACAATTACTGGGCCCACTGCTCGGGGGAGAATAATTTAATAGAGCCGGCCCTTAGAAGTAAGTGCTGATGCTAAACACCGGAAAGCACCGGCACAAATTAAGCACTACTTTAAGTCCTGCATTGTTATTCAAAAACTTACAGTTTTGGAAAACACAAGCAAGGTAAGTGGTTTTATTTATTTTTTTATTCAATATTACTTATCCCATCGTCTGTTGACTTCCACCACACCACCCCATCCCGCCTCACCGCTCTTAAGTGTGCTGGCCGCCACTACTCACAATGTAACCAGAGGTGGAGAGAAACCCTGACCTGGTGGTGAAAAAAATTAAGAACTCTGGACCATCAGTTCCATGTTAAAGGGGAATAGGAACTCCAACTGGCACCAGGAAAGACTGAAGATTGTGCAATAAGCACTCAGGTGGAAATGTGGACGTGCTAGGAAAGCAGCTCTGCCTGAGGCCAGAAGAGAATCACTGTAATTGCAAGAAGAAACTTTGGAAAGAGCATGAGTAAGTTAGACGTTATAGAAGAATGTCAATCAACAAAGAGAGAGAGAGGGTTCAAGGGCACTCTTAGTCCCCAGTCAGTAAGCAAATAAACAAAGGAAGAGTGTCCGTTGGAGAAGCATTTAGAACTGATTGTAGCACGTAAAATATGAGGCCAGATGAAAGTGGTCAGATGACTAGACCAAATTTCAAGAAAAAATGCTGGATTTTTTCAGGAAACCCTCACTCACCCTAGTGGTGACATGCTTCATCATCGGGTCCACCGGGAGAGATCGAATACCTCCCCGGTGTGCTGCGACGCCAGGAGACTGCGGAGCAGGTTGTGTGAGAGTGAAGAGTGAAAAAAGTTAAGTGTGGTTAAAAATGTCTAAAGTTGTACCAAAAAATCATTTATTAACTGGTCAACCCGACATAATAAAATTAAATTGACTATGTGCAGGGAAAACTAGCCAAATAAGATATACTGGTGTTTCCCTGTTAGGGAAAGGTCAACATGTTTCTGCCCTTTGTATGTGTGAATTTACAGGGCTTTCTTCAGGACCAATAAGCGAGTGTTTACCTCGACAGGTGTGGGCGCGCTAAGGCCCACCCTGCCAAAGGTTGTGAAAGTTAAAAATAGCACTATGTGTAAAATTGGTGCATAAAAAATACAAACCAGTAGGCTTGGGGAATTACCTCTGTTGCGAGGAACCTAGAAGTCTGTGAACAGATAATCAGACAGACACACAAAAACACACAAAACATAGAAACATAGAAATCAATCAATATTGATCCTTTATCATGGCCATTATTCCAATATAGTGGCGTGATACGTGCTAGCAAACCTATCAATGGCCGTGGCCGAGATGGATGAATTACAAGGTAATGGTTGTGCCCAAAGCGGGGGTGATGGGCCTCAACTAGCGCAAAGTAATGGCATCCAGCGCAATATGTTGCCCATTGGTGAGGCAACAAGTGTGTAAATGGAGACTAACAGTGTTAAGTCCAACCGTGTGGGAATCCGGGCGGGTGCCCGTGATTAATAGACTACCTGTAGTAGGGCGACGGAGACAAAATCCCCGAGGTGAAAAGCGGAAAAACAGGGCTACAGTGTAAATACCAGTAGCGCTGCTGGCCGTGATCTTGAGTACTAATTAAGGACACAAAAAATCGGAGCGTAAAAGTGAAACAATCCTCACTTGTACATAAAGTGAACCACGCCCCATAGATTCAGGAGGGGGGTGGGAGCGACAATGGCACACCCTAATCAGGGAAGGAAAACAGAACACAGAAGGAGGATTAGGAGACCTGGCAGGATCTCAAACACAAAAACTTATCTTTAGGAAGATGTCCATAGAAGGGATCTTACGCCCGCAACGCTCTGCACCCTCTCGGCACCTAGCTGTCCCCCGCTGGATCTCGTGGATCCTGAGCGGAGGGCGAGCCCGGCGCTAAGAGGGAGGGGGCAGGGCGTCCGCCAATCAGAAGCGCTGAAACTAGAACGAGGCTTGGAGTGCAAGCCCCGTGGTACCGCGAGCAGACCGCTCAAAGCGGGATTCTGTTAAGGAATGGAAACGAGGCTTGACCAGCAAGCTTATGAAACGTGATTGAAAGAGAGAACGTCTCTTTTTCTGGTTCGCAAAAGCATTGCAAAAATCTTTATGTACAAGTGAGGATTGTTTCACTTTTACGCTCCGATTTTTTGTGTGCTTAATTAGTACTCAAGATCACGGCCAGCAGCGCTACTGGTATTTACACTGTAGCCCTGTTTTTCCGCTTTTCACCTCGGGGATTTTGTCTCCGTCGCCCTACTACAGGTAGTCTATTAATCACGGGCACCCGCCCGGATTCCCACACGGTTGGACTTAACACTGTTAGTCTCCATTTACACACTTGTTGCCTCACCAATGGGCAACATATTGCGCTGGATGCCATTTCTTTGCGCTAGTTGAGGCCCATCACCCCGGCTTTGGGCACAACCATTACCTTGTAATTCATCCATCTCGGCCACGGCCATTGATAGGTTTGCTAGCACGTATCACGCCACTATATTGGAATAATGGCCATGATAAAGGATCAATATTGATTGATTTCTATGTTTCTATGTTTTGTGTGTTTTTGTGTGTCTGTCTGATTATCTGTTCACAGACTTCTAGGTTCCTCGCAACAGAGGTAATTCCCCAAGCCTACTGGTTTGTATTTTTTATGCACCAATTTTACACATAGTGCTATTTTTAACTTTCACAACCTTTGGCAGGGTGGGCCTTAGCGCGCCCACACCTGTCGAGGTAAACACTCGCTTATTGGTCCTGAAGAAAGCCCTGTAAATTCACACATACAAAGGGCAGAAACATGTTGACCTTTCCCTAACAGGGAAACACCAGTATATCTTATTTGGCTAGTTTTCCCTGCACATAGTCAATTTAATTTTATTATGTCGGGTGGACCAGTTAATAAATGATTTTTTGGTACAACTTTAGACATTTTTAACCACACTTAACTTTTTTCACTCTTCACTCTCACACAACCTGCTCCGTAGTCTCCTGGCGTCGCAGCACACCGGGGAGGTATTCGATCTCTCCCGGTGGACCCGATGATGAAGCATGTCACCACTAGGGTGAGTGAGGGTTTCCTGAAAAAATCCAGCATTTTTTCTTGAAATTTGGTCCAGTCATCTGACCACTTTCATCTGGCCTCATATTTTACGTGCTACAATCAGTTATAGAAGAATGGCCAACCCCATCATTGAGGACATTTCACAAAGTAGTACAATGACCCTAATGTCAACGAAGGGGATGTTATATAATTCATTATTGTGTCTCCCACTCCTGTAGGGTAGAGAAAACACAAGCTGAGAAATGAAATATAAACATCTCCAGAGAAGTGTTGTTTGTCACAATACTGACACAAGAATATTGTTCTACGTTCACATCATAGCTAAAATATCGACTGCTGAAATATTGTAAAGGTAGGTATAAGTAAGTTACTATAGATTTACAATTTTTAGCTCTGCTCATAAAATACTGTTCTTTAATATGCACGGTACACATTCTTTACAGCTGACATTTTAACCCTCTGTGCTACCTTAGATGATTCAAAACTGTCCCTAAATAAAACTCCCATCTCCATCCAGCAGGTACATTAGTCACTAGAGTTATCGGGACACTTTTATTGTTGCCTGAAAACTGCTGGATATACAAGGAACTTTACAGTTTCAGGTCCCCATAACAAAACCACCCGTCCACACTACCAGCCTCCCAGGGAAATGCCCAATGCCAGGTACGGCCTGTCTGGCCTTACTATCACCCTCCAATGGTGCTCCTCAATTTCATATAGACCCTCTCGCATGTGTATTTAATTTCTTTTATAGTGCTACTCATTCGAAGTATGTACAGCAGGGTGTCGGAGTATGTTACATCACCCACATTTTATATAGAGACAATGACTCTTAAATGTGAAAGTCAATGTATAGGAAATGTTACTTAAGACAATGAGGGCTACAAGGTCTAAGAGTTTGATGTCATCCATACTGGTAGGCAGTGGCATAGCATCGGCAGGGCGCAACATTCTTAGGGGTGCAAAATGTTAAAGAAAAAAAATTGTGGTGAATGGACTCAAGTCACATCGGTGATATTGTCTGCAAGTACAGGTTATGTTGTCTTCACCCATTCATCCACCCACCCACTCATCCACTCATGAAATCATCCATTGACCATATCACTTATCCACCCTTTCAGTCATCCATCCTTTCTCTCATCCATCCATACATCCAACCTTTAACTTATCCATCTTTCCTGTTGCTCATCTACCTTCCCTTTCACTCACACATTCATCCTTACATCCATCCACCCTTTCACTCATCTGTCCATCCATTCCTCCTTTCACTTATGGATTCATCAGTCCATCCATCACTTCACTCATCCATCCACCCATTCACTCGTCCATCATCCACCCTTTCACTCATCCATCCATCCTTTTACTCATCCTTCCACCCTTTTAAGCATCCATCCATTCACCATTTTCCCCATACATTCACCATTCCACCCAAACATCCACCATTCCACCCATACATATATTTATTTACCCTTTCTCTCGTCCATCCTTCCACTCACTCATCCATCCATCCTTTCATTATCCACCTGTTCACCCTTTCACTCATCCATTCATCCTTTCACTAATCCATCAAGCCATTCACCCATTCCTTCACTTACTCACTCACCCACCTTTTTACGTTAATTATGATCTGACCCTTTATCTGCTGAGTTGCAGACAGAAGAGGCCCCTCGAGAACTTCACATTTGCTGTAGTTCCTGAAGCAAGGGGTGGGGTGGGGGAGGGTTCACTAGGCCCCTGCACATAGGGAATATGAAAACTTGGAAAGCATTAGTCATGTATGATGCACAGTGCCAGGACATGAGGTGACTGTGACATGGTGTTGTTACCAGGGCTTTAAGTGGGTTGAAAAAACTTGGGGGTCTCTCCAAAGGGCGCGTCCGATGTAAATAATGGTGTGGCGTAAAAAGCATAAGCTAAAAATATGTGCTTGGCAGAGTGTGCTGCTGGTATTATGCTACTTCTGTTATTGCATCCTGGTATATAATACATTACATCTACAACAAATCAGGACTAATGGGTTTCTCAATGGTCGTTAGTTGCATAAAATAAAAAAAACAGTAACTATGGCTTATTTGTATATAATATTGAAAATGCTCAGTTCCAAAATGATGAGACTGTGAAAGACCCATAACCCCTTCTTTCTAACTTCTTTGCTGGCTTCTATACATGACATGGATTCTGTACATTTTCTTTTCGTCAGGTGCAACAGTTTTCTTTATGTACTGTTAAAACAGAATGCCCTGTCCTAGACCCAGGCAGGCAGAGGCCCACCATATGCAATAACAGCCCTGACTGGCCCTTTGTTATTCTGTATGTGACAATCATCAGCCGCGTACAGAATAACAATGGACGGGTGGGTCTGCTCTTGTGCTCAGAGGAAGAGTGGGAGGCGGCCCCATCAGGGAGCTGAGGCTTCTCATAGGGAAGCAGTGCTGCTCCCCTCAATGGCCAAAATTACGGACAAAAGGCGTCGGTAAGCGGGATCTTCACGGACAACGGACGTGAGATCCAAATCATGGACCGTCCATGAAATTTACGGATGGTTGATCACCCTACTGTAATATATAGGTAATGCGTGCATTTCTGCACTTTTTAGCCGCTGGGCAATGTCATTTCACCCTCCTCTGCCCTCTGACCTGATGTCATTCCTCGATCACCTTCCATCGTGGATCTGATGTGCCCAGGTGATGCTATTTCACAATCTTCTCCCATTTCGTAGGTGAGGACAGACCCTGGGCCAAGATTACAATGCGCAAACTGCCCGCATTGCAAGGTCTGCGTGTCAGACTTTAACCAGCCCTCCACGCACCCCTCCCTGTGTGCTCATGCCCTGTGCCCCGGGCACGCGCCCTCTGCCCCGGGCACGCGCCCTCCTCCGAGTGATGCTTCGCCTCCGATGCAGAAAGAAGCAGATACCGAGATGGGAATCTGTGCAAACCGGTCCTTCCGCTTTTGTTCTCGGAGAGTACCATTTATGAGAGTGATAACAACATGCTATTAATGCCATGTATGTTGTAATGACGGCACTTCCATGGCCAAGAAAAGTAACATTGCTCATCAGAGGCTCCCACCTAGGGTGACCAACTGGCATGGGTCCAAATTCAGGACGATGAGTGTAAAAATTCAGGACAGAGGGTCAAAATTCAGGACAAAAATTCAGGACAGGGGGGTCAAAATTCAGGACAATACTTCGGGACAAAAGGTACGTTTTACAGACACATCAGAGGAGGTCACGCAATAGTATATAATTAGGCCCATCCATATCCAAATATATTCAACCATTTGCAAACCTATCCACCATGTATCCTTCCATCCATCATTTCACTCATCCATCCCTCCATCCACCCTTTCACTCATCCACCCAGTCACTCATCCTTCCACCCATTCACCCTTTCAGTCATTCATACATCCTCCCATTCTCTCTCCTTCGACCCTTTCACATAGCCATCCTTCCTTCCACCCATCCATCTGCTCATCCACTCATAAATCCATCCATTGACCCTATCAGTCATCCATCCACCCTCGCACTCCTTCACTCATCTAGCTATCCTTTTCCATCTACCCTCCCTTTTACTCACTCATCCATCTTTACATCCGCCCTTTCGCTCATCTGTCCATCCATTCACCCTTTCACTTATCAATTCATCCATCCATCCTTCATTTCACTCATCCATCCAATCTTTCATTCATACATCCACCCTTTTACCCATCCATCTACCCTTCCACCCATAACCTCTATCTTTTTACCTTTTGTCTTATCCATCCTTCCACACACTCATTCATCCATCCTTTCTCTCATTATCCATCCATTCACCCTCTCATTCATCCATTCACTCTTTCACTAATCTATCCAGCCATCCCTTCACTTACTCACTCACCCACCTTTTCTTTTTAATTATGAACTGAGCCTTTTTCTGCAGAGTTGGAGATAGAAGAGTCCCCTCAAGAACGTCACCCTTGCTCTGGTTCCTAAAGCAAGGGGTGGGGCGGGGAAGGGTTCATTATGCCTTTGCACATAGGCAATCTGAGTCATGAGTCATGCATGATGCACAGTACCAGGCCATGAGGTGACTGTGACATGGTTTTGTTTCCAGGGCTCTAGGTGGGAAGCCTTTGACCCCAGTGGAATGAAATAAATGCATCATTTGGCACGTGCAACCATGCACGGGAAACATCCTTTACAACGCAACTTTTACCACGCAGTGCCTTAACGACGCAACTTTTACAACGCAAACCATTACAACGCATTGCACTGGGAGGCGCTCTAGGATAGGGAATAGGTTTAATTTACTGTCCAACACCTTCCCTACTATCCACGGGGACTGGAGTTGGAATAGTAAATTAAACTATTCACTATCCAGCGCCCCAAAGCACTATGCTTTGTAATGGTATGCGTTGTAAAAACCGCGTTGTAAAAGCATGCGATGTAAAAGCATGCATTGTAATGTCATACATCCACCATGCACACAGTGCACCTTAAAGCCCTGTCTCATCTTTTATTTTTCACAATAACCAACATAAAAATGATTACACAAGAGACTGGACAAACAAAGCTTTACCAACACAACGCATCAGTCAAAAGTCCACAACTGTATGGAAAGGATACTGCGATTCTAAAGAATCACAGGGCACCACAAATGGTAGAAGGGTGCAAAGGCTGGTAGAAGAACTGGTCAATATATGGATATGTTCCAGGGCGCTAGAAGATTTCAAGAGCAACCTAAATACACAGCAAAAACCTCATCACTGCTTGACCTGGCTCCATTCTGTACTGTAAACATTCAAACTTGGTTGGCTCTGAATAAAATATTCTAGTAGGGTGGCATACTCAAAACTTCACAAAGTACTATAAGTCCTCAACATTCAGTGAAATGTTAAGAGAGAAGAGATAATCAATAACTCTCCTTGGATTCACAAATTATGGCGAAACCAATCTTCATTCAATAGTTGAATGTTTTATTTGATAGACTCAATGTATTAATAAATTTAAAAAAAACAGGAATCAGCCTTGCTAACACGTTTTGTTCCTTACAGAAACTTTATTATGGTCAAATCTATTGTCGAAGGGCCAAAAACAGATATCGCATGGCAGTTTCTAAACGTTTGAACGATTAAAAAATCTTCATCATTCCTTGGAGTCTCACCAGCATCTGTCGTTTTTTCTAGAGGTGAGAACAAGTGCAGGAACCACTGGATTACATGTGTTCACTGCAGAGGATTAAACCCGAGAAGCCAATAATGATTACAAGTTTATTCAGCAATGTGTGCATTTAGATAATTAAGGGGGCACTCTATTGGGCACCACCCAATCCAAACTCCTGCCACTCAAAACTGCTTTACACTCCACTTATCCCATTTTCAATTAAATTCAGTAATATCACTGCAAGCTTCATCTAGATATATTGTCTTTGGCCTAGAATAAAATTGGAATTGCGAACGCCTGCCTGCAACACAATCCAAACTAACTCTTCAATTTACGTCTCTCATCTTCACAAACTAGCCGGCAGCCTGACCGGCGCCTTAGTGAAAACAACTATCTTATGGAAATGCCAAGAAACAACTCCAAAGCTCCCTCCCCCCCACACCCCCCTCCACACACACACACTCCTCAGGCAGTATTCTGTCTGACAGAATGCCCTGCCCTGGACAGAGGTTGTAGGATCGGCTGGCCACCACATGCTTTGCAGCCCAGGCTCTCCCATCCTCATTCTGTATGTGGCAATCAGCCGCATACAGAATGACAATGGGCGGGTGGGGCTGCTCCTGTGCTCCAAGAGGAGTGCGAGGCGGCCCCATCAGGGAGTTGAGGCTTCATGCAGGGAACAGTGCTGTTCCCTGCAATGGCCAAAATTACGGACAAAAGGCGTCCGTAAAAGGGATCCTCACGGACAACGGACGTGAGGTCCAATTTATGGACGGTCCGTGAAATTTACGGACGGTTGGTCACCCTAGACTCCCACCGAAGGAGTGAGGAGCAGGCAGTGCCAAGCAGCTCCTACGAGTCACAGCGGGCACGTGCGCCATCACTGATGCGGATCCAGTTCCTGAAGCCACCCAAGCCGGGCATCCAAGCACTTTACCCGGTATTTACTTACCTTTTCTCTCGTCCATCCTTCCACTCACTCATCCATCCATCCTTTCATTATCCATCCGTTCACCCTTTTACTCATCCATCAAGTCATTCACCCATTCCTTCACGTACTCACTCACCCACCTTTCCACATTATGAGCTGACCCTGTGTCTGCTGAGTTGCAGACAGAAGAGGCCCCTCAAGAACTTCACATTTGCTCTCGGTCCTAAAGCACCCATCCATCCTTTCTGACTTCAACACTAAACCAGCCGCCCGCGCGCCCCTCTCTGCGCGCTCGCGCCCTCTGCCCCGGGCACGCCCCCTCCCTGCGCGCTCGCATCCTGTGCCCCGGGCACGCGCCCTCCCTGCGGCGCTCGCGCCCTCTGCCCCGGGCACGCGCCCTCCTCTGAGGGATGCTTCGCCTCCGATGCAGAAAGAAGCAGATACAAGATGGGAATCTGTGCAAACCGGTCCTTCCGCTTCCATTCTCGGAGAGCACCATTAATGAGAGATCACTAAATGCCATTAATGTCATGTATGTTGTAATGACGGCACTTCCATGGCCAAGAAAAGTAACATTGCTCATCAGAGGCCCCACCAGAGGAGTGCGGAGCAGGCAGTGCCAAGAAGCTCCTACGAGTCACTGACGCGGATCCAGCTCCTGAAGGCACCTAAACCGGGCATCCAAGCACTTCACCCGGTACAAAGTGTGCATGGAGCCAACCTGGGCTCAGACGCACATTTCAAGAACTTTACAAAAACAATCGCAAAACTTGTACGCTCGAAAACAACACACAGGTGTTCTAAAGTGTCATGGAGGGGAGCAAATGACAGGTCCTAAGTCACCACACAGGGCCGGTCCTAGAACTCCTGGGGCCCCGTGCGAAAGAGAAGATGTGAGGCCCCTCTAATTTGCATGTATCTTCCAGTCGCAGCCGACATGACTCGCGGGTGGAGGATCTCGCGGGAGGTCGGAAGGGGGGGGGGGGAACAGGAAGCAGGCAGCCTCCCTCCCCTCCCCTAAGCCAATCATAATGCTGCAATGGCAGCGTTGTGAGTGATCAGGATGCCGACCAGCCAGGCGCCTACGGGGAGGCCATTTTCCCCATGTAGGCTGCATTGCAGCCTACATAGAGAATGGCCAGAGTGCGCAAGACTGGTTTGGCCGAACAGTCAGCGCCCTTAGCAGTTGGCAAGGCAATCCTCCCCTCCCCTAAAACAGACCCGCCCGCCCCCAACGAAACACTTCTGCTTTCTCGCAGTGCTAGAAGCAGAAACATAAAATGGTCGTTTTAGCATTTTGTGTTTCTGCTTTTGCGAGAAAGTAGTGGGTCGTCACTTCTCCGCCCTAGTGAAGGAGCCGCCTTGGTAATATCACAAGAAGTGACATCATAGAAAGTGACATCGCAGGACTATTGATCTTATTTGGCATCCCTGAAGAGACCTAACGTGGATATCAGTAACATGGGCAAAAAGATAAATATACAAATGAAATAAGTCCATATATTTTAAAACTGTTAAATGGATTACATTTGTCTCATTAGATGGAAAAGCTAGGTGCAGCTCTCACAAAGATGTATATTATTTGCTCCTCGTTAACAGATTGCTTCCAGATGAGTGCATGATACAATTTCCAGTTCTGCCTCACAAAGGGGGGAGATCCTGTTGAGGTAATGAGGGGTGGGATCATTCAAAATATAAATTACACAAGAGAAAACCTCTAACACCATGGATATAATTGCACATTTCAAAACGCTCCCTTATCTTTTTGTGCCATTATTGTGCTACCTTAGGATGGCATTACGTAATTTGTTTTAACGTAAGTCCTCTCAGCAGAATCCCACACTCCCATGCTAAGAGACGTAGGACAATCTTTTTTGTGTGTGTGCTGTTTACTCACCAGAATTATGTTAAGTGCAAAAACACAACACATATAGTACAAAATTACCAGACACCATTGCAAACAAATAAAGATTTTACATAAGCAAAAACAGTCTTAGAACAACCGAGACCACTGCTAAATCATACATTGACTTGAAGGTATGCTACAGATTCAAGGGGTTGTCAAATCAACGCTTTTGATTTGGTGTTAGAACTGTAGGAAGTAGATGTGGCCAGATTTAGCACTGGTGGAGCCCTGTGCGACAATGTTGGTGCCCCCAATGACTAGCTCTGCCACGGATTCCCTCACTACCACCCTTTAACAGTGCCCCTCAAGTCTCCATAACTACACTCTCTCTCAGATGCATTTAATTTGATAAACAGCACCACTGATACCAGTTTAGAGTGTCAGAGAACTTTATATCACACATTACACAGAGATAATCAATAATACGTGTGGAAATCACAATAGGTAATTTTACATAAGACAAAGAACTAGGAGTCACATGACAATCGTACTAGTAGGCAGTATAGTTTAATAGTGATTGATCTGGAGAAACACAAACTCTGAATTTAGAACGTAATACCATGGTTGGAAGTTCTCTTTAATAACCAGAATTGATTTCTGTTCAAGTGAACCCTTTTCGCAACATTATGTTAATCAAAGACTGGGGAAAAAACCATACCGATGTAAATTATACCTTGCAGTTGGCATGCAGCTCTTAGATGACAGTTAATAGCTCATTGTTCTATGTTTGGATTTTGACTTATAAACTGCAAGTACCAATAGGATCTCTCTGACAAAAGCAGTAATCCACTGGCCTATTTACATTATGTGGACTTGGTGATCTGCATGGGACATGTTCTTTGCAGCGAGCACATTAACCCTCTGCGCTACCTTTCCATGAGTCAAAACTTCCACTTGACAAACCTCCATCTCTCTCTAGGAAGAACATTGATCACCGGAGTTTCATGACATTTTTATTGTTGCCGAAAATTCCTGGAGGCCAGGAAGGAGGCAGCAAGTGCTTTTAGAAACATAATATACTCGCAAACATGACCCAAAGTCAGCGCTCAATGCGATCTCACCGTTTGCACCGCCCTAGAGCCTCCCTGCTCAAGGGTCCTGTGACCTCAATGACAGAGTCACTGTTGCTCTAGGGTGTGCTGCATCGTAGGCCTGCCCAAAAGACTTGCGGTGGGCTTCAATAGGGATTGTGGTAGACAGGCCTTCAAGGTTAGCCCACACTTGCCACTGCCAGGGTTCACCCGCCGATGCTAAGACACCAGGGCTTCTAAGGTCTTGCGGGTCTGTTGGACTTTGGCCCTTAGGGCAGCTTCACCCCTAGACTTTTTGCTTGAAATGGTGACCTGGAGATGGTGATTTTTGGATTCTGCGCACTTTCACTGTGTCCCAGTGGAAAGTGCGTGCGCACTCTGAGTGCACGTGCTGAGCTAGGCCTGCCCGCCCATAGGAATGCATGGGGAATGTATGTGTCCCTGGTAGTTCCTGATGCGTGGGGTGTACAGGCTTGAGTCTGGTATGTGTGAACTCGTGAGAGTGAATGCTGCGAGATGGTGTATGCAGCATGTATGTGTCTAGTAGCGAAGCGCCATTTCTAGACATGGCTGTACGTGTGCTGTGAGGGTGCTGGCGTGTGATTGGCTGGAGCTGGCTGGCATGCCAGGCTCCAGGAAGTCTGGATGGGTCTGCCCGGTGGTGAGTGGGAGATCTGCATGAGTAATGTGTGGGAGGAGTGTACCTGTGTCCTGGATGGGCTGGGTTTTCCCCACACAATGCTGGCTCCGCCCCCCTGTGGTGTGTCTAATGACCCAAGCCCTGCCAGTGAATAGAGAGGGTGGTTGAGGTAAACAGAGTACTCAAGAACCAGCTGCGACTGGTTCCGCCCCCACTCTGCACCCTCAGACAAAGGAATGCACTGTATAAAAATGGGGCTGTCTCCCCACTGAAGTTGTTCTCTTCTAGGATCCTGAGGGGCTGTTGCTGCTGTCGCTGGGCCAGAGGACCGCCACTTGGGGTGTCTCCCTGCCTGGAGACCCAGTGTGCTGGCTCTGGGCCCAGCCTTGCCCCCCCCTGCCTTGCTGAAGGACATTTTGTGGACCTTTATCTATTGCTTGCGCTGGTGAGCGCTTTCTGAGGTTCCTAGCGCCTGGGAGCGCTTTGTTTTCCTTATAGCGCCTAACAGCGCTTTATTCTGGCTGGAGCGCTTGGGAGCGTGTAATTGCCCAGCCGGTGCCCACCCGGCATTTGCTCAGGAGTGCTGAGCCCCTCGAGTGCCCACCTCGAGTTATTGTTTATTTTCCCCGTTGAGCGGCTGCCCACGCCGCATTTTCCTGTGGAGTCACCGCCGCAGCCCGGAGTGTTTTTAAAACGTTGCCGGGCCGCTGCCAAGTGCGACCCGGAAGTGGTTGGCCAGCCGGCCAATCAGTGAGCGGCCCGACGGAAGTCCCGCCCCCGCAGCCGCGACCCGGAAGTCAGGCAGGCCGGGGGCAGGACAAAGAGGCAACCGGAAGCAGACGGGAGGCCACCCCGTGCTCCGGTAAGGGGAGAAGCCGGCGTCTTTCCTTGTTCCCCCCCCCAGGCTCCCAAAGCGAGGGAGAGCCCAGGAGAGAAGGGAGAAGTGTGCCGAGAGAGCCCCGAGGAGCGGGAGCTCTCGTGAAAGAAGACCGCCGCCTCGAGGGACAGCCTGGACTCAGAGGAGTCCAAGCGAAGTGAAGAGGAGAGAGCCCCGAGGAGCGGGAGCTCTCGTGTGTCCCCAGTGAAGAGGAGGAGCCCCTCCCTCCGCCACAGGAAGCCGGTGAGTGGGGCCCCGGGGGCATTCCTTCTTTGAGCCCGGAGAGGCTCTGGCCGCATATTTGTTCAGCCCACGAAGGGCTCAGGGGGCAAAAGTGGTAACGAGCCCTGAGAGGCTCGTGAGGGCATTTTGTCTCTTGCCCTGAGAGGCTCTTGGTTGCAGCAGTTGTTTTCAGAGCCCGAGGGGCTCGTGTGGGCACTACTTGAGTCTTGAGTCCAGGAGGGACTCCTACCCGCCCGCATTGGTACCTCCTGCCCAGAGTGGCTCGAGGCACCCCCAGTGTTTCTAGGTCCCCCGTGAGGGACCCCAACAGCCCAGTGAGGCTGCATCTTTTGTTTTGCGAGCCAGAGAGGCAGGGGCCATTTGTTTCGCGAGCCCAGAGAGGCTCAGGAGACAGTCAGTTGGGCAGAGCCTAGAGAGGCTCCCACGTTGGCCCCATCCTCATCTCCAGCTGCCCAGCACTTCGTGGGCAGCTGCCACGTTTAGGCCCTGACATTGGGACACATGGACAGTCACAGGTGGTGACTTGTGAGATTGGCGCAATTGATATTGTTTTTACACCTCTGAATGAATGTCATGCATTGCATCATGTGTTTTCCTCTTACACCCCTACAGGTATTGTAATACATAGGTGGTTGTTTTCTCCCTAGTACAGGTGGTGCTAGTGAGGTCCTGTTAACAGTAGTTACTGGTTGTGCGCTCTATTGTTATATTGTGTGCTATTTTGTGCTAAAGTAAATTTATATTTTACCTTCTAAGTGCTATTTCTGAAAGTGCTACTTCTGATTCCTGACAGTGGTCCAGGTGGCCCTGTCTTGTACATATCCCCTGTAAATTCTGCCCGTGCCTCTGGCACATTGTAAAGTGTGTGTTTTATCTAATGTGTTTTGGTGTAATACAAAGGCTATTTTTATATAACCTTGTGTGGAGTTTCCTTTGTGGTGGGCCTTTGGTTGTTGTTGCTGGGGTGCATGCGCAAATACTTAGCCTACATCGCCTCCAAGTTTAGCCTTGCTGCTCGCGCCACGTTACCTAGAGGGTGAGTAGGGGTTATCTTGGCGTGTAACTCCCTTGCCCTGACTTGGGTGTGGTGGTCTCTGACTGACTTTGGCGAAAGCCCTGGCCAGCCGGGGATCCCATTTCCAACATTGGCGGCAAGCGGTGGGATAAGGATTTGTGTTTGCCTTGTACCTTAGTAGCGGCTGGCTGCACCACAAAGCTCTGCATTTTTAGTTGACCACATTTTAAGGGGATTGTTTTTTTGGAAGTTTCATATTTTCTTCTCCTGAAGGTATCATTGTGCAATTGTGTCCAGGGCATTTGTTCCCCTGCCCCGCGCCCAGAGTCTGGTACCTGTGTCACTTGTGGTCAGGTTGAGAAGTCAGGGGTGGTAGAAACTGCCTTACTAGTCCGAGGGGGGGGTTGTGTGTGGATGAATGGTGTTTGGCACTAGGCAAGTGAGTGGAGTTCTCTGGGATAGAGAGCTTGCTGATACCTTGTGAATTGTGTACTCCTGTGTTAGCTCAGACCCCTAGGTTCCCTGTGTGATCTCTTCTCTAGAACGTCTGCCAGAATGGAGCCTGCTTTTGATGTCTGTGATCTGTTTAGATACAGTATGGGAGAGTTGGTAAGGTTCTGTGAAGAGAGAGACATAGGGGTGGATGAGTTAGACACTCAGTCCGAACTTAGGAGCAGCCTGATCCTATGGCAAAAGTGTCAGTGGGACCTTGAGCGCAGTGAGGAAAGGGCCCGGGCTTCACACCAGGAGGGTGGTGGGTCTGTGGGGAGCCCTGAAGATTCAGAAGAGGAGGAAGAAAATGATAGCACAGGGACGCCAGCAGATAGTGAGGACCCCATAGATAGGGAGTCCCTTGCTGGGTCCAGCATAGGAGGCAGCGCCTCATCCCTTTCCCTGTCCCCAGAGGAGCTGGAAGATAGGAGGAGAGAAAGGGAGCACCAGCTGGCTTTAGAAAAGCTCAGGTTGGAGCATGCCCAGGCTATGGCACAGCTGGGCATTAGAAAGCAACAGCTGGAGACCGAGAGGGTCTTAGCGCAGGAAAGGATAGAGGAGGCTGAGAGGGCCGCCACCAGAGGCAAAGTAGCTCTGGAGGGTAGACTATCCCCTGCGCGCAGTGTTGAGTTTCTGGATCCCCCAGGGAGGGTTGGGTCCAGTGGTGGCAGCTATTTAAATCTCAGTCTAGAAAGTCCCAGTTCCCAGAGTATGGTTCCTGTTTCCCCAGAGGAGGAGAATAGGTTGAGGTTTAGGAACCTTAGGAAACCGTCTCATCAGTCTTGGGAAGACTTTGAGGATGACTGTTGTGAAGCCCTGTGTGATTGGGTACGGGAGCCCACGAAATGTGATTGGGACCTATTGTTCGATATGCTTCTCAGAGAGCAGTTGCTCAGTTGTTGTTCACCAGGGTTGCGCCAACACCTGTTAGGGTGTGGATTGTCTGAACCATGTGAGCTGGCAGAGGAAGCAGACCGCTGGGAAGGGACCAGAGGTTCTGTAGAGTCATTGGTGAGTGACTCCAAAAGTAGTGGGTCAGGGATCTTCCAGCCCAGCGTGGTGGAAGAGGCTCAGTGTAGCCCAGCTAGGTCCCTGGTTAGTGAGAAGGGTGTAGGGGCTGACTGCCTGGCTCAGTGGAGCAGGAGTCAGTGGGTGGCTGAGAGCCCCCAGAGGCCCGAAGCCCTGTCTCAGAACCTGGGTGGTTTCTTGAGGGAACACCAGGTAGGGGACCTAGGCTGTCCTGTTAGCCCATTTGAGGAGGATCTCCTAGTGAGTAGAGGACCTGGAGTGTCTGTAAACAGAGCTCCTGTGGTTCTAGAGTCTGGCAGTGCCGCTCCGGTAGGGAGGGTACAGGAGTCCAGAGTGAGGAGTGATTGGGGGAGTTCCCCAGTGGAAGGACCAGTGGGTCAGGGACTACCCAGTTGGGCTAGGTTCCCGTGTAGTGACCATGGTAACACCACTTCTGGTCTGGGGGATCGTCACGCACTGTCAGGTGGACAGAGGGCGGGAGATCTGCGCCAGACAGACAGTCACGCAACAGATGTGACATTTGTTAGCCTCAGGGGGATTGCGTGTGAATCCCCAGAAGTCCTGGAGTGCCAGGCAATTGTTCCACCGAAGGTTCTAGACCAGAGGTTGGGAGGCCAGGTTCAGGATCAGCCTGACCTGAAGGGTAGGACGACTGTAACCAGTGTCCTGACCGGTTCTCCTTCCAGAGGAACTTCTCCAGGTGGGAGAGGGCAGACCTCTGGAAGGGGGTGCAGAGGGTGGGAGAGCCCACCTCTGACCCCGGTGCAACCTGAGTGGATAAGTCCTGGGTTGGAATGGCGTTCTAGGGGTACCCCTCGCAGAGGGAGGAGGAACCCTAGAAGAAGAGGTAGGGGGAGGAGAGCCTTCCCCGAGACTCCTGGTCCGCCTGAGGTTGTAGGCCCTAGGCTGGAGTACCAGTGGCAGTCTAGTCCTGTCTTGCAGACAGGAAGAGTGGAAAATGGCTCCTATGTGCCAGGGGTTACTACCCCCCGCTCTGCGAATTGGCATGGACCAGTGGCACCTGGGTGGCCCAGGGCCTGGTCCTGGCCGCGGACAACTTGGGAGTACCAGTGGGGTAGCCCAGTTGGTCCAGACAGTGTGTTGAGAAGGAATCCCATGGGTTCACCGTGGCATAGAACAGGAGGGTGTCCCTGCAGTTGTGGGCCCGCGTCCGTGTTCTATCGCCCCAAGCAGGGAAGTCCATCACGGTGGTGATTGGTCTCCCCTGCGTTTTGGCTGGAAGGGGGTTATGTTGGACTTTGGCCCTTAGGGCAGCTTCACCCCTAGACTTTTTGCTTGAAATGGTGACCTGGAGATGGTGATTTTTGGATTCTGCGCACTTTCACTGTGTCCCAGTGGAAAGTGCGTGCGCACTCTGAGTGCACGTGCTGAGCTAGGCCTGCCCGCCCATAGGAATGCATGGGGAATGTATGTGTCCCTGGTAGTTCCTGATGCGTGGGGTGTACAGGCTTGAGTCTGGTATGTGTGAACTCGTGAGAGTGAATGCTGCGAGATGGTGTATGCAGCATGTATGTGTCTAGTAGCGAAGCGCCATTTCTAGACATGGCTGTACGTGTGCTGTGAGGGTGCTGGCGTGTGATTGGCTGGAGCTGGCTGGCATGCCAGGCTCCAGGAAGTCTGGATGGGTCTGCCCGGTGGTGAGTGGGAGATCTGCATGAGTAATGTGTGGGAGGAGTGTACCTGTGTCCTGGATGGGCTGGGTTTTCCCCACACAATGCTGGCTCCGCCCCCCTGTGGTGTGTCTAATGACCCAAGCCCTGCCAGTGAATAGAGAGGGTGGTTGAGGTAAACAGAGTACTCAAGAACCAGCTGCGACTGGTTCCGCCCCCCAGGCTCCCAAAGCGAGGGAGAGCCCAGGAGAGAAGGGAGAAGTGTGCCGAGAGAGCCCCGAGGAGCGGGAGCTCTCGTGAAAGAAGACCGCCGCCTCGAGGGACAGCCTGGACTCAGAGGAGTCCAAGCGAAGTGAAGAGGAGAGAGCCCCGAGGAGCGGGAGCTCTCGTGTGTCCCCAGTGAAGAGGAGGAGCCCCTCCCTCCGCCACAGGAAGCCGGTGAGTGGGGCCCCGGGGGCATTCCTTCTTTGAGCCCGGAGAGGCTCTGGCCGCATATTTGTTCAGCCCACGAAGGGCTCAGGGGGCAAAAGTGGTAACGAGCCCTGAGAGGCTCGTGAGGGCATTTTGTCTCTTGCCCTGAGAGGCTCTTGGTTGCAGCAGTTGTTTTCAGAGCCCGAGGGGCTCGTGTGGGCACTACTTGAGTCTTGAGTCCAGGAGGGACTCCTACCCGCCCGCATTGGTACCTCCTGCCCAGAGTGGCTCGAGGCACCCCCAGTGTTTCTAGGTCCCCCGTGAGGGACCCCAACAGCCCAGTGAGGCTGCATCTTTTGTTTTGCGAGCCAGAGAGGCAGGGGCCATTTGTTTCGCGAGCCCAGAGAGGCTCAGGAGACAGTCAGTTGGGCAGAGCCTAGAGAGGCTCCCACGTTGGCCCCATCCTCATCTCCAGCTGCCCAGCACTTCGTGGGCAGCTGCCACGTTTAGGCCCTGACATTGGGACACATGGACAGTCACAGGTGGTGACTTGTGAGATTGGCGCAATTGATATTGTTTTTACACCTCTGAATGAATGTCATGCATTGCATCATGTGTTTTCCTCTTACACCCCTACAGGTATTGTAATACATAGGTGGTTGTTTTCTCCCTAGTACAGGTGGTGCTAGTGAGGTCCTGTTACCAGTAGTTACTGGTTGTGCGCTCTATTGTTATATTGTGTGCTATTTTGTGCTAAAGTAAATTTATATTTTACCTTCTAAGTGCTATTTCTGAAAGTGCTACTTCTGATTCCTGACAGTGGTCCAGGTGGCCCTGTCTTGTACATATCCCCTGTAAATTCTGCCCGTGCCTCTGGCACATTGTAAAGTGTGTGTTTTATCTAATGTGTTTTGGTGTAATACAAAGGCTATTTTTATATAACCTTGTGTGGAGTTTCCTTTGTGGTGGGCCTTTGGTTGTTGTTGCTGGGGTGCATGCGCAAATACTTAGCCTACATCGCCTCCAAGTTTAGCCTTGCTGCTCGCGCCACGTTACCTAGAGGGTGAGTAGGGGTTATCTTGGCGTGTAACTCCCTTGCCCTGACTTGGGTGTGGTGGTCTCTGACTGACTTTGGCGAAAGCCCTGGCCAGCCGGGGATCCAATTTCCAACAGGGTCCTTCCAAGGTCTAGCATGGAAATATGCTCTCTCAGGGAGATTGGTCTGGTGGACTGGTCATGAAGGCTGAACCTGGTTCCCCAGTTCCAAATTCGGCAGCTCTGACCATAGTGCCACATCCTCTCCCCACTGAACACCATACTACCCCACTGAGAGAAACTCGCACTGCCTTCAATTACAACCCAATTGTGCCCCGCTACAAACACCTAGAGGCGACTCATTTCAAATTATGCACTAGACAAGAGCAATATGCTGCCTAAAAAAAAGTGGCAACATGCTGGAAAAAGCAAACACTCATAAGGAATGTAAGATTAATTAAAGCATGTGAAATGTAAGCAGGAACAACATGGTTACCTTAACGCTTTTGCACTTATTCAGAAATTAATGAGTGCTTTTGCATGAAAAGTTAAGGCCATGACTACAGGGCCGGAACGGACCTGCTTCAATGCCCATTGAATATATCCTTACAAAACGAAAGCAATATGGTTTAAAAAGACCACATTTGTGAATACAGAGCAGTGGTATGCACTTTATTTTCCAGTCCGCCCATCAAGCAGGTATTGCAGTGCATCCAGAAATGGTGCACTTCCCCACCCGGGGAAAACAATGCTGTTTAGAGAAAGACAAGAAAACAAAATTAGCGCTTCACTGGTAAACTGTGTGTAGTGGCACTAATGTGTTTTGGCTGTGAATAAAATCAATCTGGCCCCTTTTCGACCCACTCTGTCTTGCTTTAGTTATTTTTTACATTTTGAATTTTTTATTTCTCTCTTTCCCAAGGCTGCACTTTGGAAGTGAAAAATTTCACAAAAAAGATGACCTTTCCAGCAAAAAAGTTTTTCTTTTTTGTATTCATTTCACAGGGGAACAAATAAAGGAAAGGAAAAGAAAAGAAAGAGGGAGTAGTGGCTACTGGGAAGGGGGCCCCCACAACCTGACCTTGCAGATTTCTACAGTGCTTAGAGGCCCAGGGAAAGGGGGACCCACACCTGGACCTTGCAACTTGCTCTAGTGCTTCGAGGCCCAGGGAAAGGGGGCCCCCTCCCCATGGCCTTCGAAGCAGTAACAAGGCCTTTCTTAAAACACTGCCCCAGCACCAGTTGATCTGGCTGCTCCCACCTCCCCTCACCCACTGCTCCTTACCTGTGTCCTGCTGGTCCTGGAAACAAAGGGGCATTCTGTCACCTAGCAACAAAATGCAGACAGGGAATGGCCGGTACTTAAGAGGTGTTGCCTCGCCCCTGACACTCTGAGCCCTAATTGCTGGCCCTGCCACTTTGACTTCCCAACTCTGTTTGTCCCTCCCCCCCCCCCCACCCCTGCACCCCCAGGAATGCCACCCGCGGTTGACACCAGACATCTCTGATGTATATTCTAATTGTGTGGGGAGGGGGCCCTGGTGGAGCAGGGGGGCAATCTGTGAAAGTAATTCATTTCACAGTGAAGGGGGAGGCCCCCTGCGGGGGCCCCCTGCCTCTCACCTGAGCGCGAGGCCCTGGGCGGCTGCCCATACTGCCCATGCCTAGCGCCGGCCCTGTCACCACATCTGGGTCTGCGGACTCTTACTCCTATAGATCGAACGTACCTCTGCTGAACATCTTGCCCTTATACACTAAGAATGCCATAAAAGCGCACACAGCTGTAACTTCGTCGGAATATACAGATTTCACGTGACTTACATCTCAAATGTGTGCGTCTGTCTGCAGTGCTATGAAAAATCCCAATATCTTCACCGGGTGAAATGAAAGATCTTTATCCAGATGTGAAAGACTTTTCAAGTAGATAAAACTGAAATAGTTCTGTATGAAATTGCACATTTTCAATGGAATACATTCTGGGGAGTGGAGTGATTTATGGGGCGAGGCAGCTTGTTCCCAGGGCCGGCGCTAGGCATGGGCAGTATGGGCAGCCGCCCAGGGCCTCGCGCTCAGGTGAGAGGCAGGGGGCCCCCGCAGGGGGCCTCCCCCTTCACTGTGAAATGAATTACTTTCACAGATTGCCCCCCTGCTCCACCAGGGCCCCCTCCCCACACAATTAGAATATACATCAGAGATGTCTGGTGTCAACCGCGGGTGGCATTCCTGGGGGTGCAGGGGTGGGGGGGGGGGAGGGACAAACAGAGTTGGGAAGTCAAAGTGGCAGGGCCAGCAATTAGGGCTCAGAGTGTCAGGGGCGAGGCAACACCTCTTAAGTACCGGCCATTCCCTGTCTGCATTTTGTTGCTAGGTGACAGAATGCCCCTTTGTTTCCAGGACCAGCAGGACACAGGTAAGGAGCAGTGGGTGAGGGGAGGTGGGAGCAGCCAGATCAACTGGTGCTGGGGCAGTGTTTTAAGAAAGGCCTTGTTACTGCTTCGAAGGCCATGGGGAGGGGGCCCCCTTTCCCTGGGCCTCGAAGCACTAGAGCAAGTTGCAAGGTCCAGGTGTGGGTCCCCCTTTCCCTGGGCCTCTAAGCACTGTAGAAATCTGCAAGGTCAGGTTGTGGGGGCCCCCTTCCCAGTAGCCACTACTCCCTCTTTCTTTTCTTTTCCTTTCCTTTATTTGTTCCCCTGTGAAATGAATACAAAAAAGAAAAACTTTTTTGCTGGAAAGGTCATCTGTTTTGTGACATTTTTCACTTCCAAAGTGCAGCCTTGGGAAAGAGAGAAATAAAAAATTCAAAATGTAAAAAATAACTAAAGCAAGACAGAGTGGGTCGAAAAGGGGCCAGATTGATTTTATTCACAGCCAAAACACATTAGTGCCACTACACAGAGTTTACCAGTGAAGCGCTAATTTTGTTTTCTTGTCTTTCTCTAAACAGCATTGTTTTCCCCGGGTGGGGAAGTGCACCATTTCTGGATGCACTGCAATACCTGCTTGATGGGCGGACTGGAAAATAAAGTGCATACCACTGCTCTGTATTCACAAATGTGGTCTTTTTAAACCATATTGCTTTCGTTTTGTAAGGATATATTCAATGGGCATTGAAGCAGGTCCGTTCCGGCCCTGTAGTCATGGCCTTAACTTTTCATGCAAAAGCACTCATTAATTTCTGAATAAGTGCAAAAGCGTTAAGGTAACCATGTTGTTCCTGCTTACATTTCACATGCTTTAATTAATCTTACATTCCTTATGAGTGTTTGCTTTTTCCAGCATGTTGCCACTTTTTTTTAGGCAGCATATTGCTCTTGTCTAGTGCATAATTTGAAATGAGTCGCCTCTAGGTGTTTGTAGCGGGGCACAATTGGGTTGTAATTGAAGGCAGTGCGAGTTTCTCTCAGTGGGGTAGTATGGTGTTCAGTGGGGAGAGGATGTGGCACTATGGTCAGAGCTGCCGAATTTGGAACTGGGGAACCAGGTTCAGCCTTCATGACCAGTCCACCAGACCAATCTCCCTGAGAGAGCATATTTCCATGCTAGACCTTGGAAGGACCCGCAAGACCTTAGAAGCCCTGGTGTCTTAGCATCGGCAGGTGAACCCTGGCAGTGGCAAGTGTGGGCTAACCTTGAAGGCCTGTCTACCACAATCCCTATTGAAGCCCACCGCAAGTCTTTTGGGCAGGCCTACGATGCAGCACACCCTAGAGCAACAGTGACTCTGTCATTGAGGTCACAGGACCCTTGAGCAGGGAGGCTCTAGGGCGGTGCAAACGGTGAGATCGCATTGAGCGCTGACTTTGGGTCATGTTTGCGAGTATATTATGTTTCTAAAAGCACTTGCTGCCTCCTTCCTGGCCTCCAGGAATTTTCGGCAACAATAAAAATGTCATGAAACTCCGGTGATCAATGTTCTTCCTAGAGAGAGATGGAGGTTTGTCAAGTGGAAGTTTTGACTCATGGAAAGGTAGCGCAGAGGGTTAATGTGCTCGCTGCAAAGAACATGTCCCATGCAGATCACCAAGTCCACATAATGTAAATAGGCCAGTGGATTACTGCTTTTGTCAGAGAGATCCTATTGGTACTTGCAGTTTATAAGTCAAAATCCAAACATAGAACAATGAGCTATTAACTGTCATCTAAGAGCTGCATGCCAACTGCAAGGTATAATTTACATCGTTATGGTTTTTTCCCCAGTCTTTGATTAACATAATGTTGCGAAAAGGGTTCACTTGAACAGAAATCAATTCTGGTTATTAAAGAGAACTTCCAACCATGGTATTACGTTCTAAATTCAGAGTTTGTGTTTCTCCAGATCAATCACTATTAAACTATACTGCCTACTAGTACGATTGTCATGTGACTCCTAGTTCTTTGTCTTATGTAAAATTACCTATTGTGATTTCCACACGTATTATTGATTATCTCTGTGTAATGTGTGATATAAAGTTCTCTGACACTCTAAACTGGTATCAGTGGTGCTGTTTATCAAATTAAATGCATCTGAGAGAGAGTGTAGTTATGGAGACTTGAGGGGCACTGTTAAAGGGTGGTAGTGAGGGAATCCGTGGCAGAGCTAGTCATTGGGGGCACCAACATTGTCGCACAGGGCTCCACCAGTGCTAAATCTGGCCACATCTACTTCCTACAGTTCTAACACCAAATCAAAAGCATTGATTCGACAACCCCTTGAATCTGTAGCATACCTTCAAGTCAATGTATGATTTAGCAGTGGTCTCGGTTGTTCTAAGACTGTTTTTGCTTATGTAAAATCTTTATTTGTTTGCAATGGTGTCTGGTAATTTTGTACTATATGTGTTGTGTTTTTGCACTTAACATAATTCTGGTGAGTAAACAGCACACACACAAAAAAGATTGTCCTACGTCTCTTAGCATGGGAGTGTGGGATTCTGCTGAGAGGACTTACGTTAAAACAAATTACGTAATGTCATCCTAAGGTAGCACAATAATGGCACAAAAAGATAAGGGAGCGTTTTGAAATGTGCAATTATATCCATGGTGTTAGAGGTTTTCTCTTGTGTAATTTATATTTTGAATGATCCCACCCCTCATTACCTCAACAGGATCTCCCCCCTTTGTGAGGCAGAACTGGAAATTGTATCATGCACTCATCTGGAAGCAATCTGTTAACGAGGAGCAAATAATATACATCTTTGTGAGAGCTGCACCTAGCTTTTCCATCTAATGAGACAAATGTAATCCATTTAACAGTTTTAAAATATATGGACTTATTTCATTTGTATATTTATCTTTTTGCCCATGTTACTGATATCCACGTTAGGTCTCTTCAGGGATGCTAAATAAGATCAATAGTCCTGCGATGTCACTTTCTATGATGTCACTTCTTGTGATATTACCAAGGCGGCTCCTTCACTAGGGTGGAGAAGTGACGACCCACTACTTTCTCGCAAAAGCAGAAACACAAAATGCTAAAACGACCATTTTATGTTTCTGCTTCTAGCACTGCGAGAAAGCAGAAGTGTTTCGTTGGGGGCGGGTGGGTCTGTTTTAGGGGAGGGGAGGATTGCCTTGCCAACTGCTAAGGGCGCTGACTGTTCGGCCAAACCAGTCTTGCGCACTCTGGCCATTCTCTATGTAGGCTGCAATGCAGCCTACATGGGGAAAATGGCCTCCCCGTAGGCGCCTGGCTGGTCGGCATCCTGATCACTCACAACGCTGCCATTGCAGCATTATGATTGGCTTAGGGGAGGGGAGGGAGGCTGCCTGCTTCCTGTTCCCCCCCCCCTTCCGAACTCCCGCGAGATCCTCCACCCGCTGTCGTGTATTTCTATAGGTTCTGAATCGATCCCCCTATTCCTGACCCTATTCTGGTTAAACTAACTATCAAGTTAACTAACAGTCAGCCCATGAGGCAAGAAATCCCCCATGATGCAGATACCGTTATCTGACGCAGTCACACTACGGCACAGGAACGTGTTATCTGATTAGGTCATAACGCTTGAGATCTAATTAGACAAGCGACATTCCTCCAGCCCCTGATAAGGCATACGACGTTCTCATAACAAATCAAACCTATGACAACCTGGAAAATCCGTGCGGCCATTGTTTTGATTTCACAGAGAACTTTAGTAAAGAATGTGCTAACGAGCAAGTCGTATGACATCTTTATTGACGTACCTATGTCCATCCTTACGTCAATCCCGGCACCTTTAAGGTATAAATATTGCCGACCTTGCCCTATGCAAACACACGCGTGGTGACAAGACGGAGCAGCCATACTTGCCGAAGCCGAGAGCAGAAGCAGACCCCGCTGGCAGCAGCCCCGCCTTCCTGACGCGCTGAGAGACGCGCTGCTATCTCAAGCCGAGAGACCCAGCACCGGCGCTTTCGGGCAGCCCTCGCAGGCAGCCTGGAATATCGAGAGCAGAGAAAGAGATACCATTCCTCATCCATCCTAAATTCCAGGTACAGAACTGAATAACCCCTCACAGAGAATTCTTTAGTTATTCACTTGGCAAAAACAAACTTAACTTAAACTGTAACTTTCTATTCCCGCCCACGCATTAGACTTAGGTCAGGTACACGGGGTAGGCGTATTTAGAAACACCAGTTGAGTACGTTTAGTCAAATGTATATGTGTATGTAAATATATTTTAATCATTTTAAAACATCATATGGCTCAGAAACCATATCAATGTTTTTACAGTATTATTTTATACTATTGCTTTTAATGTATGCACTTTACTTAACTATAAGTATTGCAATAATATCGATCCATTTCTCTTGTACGAGAAAAGAGACTGATCAATAAATAACACCTTTTTATTGAACACGCCCGTCTCTTCCTTTTCTCTACATTCTGATGAGACTAAGAATGCACGTACTGACTGAGTAAAATAATTGCCTTGTGCTCACACGACTCTCGAGATTGACTCTTGATTAGGGGAGAGCAAAGTTGTCATGTTCTATGGTTGTCAGAAACTAAATCCCTTCTTGTCTAATCAGGGGAGTTAATCCTTCCTTGAACATTCGAGAAAGTTTCTAGCGAACTCTGAGCTTAGCTGGCAAACCCAAAAATGAAGTCTAGTATCGACAGTAGTAGACCTAGTTAACGTCTGGTCTAGGCCTTTACTGCTGTAGGTACTATTCCAATGCGCAGAGCCTATTGGGAAAATAGGAGCTACACTACATGGCGCCCAACGCGTTTGGAAAGGGCGATAAAACTAACGTAAGACATTTAGAGTAACTCAGTCGTGCTTTCTCACTCAGACCCCTTTTCCCAAATACTCCAAAGACGTCTGGAGTGGGTCAAAGGTTATATCCTCCAAAACCTCGCAGGAGGGAACTCCTATGTATGGTTTTTGGTCAAGTCAACGTTGAAGGATAAAACAGTTCCAGAATATTGTGCATCTAATCTCTGTTTCCATAAGAAACCTGATCTGCAAACAAACATAATACCATCCTGTCTGTAAAATGGCAGAGAGTGATGATGAAAGAGAGGCAATTAGATTAGCTACTGAAATAGCAGATGCTGATGCTACCATGCAAACAGCAGACCCGGATA
The DNA here is from genome assembly GCF_964261635.1 of Lissotriton helveticus. Taxonomy (NCBI): domain Eukaryota; kingdom Metazoa; phylum Chordata; class Amphibia; order Caudata; family Salamandridae; genus Lissotriton; species Lissotriton helveticus. The sequence continues at coordinate 1,160,688,587 of NC_136071.1, read as the reverse complement.
TAATACTCATCCAGGTCACCAAAAGGAGATCTATAACCTTAAAACTTATAGAAAATGGACTGACACCTAGAGGTGGCACAGTCATATTCGTAATTGAGGCACACGAATATCGGCAGACAGAGGTATACTATACATGGATACATTTTCCAGCAGCAAATGCTGTAACAAACTACTTCCACTATTACAAAGTAGAGGAACCTCCTGACATTTACACTCCTTTCGAGGAGGTGGAAGTACCACTCAAATTCCAAGAGCATTTGCTCTTATTTGATGGCGCCCTAAAACACAATAATCACATTACAAGGCTCGGTCCTTTAGGAAGACCAGGAGCAACGTGGCCGGTCCTAGCCGGATACACACCACATCCAGACATCGATAGGATGCCTGCAGCTGAATTATTAACACAGCTGAAACAATTACTAAAAATTCATAGACAATTAGTTCAGTATGTAATGCGGACTTCAACAATTCAGCCAGCGATTAAACTACCACAGCTGACCCCTCACCAGGGGAACACAAATAAAATCACACCACAGAACATCCAATCCTGCCTAGGTAAAGTTCCAGCTAAACGGGAACAAATACCATTCTGGTTGGCACAGAAAATTACCCAAATAGAGGCGGTGTTTCCTGACACCACCCCGCTGGAAAAACACAGGATTCTGACTATATGTCTCCCAATGGGAATCGCACCACACATTGAGGACTGTGACACTTGGGGTACAGTCTTTGCTTCCATCTACACAAAAACGCACGGTGTTCCATCCATTTCGGTAATACCAGATGTGCTTAAACAAATTCAAGATGAATACGGTCCAGAACCTGCTTTAACTCTTGGTATGAAATTACTGAAAGACTTCAAGCAGGTCTCGGCTATATTACTAGCCAACATAAAAGGTGAAGCAGCGAACGTGGCGATCCGCCAGAGGTTAAAAGAGACAGATATAGCAGACCAACCAGCTGAAATTGCCAGAATCATAGAGAAATCCTATGAAGAACTAGGCAGAGATAGTCTAGGTGGAATACCAGTAAAACCGCAACTGACTACAAGTCCAGAAAAAACGTTTGTTAACAATAATAATAATTCACCAAAAAAGAACTGGGATGGAAACAAACAATCCAATCCTAAAGAAAAGAAATTCCAGTCCAGAGGAAGGTCGCCTAGGCGAAGAGAGAAATCTCCAAACCCGAGACAAAGGTCACCCCAGAGTGACCCCTCTGGGAATAGATATAACCTTAGAAATAGGGATAATATTAAAAAACCTGATAGATATCAAGACATTGATACACGTCCCTCTCAATCTTTTCAGAATTCCTTGCAGAAATCGGAAAGAAGAGGACGATCAGAAAAGCACGCCAAGTCCAAAGACAAGGAACCTGCTCAACTGAAAAAGAAATTACAATTTCCAAAAAAGAAGGTAGCCAGTATCAAGGTAGTTAACAATGCCGAGAATACTGAGGACACAACTGAAAAACGGAGAGTGGGCTCAGACAATGCTAGACAGCGCAGCAGAGGTGAGCATAGCTCGCAAAGTCCTTATGAATCATCTGGAGACAGTGGACACGAATGAATACCTTCAAGTGGAAACTGCAGATACCAGAGTTAGCAAGCCCCACAAGATATACGAGATAATATTACGTATAGAGGGAGATAAGACTAGGAAAATAAGGGGACTATTTTGGGATAACCTATCCAAGGGCTATGACATCCTTCTAGCTGAAAAAGACTGGCCACCAGAGTTTGTCAGGGAGTGCCCTCATGGCGAAGAAGTAATTATGCCTGCCTTCTCGAATCAAATACCGATTCATAAAAAATACACACTTGCTAGAAAGTGGGCAGTGGCCTTAGCACCTGCTTTATATAAAAATCATGTAGGATGGGATGAGGATTCTCCTCCTCACAAAATCCAGTTAAAATCACAACCAACTGCACAAAGGCAGTACCCAATTAAGCAAGAAGCTAAAAAACAGGTAAATGAAATACTAGACCAGCTAGAATACCAGGGGGTGATTGAAACTTGCACCTCACAAATGAACAATCCTTTGTTTCCGGTCTCCAAACAAGACAATTCATACCGTCTAGTTTTGGATTACCGACACCTTAACACATGTTGCAAAACCTTTGCAGTACAAAACTCACACAGTGCTGCACTAATGAATAACATAGTGCGCAAAAAATACAAAACAACCTTGGACATCTCCAATGGATTCTTTTGTCAAAACATAGCACCAGAGAGCAGATCTTTAACTGCATTCTCAGTAAATGGCACTCAAAAACAATTCTGTCGGTTAGCCCAGGGGTACAAGAACAGCCCAGGGGTATTCTCAGCGAGAGTAACAGAATTACTACAACTATATGATGATGAAGCATTATCTTATGTCGATGACATTTACTTAACAGATGATGACTTGGAGACTCACTTGAAAAGGGTGAACACCATAATACTTGGGTTCGCTGCAGAGGGTTACAAATTCAACTTCAAAAAGTCCAGAATTGCCCATCTGACGGTCCTATTCTTAGGATATGAGCTATCAAGTGAAGGTAAAAGCCTGGCAGACAATTTCCTAGAGAAATGTGCCGTAATCCAAGCTCCTAAAACACTAAAAAACCTACAGTCAATTTTAGGCTTCCTAAATTTCGGAAGAACATACATTGCAAATTACGCAGAAAGGGTGAAACCCTTTTACGATCTAATTAAACCAGACTTTAAAAGATCCAGTTGGACTCAAACACACACAGAAATTTTGAGATCCTTACAAACAGACATGCTAATTAAAACAAAATTAGAAACCCGTGATAATACACGCAACCTTGTGATCCGAGTCATCCCAGGGAGATGCGGATTCACATACCTGACCTCTAATGAGGGAGAAAAGGTACCAATTGCATTCAAATCACACTTGTACACAGAAGCTGAACAGAAATTCAGTAATACAGGAAAAATCATTCGTGCAGTTCAAACCGCAATAGCTAGAGAAAAAGACATAGCTGACGGTAGACATATCATAGTCAGAACAGCAGAATCAGCCTTTGAGGCACTAACAACACCGTGTAATTTACCAACAACAACATTGAATCCGGAATGGATACAATGGGTGAATTCAATCACAACGGACAAAGTATACTACTACTTTGATCCAGAACTAGAAGAATTAAAAAATCTAAAATATGAAAAGACGTATCCTCTGCCAATCGACATTCTGCCTCTACGACATTACGCCTGTGTAATCTATACAGACGGACATGCTCAACCCTCCGTTTGGGGAGAACATGCATACAACCCCACATGTGAGATTACAAAAGAAGTGTGGCGCGGAGGTATATTAAAACCTCTATTAACAAAATCACACTCAGTAGAAACTAATTCAGAACTACAAACTGAAATAATAGCTTTGAAAATGGCGCTAGATAATGCGGATCGCGAATTCCCGACACTTATAGTGTCAGATTCATATTACTGCGTCAAAGCATATAACAAGGATTTGCAGACATGGATTCAGAACGGTTACAAAGATGACACAGATGCACCAATAAAGCAGAGACTGCTCTGGGAACAAGTAGCTCTTTTGAAAAAAGAACTACCAAAGACTCACGTGACTCACTCACTGAGTCATCAACGTGATGGCGTTCACGTTGTAGGGAATTCATTGGCTGAAACAGCCGCAGCGGCAGCCACTAAATTGGCTCCCGTAGATCGAAAAAAGCGTACATTAAAATACATTGACGGTGAAACAATGCTGGCGGTGAAAACATCATCAAAAGGCGACTGCTCAGCGTTACCGATCAACTATCCACTCAATTATACATACATAATCGATGCAAACTCCGTCCCTTTTGCTCGAATCCCTGGAGTGGGGGATAGAGTGATTCCAAACATGGACAGGAGAAACTTGTTAATCGCAGACGCACACATGGGCGAGGGTCTCAGACACCTTAAATTAAAAGATTCTCTGGAAGAATTACAATCACGGTACTGGTGGCCAGGCATGAGCCTACACTACACCATGTTTGTAAAAAACTGCCCAAACTGCAACAGAGATCGCAGTGGGGAGAGAAGCAGTTTAATACCTCGTCGTATCAAGGCAGATAATATTACCAGCAAAAAGAATGGCTTGCGATTAACATATACAGGCTAGTTTCCACTTATAATGTAGATCACCAGCACTCGGCTGACGTCCGGACTATTATACAAGATTTGCGAGTCTAAATGGCATATACGCTAAGAGCATGTTACGTTTCACCATTGTTTTCACTCAGGCATACCAGCCTGGGGGGAAACATGGCCAAATGAGCACAGTCCAGCGGGAATCTTCTCACTTCCTTCCTGAGGGTATGGGATGGTGTAAAGAAAAAACCAAGGCAGAAAGCAATCTATAATAGAAAGGATATTAGGTTCAGGAGCTGGGTGGGTCAAACATCTAATAAGTGTCCAACGTAGTCTAAATAACTTGCCAAGAAATTCTCTGAAGGGATTCAGTCCGTACGAATTATTATTCGGAACTAGGATGTTGATCTCTGACCTTGATAGTCCGACTTCAGTGGTAATAGAAAAAACATTTGATGTCAAAGACCGTTTGGCTATTTTGCAGGACTTAAACAAAACAAGAAAAGACCTGAGCAACATACAGTTGAAACAACAGCCAACAACCACTGAAGAATCACCACCTGTCCCAGCAAGACCTGTCGGGATTCCAAAAGTCGGGGATCTAGTCAGGGAGAAGATCGCGGTAAAGAAGGAATTTGGGCCTTCTTACAGAAAAGCAGTTCCTGTCTTGTCTGTCAACGGGACAAGATCAGTTGTACTACCGCCACTTGCTGGAAAAAAGGAGAACCGAGTTGTATCCATCGACCTGGTAAAACCACAACATGTGGCCGATAACAAACGGTAGGCCAAGTGGACTCCCAATAAGTAGCAGAACACCAAGGTTTGCTACCAGTACAGAGGTCCTATCAAAGAGGCTCATCACATTCGAAACGCCTACAGAAGAACAACAAGGACTATGCAACAATGCAATAGAACTAAGACCTCTGAAAACCCAAATAAAAACATTTAGCAGAGACACACCAATCTACAATGAAGTTCCAAGTGAAAATGCAAGAAACAAAAATCCTGAACCAATTGGAACAATTGACAGAACTGCATCTGGTTACTTCATCAACTTCGATGATTCCTCTGAAGGTTTCAGCGAACAAAAGACACAGCCATCATCAAAATCCTTTAAAGACAAAGCTAAGGAACTTTTGAAACAACTGAAAGAAACATATCTGGTTTCCCCATGGATTGAATTTTGGGTGGGTTTTGGTGCATTTATCCTCATACTTTGGCTCATCATGGTATTTACTTTGGGACGCTTCATTGAGGGAAAATATGCTAAAATGGACACAGCAAGTCAGAACATCAACTTGGTCCTCAAACCACACTCATCTTCACACGTCGAGAAAAGAGAACTTTCTTCAGAACTTTCTTCAGCCAACTTCACAGCAATTCCAATACCTGGTGGGGTAGCCTGGGACAACACTGACTATGAAATTTATGGTCCGGTCGAGATCCTGAAATATCCACACCAAATCAAGATCTCCTTGAGTGACTTTGCAAAACCAAACTCATTTGCTGATGATTGGGACTTTGAAAGTATAAACAATATGATGTCTGACTTAGTAATGTCTGCTAAATTTACAAAACATGATTATTTGCAAGGTTCTACAAATTATGATAGTATGTATTGCTATAACCATTATGGTAACAGTTTTTTGCATAAATCTGCACAACCAAGAAATGTTTTAAATTATAATCAATGGGAACATTGTGCTACACCTCCAAAAGGGAGCTCTAGAACCGTTTATGACAAATATTCGTACTTTCAAGGTTTTAACACTAGTAATGCTGAAACATTTTATTATAAATTGTCAAACAAGACAGGGATGAAAACCATGATAACCAACACAAAATTGATATATTCAGATATATTCTTTGAAAAGATGAATACTTTTGGATTTGATTATTGGGACAAAAATGTTGATTTGAAAAGTGTTTGGGGTACAAAAGAATGGCAAGTACAGGGTTTAGAAGCTTTGTTTAGAGCCTGCATGATCCCAGAACAAATGATATTTTTAAATGACACTGTTCAACAAACCACCTGTCTTGGCTTAGCCAAAATCAAAGATTTAAATAACCCGTCTATTCCAAAGCCAACAATGTTTAGCAATAGCTCTGAAACAGATGAAGAAATAGACATAAACCATATACTTAACCAAAACAGAACACATCCTGATTGGAAACAATGGTTGATCTGGCCCACAGATACAAATCACTGTCAAGATAGATTCCTGAATAAAACACAGGGTTTCAAAATGACCAGGCCAGACCCTAGATATCCCCAAAGACATCACCCAGGGATAATAACAACCTACAGTGTGGGCAAATTATGCCTTCAATGGCTACAAACTTCCACACTGCCTGAAATTAAGCAACACCTAACTTTACTTACTGATGGTGCTGACTTGCGTGATTTCATACTGGGACCACGCAAACAGCGTCAAAAGCGTTTCATAGCAGCCTCTGTATATGCAGCATACAATGAGGCCTGGAAGGTTACTCAAATTGAAACAGCAGAAAGAATACAGGAAATTGACCGTATTAATTTGGAAAAATCACTTTCTGTGGTGGACAATGGGTTAATGACTCTGTCCTCCAGAATATTTTCATTGGACAGCATTGTGTCTTCAGCAATCGATATATTATCGCAAGACTTACTGTTATTACAACATGGTCAGTCACAATTGCGTTCCATTGTACAGCTAGGCTGGACGTTACAAAATCTGCGTTCAGGCTATGTGCCTTGGCGTTTAATCAACACAACGTCACTATTCCAAATCTTTAACCTTACTGATAGACAAATCGGTATGGCGCAGAAGGGTGCTGATTATACAATCTTGAGCATTGAAAAACTAGAAAGATTACCGTTGACAATGTCAGAACGACCTGTCAGTGAATGGATAATCCACGGAATCATAAATATTCCAATCTCAACCTTCAGGTTTCAATACTGCCAAAAATATATACAGGCTGGCATGTACGAGAAATTGGGAAAGGGGTACCTTAAAACAACTTGGAACCTGCCCTATTCACATGCATGTGTCAGTAATAAAGGACAGAAAGTGTTTCTTAGTGGCAACAATTGTGCTATGTCACTAAGCGGCACACTTCTGTGTAACGGTATTAGTTTGCACGGAGCCTGTGAAGGGAATTCATACAACCTTTCATGTCACCAGCAAGGCGCACCTGCAACTGAAATAGAACCATTCTTTCAAAGACTCTATAATGGGAGTTACATTCTTATTGTAGACCGCAGATGTTGTAGTCTTATGCCCGGGACTCCTTATCTCGTCACTACAACGGCGAAGGTCAAGTGCTGTGGACGTGCTTTGTTCCCCAGCTCCTTTCCAGACAGGGAGGCGAGGGCATGGCCCAGTTTGAAAATTACTTCTATTCGAATAGACACTTTAAGCAGAATGAAAACAGTGCTTCTTCAGACGCCTACAAGGCTCACGTCATCAAAAGAAACGTATGATCTACAAGTCGCAAGGACGACTGCAGAGATACATACATTATTATCAACCAATTCCCCCGTACATTTCGCGGAAATCCTGAGCGAATTCTTAAATATTTCTGATACCACTGGGGTCTCAAAGGTATTTAAGACAGTATTTTCGATGGCATTAACACCATTCAAAGCCATACTGGGTATTTTTCCAGATTTCGTCCATTCGATTTTTGGCGGACTTCCCCTGATCCTGGGACTAATTGCAGGAATCCTATTCCTAGTCCTTATTTTTCGTTATGGCAACCCATGTCACAGATCAAACTCTCGCGACAATGGAAGATACGATCCTAGCCATTGGATACCGGGACCGGATATCAAAAATCCTGGGACTCTCCCGGCTTAGAGACCTAAACATGACTTGGTTTCTATCATTTCGACCAATGTGGCAAAGGTGTGTTTTACCTGTACTAAGGTGTCTGCTATGCGGAGAAGAATGCGTGTTAGACACCTGTCTGACGCTACAATCGGATGCGCCGGTGGATGCAGATACACTGTTGGTTCCTACCAAGGTTTACGCTTTGTGCTGCCCTCAAAGGCTGCCAATCCTGATGACGGCATTCCTGGAATCTTCACCACTGCGATTGAAGGGTAGTGAAGTTCAAGATGAAAGCAGCATCGTACAGGTACGACCTTCTGTCAGCAATGCAAATCAGAATGTCAATGCAGACAATCATGCGCATGAATGCATGGTTACACCTATTTCCGACTTAGTGGAACTTTCCCATGAAGCTGTTGACAGTTTTTTCGAAAGCCTGAATGATATGATGTTCTCTCCGGAACAGAAATAGAGACTTTTGAGTAAACTCGCGCACGGCGTTCCCTGAATTCGGCCTTCAACTTTTAAAAAATAAAGTCACATGAACAATAACAATCCAGTTCACGGACAGCAACTTTTTTCAGCAAGCCCCTTAAAATATTTTTCTATATATTTTTTTCCCGGGACACTGATCATCTGCTTAAAGTGAGAAACTATTCCTAGAGAACTAAGATTTCTATTTTTAGATACTTTATATAGACTTTAGCTGCCCGCTGGTATGTTCACAAGAATTTTATTATGTGATGAAATGGTCTCGAACTTCCTTTCTATATAGCCATATTAAGAGCCATTTCATGTGTATTTCTCATATACCAATAAGCAATGATGCATAAAAATGCGTGTTTACTTTTGCATTTAATTCATAGCTTAAGTGCATACAATATATATGACTGCAATTTTTCAGTATATTTGAAAATTTCGAAATGCATTTATGTATTTTGGGGTGGTAAGGTATACACTATACTCTATAGTATGTTGTACTATGTTATACTATGCATAGATTAGTAGATATGACCATAGTTAGCGTGGAGTGGGTGTCGTGTATTTCTATAGGTTCTGAATCGATCCCCCTATTCCTGACCCTATTCTGGTTAAACTAACTATCAAGTTAACTAACAGCCCATGAGGCAAGAAATCCCCCATGATGCAGATACCGTTATCTGACGCAGTCACACTACGGCACAGGAACGTGTTATCTGATTAGGTCATAACGCTTGAGATCTAATTAGACAAGCGACATTCCTCCAGCCCCTGATAAGGCATACGACGTTCTCATAACAAATCAAACCTATGACAACCTGGAAAATCCGTGCGGCCATTGTTTTGATTTCACAGAGAACTTTAGTAAAGAATGTGCTAACGAGCAAGTTGTATGACATCTTTATTGACGTACCTATGTCCATCCTTACGTCAATCCCGGCACCTTTAAGGTATAAATATTGCCGACCTTGCCCTATGCAAACACACGCGTGGTGACAAGACGGAGCAGCCATACTTGCCGAAGCCGAGAGCAGAAGCAGACCCCGCTGGCAGCAGCCCCGCCTTCCTGACGCGCTGAGAGACGCGCTGCTATCTCAAGCCGAGAGACCCAGCACCGGCGCTTTCGGGCAGCCCTCGCAGGCAGCCTGGAATATCGAGAGCAGAGAAAGAGATACCATTCCTCATCCATCCTAAATTCCAGGTATAGAACTGAATAACCCCTCACAGAGAATTCTTTAGTTATTCACTTGGCAAAAACAAACTTAACTTAAACTGTAACTTTCTATTCCCGCCCACGCATTAGACTTAGGTCAGGTACACGGGGTAGGCGTATTTAGAAACACCAGTTGAGTACGTTTAGTCAAATGTATATGTGTATGTAAATATATTTTAATCATTTTAAAACATCATATGGCTCAGAAACCATATCAATGTTTTTACAGTATTATTTTATACTATTGCTTTTAATGTATGCACTTTACTTAACTATAAGTATTGCAATAATATCGATCCATTTCTCTTGTACGAGAAAAGAGACTGATCAATAAATAACACCTTTTTATTGAACACGCCCGTCTCTTCCTTTTCTCTACATTCTGATGAGACTAAGAATGCACGTACTGACTGAGTAAAATAATTGCCTTGTGCTCACACGACTCTCGAGATTGACTCTTGATTAGGGGAGAGCAAAGTTGTCATGTTCTATGGTTGTCAGAAACTAAATCCCTTCTTGTCTAATCAGGGGAGTTAATCCTTCCTTGAACATTCGAGAAAGTTTCTAGCGAACTCTGAGCTTAGCTGGCAAACCCAAAAATTAAGTCTAGTATCGACAGTAGTAGACCTAGTTAACGTCTGGTCTAGGCCTTTACTGCTGTAGGTACTATTCCAATGCGCAGAGCCTATTGGGAAAATAGGAGCTACACTACACCGCGAGTCATGTCGGCTGCGACTGGAAGATACATGCAAATTAGAGGGGCCTCACATCTTCTTTCGCCCGGGGCCCCAGGAGTTCTAGGACCGGCCCTGCTTGTTCCAGCCCATTGCATATGGACAAATGTACTGAGGTCTGATGGGATGGGCCCTTCTTCTTGCCTCTGTTCTCCTTACTCTTGTCTCTCTCTCGCTGCTGAGCCCTCTGTTGTTTTCCTCAGGCTTCCATAGTCTCCCTCCCCCCTGAGTTTCTGTAGCCCTCCCGTCCCTCTTTACTCCTGCCCCCCGGGCCGGCTTTAGCACTGGCGGCGCCCAGTGCGACAATGTTTTTGGTGCCCCCCCAATGACCACCTCCTCCAAGGATTCCCTCCCTACCACCCTTTAACAGTCCCAATAACCACTCTCTCTCAGATGCATTTTATAAATGTTATAGTGTCACTCTTAAAAGTGAAGGGTGTCGGAGCACCTTATATAATGCACACATTACACAGAGACTATCAATCATAGGTGTGTAAAACAGTGTATAGGGCATGTTATATAAGACAAAGGACAACAAGGGGTGAATTCACATGTCATCCATATTGGTAGGCAGTATAGTTTAGGAGTACTTGGTCTGGAGAAGCGCAAACTCTGAATTTAAATTGTAACACAATGGATTGATGCTCTCTTTAATAACAAGAACTGATTTGTACCCAAGTGAACCCTTTTCGCAACATTAGAATAATGAAAGTCTGAGGAAACAATCCATATGCACTAATCTATACCTTGAAGTCTGAACACAGTTCTTTGAGACAGTTAACAGTTCACTGTAAACTGCAACTAACAAAAGGAAGACTCTGACAAAAGCAGTAACCCACTGACCTGTTTACATTACTTTCACTTTGTTATACGCCTGGTACATGTTCTTTGCATATTAACCCTCTGCGCCACCTTACCATGAATCAAAACTTCCAAGAATCAAAATATCTATTAGACAAAACTCTGATCTCGCCTGGAAGAACATTAATCCCCAGAGTTTTCTGGACATTTTAATTGCTGCCTGAACATTGCTAGGGGCCAGGAATGTGGCAGCAGATGCTTTTAAGCACAATATAAACTAGCAAACATCAAACAGGTGCCCCGTGTGAAGTCAGCACCTGGTGCGGTGGCACTGGTTGCACCGCCCTAGAGCCGGCCCTGCCTGCCGCACTCCCTCCTTCCTTGGTGCTCTTGATAACCTTCTGGGCCCTGGGTAATAAGCCTAGGCTTGATCAGTTATTCCCTACCCATAGCTGCCAAGTTTACAAGATCCATGTGCTACTAGCTACTCCAGTCCAGGTTTTTCTTTGCATTCTAGGACTTATCATTTTCTAGGTTTTATGATGTTATTAACAAGAATCCAAGTCACAAAAAGCAAAGTTAAAATCTGCACTAGCTCAGTTAGTCGTGCATGGACCAGGAACCCTTGGCAAGGCAGCTTCCACCACCGAGCTCTGGGGCTAGCAGACTAGGCACAGTCCATGGCTGAAGGCCACGCCCTGCATTCAGAGGTGCTGCATAGTGGATGATGGACATATACATGGCTCCCAAAAACTTAGCACACTTATGTGATATTCTTTCAGCTGTAAACTATTTCTAAATTGGCTTACAATCATGGCAATATTAAAGTTCAATGTTCAAAACCTGCATGCATACTTCTTATTGCCTTAGAAATGGAAAGTCACCATAGTGGTCTTCAGCAACAAGACCTCCCCATGGGATTCCATCTGGAGGCCGTAAGAAAAAGGACCATCACCCACTCCCACAGACCACGCAAGACACCTAGGGATCATCCTAGCTAACAAGCTCACTGTGTCAACGCAGTGTGCACCTCCTGCTTCCACATCCTTCACATGCTGCAAAAGATCTTCCAATGGTTGCCTCAGAACACCAGACGGACCGTCACACAAGCACCCATCATCAACAGGCTGGAATACGGCAACACTCTCAATGCAGGAGTCTCCAAACAACTCCTTCAAAGACTGCAGACCATCCAGATTGCAGCAGCAAGACTCATACTCGACCTTCCACGCTGCTCCCACATCACACCGTACCTCAGGAAGCTTCACTGACTCCCCATTTACAAGCACAGCCAATCCAAACGTTTCACACACGTATACAGCCCTACCCAGCACAGGGACAGAATACCAAACAGCCTCATACACTTTCACCAACCCGCCAGACACCTATGTTCTGCCTCAGGCTCACTCTCACTCACACACACTCCTCGCATGCGCAAAAGCAAAACTGGAGGTCGCTCGCTCATTCTACTACATCACACACAAGACATGGAGACATGGACATCAGAGCCTCCTCCTCACTAATGGAGTTCAACAAGAGGCTGAAGACCTGGCTCTTAAGCACCTCTGGACCGAACACCTACACACCTTGCCCAAGTGCCTGGATAGCCTCTCAGGTGATTAGTGTGCTATACAAATCAACATAACATAACCGTGTTCGGTGTGTACTGATGTTGAGGTTGTAGTGCCTTCAGCTTTCACTATCTCTGCACATAGATGCCAAACTCACATGTATGAGGCTCAGGAGATTGGGCCAAAGACATTGAGGCTCCACATTTCCCACAAGACACCTCTGTTTTAGACAGCGTTCAGAGTGATGATTGGTGAAACCATGGAAACGAATTGGTACCAAAGATGCCCGTGGGTGCAATGATGCGGCCATCACTACCTCCACCACATCATCATCTTCTGTATTGTCTTTTTCTCCGGGGATTTGGACCAGGTGCAGCAGGTGAAGGAGGGATGCTTAAGAACCACTTCCTCAGGATGGACACGCTCAACTGGTCTTTCAGCAGATGGTCCCTTGGTGCAAAACCTAAAACTCCCACATGTAGAGCTGGTCACCCTTCAGAAGAGCTCTGAAATTATATCTCTTGTGGAAACACTATTTCTGTGGTTCTGGAATAAGTTTGCAGTTTTGAGAACCACAGTGACTTGTGAAAGTGCATGTGCACGAGTGAAACCAATGACCAAAGCACATACATGTCTATAGGAACTGCATTGTTATTCAAAAACTTACAGTTTTGGAAAACACACACAAGGTAAGTGTTTTTTTAATTTCTTTATTTAATATTACTCACCCCGTCGTCTGTTGACTTCCACCACCCCCATCCCGCCTCACCGATCTTACCTGTGCCGGCCGCCACTACTTACAATGTAACCAGAGATGAAGAGAAACCCTGACCTGGTGGTGAAAACAATTAATAACTCTGGATCATCAGTTCCATGGTAAAGGGGAAAAGGAACTCCAACTGGCAACAGGAAAGATGAAGATTGTGTAATAAACACTCAGGTGGAAATGTGGACGTGCTAAAGCAGTTCTGCCTGAGGCCAGAAGAGAATCACTGTAATCACAAGAAGAAACTTTGCAAATAGCTTGAGTAAGTTAGGAATGATGGAATAATTGCTATGCCCATCATTGAGGACATTACACAAAGTAGTACAATGACACTAATCTCAAAGAAGGTGATGTTCTGTCATTCATTATTGTGTCTCCCACTCCTGTAGGGTAGAGAAAACACAAGCTCAGAAATGAAATATAAACATCTCCAGAGAAGGGTTGTTTTCCAGAATACTAACACAAAAATATTGTTCTATGTTACCATTATAGCTAAAATATCGACTACTGAAATATTCTGATGGTAGTAATATTTAAGTTACTGTAGATTTACTATTTTTAGCTCTGCTCATAAAATACTGTTCTGTGATACGCATGCTACACATTCTTTACAGCTGACATTTTAACCCTCTGTGCTACCTTAGATGATTCAAAACTGCCCCTAAATATAACTCCAATCTCTATCCAGCAGGTACATTAATCACCTGAGTGATCAAGATACTTTTACATTTGCCTGAAAACTGCTGGATATACAAGGAACTTTGCAGTGCCAGCTCCCAGTAACAAAACCACCCTGTCCACCTGTCCAGCCTCCCAGGGAAACGCCCAATGCCAGGTACGGCCTGTCCGCCTTGCTACTACCCTCCAATGGTGCCCCTCATTTTCATATAGACCCTCTCTCATGTGTATTTAATTTCTTTTATAGTGCTACTCATTCGAAGTATGTACAGCAGGGGGGCGGAGTGTGTTACTTCACCCACATAGTATATGGAGACAATGGCTCATAAATGTGAAAGTCAATCTATAGAAAATTTTACTTAAGACAATGAGGGCTACAAGGTGTAAGAGTCTGATGTCATCCATACTGGTAGGCAGTGGCATAGGATGGGCAGGGCCACAGGGATAGTTGCCCTGGGTGCAATATTCTTAGGGGTATAAAATGTTAATGAAAGAAAATTGTGGTGAGGGGACTCGAGTCACCTTGGTGCTAATGTCTGCAAGTACAAGTTATGTTGTCTTCACCGATTCATCCACCCACCCACTCATCCACTCATGAATCCATCCATTGACCCTATTACACATCCATCCTTTCAATCATCCATCCACCCATCCATCCAATCTTTCACTCATCCATCCATCCTGTTGCCCATCTACCTTCCCTTTCACTCACTCATCCATCCTTACATCAAGCCTTTCACTCATCCATCCATCCATTCATCCTTTCACTTGTGAATTCATCAATCCATCCATCATTTCACTCATCCAGCCATCCATTCAGTCGCCCATTATCCACCCTTTCACTCATCCATCCATCCGTTTACTCATCCTTACATCCTTTAGTGCAACCATCCATCCACCATTTTACCCATACGTCCACCATTCCACTCATACATCCACCATTCCACCCATGCATCTATTTATTTACCTTTTCTCTCTCCCATCCTTCCACTCGCTCATCCATCCATCCATCCTTTCTCTCCTTATCCATCCGTTCACCCTTTCACTCATCCATTCATCCTTTCAATAATCCATCACACCATTCACCCATTCCTTCACTTACTCACTCACCCATCTTTTAACATTGATTATGACAGACAGAAGAGGCCCATCAAGAACTTCACATTTGCTGAAGTTCCTAAAGCAAGAGGTGGGGTGGGGGAGGGTTCACTACACCTACAACAAGCTAGAACTATTGGGTCTGTCAATGGTCGTTAGATGCATAAAATAACAAGCATTTACAATGCAATGGTCTCGGCATTGTTAAAGTTAGAGCTATTGGCATTGCTCATGACATTTTTTATTCATGTTTTGGTTTTTAAAACATAAATAAATGGCATTGTCATTTACAATGCCAATAGCTTAATCTCTCGCAAATGCGAGACCTATTGCATTTGCACCCACACACAGAGCCACACACAAAGCCACCCACACACACATACAGAGCCACCCACAGTCATTCACATAGAGCCACCCACACACACATACAGAGCCACCCACACAGAGCCACCCACAGTCATTCACATAGAGCCACCCACACACACATACAGAGCCACCCACACAGAGCCACCCACAGTCATTCACATAGAGCCACCCACACACAGAGCCACCCACACACACAGAGCCACCCTCACACAGAGAGAGCCACCCTCACACAGACAGAGCCACCCTCACACAGACAGAGCCACCCTCACACAGACAGAGCCACCCTCACACAGAGTCACACACACACAGAGCCACACAGAGGCAAGAAAAACAAGCATTGGCACAGCCAATAGGTTTTGCCTATGGGCGAGCCAATGGCTATGCCAATCGGGTCGGGGTAAGCAACAAGGAACAGGAGAGCAGGTTGGGGTGGGTAACGGGTCAGTAAAAAGTGCGGCATAACACTTTTCTTTCTCTTCTGTCCATTGAGAGGGGCAGAGAATAAACAGAGTTGAAAAAGAAACTGGGTTGTTTAGGCATCTCTTGGAGATGAAGCAGGTGGGTGGGAGGGTTGGGAAAGAAGCAGCAGGGGCAGGTGGGAGGGAGGGAAAGAAGCAGCTAGGGAAAGAAGCAGCAGGGGCGGGAGGGAAAGAAGAAACAGGGGTGGGAGGGAGGGAAAAAAGAAGCAGGGGCGGGTGGGAGGGAGGGAGGGAAATAAGAAGCAGGGGCAGGTGGGAGGGAGGGAAAGAGGAAGCAGGGGCGGGAGGGAGGGAGAGAGGGAAAGAAGAAGCAGGGGCGGGTGGGAGGGAGGGAGGAAAAGAAGAAGCAGTGGCGGGTGGGAGGGAAAGAAGAAGCAGTGGTGGGTGGGAGGGAGGGAGGAAAAGAAGAAGCAGGGGCGGGTGGGAGGGAAAGAAGAAGCAGGTGCACGGGAGGGAGGGAGGGCAAGAAGAAACAGGACCTATTATATGCTTACATTCATTTGCGATTATGTGCTACTTATCTCTTTGCATTTTTTACTTCTCAGTTTTACTTGTATACTGTAAGGCTGGTGTGTTGTGTGGCCCATTGTAGCACTGTGGTTAAAGTGTAAACTTCCTTCAAATAAACAGCTTTAAGTAAACTCCACGCTTCGTTTGCACCAAACATCATCTATGACATGCCCAAGGCCAAGCTATTTTTCAAACGTTTCAATCCACCGTGTCACAAATCCATACTTAGCGACATTACTGGTCATTAATGCATCCACACGAGGGGGGCGTGGCTACTGCGCCGATGTAGGTGGAAGCGGGACTCCGGAGCCCCTCCGCGCCCGCCTCGCACCACACCACATCCTGTACCCCGGCCCGGACCCCTAGATGCACAGGGGAGGATCCAGGGAGCACGAGGGGGTGTTACTAGGGACCCGAGAGCCCCAATAACTAGCTGTGGAGAGAGTTCCCCGTGAAGCGGAGAATCCCGCGCGAGGAGCGGACAAAATGGCGGCCATTGTCCCAGCCTGAGATGCCTGGCGGAGAGGGCTGTCGACAACTGAGGGCTCGCACTGTCGGAGCATCTGCCTAACTTGGCAGCAGAAGGCCCCCGGGGGCTGTGGAAGGTGAGCGGCGCCCCCTGAAAGTGAGTCACGGCTGAGACCCGGGAGCGGAGGCCGGACGGACTGCCTGACCCCAAGATGGCGTCGAGTGCCCCGACGGAGCCGCACTGACTGTCGGCAACGAGGTCCCTGAGACCGCGAGGCGCGCTGTGATCACCCTGCCACTGCGAGCGTTCCCCTGGCGCCCCTCCCGCCCTGACCAGCGGGGCGCCCGCATTACAGGTGACCTGTGGGTGAACGGACTCAGGCGGAGTGACCGGTCGAGCGCCCCAGGGGGGACCCCCGAGAGACTGAGAGCCGAAGGCGTGGCTCCCTGGCCGGGGGCCCTCACACACCGACCACTGCCCTGGGCCTGACGCCTGTGGACGGGCAGAAGATCCGTGGCGCCCCGGTGGAGAGGGGCACATCAGGCGACTGGAGGCTTGCTCCCTACGGCGGCTGAAGCACTGGGACCTCACCTGACGGGGGCCCGGGGCGCAGCGGGGCCGCGAGGCGGAAGAGGGGTCAGAGAGAAACCGGCGAGCACCTTGCCTGGCTGGGACCTCTGTGGCGACGCCTGAACCGTGGGTAGTGAGGCACTAACTCTTGACCAGGTACGCCTCCGCGCCGGACACTGACCGGGACCTGGCGCTTGGGGGTGCGAAACGAACCAACCTGTGGCACTCTGGTGGACTGTTACCGCCTGTCCAGAGGTGCCGGGAGCGAGAGCCCTGGTGTCCTGCCGACCTGGTGGAGGGGGACTTGCTCCCTGTAGTGGGCCCCATCTGACGAGGGCGAAGAAAGGCAGTAGCGTTGAGTGACCGGAACAGGGCCGGAGAAACACCCGGACGCGACCTGAATCACTGGTGGCCACAGCGGGGACGCCTACGCCTTGCAGCCCGGCAACATGACGCGGGGCAGCAGAAAGAAGGGCTTTGACGCCTTGAAGCTGGATGACCCGGGCCATCTCACGGAGGAGGATGCATCGACGTCTGGAGCGGGAAGCTCGCCCTGCCCACGAGATCCGTCACTGGGCGACATCATGCAGGCAATAATGGCGTCTCGGGAGGCTCTTGAGAAGCGGATGGACACCATCGGATCGGACCTGTCCCTATTGAAGGACGACTGTTGGACAGGCCACATGAAGGGCTCGCTCCCTCCCCGCAGGACAGGGCCCGGGCCACCGTCAGCACCATTGCCCGGCCCAGCCGCCATCTTGGACACGGCACCACGCGGCCGTGCGGCCTCAGCCCGACCCCAACCCTGGGCCTGACCAGGCCCCGACATCCCGGCACCACCCTCCACCCAGGAGGTGAACGGCCCACTTGGCAGGTCAATGGGAGTACGAAGTGTCGATGGCTCTCCCCCGCCAGGTGCCGAGCACCCCCAGCCTCCTCGGGCGCTGGCTCCACCCCCCTGCTGGGTGTCTGGACTCCCTCATCCCAGACCTCCCGACCTCCAAGAGCGAGGGTCCGGACATCAAAGAGTGCCAGACCTATAACTGAGGCAGCCCCAGGACAGGAAGGCAGTTGTATCCTGGAGTCGAGAGACCCGAGAAGAACTCATCCGTGACTTGGCCTGCTGGCGCTGCCGCGGCCCTCTGCCTCGTGAAACCATCGTCTTGGCCTGCTGGCGCTGCCGCGGCCCTCTGCCTCGTGAAACCATCGTCTTGGCCTGCTGGCGCTGCCGCGGCCCTCTGCCTCGTGAAACCATCGTCTTGGCCTGCTGGCGCTGCCGCGGCCCTCTGCCTCGTGAAACCATCGTCTTGGCCTGCTGGCGCTGCCGCGGCCCTCTGCCTCGTGAAACCATCGTCTTGGCCTGCTGGCGCTGCCGCGGCCCTCTGCCTCGTGAAACCATCGACTTGGCCTGCTGGCGCTGCCGCGGCCCTCTGCTTTATGAGACCATCGTCTTGGCCTGCTGGCGCTGCCGCGGCCCTCTGCCTCGTGAAACCATCGTCTTGGCCTGCTGGCGCTGCCGCGGCCCTCTGCCTCGTGAAACCATCGTCTTGGCCTGCTGGCGCTGCCGCGGCCCTCTGCCTCGTGAAACCATCGTCTTGGCCTGCTGGCGCTGCCGCGGCCCTCTGCCTCGTGAAACCATCGACTTGGCCTGCTGGCGCTGCCGCGGCCCTCTGCTTTATGAGACTATCACCTTGGCCTGCTGGCGCTGCCGCGGCCCGATCCACAGACCCTCCAGCTCGAGGATTGTGAGCTCGCCTTTTACCACTACCTGTACCGATCCGGTACCAAGACTGTCCCGCTACCCCCTTTCCCTACAGAGACTAGAAGTGAGAGGACCCCCGGGTCCAAGTTATCCTGTATCGCTGATATCCTTGCCTTAAGAACCTTATATAAAGCCTTGAACTCGACTTGGTGTGGTGCCTGTTTGTGGGGAGGGAGGGTACTTGTCTGTACGATCGCCGGAGACGGTCCCCCTCGGGGATCTCTCCCTCGGTATCCGGCCGACCCTCAGGGTCCCCGTCTAACATTGGTGGCCAGCGACGGGATCCGAACCTACGCATAATCGTACAGAAAGTCACTCGCCCCACCACACACAACAACCATGTCAATAGAGAGCGGAACAACGGAAAAATTTCAGATGGAAAAATTGGAAGACTACAACCACCGGGAACTGAAGCAATATTGCATAGAACTTGGACTTCCAACCACAGGTCTTAGCACAAAGGAAGACTTCAAACGAGCCCTAGAAGCTTGGGCAGAAACGGGTACGGCCGTACCCCGAACACAAACAACCGAAACGAGCCCCGCACCAACTAAAGAAAGAGCGGATCTCTCCCTGGAAGAGATCCGAGAAAGAGAAAAAACCAGACTCCACGAATTAGAACTTGCCCGACTTCGCTTGGATGGGGAACTCAAGCTGGCAGAACAAAAAATAACCCTGGAACACTTACGGCTCAGGGAAGAGCGGGAAGACAAGCAAAGACAGAGGGAGCTAGAGGAAAAGAGACTAGAGTACGAACATGAGCGCAATCTCAAAGCACTGGAGATTCAGAAACAGAATAAAGACCTCGGGCTCCCCGAACGACCGACCCCGTCTGCCTCGACCGAGCCCAAGGTTCACATCCCCAAAGATGTCATCCGGGAATACCACAAGAACGATGATATCCAGCAGTGGTTTAAAGCCTATGAGGTGGCAATGACCTCCCACCGGATTCCCCGAAGCGATTGGGGAGCCGGATTATGGGGGAGGTTTGTCAACGAAGGGCGGGACGCCCTGCTGCAACTCCCGGACCAGCTAATGACCTCCTACGACCACATGAAGGCCGCCCTCCTCACTCGATACGGGCTCACACCTGAGATGTACCGCCAACGGTTCCGCGACTGCAAACGGATTCCGGGTACAACTTGGGTGGAGTACGTGAACTTTTTTAGCCGAGCCTTCGAGGGGTGGATCAGGGGCAACAAAGTAACCACCTACGAACAACTCTTTGACCTTATCGTATGGGAACACCTGTCGAACAACTGCTTTGTGGAGCTCCGGCAACACCTCCTGGACAGCAAGCTAACCGACCCTCGACAACTCGCCGCCGAAGCCGACCGGTGGGAAAGCACCCGAGTTGGCCGGAGCGCACCCAGCGAAGTATCCAGATCGTATCGCCCCCGAGGGGGAGGAGGAAGTCAGGGTCGGGGGAGAGACCCCGGCCCCTCGTCACCCCCCAGAAACCCCTCGACCCCGGTTGGCCGGGGAAGCCCTGCCGTCCGGGCCGGTTTCCGGGCCAACATTACGTGCCACAGGTGCCAGCGACCCGGCCACTACGCCAGTGATCCCAACTGCCCAAAGAATCCGAACACGACTCCCCGCCAAGTTGCAGCGGCGGCCCTAGGGGAAGAAATAATCCCGGAAGACCAAGAGGAGTACGAGACCAATCCCTCGGAATGGGCACCCGCCGCCATGGCACTGGTCTGCTTAGGGGAGAGAGACATGATTCCGCGGGCCCCCCTTCCCGCCAACACACAGAAGTACGGTCAATGGGTTAACATCAATGGTCGCCGGGCGGAAGCCCTCCGCGACACCGGGGCCAGTGTAACGGCGGTCCGACGCCACCTCGTCACTCCAGACCAAATCTTGCCGAACATTCTTTGCCCTGTTCGATCAGCCGACAACTCCGAAAGCCTATGCCACATGGCCTGCGTCCCCTTCGAGTGGGGAGGAGTAACAGGGATGTTAAAAGTAACTGTCCGCGATGATGCCCCCGTGGACTGCCTCCTAGGAAACGACCTTGAAAGCTCTCCATGGGCAGCTGTCGAACGGAGGGAGCACCTGGGGATGCTTGGCCTCCCCGAATGGGTCTGCGTCACGACCCGGTCCATGACCGCCCGCGCGGTCCCCAGCCCAGAAGAGCCCGAGTGGCCAGAACCTCCTCCCGCGCTCATCCCAGAGGAGGCCGCCCCAGAAGCCATTCCCTTGACCCAAACCGAAGAAGGACCCGACCAGCTTCGGGACGTCCCTGACCTGGCACAATGGCGGCAGGAGGGAGGCCCCACGCAGGAACAATTCCGGGCCGAGCAAAAAACCTGTCCTTCTCTCGAAGGACTCCGGCAGCAAGCCCTGGCCCAGAGCACCGGGGATACCTCGGGGGCCCACTGGATCTACTGGGACCAAGACCTGCTCTACAGCGAGCAGAAAATTGCAGAACTAGGGGCCAGTCGGGTGCTGGTGGTGCCCCTTCACTTCCGAGACTTCCTCCTGAACTTAGCCCACGATGTCCCCCTTGCCGGACACCTGGGGCAGGATAAAACCTACGACCGCCTGGTGACCCATTTTTTCTGGCCCCACATGCGGAAGGATGTCACCAACCACTGCAAGGCCTGCCCCACCTGCCAGGCCAGCGGAAAAAGTGGCCGAAAAATCAAAGCACCATTACAACCCTTTCCTGTCGTCACCACCCCGTTTGAACGAGTGGGAATAGACATTGTGGGGCCCCTCGACCCTCGAACAGCCCAAGGACACCGGTTCATCCTGGTCCTTGTAGACCACGCCACCCGCTATCCCGAGGCCATCCCTCTTCGGACTGTGACGGCCCCCGTGGTGGGCCGGGCCCTGATGGGGATCTTCTCCCAGGTGGGGTTCCCCCGGGAGGTCGTCAGTGACAGGGGCACGAACTTTATCTCCAGATATATGAAGTCCCTCTGGCAGCAATGCGGGGTCACCTACAAATTCACGACCCCCTATCACCCGCAAGGAAACGGACTGGTCGAGAGATTCAACCGCACCCTCAAGGGGATGATTATGGGTCTAGAAGAACCCCTTCGACGCCAGTGGGACGTACTGCTTCCATGCCTCCTGTTTGCCTATCGGGAGGTCCCGCAGAAGTCCCTCGGCTTCAGCCCTTTTGAACTACTGTACGGGCACCCCGTCCGGGGCCCCCTCAGCCTAGTCAAGGAAGGTTGGGAGCAGCCTCCCCAGAAAACTCCCCCGGACATCTACCGGTATCTCCTGGCTCTCCGCAACCAGACCCGGCGGTTCCGAGACACCGCCAAAGCCAACCTCGAGGCCAGCCAGGAGGACATGAAGAGGTGGTACGATCAGCACACGTCCTCCATTGAGTTCGAACCTGGACAACAGGTCTGGGTGATGTCCCCGGTTGAGCCCTGTGCCCTCCAAGACAGATGGTCCGGGCCCTTCAAGGTAATCGAACGCAAGGGGCCCGTCACCTATTTAATCGACATGGAGACTGCCCGGAACCCCCTACGGGTCCTCCATGCCAACAGGCTCAAACCCCATTTTGTGCGATCCGAACTCAGCCTCCTGATGGCTACCGATACTGGGACAGAAGAAGACTCCGAACCCCTTCCGGACTTACTGAGGGCCCTCGAGCAGGATGGCTCGGTGGAAGGGGTCCAGCTCTCCGAGGCCCTGTCCCCGGAGCAACGCCAAGACTGCCAAACGCTCCTGAGGCAGTTCGCCTCCCTGTTCTCCCTCACCCCCGGAGTCACCCCCTGGTGCCTCCACGATGTGGACACCGGGGACAGCCCTCCTATTCGACACCGAGCATACCGCGTACCAGACCGGGTACGAGCCTGCATCCAGACCGAGGTGTCCAAGATGCTGACCCTAGGAGTGATCGAACCCTCAGACAGTCCCTGGGCGAGCCCGGTCGTCCTGGTTCCCAAGGCAGCTGCCCCGGGCGTTGCCCCTGAGCTCCGGTTCTGCGTGGACTATCGAGGGCTGAATGCAGTTACCCGGACCGACGCTCATCCCATCCCCCGGGCAGACGAGCTAATTGACCGGATGGGGGCCGCCCGCTACCTGAGCATCTTCGACCTAACAGCGGGTTACTGGCAGATCGGCCTCACCCCTAGGGCCCAAGAACGATCCGCCTTCTCTACCCCAGACGGGCACTACCACTTTAAAGTCATGCCCTTCGGCATGAAAAACGCCCCGGCAACGTTCCAACGGCTGGTAAACCAGGTACTGGCGGGCCTGGAAGACTTCAGCGCCGCCTACCTGGACGACATTGCTGTGTACAGCCACCAGTGGACCGACCACCTCCGCCACCTGCGGGAGGTTCTACACGCCCTCCAGCAAGCCGGGCTCACCATCAAGGCCAGCAAGTGCCAAGTTGGCCAAGGGTCCGTGACCTACCTGGGACACCAAGTGGGAAGCGGGCTGGTGGCCCCTCTCCAACTCAAGATCGCTGCCATCCAGGCCTGGCAACCCCCTACGATCCAAACGGAGGTCCGAGCCTTCCTGGGGCTCACCGGATACTACCGGCGGTTCGTGAAGGACTATGGCAGCATCGTGGGGCCCCTCACGGAGCTCACCTCCAAAAAGAGCCCCAAAACCGTCAACTGGACCCCGGCCTGCCAATCGGCCTTCGAAAAGCTAAAGACCGCCATGTGCACGGCCCCCGTGCTCCAGGCTCCCGACTACAGCCGGGAGTTCATTGTGCAGACGGACGCCTCCGATCATGGTGTGGGGGCCGTCCTCTCCCAACTCAACGCCGAAGGGGTCGACCATCCGGTGGTCTTCATCAGCCGACGCCTCTTGCCCCGAGAACAGCGCTGGAGCACCATTGAGAGAGAGGCCTTCGCCGTTGTCTGGGCACTCAAGAAGCTCCGGCCCTACCTCTTCGGCACCCACTTCCGGGTGCAAACAGACCACCGACCCCTGCAATGGCTGATGCAAATGCGGGGGGAGAACCCGAAGCTGCTACGTTGGTCCATCTCCCTGCAGGGGATGGACTTCACTGTGGAACATCGACCCGGCCAAGACCACGCCAACGCGGATGGCCTGTCCCGCTTTTTCCGCCTCGACGAGGAAAGTCCCCAAGAAGATGGGTGACTCTCCCCGTCTTCAGCTGGGGGGGACGCATGTTGGACAGGCCACATGAAGGGCTCGCTCCCTCCCCGCAGGACAGGGCCCGGGCCACCGTCAGCACCATTGCCCGGCCCAGCCGCCATCTTGGACACGGCACCACGCGGCCGTGCGGCCTCAGCCCGACCCCAACCCTGGGCCTGACCAGGCCCCGACATCCCGGCACCACCCTCCACCCAGGAGGTGAACGGCCCACTTGGCAGGTCAATGGGAGTACGAAGTGTCGATGGCTCTCCCCCGCCAGGTGCCGAGCACCCCCAGCCTCCTCGGGCGCTGGCTCCACCCCCCTGCTGGGTGTCTGGACTCCCTCATCCCAGACCTCCCGACCTCCAAGAGCGAGGGTCCGGACATCAAAGAGTGCCAGACCTATAACTGAGGCAGCCCCAGGACAGGAAGGCAGTTGTATCCTGGAGTCGAGAGACCCGAGAAGAACTCATCCGTGACTTGGCCTGCTGGCGCTGCCGCGGCCCTCTGCCTCGTGAAACCATCGTCTTGGCCTGCTGGCGCTGCCGCGGCCCTCTGCCTCGTGAAACCATCGTCTTGGCCTGCTGGCGCTGCCGCGGCCCTCTGCCTCGTGAAACCATCGTCTTGGCCTGCTGGCGCTGCCGCGGCCCTCTGCCTCGTGAAACCATCGTCTTGGCCTGCTGGCGCTGCCGCGGCCCTCTGCCTCGTGAAACCATCGTCTTGGCCTGCTGGCGCTGCCGCGGCCCTCTGCCTCGTGAAACCATCGACTTGGCCTGCTGGCGCTGCCGCGGCCCTCTGCTTTATGAGACCATCGTCTTGGCCTGCTGGCGCTGCCGCGGCCCTCTGCCTCGTGAAACCATCGTCTTGGCCTGCTGGCGCTGCCGCGGCCCTCTGCCTCGTGAAACCATCGTCTTGGCCTGCTGGCGCTGCCGCGGCCCTCTGCCTCGTGAAACCATCGTCTTGGCCTGCTGGCGCTGCCGCGGCCCTCTGCCTCGTGAAACCATCGACTTGGCCTGCTGGCGCTGCCGCGGCCCTCTGCTTTATGAGACTATCACCTTGGCCTGCTAGCGCTGCCGCGGCCCGATCCACAGACCCTCCAACTCGAGGATTGTGAGCTCGCCTTTTACCACTACCTGTACCGATCCGGTACCAAGACTGTCCCGCTACCCCCTTTCCCTACAGAGACTAGAAGTGAGAGGACCCCCGGGTCCAAGTTATCCTGTATCGCTGATATCCTTGCCTTAAGAACCTTATATAAAGCCTTGAACTCGACTTGGTGTGGTGCCTGTTTGTGGGGAGGGAGGGTACTTGTCTGTACGATCGCCGGAGACGGTCCCCCTCGGGGATCTCTCCCTCGGTATCCGGCCGACCCTCAGGGTCCCCGTCTAACAACGACCACAGGAAGCTGAAGGAGCGGTGGCGACCTCGGAGGTAACCCTGAAAGATCTGCCCGGGGATGTGGAGGCACTGAGAGTATCACTGGCGGAGGTGGCGCAGAAGGTCCGGGTGCTGGAGCTCAGGGCCGAAGACAGTGAAGGACGCTCCAGACGTAACAACCTCCGCCTCGTGGGGGTTCCTGAAAAAGTGGAAGGTCGGGATGCGGTCACCTACCTGGAAGATTGGCTGCGGACGGCGGTGGCCCCTGAGGGACTCTCCCCATTCTTTGCCCTGGAGCGGGCCCACAGAGTCCCGGCGCGTCCCCCCAAGCCAGGAGGGCCGCCGCGACCGATAGTGCTGCGCCTCTTGCACTTCCGAGATAGAGATCACATCCTCCGAAGAGTCAGAGACCTGCCGGACCTAAGAATCGATAACAGCAGGGTCATGGTCTTTCCGGACTTCACCAGAGATGTGCAAAAGCAGCGAGCATCTTTCCTGGCGGTCAAGCGAAAGTTGAGATCACTGCAGCTGCCCTATGCTATGTTGTTCCCGGCTCGACTGAGGATTATCGCTGAAGGACGCTCACACTTCTTTCTCACACCGCAAGAGGCCTGGAGTTGGTTGGATGCCAGGGGGGAGTCGAATGCAGATGCCCCTCCGGAGACCTCGCCTAGGGGACATCCTACTCAGACGACGCCGACGCGGGGGACTGGTTCCCCGACGAGATGGCAGCAGGAGAGAGCTGAGGCGGTCCTGGCGGTGGTGGCCATCAGCCAGGGAGACGCCAGCCCATCTGGGAGCGCGTCGGAACAGTCGAGGGCCAGTGCTCCCAGTCCTGGCTCCAGTAGTGAGCACGATCTCTCAGAGTCGGACCTGCCGGTGGTGACTCCCCAAACAGCAGACAGAGTGCTTGGCTGAGGCGGACAGTGGGACACTGGACTCGTATGTAAGGTACTGGGTGCGGTCTGAGGCTGCTTTCAGATGCTGTGCGGAGAGTCATGGGGCCTCCCAAAATTGTTACTGGGCTGCGAGGGGGGGGGAGAAGGGCCGAGGGGCTTCTCCTGAAGGGTCTGATGGGGGGGATGGGGCGGGTGCGGGGGGCTGCGGACCTGTTTGGGTCGGCGTACTAGTCACCCTAGCCATATTCTATTGAAGCACACTTCTTACTTGAGTTTGGATGGGGTTTCTATGTTGGTTGTCTGTCCTGGGGTGTGGGAGTTGGGGAAGTTCAATTGTTCGGGTTGGGGGGGATGGGGGGGGGGGGGGACCCGGGCGTGCCAGGGGAATTGCCGAGAGAATGAATGAAGCGCGATGGGTTCTGCAATGGGACCCGACTTAGGCTACAAATGTCTCACGTGGAATGTAAGGGGGATGCACACGATGCAGAGGCGCCACAAGATCCACTCCTATTTAGTCAGGCGGGGTATTCACTTCGCCTTCCTCCAGGAAACACATCTACTAGACAAGGAGGGTAAGGCGCTACAAAGGAGATGGAGGGGGCAGGTCTACCACACTGGATACTCCGCATATGCCAGGGGGGTGGCTATCTGGGTACGGGCGGGGGTTCCTTTCCAATGCACACAACACCTAATTGACCCGGAGGGGAGGTATGTCGTGGTGAGGGGCAAGCTAGATGGGAGGGACCTTACACTGGGCTGTCTGTACGCCCCGAACGTGGACCAACCTGCATTTCTCTCCTTGTTGTCCAGCAAACTGGCCCCGTTTCTGGTGGAACCCTTGCTCCTTGGAGGGGACTTTAATAGCGTCACTGACACCACCCTGGACAGGTCGCACCCCCCCCTGCCCAATGCACCAGCTGGCAAACTAGCACTAGCGCGCACTGCTTGGCAGCACCAATGGGCGCTGGTCGACTCATGGAGGGCTAACCATCCATCGGACAGGGACTATTCGTTTTTTTCCGCTCTCCATGAGCTACACGTTCGCATCGATGCCTTCCTGTGCTCTCAGGGCGTGCATGCAGAGGTGTGCCACAGTGAGTACGTCACGCGCACGATCTCGGATCACAACCTGTTGCTTTTGCAATTGGGCTGGTCCCAATACCGCCCGTGAATCCCTGCCTGGAAGCTACGCCTGGAGGCGCTGGACGACCAACTCTTCCGCACAACAATAGCCTTGAACATCGAGGAATACTTTCAGATCAATGCGGGCACAGCGGGCTCGGCCACGATAGAGTGGGATGCCTTCAATACGGTAGTGAGGGGTCAATGTATTGCGGCGGCGTCGGGAGTCAGGAGTCAGCTGTTAGCAGACATCACAAAGGAGGACGAGAAATTGCGAGGACTAGAAAGAGCGAGACCTGAGCGGCCGGACACACATGAGGCGCTACTTGAAGCGCGGGAAGCAGTGGCGGCGGCAGTGGAGCGCCTCAGGCGCTTCGACTACAAGACCTACCTCACACGCGCGCACTCAGAGCGCGACAAGTCGGGAGCTCTTCTGGCCTGGCTGGCCAATCCGGCTCGCCGGAGCTCGGTCATTCTTGAGCTCAGGGACCACTCATGAGTGGCACGATTTGACCAGGGGGGGATTAATGAGGTATTCTACGATTACTACACGGAGCTCTACCGCAGTAGGATCCTGCCGTCGGCGGAAGAATTCCAGGGTTTCGTGGAAGGCCTGGACTTGCCCGAGTTGAGTAGGGAGGGCGCGAAGCTGCTCGGGAGCAAAATTGAGGAGAGGGAGGTGAAGGTCGCCATCAAGGGCATGGCGAGGAACAAGACGCCGGGCTCAGACGGGCTCCCAACGGAATTTTATCTCACGTATATCGACCTCCTGGCGCCCGAACTGACGCGGGTCTACAATGAGGCGAAGAGGCTGGGCAGCCTACCGACGACCGCTGGCGAAGCACTCATAGTCCCCCTACTGAAACCGGGCAAGCAGCCATGGGACAGGACAGCATATCGCCCGTTGTCCATGCTCAACCTAGACTACAAGATCCTGAGTAAGATCTTAGCGACGCGCCTACTCCCCCCACATGGCCTCGCTGATCCATGCGGACCAGTCTGGCTTCATCCCGGCCCGTGACACGGCGCTTAATGTGCGACGGCTCCTGCACGTGTTGGAGGCTGACACCTATGACGGAGATGAAGCGGCGGTGTTTGCAGTCGACATGGAAAAGGCTTTTGACAGCCTGGAATGGCCTTCTCTTCCATGTTATGCGCACGATGGGACTGGGCGATGACTTCGTGGATTGGACGGCACTGCTATATCGAAATGCGACGGCGAGGGTCAGAACTGGGAGAATCATCTCTGAGATGTGTGCAGTGAGCAGGGGCACCCGTCAGGGATGCCCTCTCTCTCCCCTATTGTTCGCCATTGCTGTCGAACCGCTCGCGGCGAGAGCCCGACTAGGACGGGCGTATCAGGGACTAGATGTTTATGGACAGGTACACCACATAGCTTTGTATGCGGACGACCTGCTAATGTTTCTGGCGGACTCGGATGACTCTCTGCGCGGTGCTAAAGCCCTCCTGCAATCACTGAGTAGGGTGTCAGGTCTCCGGGTAAACTGGGCGAAGTCATACTTGTTCCCAGCCCGACCGCGCAGAATATGCCCTCAGCCCTCGGAGGGGGTGGCGTGGGAGGAGAGGAGCCTGCGCTACCTCGGGACCTCGATATTTCATGACAAAGCGGATATTCTTGGGGGGAACGTCGGTTCGGCAATTAGACACGCCAAAGAGAACTTTGAGTTTTGGAGCACGCTCCCGTTGTCGCTCATGGGGAGAGTGGCACTCCTTAAGATGGTGACCCTGCCACGGCGGCTTTATTTCTTAAGGACCCTCCCGATCTGGATCCCGGCGAGCTTCTTCCGGCGGTTAAGATCGTTAGTAATCGGCTTTCTGTGGGGGACGGGCAGACGCAGGGTGGCGCACAGCACACTTCTCCGCCCTAGAGAAGAGGGTGGGCTTGCGGTACCAGACTACGAGCTGTACTACCTGGCGGCTCAGCTGCAGTGGCTGACGCAATGGGTCGCACGAGCCAGGAGAGGGGGCGATGGATCCGGAGAATCGGCGGGCCCAGTTCAGGTGTTATCCCGGATTGTTCTGGGGCTCCCGATGGGAGAGTTCCATCTCACGCAAGAATTTGGGACAGCCCGAAAGTGCTGGAATAGATACCGCCAAAGGGGCGCATTGGGGTGCCATACGCCCCTGAGATCCCGCTCCAGCTGTGCGGGGCACTGCAGCATGGGGGCTCATGGCACGGGCTAGGGGATTGGGAACAGCAGGGACTCAAGTCCATGGGGGACCTCTATGAGGACGGGGCGATGCTGCCTTTCGACCTACTGAGAGATCGCTTTGAGCTGCCGGGGGGGGGACTTCCTCCTTCACGCGGCGCTAACGTCGGCAATCCGCAAGCACTGGAAGACGGGTATGACGGAGCCGCCACTGTCTCTGGGATGCCAGTACGTGGTGATGATGGCGGGGACGGTCAAGGCAGTCACCTGCCTATACAGACGCATGGTCTCGGAGACTGTTGCTCCTCTGCTGGCCCTGAAGACGAAATGGGAGGCGGATCTGGCGATGGAGATCCCTGAAGAAGTGTGGACTGGCATAGTGGCACGGGCCAGAAGCGGAACGCGCAACGCTAGATTTCAGCTGATGCACTTCTATGTCCTACACAGGGCCTACCTGACACATTACGTACATACTTCCCTACCCATCCGGCGGCCTGTCCGCGATGCCCGGCAACCTTAGCTGATTTCCAACACATGTTCTGGTCCTGCCCAGAGCTGGGTTCCTTTTGGCGGGAGGTAGTAGACACCCTGAGGGAGGTCACGGAGAGGGACTTGCATCTATCCATGGCACACTGCATCCTACACTGGTTCCCACACACATTAAAGAACAAGATTACTAGCAAGTTCCTGGACCTGGGTCTGCTCCTGGCGAAACGAGCCATAACATCCCAATGGAAGGCGAATAGGGGCCCTGTGGTGGAGAGGTGGAAGGCTGAGCTGCTCAAATGGGCCCGGTGTGAAGGAGAACTCCGTATGCAGGCTGCGCTTAGGGCAGGTAATGACACGGCGCTGGAGAGGGCTAGGGCGTGGGAGGGGCTGATCTTAGACCTCACACTTTTGGGCCTGGAGGAGGAGGACACCCCGGCACATAGCCCTGCCCCGGCGGACCACTTGCCCAGAGAGGTGGCGATCTAGGCTCCCTCCCTTGTTCCCCTACTTCCTGAGTGAGGACTACGAATCATTTGTTGGTTACTCCTGATGGCCTACTTCGGGACTGCATTGGTCGGGATGACTGTGATCTCGCATTGGTGGTAAGCTGGCACGCCTGGGAGGGTGGGGGGTGGAGTTGGGGGAAGGGGGGATAGTTCTGGAGGGGGGGAAGGGGTGGAGGGGGACAGAGTGGGTTGGGGGAACGGGGAAGTCTTGCTCAGACGTGTAGAAGAAGAGACCTTCCTGATTTCACTGGACAACGCGATTAGGTGGGGGAGCGAGAGGATTGAAAAGCAGCACTGCCTTGCCCCAGAAAACTGGTAACAACTGTTCCGTGTTATTTCACCCTACACACATATTTATATACTATTGTGCTGCTCGACCTCCGGGGTGTGAGCTGAAGAGCTGTGTAACACGACTGTTGAAAATTTATAAGGGGAATGTTCACCTGTAGACATGACTCATACAATGTGAATGAACCATTAACCTTGCTGCAATAAAAAGATATTTACAACAAAAAAAAAATTAATGCATCCACACCTAGTCTTTTGCCCAGCATCATTTTGGTCTTCTTATTTTTACAACCTGACAGCCCAGGATCATAACCAGGCCAGGATAAAGATTATATAACTTCAAAATACTTGCAAAATTGTCTTATGGAAAAGAGTACATTTACCTCACCGGCACAGGGTCTGCTGCGCCAGCACTGCTGAATGGTAGGTCTGGCACAGGTGCTGCTGCAAATATGGACATGGACATGGAATCCTTTCAAAGGGAAGCATGCAGACTAGGGGATTCTGGTCCCTGCAGCACGGCATAGGGTTCCCTGGATGTAAGAGCTCTTGAACAGCAAAAGAAGAACTATATTTTGTGTGTTAGCACAACTAGCTTCCACGTCTCATCCACCATGGGACATAAATGTTGGAGTATGCTTACTACTCCCATGCATGCCTCTACTATTCGGAAGGGAACTCTGCGCGCATAAGCCAACACTAGCAATTTTGCAAAATGTTATCCTTTCACCAAAAGGTTTCATGTTTCAAAAATGTCACAAAACGGAGCCATCATTAATGATATCCTGCTTAACTAGTGAGAAATACATCTGTGTTGATAAAACAACGCCTTACAAAAATGGAGTTTCTTGAGAGCTAATACTAGGTGATTTGTCAAAAGGGGTAGTAATTTAAAAACACTTAAGGTCTTTAATCATCCAAAGATATAAAGGGCATTTGGACAATGGGCTAACAACTATTCAACAGACTTTGCAATAGCACCTACAAGCTACAACACTTTTTTCTCTACCGAGATGGGAGGCTGGCTGGAGCACACATGGAGTCTGCTTAAAAGACCCGGGCACTATATGCACGCATGTGGGTGCAGGGCACCCGCATGCTGTTCCACAGCTAGCTTACTTTCCACCTGTCAAAAGAGGAAACTACACGCCTAGTCCTTAAAGGCACTGCTGTGCAGGTCGCCAAACCCCTTCTCAGCCCCCACCCGGATCTCAGCACTCTGAATGTGGAACCTGTGGTGGCACACCCACGCAACACGCCGCACATGCATTCAACTGTGAAGCACCTATGATAAGAAACAGGGTTTTAACATCAGAGGCAATTTTGATGCAACAGCTGAAGACAATTACATTTTTTTATTGACCGGAAAGTGAAATATAAATGTTATCCTTAAAAAGGGAGTGCAAATAATTTACAAAGAATATAAATGAAAGGTAAAGTCTGCACCTGCACTTAACAAACCATACAAAAAAGACTGGAAAATAAGGGTAACATGAACTTCCTTCAAAACACACCTTTCTGCAGTCTTGTGTCTCCCTTGGCGCACGCACCGGAAGTCAGGCCATGTCGCCTGTGACGGGGGCGGGGCCGCGTCCGGACCGGAAGAGGAGGCAGGCGGAGTAAATGTGTATCGCGGCCCGGGGCTCCTGTGAGCGGTGGAGAGCCCCGGGGCTGCCAGCAGGAGGTTACGCAAGTGTTGCAGGGCTCCCTTGACCAAGAGGGAGCCCCGGGAAAGGAGCGGGCAAGAGCCGCAGCAGCGGAGTCCCCCGAGATTGGCCCGGTAAGTTAAAAAGGGCTGGGGGGGTCTTGGTGAACTTGTGTGTGTGTCTGTGTGCGACGGGGGGGTCGGGGGGAGCACTCGTGTGTGTGTGCACGTGCATGTGTATGTGTGGGGGGGGTGTCTGTATGTGCGTGCGTGCATGGGCGCTCGTGTGTGTGTGTCTGTGTGAATGCGCGACAGCAGCTGGCCACAGCGAGCGCGTTCGCGTGCGCGTG
This sequence comes from Lissotriton helveticus, assembly GCF_964261635.1. Classification (NCBI taxonomy): domain Eukaryota; kingdom Metazoa; phylum Chordata; class Amphibia; order Caudata; family Salamandridae; genus Lissotriton; species Lissotriton helveticus. Next base: position 1,160,655,243 of record NC_136071.1, on the reverse strand, counting down.
CCAGTTTGAAATCGCCTCCAAGGAGATGCGCGCGGCCAGGATTGTCTCCTGGAAAGCATACACGCCGACAAAAGGTCTTCGGCGAGAACGCGCTTCTGCGCGCTTAGCCGAGACCTAAAAAAGCAGTAACTATGGCTTTGTTGTAGATAATATTGAAAATGCTTCAGTTCCAAAACAATGGGGCATATTATCAAGGGGGTTTCTCTCCGCTTTTTTGGCTTTAAAAGCCAAGAAAGCGGAGATAAAATTATCTCTCTATTACCTAGCTGTCGCTAACACCAGTTAGCGACAGCTAGTAGGAGATAGCGACCATCTTGGGCCCCACTTTCCATGTCAGTGATATTTATCACTAATGACATGCAAAGTGGGCGTGCCAAGATGTTAGCGACTGGAAACAGTCGCTAACATCGCTATCTCCTATTACCAACTTTTGGAGATATTCGCGCTAAGCGCGTATATCTCCAAAAGCTAACACCTGCCCCTGAGCAGTTCTTAGCCATGTTATCCAATGGGAGGTGGATAACATGGCTAAGAGCATTAGCTCGGTAATGCATGAATATCGCTGACTTTTCAGCGATATTCATGCATTGCGGCCGTTTCTTATCGCATTTGCGATAAACCTTGGTAAAACCAAGGTTTGTCTGCGGTAAAAATCGCCGCAGCTTAGCGGTAAAATTTTCTCTCTAACCAAGCAATAGCGATAATTATCGCTATTGCTTGGTAATATGCCCCCATGAGACTGTGAAAGACCCATACCCCCTTCTTTCTAACTTCTTTGCTGGATTCTATACATGAAATGTATTCTGTACTTTTTCTTTTCATGAGGTGCAACAGTTTTCTTTCTGTACTGTTAAAACAGAATGCCCTGTCCTAGACCAAGGCAGGCGGAGGCCCACCATATGCAATAACAGCCCAGACTGCCCCTTTTTTATTCTGTATGTGACAATCATCAGCCACGTACAGAATAACAATGGACGGGTGGGTCTGCTCTTGTGCTCAGAGGATGAGTGGGAGGCGGCCCCATCAGGGAGCTGAGGCATCTCATAGGGGAGCAGTGCTGCTCCCCTCAATGCCCAAAGCTATGGACAAAAGGCGTCGGTAAGCAGAACCTTCACGGACAACGGACGTGAGATCCAAATCATGGACCGTCCATGAAATTTACGGATGGTTGGTCACCCTAATTTAATGTACAGGTAATGTGTGCCTTTCTGCACTTTTCAGCCGCTAATCGATGCCATTTCACCCTCCTCTACCTTCTGACCTGATGTTATTTCACGATCACCTTCCATCGTGGATCTGATGTGCCCAGGTGATGCTATTTCACAATCTTCTCCCATTTCGTAGGTGAGGACAGACCCTGGGCCTAGATTACAATCCCCAAACTGCCCAGCATTGCAAGGTCTGAGCGTCAGACTTCAACCAGCCACCCACATGCCCCACCCTGCTGTGCTCGCGCCCTCTGCCCAGGGCATGTTACCTCCCCCGAAAGATGCCTGTCATCCGATTTATTAAGAAGCAGATACCGAATGGGAATCTGTGCAAACCGGTCCTTCCGCTTCCGTTCCCCGGATACCATTAATGAGAGAGATCACTAAATGCTATTAGTAATTACGGCACTTCCATGGCCAAGAAAAGTAACCTTGCTCATCAGAGGCTCCCACCAGAGGTTTGCGGTGCAGGCAGGTGCCAAGCAGCTCCTATGAGTCACAGCGGGCACGTGCGCCATCACTGACGTGGATCCAGTTCCTGAAGCCACCTAAGCCAGGTGTCCATGCACTTCACCTGGTACAAAGTGCAGCTGCAGCAAACCTGGGCTCAGACGCACATTTCACTAACTTTAAAAAAACAATTGCAAAACTTCTTTTTTTTGATAACCAAGTTTATTGGTTTTTAGAGAACAAAAGCACAAGAAACAGTGGTAGCAAAATCAGGCACATTATTTAGATAAAATCGAGAGAAAGATGACTTATAAGGCACTTATGGAGTGAGTAAAACACTTGCTTATAAACATTCTTGTACACGACACACTTGCGCCCCTCAGGGCATTAAGATGAACCATTTGCCCCATATCTTGCTCCTCCTGAGTTCCTCACCAATCCACTCCCCGTCTCCATTTCCGCGTAGTAGGTGGCTTGGCCTGGGACCAGAGTGCCGCTATATTGCACTTCGCCACTGCCGATCCTAGGAAGCGCTTATCGGCCCGGGAGCTATTGATGCCATCAAACACCCCCAGGATCCGTCGTAGCGGGTCGTGGGGAACCTCCCACCCTAAGGTCTGTGTAAGCTCTAGTTACACCCCCGCCCAAAATGGTGCAAGGACGGGGCATTGTCAAATCATATGGTAAAAAGTCCTCCGGAGCGTGGCTGCATCGTTTGCAAGACGGGGAAGGCCACATACGGGCCCTGTATTGGCGTGCTGGGGTGAGGTATGCTGTATGGAGGTAATAGAGTTGGACTAGACGTAACTTGGAGGAGGTCATCAAGTTCTTGAGAGCCATGAGGGCGTCCCTCCAGTCCGCGTCTTCCAGGGGACCCAGCTACCCTTCCCAGCAGGCACGTAGCAGGTCCAGGGATGCGGGGCCATTGTTCACTAAGGAGCAGTAAATCCGCGACACCCCCCTCTGCCCAGGTTCCCCATCATCACTCGGGGCTCCAGGGGGCTGAATTCCGGGAAGGAGGTGGGAGACGGAATGTGTACTTGAAGGGCATGCCTTAGCTGTAAATATTTATAAAATTGGGAGGAATGGAGGGAGTAGCGTTGCTGTAAATCTGCAAATGATCTGATGTGGTCCCCCACCCAGACGTCTCCTTATAGCGAGATCCCGATGTGGTCCATCGACGGAAGTCTCGGAGAGTCGAGCTCTCTTCCAGCCAAACACCATTCCACAGAGCCGTCTGCCTGGTGAGTTTCCAGTCCCATTTCGTGTGGCGTAAGGCTGCTCGCCAGGCCATAAGTACCTTCTGGTGACGGGGGAAGGGCCTGTGGCACGGGGGTCCCACACAGGTAGGCTTGGAGCTGTGGGAAGTCCATTAACCTGAGTTCCACCCGGTACTCCGGGTCAGACCAACCGCCTGCGAACCAGTCATGGATCACGATGAGCCTCGTGGCCAGGTAGTAGAGGGGAAGATTGGTTACCCCCATCGTAGGGAGGTACGCGGCAATGTGCCAGAGACATTTGTGGCCTCCCGCATCCCCACAAAAACCCGGTGAGGGCACCGTCTATTTCCCGAAACCAACTCCCCGGGAGATAAAGGTTAATATTTTGTAAAATGTATAAAAAACAGGAGAGGACCATCATTTTAAAAAGGGCACTCCTGCCAAGGGGGTTGAGAGGAGAGATTGCCATTTCCTGAGGTCCGCCTTGGCCCTGGTGACCAGGGCATGATGTTCAGGCCCATTCGAGTTCTGGAAGGAGGGCGATCCATAGCCCCAAGTACTTGAATGACTGCCTGCGCAGGGGAATGGTCGTTTACCAGTCGAAGCAAGCCCGGGACGGGTGTAGGGGGACCAGTGTGGAAATCGCCAGGTTTAGCCTGAGGCCAGAGACCTGTTCAAAGGCAGAGAGGGCGCCCAAGCATCTTGGGCCTGAGCTCTCTGGGTCCACCAGGAAAAGGAGGACGTTGACGGCGTATAGGACGATCTTGTTGATCTGATACGGTCCCAAGCCCAACCTTGGATGAGGGGGTCTTGACGGACGAGGGAGGCCAGGGGCTCCATTGCTAATGCGAATAGGAACGTCGAGAGTGGGCAGCCCTGGTGAGTGCCCCTTTGGATGGGAAACATCTCCAAAAGCACACCTTTATTGAGGACCCTTGCCTTGGGATTGGAGTATAGGACCCGGATAAGGCTTAGAAATGGGGAGCTGAAACCCATCCCCTCCAACACGTCCTCAAGGTAGCTCCAATGTACCAATTTCAAAATCTATGAAAAGCAAGGCCAGATACGGGGTGAGGTGATGGCGGTGTGCAAGGGCAAGGTGAAGGCGGCATATGCAGTGCCGGGTGCCCCGGGCAGGCATAAAGCCACATTGATCTGGATGAACCAAATCTTGCAAATGGGGGCGGAGTCGCAGTGGTGACAATTTTTACCTCTGTATTTATGAGGGAGATGGGGTGGTAGTCCGCACAGGCAAGGGAGGGCGGCTGTGTCTTTCCGAGGACCACAATATTGGCCACATCAGTCTCTGGTGGGAAGGACCCCGTGTCCACTACACATTTAAACAATTCCACTAAATGTGAGAGCAATGTGTCTCGGCAGGCAAAGTATTCTTGAGGGTAACAGTCGGGCCCGGGCATCTTGCCGGAGTGCAACAGTGAAATCGCCCCATGTATCTCTTCCGGGGTGAAGAGTCTCTGAGACCGTCTGGGAGAGGCAGGACAGCTGAGTCCCGGTCTCAGATAACAAATCGGCCAGAGAGGTTCTGGGAGGTAGGGCCGCGTAGAGGGCAGCATAGTAGCCCGCAAAAGTATGGGCGATGGCTTGGGAAGTGACGTGGTAAACCCCGGTCTCATCACGAATAATGTTGTGGGCTTTGCGGTAAGACACTAAATTGTGAAGTAATGTGCCATTTTTATCACCCCAACCATACACGCATGCCACAGAGGAGCGCCAAAGCATTTTAGCGGACTCCAGCGGGATCTGGCAGATCTCTTTGCGGATCAGTGTAAGCTGTCGATTGAGTCGTCACTGTCAGGGTTATCCTGGGCCCACTCCAGCTGTGCTGCTCGGGCCTCCAGCTGCACGAGTCAGGCGGTCTGCTCCATGTGTTTCACGTGGACCAAACCTCTAGCCACCCCTCGTATAGTGGCCTTGCCGGCCTCCCATAATGTTCCCGGCGAAGAAATCGAACACGTATTAGTCCAAAAACAAATTTTTCAGTTCCTGCTGAGGGATTAAACTAATCCTGCATCCTGCAGGAACCAGACATTCATCCTCTGTGCCGTACGATTACCGTTAGGGGAGTTCCCAAGACAGAGAGAGACGGGGGAGTGGTCTGAGATGCCTCTGGGTACGACAGTGGCCCCGGACATCAGTTGACAATCTAAGGCAGGTAGCAGAAACAGATCAATATGAGAGTGGGTATGGTGGGCCACAGAAGTGTGGGTATAATGTTCGCTGCGGGGGTTCGACACCCTTCAAGCATCGCAAAGACCCAAGGCAGAGGACCAATCAGATAGGCGTTTAGAAGAGGCAAATCGGGAAGCCGATGGAGTACCTGTTGTGTCGCGAGAGGGTTGCAGAACGGCGTTGAAGTTGCCTCCAATGACCGTGAGATCCTGTGGAAAGGAGGAGAGTTCAAGTGTTAGACAGCAGAGGGCAGAGGCAATGGTGGCAGGGGGAATGTATGTACACAGGAGATTAAAGGGGTGTCCTTCGATCGTACCCGTCAGGGCCACATAGCGGCCTTGTGTGTCCGTTTTGGTCTGCACCAGGGTAAAGGGGAGCCCTTTCCGAAGCAGTATGGCAACCCCCCAGGAGCGTGTATAAAACCAGAATGCCAACTCTATCAAACCCATACCGGGCGAGGAAGTTGTATTGTGTACCCAGAAGGTGCATTTCTTGCAGGAACAGGATTTCAGGCGCGTGTCGTTGGGCGCTACGAAGAACAGCAGTCGTTTTATGTGGTCTAATAGGCCATTGACGTTCCATGACAGGATGTGGCGGAGTCTATTTAAGGTGGGCGTCATCGAGGTGGAGAGTGTGTGGAAGAAGTGACACAAGCGCAAGCAGGCCCGGGTCCCAAGGGAAGCAGCGTGCCGTAGCCAGGGTTTTTGGGTAGAATTGTGCGATCTGGTAAGTCTTGTGTTATCGTGGATGTATGACGTTACAACGCACACTTTTACAACGCATACCTTTACAACGCATTTTTTACAACGCAACATCCATTACAGCGCATTCAGTTACAACGCGTGCCATTATAACGAAATTTTAAAAACTACATTTACAACGCATTCCATTACAATGCATACTACCTTTACAACGCATACCATTACAACGCATTACATTACATTGCATGTTTGGTAAGTATTGGATAATGTAGGGGTAAATTTTACTATTCTAACTCCAGGGGGTGCAATAGTAGAGTAAGTGTTGGATAGTGTAGGGGTAAAAATTACTATTCTAACTCCAGGGGGTGCAACAGTAGGGTAAGGGTGGGATAGTGTAGGGGTAAAAATTACTATTCTAACTCCAGGGGGTGCAACAGTAGGGTAAGTGTTGGATGGTAATGTTATGTGTTGTAATGGTATGCGTTGTAATGACTGAGTATGCGTTGTAGTGGTGTGCGTTGTAGTGTCATGCGTTGTAATGGTTGCATTGTAAATGCATGCGTTGTAATGGATGTTGCGTTGTAAAAGTTTCGTTGTAATGGTAGTGCGTTGTAAAGGTTGTTTCCCCTTATCGTCAAAGGCATACATGCATGTATAGCTACCAAGAAAAACAAGGAACAGCGGCCCGTAGGCGGTTAAAAACAACAAACAATCAGGAGTCAAAGGTCTACCCACCCTCCCTCGCCCCCCATCTCCTCCCACCCAACACTTCTGAAGATGAAGCATCTGTCGCCCTGAAAGAGAAAAAAACTAAAAACAACAACACCAAGGAGTCTAAGTGCTAAGCTAAAACGGTTAGCGGAACATGGACATGGCAGAGATGGATCCCCTCCATGTAGCCGGATAAAAGATTTGTCAACAGCTGCAATTACGTTTAGGACAAATATGCAACAAGAAATACAAGTAAGTCCAGGAACTGAAATAGGAAGCAGTTCGCAAAATCGTGGTTGCAATGAAGATGGGTCGCTCCCATCGTAGAGATTAGATAACAATCGTAAATGTAGGAGAATTCTGGGAAGCGAGATGGGGAATTCCTGCTTTATGCCACAGTTCAAGTTCCCTCGTCTTCTCCGTATCCATGGAGCACGGGACTCCTAGACAGGTCGAAGTCAGATATGGCCGGGCGCAAGGTCTCAGAGGGGTCCGGAATATGGCACAAGTCAATCAGAGAGTTAGTCGGGCTGGGGGTGGTGGACCTCTGAGTTAAAGCATGGGAGGGAGTGCGCTGGGACGGTGCACCTGGTGATCGGGATGCCTCCCCCCGACGGTCATTTTTCTTGCTGAACCTAGTCTGGAGTCTCTGGGGTTTAGGCAAGGTTGGGTGGGACTGCGGGGGGACTCGCCGGGTGGGGGAAGGAACCGGCCGACTCAGGAGGGGACGTTCTTCCGTGAGCCAGGTCCATGCTGACCGAGGGCTGTCGAAGAAGAAAGTCTTGTTTTGAAAGACAACTCTGAGCCGGGCGGGGAAGAGAAGACCGTAGCGGAGACCCATGTTGTGGAGCTTCTGTTTAACCTCATTGTAAGTTCGACGCTGGGCTTGCACCTCCCTGGTGTATTCCGGGAAGACCATGATCCTGTTGTTTTGAAACTGCAGTGGACCCTGCACCCTAGCCGCCCGGAGGATGGCATCTCTGTCCCGGAAAATAAGGATCGTCAGGATTATAGGTCAGGCAGGGGCCCCAAGTGGAGGCTTGGGGGCCAGAGAGTGATGGGCCCGCTCAACGGCAAACCAGGGCGAAAAGGACTCTTTGGGCATCCAGGAATGCACCCAATTTTCCACTAACATGTCTGCATGGCCTTGCTCAACAACTTCTGGAAATCCTATAAGGCGTAAATTGTTTCTCCCCTTCCTGTTTTTGGCATCCTCAGCTCTTAGGTGGAGCTCCGAGGTCAGGGTCTAGAGGCGGGCCACCTGGGTCATAAGTTGGCCAATGTCATCTTCTGCCGTGGAAATACGCGATTCTGCCTCTGTGATTTGCGCCGAGGCATTGCGCATGTCTTGGCGAATAAGAGCCACATCTACCCTCACCTCGCCAATCTTGTTTTAAACTGAGGCCTGCGATGCGCCTATCGCCTGAAGGATGGTGGAGAGATTGGCCCCGGTGGGGACAGGTGCATTAGGTGTGTCCCCCCACCAGTATCTCGGTCTGACGTGGTAAATTGATCCATTTTGATGTGGGTTGGAGGGCCCGTGTTCCTCAGGGTGCGATTCCTGCCCATTGCCACCAAGGTCAGAGACTTCCCCTGGCACGGGCAGGGGGAACAGCGGTCCCATAGAGGAGGGGGGCCCGACACCCAGATCATCAATACTCAGGTCTGGGCACCCAGGTCCACCCCTACAGGCCCCTGTGAAAAGCAAGATTGATTCAGTGCCGGGTTTGATGCCAGGTCCATGTGGAAGGCTCCAGTGGAGGGTGGCTAGGCCAGGCATCAACAGCGACAGGTCCCCAGCCTGGTCCCTCAGTCCGACAGAGACGGCTTCTCCTCTGAGAAAGTAGCTTGGATCAGACGGGGGCCAAGGAGGAGCCGAGATCTGTGGTGGGTTCCACCTCCGACACGGGCCGGTCGGAGCAGATGGGCCCCTACTGATCCCACCCGTTGAACCCAGGAAAGCACTCCCTGGCAGGGAGCGTGGTGTGGAAAGGAGGGGTTTAGGCAATGAAGGAGGAAGGGGGGACGGAGGCACCGATGTTACTCCTCCGCACCGCCACCCGACGTGATGGCCGATCCCCAAACCCAGACCTCACTCACCGGTGTATTAATGGTGGGGGCGATAAGAGAGTCTCACACGTCCCCTGTCCCAGTCCCCCAGGCAGCATTAGTTTAGCCGTTGCATCCACGTGGATTTACAATGGTGAGGGTGAGGGCCTAGGGCAGCCCAAGCGTCCATTTCAGGGGAGGCCCCACCAGAGGCCGCACTGAGGAGGGGCCCACAGCTCCACATGTGACACTAGGTGGCTCAGAAAACAGGCATGTGGCCGACAGCGACGATAGTCTGGAGGAGTAGGCCCAAGATTACGAGGGGGGTTAAATAGGGATAGCGATGGAGAAAGTGGGGATGGTGGCACCAGGTTACCCCTCCGACTCACCACCCGACATGATGGCCGGTCCCCAACCCCAGGCCCCAGTAACTGGTGCAATGCTGAAGTAGGCCCAGAAGCACGGGGCAGGAAGGCCCCGATGTGCCCTGCCGCTGCCCAACAGAGGCAGCCGACTCCAGGCGAGGAGGCCGCAAGGATGGATCAGTAGGGCCGGGAGGTGTGTAACCACTGCAAAGAGCCCTCAGCAGTGCAGAGATCACTGAGGCCCCCCACAGGCTCAGGAGGGCTGGACACACAAGCCCGATTTCAGGCCTCCGCCGGCTCAAGCGAACCCCCCGTCTCCACCCCTCCAGGGGTCCAAGAATGTTGGATCCACGGGGGGAGGCGAGACAAGCCCCAGTGCACCCCGCCACTCACCGCCGTTGCCTGAGAATGGCAGCCAAGAGACGCCCGACAGAGGGGGGCCACGGGCAGTCAGGCCGGTCGAGACAGTCCGCCAGCAGTAACACCCTCGAGGCAGGCAGGCCTCACAGTGCGGCCGCGCTCCGCTCCCAGGAACCCAGGGCACGACTCGGTCCCCAGCAGCACCGGAGAACAGGTAGACCCAGCCTCCACCTGAAATGGCTGGCAGGGGGTCCAGGGGATGGATCGACAAGGCCCAACGAGCAGGCTCAGGAATGGGCCACCATGGGGGCCGCCATTTTGTAGAGCGCGGCCCCGGGAAGGAAGGCAGCTCAATCAGTGCATCAGAGCGTAGATCTACTCAGGACCAGGATCGGAGGAAGCCACAGGGACAGGGGCAGCCTCCGCCGTCAATGGCCCAGAAGCACGGGGCAGGAAGGTGGAGTAGTGTGGCTCACTGGTTAGAGGCGGCAGACCCGAGAGCAGAGGACGGCCCGGGACCAGGGTTCGATTCCCGACGCGGCAGGTTTCTGGACCAGGGTCAGCGGACTCGATAATTCTCTCGCCTCGGTGCCCACTCTGATCAGCGATCACACTCGGCAACTCTGGGCACTAGCTTGCCTCATCTTCACTAACGGCCCCACCAGACCGCCGGGGATGCCTGGTCTCACCCTGGAGATACCCATTAAGGGACCATCTCTCAGGGAAGCCAGGAAGGGTTTCGCAGCGGTCGAAGCGCGGAGGTACCCCTTCGGGAGTGATTCCAGCGCTATATAAGCACATAATTAATTAATTAATTAATGTATGGGGTTGATTACAGCTATCAACGGGTGGATGGAAAGCAGATGACGGAGGGGGTACGGAGCACTGTCAAAGTGCGACCGCCATCCTGACACCTCAGGTCACGCCCCCACAATTGCAAAACTTTTACGCACGAAAACAACACACCAGTGATCAAAAGTGACATGGAGGGGAGCAAGTGATAGGACCTAATTCACCACATCTGGGTCTGCGGATACTTACTCCTACAGATCGAACGTACCACTCCAGAACATCTGCAAGTATGGCATATGGGTTTGCAACAAAAATAGGCGAAGGATTGTGGACTTAAAGGGTCCTCACTTCTCAGGTCTGTGGACACTGAGTAAGAATGCCACAAAATCGCACACAGATGTAACTTTGTGGGAATCTACAGATTTCTAGTGATTTTCATATCAAATGTGTGCCTCTGTCTGCAGTGCTATGAAAAATCCCAATATCTTCACTGGGTGAAATGAGAGGCCTTATATCCAGATGTAAAAGACTTTTCAAGTACATACAAATAAAATAGTTCTGTATGAAATTGCACATTTTCAATGGAATACATTCTGGGGAGTGGAGTGACCTATAGAGCGAGGAAGCTTGTTCCAGCCCCTTGCTTATTGACAAATGCACTGGGGCCTGATGGGATGGACCCTTCTTCTTGCCTCCATTCTCCTAACTCTTGTCTCTCTCTTTCTCGCTGCTGAGCCCTCTTTTGTTTTCCCCAGGCTTCCATAGTCTTCCTCCCCTGAGTTTCTGTAGTCCCCCGTCCCTCTTTACTCCTGCCGTACTCCCACCTTCCTTGGTTCTCTTGATAACTTTCTTGGCCCTGGATAATGTATCTAGGCTCGTGCAGCTATTCCCTACCCATAGCTGCCAAGTTTACAAGATCCATGTGCTACTAGCTACTCCAGTCCAGGTTTTTATTTGTATTCTAGGTCTTGTAATTTTCCAGGATTAATGATGTTATTAACAAATCCAAGTCACAAAAAGCAAAGTTAAAACCTGCACTTGCTCAGTTAGTCGTGCATGGACCTGGAAACCTTGGCAAGGCAGTTTACACCAGCGAGCTCTGGGGCTAAGCGGACTAGGCACAGACAATGGCTGAAGGCCACAAACCTGCTTTCAGAGGTGCTGCATAGTGGATGATGGACATATACATGGCTTCAAAAACTTAGCACACTTATGTGATACTCTTTCAGCTGTAAACTATTTAAAAATTAGCTTACAATCATAGCAACATTAATGTTCAATGTTCACAACCTGCATACATATTTCTTATTGCCTTAGATATGGACAGTCACCATAGTGGTCTTCGGCAACAAGACCATCCCATGGGATTCCACCTGGAGGCCATCAGAGCTAGGACCATCACTCACACCCACAGACCACGCAAGACACCTAGGGATCATCCTAGATAACAAGCTCACTGTGTCAACGCAGTGCGCACCTCCTGCTTCCACATCCTTCACATGCTGTAAAAGATCTTCAAATGGTTGCCTCAGAACACCAGATGGACCGTCACACAAGCACTCATCACCAGCAGGCTGGACTACGGCAACACTCTCAATGAAGGAGTCTCCAAACAACTCCTTCAAAGACTGCAGACCATCCAGAACATAGCTGCAAGACTCATACACAGCTTCCATGCTGCTCCCACATCACACTGTACCTCAGGAAGCTTTACTGGATCCCCATTTACAAGCACAGCCAATCCAAATGTCTCACGCAAATATACAAAGCCCTACACAGCACAGGGGCAGAATACCAAACAGCCACATACACTTTCACCAACCCGCCAGACACCTATGTTCCTGCTCAGGCTCATTCACACACACTCCCCGCATCCGCAAAAGCAAAACTGGAGGTCGCTCGCTCATTCTCCTACATCGCACCCAAGACATGGAATGCTGTTTAACATCTACATGGCACCACTCGCCCACGTCGCCCGACTGCACAACCTCAACATGATCTCCTATGCCGATGACACCCAGCTGATCCTCTCCCTCACCAAAGACCCCCACACCGCCAAAACCAACCTCCACGAAGGAATGAAGGCCGTCGCCGGATGGATGAGGAACACCTGACTGAAGCCGAACTAAGACAAGATGGAGCTCCTCATCCTCGGATCCATCCCTTCGGCCTGGGACAACTCCTGGTGGCTGACCGCACTGGGAACACCTCCAACACCGACTGACCATGCACGCAACCAAGGGGTCATCCTCGACTCCACCCTCTCCATCACTTAGCAGGTCAACGCCGTCTCTTCCTCCTGCTTCAACACCCTCCGCATGCTCCGCAGGATCTACAAGTGGATCCCCGCCGAAACGAGAAGAACAGTCACCCAGGCCTCGTCAGCAGCAGGTTGGACTACGGAACCGCCCTCTATGCAGGAGCCTCGGCCAAACTCCTAAGATGGCTGCAACACATCCAGAGCGCCTCTGCATGCCTGATCCTCGACATCCCTCACCGCAGCCACATCACTCACCACCTGAGAGACCTGCACTGGCTCCCCGTCAACAAGAGGGTAACCTTCAAGCTCCTCACCCACACACACAAGGCACTCCACAACACCGGACCAGCGTACCTCAAAAGCCGACTCAGCTTCTACACCCCCACCCGCCAGGTCTGCTCCACCGGCCTCGCCCTCCCCACAGTCCGCTGCATCCGAACAGCGACCTCCGGCGACAGATCTTTCCCCCACCTCGCCTCCAAAACCTGGAACACCCTCGCCACCCAACTACCTTCAGAAGACTCCTCAAGACCTGGCTTTTCGAGCAGTAGCAGCATCCCCCACCCCTAGCGCCTTGAGTCCCTCACGGGTAAGTAGGGTGCTTTAAAAATGATATGATTGATTGATTGATTGATTGATTGAACGACCTCTGTAAACACATCAGAGCCTCCTCCTCACATATTGAAAACCACAAGATGCTGAAGACCTGGCTCTTCATTTAAGCACCTCGGGACCGAACACCTACACACCTTGCCCAAGTGCCTGGATACCCTCTCAGGTGATTAGTGTGTTATACAAATCAACATAACATATCATACCCGTGTTCGGTGTGTACTGATGTTGAGGTTGTAGTGCCTTCAGCTTTCACTATCTACGCACAAAGATGCCAAACTCACATGTATCAGGCTCAGGAGATTGGGCCAAAGTCATTGAAGCTTCACATTTCCCACAAGACGCCTCCCTTTTAGACAGCGTTCAGAGTGCTGATTGGTGAAACCCTGGACACACATTAGTACCAAAGATGCCCGTGGGTGCAATGATCGGCCATCACTACCTCCACCACATCATCATCTTCTGTATTGTCTTTTTCTCAGGGGATTTGGACCAGGTGCAGCAGGTGAAGGAGGCAGATGCTTGAGAACCACTTCCTCAGGATGGACACGCTCAACTGGTCTTGCTGCAGATGGTCCCTTGGTGCAAAACCTAAAACTCCCACATGTAGAGCTGTTCACCCTTCAGAAGAGCTCTGAAATTAGGTCTCTGTGGAAACACCATTTCTGCGGTTCTGGAATAAGTTTGCAGTTTTGAGAACCATAGTAACTGTGAAAGTGCATGTGCACGAGTGAAACCAATGACCAAAGCACATACATGTCTTTAAGTGCTGCATTGTTATTCAAAAACATTCAGTTTTGGAACACACATGCAAAGTAAATGTATTTTTATTTTTTATTTATTTAATATTACTTATCCTGTCGTCTGTTGACTTCCACCACCCCCCATCCCGCCCACCGATCTTACCTGTGCCGGCCGCCACTACTCACAATGTAACCAGAGGTGGAGAGAAACCCTGACCTGGTGGTGAAAAAAAAAATAACTCTGGATCATCAGTTTCATGGTAGAAGGGTAAAAGGAACTCCAACTGGCACCAGGAAAGACTGAAGATTGTGCAATAAGCACTCAGGTGGAAATGTGGACGTGCTAGGAAAGCAGCTCTGCCTGAGGCCAGAAGAGAATCACTGTAATCACAAGAAGAAACTGCAGAAAGAGCATGAGTATCTCCAGAGAAGGGTTGACACAAAAATATTGTTCTACGTTAACATCATGGCTAAAATATCGACTACTGAAATATCGTGACGGTAGGTATATGTAAGTTACTATAGACTTACTAATTTTTAGCTCCACATCCACTCACCTTGAAGATATACATCAGCAAGGTGCATACATGCAGTGTAAACTTACCCACAAACACTTACCTTCACCTAATTTTTGTACCCCATATTTTGGTTGTGATCATTTTATTTAGAACTGGATATTCTGAAGGCATGGTCTCTAAAGTGAAGTTTGAGGACAGTCACACAGCTTAGGCCTTGTGTATTAACACATTTCTCTATAGACACAGAATGGGAAAGGTCGTCATTAGGACCTAATGAATGTTTATGGTGATGACCATATGTCGAAGCAACATTTTCCTGTTCACTATCTATTGTGAAAGTTCTCAACAGTGCATACGGTGCCCCTTCATTACCAGATTTAGGTAGAGAGAGTTGTATTTGGACATGGAGTATTGCTCCTAGAAGTGAAGTTACCTTATGCTGTCAGGCATCCGGTGCAGGGATAGCTTAGATCTTCTGAGTAGGGGTGCTTTTAAGGACAGTACTGGACTTACCCTCAGTCAGGCCCAGGTTCCTTCCTTTCTTGGGGTTGGCCCCATCTGATGCTGGTGGAGTTGCTGTTTTGCTCGACACCAGATGGGCATACACGGCCCAACAGGGTCCTGTGCCTGTGTGGTAAATAAATCAAGACTCAATACCAGCTTGTTGTAAACTTCATCTGCCTATTTCCCAACCTTGAGGCTGCTGAGTGTGCCTTGCACAAGAGGCCTGCATCTGAATGGGACAATGTATTGCCCTCTACCCTAAGAAGGCTTTCCATGGATAGGAGCGTGTGTGAGTCTCACCTCCCCGTCGGGGCTCCCCTGACCCACAGAGCAGTGGCGTCACTAGGGTTGGTGTCACCCGGTGCGGGTAACTCATGGTGTCACCCCCTCACGACTTACCACATGGATCTCCTCCGGTTGCCCCACCTAGTAACCACCGGCTCAAATTAAGCACTGCCCAAAGACCCGTAAAAGGTCATGAAAGAGTGCCCTGTTCTTCTACTTCCCGGAACGCTTCTGTGAATCGACCAGAGTTGTCTTTTACATTGTTCGTTCAACGTGTAGAGAAATGGATAAATACACAAATTCTAGCTAATGTGATATATGAATGAATGAATGAATGAATGAATGTCGATTTATAGAGCGCATAGTAACCCGGAAGCATCCCAGTGCTAAACCAGAACAAAGAGATCGAAACGGTGGAAGCCAAGAAATAAGTGCAGAGGAATTAGGGAAACAGGTGGGTTTTTAAAAGTTTCCGAAAGCACCGGTGGCAGGGTTCAGCCTGTAGTTTAAGGGGGAGGGAGTTCCACAGTTTGGCTGTGTTAACCGAGAAACACCTGCCTCCTGTGCGTGCCTTTTTGACTCTAGGCACCATGACCAGGTGCTCGCCATCTGAGCGAAGTGGTCTGTTGGCTTTGTAGGGCAGGACTAATTTCTTCAGTATGGGGGGCCCTTTGCCCTGCAGCAGTTTGTGGGCGATACATAGGGATTTGAATTTTACCCTTTCACGTATTGGGAGCCAATGCAGTAATCTAAGTACGGGTTTGGCTGAGGATCTGACTGGGGTGCCCGTGAGGAGTCGTGCCGCCGCATTTTGAATATGCTGGAGTTTGTTAAGGGTGGTTTCTGGTGCCCCTAGGAAGATGGCGTTGCTATAATCCAATCTGGAAAGGATAGGACCTTGGATAAGCAGTTTCTTGGAGGAGTATGGGAGAAGTGGCAGAATCTTCCGTGCTGATCGAAGGAGGCTAAAACATGCTCCCGCCATTTTTTTGGCCTGGGTCTTGAATGAGAGGTCCTGTTCCATCCAGACCCCCAGACTTTTGATCTCATTTTTTGGGGTGGCGGGTTCTCCCAGACAGGTGGGCCAGATGTTGGGGGGCAAGGAGGGCCCTTTATGTCCTATTAGCATGATCTCTGTTTTGGACCCATTCAGTTTAAGGGAGGACTCGCACATCCAGGTGTGGATATTGGAGAGGCAGGAGTGTAGGGAGTCCGGGCACTGGGCATGTTGGGAGAGGGAGACAACCAGTTGGGTGTCGTCAGCGTAGCTCACGATTTTGATTCCAAATGGGGCGACCACCTCCTCCAGTGGGGCCATGTACACATTGAATAATGTGGGGCTTAAAGAGGAGCCTTGTGGTACCCCGCACTGGAGTGGGATAGCGTCCGATCGGGAGTTGTTCTCCCATACCTGGAAGGTGCGGTTGGTGAGAAATGAGGTAAGCCAGGACAAGGCAGTTCCTACCACCCCCAACTCTGTTAGTCGCCGGATGAGGACTTGGTGGTTCACAGAGTCGAAAGCTGCACTTAGATCCAGGAGGATCACTGCCACCGATCCCCCTGAGTCCAATATGCATCTTGTCTACTCGACGACTGCCAGAAGGGCGGTGTCCGTGCCCTGTCCGGGGCGAAAGCCAGTTTGTGAGGTCCTGAGAAGGCCGTTAGACTCTAAGAAATGAGACAGTTTTTGATTGACCAGTCTCTCCGTGACTTTACTCAGTCCCGGGAGAAGAGAGATTGGTCTATAATTAGCCAAAACTGCCGGGTCTAATAGAGACTTTTTCAGAAGGGTTTTGACAGTAGCTCTCTTCCAGCCAGGTGGAACCACTCCCTGCAGAAGTGAGGCATTAATGAGGTCAGTGACAAGTGAGGCAATGGTGGTTGCAATCTGCTTCAAGATTCGCATGGGTATCGGGTCATTAGGGGAGCCGCTTTTGACTAGGGCCAGGGATTTAAGTACCTCGTCCATTGATACAGGGCCGAAGGCATTGAGCTGGGTGTCGGGCGGTGCTGGTTGGAGGCTGGTATCAGTTACGGGATCGGTTTGGGGTAGTGTGGCCAAGATGTTGGAGATCTTGGTGTCAAAGTAGTTCGCCAATTTGTTGCATTTGGGCCCAGCGTTGTCTTGGGGCAGGGGAGGTTCCGGTAGCCTGAGCAGTTCCTTGAGGATAAGGAAGGTTTCTCTGGAAGAGTTCGATGAGATTTAGATTCTTTCTTCAAAGAATTGTTTCTTGGTGCTGCGCAGAGCAGCCTTATATAATCTCATGGCGGAGCGGTAGCCATCTTTGCTGGCATCCGCCCGGTCTTTCCTCCCGGGAGCGCCCCAGCTTCTTACATACTTTTCTAAGGAGTTTCAGCTCGGGCGTATACCAGGGGGCTGAATCGGGTCTCTTCTCCTTTTTGAGAATGTTTTTTTTTGGGAGAATAGAGTCCAGAGTGCTTGTGAGCCAGGTTTCAAGGTTGGCATCTGCAGTCACAGGGTCGAGAGCCGGAGGGGGGTACGAATGTTCTAGTTTGCAGATCCAATTCTCAACCGAGAGTTTGGGGACCAGACCCTGTCCACTACATGTTTTTTTGGGGGTTGAGGTGGCCTGGTCATGACTGTCCAGAAGAAAGGGACCAGGAAATGGTCTGTCCACGGGAGAGGCAAGGGGGGGATAGCTTTTAAAGCAGGAGCGTTGGAAAAAATGGGGTCGAGCAGATGTCCTTTGTTGTGGGTTACCCCCGTATTGATAAGTTCCAGCTCATAGGAAGTGAGATCGAGGTGGAGGTCGGTTGCAACCTGGTCCAGAGGGTCAATAAAATGAAGGTTAAGATCTCCCAAGATCATAAAATTGGGGGCAAAGGATGCCAAGACTGTAACCGTTTCTATCAGGGCGTTAGCAAAGTGTCTGGGGCATCCAGGTGGGCGGTATATAAGTACGCCGGAGAGGGATACTGTAGGTGAGATTTGTATAAGAAAATGGCAGCTCTCGCATTCGGCGATGCCAGTATCTTTTATCCTACATACGAAGTTGTCTCTGTATAGTATAGCCAGACCGCCTCCTCTGCCAATGGGTCTAATCTGATAGTGAATTAAATATCCTTGGGGGAGAGTATTTACAATATCGGCCTCTGAATTGAGTGTCAACCATGTCTCAGTGAGAAACAGGATGTCCAGTTTATGGTCCTGCAGTAGGGAATTGATCCCAAGGGAATGTTTGGGGAGGGATCTGCAGTTCAGGAGGGCCATTTGGAGGGAGTAGGGTTTGTAAGTGGGAGGGGGTGGGCTGCAAATCTCACAGGTGTGGAATACCTTTTCTCCGTTGTATACATAATGACAGTTCGAGTTTTTAAGGGGTCTCAGTGACATGAGGTCTCCTTGAGTGTAGCTGATATGTCTCCCTAGCGAGTCGGGCATAGGTTTTGGCCCTAGGCCTGGCTGGTCCCGGACGGGCACGGACGGGCTTGCCTTTAGCGCGCCTTCGGCGCGCTGGCGGCGCGCCCACAGCGCGCGTCTGCTGCGGGTCCGGCTTATGCACATTTTTTTTATGGTGTGTTGGGGGCGTGGCCTGTGGCCGGTAGGCGTGGCCTCGTTGCACTCGCTGATGGCGGCAAAAGGAAATTTCAAGCCCGCGGCAGCGTCAACATCGGCTGCGCGGGAATAACGGCGATTGCGAGGGAGGGGGAGTGCTCAGGGCAAGTGACAACAGTAAGTGAAATAACAATTTTTTAGCAATTAAAAGTTTTAAAAAGAGAGCTAGACTTCCGGCTTCCGCCTCAGGAGCTTTCTGTCAGGCTAGTGCGTGCTATTGGCTCAGCGCGTTTTATATAGCGGGTAGGGGGGGCGTGGCTTGTGGCCGGTAGGCATGGCCTCGTTGCACTCGCTGATGGCGGCAAAAGGAAATTTCAAGCCCGCGGCAGCGTCAACATCGGCTGCGCGGGAATAACGGCGATTGCGAGGGGGGGGGGGGGGAGTGCTCAGGGCAAGTGACAACAGTAAGTGAAATAACAATTTTTTAGCAATTAAAAGTTTTAAAAAGAGAGCTAGACTCCCGGCTTCCGCCTCAGGAGCTTTCTGTCAGGCTAGTGCGTGCTATTGGCTCAGCGCGTCTTATATAGCGGGTGGGGGCGGCGTTGCCTGTGGCCGGTAGGCGTGGCCTCGTTGCACTCGCTGATGGCGGCAAAAGGAAATTTCAAGCCCGCGGCAGCGTCAACATCGGCTGCGCGGGAATAACGGCGATTGCGAGGGAGGGGGAGTGCTCAGGGCAAGTGACAACAGTAAGTGAAATAGCAATTTTTTAGCAATTAAAAGTTTTAAAAAGAGAGCTAGACTCCCGGCTTCCCCCTCAGGAGCTTTACATATATATATGTAACAACATCTTGGAAGATCAGGTTTAAGGCGGTAACAGTGGTTACCTAGAAAGCAGCAGGTGCTCGGCTGTCTGCGGAGGGATTATTTGCAACAGTGGTTTTGGCTAAATGTTGACAAATATGGTCACGAGAGAAGTCACAAAACGGAAAAATACTGCTTGAGCATTGTGAAGACAGCTCAGGGCCAATGACAAAGGCATGCCGAGGACCAGGGCCGGTCGGTACAAAAGGTAATTCGTCTGTCCAGCCCGTCTCGACGAGCAGCGCTGTTTCCAAGGAGACTCTCCCACGGATCCGAGTGGCAGTAAATACATACAATGCCGCAGTAAGCCCCCCCCCCCTTTGAGGAATTATTGTGCTAGTGTATTTTCCCTTTCTTGCTCTCAGGAAAGGCCACATGAGGAAAAATAAGTGCAGTCCCAAAAAAAAGAGTGCAGTGTCCTACACCAGCAACCACCGGCTCAAATTAAGCACTCTTTACTGATTGCCCATGAACTCCACAGGCAACAGTGTGTGGACCTTTAAGGCAGGCATTCTTATGATCAGTTGTCTGCATAGGATTTGCAAGGCTTGGCTGACCCAGGCAGGAAAAAGAAAACACGCCCGGGATGAGTGGGAGAAAGTTCTCTGCTTGTCCAGGGACATTTGTCTTTTGTTTCTCAGAAGCAAACTCCAACTTTTGCGGTTTGCTCCTATGAAACAAAAAAGAATTGTTGAGCAGTTGACCATGACATAGTGGTGAAAGAACGTCAGTTACATCACTGGATGCAACGTAATCCTACATGTCGAGCCAGAGGGGCAAGGAACCAAAATATGTCAGGATGAGTTGAGTTTTGTACAGCACCAGTAGCCTGTAAACCTTCCTCAGGTCTACATGACCCTCTAAGAGTGTCTTGCAAAGTATATATTATGCACAACCATTGTGTTAGTCTGACACAAATGCAAATAAATTGTCCAAAAATCCGCAATTTGTCTGCAAACGTGAATTGGAAAAGTTAGCCAGCTTCACAACGTTTTCCACAGACCCTTTGCAAAGGTTGAAAGAAACTTTGAACCTGACTCAACCCTACTCTGATTGAGAGGCAGAGGCATATATGTTGGGAAACCTTTTTTATTTTTTAATAGACTGCTGGCTTTAACAAAGTGTGTCTGAGTAAAGTTTTATAGAGTGTCCCATCTGCATAGTCAAGGGAGACGCTGCGAGGTATTGTAAGGTATGTGACCACACAAGAAAGGTGTGCTGAAGCATCCGTACTAAGACTGAGCCTATTTGTATTGTATTGTACTGTAATTGCATTTATATAGCGCTTACTAACCCTGACGAGGCGACAGAGCGCTTTTCAGCGAGTAGCAGGCGAACCCAAAAAGGATTAGTGGATCAGTATAGTGAAATTGTGTAATAAGAAAGAGCGCAACACGGGACTGGCGGTGAGGGGTAGGTCTGACCAAGAAGACGCGGGATAACGAAACCTGTCCACTATGAGGTTCACCCGCTGTTCTACCCGCCAGGTACTGTTGTTGTAGCATACCATTACCTGATAGGAACACAGAGCGCAACACAGGTACACGACTTCCCCTTATTTTGACAATGCAAAATAGTGGAACAGCCATACTGTAGATAGTTGTCTTTTAAACAACATAGTTAGACACTGGTCCTGATGAATCGCCAGTCAAATTGACAAACAGGCGAGAAACATGTCGACCCAGTCACATACCAGGTTAGCCTTGTACTAGGGTACATTATTTCCCTACAAATCTAGTCCTTGTTCAAATTTTAATTGGAGCCAAGGGACCTCCGGAATAAAATTGATCATGGTACCCTTGCCCCCATTTTAAACCACTTCCACGTCTACACTCTCCTGGCCCTACACCCGCACTTCACCCATACGGCAGTTGGAAAAAGATCTCCGCCAAAGAGCCCCTCTTTGAGGTGTTGCCCGTTGGGTATTGCACCGCCGACCCAATGAGGAGCATTGCCGATGATGAAGCATGACACTCGCAAGGGTGTGTGAGGCCATTACATCCAACAAAATGGATGCCCGTTTGTAGGTACCCCACGTTGCCCTACAGCATCCCTAACCTGACTCCGACCAAACTAGCACTCCTTTAGGAACAGCCTGGTACCCCTCTTGTATTTGGTACCCTCTGTGTAGCGCCTGGTGTGCTGCTAGTGAAAATCGGCGCTACGCCACTGAATTGATTCTTCTGCATCATCATGGCTCACCACACCTCCACCCCACCCTGTTCAGGAAACCCATGACACATAGCTCACTGTTTCTCTCACTTGGCACTACACCTGTAACTATTGTGGCGTTACATTATTACAGTCCTATTGCCAGGACACGTGTTGCGATCTTTCTTATTACACAATTTCACTATACTGATCCACTAATCCTTTTTGGGTTCGCCTGCTACTCGCTGAAAAGCGCTCTGTCGCCTCGTCAGGGTCAGTAAGCGCTATATAAATGCAATTACAGTACAATACAATACAAATAGGCTCAGTCTTAGTACGGATGCTTCAGCACACCTTTCTTGTGTGGTCACATACCTTACAATACCTCGCAGCGTCTCCCTTGACTATGCAGATGGGACACTCTATAAAACTTTACTCAGACACACTTTGTTAAAGCCAGCAGTCTATTACAGTGTATTAAAAAATATAAAAGGTTTCCGAACATATATGCCTTCTGCCTCTCAATCAGAGTAGGGTTGAGTCAAGTTCAAAGTTTCTTTCAACCTTTGCAAGGGTCTGTGGAAAACGTTGTGAAGCTGGCTAGCTTTTCCAATTCACGTTTGCCGACAAATTGCTGGGGAACACCAGGACTGGACCTTCCGCTCCCCTACACGAGCGGTAAATTCGCCAAACCTGGCACACAGGGAGATTTCTCGTTGTGCCTTGCCCCATTCCCCTTTTGTTGAACACGCTACACAGAGGGTGAAGTAGTTCTAGATTATTACATATTATTCTAAGAAAGTAGGCTGGGAGAAACTGCAGCTAGGAGCTGCACGTGCTCTGGAATACTGCAATAAGGGTCAAAGACTGTAAGAGGTGAGGGGGCCTGGACATTTGAAGTGACGCCCCTGGGGTGATGTAAACACATGACCCCCTTCTTGCTCTTTCAGTTAAGTGCCACGACACAGAAACCTTTGTGTTCTTAAACCGGGGCTCTCTGCCCCTCTTCCTCAGACACAAGGCGTTTTCATTGGTTTTTGAATGTCACCAGCTAGTGGGGGCTTGACAACAGCTTTGCTGAAAACGTAACTTTAGCAAAAACACTTACGCGAACACAGCTCTCCTTTTCTTTCAACTCGACTCGACTGCGGTGGTGGCTGGGCCCCTACCGTAGGGGTTCTTTAGTGCAAATCGCCCACCAGCAGCACTCCCCCTGGCCCCGAGACTGTCTCCACTCTCAGTCTAATCGCGTGGTGGTGGCGCACGTCAGAGAAGCACAACGCAGGGGCTGGTCCAGGACCGTCATTGGTAGTGCTATAAGATTGACGGCCCTGGGACCCACAAACTGGGTGCGCCGCCGCTGCGCATCGCACCATCACCACTAAGCTAGGTGGTGCATGCGTGGCCGTGGGGTGCGTGCACTGCAGTATTTGGTTTCTAGGGAAAGGGAGTGGTCCACAGGAAATGCCAAGTCTATATCAGTTTTCACGTTTCATATATTGAAGGGAACACACTCAAAAAACTCTGGACCGCTTGAGTTTTGTAGCAAATAAGTCTTTGAAGGGAATGATGAGTGTGTTTAACCAAATTGTTGATGTCCTTAGGCTGAATCCTTGCTCATGTAATCAGAGTCAGGAGTCCATATAATGTAGAAAAATTACTTTTTATTAAATTAGGTTAAAACATGAACAGCCGACACGTGTTTCGCCCCCTGTGGCGATTTGCGCCGGGGCTTTTTCAAGGCTTTAAAAGATCAAGAAAGTACAGCTGTAAGCGCGAATAATATTAGACAGAGAGCCTTTGACCCAAGTGCTTGTGAGATGGAAAGGCAAAGGAAGAGTGAAGAAGTATGAACTAGAAAAAAGCTAGCGTGAATTTATAGTGTGAGTGTTCTGATTAAAATAGTTGATAGATGGAAGAAAGCTCAGTGATAATTGTGAAAAACAAGAGGGAAAACGGATGTATGGTGGTCTTAAGTTTATCTCCGCTGTGATTTATATAAGTTTAGTGATATTATGGCTAACGATTCAGTGAGGTTATTTACCAGTAGTGAGATTCAGAATATTCGAGGTAAAATAACATGACCAAGGTGATATAATCATAGGTGATCAAAATAGGCTGCCATTAAGTGTAAGGCGAAAGGAAAAGTTCAGACAAACTTCTGCATATCTATTTACAGTATCATGTGTTCATTTTACATATCTTCGAAATATGGAATTATTTTCAAAATCTCCGATTATTTTTGAAGTTTCAATCTGTCAAATATAACATATGTACATTCAGAATGATGTGTTTAAATTTTATGTAAGAACATTTATAAAAAGCATTATACGAAAGAACATTATTGCATTTCAGTGAATTTTCTTATCTAGGCATGATTCACATAGTAGTACATTCACTGCATTTAATTTGCTCCACAGAATTCGTTGCATTAGCCATATGCCATGTTTTCATGGGTTATTTGTGAATATTTTTGTCGCAGGTGTAGCTGTGAAGCCCAGAAAGTAGAAATGTAAGCATTTGTTTAAGTAGAAAACGACCTTAGTGGGGCGAATAATAAAAAATGCAATCGTTCAAAACTTTAATACTACAGCCAGAAAGAAGGCAGCATTATTGGAAAAAAGGGGGGTTGAGAGCGTTAACGGATTGTTAAGAGTTGGCTTATGCGAGAGAGGTATTTCAACATATTGTTGGAACTGTCGCATTTGGCAAGGATTAAAAGGCCGACATGGAATCATAATGTGGCAAGTTTGGGCGTCCGGTATTAAGTCAAGGTTGCAGTCGGTGACGGGCGATAACTTGGTCATGGCAAAAGTTTAACCCAGAGGGAGTGTACATGACGGGTGAAAGCCACTTACTTCTCAAGGTGTAATCCCAGGTCACATCTTTTTCGTCCGCTCGGAATTGGCCGCTTTCGCGTTTTGAAGCCCGGCCCGCTGCCACTTTTAACCCGAAGGCAGAGTGTGGCTGACCCGGAAGTTGGGGTCGCCCGATGTTATTCTCATAACGAGTTGGTTTGGGAAAATGCCTTCGCTTGACAGCGGGGACAGCGGGGACAGACGGAGTGAGGATTAGTTAGCTATTATTAACTAATTACTCTTGTTTGTGGAGTGTGATCAGGTTAGCGTGAGATTTGTCGTCAAATGACCCGGATATTAATGCGCAGCACTGTTGGTGTGGTCACACTCGAAAAGGGACTATTTGTAATTATGTGTTCCGCCATATTGAAGAGGTCGAATCACTTGCTCGAAGATCTTGAGACAGAGAGCAATGTACATAAGGAAACGTGCTGTAAGCAAAAGTTTCCAGCCTGGTAATTCATCATAGGTGCAAGTATGCTAAATGCGGATTGCGGAGGTCTATGAAAAAAATACAAGAATGAAGAATTGTAAAAATTGTAAAATTGTAATTGTAATTGTAAAAATATTTATTGAGCGCGGTTGCTGCCCGCAGGCGTCCAAGCGCTGGATTGAAGGAAAAGTGACTGGAAGAGCTAAGGTACATAGGATTGAGCAAACAGCAGTGTCTTTAGATTTTTCCGGAATACAAGTAGGTCAGGGTTGGAGCGGAGTGAGATGGGAAGAGCATTCCAGAGCCTGGCGGTGTTCAAGGAGAACAGCCTACCTCCAGACCTGGCTCGCTTCACTCTGGGAACAACGGCGAGGAATGCCTCCGTCGACCGAAGGTTCCTCTTAGGATGGTAGGGGGTGACCAGGCCGATGTTTATGGCAGGGCCCGTTTTCCAGAAAGCGCGATGTGCCAAGCATAGCGCCTTAAAGGCCACTCTCTGCCTCACTGGCAGCCAGTGAAGACTTTTTAGAGCAGGTCTGGCCGACTGAGTCCGCGGGATTTCCAGCAGGGTGCGTGCTGCGCAGTTTTGAACAATTTGCAATTTCCTGACGGTCATCTCTGGGGCCCCCAGGTATAGAGCATTATTTGAGTCCAGGCGGGATTGGATCAGACCTTGTACTGCCACCTTTTTGGCCTCTAGGGGAAGTAACGGGAGCACTTTCCTCAGAACTCTAAGTAGGCCAAAACAGGTGGCGGACAGTTTTTTGGCCTGGGTGGAGAAGGAGAGTTTATTGTCTAGCCAAACTCCCAGGCTTTTAACACTTTCCTTGTGAGTGGGGGGGGGACCCAGAGCACTGGGCCACAAGGAGGTGAAAGACGCGGGGGAGGTTGGACCTAGGAGCATGAGCTCCGTCTTATCTCCGTTTAGTTTAAGGGAGGAGTTGGTCATCCATCCCTTTACGTCCTCAAGGCAATTTAGCAGGTCTGCTGGGGAGTAAGTGCTGTTCTCCGTGGCCAGTGAGACCACAAGCTGGGTGTCGTCGGCATATGACACGATTTTAATGCCATATGGTTCGACAACACCCGCCAGCGGCCTCATGTACACGTTAAACAGCGCCGGGCTCAGAGAGGAGCCCTGTGGAACTCCGCAGCTCAAGGGTTTCCTGAAAGGTCACTCATTCCTTAATATGTAGATAGGAATGCGAACTGGATATATTAAGGACGCCTTATTAGGGTAGTAAATGATTACGACTTGTTGCATCTAGACACAGGTCTAGTTTTTATGAAGTTTAGGGACAATGAGTATTTAAGGATATTTTTAGAGAGGGAGGTTAGTTAACCGTGTGCCATAGAGAGGTGTGAAGTTGTATTACGGAATGGTCTGCAACATTGTTATGTGCATTACAGTAATGAATTCCCACACAGACTAAATAGGAACAAACAAGAAAGTCATCATAGTCAATGTAAAACAATTTGTATAGTGAAGACAACACATGTTTGATCTAACATTATTAGCTTGGATCAATGTGTATAGGTTCCAGAAAATGTAATCTTCATGGTAAGGAAGAAAATGTTCACAGATTAAGCCATTATGGTGCTTTGAAAGTCCTTCTATTGTCTATCAGAAGTATATGGCCATAACAGTAGAAAAGCTACAGCTTCCTTAATCAGAGTTCTGGTTAGCTTCCGTAGGTGGTTACAGCCAGTGGTGCCATTCATATTCTTGATTTAGGCCTTTTTCTACTGTTTCCATTTTGATAATCAGCGAGCTCTCTTCCCTTCGCAGGAGGCGGTCTAAATCTCCGCCGCGTTTTGGTGTCTTTACTCTTTTGATACCTACAAAGGAAAATGTTAGGTTGTGTTCATGATGTTGCAAGTAGTGTTCCACCAATGATTGTCTTGTATCTGATTTGTGGATATTCCGATAGTGTTCCTGAATACGAATTTTCAGGGGTCTCCTTGAGCTCCCAATATAATTTTTGCCACACGGGCAAGTAATCAGGTATATTGTATTTGTGCTTTCACAGTTGATGAAATCATTGATTTTATATCTTTGTCCGTTAATGTTGACTTCTTTGGTCTTGGATTTGCCTAGTTTGCAGATTGAGCAGTTGGTGCATGTGTAGAAACCTGTGATTTGTGGTGGAAAAGCCCTAGGCTTGTTTTTTGCTTCAAAGAAGGAGGGGCAGAGTATATCACGTAGGTTCCTGCTTCTGGAAAATCCTAGTTGTGGCTTGTCAGTTAGAGAGTCTGATAGAGTGGGATTGTCTCTCAATAAATGCCAGTGTCTGTTCAGGATTTTACGAATTGTGTGTTGTCCACTATGGTATTCGGTATTGAAGCGGATGATGGATTTTTCCTCTTTGGTGACATTATTGTGAAGTAAGGATTGTCTGTCGGTTTTTAGAAACTTCTCTTGTGCTTTGGATAGTGCTTGGTCGTTGTAGCCTCGTTGTTTGAGTCGTTGTGTAACTTCCTCAGAGTAGCTTTGATATTCTTTAGTTGAGCTACAATTTAGACGGGCCCGTCTATATTCTCCTCCTGGGATGTTTGCAATTGTATGTGATGGATGGCTACTGGACGCGTGGAGAATTGAGTTAACAGACGTTGGTTTCCTGTGTATTTTTGTCTGTAGTTGTTGTTCCGAGACATAGATAGTTAGGTCCAGAAAATCAATTTCTGTTTTTGAGATATTGTGTGTTATTTCAATGCCCCATCTGTTGGGTACTAGAGACTTGATGAAGGTTCTCAGTTTCTGTTCACTGCCCTGCCAGATTAGGAGAATATCATCTATGTAGCGACCCCACATTATTATATTATCGATGATATTGTCAGGTCTTTCTTGCCAGAGCCAGTGTTCTTCAACTGCTCCCATCAGGAGGCAGGCATAGGGCGGGGCAAATTTCGAAGATATGTAAAATGAACACATGATACTGTAAATAGGTATGCAGAAGTTTGTCTGAACTTTTCCTTTCGCCTTACACTTAATGGCAGCCTATTTTGATCACCTATGATTATATCACCTTGGTCATGTTATTTTACCTCGAATATTCTGAATCTCACTACTGGTAAATAACCTCACTGAATCGTTAGCCATAATATCACTAAACTTATATAAATCACAGCGGAGATAAACTTAAGACCACCATACATCCGTTTTCCCTCTTGTTTTTCACTGCAGTATTTGGTGCTTGTAAGCAGGTGCGCTTGCACAGCGTTGGTGTCACCCCATGACAGTGGTGTCACCTGGTGCGGTCCGCACCCCCGTAACCCGCTAGTGACGCCCCGCACAGAGGCCGTGATGTGAGCAGGATGGGGAGATAAGGGGTGCGGGGCATCTCTACCTGCATGAATCTCAAAAGGGTGCTTGCTGTTACACGCACATCTGTACACAGCACGTGTACTTCCGGGTACGTGCCCCTGTGTTGGAGACCGGTTGGTGGGCACTTCTGAAAGGTATAGGTAATACTTGCGTTTCTGCACATTTCGGGCCGCTGTGCAATGTCATTTCACCATCCTCT
This sequence comes from Lissotriton helveticus, assembly GCF_964261635.1. Classification (NCBI taxonomy): domain Eukaryota; kingdom Metazoa; phylum Chordata; class Amphibia; order Caudata; family Salamandridae; genus Lissotriton; species Lissotriton helveticus. Next base: position 1,160,626,937 of record NC_136071.1, on the reverse strand, counting down.
GCCTTCTGACCTAATGCCATTTTGGGTCTAAAGCCCTCCATCCAAAGGCACCTGCAACTGGGGGTGCACTTGTGTCTCAGTCCTGACTGGGTGCAGTTGACAAGAGCACTCAAGGGCAACAAGTTCTGCTCTCCACACAGATCTTAGATACTTGTGCTTACATTATTTTACATCCTCCCGTCCCTCTGTTTTCCTGTTTGACAAGTGGGTTTGCCTCCCATTTCCTGTGGGCAACAAGAAAACAAAGATGGACCTACAAGGAGGTAAAGGCAAGAATACAATGTAGGGGTGTGTAAATTATAATATTGTCAACAAAGACTTGACAAATGCTACAAGTGATACAGGTTCCAACTTTTCAAAGTTGAAGCTTTTGGTCCTTTTTGAAAATATACACCTCGGTTTGGAACTTTCCAGATAAAGATTTTCGCTGAAGACTTTTCCAGCAGCAACATTTTTTTTAGTACATTCTCCAACATTTTTTCAATAACTTTTATTGCCATTTTGAAATATCAGACACAATGTGTGTGTTCAGTAGACAGCATCATTTTAATTAATAAGAATGTTGAACCTTCACGCTCAGGGATTCATCGCCCTCACTCTCCCCTCACTTATTCAATCTATACCTTCTCCCCCTCATCCAGGCACTGAAAGAAAGGAATGTCCATACCTTCAACTACGCACATGATTTCCAACTGGTACTCCCCATCAATACCTCCCCGGTGACCACTCACGAATTCCAGATGACGATGCTGTTCATCCATGACTGAATGAACAGCAATCATCTGAAATTAAACCCAGATAAAATGATAGTGATTCTCACGGGAGGCTCACTGAACCCTTGGAGCTCCCAATTCTGGCCTAAAGAGCAGGGTCAGCCCCCCACCCCATCCACACATGCCAAAACCCTGGGAGTCATAACTAATGATGAGCTCACCATGAAAACCCAAATAGGATCCGTAATTTCAACTTGCTTCTTCCAACTAAGAAAAATAAAGTAAATAAGCAGGTTTCTAACACAGGAAGCAAAAATACAGACAGTACTTGCCATGGTGATATCCCACATTGACTACGCCAATTCTTTATACTTTGGCATCCATGCTTACCTCACCCACCGCCTCCAACTGGTACAGAATCAGGCGGCCAGATTGATTCTGCAGGAAAACAGACGCCAACACGTCACTCCTGTTATGTTATGTTAACCTCCACTTATGACGCACAGGGCTACTCGGAAGTGTCCCGGCGCGAAAGCCAAATGGTACACTCCTCTTCTGAAGAAGCTACACTGGCTACCTATATCTCAGAGATGCGCCTTCAAGGTGGGATGCATTATCTTTAAATCACTGAATGGCAGAAACCCCAAATTCATTAATAGCTTGATCAACAGGTACACTCCGACCCGCAACCTGAGATCCGCCCATATGCACCTCCTGATAACACCGCCCTTTAAACAGAAACGCGTTGGTGGAACAAGGTTTTCCACACTAGGTCCCAGATATTGGAACTCCCTGCCTCTAGAGATCAGTTCCTGCAAAGACCTCATGACCTTCCGCAAACTTCTAAAAACATGGCTATTTAGACATGCCTATGAGTAACGTATCACCCTAACACCTCCCAGAGCAGCGCCAAGAAACCAATCTGGTGTACGTGCGCTATATAAATTATGGATAACACAACATAACATCACCCATGTTTGTCTGCTGATAAATAATCTACAATTGCCATGAGTGACCCAAAATGATGAAAGAACAAACTTCTGTGAGTACTGGGTCGTAATTGCCGTGGCCAGTGAGTGCGGTTGTATGACTGTCTGCAGACTGGGCTGCCTCTGGATGTTTCTCATCAATTCCTAGAGTGTGCATCTTGGTTGCACCACTGCTGAAGATCATACAATATGTCCCTCTAGAAGGGTATGCCGGGATTTGTGAGAGTGGAGGGCTCTGTGGCTGCTGAGCTGGTTTGCATCAAGGTTTTAATTGGTGTGGGGTCTAAGGAGAGTCATGCAACCCGCCGTGACCGCCTCTAGCTTTATGTCCAGGAGATGTGTACCGGGAGTCGGGCAAACAACCATGGCCACCACTAGCTTCATGTTCAGGACCGGTGTACGGGGAGTGAAGCAAACAACCATGGCCAGCCGTAGCTTCATGTTCAGGAGCGGTGTAAGGGGAGTTAGGCAAAGCGCCGTACCCAACTCTAGTTTCATGTTCAGGAGCGGTGTAAAGGGAGTCGAGCAAACAACCATGGCCACCCTTAGCTTCATTTTCAGGAGCGGTGAGTAAGTAGAGTCACCTCCTAGTCTCCACACATAGAGACCCCTCCTAGACTCCACACACGGAGTCACCTCCTAGACTCCACACACGGAGTCATCTCCTAGACTCCACACACAGTCACCTCCAAGACTTCATACACAGAGTTCCCTCCTTGACTCCTGTCTTGCTTCACCCTCCCAAATAATAGAAATTACCGCCCTCCCACACTGAGGCTCAAACATGACGAACCAATAAAAACAAAACTCTACCACGAAAGGGATTTCACTTTTATAAAATGAAACACATCAAAACATGGTTCTCAGAATAAGTCATGGGGTTTTCTTTGTGCAACACTCTCTAACAAAAAGGCTTTCCCAGTTGAAAATGAACAACATTCAAATGTATAAAGAGATATATATGTATATATATGTGCAAGCAATAAAAACACACTAATGAGTAGGCAAATGCAACTGTTAAATGTGTAGATAATAATATGAAATGAAAGCAGATAATGCTGGACATCCTGCAAGAAATCGGAAAGATATTTACTCTAAATACATCAGACGATTACAACCACTGTAGACTTGGATGTGCACACAGACTCACTCACACATAACAATCAAAACGGTGAAAAACCTTTACAACGCAACTTTTACCACGCAGTGCCTTTACGACGCAACTTTTACAACGCAAACCATTACAACGCATTGCGCTGGGGGGCGCTCTAGGATAGGGAATAGGTTTAATTTACTATCCAACACCTTCCCTACTATCCACAAGGACTGGAGTTGGAATAGTAAATTAAACAATTCACTACCCAGCGCCCATGGCACTATGCGTTGTAAAGGCATGCGTTGTAAAGGCATGCGTTGTAAAAGCATGCGTTGTAATGTCATACATCCAATGAAAACACCTCAGATGATTATAACCACTGGAGACTTAGATGTGCACACAGACTCCCTCACACATCACAAAGTCAATACTCAAAAACAAAACACCTCACCGGCTGCAAACACTGCATCTTAGCCCACTCCACACTGGGGGATTCACAGCCAGGCTTAAGAGCCTCAGCAAACTGGGTTCTGCAAAAGTAGAAGCGCCCCCCCCCCCATTCCCATTCCAAAATCCCAGTTTCTATGTCAACAAACCCCAGCTTTATAATCTCAAAACACACTAGAAGGTTCCGAGAGAATCTCTTCTGCGCCAAGGAAACTTACTGGAATTGGCCACTTTCCATGCAAGCATTCCAAAGGCAAAAGAGTTCTCACATTCCTTCTGCACCTTCACATGTTCCAGCCTTTATCTTAATGAAGCTTACAAAAGTCTCCATCGAGCAGTACAGTCAACAATCTATAAAAGTAAAATAACCATGAACGTGAACGGCCTAAACAACTTGAGAAATCTGGGGGCCTGTCTGTGTGCGCAAAAGCTCAAGCTAGCAGACAGTGTCAGAATTCAAGATGGCATGAGGCCATGTCAAAGCGAATAGTAAGAACTTTATAATACTTCCCAATGTACAACACAAAGCACATTTGTGCACCAATGCTATAGCATCACACACTTGATCTCCAAATGTACAACATAATGCACATTTGAGCACCACTGCTTTTAACACTGCACTTCGAGACCAATAAGTACATTCAACACCTCTCTCCCTCTCTCTCATTCTTTCAAATGGACATCCCACATGTTGTGTTCCTGGCAGGGTGGTTCTACTCTCTGAAAGTTCCCCCACTTTAAAACTACAAAGAGACCCAAAGAAATCTTCAAGGCAAAAGGCATATGCAGGATAAATGATGTTGTACATTCACGCTAGGGTAAAGTAAAACACTAAAAGTTCATTAAAACAATTGTGGTAAATAAATAAATAATACCTCTATTTTTGGATGAATAAATGAATAACAGATAGCTCAATAAATAAGAGTCAAGATTCGAGGTAGTAGGAGTTTTGCAGGTTTATTACAGCATAAAGGACAGGAACAGGACAACCTGCACGGGAACAGGATGGCAGCGCTGCCGGGGGCAGGATCGGAATCGGCGTAACATTTAATAACAGTGCACGATCATATATACTAAAACAGTTGCATTACAATACATACGATAGGCGGAGCAGTGGGTGTGATCAATAGCAGTCGCGAAAGATAAGGGTGAAAGTAGGTGTAACAGAGGCGTATACATAGACATGTGATGCAAACGTAACAGAATATGTCATGAATGGGGCGGAAACATGGAGGGGGCTACCTAAGGAGCAGGGACCTCTGACCTAATGGTGCGCGCAAACTGGCAATGACGTGTTACTAGGAGAAGCTGGGGGCTTCGAACTCTGTGCTAGGAGCAGAGACTGAAGTCTGGAGAGTCAGGGCGACATGTACCTAAGCAGTATCTAGTATCTGATGTTTAGAGAACATGTTGATGGAATCCAAAAGTTATCGGGGTAAAGGCGAACAGACTCTAAGACTGGAGCATGCATTATTCTACATGTAGTGCGTGATGAAGAATATTAAATGACCATTAAATGCAGTATTTCTCTAACGTGGAGACGTAAAGGCTAGACAATGACGGAAACTATTGATGCGATTCAGTAGCTTTAGGAATGCAGAGAAGGAGGACTGAACTGATAACTGGAATCATAACATACTCTTGGCAGACTCAGAGGCAGAGCTAGGCTGAGCCGGGCACTGCGAGGCAGGAAGTAAGTGAAGGGTCGAGGATACAGGTGGGGGCTGTATCGCTCCTCAGCGAGGGCTTCAGGAGACAGGAGCCGAAATCTGGTGTCCAGGCCCTTTTGAGGCCTAGGAACGGGGACTTTACAATGAAATAACGTGCACACTGAGAAACGTGGCAACGTAGCTTTACATAGGCCTGATATTCGTAGTATTCACGAGAACTGGGAACTGACATACTAGAGGTGGACACAACTGTAATTGCGTCTTTAATCGAACATAGGGAATACATATGCATATTAATCATGCACAGATAACATATGATGGATGACACGTAGGGACACAGAACATGGCAAAATTTACTTTTCCACATTCCCTCCTTGTCACCACGTTTCCATCAGGAAACATCAATATTCATGATACCATCTATCATTTCATACAGTATCATTTGCTCGTCTCGAATTTTCTGGGAACGTGTTTTAGAACGGGGCTTGGGACTAGGAATACAAGAGGTAGCACAAATGCCGCAAATCGCAGGGCCACATTGTATACAGAGGCAGCAGCTGAATATGATCGTTACTGCAATACCTAGAAAGGACAAGACTTTCCATCCCCAAGCGGAAATTATATTCCAGAACCAACCGGACCATGTCCAGGTGCCTGGATCTTGGTGTAACAGATAGGCAATTTTATGGAGTCTGGTTATAGCTGAATAAACAGACGGCGCGTTATTTGGAATGAAAATGCAGCAACTAGATCCGATGACTCTACAGGCCCCACCCCTATCGGCCAATATGACGTCAAGGACGAGACGATTCTGGAGCACGACAATCCTCATAAAGGATTGTTCTTCGGTTAAATTACTTAGAGCAGAAGTAGTCTCAATTACTACTGCTTCGAGTGTTCTGGTTAATCTACGTATCAGTTTACTATTCACAACTGTACCTAAATAAGGAAAGACACCTTTATTGATATCTATATATTGTTCTAGAGTAGTTTCAGTATAATCGACAATCGGGAGGTTTCTCTTGTGTCTAGTATGTACTAGGTGGGAATTCCTATGGTAGTCGGGTGGGGCTAGAAAAACTGGGGGCAGTAGGAAGGCAATGTAACAGGTTCCCTCCCAATCGAGGGGCAGACGAACATATGCGGTCTGACCACAAATAAAATAAGAATGACGTGAAGCTTTGAAAATAGATTTCCCACTGTCACTGTATTTGACTATAGTAGTACAATCGCTATGTCCTACATGTACGGAACCATTATTTCGGACACATAATTCGCCTTTGACTGGTAGTACTGAAATAGCAGGTAAGTCTGGAGTGGAATCAGACTGAACATTCAGGACCATGAAATTCGAAGAATAATTACCTAAATTATAAACTTCATTCTCTAGATCTAACCCTGTTCTGTGGGGAAGACCTTGCTTGTCTGGAAAACATGTACTGTTAAGAAAAGACATATCTGTTAAAGATGACGTTAACGTGGACCATGCTCCACACGAACCATTATGTGAAAATGGATAAGGAAAGAGTGGCAGAACTCCCTTCGGTGTCTGGAAAGGGGGGAGTCGACCACACACCCAACAATTAGTGGCATTGCTGGTCTGGTGTGAATAATGTAACATGCGGATAAAAGAGTTGTTACGCATAGCGAGGCGGTAAGAGAGTTCATGAGGAGGCAGATCACTAAACGTGTGCTCTACTGTAGCATTAGAGGACTTATTTACATGAGAAACTGGAAAATACAGATAAAACGCATAACTGGTGCAAGAAATCATAATACTGAGAAATAATATGAAACATAGAAAAACGATACATCGGATTGAGTTTTGACTAACTCTCTCACTATGGGGGTCTATTTTATACATGTCAGAAACCGGTCTAACCGTTTCACCTAGGGGAGGACTTAGACAATCAAACTGGCTGACTTATTTTACTAGACCTTAACTTGAGCTTATACTCCTGTTGCGGAGTTGTCTCTAACTGGGAAGGGTTCGTAGCAATGTCTTTTGCGGGACAGTCCTTAAGAATAGTACTTTGGCAGTCCTTTGAATCCTGGGAAATGTTCTTTGAGACTGGCTTCAATCCATAAAATTTCTTTATATGCGAAAGATGCACCCAGCCTTTGCGTCCCTCCAACTTCACGGCTGTACGGGTGGCGAGGAGGACCTGTCGGGGCTCCTTCCAGCGAGGCTCCAGTGGACTTGAGCGATCGAAATTTCGCACTAGGACCATGGATCCTGGAACGATTTCATGCGGTGCCACCTCGGTATTGTCTGGAAATGCGGCGGCAACCTGTGAACGACAAGAGTTGAGGGCAGACATCAAGGAAGCTAGGTAATCTGTCAGCATATTACTTGAAACATCGGTAATACTTCGAGGTCTAGGAGTACCCCACATGTTAGGGGGGCGGCCGAAAACGACCTCATACGGGGACAGACCTGATCTGGAATGTGCGACCATGCGCATATAGAACAGAGCGACTGGCAGAGCTACGAGCCAGTCCACACCTTTCTCTTGACAAACTTTTGCAATTCGGATTTTCAGGGTCTGATTATGTCTCTCTACGAGACCGGCTGCTTCAGGATGGCGTACACAATGGAACTTCCACTGGTACCCTAACAATAGGGAAACATGCTTCATGAGTTCAGATGAGAATGGCTGGCCGTTGTCAGAATATACGACTCTAGGGAGTCCATAACGGGGGAAGAACTCACGAACCAACTGCTTGGCAGTGGTCGCGGCTGTGTAGTCTGGAACTGGATATGCCTCCGTCCACCTGGACAAAGCGCATACAACTACAAGGACATACTTGAAACCTCGACATCGCTCCATCTGAATGTAATTCATCTGGAGGACTTCAAAAGGGTGGTCAGGAGGCTGGAATCCACCTTGTTCCACCGGGACACTTTTACCTGGATTAAACTGACAACATATCATACAGGTACGGACTTTCTGCTTGGCTGCAGCTCGTAAATGCTTGTTGAACCAAAGGTTCTGGATACTGTCTAACATGGCTTTTTCTCCTAAATGTGCTGGACTATGTGCGGTATTAATAATGACTTGAACCATAGAGTCGGGGAGAAACCATGTGGCTCTACCCTTCGTTAACCATCCTTGATCTGTCTGGACCCCTCCTTGTTCGGACCATTTCTTGATTTCCTCGGGAGTAGCATGTAACTGGATATCTATGACATCTTGAGTAGGGTCTTTAACTGTCATGCATGTAATCGGATCTGGAGTGTGCGTCTGTGTCGGATTAACTGAAATGTCTGGAGTCTGAGCTGTAAGCTTGGCTGTGCGATCTGCTAGATCATTACCCTGGGAAATGGTGTCAGTAACTTTCGTATGTGCTTTGCACTTCATGATAGCAATGGATGTCGGTAAATGTATTGCATCTAACAGAGCTTGAATAAGGAGACCATGCTGAATCTTGGTTCCATGAGAAGTCATGAAACCTCTCTCTTGCCAGAGCACTCCGAAGTCGTGTACGACTCCAAATGCGTAACGTGAATCGGTGTAAACATTAACTTTCAGGTTCTTGGCGTGTATGCAGGCTTGAGTCAGAGCAACTAGCTCTGCTGCTTGAGCAGACAGGGTGTCAATACGGTGTGTTTCAATAACTTCAGTGTCGGTAGTCACTGCATACGCGGCGACTAGTTCTCCTGTACTTGTTCTCATACATGAACCATCCACATAAAGTGTCAGGTCTGGATCTGGTAATGGAGTATCTGTCAGATCTTGTCTTGGCTTTGTCATGATGTTAACTACTTCCACACAGTCGTGTGTTGCAGGGTTTGGATTAACTGACGGTAACAGTGTGGCAGGATTCAAAACGTTGCAGCGTCTGATTTCTATGTGTGGCTGGAACAGTGTCAATTCATAACCTGTTAAACGTGCAATTGTCAAGTGCTGAGTCTGTGTTCGGTTTAAAAGAACTTCCACGGAGTGTGGAACTTGTACTGTCAAGGAATGTCCTAATACTATGGAATCACTTTGTCTGATAGCTAGTGCTGTGGCTGCAACTGACTTGAGGCACGCAGGCAGAGCCTGGGCTACAGGATCTAATGTGCTCAAAAAATAAGCACAGGGCTTGTATTGTCCTGCTTGATCTTGTGTGAGGACAGATAATGCTGTACCTTCACGTTCAGTGACGAAAAGTGTAAAAGGCTTACTGTAGTTCGGTGTTGCTAGAACTGGAGCTTGACATAGGGCTTTCTTTAACTCATTGAAACTAAGTGTATGTTCAGATGTCCAAGGGAGGACAGTCGATACGGCTGCCTCCTGTGTCGTTAACTGTATCAGTGGCTTGGCTAGAAATGCATACTGAGGAATCCATTGTCTGCAATAAGAAGTAAGGCCGATAAAAGCACGTACCTCCTTCTGGGTCTTTGGCTGAGGAAGACTCGCTATTAATTGGATACGGTCTGGTGTCAACTGCCTACCCCTCTTGGACAGTAAGTGTCCTAAGTAGACCACTTGCTGGACACAGAATTGAAGCTTCGAAGGGGACACCTTGTGTCCCATCTCGGCTAGGAAATACAAGACTGTAAGTGATGCTCGCTCACAAGCACATTCAGAACGGGCTGTGATCAGTAGATCATCGACATACTGGAGCAGGGCAGTGTCAGTTGGCATGTGAATGTTATCTAGTTGTCTCTTGAGTGCTTGACTGTAAATACTAGGACTTTCTGTGAAACCTTGAGGAGCACGTGTGAACATATAGCTCCTTCCATTTAAACAAAATCCGAAAAGAAACTGGCTGTCTGGATGAATGGGGACACTGAAAAACGCGTTCTTGAGGTCTATGACAGTAAAAAATGTGGCTTCGGAATCAATGGCTGTCAATAGGGAAGAGATATCTGGGACAACTGGATACTGGGGAATAATACATTTATTAAGCTCTCGGAGATCAATCACTAATCGATATACTGGAGATGCATTTGGATCAGTACGTTTCATGACTGGAATGATCGGAGAATTGCATACATTGGAGTCAGTTTCTACAACTACTCCTTGAGCCATGAGCTCGTCAATAATTTTGGATAAGGCTGCTACAGCCTCAGGTGGCAATCTGTACTGCCTGATTCGTGGTAACACTACACCTGGCTTGAGAGTCACACGATGGGGTGTGATTTGCATAAAGCCAACATCAGTTGGACCTTGCGCACATAGATGCTGCGGAACATTGGACAATCTCGGATCAAAATCTCGTAATACATAGTGACCCTTGAAGTCACGTAGGAACAATCGTATTCCCTCTGGGGAACAGCATATAACTGCACCTAACTCTTTCAGTGTTTTAATGCCTAATAGATTTTCTGGACATGACTTAGTGAGTAACAGATCAGTAGTGCGGGACAGTGGACCTACTTCTAGAGTAACTGGCTTTGATATTTCATTTACAATAGGTTTTCCTGAAAATCCAAGGGAAACATTTCTTGAGCCTGAGAGCGGAGCCCCTGGAACTTCGGCGTGACTGATAGTGGTCCTACTTGCCCCTGTATCAATCAGAAACTTTCTGTCTTTCCCTAATACTTGACTGTGAACATAGGGACCTTCTTGATCTACAGGTATCTCGATGAGAGGCAAGCCTACCTCCCTCTCTAGGCTGTTTCATGAATATGGCTGATACTCTGGATACTCAGACTGTGCATACTGGTACATCTGCTGTGTAACATGCTGTGTTGCAGCGATAGGCTGCGGAGCGGTAACTGTCTGTGGTGCAATCTGTGACTGAGGAGTCTGTGAAACTTGCTCTTGTCTCGGCGGACGTGGTCTTTCTTTAGTCTTACCGGTAGCTATGTTGTGTTTCAGAACTGCACACTCGTTTATAAAATGACCTGGCTGTTTACAATAATTGCAGTTTCCTTTAACGGGAGCTGCAGGATGACTGGCTTGATTTGGTCCCCTCTTCTGACTATCTTGAGGAACAGATTGTGCAACTAGTACTTTCATTTTCGTGTCTTTCATACGTTTTCTCTCATGATCTTGCTCTTCTCTGATTCTATTCTGGTGATATTGAAGCATCTGTAACATCTGGGACGGGGTATTAGCTTGCCAGGTACTTTCGACTTTCAAAACTCGATTTTTAATTTGTGGACTTGAATTCTCGACTAGTTTAGTAACAAAAAGATGAGGGTATGACTCGCTACTCGTCTTGAGGCCACTGTTTATGGTAAAACATTTCTCAAATCTGGAATAGTAATCACTAATATCTTCGTCTTGTTTCTGTTTACAGGCTGAGATTGCATCCCAGTCTTCTTTTCTAGTTGTCAATAACCTAGGCAAAACTTGTATTAACAGTTCTGGTAATTCTTTACATTTATCTCCAAGACCGGTACCTGGTACTCGTGCCTTGTCTTCAGCTTCTAGAACTGCCCAATCGATCTTTTTCTCTCCCACCTCCCATTCTTTTTCTTTGAGTTTCTCATATACCCCTGCGGGCAACAAGACCTTTAACATTTTAATAATATCTGGATACGTGTATTCTCCCATACGGAGCATGTCTTTTAATTCTCGGTGGAACCCTGCTGGATCTTTATCATGACAGGGAATTAACTTTTTCATCTCTAAGAGTTCCATCTTTGTGATAGGGGTGTAAACAAACACTCGTTGCATTTCACCACCCTCTGTCTTAACTGGATGCACTTCTCGTAACGGATTCTGTCTGTCTATGTAAAAGGGTTTACTTTCTGGGGGTGAGGCATGAACAAACTGTGGGTTCAGAAACGTTCTATATTTGTGGCGCTGTTCTAAAATGACACTAATTAAATCGGTACCTAAACCTTTCCATCTATACTGGAGTAACTCGTTCAGGACATCGTGTAACGGACCTGGATCAGAATGTTGACCCTCATACAATGTAATGAGGTGCTGGATCATATACATACCCGCCAGTCGCTGCTCGGCTGGGGGCATTTTCAGAAACATTTGTGCCACTATTTCGTCTGGAAAAGTGGTAGAATCAGTAGTCCATCGGACTGCTGATCGGACTAGTTCTTGTTCATGCATGGTACTTAACTCGCTATAACCGATTCGTGATTTCAGAATGTGATCGGTAGCTTGAAATACTTGTTCTAGAGAACCTTGTTCTGGTGCTGGATGATGAAAAATTGACTTGTGTTCTAGGCGCAAATGGCGATCTGGAAATCTAGATTTTCCTACATACGCTATTCTGTCGGGATTCTCGTCCTCTACCTCTTCCGCAGAGTCATTTTCTTTTTCGCTTACTTGTGCTTCTTTACGTTGTTCGTGTATCCTTATTATTTCTTTACGAATCTTCTTGTACATACTCTCTATACTACCGATAGTCTTGTGCTTACCCTCGGCTATATTATCACTCCACCTTGTCAGGACTTTCATTTCGGCTCGATCTTTGGTCGGATAATCTTGTTCCCTTATTAGACAATTAATCAGAAACTTTAATATCATGAGCTGGACTTCAACTTTTCTTTGGCACATGACGTCACTAATACTTTCTGGATCATTCCCTGTACGGATGAAACGATATATTCTGTCTAGATCTTCTTTCATATCTGGTAGGGTAACTAGATACTCGGTCACCTTTCTTACGCGTAATGAATATAAAACCATACTATCCTCGCCTGGGACTGGATCATAGCCACATTCATTAAGGGCTTTTCTTATTTCTGCAACAGACTGATACCTGGGCGTACGCTGTGACGCTTGTGCATGTAATTCGGCTAACGTTAAACGCTTGTGTGGCGGCGGGGTTCCTGGAGGACCTCCCCCTGCGGCCCCTAAACTAGAGTCGTCTACTGATGTTCTTCGTCCTGGCAGAGTGGGAAATGGAAATGCAGGCTGGACTTGTATGGCGGACTGGACCGGGGGTACCGTAACAGGTACTCCGGTGTCGGGAGGAGCGGGAAGTGCCTGATTTACAGGGACTGGCGGAGCAGGAACAGGATTTGCATATTCTGGGACTGTGTCGTCCAAATAGGACGAAATAAAAATATCAGCTGCGGTCGGTTTGTGACGTAGCTTGGTCGGGACTAATGGTGGCGGAAAATTACTGGATGCCTCTGGGGTTGCTTTTGGCAAGTCCTCGGCAAGAAGAGGATACATACCCTTAATAAGAGCATGCCTCTGTCTGTCTGACTGTTCGATTTTAACTCGTTCACCAATCTCGATTAATTCCCTTTCTTGGGCTCGTTCTAAGGATTCTCTACTTAATTCTGACTTTCTGATTTCTTTTTTCGGTTCTTTTATGAGATTCTTTGCGCCATAACTCGATGGCATCTTTCTGTGACTGTCTGGCTTTCTTTTTTCATAATGCTTCTTCTACTCGCATGATGCACTCGGCATCCCATGTGCCTGATACAGGCCATCTATACTTTTCCTCTAACTGTTTGGTATACTCGACCCATAAATCTAGATACAATATGGCGCTTATGCCATGCTTCTGATACATAAAATGACCTGGACTGTCCCTAGGCGGGACAGGAACTGCTGCCTCTAGCAGACCTTTTCTAGTTTTTAACTGACGCAGTTTTGAAAAGAGCGGCATGACTGAACTATGATCTGGACACAATACAATACACAATAAACACGAGAATCACTTCGCACTCATACCACAACATTAAAATACATGAAGAACATTCAGAATAACAGTTCGAACAGAATACTACCTGGAATACGGAAAACAGAATACATGAATTTTCTCGAGAACAGAACTGACTAGAACGGGAACTAGATGCACTGCTGAAACAGTACGAAACTTACCGGTCTCATACAGAGACACGTCAGGACCCGCATCCACCGAAGTGGACACTTCGTTTGTGGGACTGTGTACCACCAACCCACGGACCAGAGTCAATTAGATTGACCCTGTCTAGATACTACCCCAGCAACGGTACTCACCGGGCAGCAAGAACGGAAGGCCTCGGACTGGACTGGACTGCTTCGACGCCGGACGGACGAACTTCGGACTTCTGTTACAGGTGGGCCTCCGGATACCTCGGACCTTGGACTCTCCGCTTGGGCTCTGGTCGGGACTCGCCGCGTTCCTCCACCGCCTCGTCTGGATGCTGGACCGCCACCTCCGTCTTCTCCGTGGGCCTGAGGGATACTTGAAGCAGAAATATCTGCACGTGCACGGTATGGTTCCGTCACGGCTGCAGAGGGTCAGGGGGCCGGCGTGGCTTCACCGGCGCGTGGGGAAAGGGCAAGTCCCTATTCGGGCGCCATTATGTGGTAAATAAATAAATAATACCTCTATTTTTGGATGAATAAATGAATAACAGATAGCTCAATAAATAAGAGTCAAGATTCGAGGTAGTAGGAGTTTTGCAGGTTTATTACAGCATAAAGGACAGGAACAGGACAACCTGCACGGGAACAGGATGGCAGCGCTGCCGGGGGCAGGATCGGAATCGGCGTAACATTTAATAACAGTGCACGATCATATATACTAAAACAGTTGCATTACAATACATACGATAGGCGGAGCAGTGGGTGTGATCAATAGCAGTCGCGAAAGATAAGGGTGAAAGTAGGTGTAACAGAGGCGTATACATAGACATGTGATGCAAACGTAACAGAATATGTCATGAATGGGGCGGAAACATGGAGGGGGCTACCTAAGGAGCAGGGACCTCTGACCTAATGGTGCGCGCAAACTGGCAATGACGTGTTACTAGGAGAAGCTGGGGGCTTCGAACTCTGTGCTAGGAGCAGAGACTGAAGTCTGGAGAGTCAGGGCGACATGTACCTAAGCAGTATCTAGTATCTGATGTTTAGAGAACATGTTGATGGAATCCAAAAGTTATCGGGGTAAAGGCGAACAGACTCTAAGACTGGAGCATGCATTATTCTACATGTAGTGCGTGATGAAGAATATTAAATGACCATTAAATGCAGTATTTCTCTAACGTGGAGACGTACAGGCTAGACAATGACGGAAACTATTGATGCGATTCAGTAGCTTTAGGAATGCAGAGAAGGAGGACTGAACTGATAACTGGAATCATAACATACTCTTGGCAGACTCAGAGGCAGAGCTAGGCTGAGCCGGGCACTGCGAGGCAGGAAGTAAGTGAAGGGTCGAGGATACAGGTGGGGGCTGTATCGCTCCTCAGCGAGGGCTTCAGGAGACAGGAGCCGAAATCTGGTGTCCGGGCCCTTTTGAGGCCTAGGAACGGGGACTTTACAATGAAATAACGTGCACACTGAGAAACGTGGCAACGTAGCTTTACATAGGCCTGATATTCGTAGTATTCACGAGAACTGGGAACTGACATACTAGAGGTGGACACAACTGTAATTGCGTCTTTAATCGAACATAGGGAATACATATGCATATTAATCATGCACAGATAACATATGATGGATGACACGTTGGGACACAGAACATGGCAAAATTTACTTTTCCACACAATGGTAGTCAAAGGTCATCACGTGGTTTCAACACATGGGAGTGCTCTAGCACCACAACTCCACATGTAGAGTCTCCTCCTAGACTCCATACGCTGAGTCCCCTCCTAGTCTGCATAATCAGAGTCCACTCCTAGACTCCACACACAGAGTCCCTTATTAGACTCCATACACAGAGTCCCCTCCTAGACTCCACACACAGAGTCCCCTCCTAGACTCCACACACAGAGTCCCCTCCTAGACTCCATACATAGAGTCCCCTCCTAGACTCCATACATAGAGTCCCCTCCTAGACTCCACACACAGAGTCCCTCCTAGACTCCTTACATGGAGTTCCCTCTTAGAATCAATACACAGAGTCCCCTCCTAGACTCCTTACATGGAGTTCCCTCTTAGACTCCATACACAGAGTCCCCTCCTAGACTCCAAACACAGAGTCCCCTCCTAGACTCCACACACAGAGTCCCCTCCTAGACTCCATACATAGAGTCCTCTCCTAGACTCCACACACAGAGTCCCCTCCTAGAATCCAAACACGGAGTCCCCTCCTAGACTCCATACACAGAGTCCCCTCCTAGACTCCATACACAGAGTCCCCTCCTAGACTCCATACACAGAGTCCCTCCTAGACTCCTTACATGGAGTTCCCTCTTAGACTCCACACACAGAGTCCCCTCCTAGAATCCAAACACGGAGTCTCCTTCGAGACTCCATACATAGAGTCCCCTCCTAGACTCCACACACAGAGTCCCCTCCTAGACTCCACACACAGAGTCCCCTCCTAGACTCCACACACAGAGTCCCCTCCTAGAATCCATACATAGAGTCCCCTCCTAGACTCCACACACAGAGTCCCCTCCTAGAATCCAAACACGGAGTCCCCTCCTAGACTCCATACACAGAGTCCCCTCCTAGACTCCATACACAGAGTCCCCTCCTAGACTTCACACACAGAGTCCCTCCTAGACTCCTTACATGGAGTTCCCTCTTAGAATCAATACACAGAGTCCCCTCCTAGACTCCTTACATGGAGTTCCCTCTTATACTCCATACACAGAGTCCCCTCCTAGATTCCACACACAGAGTCCCCTCCTAGACTCCACACACAGAGTCCCCTCCTAGACTCCATACATAGAGTCCCCTCCTAGACTCCACACACAGAGTCCCCTCCTAGAATCCAAACACGGAGTCCCCTCCTAGACTCCACACACAGAGTCCCCTCCTAGACTCCATACACAGAGTCCCCTCCTAGACTCCATACACAGAGTCCCTCCTAGACTCCTTACATGGAGTTCCCTCTTAGACTCCACACACAGAGTCCCCTCCTAGAATCCAAACACGGAGTCTCCTTCTAGACTCCATACATAGAGTCCCCTCCTAGACTCCACACACAGAGTCCCCTCCTAGACTCCACACACAGAGTCCCCTCCTAGACTCCACACACAGAGTCCCCTCCTAGACTCCATACACAGAGTCCCCTCCTAGACTCCATACACAGAGTCCCCTCCTAGACTCCATACACAGAGTCCCTCCTAGACTCCTTACATGGAGTTCCCTCTTAGACTCCACACACAGAGTCCCCTCCTAGAATCCAAACACGGAGTCTCCTTCTAGACTCCATACAGAGAGTCCCCTCCTAGAATCCACATAGAGTCTCCTCCTAGACTCCACACACAGAGTCCCCTCCTAGACTCCACACACAGAGTCCCCTCCTAGACTCCACACACAGAGTCCCCTCCTAGACTCCACACACAGAGTCCCCTCCTAGACTCCACACACAGAGTCCTAGACTCCACACACAGAGTCCCCTCCTAGACTCCACACACAGAGTCCCCTCCTAGACTCCACACACAGAGTCCCCTCCTAGAATCCAAACACGGAGTCTCCTTCTAGACTCCATACATAGAGTCCCCTCCTAGACTCCACACACAGAGTCCCCTCCTAGACTCCACACACAGAGTCCCCTCCTAGACTCCATACATAGAGTCCCTCCTAGACTCCATACACAGAGTCCCCTCCTAGACTCCACATAGAGTCTCCTCCTAGACTCCACGCACAGAGTCCCCTCCTAGACTCCACGCACAGAGTCCCCTCCTAGACTCCATACACAGAGTCCCCTCCTAGACTCCATACACAGAGTCCCCTCCTAGACTCCATACACAGAGTCCCCTCCTAGACTCCATACACAGAGTCCCTCCTAGACTCCTTACATGGAGTTCCCTCTTAGACTCCACACACAGAGTCCCCTCCTAGACTCCACGCACAGAGTCCCCTCCTAGACTCCATACATAGAGTCCCCTCCTAGACTCCACACACAGAGTCCCTCCTAGACTCCATACATAGAGTCCCCTCCTAGACTCCACACACAGAGTCCCTCCTAGACTCCATACAGAGAGTCCCCTCCTAGACTCCACACAGAGAGTCCCCTCCTATGTCCATACATTGAGCCGTGAACTCTTTTGAAGCCCAGTTCACCAGCATGAACGCTCAAAATGTAGATTCTTTTACTGGGTGGGTGAGGAGGGAAGTCTGCAAACATTACGGTAGCTGCTAATTATTTTAGTACTTACCTAACTTTAATCGGAATGCTGGATATTCAAAATGTGAATGTATCTAAACATAGTGGAAACAATAAAATATAGCGAGGAAATGTCTTTTCTCGTGAACATCACAAAAGTGATAAAATCCAAGTAATTACGTTAAGACTTTTCATTCACCAAGCCTGGGAGTGGGAAGCTCATATGGAGTGATTAGTATTCTCTTCATCTCACCATCAGGAAACTTCTAAAATCTTCCTGTTTAGTTTCTACTCCCAGAAATAATCACATTGTGATATCAGCTTCTCTCTCAGGTTTCATGCTCCTGCTTGTAATCTCCTCAAGGCAAACATTGTGCAACTCCCAACACTTGGCAGGAACTGTAAAACACACTGTTGTCCAACGAGTTATGTCTGATTACAAAAAATACTTCAAGTAACGTTAAATAACAAATGAGGGACTTTGGTGGTGATACAATAACCACAGAGTACAGGGGTGGTACAGGTACCACAGGAATAGAGTAGCAGAACAACCACCTCAAGATGTACCAATGCAGTTCTGTGAAAAATGACCCATTGTTTCTGCTGAATATCCAGAAGTATAATAGTGACAGTGACCATAAAAGGCAGTGTGGCGTTGGGTGACCTTTGTGATACAGGCACAGCAAAATAACCAAGTAACATAACATTTGTAAGGTTCACCCAGAAGGGAATCTTGGCGCTGAATAACAGATGTTTATTGTTACCCAACACAATGGTACTCATTTTATCAACTTCAGATGGATGAAAGGCTGAGTGGACCCACTGAGATTTGAATCTGTGAACATGAGGTTGATTACTTAATGTGTAAGGTGGAGAGTGTCATCTTAAAATTACCGAAAGGAGAGCAAATGTTATTCAGAGACCCTTCGATCAGGTTAAAAACTAAGCTGCGATAGTGTGTACAAGGTTATGATACGCCATTATTGTCTATGAGTCGGGTTTGATTTATGGATTCGTACTGGGGTGAGCAAGACATAGATACCTAGGATCTGCTGTATCACTACCAAAGATTTTGTATAATATGACTCTAGATACCCACCCTAATTCAGGAGTAGGGAACATATTTTGTGGTCCTGAAGAAATGCTAGGGATCCAGGAATGGACCAACACAGCGTGAAACATGTCAACCTGAATAGTGAAACCACGATAGTTCACTACAACATACTCACTGAGTAGTGGCGTAACATAACCTTGCGTACACTCCTGCATCTTCATTTTTAACCTTACCAAAGGGTCTCTGAATAAAATGTGATCTCCTTTAGGTAATTTTAAGATCACACTCTCCACTTTTCACATTATACCCCACACTTCGCATGCACCGTCACAGCTGATACAAGAAAAGATCTCTGTCAAGGAGCCCCATCACAGGGCCCGTGGGGCATTGCAGCCCCGGCCCCACGAGGAGCAAAACGCCTGATGAGGGTGTGTGAAAGCAACACCTCCAAATAAGGAAGGTCCCCCTGAAACCAAATAGTCCAACCACACCTTTTCTTTAACATTTTCTATACCTTCTCCACATAGGAACAAGCACCCACACTGATTAGACCACTCACAGCTACTGCAACCCACGCCCTTAGAAAATAAAGGAGGCAGAAACCTAAATAAGACTCTGAAGGGAATGATTCTAAGATAGTTCTGATGTTTAAATTAGAGTAATTGCGGGTTGTTTGGGACGAATTGTGACCTTTGGAAATATATTTTTCAGAACAATTCCCAATTAATTTGTATTAGCAGTAGAGTGAGGGGGCAGAGTGGCAGAGTACCATGGGAGTGATCATGAGTTTGATGTGTGTGTACAGGAGATATAGTGACAGTAGAGTAACTAGAGGTGCATAGTACTAGGATAGTGAACTGAAAGATACAAAGTAAGTTAAGTAACTGTAGAATGTATAGTACCCAATAGGTAGCCATAGAGAGTTTGCCGTCAACAGAATAAATATATGGACATAGTGCCATCACAATAACTATAGAGTGTTTGATGCAGTACTGTAATGTGATTGGTTTAGGTATCAGTGGTGTAACCACTGATTACATTGAGTAGTTGTGTAGCCATAAGGAGTACAATGGCATCGAAGGAAACTTTGCCTCATATGTAGGTAGAGTTGGTAAAGTGTTTATTGAAAGACATGAACAGTCTATAGATCACAGAGCGCGCCGGAGGGACATCGTCCGAACCAGTGAACTGAGTACAGTGATAGTAGAGCAGCAAAAGGGATCAAGTGGCAGCAGGGCATGCAAGGGAAGTCTAGCAAAGAAGCATCACCAAAGGAGAGAAGGAGCAATAGAATAATCGCAGGGCGTATAATGATATGAGATTATCTGTGTTGTGTGCATCGAAGAGGGACATATGTGTCTAGGGGAGTAGAACAGACATAGAACATATCTAGCAGTAGAGTAACCGCAGGGCGTATATTGATATCAGATTACCTGTATTGTATGCACAGTAGAGGAACATATGTGTGTAGGGCGGTAGAACAGACAGAGAACATCTTTAGCAGTAGGCAAACAGTAGGACTTATAATGATATGACATCATCTGTGTTCTGTGCACAGTAGAGGAACATATGTGTGCAGGTAGTAGAACAGATATAGAACATATCTAGGAGTAGAGGTGAGAGAGCACAAGTCTGAAAAATGTATAAGTGCACCATATTTACAAGCACGTAGTTAGTTTAAACATGCTTTTGCACACGAGTGTTTTATATTTAGAAGTGAAATACACAGAGTGTCTTATATTCAGTAGTGAAATGTATAAAATGTTTAAGTAGAGTAACAATAATCATAACTGTGTGAGATTAATGTAGAAATGTTGGAATGAATATGAAAACCTCATGTTCTCATGTTAAAGGAATCATGTTAGAGTTGAATAGAACTCTAAAAATCCAGTATATTGTGTAGGCCTTAGGGCAGTTCACAGCAAATCTAAACGTGCTGCTAAAATAATGTGAGATGGAGTTAATCTGGTTCTTCCACAAATGTATTATCGAATTAAGTTTAAAATATATGCTTTATAGATGTGTTATTTTAGAAACGTATGCTAGTTAAGAATGTTGCTGTTTAAATCAAGTTAATGTTTTAAGAGTGCAGGGACCTGCTTCATGTAAATCAAGTAGGCCTGAACTGATAATGTCATATCGTTTGAACTGCCATGTGCTCGTTAGGGAAGAAGTCGAGAGGTGTCCAGCACCGAGCTTTGAGTGTGTTTTACGACCTAAAGATATGGTGGAGTCTGGAATTTGAGGCCCACTGCAGGACGAACTGTATGCAGGTGCGAGGGTCTTAATCAGCTCGAATGAAAGGGACTTTGTTCAGTGGCGCTTGGCGCAGGCCTGTAGGAGTTTCCAGGAATTTCAGGGGGTATCAGCGCACTGGAGAAGAAGCCTGGGAACCAAGGTCAACTATAACGAGGGTCTTGAAGAGTACCATCATGGAGTTTACCGCGCAAAGATGTACCACGTGAGGGGCGTCCCAAGGGGCGTTTCTTTTGGAAATGTGATTTGGTATTAGGGAAAGCGACCCGGGAGGAGGGCAGAGCAGATGATTTTTGGGAGCCTAAGGAAGCGGATGGGTAGGCAGATAGGCTGATCAGGAGAGACCCATTATCAGAGAAGAGACAAAGAGAAGTGTGTGATCTTCTTAGGAAGTCACCACGGCTGACACCTAGAGGGGTAAAGATCTTGTTAAGTAGGGATGTCACTTAGTGTAGTGTAGGGACAGACTAACCTGAATTTTTCTTTTCTGTAATGACTTTGAGGTTGCAACTTGTATCCATTTTGGCAACGCTTATGTTGTTGGAGGTTGTACTCATTATTCTGTTTTTAGACTCAGACTATTCAAAAAGTTCATGTTCATAGTGATACCAATTTATCTTCTGAATCTCATTTTGAGAAGTTTGTATCTTCAGTTATCTTTGACTTTATATTAAATCTTTGAAACTTAAAATTTGGTCAGTGGTCATTTAGAGTGGTGTAAGTTCTTAAATTGATTGACCTATTGTTAGATTACCTTTTACTCAATGACAGGTACCAACGATTCAGTCGACATAGTTTGGGATTTGGTAAGGTAACTAGTAACCAGTAATCCCGCGTTAACAGTTGGTAGCAGAGTGAGGATGGTTATCTTCTTGAGGAAGGTAATCTAGAGAGGTTAGTTTACCCCAAGGCCCCGAGACGTCGAAAGACGAGCAGCGGAAGAATCGTGTGCCGAAAGGTGCAGACGGTGCGAGAAAAGCAGCAGTATCGGAGGAGAGTGAGTATAAAAAGGGTCATGCGTGAACAGATTGCGGTGTTTTGTGTTGTATTTGTATTGTAATGTCTTGCGGAGTTGAATGCCTGTAGTGTGAATGAGAGAAGGTTGTGAGCGCGCGCAACCTGGTAAGCTGGTTACCTGGTAAACGGGTGAACTGGTGAAATCTTAAGTTCAGGCCAGAGCTTAAGTGGTTTTGGGTGTATCGAACATCCAGGGTAGTTGTCGACCATAGTACGGAGGTCACGAGGTACCATTGACCGCCGTGGATCCAAGATAGGGGGAGAGTAAGAGTGAGTGTATGAGTAACGGACGCTGGTCGAAAGTTACTGCGTGTGAGTAACCTATCGGAGAAGGCGATTGTCTGGAAGTAAACGGAAAGACATTTCGCCAAGTTAAGGTGACAACTACAGAGAAAGACTGTGGGCGTACAGTCAAGAAAGGTGATCGCTTGGACGGAAGTAATCATTTTTCAGAGTATGAATGGGACGCGTGCATGACCGAGGAGACGAGCTGAGAAAGGAGGGGAACTGCTGCGAAGGGGGACGGGTGACGTCGGCTAGAGCCACGCTGTGATTGAGCGGTTGGTGTGACGTTAGCTAGAGCCGCGCTCTGGTTGGGCGGCTAGAGTGACGTCGGAGGAAAGTCGCGTACGGATAGGCCAGTTAGTGTGAACGGGGCTGAGATTGGTGGAATATCATCAGGAAGTAAACAAACGCGGAGAAAGAGCGAAATCATGAAGTGTTTTAAGTGTTTGAAAGGGATTTTTAAACGTAAACGAAGTGAACATTATTACGGGGAAGAGGCTCCGCCGGAGGGTACACCAGCTCATTATATGGCAACGAATGTGGGGCTGCATACCATATTATGGATTGGGGCTTGGAATAAGCTTACGGAAGGGAATGAGGAAATGCAGTTCCCGAGGTACGGGACGTTTAAGTTAGAGGTGTTACATCGGCTAAAAGCAACCATGTCCTCATTGAAACCTTCGCCCAGACCAACACAGTTTGAGGCCCTTAATGCATGGATTAGGGCTGCACACGACAGAAATTTGAACAGGCGTCAACAAAGACTGACGCGATCGGTAAGAGCAGTGCGAGATTCTAAATGGGATGAGGAAGCAAAGCGGTGGAGGGTACAGGTTATTGAGGTGGAAAAAATGTATCCGATGAGGGAGGTGGCAGGAGGAGGAGGAAACCTCATGGAAGAAGACGAAGAAAGCGAGTCGGAGGACAATCTGATAAACAGATTGTTAATGGATAGACCACCTCCGAGAGTGGGGGTGATAGAAGATAGAGGGCTCGCAAGGGAAGATGGGAATACCATAGAGGGGTATACACCACTCCCTATATCGGAATGGACACCTACCAAAGGTGGGGAGACACCTCAACCTAGCACAGTACAGAGTGTAGTGGGAAGGTTTGTGGTGCAGAAAACGCCAGCCACCGAAAGGGTTGAGTCCTTTGGATTGCCAGATGCTCTTCAGGTGCCTGTTACCATAGGACCTATAGTATCGATCTATAACCCAGAGAGAGATAGAGAGGAAGAACAGAGGCAATTGGATAGAGAAAGGATCGAGATGGAAAGGAGGAATAACGTGACAAATGCATGGAAGCAATTGCCGGGTTCGGTAACGTGGAATACCCCATTAGATACATCTGTGGGTCCCAACACAGGACAGGGAGGTCAGAGAGGACCGATGGACCTAAGGGGACCGCGGCCAAGGCCCTATTCAGAATTAAGAGCTGATTTGAGGGAGTGGGACGGGTCCACAATATCCCCGAGCAACAGGACAAGAACAGAACCAGAGTGGGAAACCAGAGGTAACGGGACTGTATCTCATTGTGGGGCCAGCGAAAGTAGTCAGGGGCGGGAAGGCCAAAGTCAAGAGAATAGAGGGGATACACGTCCTGCAGACCAGAGAGAACAGCAGGAACAAAATAATAGGAGTGTAGAGTGTGAGGAAATGTCCCGTCTCTGGGAGAAAGGGGGAGATGAGATGGTACGAGCTTTTCAGAATAGATTTAGGTGCCCTCATCATGCACTCGGGGAAGACGTCCAACATTGGAGAAAGGAGAACAGCGATAGGTCCCGCCACGCCTTGAATAATCAGGAATCACAGGGGAGTAGTGAAGAAAGAGGGAGTAATGGAACATCTTACCCTGCATCCCGGGAAACTAGCCAGGATGTGGAGAGAGGGGCTATGAGGCATGAAGGAGTGTTCCACCACCCACCTCGAGAAGATGGAAAGGCATGGGACCTAGAGAGATGGGAACAGGGGAGGACTCCCTATAACTCACCTATACCTAAACGTAGATCTCGGAGCTGGGATGGGAGAGATGTGGATGGAGGAGCTAAATTGAGTGTCTTGAAAGCTGAAATTAAGGCAAAGAGGCTCGATGTTACTAGTTTAAAATCAGATGTTGATGAGATAATAGATGGAACATTGCCTTTGGAAAGGATGGAATTGTATGAACAGGATGAGTTATTGTTCATGGCAAAGGATATTACTAGGAAAGCTAGAGCGTTTCATGAGAAACTGACTGATTTGGCAGACAGGTATGCCGTGGATTTATCTAGGACAAGGGCATTGCAGAGTAACCACAGATTACAGTACGCAGACCAGGATCTAGATGAGAAGAGAACTACTGGATTAAAAACACACATAAGAGAGCTGGTATCAGGGATAAGAGTGTGGAGAGAATTGGACAAATGGGAAGAAAGGTGGTCGAAAAAGGGCACAGTTAGACGAAGTGCAAATGTGATGACCCCCGAGGGAAGGGTAATGCATATGGAGGCATTCCCTTTGCGAGAAATATCAAACGGAAATTATGTACATGTGCCCTGGAGTAGAGGAGACTTAGCTGCATTTACCAACTCATTTCCGAAGTTAAGGGACAATCCAGTAGAGTGGTATAAGCAGGTAGAAAGGTTTGTCAAGATCTCGAAAGTATTGTGGATCGATTTGAACACGTTGTTTGACATCGTGGTCCCATCTGATTTGTGGACCCCGTGCAAAACTAGTGTTGAATGGCCAAATACTGAACCAGTGAGGGATGCTCGGACTAATGGACCGTCCGAGATTGTCATGCGGAAATATGAAAGGGTGATAGCATGGCTGAAAGATAAGGTACCACCACAGGATATAGATTGGGTGAAAATAGACCGAACCAGGCAGGAACCCAAGGAGACAGTTCACGAGTTTTATGAAAGATTATTGAAAACATTCAAGCAATACAGTGGACTAGATGTAATGGATCCCAAAGACATAGGGCAGTTTGTGTCAAAGTTTGTCTTGGGGTTGAGACCTGATATTTGTTTGATGATACAGCAACATTTAATCTGTTGGCAGAACAAACCACTAGATGAGATTTTACGTTATGCGAGATACTGTAGTGACGAGATAGATTCTAAAGCCAAGAATCTAAAGGAGAAATTGATGGTGGTGCAAATGCAGTCCGCTGGGAAGGGTGGCCAGCAGAAGCAGGGGATGGGACGAAAACCAAATGGTCAGAACAAAGATAATGAAGAAGGGCAGAGACCTAGGATAGACTTTGCCACTTTAAAGAAAACGACGAAGTGCCATCAGTGTCACCAGGTGGGGCATTGGCGACGCGAGTGTCCCTTTAACCCTGAAAATGGAGAGCTAGAAGTAGAAGAGCAGGTCCAAGAAGTCCCGACTCAAAAGGTGACAGTTCCAGGTAGCAAGGTGGTCAAAGGGGGGACTTCGGCTCCACGGGCCCAGTTCCCACAGCCACCGAAGGTAGCGACAGGGGGAAAGGTCTTTAAACAAATGCCTCTATTCATCGAGGAAGAAAAGTGTTATTACATTGATCCATTGGCAGGACAACGTGTGAGCAGGGAAGAGGATTGTACCCTCGGGGCAGTCCTAGAGGTGGATCAAAGAGGGCCATTTGTTGAGGCAGAGGTGGCAGGATGTCCCACTACGTTCTTGGTGGATACTGGGGCTACCCGATCAACTCTGAGATCGGCGGTGGTTCCAGACTTGCCGATGTCAGGGGAAACAATTCAGGTGGTAGGAGTCGCGAACAAAAGGCTGACTAGTCCCTTGACAGAACCAGTGTCTGTGAAGATAGGAAACCATATGAACGAGCATCAGTTTGTGGTTTGTGACTCGAGTCCGGTATGTCTGTTAGGAAGGGATTTGTTGTGCAAATTGAACTGCACCATATACTGCACCCCGCAAGGAGTGGAGGTACAGACTACCGACGATGATGCTACCTTTAAGGTGGCCAATTCAAAATCCTGTGTAGAACTATATCCTACTCTGACAGTTGAAGATCTTCCCCAAGACTTACGAGATGCAGTGGCGTCAGAGGTATGGGATTTCACAGGAGAAGAAATAGGATTGATTAAAGGGGTAGAGCCGGTAAAAATACTGGTAAAACCAAATGCCGAGTTTCCAAGAACGCCTCAATACAAATTGTCCCAGGAAACGATTGCGGGGATAAAACCTGTGATCGAGTCAATGATACAACAGGGAATACTGAAAGAAATCGTGGGTAGTCCTTGTAACTCCCCGATTATGGGTTTGCAGAAACCTAGCGGAAAATTCAGGATAGTGCAGGATTTACGAAAGATTAACAACATAGTTATTTCATGTTGTCCCGTGGTACCGAATCCTTCAGTAATACTATTTCAAATACCATGTCAGGCAGAATGGTTCACAGTGATAGATCTTTGCCAGGCTTTCTTTTCCATCCCATTGGATGAAGAGAGCAGGTATCTTTTTGCTTTTAAAATGGAAGATCGCGTTTTAACATGGTGTCGAATCCCACAAGGATTCACATACAGCCCATCCATCTTCAATCAGTTGTTGAAAAAGAATCTCGAAAATCTAGTACTGCCCCAGAACTCGGTTCTGGTCCAATACATAGATGACCTACTTGTTGCGTCAGAGACAGAGGAAGCCTGTAAAGCAGATTCAATTGCCTTACTGAACCATTTAGCTGAAAATGGACATAAGGTATCTCCGAGCAAGTTGCAGTACTGTCTGACGGAAGTACAGTATTTAGGGCACCGGTTAGAGAAAGGAAAACGTAAGGTGTCACCAGAGAGGATTGAGGCGATAATGAAGATGAATGCGCCTACAACACAGAGAGAAGTTAGAATGTTCCTAGGAATGGTGGGTTACTGCCGACAGTGGATAGTTAACTTTTCACTGAAAGCAAAACCCTTACAGAAACTGACGCACAAGGAGGTGAGTGATCCGGTACCATGGGACGAAGAATGCTTGGTGGCGTTCTTGCAGCTGAGAGACGATTTGTGTCGTGCTCCGGCTCTGGGAATGCCCGATTACGAGAAGTCATTTTCACTCTATTGCTGTGAGAGAGAGGGATGTGCTTTGTCAGTCTTGGCACAGACCCACGGAAATGCCCGTAGACCAGTTGCATATTTTTCGGCTACATTAGATCCAGTAGCCGCAGCGTTGCCCGGATGTCTCAAATCCGTTGCTGCAACGGGTGTCAGCATTGAAAGGAGCGAGAGTATTGTGATGGGACATCCAGTGGTGGTGTATGTACCACATTCAGTTGAATTGCTAATGACCAGGACGAAGACGCAGCATCTGACCAATAGTAGGCTCACGCGCTACGAGCAAGTTATTCTTGCTGCGGAGAACGTGACCCTCAGGAGATGCTCTGTCTTGAATCCTGCTACTTTAATGCCATTACCTACTGTAATAGAAGGCGAAGGATGTGAAGACCACGATTGCCTTGATGTGACTGAACTATGCACGAAACCCAGACCAGATATTGTGGATGAGCCGTTGTCTGACCCCGATGAAATTTATTTTGTTGATGGCTCATGTTTAAGAGACGATACTGGTCGGTTGAGAGCAGCTTATGCTGTTTGTACCATTACTGGAGTTGTGGAAGCCGCTTGCCTGGAAGGAGTACATTCCGCACAGGTAGCAGAAATCATTGCCCTAACTCGTGCCTGCATAGCAGGAAACGGAAAGAGAGTCACCATATACACTGACAGCCAATATGGTTTCGGTGTGGTTCATGATTTCGGGCAGTTGTGGTCTCAGAGGGGTTACATGACCTCCTCTGGTTCGCCCATTCGAAACGGAGAATTTGTGAGGTTGTTGTTAGAAGCATTACAAGGTCCAGTTGACATCGCAATGGTAAAGTGTGTAGCACATACTAAAAATACAGATTTTGTGTCACAAGGCAACAGATACGCTGATGAAGTCGCACGTTATTGTGCGGAACAAGATTATTCATTTTCAAAAGTGGAAATAGATGGTGCTGAAGAAAAGACTGAATTAAGCATGATGTTAGAAACTGTAGACACTTGGGAGGATTTAAGAATGATGCAGGAGAACGCACCTGAAACAGAGAAAAAGGCTTGGGAAATAGCAGGTTGCGTGCGAAGTGAAATGGATTTTTGGGTTTCGGCAGATGGGAGGGCTGTGTTACCTGAAGAATTAGCTAATCCCATGGCGAGAGAAATACATGGTCCAGTACATCTAGGAAGGGATGCTATGATGAGAGTGTTTAGGCAAACTTGGTATTGCCCTAAATTTAGAATAGCAGCAGAATCAGTATGTAAGCGATGTGTTACCTGCCAACAACTGAATGTAGGCAAACGAACACCAGTCACACTGAGTCACATTGGGAGGTCGGGGGGGGCTTTCAATAGAATGCAACTAGATTTCATCGAAATGCCAAGAGTAAATCGCCTTCGGTATGTGTTGGTGATTGTATGCGTATTTTCCAGATGGGTTGAAGCGTACCCTACACGTAGGTGCGATACACTCACAGTGGCTAAATTGTTGCTCAGGGAGTTGATACCGCGCTTCGGGGTGCCTGCCTCTCTGGAATCGGACAGAGGAAAACATTTTAACAGCGAAATAGTGAAGATGTTGTGCTACACACTGAATATCGATCAAAAGCTGCATTGTAGTTATCGACCAGAAGCTTCAGGAATTGTGGAACAAGTGAACGGCACTTTGAAGAATAGATTGGCTAAAGTAGTGGCATCCACATCTTTGAGTTGGCCAGATGCTCTTCCCTTAGTGCTTATGAGCATGCGCAGCACCCCTGACAGGAGGACAGGTCTCTCTCCACACGAGATTCTGATGGGGAGGGCCATGAGACTTCCCACAGTTCCAACTGCTGCCCTATTGAATATTACAGATGATCTGATCTTGGATTATTGTAAAGGACTGTCTGACGCCATCCATTCTGTGTCCCTTCAGGTGCATGCGGCTGAAGTTCCAGCATCGAGGAACCTGTGTCATGACCTGAACCCAGGGGACTGGGTGTTGGTTAAAAAACACGTCCGGAAGAACTGCCTAGATGTTCGCTGGCGTGGGCCCTTTCAGGTAATCCTGATAACGAACACCGCGGTGAAGTGCGGGGGGCTGCCAAATTGGATCCATGCATCCCATACTCGAAGAGTTCCAGCACCTCTAGAAGAAACAGCTCCTATCCCAGACGAAAGCCCGGAAGTGGAAGAAGAGTCGCAAGAAGGGATTGAAGCAGCTGAGGGGGTGTCGGAAGAAGTTGGGAACGCATCGGATTCAGAAGAAGAGCGAAGGCAGGACGGCAGTGAGACAGAAGACGCAACTGAAGGAGAGAGCAGCAGTGAATACGAAACAGACACAGATCAGTACCAAAGTGATCAAGAACCGAGTGTGAGGACGAGATATAGGGGAACAAGGTGTGAGGCTGCCACTTGGCCGGGAAGAGACAGGAGGCTAAGTTTGAGGTCGGCCCAGGAAGAAACACTTGTTCCTATATCCGAAGACTCGGATCAGGAGGAAGATACCCAAGAGGGAATCGAGGAGGGCCCTAGAAGATCAAGGAGGGTGCGAGTGCCTAGTAGAAGATACTCTACTCCTGATTGGACCTACCTCGTTGCAGATGTCGGTGGGGCACAGAACCGGGAGGGTCAGGGAAGTGAACCTGATCAGAACTGACCCAATCATCACTGTACAAATTCTGTTCCTGCTACCGGGGGCGGAGACTGAAAGGTTGCTGACACTCAACATCGTCTATCCCCCTCTCCTAAGCGGAATAAGAAAATTGATTTTAGAAACAGTTGAATTTCCAGTTTGCTGTTCACGATATCCAGTGTTGGAGGGAACGCTCCTTCGGTTAGAAATGCTTGAGCGAGTAGTGGAAGCTCTTGGAATGCTCATTGTTTTGGACTAACACTTTGTTGTAAAAAGACTTTTTGAAAGGACTTTGAAAAATTACTGCAAGATAACCTAGCGCCGAGTGGAAGAAGAAAATTGGTAGGGGTTTCCTTTTAGCGGATGGAGAAGGGCTAGGGTTGTCTGTTTTCTACAGGACTTTAAGATGTTTGGCGGAGTAAATTGTCGGCTTCCAAGTGTTCCAAAGAGGGACAATATGTAAAAGAAAGACTTTGTACAGAGAGAAGAAGAAGCGAATGCTGAAAGAAAGTCAAGAACTACACTGTTTGAGAACATGGAGGCTGGCAACCCGAACCGCAGGGCAAAATGTATAGTTGGCACATTGTTGGGAGTGGTGATTTCCCTGATAGTTTTAGTGGTTACTGTTTCATACATAGTGGGACACGAGAGAGATGCAACTGCAGTCAAGGAGGTCAAGGGAGTGTCAACACCGAGAACCACTATTGTTAATGATAAGGGAAACATCAACGATAAAGACAAAGCGTTGTTAGATGCAGAAATAAAAAGGTTACACACGGATGAGTCACAGGGAAATTACAGGTCAAATGCTTATGCTAAATTGCTTTATGAATACGTTGATGCCATGGAGGTGAAGAATTGCTACGTTTGTATGCAATTACCAGCTTCTGTGGAGGAGGGTATCAGATACCATCATCTTCCATTGACATATGGAATCACATGCAGTTTGTTGTTGAGCATATTTTATGGACGAGAAGGATTTGAGTATTATTTCTCGAATTTCGACTCGACATTGCCAGAGGTCCCGAATTTCAAGCATTTGAACAAGTGGGACTACTACAAAAGCGAAGACAGATTACACAAATGGTTTATTCCATGGAAAACATTAGATACTTCACATGCTCGAAGAAACAATCTGACTTGTCAAGTGTCAGAAATTGAGAAAAAGTTTATAGGGCAGGTAGATACTAGATACAGGAGGCAGAAGATTCTGAAGACCTCAGGACAATGGGAAACAGATTGGACCAAGGAGGAAAGGGCACATCAAAGAAAGGGTAGTATTGGTCCAATTGCTTTAGATAAGGAGAAACGGGGGAAACTGTGCATCCACAGGAGTTACTCCTATTATGAGAATTTTTATGTAGGTCAAGTCAATTGTGAACATGCCTTTCAACTGGAGTATTACTCTAAGGATTTTTTGAAGGGGATGCAAGCAATTCCAAATGTATATTTTGTATGCGGAAGAAATGCCTATGTAAAGCTACCAGATAATTGGTACGGATCATGCTATCTGGCTGTTGTCTTCCCTAAAATATATCATGTTGAGAATTTAGAAACGACAAAGAAAGAAATACCAACTAGGTGGAAGAGAGGGCTGGGTGCAGCAGAAGTAGTTGGAGATGTACTCGGTGCTGCATTCCCTTTCTTAGGACTGATATTGAATGACATTAAGATCAGGAGGTTAGCTACAGTCGTAGATAGGCTATCTGCCAGTACTGCTAGATCATTGATGCTGATAGAAGGTGAGATGCAATCGATTAGGGCAATGGTTCTTCAGAACCGACTTGCTTTAGACGTTCTGTTAGCTAAAGAGGGAGGAGTCTGTAAGGCTTTGAAGGTCCAGGAGTGCTGCACTTACATTCCAGACAATTCAAAACCTCTAGAGAAGTATATACGAAACATCACTGCCATACACTACGAAATTGAGGATCTGACAAAGATAAATGTGTGGGAAAAAGTAGGTCATGGAATGGGTAAAGTTGGAAGTTGGTTTGCCAACTTAGGAAAAGGTATCGTTTGGTACATACTGAAACCCATCATCATAATTGTGATTTGTGTAATCACTTTGTGGGGATTGGTGCGTTTGTATCAGTGGTATAGAGCAAATACGTTACAGAGAACTATGAGGAAACAGGAGGAAAAGTTGACAGCGATGCAGGACACCCAATACAGGAGTCTAAAGGCATTAGAGACAATGAAAAGAGGTGGCACTGCCACGACTTCACTTTGAAGGGTTCTACATTTTGTGATGGTGTCTTGATGGTGATGACCCCTGAAGGTCATCAAAGGGGGGATTGAGAGAGCACAAGTCTGAAAAATGTATAAGTGCACCATATTTACAAGCACGTAGTTAGTTTAAACATGCTTTTGCACACGAGTGTTTTATATTTAGAAGTGAAATACACAGAGTGTCTTATATTCAGTAGTGAAATGTATAAAATGTTTAAGTAGAGTAACAATAATCATAACTGTGTGAGATTAATGTAGAAATGTTGGAATGAATATGAAAACCTCATGTTCTCATGTTAAAGGAATCATGTTAGAGTTGAATAGAACTCTAAAAATCCAGTATATTGTGTAGGCCTTAGGGCAATTCACAGCAAATCTAAACGTGCTGCTAAAATAATGTGAGATGGAGTTAATCTGGTTCTTCCACAAATGTATTATCGAATTAAGTTTAAAATATATGCTTTATAGATGTGTTATTTTAGAAACGTATGCTAGTTAAGAATGTTGCTGTTTAAATCAAGTTAATGTTTTAAGAGTGCAGGGACCTGCTTCATGTAAATCAAGTAGGCCTGAACTGATAATGTCATATCGTTTGAACTGCCATGTGCTCGTTAGGGAAGAAGTCGAGAGGTGTCCAGCACCGAGCTTTGAGTGTGTTTTACGACCTAAAGATATGGTGGAGTCTGGAATTTGAGGCCCACTGCAGGACGAACTGTATGCAGGTGCGAGGGTCTTAATCAGCTCGAATGAAAGGGACTTTGTTCAGTGGCGCTTGGCGCAGGCCTGTAGGAGTTTCCAGGAATTTCAGGGGGTATCAGCGCACTGGAGAAGAAGCCTGGGAACCAAGGTCAACTATAACGAGGGTCTTGAAGAGTACCATCATGGAGTTTACCGCGCAAAGATGTACCACGTGAGGGGCGTCCCAAGGGGCGTTTCTTTTGGAAATGTGATTTGGTATTAGGGAAAGCGACCCGGGAGGAGGGCAGAGCAGATGATTTTTGGGAGCCTAAGGAAGCGGATGGGTAGGCAGATAGGCTGATCAGGAGAGACCCATTATCAGAGAAGAGACAAAGAGAAGTGTGTGATCTTCTTAGGAAGTCACCACGGCTGACACCTAGAGGGGTAAAGATCTTGTTAAGTAGGGATGTCACTTAGTGTAGTGTAGGGACAGACTAACCTGAATTTTTCTTTTCTGTAATGACTTTGAGGTTGCAACTTGTATCCATTTTGGCAACGCTTATGTTGTTGGAGGTTGTACTCATTATTCTGTTTTTAGACTCAGACTATTCAAAAAGTTCATGTTCATAGTGATACCAATTTATCTTCTGGATCTCATTTTGAGAAGTTTGTATCTTCAGTTATCTTTGACTTTATATTAAATCTTTGAAACTTAAAATTTGGTCAGTGGTCATTTAGAGTGGTGTAAGTTCTTAAATTGATTGACCTATTGTTAGATTACCTTTTACTCAATGACAGGTACCAACGATTCAGTCGACATAGTTTGGGATTTGGTAAGGTAACTAGTAACCAGTAATCCCGCGTTAACAGTGTCACCGCAGGGAGTATAATGATATTAGATTATCTATACTGTGTGTAATAGAGGTACATGTGTATGTAATAGAGGTACCTGTATGTGTAGAGCAGTATAAGACAGAGAACATCTTTAGCAGTTTTGCAACAGCAGGGTGTATAATGAAATGAGATCATTTGTGTTCTGTGCACAGTAGAGGAGCATATGTGTGTAGGGCAGTAGAACAGACATAGAACATATATAGGAGTAGAGTAACTGCAGGGTGTATAATGATATTGGATTATCTGTACAGTGTGCACCTTAGAGGTACATAAGTGTGCAGGGTAGTAGAACTGACATAGAACATATCTAGCAGTAGAGTAACCATAGGGTGTATAATGATATTAGATTATCTATACTGTGTGCACGGTAGCAGGACATATGTGTGTAGGACAGTAGAACAGACAGGAACCTTAGGGACTGAAAGGGGCAGGGGGGTGTCCTCCCAACACTGGAGGCCAGTATATAAATGCATGGACATATAACACATGGGAATGATTCAATTCAGGGGACCAGAGGCCGGAATCAATATAATAACATTTTCACAAACACAAAACCTCTGGCACCATTAATCACAATATTTCTTTTGGCCACACTAGTCCTTTTTATTGACTCTGGGCATCAAATCATAATTTTTTTTTTACTTCAAAGCTTATTTTCAAATTGAGAATCCCTTCATCAAATATATTTACACACCTCCAATATTTATCACAACACATAAAACATGTATATACAAGACATATACACATTTATGTCACTCACTAAACTGACTCTAGACTGATTGTACATAAATATACTCATTGGTTGACAGAAACATGTCATGATTCTTTTACATTACACACTAAACAAACACTTTCTCGGTTGATTTTGTGGTAATTGTTGATGTTTGATTCACAAACTAAATTACATAATCTCTTTTATGTCCTACTGTTTTGAAAACACAATGTGCTGGGACCGTATAACTCTTGGCCCTCAGAACTTCCTTATTATATAGTCCTATGTAGGGTCGGAGACTAATTCCACAAACTAGTATAAAAGAGCAGAACAGCTGCCACTAAACAGTCCAAGAAGGATCAGTGTGTTCTTTTCCTAGTTGGCTGTGAACCGCTAGCTAGTCAATGCCAACGTGTTTCGACCTTATGGAGGTAGGACCAGAAACTCTGTTTACATTAAGGTCTTCTTCAGGGCTGAACATAATTCTGGTAGGACATCTTTTCGCTAGGTTTGTACTGCTGCTTGCAGGTGCAATGACTTCCTGCCAGGTTCACTGTTGTGTAGATTACATCTTCCCAGTAATGGTGCCTCTTGTACTATGTAGTACGTTTACTTTTCTCCAGAGACAGGTCTTTAAACGTAGATAGCCGTCGCACTCCTGCGGGTCACTAAATGAATGGGTTCCTCTACCAGAAGTAGTATATAAATGCATGCATGTATGTCGACATTCACACTTTACTATATCAAGCTCAATCTGGCCTCCAGAGACACTACAGGGAACTTTATATTTGCTGATAGATGATAAATGACAAGACAACTGTGCCTAATGTAAGCCGCTGCTGCAGGTGGGGCCCATTGGCACTAATTTTCTGGGACCAACACTTTCATTTCCTCGTCAGACTTTGACACAATGCAAGAGGGTGAAAAACACAAGAGGTGAAAAACACAACAGGTGAAAAGGAGGAGGAAGAGACAGAAACACAGAGACAAGGGAGAAAGCAGGGATGAAAAAGAACCTCCAAGAGTGAAATAAAGGGGCAGATAGTGTATGATGGAGGAGGAAAGAGGCATGAGGTAGAGCCAAGATTACACAGCCTTGGGATTCTGCAGTCCTGACATTCATCAGTTCTGGTTGCAGGTTCCTGAGAAAATCTTGGGGCTCCAGCAGCTATGCGTTTACAAATTAAGCACTGTAAAAGTTACGTGTGGGTCCTATCCAAACAGAGGATGCGCCTTGTACAGCTCATTCATGGCATGGCCTTAGGAGATGTGGATGCAAACATCCATTGTGCCAGGGATTCTACCAGGACACAAAGAGACTCTTCACAAGATTTCTAATATTTACGATGGTAATATCACTTCTTTTAAACCCTTATTGCACCTTCTGAAATCATGCTTCTGGCACGAAATTGTGAGCAATGAGACGCTGTGTTGAAAACTGCACGAGGAACTAAAGAAAGAAATGTCAGAGAAGTACTTGATGCAGCAGGAACATGTGTCAATAGGTTTGTAGAGCTGAACCTTGCCCCACATATGCAGGCAATTTAAGGAAAGGGTTTTCATGCTGCTCTTTTTAACAGTCGGTATTTAAATGTTTAACTATAGTTTTGAACAAAATGCAATGTAGGATAAATGTTGGAAAAATCCATTGAATCTTTACAAAACCTGAGTTAACCAGTCCATTGGACTTCAATATGGTGGCAGGGCTTTAACTATTTAATCAGACACTGAGGGGGAGGTTAGTGCTAGATTGTGAACGTTAAAGAAGGCAACATGAGAAGACAATTGTCTGCGTCAATTAATAAAAAGTTATAAGTAAAAGAAATGTATGAATTTTAAATGTAATATTCCATTTTATTCTTATGCCGAGCTGAGCTCGGAAGGCATATTGAAGCATACAGTAAAGCCAACAAGAAGTGAGTTTACGCAGCATCCGTGCGACTGGGATCCATTTTGCCCTTTTGCAAATTAAATTGGCGATAACATATGAAAAAAGATTGACAAGAATAGTAATTAAAATATATAAATTCGTGATAAAGAGGAATGTAGTGGGTTGACAATGAATGCCACCAGGAAATTGTATCTTCTACTTAAGTTGTTACTGAAGAAGTCAGGGTGGATTGGGAGTTTACATGTCAGATGTTTTAGTCAGCTATTCCCTGGGTATTAGTGACTGTGGCACTCTGCCTTTTGACAGATAAGCAAAACTTTGCAAGAAGAGTTAATTCGCCAGAAGACAACAATCCTGGAATAATAATATATCACGGAGTTGTAAAAGTCAGCAGAAAGATCCTCAAATTTAATCAGAAATTGAGGGTTTAAGTTCAAGTTTATTTTTTTGCATAGTTAATTAAAACCATTGCTTACAGTAAAACCAAGTCAAATACACAGAATAAAAGATATAAAAGGTAACATTATGAGCATCTCAGTCCGGCTCTAAAGCCCTTAGCATTTTTAACATTTGTCGGAGCGTTTCTAGGTTTGTACAAAAGGTCCTGCGATTAAAAGTCTTATATGAAAAAAGGTTCTGTACAGTCGGTCTTAAAATTATTGTATGTTCTTTAGAGGTAACCCGCAGTGGCTTTAGCATCATAGCACATCGGCCAGAACCCAGATCTTAATAATAGTTTAATTTGAAGTGCGTTTACATACAGCATACGTGGTCCCAGTGCGATTAGAGATTAATCCGAGAGGATAGTCTTTTTTGGGGCACATTCCCAGAGATAAGTAGAATGAGAAGGGTAAGGCTTGTTTGTCTTACGTGATCTTAAGCAGTTTTTGTTCGGCTATCGTTAGAAATTTTACTAGACGACAATTTAGCTGGATATTTTCTGGATTTAGACAGGCTAACACAGCTTGCCCCCTGGTGCGAATGCCTTTTTGATTGAATAGTTTTTTTAGGAAATTGCACCGTGCTTGAAGCATTCCTTTGCATAGGCAGATTAAATGTAGTATGTCGCCTGATTTAGCGTTGCACAGACTGCAGGTGTTTTGTGATGCTTGCCTTTTCCATGGTGGAAGGTGCTGAGCAGAAATTGAGGGAGTTGAAAACACTTCTCAGTTTGCCTCATCCTGATCACTAAATGAGAAAAACTTTTCAAAGGAAGCTTAACCCTTTCCATGTCTCTGCTTTTGTTTCATTGTTGCAGATATATTCATACAAATATTCCTGGTCAGATGTAATTTTTTCTTACATTTCTTCACTAGTGCTTTGCGAGACGTGACTCGCATTATTACATTGAAGGGTTTTTTAATTCCTGAGTTGCATAAAGCCATGCTTCACTCTATTCATTTGATTAATTCATACTGAGTCGGCAGCCCCTGGTTTAACTTATTAATGTATTCCCCTCTCATAATGACCTTATGCTGTTGTGATGTGTCTTAGGGTTTTGTTTCTTGGTGCTATGCCCAGGATCCCCATAGTTACCTGGCATTCCCCGATTTATGTACTCAGTACCTTGTTAGATCACCCTGGGCACCTCGTGGTGGAGACCTCATCGTCTCTGAATGTGTGTGACCCTTGCCAGATCTGTGCCACTCACCCACACTGTGCACCTCTCCTGCCCTATCTGTGCCTTCACCAGCTTTGTACCACATGTCCTTTGCTCTCGCCCACCCTTCCCTCATACTGGTCCATTCTTCCCTCGCACACTTTCTTTTTTTTCTCTGTGGTTCCTCATATATCATGCACCCTTGTCATGTATTTTCTGGCACCCCCACCCACTGTGAGGATCTAATTTTCTGTGCCCCTTCACCAAGTCTGTGTCCCTTGGCATACACTGTGCTCCACCTGCATCCCCCGCCCATTCTGTGGCACCCCCTAGGGCCGGATTTAACACTGGTGGTGCCCTGTGCGACAATGTTTGTTGACACTGCCCCCCTTCAATGACCACCTCTGCCACGGATTCCCTCACTAGCACCCTTCAACAGTTCCCCTCAAGTCTCCATAACCACTGTCTCTCTGATTTATTTAGTTTTATAGCACCACCCATACCAATGTGAGGTGTCAGAGCACCTTACACCACACACACATTGCACAGAGATAATTACAGGGACAGGGACATTATTTTTACAGCGGCAGCTTTTAATTGTCAAGGCAGAGCACAGCGGAGTTTACCTCACCTCACTTCCTGACCAGCGCTTTTAAGCCCACTCTTCGCCGCACCCGCTTCGCGGGTGCCGCTTCACAGGCTGCGGACACCGGACCAGCTGAGCATCTTTGTGTGGCGGTAAGGCGGCTGTGGGCGCGAGGCGTCAGCGGGGCTGCGAGCGTGCAGGGACTTCATTTCCCAGAAGTCCCTGCTAGACCGACGGAGAGCTTCCGGTCCGCTCTCCCTGCTGGCCCGCCCCCCGCCCCCCCCACGAGGTGCTTAAGAGGAGTTCCCAACCGCCAACACTTGGGACATTATTTTTACAGCGGCAGCTTTTAATTGTCAAGGCAGAGCACAGCGGAGTTTACCTCACCTCACTTCCTGACCAGCGCTTTTAAGCCCACTCTTCGCCGCACCCGCTTCGCGGGTGCCGCTTCACAGGCTGCGGACACCGGACCAGCTGAGCATCTTTGTGTGGCGGTAAGGCGGCTGTGGGCGCGAGGCGTC
Organism: Lissotriton helveticus; assembly: GCF_964261635.1. Lineage (NCBI taxonomy): Eukaryota > Metazoa > Chordata > Amphibia > Caudata > Salamandridae > Lissotriton > Lissotriton helveticus. The sequence goes on along the minus strand of NC_136071.1, from coordinate 1,160,587,774 downwards.
AGCGGGGCTGCGAGCGTGCAGGGACTTCATTTCCCAGAAGTCCCTGCTAGACCGACGGAGAGCTTCCGGTCCGCTCTCCCTGCTGGCCCGCCCCCCACGCCCCCTATATTACATCATCCGCCTCCCGCAGCGCGGGACGCAGCCCGGGCGAAGACAGGGCAAAGACTGGGCCGTGGGCCGTTTGAGGCCGTTTGAGGCCGTTTGAGGCCGTTTGAGGCCGTTTGAGGCCGTTCGAGGACGGCCGAGGACTGGACTGGCCTACTCTCTTTCGCCCATCTGGAAACGGCCAAACTGTGGGTGGAGCTGCTAGGAATTTTTAAAATTTATAGAAGGTTTTTATTAGGTTAGGTTTTTAGGTTGTTATTGTTAATAAACATGTCAGTTAGGATAACCCGTAGTAAAACTGGCAAGGAAAACACTTCAATCAGTGGCCCTATGGATGACTTCATCACTCGTACTAACCTGGCCATTGATGAGGAAATTTCCAAATTACAGACTCGTGTTTCCCTTGAGTTGGCAGCTGCTAGAAGATTATCGGAGGTAATTACTACCTCAAAAAAATCTTCTCTGGGGTCTATCGCCACTGCTGTTACCCCGGAGCGACCTGCCATTTTTAAGTCACTAGTTTTGCAGGCAGAGGTCCACCAGGTTCCAACTCTACAGCTTGTTCCACAGGCTGTAGAGCTAACTGAAGATGCCGGTGATATTATTTCATCTGTATCGTCTCCTGTGAAAAATGTTTCTTTTAACTTTTCTATTCCAGCATCTGTAAAACCCCTTGCTGATACGCAGGTCATTAGCTCTAATTTCCCTGACCCCATAATTTTTAACTCATCCAGAACTAATCTAAATTTGGGTACTTTCCCGCAGAGGAAAAAGATCCCCCGGTATACCTACTATGGGAAAAGGGCAAGAGCCGGACAGAAACCAAAATTGCCCCCTATACAAAGTCCAAAAACAATTGGAGGGATTATTCCTAATGAACAGATACAATTAGAAGGTGCTAAGGGGATGTCAGAACCCGTCCAAACCATTAATATACCCCAAGAGGGGGGCCTAATTGCTGAGGGCCAGGAAGACAAGGAAGGGAAGGACGGGGAATTCATAGGCATAGTTTGGGAAACACTTAAGAAACTACTCTCCCCTCTTGCTCATAGACTCTCATCCATCGAAAACAGTCTGTTGGAGATGGAGAAAAGTATTATAGCCTTGGCTACTCTTGGCTTGAGAAGCCTAGAAAATCAGGGCATTGGGGTCGAGGATTCGATCTCACAGGTGTCCTCTTCTATTCCTCTACCTGTAACACCACTGGAACGTCCAGTTCCGAAACCACGTACAGTGGGTGTGAATCAAACTGTTGCATTTAAACCTGCTGTCCCCCCCCGGTCTTCTTGTATTATACCCACTACAAATTTTAATGTAGTCCCTTCTTCAAAACCACGGCCCACAGACTCTCGTCAACAGCACTCCCGGGGTACCTCTGTAAAGAATAATTTTAGAGGGGGTTATATTGATCTCCCCCCAGAGGCTAATGACTATGTGGTTGTTTTGACGGGTGTTTCTGAGCTTGAAAATGATCACCACGAGAACCATTGGTCCCTGAGGAACAAGACAATGCACTGGCTCAATATGAACCGTGCAATTCCTAACGGAAGAAAAAGCAGGGTGCTGATGGTTCGACGTGTTCCTTGGGTGGGCCCTACAAAGAAATCTGTGGTTGGAGATTGTGTAGTGGTGACCTTTGAGGACCCACATACAGCACGCTATATATGTTCCTGTCCCAACGGGGAAGGTTCTTATGTTATTCCTAGACTCTTGTCCTTTTTCTACCCCCCACCCCCTAAAAAACCTTTGAATGATGGATGGTCACTGGTACAGCGTCATCCTTGGAGGACTTACTCCTCTAATTACCAAGATTCCTTTATGTGCTGGAATGGCCTACCCACCCAGAATAGGTTTGGTAGCCTTGAGGAGGTAGACTGACTTATAAGGCATCCAACGCCCAATGTAGAACTAATGGTCTCTGCAACTCTTATGGCAGGGCCTCTTGTAAGTCCTTCTATAATGACCGACTCCAATCATGGACATATGGAAAGCTATTCAACTCCGACACTAGCACAAACTGATAATGTTGAGGAATGTACAGTTGATAAGACTAGTTCTTTATCCAGGGTACTGATTTTGGACGCAGAATTAAGGTTAGACGATCCACAGCAAGATAGTGTAGCCCCCCCCTTGGTACCATCGGTTCCTAATGTTGAATCTGATCCCCCCGGTACAGAGTCAACCCCACATTTGTTTTTCCTGTCATGGAATATCGCTGGAGTAGGCAAAAATCTGAGAGACCCAGAATGGGCAGATTATGTCGACACCAGCGACTTTTGCCTATTGCAAGAAACTTGGGCACTGGATATTCCACACAGGATGGGATACAAAACTTTTGGCATTAAGGCCACTCAGTCCGCTAGGGGAAGGCCATGCGGGGGATTGATCATATGGCTTAAAATTACTTTAGCCATAAGAGTTGATGTCATAGATACAGGAACCCCCGACATTCTGGCCTTAAAAATTACATCAACTGAAGGGGGTGAATACTACATTATTAATGTCTATAATAGACCGATAGGGTATTCTAAAGCTTCGTCCACCTTGGAAATTCTGGATACCTTTTTAAAGAGGGTGGTGGGAGAAATCCCTGTAATATTAGGGGGCGATTTAAATTGCAACTTTGAACCGATCCTTGGGATTTCCGATGTTCTTCAAGAAGAAGACCAAGCATATAACATCCCCCAGCTTGACACCGTGAATTATGTCCCGTGTAGCACTCTGGCGGTTCAATTATTGAGGCTAACAGTTGATCATGGCCTCAGAGCGTGCAATGGTCGCCTTTCGTCAGATCTTATAAAACAACCTACCTTTGGGAAATCGAACAGTAGATTAGATTTTATTCTTGTTTCTTTGACTATTTGGCATTTTATGATTGATTTTAAAGTATCATCGAGGGTAGAGAGTGATCACTTTCCCCTGGAACTTTTTATTGATCCGCACATAATTAGAGACACTTACGACCTGGCAACATGTGAGGTGGTTACTGATGTCCAATGTGAGCAGGCACACATAATTAATAACAACAGACGTGCTTTAAAATGGCCACATCTTTTAAGGGAGGGTAAGACCTTGGCTGCAGTTTATTCATTGTTTAACAGCACTTTTTCACCTCTAGTAGGTCAATCTTTATCTACTGATAACTGTGATCATTTTGTTGAGTTACACAAAGGTTTCTTTGATGAATTGAGAGTTCATATGTCCAAACTGCCCAAGATGAATCAGCAAAATGTACGCGTGGGATGCCATGGGAAACTTTGGTATGACCATGCTTGCAAATTGGCTAAGAGGAACCTCCTTTATGCGATTAAAAACAAAACCCAAGATGATGTTAGACTCGCTAGGGAGGAGTACAAGCGAGTCCAAAGGGTAGCACAGAAAACATGGGAAGAGTCAATTTGGGCTGATATGTTGTCTGCTGCAAAACTTAATGATAATGTTGGCTTTTGGAGGTTGGTTGCAAATGGGGGCCATGCCGGTAGACCTGTGAGGGACTCGTTCATTGATGAAATGACATGGGTGACGCACTTTTCCAATTTGTATAAACCATATGATGACGGTAAGGAAGAGGAGCTCCCATGTCCACTACCACTACCTGTGTGTCTTGATTTTACTTTGGAAGAAACATATAGGGCAATCAATGAACTTAAACATAACAAAGCCCCTGGGCCAGACAAAATATCGGGTGACCTCTATAAACATGTACCTGAAGTTTGGGCACCCTATATTAATCGTTTGTTTAATGCTCTGTCCATTAATTGTAGTTTTCCTGATAGTTGGCGTGCAGCAGAAGTTGTTCCCATTTTTAAAAAGGGAATAAGGTCTGTTCCCTCTAATTACAGACCTATTAGTTTAATGGACACTCTGCAAAAACTTTATGCCAAGCATCTGCTTTTCAGGATAAATGACTGGTTGGAGGACTCGGCCATACTTTCCAAATTTCAGGCAGGCTTCAGGTCTAAGACCAGCACGATAGACCAGGTCTTTAGATTTTGTTGTCTGATTTGGAAGTATGTTTACATTCGGAAAGGACACCTGTATGTAGCCTTTATCGATTTGAGGGCGGCATTCGACCTTGTTCCTCGCAATCTGCTATGGAGATCATTAAACATAGCCGGTCTGCCAGACAGCCTTTTGGTCCACATTATTGAATTGCATGCTAGAAATCACGCAAATATCAGATGGGGTCCGAAAGGTGAACTGACGCGTGATATCCCGATCAAGCGTGGTGTCCGACAGGGATGCGTCCTGGCCCCAACTCTATTTTCTATTTTTGTTAATGATGTGCCTGATTATCTCAATACTTGCAATAACGATTCACCACAACTGAATGGAGAGAGAGTGCCTGCGTTGCTCTTCGCGGATGATACCATCTTAATATCCCAAACCAAGAAGGGCCTCCAGGCACTCTTAAACTCCTTCAGCAGTTACTGTGAGACTAAAGGGCTAGAAATAAATATTGACAAAACAAAATGTATGGCTTTAAATCCTATTAGACCGGATAGAGGGAACCTGACCCTGAATGGGGAAACTTTAGGTACTGTAGAGAATTTTACTTATTTGGGGGTGGTACTTGACTCAAAGTTGACATGGAAAGCGCAAATCGAAAAAAGTAAGGTGTCATATGCCCATAATGCAAAACCTATAATTTGTAGATTGAATGTTAGTACAAGTAAAAGTGTAACTCCCGTACTTGAACTTTTTAAATTTAAAATTCAATCCGCAGCTTTATATGGGGCTGAGATATGGGGTCCTTGGGCCAGGGAGAGTTTCCAAGGGCTCGATAACAAATTTATGAGATCGATTGTAAAGGTCCCAACCAGCACACCTTTAATACCTCTTCATCTCGATTTGAACTTTAAACGAACCGACCACCTAGCTATTATAAGACCGTTAATGTTCTGGATTAGGATTTGGTCCACTCCGGAACTGGTAGATTACAGAAATGGTCTTCAAGAAGTATTGAATCTGGACTCCTTCAATTCCATTCGGTGGTTCGGGCATGTTAAAAAATGGTTTAACAATCTGGGGTTGAGTTCCTTCTGGGAAAACCCAGAGAATTTACCAGCTCTTGCCAAAAATACAGTAAAAAGAGCATACTGGTGTTTCATGAATGACAGATATATTCATGATAGTAGAACCGGCACCCTAACCAATCATTTTTTAACCTTTAAAACTGAACCATGTTTTGAATCGTTTTTGGACGAAATAGAGCCTCCCCTTGCTAAGACTCTCTTCCTGAAGTTCAGGTATGGGAACCTCATGCTGAAATCTAATACTGAGCGATGGACAAATAAAAAACTGGATTGTCCTAATAATATAAGTGAGAGATGCCCTATGTGCTCAGATATATGTAAGGAGAATGAGGTGCATATGTTATTCATATGCAAAGCATACCAGAAAGCTCGAAAAAAATGGCTCAAACCAATGTGTGCTCTTTTAGGCACTAGATCTTGTTATATAGCATACAGGATCCTAAAAACTAATACTGCACAGTTTATCGTATTCAGTATCAGTAGGTTTCTTCATTCAGTTTTTATTGTCCGAAAGAAAATGGGACAGGTACTTTGAAGATGGATAGATTTTAAATAGTGAATTCTGCAGTTAAAACTGTATTTGCCTGCTGAATGAACTATGTCCTTGATTTAATTGGTGAGAATTAACTTTACACCTTATTACTGTAATTATTGTTTTAATTGATCTTACACATGTATTATGTTCTAAATGTATGAGTTAATGAATGTATTTATGTGTGTCTTTTATGGCCGTTGGCCGAAATAAAGAAATAAATATATGTGTAATCAGTGTATAGGAAATGCTACATCAGACAGGACTCCAAGGTGTAGTGGTGGAGTGACATGTCAGCGATACTGGTAGGCAATATAGTTTAAGAGACCTTATTCTGGAAAAGGACAAATTCAGAATTTAAAACGTACCATCATTTTTAGGGGCTTTCTTTAATAAGAAGAATTGTTTTCTACCCAAATGACCCCTTTTGGCAACATTAGGATAATAAAAGACTGGGCAAAAAAACATATATCTCTAACATATACCTTGCAGTTTGCATGTAGCTCTTTGATGACAATTAATAGCTCAATGTTCTATATTAGGATTTTGACTTATAAAAGACAAGTAACAAAAGGAGCTCTCTTACAGAAGCAGTAACACACTGACCTATTTACATTATATGCACTTTGTTATCTGCATGATACATGTTCTTAGCAGCAAGCATTTTAACCCTGTTGCGCTACCTTAGGATGAGTCAAAACTTTCTTAAGACAAACATTTGGTCTCTTTCCAGGAAGACAATTAATAACAGGAGTTATCTTGACATTTTAATTGATGCCTGAAAATTGCTGGAGGCCAGGAACGTGGCAGCAGGTGCTTTCAAAATGAGAATATACTTGCAAAAATGACACCCCCACCCCAAGTCAGCGCCTGGTGCAGTGGCACCGATTGCACCGCCCCAGAGTCGGCCCGACACACACATACACACACACACGCACGCACACACACACGCATGCACACACACGCACGCACACACACACACATGCACGCACACACACACACATGCACGCACAAACACACACACGCGCACGCACCCACACACACACACGCACACACACACACACGCACGCACACACACACACGCACACACACACACACACACACACTCTCTGTTGTCCTTCACAGATGAAATTCACCCCAGACAAAGCTCTATAGAAACCCTGGCAGGCTGCGCCTCAACTCTCCCAGGGGGCTGCGGGGGCAGTGGAACTCTCTCAAAGTGACATCACACTTACTGCAGATTACACTTCTGTTATTGGCACACTCACGCGCACGCACACGCGCACAGATGCGCGCGCACACCCTCGTTTGTTGCTGTGGAGGGATGTTGTTGGTGGGCAGCGTGTGGGTGCCTTTCTTACTGATTAAAGAGGTTTCTAAAATATGTCACCACAATTGGACTTTTTAAAGCACGTATTTCCAAAGACACTGGCCAGGGTTCTTTACTATTTTCCTACTTCAACTGTTGTATTCCCCTAGGTTTTAGAGAATTATACCACTGGTTTCCCTGAAGCAGCTCCTTTGTTGAGTTTTGCATCAATGTTAATAATTTTTTTTTAGAAAATTGATTGTCTTATAAGAGGTTAATTAAAGTTTGATGATTTAACTCAGATCTAATTATACTTTGTGCTTTGTAAAATTGTCCTATCATTACTTTGTTTGCCTAAAGCAGATTTCAACATAAGTAAATCAATAAAAACATGTATACAAACTGTTTTTTTTTGTCCGGAGTTTCCTCCAAGTATTTCCCTGTTCTTTCCCCGAATCTGGACACACCTTGCCCCGCCCCCTGCCGGTGACGTCACTGGGATGGCTCTTGCTCCAGAGCCACTCACCTGAAGTGAATATAAACCATGGAAGAGGCAGACAGGGACAGCAAGCACCAGGACACCGGTCTCCTGCGACCCCAAGACAGCTGCACCCCGACAATAGTAGAGACATCTGCACCCCGCAGCACCAGAGACGTCTGCCCCCTGCTGACCCAGCGACGTCTGCCCTCTGCCGACCCAGACACCTCTGCCCCCTGCAGTACCAGAGACATCTGCCCCCCCGCAGGACCAGAGACAGCAGCCCTCTGACAGCACCAGTGACCGGCGCTCTTTCGGGATAAGAAGGCTTCAAGGCGCACGATGCTGCTGTCTACCTTCCAGGTGAGGCTCTGTTCCATCCCGCGTGTTCTCGCGTCGCTCAGTCGCTGTGTTCACCTGTTGTGTCTGTTGTTTTCGAGGCACTTCCTGCCTCTGTGACTGGGAGCCGAGCTCCTCTTACCAGACCCATGAGTGTTAAAGAGGTTTCACTTCGCGTGCAGTGCGCATCAGAGGAGCTGGGACCATTCATGGAGGGGAGAGAGTGGCACTCCGCAAAAGGCACAGGGAAATGTGTCAGTCTGTCTTTGAAAACACGACACCTGCCGCCCGAGGAAACACATCGAAATGGACTCTTAATTGTTCTTTCTCTGTCTAAAATCTTTCAAATTGTGTGGGCTGGTGTAGCGCCTCCTGCACCCCGTGTTGCAGCGCTGCTGTGACACATACAGATGGTTAACACTTGATAATTCTAGATTTCGTCAATGTTTTGGCACAGTCTGTCCCCAGACCAGTTAACGCGCTTTCATACTTCTTAAAGTTGTTCCAGAAACATTTCTTGGAAGAGGTGCCCTTGCCTGACCTTCAGGGGTCACAAACACAAATAAATACCTTTCTAACATCAAACACTTTCTTCTTTCAGAAATCAAAGCCCGTCCTCTCGCTGTCCAGACGGACTCACACTGCGGCCCTGGAAGGTAGGTGTGGGGGGGGGGGGGAGGGGAGGCTGTGTCCTAGGGTCGGATCACTGTGCCGTGTCCAATGGTTTGTTCAATGTTCTGTGTCCTAAGGTTTGTTAAATGTTAGGTGAATTACTGTTTGTTAAATGTTCTGTGTCTTAGGGTTTGTTAATGTTCAGTGTCCTAAGGTTTTTAAAGTTCTATGTCCCAGAGTATGTTACAAGTGCTGTATCCTAGGGGTGCTGTGTCCTAAGGTTTGTTGAATGGCCTGTTCCTAAGGTTTGTTAAATGTGCTGTGCCCTAGGGTTTGTTAAATGTTCTGTGTACATGTGTTTGTTAAACATTCTGTGTCCTATGGTTTGTTAAATGTGAACTGTGTTAAGGTATGTTAAATGTTTTGTGTCCTATGGTTTGTTAAATGTTCTGTGTCCTATGGTTTGTTAAATGTGAACTGTGTTAAGGTTTGTTAAATGTTTTGTGTCCTTGGGTTTGTTAAATGTTCTGTGTCCTATGGTTTGTTAAATGTGAACTGTGTTAAGGTTTGTTAAATGTTTTGTGTCCTTGGGTTTGTTAAATGTTCTGTGTACATGTGTTTGTTAAAGGTTCGGTGCCCTAGGGTTTGTTAAATGTGCAGTGTGGTAAGGTTTGTTTACTGTTTTGTGTCCGAGGGTTTGTTAAGTGTTCTCTTTACATGGGTTTGTTAAGTGTTCTGTTTACATAGGTTTGTTATATGTTCTGGTTAGATAGAATTGTTAAATGTTCGGTTTACATGGGTTTGTTAAATGTTCTGTTTACATAGGTTTGTTAAATGTTCTGGTTGCATAGGTTTGTTATATGTTCTGTTTACATAGGTTTGTTAAATGTTCTGTTTGCATAGGATTGTTAAATGTTATGTTTACATAGGTTTGTTAAATGTTTTGTTTACATAGGTTTGTTAAATGCTCTGTTTACATAGGTTTGTTAAATGTTCTGGTTGCATAGGTTTGTTAAATGTTCTGGTTGCATGGGTTTGTTAAATGTTCTGGTTGCATAGGTTTGTTAAATGTTCTGGTTGCATAGGTTTGTTATATGTTCTGGTTGCATAGGTTTGTTATATGTTCTGGTTGCATAGGTTTGTGATATGTTCGGTTTACATAGGTTTGTTAAATGTTCTGTTTACATGGGTTTGTTAAATGTTCTGGTTGCATAGGTTTGTTAAATGTTCTGGTTGCATAGGTTTGTTATATGTTCTGGTTGCATAGGTTTGTTAAATGTTCTGGTTGCATAGGTTTGTTATATGTTCTGGTTGCATAGGTTTGTTAAATGTTCTGGTTGCATAGGTTTGTTATATGTTCTGGTTGCATAGGTTTGTTATATGTTCTGGTTGCATAGGTTTGTGATATGTTCGGTTTACATAGGTTTGTTAAATGCTCTGTTTACATAGGTTTGTTAAATGTTCTGGTTGCATAGGTTTGTTAAATGTTCTGGTTGCATGGGTTTGTTAAATGTTCTGGTTGCATAGGTTTGTTAAATGTTCTGGTTGCATAGGTTTGTTATATGTTCTGGTTGCATAGGTTTGTTATATGTTCTGGTTGCATAGGTTTGTGATATGTTCGGTTTACATAGGTTTGTTAAATGTTCTGTTTACATGGGTTTGTTAAATGTTCTGGTTGCATAGGTTTGTTAAATGTTCTGGTTGCATAGGTTTGTTAAATGTTCTGGTTGCATAGGTTTGTTAAATGTTCTGGTTGCATAGGTTTGTTATATGTTCTGGTTGCATAGGTTTGTGATATGTTCGGTTTACATAGGTTTGTTAAATGTTTTGTGTCGTAGGGTTTGTTAAGTGTTTTGTGTCCTAAGTTGTGTTAAATGTTCCATGTCCTTAAGTTTGTTAAGTGGTTTGTGATCTAGGGTTTGTTTTGTGTTCCAGTGTGTCCCAACCTGACGTAGGTCTTCGTTCAGCCTCGTCTCCTTGTCCGCGTGATGCTGCCTGTGATCCGCTTGAGCTCGAGCTCTTTCTGGTCCAGATCCGCTGGATTTCTTGTCTTACTCTACCCTGGTGAGCAGTAGTTCTGATCCTCTCTCTTCTTCCTGTGCAGCGTTGGAAGTCTCCCCCCTGGAGAAGGCGGTCACCAGCAGCTTTGCTTCCTTTATCCATGGAGTCCAGTCGGATCACCTGTCCCAAGCGGTGCGACACCGCAGCAAGCGCATGATCCTGGACAGCATCGGAGTTGGACTGGTGGGAAGCACAACGCATGTGTTCAACATCGCCCTGCGATACTGCCAGGTAAGATGAGGCCTGGAACACACCAGGCAAAGCTCGATGGAGCAATCATCCCTTTAAAAGAAACCCCTCGACCACAGGTGCACAGCATCACCCTACATACTACAAGGTGTGATCAGGACTAGACCATTGTAGGAAAGACTCTAAGGAGCAATGTGCGAACTATTTCAGGAGTCCCAGCACAATCAAGAGTTACAGGGCTTAAATTTTAACAATCAAAGCCTTTAGCCACTTGTGTCCTGGGGTTTAACTCTACTATTGAGAACAAAACTGAACTAAAGAAACTGAACACCAAGCACACCCTTTAGCACTTGACCCCAATGGTAGCAAAGTTGTGCTGTTTCAAGTCTTGCCTCAAGGAGGCGGGTTGGGATTGAATGAAACGTCTATTAGCAATTATTACAAATATGTCCCGCCAGCCTTTCCAGTCAAAGCGAAAACGTACTGTACCTCAGTCACATAACAGAATACTGTACATAAAATATTACAGTCTGAAGGTGCATATCTTTCCAGAGTTGCAGGTAGCTGTGATCCGCTCCACCTGGCTCAGATCCTCACAGTCCTCACAATCCTCCTCTTCAAGGAAACATAGTCTTTGTGCCAGGGCATCTCAAGCCCCCTTCACAGCAGTCAGTCAGCTCTTCCCCTCAAGGCAGGTCTCAGACGGCTTCTCCAGGCAGATTTGTAGAACATCCTGGTTCCGGTTCTCAAACCTGACGAAGAGGCGTTAGCAGTCAATGACAACAATTCTCAACCATAGAAAAGTTTATCATGACCACTGGTGGGAAACCCTAGCATTCTGGTAGAGAAATCCTCAAACACTGGCTGGTAGGGTCTACCTAAAACTTGTTCCAAGTTTCAGGATAGTTTGTGCATTCCACAAGTCCAAGGGTTTCAGGCAGTTCCCGACTTTTGCACATTCCTCCTAGACCGGTTGATCTAGTCATTGCCTCACAGTATTGAGAGGGCAGTGAGTCTCTTCTCAGGGGACACCCAAAATAAAGGCACACTAATTACGACTTAGCTTGTTGGGGTTTACCCTTCTGAGGAGCAGGAAAGAGCAGGAGAATTTCCCTTCGCTTCAACCATCTGTCTCCTAACCTTCCCATCCTAGAGTCTGGTCCACTGCCAAGGGCCTCAGGATTGTTTCACGAGCTCTGCAATTCACATTGCTGCCTGGAGCTCTGTCCAACCACCCTCTTATGTTCAGAACATCACAAGGGATTCCTAGGTTGCTACAGTTGCATGCAGCACACTAGTTCTGTGCACATTGTACTGTACACGGAATCTACAAAGAAGCATGTCATACATGTCCCACATGGATGCAATGATGGAGTCATTTGCAGGGCACAGGAAGAGCACTTTAAACCACAGGAGAGGCCAGGAGGTAAACTCTCCTTGGCCAGTAACAGGCACAAACGTCTGTCCGGCCACTTGATGTGTTCGTGCCTCCCCTGTCAATCCTCCACAGCCCGGGGAGCTGATGGCAGTCACGTTCAGATAAGGAGGGTGCAGTTGTGAACACCGCTAGAGCTCAGAACCCAGCTCTGGACCTTGTTCTGCTTCACAAGAACCCTCAGCCCACACTCATGATTCTTGTGGGTGCTTAGGACACACACTGATTGTTGTGGGTGCTTAGGACACACACTGATTGTTGTGAGTGCTTAGGACACACACTGATTGTTGTGGGTGCTTAGGACACACACTAATGATTGTTGTGGGTGCTTAGGACACACACTGATTGTTGTGAGTGCTTAGGACACACACTCATGATTGTTGTGAGTGCTTAGGACACACTCATGATTGTTGTGGGTGCTTAGGACACACACTAATGATTGTTGTGGGTGCTTAGGACACACACTGATTGTTGTGGGTGCTTAGGACACACACTAATGATTGTTGTGGGTGCTTAGGACACACACTGATTGTTGTGGGTGCTTAGGACACACACTAATGATTGTTGTGGGTGCTTAGGACACACACTGATTGTTGTGGGTGCTTAGGACACACACTAATGATTGTTGTGGGTGCTTAGGACACACACTGATTGTTGTGGGTGCTTGGGACACACACTGATTGTTGTGTGTGCTTAGGACACACACTCATGATTGTTGTGTGTGCTTAGGACACACACTCATGATTGTTGAGGGTGCTCAGGGCACACACTCATGATTAATGTGGGTGCTTAGGACACACACTAATGATTGTTGTGGGTACTTAGGGCATATACACATGATTGTTGTGAGTGCTTAGGACTTGCTCATGCTTGTTGTGGGTGCTTAGGGCACACACTCATGATTGTTGTGGGTGCTTAGGGCACACACTCATGATTGTTGTGGGTGCTTAGGGCACACACTCATGATGTTTGTGGGTACTTAGGGCACACACTCATTATTGTTGGAAGTGTTTGGTTTATAATAAATAAATACAGTATGAAATCACAATGGGGAACTAGAGAACAGGATCCACACTATGCAGCTTCATGCATGGGACTTTTTTCACCACTCACCCCTTTAAAAACAATCTCAAGAAAAAGTACCCTTCAGACTTTTGGTGGCATCACCTGCTCAGACATTTCAGATAACAGACAAGATGGGATGGAACACAATTGTACGTCCAATAACTAAATTGATGCAAATAATAGATGTTCAATTTCAAACTGAAATAGAGCAAGATAAAAGACGCCACGAATGCATGCAACCAAATACTCAATCATGTTTTAATCCATTAAGTCATATCTGTTTACCATTAGATTAGATTAGATTAGATTAAAATACTTATAAAGCGCATGGCTGCCTCGACAAGGAGGCATCCCAGCGCCGAGGCAAGACAAAAAAGGGGGGACAAAAGAGGGATTAGAGTTGAGAGAAAAGTCAGGTCTTCAGAAGTCGTCTGAAGATCTGGTGCTCAGAGGAGCTGCGGATGTGTAGGAAAGGGAGTTCCATAAGGCAGGGTCCAGTCGCCCAAAAGAGCGACCGCTAGATCTGGCCCTTCGAATGCGTGGGATGCACGCAAGGATGAGGTTTTCTGACCGCAGCGCATGCGGAGAGGAATAAAGGGTGCACATGTAGCTCAAAATATCTGGGCCGAAGCTGGTCAAAATCTTGTGCGTGGTACAGAGAGCCTTGAAATGTATTCGGTGTACAAGGGGCAGCCAGTGCAGGCGGAGAAGAAGGTTAGAGACATGGCTGTCCTTAGGAAGGGCGAAAATGGCACGTGCAGGATGGGAGTTTGCTATGTAAGTGTATCCAAATTCTATTATGCCGGAGAAATTAGACTTTAATAAAAGCAGCAACACCTACCTAAAGGCAGGCGAGATGTTTCAGTAAAATATTTACCTGATATATTACTAAGTAAAGACAATCAGATATTAATTCAACTAACCAGCCACAGGTCAACAATTTCACTACCAGTTTCTGCCACTACATGATCGATAGAGAAAAAAATACTGTTAACTACATCCTGGGCAATGCCGGGTACAAAGTTGCACACAAATAGTTCTGTGTTTGATGTTCTATGGATAAAACTTCAGAGTCAGACAACCATCTACCATTAGATAGCAATGGTCTCAAAAAGCCTACGTTGGTCAATATGCTAAGGGCATTTGGTTTGTAGGACAAAGATACATTTAATCACACTGTCACTATGTTTAACAAGGTTTTTTGCTCCTTACAATGAGAGGTGAAGACACCTGTACTGTTGAGAAGGATGTTTTTTTTAGAATGTTCTCAGCACCCATGGTTGTGAAGGGTTTAGAGTCCGGTGCATCTTGCGGTATAGTGTCCATGCACTTTAAGGAGTAAACCTTGCACTGGGATAGTTTTCCTCCTACGTACCTTTTGACGTTGTATTATCCTGTGCATGACTCATGCAGGGGTGTCTATATTCCCAAGTGGCTCCTGATAAACCCCACAGGGTGTATCTGTCGGTGCATTGTCCCCTCATTAGAGTGTCTCTCTTTCTCCTCTAACAGGACCTGTATCCCGCTTCTGAAACCAGCTCTGTTTACGGACGACATGGACTGCGGCTCTCCCCCACTCTGGCTGCGTACACCAATGGAGTGGCGGTAAGGCACCGGGCAGCTGCCTCTCATTCAATCTATTGATTAGCCCTTGAATCTGTGTGTAATGTCAGTGTAACTCTTAGGCTGAGGTGTGAGGGTGGAGATCAGGCAGCTTTACACTTTGACTGAATCCAGAATCCTGATTCACATCAATATGGTTTAACACCAAAATAACCTCCCAGGTGAGATCTTTGAAATTCTAGGATGAACATGCACACTTCATGGACGTACTGATTGGACATGGATCTGGTTCCCTGACTGTTGTGTGGCAAACGGACTATTTAGTCTCTAAAGGATTTTAGAAAGTGATGACGTAGATTCTATGCTAAATACTGGGTCCTGTTTTCCTGCTCCTCTGCCCTCTTTGGAGAGGGGTTCTCTCAGACAATAGCATAGCTGAATGTCCAATTGTGAATTATGGGATCATCTCCCTCCTTTAATATGTTTCTAGGGGGCAGAGGAATAGCCAATCTTCTGAATGACATCATGTCTCCTCCGCCTTCTGTACTGAGCTCCTATTGGTCAATGGAATTGTCGCTCTGGTGATTGGCAGACCTTGGATCCTCCCTCTTCTGTACTGGGCAGCAGAGCTGTCTCTGAATATTCTTTAGAGGTCCCTTAACTCTCTCTCCTCTCTTCACAGACTCACGCTATGGACTTTGATGACACCTGGCACCCTGCCACCCACCCCTCGGGCGCTCTGCTGCCTGCCCTCTTGGCTACTTCTCAGATGCTGCCTATGGGTTCAAGGCCCAGCGGTGCAGACCTCCTGCTGGCATTCAACGTGGGCATCGAGGTGCAAGGAAGACTCATGAGGTTCTCCAGTGAGGCCAGCAACATCCCAAAGAGGTATGGTTAAGCCTTGACTTAAATCATCTTATTACACCAAGATGATATATACTTCGAGGAGCTATGTGCTATGCTAATAGAGGGTTTTTTAATCGAGGAGCAATGTGTGAGGCCCCCGAATGGCATTTACATTTCAAGCAGCTATCCCTAGTGTCTACAGATGGCATTCAGATGTAGAGGGTCCATGCATGATGCCCACAGAGTGGGCCCGATTGACAGAACTAACTTAAGACTAACTTAAGGCAAACGTACTACTTTTGGTATTCACAGAATGCACTTACTACATTTGGTATTCACAGAATGGATTTACGACTACTAACTTTACGTCCGCACTCGGGCCGGAGATTCCTGCCCAGTGACGGAGATTCCGGCCCAGAGGCGGAGATTCCGGCCCGGTTATGGAGATTTTCGGCCGTGGCTTAGTCTCCGCCACCGCCAGGAATCTCCATCTCTGGGCCGGAATCTCCACCTCCGGATCGGAACCTCCGGTCCGAGTGCGGATGTAAAGTTAGTAGTCGTAAATCCGTACTGTGAATACCAAAAGTAGTAAGTACGTTCTGTGAATACCAACAGTAGTAAGTTTAGGATTTTGTCTTAAGTTAGTTCTGTGAATCGGACCCAGTGTGTTAACTAGGGCTATCTACATTAATCACAGAGGACGTCAATCAAATGAACTTGCATGTATGATGCTCTCAAAGGACAGCAGCATCATCAGGGAGTACATGTCATGCCCACAGAGGGCGCCACTAGCTCGGTGAGATGACCACTGTGGGCATTTATACCCCCAAAAGAATGTGCGATGAGCACAAAGGGCAACAATAATGCCAAGAGGTTCATTTGATGTTCCACAGATGCCAAAACTATGCCTTCAAGGCATGGTTGATGCCCTCAAAATAAACAAATGTAAATGGCTCTTAGTGGGTTGTAAACATTAAATGTTCCTAATGTGCCAATACCCCTCTATATCATTAGTATACTTGTCTGGCTTCACTACATGATATAAGTAGCATTACTTATTACATCGCTGACATTACTGTGATTCCTTAGAAATAAAGGTCCAATATTAACTTGCTTTGGCCCACCTCACATGCAATGCACAAAAGGAAGGGGAAGGGCAACTAACAGCTGTTAGTACTTGAAAGCACCTGGACAGTGAAGCTATTAGTAACAGTCCCCTCTAATGCCACCTCACAGGAAGATAAACACCCCCTGTCCCCTTCCTGGTCATGTTTCCGCTTCGCCTCTCACATAGAAGGTAGAAAAGCCAGCATGCTTGGCATTTCATTGTCAATCTTAGCATTTCACCTGTGGTGCATAGAGCTAATTTTATCACTTGCATTACCCGTCTGATATTACAGCTATTATTAAAGGGGCTCTTTAGTAAATGATATCACAATATATTTAACAAATAACCACATTATCAAACAAAGGGGCCTTCTGGAACCCTCACTGTTGGCCTCTGTTAATGATGTGTAAGATTGGGTTAGAGGATACTTGTTCTAAGATGGTTCCTTTACTATTCCACCTCTAATGTTACTGCCGTACGTCATTACATGCCTGTCATGAACTAGTCGTGTTTTTACTCTTCACATTAATCACATTACTTCACTTTGCCTAAATGTCTGATTTTTCTCTGTCCCCTTCCAGGTTCCACCCTCCCTCTGTGGTTGGCACCATGGGCAGTGCTGCGGCGATAGCCAAGCTTCTTTCCTTGAACAAAGACCAATGTGCCCACGCTCTGGCAATTGCCGCTTCCCTGGCAGGGGCACCCATGGCCAATGCCGCAACCCTTGCCAAGCCTCTACACATTGGCAATGCCACCCGTCTTGGGATGGAAGCAGCGCTTCTAGCCGTCCGTGGGATGGAGGCCAACCCCCTCATCTTGGATGATGTTCCCGGCTGCTCAGGGTTCAGCGCTTTCTATGGTAACTACCAGCCCTCACCCCTGGAAATGCCAGGTGAAGACTATAGTTTCCTCCTGGAGAAGCAAGACATCGCCTTCAAGAGATTCCCTGCACACTTGGGCATGCACTGGGTCGCAGACGCTGCCATGTCAGTAAGGAACCGACTCGTCAATCTCATGGGTTGCGTCAATCCCTCCGCCATCCAGAGAATTCTTCTGAGGGTCCCAGTCTCTAAGTACATCAACAGGCCCTTCCCTGAGTCAGAACACCAGGCCCGACACTCCTTCCAGTTCAATGCATGCACAGCCCTCCTGGACGGAGAACTGGGCATCTCTTCTTTTGCTGAGGACAACCTCATGAGACCTGGTCTGATCAACCTGCTGGAGAAGGTGGTGCTGGAGCATCCTGAAGACAATGAAGCCAACTTTGACAAGATGTACGGAGAGGTGGTTCTTCTCCTGGAGGACGGGACTCTCCTGTCGGGGCGGTGTGATACCTTCTATGGGCACTGGAGGAAGCCCCTCAGCCAAAACTCGCTCCGTGAGAAGTTCCGCTCCAATGCTCTCCATGTGCTGCACCAAGACCAGGCTGAGGATATCATTGAGATGGTGGAAGATATAGAGTGCCTGGAAGACAGCTCAAGTCTGGCCTCCTCCCTGCAATAGGCAGCTGTCAATCAGAAAAATATGCAACAGCTGTCTTTGCCCTGAACTGTATCCCTTTAAATTGCAGCAGTGAGGTCCATTCCTTCTGGATTCCCGGGAAATGTGGAAAATATGTTGTTAAAAATTCTTGTGTGAATTATAACAGGCCAATCATAGAAATATATTTGCCATTTCAGAGTGGCCCCAAACAGATTAACCTTATAGATGCCTGGCTCCTTGTACCTTCCCAATGGGGGACAGTCTAATACTACTTCTGGGTTGACTCTATCCGAGTAATTCGTATTGAACTAAAGTATTTATAATTCAGTGCACTGTTAATTTAAGAAGCAATTTTGTATTTTCTATTACTTATATTTATTTTTCAATAATAGTGTGATTGGCTACTGTAATGTAACTTACAATGTTATAATTGTCGGTCATTGTTGTGTAGTTTGATGCAGGGCATTGGCTGGTCCAAGGCTTGTATTTTTGTAAAACATGCTGTCCTATTTATGGAGAAGGCCTAACCCATGTACCATGTGAAGACACTTAATCCTGCAGGACTGAGTGATGAACAAATAAAGGTTTCCCAAATGGTGGTGGTCGACACTGCTTGAAACCATCTGCCCCTGCTAAGATGGGCCATGGTGATGTGGCTGCTGCTTCACCAGGAGAAATCTTTCAAACTCTCAGCTGCTCCATGGGGCACCCAGCAATCACATGCAAGCTGGTAGCACCGGGCATCACCCAGCCACAATATCTAATATTTCCTGTTTGGACACAGACTTAAAGTGAGCCCTGGAGCTGAGGGGTTGTGTGGCCTGTGTTTACCAGCTGGCCTCAGTGAAGCCAGGTGTTCATCTGATGTGAAATTGGAGCGGATAAGCATCAAGTCACAGGGCAGCGCAATTTCAGCCACAGAGCAGAAGTGAATTAGAACTAAAATACATTTGATTTGTATCATCCGTTTGTACAGGAACAAGGTTTATTTTTGTATGAACTGAATAAACTATTTATTAACTCTGAGCATTGCATCTATTGAATAAATAACAACATGAAATCCATAACTCAGGACTGAGAAACATCGCAGGTACCAGCATGCATTCTGGTATGTCTTATACTGAATATTTGTGATTTTCACTTTGCCAAATGAAAGAGGTCAAATACCCACAGACCAGGAAGTGTTAACAAAGTCGCAGTTCTGCCACGACGGCGTAGAAGAAATTTGGATTATTCAAATTCTTACATGTGCATTTGGAGCCTGTCTGGTTTTCTTACCTTCAAATTCTTTTTCTACTTTCTTCTCCACTTCCTCCACTCTGACCACCAGGACCTGTTTTTTGTGAGAAGCCATTGAAAAGTCAGTCAGGTTAAGGGCAGCTTAGGAACTGTGGGGCACAAGGGTCAGAGTTAGTGTTGTGTGTCTGGTACTGAAGTAACCATCAGAAGAGCAATAGACAAGGGTTCACTGTGCCATAAGAATCAAGCTAAACCCTACTGACGAGCCCCAAGTTGGGCAAAGTCATTCTGGATTTGCCTGTGCCCTTTGCCTGGAGGGGGTCTTGACTGGAAGTTCAAGACTCACTGTTCCTATGAGGGGCAGGGCTGGTACTAATTTGCACAAGGTGGGTGTTTGTCTAGAGTGGCATTGTGGGTGGAAAATGATGTGCTGGAATGCAGCCCGGGTCATTGCCAGCAGCTGAGATTAATTTAAACATTTCTTCCATCTCCTTGTTGTTGTTGCAGTTGATTATCTGTGTGTGATGGGGATGAACTTCTCCCATTTAGTAATAAATATTTGCCATTCTCCCACCACACACTCGGTCTCTCCTATATTTACTACTAATTCATGTAGTTAAGTGTGTGGAAATCGCCACCACCATGGAAAAGGTCTCTACACTAAAAAGACAAGGGAGACAGAGGTGACGGTCCCTGGCTGCAAGTTTGTGAATTGTATTGTGGTGACGCGTGCCTGAGAGTTCTGCTACGTCATGGAATTTGTTCAGTCGGATTCCATGACAGGCAGTTGCTCTCTGGGCCTCTCTTTGGCAAGACATGTCCTTATGTCCCTCGTTACAATAAATCCCCTTTATTACTAAGAAGTCTTCAGAGGTCATCATTTCAATCTGGCGACGATCGTAACGAACAAAGAGAGCTGTATTCATCTTTAAGGAACAAGACATAAGAAAGAATTTCGCAATTTCAATCTACCGGGCCAACGTGAAGTTTAAAAGAATACAGGGGCCAGAGAATCGGTGAGACCTTTCTATTTTTCACTTGCGCGACTGAGGATAAATGTTGAAAAGGATTTTATTGACTTTATTGAATAGTTTGCCAACACACACTTACGCTTCAGCAATTCGAATTTTGCGCGCAGCAACTGTACGAAGCTTTTAACACGCAGCACGAGACTCTGCGCGCGTACCTTGCGTGCGATCACAACAAAGATCGAGTGTCAGCTAATAACTCTGCGCGTGAACATTGAATGTGCTCGTACTGAAGATCGGCTATCAAATAAGCCAAAATGAAATACTTCCTCATTATTATTTTTATGTAAACGCACACATAATACGTTCAAACTTAAAGAGAAATAAATAACCTACGAGATTACGATTTACTCACCTTCGAGCAATCTCACACAAGTACAAGCCCATTCGCAGTGCATTATGGGAATTTTAATGCTGTGAAAATAGAAGATGGACCAGAAAATCGCCTAATCTATTGCATTCTGGGATATGAATGGGCAATAAAAGTAAATGAGATTGCAATTTTGAGTTTCAAAGTAAACATAACTGTTTTTTATCAACAACTTTAAGTTTTTCAACAAGTAAAAATATTTTTTTAAAGTCATTCAACAGTGATTTGCACACTTTATGAGTTATTTAACCATTTCAAATACTATGAAGTAAATCTCATCAGCAATTTGCAGGCTCAGATTAAAAGAAAACCAAGAAGAAAAAGTGGAAATCATTTCTTAAGTTTAATAATAACATCAGCGATTTGCACGCTTTCAGAAAAAAATCTTTTATTCCACAATTCAACATCTGATTTTGAGATTTAAAAATGTGTATGGACGACATGCAAAGTGTGCAAGCACCAGCACCTTTTCTGCAAGACCCACGAGACCCACCCTTGGAGTGGAATCTTTGGTTAACATTATTTAACGCCTATTTAGGTGACATTGACGTTCAAATGTTTAGACCAAAAAGACGAAAAAACTTGATGTATTATCATTTGGGGGTGGAAGGGCAAAATGTTTTTGACCACCTACCTGAACATGTACCTGCAGAGAATGAAAATGTAGATGAATTTGAGACAGCGGTTGCTCAACTAGACAAATATTTTACAAAAACTAAAAATATGGTGGTACATAGGTACAAATTTTTCACACGAGCTCAGCAACCCAACGAAAATATAGACACTTATGTCTTGGCACTAAAAATGTTAGCATCGAAACGTGAGTGGCTAGATGCCACTCTAAAAATATTCAACAAAGATTACTAGCTTGCAAGAACCCTACTTTAGATAAGGCCATTGATTTAGCCAAAATCATTGAAGGTTCCTCTATTGATGCAAAAGTTCTTGAAGATACTCTAACCAAAACATCAATCTCTGGAGCAGTTATCAACAAACCAAATTTGACAAAAAATCGCCAGCAAACTTTTAAAAATAAACCTTTTGTCAACCCTAACTCTAATATTCAACAATTTCAGAAAGTATTTTGTTTTAGATGTGGCTCACCATCACATGTTTCTTTGTTTAAATTTTGTCCAGCTATTGGACAACAATGCAAAAAATGTGGTAAGACTGGTCACTATATGAAAATGTGTAGAACAGGCAAACCTACTAATGTTCGTTGTGTCATAAATGGTTTTGGTAATAATTTGATGAAGAAAATCCTGAGAATAATCAAGAATTGCTTTTGGGTGTAAGGTGTGTCAACTCAAATGACGAAGACCTGGGGATTGATCCTAACCTTAATGTTTCAATTGAAGGTCATGCCATACAATTATTGGTTGATACTGGTGCAGGTATAACCATTATTTCGAATGAGATCTTTGAAGAGAATTGGTATGACACAAATTTGCTTCCTCCAGATATCCTCACGGTAGCATTTGAAGGAAGCAAAGTGGATCTTATTGGTTTTTTCTGGACTAACATACAAATTTTAACCGCATGCGTGCGGGCGGAATTCCGCCCGTACGCTGATATTTTCTAAAGCGCATGTTACGTGACGAGCTGGGCTCGTCATCAGCGTGCGAGGAGGCTACGCCATGACGAGCCCAGCTCGTCATCAGCGTAGAAGGGGTTAAATGAATCCATATATGGTAAAGTTTACGTTGCAAGAAAAGGAATAAATGTACTAGGCTTAATTCACCAAGCTGAATTTGGCATTACAATTAGACCAGGTTTAGAACAACCTATTTCATTTGAAAAAATAAGAGTAGGTTCAGTAAGCATTCATGACAAGTTTGGGAGAGAAAATTCAGATAGTATTCAATGACAAATTAGGCACAATTTCAGATTTTAGATCTCGTATTAAAGTCAAAAGTGATGTTGTTCCTGTAAAACACAAACTGCAGAATATACCCTTAAGTGTAAGGAATGATCTTTCTGCTATGCTTAATGATATGTGTTCACAGGGTATTATCGAAAAAACTGATGGAACTTTGTGGTTATCTCCAATTGTTTTAGCGAAGAAAAAGAATGGGGAATTACGCATGTGTGTGGATATGAGGAGTGTTAATGAGGCCATTTGGGTAGATAATTATCCATTACCCAGAATGGAAGATCTAATACCTAAAATAGGACATGCTAAATGGTTTAGCAAGTTAGATTTGAGGGCAGCCTACCACCAGGTTGAATTGGAAGAAAGTTCTAGACACTTAACTGCATTTGTAACTCCTGATGGAGTTTTTCAATTTTGCCGTATGCCTTTTGGCATTGCATCTGGCGCTGCAGTGTTTCAAAGACTGATGTCAGACATGTTCATTGACAACAAACATGTGGCAATTTTCCAAGATGACATCCTAATATTTGCTGACACTGGAAATGAACATGATCTGGCATTAATCAATGTACTGGAAACATTGGAAAAAAGAGGTGTAACCGTAAGAAAAGATAAATGCATTTTCAAAACAAAAGAAATTGAGTATCTTGGACATTTATTGTCTGAGGAAGGAATTAAACCCAAGCCAAGTCTAGTGAAAAGTATTGTAGATGCTCCTGCACCTCAGAATAGAGACTAATTATTATCCTTTCTAGGATTGTGCGAATTCTATGCTAAATTTATGCGTAATTTTGCTAGTATCACTGAATGTTTCAAAGTTTTACTCAAGAAAGGAGAAACATTTGTGTGGTCTGAAATTTGCCAACAGACCTTTGAAAACATCAAAAAAGATATTACCTCAGCACCTGCATTACAACCCTTTGTAGAAGGAAGAAAGACTTTTGTGACTGTTGATGCCTCTGAATATGGTTTGGGTGCAGTTTTAACTCAATTTAATGTTAAACATGAAACAACTGTTGGTTTTGCATCTAGGACATTACGTTCTCCCGAACGCAAATATTCTGTTATAGAAAATGAATTGTTGGCATGTGTGTGGAGTGTAGAAAAGTTCAGAGCTTATTTGTGGGGAAGGCCATTTGCATTAAGGACAGATCATCGTCCTTTAGTAGAAATTTTATCAGGAAAAAAGCTAAAACATACTACTGCACGCATAGCCAGACTTTCAGCTAGACTACTAGAATTCTGTTTCTCTGTAGAATACATCCCGGAGAGAACAATTCTAGAGCAAACTGTCTCTCCAGACTTCCAATTGGAGATTGTGACGAGTATGATTGGGAGTCAGAAATAGAAGAATGTTTTATCGCCTTCATCGGTGATTCTAGCAAGTTCTGCTATGTCATGGAATCTGTTCAGTCCGATTCCATGACAGGCAGTTGCTCTCTGGGCCCCTGTTTGGCAAGACATGTCCTTATGTCCCTCGTTACAATAATCCCCTTTATTACTAAGAAGTCTTCAGAGGTCATCATTTCATGTATGTTGCAGCACACGAGTAGTACCCGAGTGGTACTACTTCACAGACAACAAAATGTAGTTTGTGAATTAGACACATTAATTGTGGCTTCCTTACGGGTGCCCCTACCGCAAACGCTTTGATGTTATATGTTGGTAATTAATTAATGGCATGGGTAACACACCTACATTTGCTACTTGACAAATATTTGGTTATCAATATTGGCAGTAACTGATCTAATTAATAATTTTTAAGTAGGCTACAATTGGGAAACTGCTTGACTGGAGAGATACCCCACTGGATCATATACCTGTTCTTAATAATTTACAAGATTAGAAAAGCCCCTTCCATGAGCTAAGGTTACAGCTGAAATGGCAGATTTGGACCACCTCCTGTTGTAGGAAAATGGGTGTATTATAGTACAGTGCCCTGACCGAGCTGTTTACTTTTTACTGACCTATATAGGAAAGCTATGCACTGACCTATAACAGAGGAGGAAATTCAAAGTCTGCACCTATAAAGGGATGGGACAAGGATGTGAGCCCATAGACCACCAGAGGAGGTAATACAGGATGTAGACAGTATTATAAATAATTATCTGAATATTTTCACTCAGTACATACATTTGAATAATACTCATGGAGTTTATATTAAAGTACAGGAGCAATTGATTAACAAACTCTCTCAAATTAAGGTTATCATCGACAGTCCCTTAGATGTGGCTCAATCAATCAACCAACCAACAAATCAATCAATCAATCAGGTGTTTGTTAGAAGGTGTTTGAGACTAATGATGACACTGTACAGTCTACAGGCCCAGAGGTCATCTGCAAATCCTGACTACGATAAACTAAAAATGGAAATCCAATAATTTTAGTGTGCTGAGGGTGTTCCTACTAAAACAACCGATAATGCAGCTATTAGCTCACAAGAGGCAAACTCTGCTAGTGAAATACAGACTCTCCAAACATAATTGAAACATCACAATGAGGAAAGTTCTCTGCAACAGAAGGAGGAAAATTGTCCTAGAGATTTGTAAGTAGTTCACATGGTTAGGAAGTCAGTGGAGAGCAGTCTGTTGTTGTAAAAATAGGGGCTTGTTTTAGTAAAAGATGTACAAAAGGAATAACAAACATAGATTAAGGAAATAAAACCCCACTTCAGATCCCTTCTCTCATGATCTCAAACGTGTAAGTGTTTGGGAGAGTTAACTAGAAAATTATGGATTAGGAACATGAGTTTCTTTTGAACCCTGCAGCCCATTCACAACCTATGCCTTGTCCTACAAAGTGATACCCGAACACTGATTTAAAGGTCAATTTTGTGAAATCGTATGTGATGGTCTGTGGACCTAATACGACCAAAACCAGAAATCATGCAGTTGGCTCAAAGAGAATAGATAAAATGAAAAGTTTTAATTACCAAAGAATATTTTTAAAAACAAGCTGAAATGAGATTCGCTTGTGACATCAAGAATGCATTATGCAAGTAGGGTGGTTGAGGGACTTTTTCGTTTTACATCTAAATTAGGGCAGAAACCTGGGATCGAGCTTGTTACAATCTATAAAGCCAAATGTGTTCCGGTGGTAACATTCGGTGCAGGTGTCTGGGGGCACCATAACAGTAGCCAGTTACAAACTATGGAAAACAAATGTAATAAAAGCCTGCTGATGGCTCCAAAAGGTGCTCCTACAAGCTTTTGTCATTATGAGGCGGGGCTTGACTTTGTTGAAGATTCTATAAACATTGCCTCCCCCCCCTACTTTTATGGGCTAAAATTTGGTTATCGGAAGAGCTAACATTTACCAGAGATATTATTGTAGACTGTCTTAATCTTGATGGTGTATTAGCTATCTCCTGGCTATGCTTTGTCAGGGATAACTTTTATAAGTTAGGCTTGGGACATTATTTTGATTGCCCTGCAAGTATTCATGAGAATGCAAAAATAATGATCAAAGAGTCGTATTCAGGCAGGGCAAACACAGAAGAAGAAGATAAAACAAGAAACCTTTCTAAAATACAGGGGAGGTTACAAATGCACTGCATAATAATAATAACCCCAGCAGTTTTTTGTATGTCCCAGGAACAAGGGGTTGCAGCCTATCTCTTATTATCAATATGTACAACCACATCAGCAATAACAGGGAAATAAGAACTCTCTTTTAATCTTATATATCGAGTTCCATCCCTCAACGCAGAATGTAATTAAGGATTATAATGCTGCACAGAGGAGATCTGTTAGCAATCACAACTCTCTTCTCATTGATGAAAACTTAAGTTACAAGGAGAACACTGAAATATTTCAAGAGACCCTCCAGGGACCTTCACAGTGATGGTAGGATTTTACTTACGATAGCTGAAAATGATGCACAACTAAGTCAAATACAGAATGGCAACTTCATTTGTGGAAAGCATGAAAGAGGAGTCCTGGGCTAGATCCTCTGCTTGGGATACAACCCAAAAACAAAGGAACACTCAAAATCTTTCACTAGGAAGTGAGTACATGGATGAGCCCAATCAGGAACCTGCGGGCGGGAAATGCAAGACAGATGAAGAAGCAGCACTGCCTACGAAGTTAGCCTTCCTGCTGCATTGCAAGAATCAGAAAAATATGGAATTAAAAACATTTCAGTGCTTGCTAAATAATACAGTGAGAATAAAGTGAAAGGGTACAATTCAACTTAGATATGAATCATTCCTTCCTTTTGATCAACAAGAAGAAATAGCTACCTTTCAATAACCTGAGACCAAAGAGAATGGCATTCCCTGATGTAAAGAGGGGCTAAGACCTATTCATGAACAAAGATTAAAGTGGGAGGCCAAAAAGGTAAAGATAACAGCAAAGAACAGAGTTGTGAATGGTGGATACCGGTTGATCCATCTACATCTGATGTGAGGTAATCATACTCTTTAAATAATTAGGAATTGGAGAATCTTTCTTTAAACATTTTAATTTTATTCGAGATCTAGTTCATTGGAACTTTTATTATGCATTAATATATAAGGATGGCTCACTTGTGAATACTCATTCTGTTGACTGTGATGTACCTTCCACGGATTCTTCTGATAAGTACTAGTGATGGAAAGTCAGTCGCCTAAATCGTAATAAAAGATGCAACTCCTATCAAACTTCACACCACCTATGACCTTCCCACTGGTGACCTGATAACACAGGTATCCCTAAACAACACCAGCGACATACTATTAGGCAACTTCAACCTTCACTGGAATGTAACAGATGACTCCATGATACGTAACCTAACAAACGTACTCAAAATCAATGACTTCAAACATTTCTGCAAAGAACAAACACACAACAAAGGCGCTACTCTAGATGGCAAAGTTGACAGATATATTCTTGTCTCCATTTGCTCCATAACACCAATTGACTGGTCAGACCATCACCTCATACACTTCACTGTCAAGACCAACTCCAGATACAACCCAGGCACAACCAATAGAAGCATATACTGGGCAAGGAACATCCAACACATCCCCCCTCTGGAACTGGAAACCAGGATCAACGGCCAACTACATTCACACCCTCATCTATGCACTGTAGACAAACTCACCGCCCACTATAACTCAGTGATGTCAAACCTACTCGACCAAGTGGCCCGGATGAAACTCAAGAGACCCAGAAAGACCCAGCCTGCAGCCTGGTTCAGTCTAGACCTAAACACAGAGAGGAGAGAACTAAGAATGACCAAAAGATTATGGAGACAAAACCCTTCACTGACAGACCTATCTCTCCTCAGGTCTAAACATCTCTCCTACAAGAAACTAATCTTTAGAAAAATGGCTGTTTTCTTTCGCATTCAACTTTACTGTACAAAGAAGAGATGGAGGGACCTTTTTAACATAAAAAACAACAAACTACCCTCACTTCCCATAATGAAACAATAGCCACCAACTAATGCTGTGAAGAAATTCAGTAACTTTGTTACTGAGAAAATATTGACAATTGAACAATCTCTTACCCATACAGCAAGTCTGACTCCTCAACACTCTCACTCCGATGATGACATTTCACCCATCTCCGTAAGAACTCCCCTTTCAAACTCTACGTCAGTCCTGAATAACACACAATTAATGAAAAAAAACAATGATCTCACCCTACTAAAAAATAATGCTAATTGGTCCGATTTCAAACCATTAACAGAAGTGAAGTCTATAAGATAATTGAGAACTTGAAGCCCACAGCCCATACAACTCAAACAACATATTGATAAATTCAACCTCAATTATACCTTCCAATCAGGATTCAGAAAAGGTTGTAGTAAGGAAACCTCTATGCTCCACATATCAGACGGCATTCTCAGAACCTCAGATGAAGGCAAGTCCTGTTTCCTAATCCTACTCGATCTATCGGCAGCTTTGACACAGTTAATCATCAAAATTTACTTGAGACCATCAAGAATGGCACTGATATTAATGGCATGGTCTTGAGATGGTGTACGTCCTATCTTCAACATTGTTCTCAACAAATAAAAATCAACAGCTGTCTCTTGCAACCTGCACCAGTTGCACAAGAAGTTCCACAAGTTTCAATCTTCCTTCCATCACTCTTTAATCCCTTCATGCAACCCCTCACAGTTATCTTTAACTAAGCGGGTGTCAAAAATCACTTACACACTGATGACCCACAGCTTTACAGCAAAATAACATCTCACAGAGACATTAGTCATCTGAATACTACACTAATCAAAATACAAACCTGGGTATCTAACGACCACTTAAACCTGAACACCAATAAAACAGAACTTTTACTTTTTCTCCCAAGATTAACCCTTTACCAATCCAAGAATGGATTGTAAATGTGAACGCAATAAACTGTTGCCTTTCACTCGCCAAAACCTTGAAGTTCCTGGGAATCATCCATGACAAAAGTATGTCAATTAAAAGAACTCTTCAACAATTTAGCCAAGGGGGCACTCTACATCTTAAACATCTCAAGAAAATCAAACTGTGCGAGGAGGCTTCCGCCGGACAAGCGCGAGGCCACGATCGTGGTTATACACAAGGCCGGGAAGCCAGCAGACCAATGCTCGTCTTATCGTCCGATTTCGCCCCTTAATGTGGAGGCCAAGATGTTGGCTAAAGCCTTGACGACTAGAGTGATCTCGGTTATGCCGGACCTGATCCATGTGGATCAGTCAGGATTCATGCCCCACAGGAGTGCTAGGCACAATCTGCGTTGGCTCTATGGAGTCTTATATATGACGGAGGACATCGGCGACACCCAAACGGCACTAATGGCGCTGGACACCTCTATGGCCTTCGACAGCATTGAATGGCCATACTTATTTATGGTCCTGCAGGTTGGGATTTGGTCCTGTCTTCTGCAGTTGGGTGCGGCTACTTTATGAACAACCGGTAGCCAGGGTGAGGGTTAACGGGGCGATGTCTCGGGCGTTCCCCTGCGGAGGGGTACCAGTCAGGGTTGTCCTCTCTCTCCGCTCCTCTTTGCCTTGGCCCTGGAGCCGTTGGCGCACTGGATCCGGAGAGAGACTTCGTTTTGGGGCTTGGCTCTGACTGATGAGTGGGAGGAGCGTATACCGATGACATCATCCTCTACATGGCCAGGCTTTACCACTCAATCGCTCAGGCCCTCCATCTATTTGAGCTCTTTGGTAGCTACTCCGGCCACACAATTCACTCGGCCAAATCCCTGATTTACCCATTATCGGGCCCTCCCCCGCGAGTTCCGATGCGGTGTCCCACTTCGATTGTCACTGAAGAATTTAAATATTTGGGGGTGTACGTCACTAGGGACTGGACGGAGTTCTTCGCGAAGAATCTTGAGCCGCACCTGACATGGTTGGCATCGGACGTGGCCCACTGGAGGTCCTTGCCTCTCTCCCCGATGGGACATGCCGCACTATTTAAAATGTTGGCACTACCGTGCCTCCTCTATAACCTGCAGTACACACCATATCCGGTTCCTGTGGGGGTATTCAAGCGTATATCCCAGGCCTTGAGAACTCTGCTCTGGGATGGAGGGATCCCTAGAATATCACTATGGAAGCTCACACGAGGGGTGTATGATGGGGGGCTGGCCCTCCCAGACGTGCAGTTGTACTACTGGGCATCCCAGTTGCAGGTCATTAATGACTGAACGTTTGGGGCACGGTCGGAACCGGCCTATAGGGTCGATAGATACGCCATGCCGGAGGGCAACTGCGAACCTCTGCTGTATTCAAGGAGGCAACGCAAGGATCTGCCCTCGCACATGGGGGTGCAGCTCCAATGCTTGAGGGAGGCCAACAAATGCTTGGGGTGGTCCGACACTCTCACGGGAAGGACCCTGCTGCGGTCTGGGGATCAACTGGTGGAGGTAAAATGACTTACTGGCTTTAGAGGCTGGAAACTGATCGGGATTGAATATCCGGGGAGACGTTTGGAAGGGGGACGCCCCTAGATCCTGTGATTATCTCCAGAAAGAATATCAAATGTGTGACTCCCAGCATTATCATTATCTGCGCCTCGTGCATTCTCTGCGTGCACATATACGTGCAGGCACCTCGATCCCGGAATACTCGCCCATGGAGGACAGGCTCCTGCTAGATCCTATCTTGGAGAAACCCACGGCGACTATATACCGCAAGCTCATTAACAACATGCCGGACCCCCTGCTGTCTTTGAGAGCGAGATGGGAGGAGGATATTGGTGTCCTGGAAGATAACGACTTACAGGACGCCCTGCAGAGCCCCCGCGAAGTGGCCATACGGATCAGGTTCCGCCTCGTTCAATTGAAAATCCTGCATCGGGTGTATTACCTGCGCACTCACCTGTTTGCTTGGGGCAGGAGTCTGTCCCCTTGTGCGCGAGGGGGTGTCAAGAGGAGGGCTCCTTTTTCCACATTCTTTGGGACTGCCCTTATATTGTGCCGTTCTGGTCCAGGGTGGCGCAGACTATGGCAACAGTAGTAGGCTCCCCGGTCCCCATGGAGCCTAGATGGCTCCTGTTGATGGTGAAGGGACCGACGGACTGGTAACAGTACAATGAAATCTGGTTGGACATGATGGTGGGAGTGGCCAAAAGGAATATTGCTAGTGCTTGGGGGCGCAGGCACCCCCACAGTGGTACCAGTGGCAGCGTGATTTGGATTGGTGTCAGAGGGCGGAGGAGACAGTTTATAAGGCGAGGGGTAGCGTTAAGAACTGGAAGAAGGTCTGGGGTCCCTGGCGTAGATACAGAGCCTTGCAGGGGGGGTGGGATAGGATTGTCCATGTTTGTTGTTATATGGTACTGTACTGTATGCTTTTGTATGCAAATGTATGGTTATCCTTGCACACGCCATTTCGGCACTGCTGTGTATCTTTGGAGCCACTAAGCAAAGTTAATAAAAAAGATTTAAAAAAAAAAATCAATCTGTTTATTCCCCCTGAGGACCTAAAACAGTAGTACAATCACTCATCCTCTCAAAGATCGACTATGGTAATTCAATCATCATTGGGACCCCAAAAAGTCACCTTTTGCCACTTAATACAACTCTTAATGCAGTCACTAGACTCTTCACATGAACTAACTGGTACAACCACATCTCATCTGCTCTCAAGAGTCTTAACTGGCAGCCCATTGAAGGAAGATGCATCTACAACACAGCTTGTATCACCCACAGAGCCTTTCACACTGCCAACCCAAATTATCTGGAGAGCAAACTATCAAGAGCAGGAAGAAGCCGGGAGGTGAGAAGATCCAACACTACTCCTCATCCCTCCCACACCGAAAAAAATATCCCAGAAGTGTTAATTCTCATGAAAAGCCATAAAGATTTGGAACACTCTCCTAAACATCTCTGCTGTAATTCCTCCTATACCTGTTTCAAATAGAAGATATAACCTCATATCTCTGTAGCTGTACAAATACTTCAACCTGCTACCAAATTCCGTACAGTGGTTCTGACTGTAACTGTGTTCAAAATTTCAATGGGAACATTTTATGAAGATTCGTCGATCAGCGTAAAATATATAGGTAAGTCGAACTATGCTTTTCCTATGAAAACTAGGTTCTAAATATAACTACCTACTGGCAACCAGCAATATATATATGTGTATATTACCTACTGGCGGTCGCCAGTAGGTATAT
Organism: Lissotriton helveticus; assembly: GCF_964261635.1. Classification (NCBI taxonomy): domain Eukaryota; kingdom Metazoa; phylum Chordata; class Amphibia; order Caudata; family Salamandridae; genus Lissotriton; species Lissotriton helveticus. The sequence continues at coordinate 1,160,555,503 of NC_136071.1, read as the reverse complement.
ATAGTTAGGATTTTTTCTCTATGGGATTTTTGAAAATTCTATGTCTAATAACTTTGGCGTTTGTGGACGGAATTGGCTGAAATTTTCAGGAAAATGGCACATTTTGTTTCTGAGCAGCCCCTGAAAATTTTGGGGGGGTTCGTCAAGGGGGGGCCGAGAAAAAAGGGGGGTCCCAAAACGCGTTTTTCCCATGTTAATTTCCATAGGGCGGTTGGCCTCACTTTTAGCCCGAACGGCTGAATGGATTTGCACGAAACTTGGCAAAATTGTAGGGACTGGTAGCCCGATGTGCCTTTTGTAGGTCTCAATATATGTGCTCCAGTGGATTTTGAGAAATTAACGTTTAAAAAAAGATATATATCTGTAAGCGCGCTCTGGGCAGCGCTCCAGGACGCGTACTTTTCGCGCAACGGAGCTTTGTGAAGCGAAGCTGATTGGTTCTCTGGCGTCTGTCAACATTCCAAAAAGTCCGTAGCGGCCGCCATCTTGTCTCTCGGTAGGATCGAGAGACAAGAGGAGGCCAAAACAAAGGGGCAAATAACCATAAGGGGGCATAGTAGATCCTCCCTGACCCCCTAGGTTTAATGTGGAGGCTTTAAAACGGCCCCGCGGGGCAAAAAAAAAAAAAATTTTTTTTTTGTTTTTTTGCGTGGGTAGCGCCCGGTCCGGGAACCGGGAAGCTTTCTGGGCAGCGTACTGCAATGAAAAATGAATGATAGACTTTTCAAATACTGTTGTTAATTGATTGTTGGTTTTGTTGATTATTTTTTATTTTTTTTTATTTTTTAAGGATTGTTTATTGTGTTTAATAATTTATTAAACTTTCTAACGCGGCACGTCATATGACGCATTACGCGACAACGCAGGTCCAGAATATAGTCAAAATGTCTCCACCAACCAGCGGACGGCACACAACCCCTTTCAGCAGGCTAAATAGTTCTGTTAAATGACAACAGAAGGGACAGGCAACAAGAACCATCAGTCAAAGAGGGGAGGGCAAGTTCTTCTCTACCGGGTCACGTTGGAGCGCTACCGGAACTGATCGAATTGGTAGTCTACAGTGTTTCTGGATGTTTCAGACTGAAGCTGGCGTTAGCATGAGAGCACCACCATTTCGTAGCTCCGTCGTGGCCATTCCACGAGCAATCATGCTAGGCGCTCCCCACCAGAAGCCTGCGGGAGTCGGGGGCCCCCAAGACTTTTGTAGAATCTTCAAGGATGAGGGGACGCTTTCGAGAATGGAGCCCAAGCTCTAGCAGACAAGCGTCCGAGTTCCAAGGTGTCGCAGGCCCATTTTAGTGGACCACGCCCAAATCTGAAGAGATGGCCGCCATTTTGAGAGTCCTGTGGCAGCCGCCTATCGCTGCACCGCAAGAGCGGGAGCAACTCAAGTACATGGTGAGCGAGACGCTGTAGTCGAAAGAGCGGGCGGTAAACAGCTGAATAGCGGAAGAAGCACAGTGTAGCAAAAGCGGGCTGAATGGCAAATGAAACGGAAAAGGGGTGCCCCACTACAGCGTGTCTTTAGGTGAAACGGATTGTGGGACAAGGTGAAGAATGGAAGAGTCACCAAAAGGAAAAAAGTTCCGCTTGACCCCGGGAGCCGGCCACCTATGTCGGGGGCGATCTCAGGCCACACCAGGGCAACACGACTTGGGGAGGGGGCCGGAGCCAAGCGCCCCCTCCGAGTCCGCGACATGACACCGTCCCTCGGGGGCCTCCGTCAAGCGGTTCAGGGTGGCACCGCATCACAACAGCCCCCACTTACTTTAAGAATAGTGAAGATGAAGCAATTGCAAATAGGCTTCAGACAATGTTACAAGCACTCCTCAAAACTTTGAACTTTCAGAGTGCATGAGTTGGGACAGCGAGGGGTGATTTGGTTTCTCGGACTGTTTTTCTGGTCTCTCACCACTGGCATACTTTAACGTTTTCTTGTTTCTAGGACATTAATAGGTTTTATCATTACGTTATGTTATCGTTTCTTTGTTTGTTGTTTAATAAAAGTTCATGTTCATCAGTGGCCTACTGATTTTCGTTTTCCTATTTTTTTCTTTCCAGGTTGTTTCATGGTAAAGTTTCTGTTAACAGGATACAGTGATCACTTCGTTATTATTGCATATGTCCTTTTCACTAGGGGTGCTCTCTGGTCGGGCCAGATGACGTATCTCTAGTAAATGGTCCGGGTGAAAAAGGTGCATCAATCAGTGGGGAGTAGATAGGCATGACAGATTACAACGGGGGAGAAAGGTCCGCATTACGTACCCTTTCACTACTTGCAAAGATTTTCCTACGTTTATTTGCAAACAGGGAATACCTCCAAAAAGAACTAATTCCCAAACAGTCAATGTTCGGACAATCAATCAATCAATGAGGAATGAAATAGGTACGACGTGTTAAAGGCTTGCGTTACCTACCCTTCACTATCTGCAAAGGGAGAGAGAATATTCCTATTCTTCCTCGTTTGCAGGTAGAGAAGATCCTTAAGAGAATTAACTTCGAACAATTCAATGCTCGATTGAAACAATCAACAAGGGGTACTGTGAACACAAATGAACGCCGCTTATGTACATACGCATTGCTATTTTCAACAGGTTGTTCCTAATGTTTCTATTTTAGCGAGGTCAAAAAGAGATCCCATTAGTGGCCTACTGATTTTGCTCGATTCCTTTTGTTTTTTTACACGATTTTTCGCTATCTGCAAAGACTAAACAGAGTATTGCGACTCTGTGCTTGTTTGTAAATAGAGAATGAACCAAAGAGAACAATCAATCAAATGGAGAGAGAAGCAGGCACGACGTATTACAAAGGGGGCAAAGGGCTGCGTTAACTACCCTTCACTATCTGCAAAGAGAGAGTACTCCTAATAGAAATGAGGGGTGGGGGGCAGTATTCAAAGCAGATCAGTGTGCATAAACACGAAAATGTTTTTACTTACCACGTACTTGACATTCGACAGCTTATGATATTTGCTATTAAAAAACCATTGAAATTCACTGAAAAAACCATAGGTTATAGACCATATATAGTTAGGAATTAGCATTTACAAAACCTTGAAAATTCACTGAAAAAACCATAGGTTATAGACCATATATAGTTAGGAATTAGCATTTAAAAAACCTTATTTTACTCACACAAAACCATTGAAATTCCATATATAGTTAGTTGCACTAACTATATATCGCGCACCCGCAATCCACTGCTGATCATGTCACATATTACATCATTCATGACATGGTCAGTGACATCACTGATGACATCACTGATGACATCTCAAATGACATCAATGACCACATCACTGATGATATCATTCATGTGACAATACAATGCATCTCCTCACGTTTTAATATAACCTCTGTTTCACCCAGTGTTAAATACAGAGTATAATTTTTGAAACCATTGACACACCAATACTAGTTACTACATACGTACTCACTGATTCCTACGTCTACACACACATTCACTCATTCACCCATACAATCATTCATACATACAATCACTCATCTTTACAACACTATCATATGCACTCATACACCTATACAGACACTTACACTCTGCCACTCATCCATGGAGTTACTCACACACCTAGTCAGTCCTGTAAAGAATCAATCACACTTCCATTTTCTTGTCTATACAGTTAAACATAGAGCACCTTACATTTTCAAACATACACTAACACATACTTACTTTCTTATACAATCATTGATACAAGTACACATTGATCGGCACAGAGTCACACACCTCCCAGCCAGCCACACACACACTCAGTCTCCTATACAAATACTTGGACAATCAATCAATAACCCATATAGTTAATCATATAGCTACTGATCAACACATGCAGCAGTTTACAGAACAACAGACATAATGATGCACAAATTAAGACAGTTTAGTCACTAACCCATGCACTCAGTGAGACACATTTAATCACTCACTCATACATTCAGTCATGCACCTACTAAATCCTTCGTCCAGACACTTATACATCTACTCATTCTTCAATATGTAAAACATATTTAAACTTTACAGAAACACACAGTCACTGGATGATGTCATCAGTGATCTCATCAGTGATGTCATTTGAGATGTCATCAGTGATGTCATCAGTGATGTCATTTGAGATGTCATCAGTGATGTCATCAGTGATGTCACTGACCATGTCATGAATGATGTAATATGTGACATGATCAGCAGTGGATTGCGGGTGCGCGATATATAGTTAGTGCAACTAACTATATATGGAATTTCAATGGTTTTGTGTGAGTAAAATAAGGTTTTTTAAATGCTAATTCCTAACTATATATGGTCTATAACCTATGGTTTTTTCAGTGAATATATATATATATTCACTGAAAAAAACATAGGTTTCACACATGTTATAGTTAGCTGGACATTTCACTCATACAAAACCATTGAAATTCCCCCGTTATAGTTAGTTCAGCTAACGATAACTTGCACGCCCGCAATACACTGCTGATTACATCACATATTACATCACTCATGACATGGTCAGTGACATCACTCATGACATCTTAAATGACATCACTGATGACATCACTGATGACATCATCCAGTGAATGTGTGTCTTTCTGAAAAATAAATATTTTTTATATATTTAGATCTAAAGGTCGATGGAAGAATAAATGGGTAAATAAGTGTCTAAATGGATGTGTTTTTTGTAAAATTGATTGTATAACTGAGTTATTAAGTGTATCTTAGTTAATACATGTATTAGCGAGTAATATTTAAATATTTAAATATCTCTATCAGTGTCTCACTGTGTATAACTGGCTGCATGGATTGGTTAGTAGCTACATGAGTGTGTATATGGGTTATTAGTTGTTTTTTGAGTATCAGTATGACTGTCAGTATGGTTCGCTGTGGGAAATTACTTAGTGCATAGATGCATGAATAAGTAACTCACTGTTTGTATGTGTTTTGAACACAGCATGTGTGCAGGACTGTATGGGTGGATAAGTGTGTGTATGGGTGTGTTAGTGAGTGAATGACTGTCTGTCTCAATAGTGTCTTTATGAGTAAGTACATATGTTTTAAACTAGTATATGTGAGAATTGATGTATATAAGTGAGTATATATGAGAGTGAAAGATTGGAAGAGTTGCTGTATAAATAAGTATGTGTTTCTATAAGTGATTGTTTAAGAGAGTAAGTATGTGTAGGCTTCTGTAGAAGTGTAGTGTTGTATGTACAGATGTATATGCAAGTAAATGGATGTTTGATAGTTTTTTTGCATGCGTGAGTATGTGTGTGAGTAACCCTATGGATGACTATTAGTGTGTAACAGGATGTATAGGCGTATGAGTACATATGATGAGTGACTACATGTATGAGTGACTATATAGAACTGTTGGTGAATGAGTGGATATGTATGTAGATGTTGGAATTACTGAGTAGGTTCTTCTAACTGGTATAGGTATCTCCATTGTTTTGAAAATTTTAGTTTCTATTTTTCAACCTGTTTATCAAAGGTTATATTAGGGTGAGAAGAGGTCTGCCGCAAGGATGATGTCATATGTGATGTCATCAGTGATGTCATTTGAGATGTCATGAGTGATGTCATGAGTGATGTCACTGACCATGTCATGAGTGATGTAATATGTGACGTCATCAGCAGTGGATTGCGGGCGCGCGAGTTATAGTTAGCTGAACTAACTATAACGGGGGAATTTCAATGGTTTTGTATGAGTGAAATGTCCAGCTAACTATAACATGTGTGAAACCTATGTTTTTTTCAGAGAATTTCTAAGGTTTTTTAAATGCCAATTCCTAACTATAACGTGGCTAAAACCTATGTTTTTTTCAGTGAATTTGCAAGGTTTTTAATCCTAACTATAGCGTGCCTAAAATCTATGTTTTTTTCAGTGAAAAAAAAAAAAATATATATATATATATATACATATGAGCCAATAAGAGACTTACTTAGAAGCTGCCAGCACCAGAGGAACTTTTTAAACTTAAAGGCATTTGATAAAGGGTAAACTCCGAAACGCGTCATGCCTGTTTAAATAAATTGTTGTTTTTTAATCCCCGCAGTGTCGCCTCATCTACTTGGAGAGAAGAAGATAGCCCATGTACATATATATATATATATACACAAGAAGGTGTCCACCGGGTGAAGACGAACATAAAGCAACAGACGAGGCTGCACTTTCAAACAGCTTCTTTTTATTTCATTTGTCGGATGTCGCAGCATTTCTTTGATGAATGGCCCTACGCGTTTCAGAGCTCCTGCTCCTTGATCACGGGCTCCAGGCAGTGTCAGCTGGTGGCAAGTAGGAGAAAACCGAGTCTCTTGCTTTTTCAAACTTGGAACAACCACAGGTGAGTCACGCCCTCCAGTGGGCTTGTTCCTGTCGACAGGTTTCTGGGACACGTAGTTTACTCCTGCTGCAACTTGCATTTATAATCCTCTAGTGGAATTGCCCCCAGTAATGACATCTTCAATGCCTATTTAGTGATCAAGGAGCAGGAGCTCTGAAACGCGTAGGGCCATTCATCAAAGAAATGATGTGACATCCGACAAATGAAATAAAAAGAAGCAGTTTGAAAGTGCAGCCTCGTCTGTTGCTTTATGTGCGTCTTCACCCGGTGGACACCTTCTTGTGTATAATATATATATATATGTATATATTACCTACTGGCGGTCGCCAGTAGGTATTTATAGTTAGGATTGATTTCCATAGAAAATCCGCAACATTCTATTGGGAATAACTTTGGCGCCGGTGGACGAATCTTCGCAAATTTCTAAAAGAAGATGGCCCGCTCCGCTCTGCTCTTTCCCTGAAAGTTTGGGGGGATTCGTCAAGCGGGGGCTGAGATAAAAGGGGGGTCCCAAAACGTGTTTTCCCCATGTTAATTTCCATAGGGCGGTTGGACTCACTTTTAGCCCGAACGGCTGAATGGATTTCCACAAAACTTGGCAAAATTGTAGGGACTGGTAGCCAGATATGCCTTTGCTATGTCTCAAGATATGTGCTCCAGTGGATTTTGAGTAATTTAGGTCAAAAAAAAATATATATCTATAAGTGCGCCCTGGTACGCGCACCGGGGCGCGCAATAGCGCGTACCGCGAATACGCGAGCGGAAAGCTGATTGGCTCTCGGGAGTTTGTAAACATTCCAAACAGACTGGAGCGGCCGCCATCTTGTGTCTCGGTAGGATATAGACACAAGAGGGGCCAAAAACAAAGGGGGAAATAACCAAAAGGGGGCAGGGTAGACCCCCCCTGACTCCCTAGGTTTGATGTGGGGGACATAAAAGGGTCCCGGCGCTGAAAACGAAAAAAAAAAAAAAAAAGATTTTCGCGGGGGGAGCGACCGGTACGTGCCCCGGTACGCGTACCGGGGAGCGTACCGTGGAGAAAAAAGCATGACAGAGTTTCCCAAAAAAGTTGCTTTTTTTATACATTAGAGGTAGTTCTAAAAAGAACTGTTTTTTTTTATTCTTTTTGTTGTTTTATATTTTTTTATTGTTTTTTTGAACATTTTTTACTTTTTTTGATTTTTCAGAACAGTTTTATATATATTTTTTTAAGGGGAGAAACAAAAAACAGGCAATTCTAAAGGGCTCAACAGGAGCAAAAAAAAAAGCGGAAAAAATTAATGTTTCCTTGGGCACTTGTGGTTATCCCAAGCACGGTTAATAAGTGTGATGCTTTGCTCTCCATAGCATATTGTTTGTCCACAAAAAATACAAACCATTTTAAAATTGGAAAACTTTGTTTGTATGGTGGAGCACATCTCCCTAACTTCCGGTCCCGATGGGGTGGGAACATTAGTTTGGGAGGTGCTGGCAGAAGATTGGACAGGGTTTCTGGCCAGTTCCCTGACCTCTGCCCTAGCGTAGTTATTTGGATGCTTGCGTTGCATATGCCTGATCATGGTGTGGTTGCCAAAGGAGTATTTTTTGTTGGGATTCCCCCTTGACAGCTCCTGATGACATATTAAGCAGGTTGCCTTAGGCCTTAGGCGCATTTACTTTTTTCTTGTCCTTGGGGATTGGAAAAAACTGCCAGATGATGTGCTCTTTAGGTTTGTAGGTAATATTGTCCTCTGGGAGGTATCTCCTCTCCTCCTCCTCCTCCTCCTCCTCCTCCTCTTCTTGATCTCCACCACTGTGAAGTTGTGGTGGTCCTTGTGGTGGTGGTGGTGGTGGTGGTGGTCCAGAAGCTCCAGCAGCTGCAGCTAATGTAGCCATTTTCTACTGAAATACCTGCAGGTCTACCTCTCTCAAAGCACAAAGGTAGAATGAGGAAAAAAGGTGGGGTCTTTCATCATTTGGAAAAGAAAACTGTTCTGAACCAATGAAAAGTATTAATTTTAGGTCACATGACCTGGCCTTACATCATTAGGAAACCAAAAGTGAAATGAACCAATAAAAGGTTTTATTTTCAGGTCACATAACCCGACGCGCTTACGCTATGCGCCCCGGGGCGCGCCCGGGGACGTGTACGCCGCTGGCGTAATACGCACCGCGCGGCTACGCGATACATCGCGATGTTGTTTTCGTTCGTGGCAATAGACGCTCCCCAGTACGCGCATCGGGGCGCTTACTGGGGCGCTTACCGGGAAGCGCACCGTGAGCGCTCCATGGCAAAACACAAAAAAATAAAATAAACATGATCACTATAGAAAAAAAAAATAGTATTACATAAATATACAATATAGGATTCATTATAAAAAAGTAAAATATTTAATAGCTACAGAAATTAGCTATTAAAAAGCCTATGAAATTCACTGAAAAAACCATAGGTTTCAGAACAGTTATAGTTAGGAATTAGCATAAAAAAAAACTATTAAATTCACAGAAAAAACCATAGGTTTCACACCAGTTATAGTTACCTGGAAATTTTACTGACATAAAACCATTGAAATTCCACGTTATAGTTAGTTGGACTCACTATAACTCGCGCGCCCGCAATGCACTGCTGAAGATGTCACATTTTACATCATTCATGACATGGTTAGTGACATCACTGATGACATCACTGATGACATCTCAAATGACATCACTGATGACATCACTGATGACATCATCCATGTGATAATGCACCTCCTCACACTCTAATCTAACATTTAATACACCCACTGTTAAATACAAAATAGCATTCCTGAAATTATTGACACACCAATACCAGTAACTACATACGCACTCACTGATTTCTAGGTCTACACAAACATCCACTCATTCACACATACAATCACTCATACATACAGTCACTCATCAATAGAACACTATCATATCCACTCATACACCTATACAGACACTCACACGCTGACACTCATCCACAGAGTTATTCTCACACCTAGTCAGTCATGCAAAGAATCAATCACACTCCCATTTTCTCATCTATACATTTATACACACAAAACCTTAATTATTCAAAAATAGACTAACACATACTTACTCTCTTTTACAATCACTGATACAAGTACACATTGATCCATACAGCCACTCACGCAATCACTGGCTCTCATGTATAGTCATTTATATATGCCAACTCTCACATGCACTGTGTTTTACATATGTACTTACTTGGACATGTAGCACTGAGATATCCATTCACTCACCAACACAGTCATGCACACAGTCAACCACCCATACAGCTGTTTCCACATGCACTCTTGAACCCATACAGCTAGTGAATCAACTGGTCACACATCTATGCACAGAGTCACACACCTACCAGCCACACACACACACACTCAGCCTCACATACAAATACTTGGGCAACCAATCAATAAACCATATAGCGACTCATATAGCTATTGATCAACACATGCAGCAGCTTACACAACAACAGACATACTGATGCACACATTCAGACAGTTTAGTCACTAACCCATGCATTCAGTAAGGCACATTTAATCACTCACTTATACAGTCAGTCATGCACCAACTAAATCCTTCATCCAGACACTTATACACCCACTCATTCTTGAATATGTAAAACATATTTAAACTTTACAGAAACACAGTCACTGGATGATGTCATCAGTGATGTCATCAGTGATGTCATTTGAGATGTCATCAGTGATGTCATCAGTGATGTCATGTGAGATGTCATCAGTGATGTCATCAGTGATGTCACTAACCATGTCATGAATGATGTAATATGTGACATCATCAGCAGTGCATTGCGGGCGCGTGAGTTATAGTGAGTCCAACTAACTATGACGTGGGAATTTCAATGGTTTTATGTCAGTAAAATTTCCAGGTAACTATAACTGGTGTGAAACATGGTTTTTTCAGTGATATATATATATATTCACTGAAAAAACCATAGGTTATAAATCATATATAGTTAGGAATTAGCATTTACAAAACCTTGAAAATTCACTGAAAAAACCATAGGTTATAGACCATATATAGTTAGGAATTAGCATTTACAAAACCTTGAAAATTCACTGAAAAAACCATAGGTTATACACCATATATAGTTAGGAATTAGCATTTAAAAAACCTTATTTTACTCACACAAAACCATTGAAATTCCATATATAGTTAGTTGTACTAACTATATATCGCGCACCCGCAATCCACTGCTGATCATGTCACATATTACATCATTCATGACATGGTCAGTGACATCACTGATGACATCACTGATGACATCTCAAATGACATCACTGATGACATCACTGATGACATCTCATTTGACATTACTGATCACATCACTGATGACATCATTCATGTGATAATACGATGAAGCTCTTCAGACTCTAATATAACCTTAGATACACTCAGTGTAAACAGACACTCACAGACTGTCACTCATCCATGGAGTTACTCACACACCTAGTCAGTCATGCAAAGAATCAATCACACCTCCATTTCCTCAACTATACAGTTATACACACCTTACTTATTCAAACATATACTAACACATATTTACTCTCTTATACAATCCCTGATACAAGTTCACAATGATCCATACAGCCACTCACACATTCACTGGCTCTTTTGCACAGTTATTTATATATGTCAACTCTCACATGTACTGTGTTTTACATATGTACTTACTTTGACATGTAGCACTGAGATATCCATTCACTCACCAATACACTGATGCACACAGTCAACCGCCCATACAGCTGTTTCCACATGCACTTTTGAACCCATACATCTAGTGAATCAACTGCTCACACATCTATGCACAGAGTCATACACCTCCCAGCCACCCACACACACACTCAGTCTCCCATACAAATACTTGGGCAACCAATCAATAACCCATATAGTTACTCATATAGCTACTGAACAACACATGCAGCAGATTTCAGAACAACAGACATAATGATGCACAAATTAAGACAGTTTAGTCACTAACCCATGCACTCAGTGAGACACATTTAATCACTCATTCATACAGTCGGTCATGCACCTACTAAATCCTTCATCCAGACACTTATACATCCACTCAATCTTCAATATGTAAGACATATTTTAACTTTACAGAAAAATACAGTCACTGGATGTTGTCATCAGTGATGTCATTTGAGATGTCATCAGTGATGTCATCAGTGATGTCATCAGTGATGTCATCAGTGATGTCACTGACCATGTCATGAATGATGTAATATGTGACATGATCAGCAGTGGATTGCGGGTGCGCGATATATAGTTAGTACAACTAACTATATATGGAATTTCAATGGTTTTGTGTGAGTAAATAAGGTTTTTTAAATGCTAATTCCTAACTATATATGGTGTATAACCTATGGTTTTTTCAGTGAATTTTCAAGGTTTTGTAAATGCTAATTCCTAACTATATATGGTCTATAACCTATGGTTTTTTCAGTGAATTTTCAAGGTTTTGTAAATGCTAATTCCTAACTATATATGGTTTATAACCTATGGTTTTTTCAGTGAATTTCATTGGTTTTTTAAAAGCTAATATCTATAGCTGTAAAATGTATTCTTCTTTAAATCCAAAACTATATTTTATATGTTTATTAATAAAAAAAATTTAAATATTTTTTTTGTTTCGCTCCCGGTTCGCGAACCGGGAAGCTTTCCGTTAGCTCAATTTGATGCCGCGACCCGGTCCGCGAACCGGTAAACGTTCCGTTAGCGCAACTGCCGCGTTAGAAATCAACATCGTGACGCGTCGCGGAAGCGCGACGTATCACGTTGTCGCGTAATGCGTCTTATGACGCGCTGCATTAGCGCACCCGGAAGTACGCTGCCCAGAACGCTTCCCGGTTCGCGAACCGGGCGCTACCCACGCAAAAAAACAAAAATTTTTTTTTTTTTTTTGCCCCGCGGGGCCCTTTTAAAGCCTCCACATTAAACCTAGGGGGTCAGGGAGGATATACTATGCCCCCTTATGGTCATTTCCCCCTTTGTTTTGGCCTCCTCTTGTCTCTCAATCCTACCGAGAGACAAGATGGCGGCCGCTCCGGACTGTTTAGAATGTTGACAGACACCGGAGAGCCAATCAGCTTCGCTACGCGAAGTTCCGGTACGCGTAAAGTCCGCGAACCGGAGCGCTGCCCGGTCCGCTGTTACAGATATATATCTTTTTTTGAACGTTAATTTCTCAAAATCCACTGGAGCACATATATTGAGACCTAGCAAAGGCACATCGGGCTACCAGTCCCTACAATTTTGCCAAGTTTCGTGCAAATCCATTCAGCCGTTCGGGCTAAAAGTGAGGCCAACCGCCCTATGGAAAACTCAATGTTAAAAACATGTTTTGGGACCCCCCTTTTTTCTCGGCCCCCCCTTGACAAACCCCCCCCAAATTTTCAAGGGCTGCTCAGAAACAAAATGTGCAATTTTCCTGAAAATTTCAGCCAATTCCGTCCACAAACGCCAAAGTTATTAGACATAGAATTTTCAAAAATCCCATAGAGAAAAAATCCTAACTATATATACCTACTGGCGACCGCCAGTAGGTAATATATATATTTAATCACCAAATTGCTCCGTTACCAGAGGCACACCATTTAACAGCCGGTGCGAGTTTACAGGGACGGGCTTTCCCTGATTCCCCGAAAGACCAAAGACTGGAGATTGATATATATAAAACAATGAATAGAGAAGTGCGTACAGTGTGTGGGAATTATAGGGCACTGAGTCCCTAATATATATGTGAAACGAATATAGTGAGGAACAATTGTAAACCCATCAGTAAATACTGGCGTGCAAATGGAGTTCATATCTTTGATATAGAATAGGAGGGCACTAAGTCCCTATACATTGCAGATAATATGGGGTTTTCAATACAATCGCAATTATATGTTTCACTGAAATCATCCCCTAACCACTGCACGTGAAACTAAATTGAAAATAATCATTGCCAGCAATATATAACAAATGTGTTCAAATATGTGCAAGTAAAGTACGTCATTTGATTTGTAAATTTGTAAAAATGTAAATAAGTCACTACAAGTACCACAATGCCTCATAACAAGGCTAATGTGAATTACTAGTATAAAAGTAAAAACAGAAAAAGGACCAATGTTTGTAACCGTGATCAAGCAGCGGATGCTGTGAAACGCGTTGGTGAAGCTGTTGCTGTAATGGCATCAAAATAAACCTGCATAAGAATTACATTCCTGGTGGAGTGCGAGTAATTTTTTGGTGAGAAATATAAATATATATATATATATTACCTACTGGCGGTCGCCAGTAGGTTTATATAGTTAGGATTTTTTCTCTATGGGATTTTTGAAAATTCTATGTCTAATAACTTTGGCGTTTGTGGACGGAATTGGCTGAAATTCTCAGGAAAATGGCACATTTTGTTTCTGAGCAGCCCTTGAAAATTTGGGGGGGGTTCGTCAAGGGGGGGCCGAGAAAAAAGGGGGGTCCCAAAACGTGTTTTTAACATTGAGTTTTCCATAGGGCGGTTGGCCTCACTTTTAGCCCGAACGGCTGAATGGATTTGCACGAAACTTGGCAAAATTGTAGGGACTGGTAGCCCGATGTGCCTTTTGTAGGTCTCAATATATGTGCTACAGTGGATTTTGAGAAATTAACGTTTAAAAAAAGATATATATCTGTAACAGCGGACCGGGCAGCGCTCCAGGACGCGTACTTTTCGCGCAACGGAGCTTTGTGAAGCGAAGCTGATTGGTTCTCCGGCGTCTGTCAACATTCCAAACAGTCCGTAGCGGCCGCCATCTTGTCTCTCGGTAGGATCGAGAGACAAGAGGAGGCGAAAGTGAAGGGGCAAATGACCATAAGGGGGAATAGTAGATCCTCGCTGACCCCCTAGGTTTGATGTGGAGGTTTTAAAAGGGCCCCGCGGGGCAAAAAAAAAAAATAATAATAATAATCGAACGGCTGAATGGATTTGCACGAAACTTGGTAAAATATTAGGGACTGGTAGCCCGATGTGCCTTTGCTAGGTCTCAATATATGTGCTCCAGTGGATTTTGAGAAATTAACGTTCAAAAAAAGATATATATCTGTAACAGCGCTCCGCTTCGCGTAACGGAGGTTTGCGAAGCTGATTGGTCATTCTGTCACTGGGCTATAGTTGGGCTACATCTGGCTGATATTTGGGCTACATTTGTTTTTTTTCGTCTCTGGCGGCCATCTTTGGGCTACATTGGGCTACATTGGGCTTCATTGGGCTTCATTGGGCTACATTGGGCTACATTTGGGCTCCAACATATATATAGGCCAATGTAGCCCAATATATATTTTTCAAAGTTAATTTTCGTAAAAACCACTGGAGCATATATCTTGAGACATAGCAAAGGCACATCGGGCTACCAGTCCCTACAATTTTGCCAAGTTTCGTGGAAATCCATTCAGCCGTTCGAGCTAAAAGTGAGTCCAACCGCCCTATGGAAATGAAGGAAATGAATGGGTAATTTGTAATTAGCAAATAGCTCATCGCAAACTAGGAATGGCAAAGAATCGCTATTTATTCCTTAAAGTTCGCTATTTAGGAAATGCAAAAAACTTTGATGATACATATGGCGGTTCATCTCTAACAAGATAAGAAGCATAGGGATAGATTTATGATGACTGGCGCATCACCAGGGATGTGTTAGTCATTCTGTGCCGCTGTTCCGTCACCTATGGTGTGCTGCATTTACAATGCGGCGCATCATGGGGCAAAAACAGCACAGATGCGTGATGTATCTGTGCCGTAAAGGTGGCGCATTGCTGGAGTTGTATCGCAAGTGTGATGAAGCTCCAGCAAGGGTCGGGGGTGCCCCTGTCGCAGGGTTTCTGTTCTCACACAGAACTGTGGACAGAGGATTGGAACCTCGGCGAATTAGGGTGTCCCAAAACTCACCTTATTAATCAAAAACCCCTTAGCAAGCTAGGTACAGTGTCACATTGGATATAACAAACTCTCAATGTTTAGACAATCCAGAATATGAACTTATAGTACCTCAGGATACGTGGAACTCATGAACAGTCGGTCGTTATATATTTCTTAGAAACCAGAACATGGAGTTAAGAAGAACACATGTGTATTTGAAATGTTTATTTACTAATGCCGTCTTCTCAGGCGTAGTATCTTAGATAATACAAGTACACATATTATCAGTAGCAAAATTACCAGCATAGTTACTAGTACATAAAAAGCGAATGGTGACAGTATGTTAACATGCTGTAAATGAATAAGAGTTAGCAACACTTATACGCAGCCGCGGGCCGTGGAGGGAGTTACGGTGGGGCAGGGAGGCGGGGAGGGGGAGGGGCAGGGTGGAGAGGGCTGCACCCTGCTTCTCCCCCTCCCCGCCTCCCTGCCTCACCGTAACTCCCTCTACGGCCCGCGGCTGCTTATATCTCACCCTCCCTAATACACATATTATATTATTTGCTAAGAAGGTCTCTTTGTGTTGGTTTAGGGCGTGCCCATACTTTAGTGTCTTAGATTTGAAGGAATCACATCAGCATACACCATCTCTCTCTTCATGTGAACCGCATCAACTGTTGTGTATGTGTGTTCGGCAAAGCAATATAAAACCCGCCTCATGCCCAGAATTGGCAGAAGCTGCACTTATGTTATGAGTATGAAGTCGTGGAGATCAGACCTCATAACAATTCTGTATCGTGTTGTTCTTGAAACTTTAGCACTCGCTGTACTGATATAGTTTAACAAGCAAAGCAGATAGTAGAGCAATAACATATTATTCTCATGTAAACCACGATGAACTACTAGGTTGAAAGCTAAAGCAACAACTAAGTGTCGTGTGCAGAAGTTGCAAAAAAGGAAAAATGGCGTTTAAACCGGTAATGAGCCCATGCTAACTTAACACGGTGTAAAGATATCCAGGACCTAGATGACACCTCCCCATGATCCGGAAACGAACTGAATAAGATAATAGAAGTGCCATCTCATGAGAGCAGATTGCAAGTTTATATGTGGACGGTCCGCAAGGTAAAGCATTAAAAACTAGGAAAATTTAATGCTAAAGAAAAATAAAACAGCCAAGTACTTTATCGAGTCTTAAGCCAATAGGCAAGGTAAATAATAAAAACTTGACAAATAAGTCAATGAATTGTCAATGAAATGCTAGTACTCAGCATATCAAACATGAAAAAGGTCTATGACATAACTGTGTATGCAAAATAAGCTGCAACAGCCTCCAATAGGAAGTCACCGTCTTCATCCGAAAAGAGTTCAGCCATCCAATTTAAAAGCGGAAAAGAACATACGTGCTCTCCCAGCACCGGATCCTCTATCACCATCAGAGGACAGCTCGGTGGGTTTTCAAGAAAGTTCTGTTCCAAGAAAGACTGTGTTGCCGCCAGTAAATTCCAGGGACCAATTAGTCCATGCATCAATGCCACAGCCATAATCCTTTCGCCAGGACAAACCAACTCGTGAGTAATGATAGGAGTCATCAGCTGATTAAAGTCGACGTCAGGAGAAACCGGTCCGCAGAGACACAAATCAATGGCCCAATCGAAATCACAGGTCAGGCAGTGAAATACAGGCTGGACACAGGTGAAGTAGGAGAATCGAAAAGATAATCCATAAGCCGTGCTTAATATCGCCAACGGCATTGTGCCATAATATTCTAGCATGCGATTGCGGAACAGTGTCAGCAGCTGCAGGGCGGGAGGTTGCATAGGAGGGACATCCATATTTAAAAATGTAAAAAAGCACAAGAGCGTCCGCTGGTAATGCAAGTAAAAATGGCAATCCACGAAGCAGAGTGGAAAAAATAGAATGAAAGAAAGCAGGGATGACTCCAAAGATTTTCTCAAATGAAGTCACGAGACCACTGGTAACAACTTTAAAAAAGTGCGCCAGGGCCTTTGTGGAGGATGCGTTAAAGATAGTCCGAACCATCTTGCTGAAATGGAAAGGCAAATCTGAATTGAAAAGGGTCTGCACCTCTGTACGGGTGTTCGCTATGTGAAGCACGAAAGTTTCACGGGCCGAACTCAAGGCCACCTCTCTCTGAGACAAAAGAGCTCTTATTCTTGCCATGCCGTTGAAATCTGCTCCCAAGGTTGGTATTTGTGGCCAGATTGAAAACTCCCTATGTTCATGTGTGGGAGGAAATAGAACATTTCTGCAGGAAATAACCCGTTCACTTACTGTTACGATAAAAGGAATACTTTTAATTAACCCAGAACAATCTTCATTATTGAGCATCAAATAACTACCATTTTCCAACAACTTGAACGTGGGGATGATAGCAGGAACTGGCGTGCCTTGCAACACGCAAGCCATATTTGGTCGGTGTTTGTTGCATGAACCGTGTAACTGTATGTGCCTACACATTAGTGAATGATCTGGCGTCTCAGTGCATTCCTCTCCATTCAGATAAACTTCTTGATCATCTTTGAAACATCTGTATGTGTATGGAAGCGACCAGACCTCATGAAGAAAAGCACTACCTAAAGGTTCATAACGACCTATTGGTATATATTTCATACAATTTGAAAACTTATATAAAGCAAAAGGCAGCGTTATTAAACCGTGGATAAGGCACGTTGCCAAAAAACCCGCAATCCTCTGCTGATGATGTCACTGAGCATGTCATGAATGATGTAATATGTGACATCATCAGCAGTGGATTACGGGTAATAGTATCTCTAGTTTACTCCCCTATAGCTGTCTTTCTTTTAACATAAGTGTCTGTTTCCTTCCCTTATACTTACTGTTTTTGGTTCGCTTCCGGTTCGCGTACCGGCGAGCGAACTGGGAAGCGAACTAAGAGAAATAGAGGTTGGCACAGTTCCAAATATTGTACCAATTTTTTAATAACGGGGAGGTAGTTCTGAAAAGAACTTTTTTTTTAATTGTTTTTGTTGTTTTATATTTTTTTTATTATTTTTCGGAACATTTTTTTACTTTTTTTGAATTTTTCTGAACAGTTTTATATTTTTTGGGGTTTTTCTTGGAGGGGGCAATGAAAACGATTCATTGTAAAGGGCTCAACAGGAGCAACAAAACAAAAAAAAAGTATTTATTATTTTGGGCGTTTCGTACAAACTTGCATATGATAGTCAATAGCTCTGTTGATCAGAGTGATGCTTCTTTCTCCGTAGCAAATGAATCCATCGCAAAATACGCAGATGTGTTTTACTTCACCAAATCTCATTTGTATATTTGGCACCATCTCCCTGCCCTCTGGTCCCGTTACTTCCGGTACAACAGATCTTCTGGCCATAATAGGGAGATTATCTAGGTCGTTCCGAAACTGTGCAGCACTGTAGTTGTTAGGATGCCACCTAGTCATATGGCGATGCATTGTGTAGTTTCCGAAACTGTATTTTTTCTCGGTTCCTCTGGACAGTCTATCTTGACATATAAGGCAAGTTACGTATCTTGCATTTACTTTTTTCTGACCTTTGGGAATTTTAAAAAATTGCCAAATGAAGTTTTCTTTCCGGTGAGACGTCCTGGGCTCCTCAGGCAAAAACTGCCTCGCTTCCTGCTCTTCCTCGTCTTCCTCTTCTTCCTCTTCTTGCTGAATTATAACTTGAGCAGGTGGTCCACTCTTCCTTGGATGTGGTGGAGGTGGTGGGGAAGCACCAGCTGAAGCTACTAAAGAAGCCATTGCTCAGTGATCACAAAGGGTCTTTCTCTCACAATGATGAAAGTCAGAGTGAGGAAAGAAGGAGGGATTTTCATCATTTGGGAAAAACAAGAGTTCTCAACCAATGAAAAGTGTTCATTTTAGATTATATGACCTAGTCTTACATCATTAGGAAACCAAAAGTGAAATGAACCAATGAAAAGTGTTATTACCAAGTCACATGACCTGCTGTGTTTACGGTAAGCGCTTTGCAGGGCCTCCCGGTTTGCTTCCAGAAACCTGCGCTTTGCGACTCGCTTCGCGTACCAGTTCGCTAACGTAGCACGTCATATGACGTATCACGCGACAACGTGAAACGTCATGCGGACGGGAGGCGTCACGATGTTGTTTTCTTACGCGGCAGTTGCGGTAAAGAAACGTTTACCGGCTCGCGGTCTATTTCGCGGCATCAAGGTCAGCTAACGGGAAGCTTCCCGATTCGCGAAGCGGGAACGAAGAAAAAAAAATATTTAAAAAAAAAATTCTTCATAAACATATAAAATATATTTTTGGATTTAAAGAAGAATACATTTTACAGCTACAGATATTAGCTGTTAAAAAACCAATGAAATTCACTGAAAAAACCATAAGTTATAGACCATATATAGTTAGGAATTAGCATTTACAAAACCTTGAAAATTCACTGAAAAAGCCATAGGTTATAGACCATATATAGTTAGGAATTAGCATTTACAAAACCTTATTTTACTCACACAAAACCATTGAAATTCCATATATAGTTAGTTGCACTAACTATATATCGCGCACCCGCAATCCACTGCTGATGATGTCACATATTACATCATTCATGACATGGTCAGTGACATCACTGATGACATCACTGATGACATCTCAAATGACATCACTGATGACATCACTGATGACATCTCAAATGACATCACTGATGACATCATGACACACCAATACCAGTTACTACATACGCACTCACTGATTCCTACGTCTACACACACATTCACTCATTCACCCATACAATCACTCATACATACAGTCACTCATTATTACAACACTATCATATGCACTCATACACCTATGCAGACACTCACACACTGCCACTCATCCATGGAGTTACTCACACACCTAGTCAGTCCTGTAAAGAATCAATCACACTTCCATTTCCTCATCTATACAGTTAAACACAGAACACCATAATTCAGTGACATCACTGATGACATCACTGATGACACCTCAAATGACATCACTGATGACATCTCAAATGACATCACTGATGACATCATGACACACCAATACCAGTTACTACATACGCACTCACTGATTCCTACGTCTACACACACATTCACTCATTCACCCATACAATCACTCATACATACAGTCACTCATTATTACAACACTATCATATGCACTCATACACCTAGTCAGTCCTGTGAAGAATCAATCACACTTCGATTTCCTCATCTATACAGTTAAACACAGAACACCATACTTTTTCACACATATACTAACACATACTTACTCTCTTATACAATCACTGATAGAAGTACACATTGATATGCACAGAGTCACACACCTCCCAGCCAGCCACACACACACTCAGTCTTCCATACATCCACTCATTCTTCAATATGTAAAACATATTTAAACTTTACAAAAACACACAGACACTAGATGATGTCATTTGAGATGTCATCAGTGATGTCATCAGTGATGTCATTTGAGATGTCATCAGTGATGTCATCAGTGATGTCACTGACCATGTCATGAATGATGTAATATGTGACATCATCAGCAGTGGATTGCGGGTGCGCGATATATAGTTAGTGCAACTAACTATATATGGAATTTCAATGGTTTTGTGTGAGTAAAATAAGGTTTTGTAAATGCTAATTCCTAACTATATATGGTCTATAACCTATGGTTTTTTCAGTGAATATATATATATATATATATATATATATATATATATATATATATATATATATATATATATATATGTATGCATGTATGTATGTATGTATATATATATGCACTGGAAAACTAAACACCCTTACAAAGAAATGGAAAGTGGAGAAGTGTGGCTCACTGGTTAGAGCAGGCAGACCCTGAAGCAGAGGTCAGACCCGGGACCAGGGTTCAATTCCCGACGCGGCAGGGTCTTGAGCTCAAATGTCCATGGACTCGATAATTCTCGCTTCGGTGCCTGACCTAATCATGGGTTCACACTCTGCAACTCTGGGCATTAAGCTTGCTTAATCTCCACAACGGCCCCCCTGCGGCGGGATGCCTGGCTTTCACCTTGGGGATGCCCTGTAGGGGCTATCTCACAGGGAAAAGCCAGGACGGGTTCCCAAGGCAAGCGCGGAGATACCCCTTCGGGGGTCGATTCAGGCGCTATATAAGAAACATAATAATAATAATAATAATAATAATCCCTGCAGCCTCTCTTATTTTTCACCTTATTCATCTTCCGCTCACTCAACACATCATCCACAAATACACACACCTACTTGCTGCCTTTCTTGGCTGAGCTTATCAATTATTCTTCTTTAATTCAAATTCTAAGTGCAGGCCCTTTATTCAGCCTTCTTGGTAACTACTACCCGTGAATAGCAGTGGGTAACTTGCACACTTCCATCCTTTCTTGCGTCCTTTATACCGCACACTGTGTGTACTTTATGCACTAGCTTGCTTCCTTAGATGTTGTACTCGTTTCTCTTGCTCCCACTGAGGAATCCAACACCCTATCTGTGTAATGAGCTGGAAATCCAAAGATCCACTTCACTGACAAGGCAGTGGGTAGTTTGCGTGTCTCCAGCCTTTCTTATTTTTCACCTTTTTCATCTTGCACTCAATCAACACATCATCCACACATACACACAACTACTTGCTGCATTCCTTAGCTGTGATTATCAACTATTCTTCAATTTCATATTCCTATTCAAAGTGCAGGCATTTATCGAGCCATTTTATTGTAACAACTACCCCAGCCAAAGGCACTGTAAATTTGCACACGTGCTCCCTTTCTTGGCTGGGGT
This sequence comes from Lissotriton helveticus, assembly GCF_964261635.1. Classification (NCBI taxonomy): domain Eukaryota; kingdom Metazoa; phylum Chordata; class Amphibia; order Caudata; family Salamandridae; genus Lissotriton; species Lissotriton helveticus. The sequence continues at coordinate 1,160,533,462 of NC_136071.1, read as the reverse complement.
TATCAATTATTCTTCAATTTCATATAATGATTCAAACTCAAGGCCCTATATCGAGCCTTTTTGTTGTAACTACTGTTGCAGGAATTCTGCTCCTACACAAAACTGTGCATAAAGACTTAGGACCTCAGTGGATTACGGTGTACCAAAACCCACCTTAGTACCCAAACCCCCTACCAGACTAGCAATCAGTGACTCATTGGTTCTTCGTCCTATAGCAAAAACACCAATGACTAGTCAACCCAGAACATGCGACTTAGATTACCTCAAGTAAGGTGGATAAAAGCGCACTCTTTCGTTATAGTCTTACACCAGTCCAAAACAAGGAGTAAATAAAGACACGTGCAAGTTTGAAATGTTTATTTCTAACGCCGTAATCTCATGCGCAGTGCCTTAGATAATACAACCAAACATATTATCAGAAACAAAGTTGTCAGCATTGTTACTATTCCATAAAATACAAAGGGAGAAAGCATCCTATAATGCTAAAGGGAAACAGATTTAAAACATACCTACATTTCACCCTTCCTACCTACCAGGTTAGTTTATAACAACAGAAGGTCTCATAGGATTACATGGGCGGACCCATACCTCTGGTACTCTGCAGTAGTGGATCACATTTAGTTCTGCACATACTTCTAGGATACAAATGTTCTCCAACTGTGTGTATTTATGCCTCCACCATGCATTAATAAATGCGCAAGTATCAGAGGTGGCCACAGCTGCATAAGTGTTATGGGTCGAACGTGCGAGGCTCATTCCGAATAACAGACACAGTATCCAAGATAACCTTGATGTTCCATGCTCTCACTATACTCACTAAACTAGCGAGGCAGTCTAGAAATGTAGCATAACAAATTATTCTCAAGTGAAGCAAAATACTCAGCCTTCTCTAAACAATATCACAAGTGCGTGTCGTGTGCAAAGCAGAGCAGGAAAGCAAAAATGGCGTTTAAGCTTCTAATAAACCCATGCTAACTTTACACGGTGTGAGTGCAAGGCTCAGCCCACGACACCCTCCCGCCATCGAAGCACGCAATATAAACGTGGGCGAATTAGAAACGCAGAGTCCAAGCCTGAAAAGCAGAGTAAAGTTCAAATTTGCAAAAAAAATTATTCGCTGTTTGATAGAAAACAGTAACTAAATATTAAAGAATAGGTAGAAAAATCAAAGAGTCTTAATCCAACAGTGTATAAGCACAGTATGTAGCAACAGCCTCCAAGAGGAAGTCATTGTTCTCATCTGAAAACATTTCAGCCATCCAATTCAATAGTGAGAATGAACATACATGTTCCTCAACAACCGGAGCCTCTATCACCATCGGAGGAAAACTCGGGTCATCTTCAATGTAACTGCGTGCCAAGAAGTCATGCGTCCATTAATCGCTACTAAGGCCATAATCCCGCCGCCAGAACAGAGCAAGTCATGAACCACTAAGGGGCTCATCAGCTGGTCATAATCCGTGTTGGGGGAAACCGTACTGCAGAGACACAAATCCAGGGCCCAGTCGAAATCGCAGCTCAGGCAATGGAAGACAGGTTGAACGCATGTGAAAAAGGAAAATCGAAACGATAATCCGTAAGCTGCACTCAATGTAGCCAGAGGCAGCGTTCCGTAATAACTAAGCATTCGGTTGCGCACCAGCAACAGCCGAGAAATATTTTCGTGTGCTGCAGGAGGTGCATCCATATTTAAGTAAACAAATTAATAGAAGCACACCGGTAACTAATGCGAGTATTAAGGGGAATCCACCAAAGATGCTGGAAAAAATCGAATGAAAAAATGCCTAAAAGACACCAAATATAGTTTGAAAAGAAGTCACAAGGCCTCTGCTTATAACTTTTAAAAAGTAAGGTAACTCCATAGTCAACGACGCATTAAAGATAGTCTGAATTAACTCCCCAAAATGCAGGGGCACGTCTGTATTTATTAAAGCATGCATTTCTGTGCGGGTGTTTGCTACATGAAGGACAAATGTGTCTCTAGCAGATGTAAGAGCAACATGTTTTTGAGACGATAGCGCTCTTATACGGCTCATTTGGTTGACTCTGCTTTCAAGGTCGGAATCGACGGCCAGATAGAAACATCCAGTTTCCCATGCAGAGGAGTAAACACAACTTTTTTATAGCAAACCACACGCTCAGTTACTGTAATCATGTAAGTGATGCCTGCTAACATCGCACGACAATGTGCATTATTTCAAAGTAAATAACCCACGTTTCCAGTAAACTGAACGTTGGTATGATAGCAGGTGTCGGAGTGCCTTTCAAAACTCAGGCTAAATTAGGCGCAACTTGTTTACAAGAGCCATGCAAATTTATGTGTCTACAAATTAAGGAGTGATCTGGTGCTATTGTGCAATCCTCGCCATTCAGATAGACTTCTTTTCCCTCCCTCAGGCACCTATATGTAGATGATAATAACCAACCTTCATGGAGATAAGTGCTACCTAAAGATCCGTATCTGCCTATAGCATAGTATTTCATGCAAACCTCAAACTTAAACAGGCTAAAAAGTAACGTTATGATACCGTGGATAAGCCACACAGCTGAATCGGATCTCCAATGAGTGACCACTTGTAACCATTTTCATAGTGCGCCCTGTGCTATGATTTGACAGTGAGTGATCGCACCATAGTTTGTACTGCTAATCATTCTCAACATACGCTACGAATACGCTTTCACGTTACACGTCGCATCAAAACTTCCATGTGACGTCATAAACGGCGCCCCGTATGCAAAGACGCAAATGTTTTTAATTGTTTAAAACCATATATTCATGTATTTAATGAACATAGTAACAGAAAACATTATCTTGGATAATGATGAAAACATTTTGTTTAAGTTCCAATAATCCAATATTACTTTTAAAAGCAATTACACAAATCACGGTGGAACGTCATGCGTACTTGCATCGTAAGAGTACCGTATTCACAGCGTAAGCGTACGCAGAGCCATGTGACTTTAAAAGAAGAGATTTGATTGGTTCATAACACTTCCTATTACAACTGTTGAAACTTCCGTCCCATTTTAATAATTCTACTTTGACTTTCTAAGAAGAAGCATCTCTTCTGAGAATCTTGTCAAATAGAATGAAGTTTACCATAATAACAGCAGTGGACTCATCTTCCAGCCATTCTTCATAGGAATATTTATTTCCTGAAGAACCTCCAAAGAAGAGGAAAGAAACTCTAATTTGGCAGTTTTTTACTTTTCCAGAAGGGCAAAAAAAGGTTAATGCTCCAAAAGTAACCTGTAAAATTTCCAAACTCTTTCAAGGGGTGATCCATCTAAAAAATACTCCTTTGGCAAAGCAAATATGGAGCGACACGTGAAGAACTTACACCCCAACAACTTTGCTCGAGCTGCAACACAGAGGTTGAAGGACAACCCACCTGCTACTGCACCAAGCACATCAACTGCTGCAGCAGCATTTTCAGCAAGCAGTCCACACCCACAAATTGATCCTGATTTTGCTAAAGTTAAAATTCTATGCATTTATTGCAATAAACTTTTGTGTTATGGGAAACAGTCTATTGACCTGATAAAATGCAGGAAGCAGGAGCATCGCTGTCCTCGACATTAGTTTTTTTTCATTCTTTTGTTCCTGTTGGACACTTCCAAGCCCCCCATTATAGAAAAAAACTGCCCGGGGCATTTGGCCCCCTCTGGGAGCTAATTAAGAATAAAATGGACGACTCGTTTTTTTTCCTTTTCCACCACATACGAGTACATTACGCGTACACGACGTTTTTTTTATTTTAAAAAAAACATTTTTTGCGCCTAAAGATCCATGTGGGACCACCTGAGCAGGCCTAGAGGGGCAACATGTTTCTACCCTGTCCCCTTTCCTTATTTTTCAACTTTGTTTTAATGTTTTCTTGTGACTCAGTGCTACGGAGGCACAAGATGGCTGCCAACACTTGCTGGTTTGGAGTGTTGACAGACAGTTGACATCCAATCAGCATGCTGCTTGTGCTCGTAATTGTATGGATTTCGGTACGCTTGTAGTACTTCGTCTCTAGATATCGCTATGATTTTACTTTTGATTTTCTCAGGAACTACTGAACGGATTTACACCATTTAACAAAAAGCACAATCTGTGAACCGAACTCAAACTCTCTGCCAAATTGTGTGTGATTCCGTTCAGCCGTTCGGGCTGTAGCCCTGGCTAAAGGTCCCTATGGAAAATTGCATGGGGAAAATACGTGTTGGGAACCCCCTTTTTTCTCGCCCCCCACTTGACGAATCACCCCCAAACTTTCAGGGAAGGAGCGGAGCGGAGAAGGCCATTTTCTTGGAGAAATTTGCGAAGATTTGTCCACCAGCGCCAAAGTTATTCCAAATTGAATGTTGTGGATTTCCTATTGAAAGTAGGTCCTAACTATAACTACCTACTGGCGACTGCCAGTAGGTAATATATATATATATATATAGTAAGGGGACCAACAGCCATCAGTGATGTCACTGACCATGCCATGAATGATGTAATATGTGATGTCATGAGCAGTGCATGCATTGCAGGGGCGTGAGTTATATTAGCTGAACTAACTATAATGGTGGAATTTCTATGGTTTTGTACGACTGAAATGTTCAGCTAACTATAACGTCCCTGAAACCTATTTTTTTCACTGAATTTCTAAGGTTTTTTAAATGCTAATTTCTAACTATAAAGTCTGTAAAACCTATGGTTTTTTTCAGTGAATTTCAAAGGTTTTATAAACGCTAATTTCTAACTACAATGTCCCTGAAAACTATATTGTTTTTAAGTAAATTTTGAAAAGACGTCCATACTTTTTGTAGTGAAAAACTAACTGTAACAGTAGTCAGTTATAAGTTATATTTTAATAATGTTTAAAACTTAATTAGCAGTAATTAACATATAAATGTGGAAAAAGTGTGACGCAGCAGCTATGATACCTGACTTCGAACAACAGCTTTCACAGTTCGAATCCCGACTCCAGCGGCACGTTAACCCACCACGATGTCACTGTGGGTAGCACCTTGCCTAATCTTCCTGACGCCCCGAGTGCCAGCACACTTTCCGGGCGTACCTGTATGCTTTACAAATTTAAAACCATAGTGATAAGAAATATTAGCACTTATTTTTTTTCTTCTATTCTGAATGATATTTTTTTTCTGTCTTCTATTTAGAATTACGGTAATTAATAGATGTTTTTAGTCATGAGAATGGAAATGACACGGTTTGCCGGGTAACAGTTTTTAAGCTCTCCAACATATGTACCTATTAAGGGCCTTATACGTGTTAGAATTGAAATCGAAACCTTTACCGCTTCAGATTTTGTAACTTTTCCCAACACGTGCACAAGTTAAACAGTTAAAACATGAGCATGTGTAAACTGTAAAACGTGACTTCAGAGGTGTTGGTGACCCATCGGCACGAAGAATAAAGATTTATACGTAACGTCACCAGCTTCTGGTTGTTACTGTGTTTCCCCCTTTAGATCATATACTGTCAATATGAATATTATAATATTAACAGTCATGGAGATCTCAGAGGAGTTCATGACCCGTCAGCGCGAAGACTAAAGATTTATATGTAAATTCAGCAGCTTCTGGTATCTAACTCGGTTTCCGCCTTGGGATTAAATAGCTTGAATATCTATATATTTTAATATTCACAGTCATTATGATCTGAGAGGAGTTTATGAGCCGTCTGCGCGAAGACAAAAGATTTCGAAGTTCAGGAGAAAATAAGCATTGAACATATTCACCGCTGGAAAATATTTAGTTATTCATCTTGTTTTGTGTTTAACACTTTATTTTGATTTTCCTTTTTTTGTGTGGCATCAGTGATACTCTCTATATTTTAGTAGAGTGTAATATTTTCACACAAGAGGAACTGGAGAATTGTCGCCGCCAGGAGTAAACCATCTGAAATACAGTATTGTATATATTACTATTACTACTTTCCTATATATTCTTAAAGGAGTACGTGATCTGTTAGCAGAGCAGTGAGCGACCTCTAAGCACTATGACAAAACTTTCCCGACTTCTACAGAGATTGTAAAAATGTTTTTTTTTTTTGTTGTGCTCCTTACTCTTCTTCTCCTGTGGAATACTATAAACTCACCCTGTACATTTTAATACTGTGAACTTATAGTACTTCAGAGGGGTTGGAGATCTATCTCTGCGATTTATTAACAACATTTACTACAGTTATTTCCGTTGATAACTTACTACCTCACAGTTTGTAACACTGCTAATATTTTATAAAATAGTAGTCCCTAAAAAAAACTTTACACATAGTGCTTTATTTAGTCTTTTGATGAAGCATACATTTCTAGGTAATATGACCTCATTTGTGTTTAACGGTTTTTACTTGTTATTGTTATTGTGACCTGAGATGATGCAGTGCAGGAGTGTTTCTTGTAGCACTTCTTTTCTACTTTATCTAAAAGTAACTGATGCCCTCTTATATTAACAAGAATATGGGGCAACACTTTTACAAACTATAGGCGACAAAAAAAGGAGGGTGTGGCCACGTTTAAGGGATATTTTATGAATTGCGTTTTTATTTGTCATCCCTCTGATATATACAGCTACACTTTCCTAAGAAACTATATTTGTGATTGCTTAATAAAAACGGTTTCAAACCTAGACTTATTTTTTTGCAGCGCAACCACACCTACTATTTTGTTGCAAGGAAATAGCACTACCCACGACAGAAGTAAGCACCGCACTATAACTATACATTATAAGTAACCGCAACAGCATGCTTTCTGTTTCAACCCCCTCCTCTATATTATAATATTTTCTCCAAATATCTAGCACTCCCCGTCAGAAAAGTAAACACCACATTATAAGTTAATACTGCTCCTGTGAAGTATCCCACTCGCTGACTTAGTAAAACAAGCATTGGAAATGCAATAGGTCTCGCATTAGAAAAGTTGGAGTTATTGGTCTTGTAAATGACATATTTTATTTATTTGTTGGTTTTTAAAATTGCTAAATTGATGGCTTTGTCATTTACAATGCCAATAGTTATAACTTTCGCGAATGTGACACCTATAGCATTTGGAATGCAACATGTTTTGTATTTACGTGACTTAGATGGCAGCTCTGGTCGTTAGGCCACATCTCTAGAGAGCAGGAGAGTGCAGCAGGGGAGAGAAGCAAAGCAATGCAATAGGTCTCGCATTAGGAAAGTTTGAGCTATTGGTATTGTAAAGGACACATTTTTTATTTATGTGCTTGTTTTGAAAATAGCGAAATTAATAGCTTTGTTATTTACAATGCCAATAGTTTTATCTTTCGCAAATGTGACACCTATTGTAACACAATATGTGTTGTGAGGGTGAGTGAGGGTGAGGGTGAGGGGTTGAGGGTGAGTGAGGGTGAGGGGTTGAGGGTGAGTGAGGGTGAGTGGTTGAGGGTGAGGGGTTGAGGGTGAGTGAGGGTGAGGGTGAGGGGTTGAGGTTGAGTGAGGGTGAGGGGTTGAGGGTGAGTGAGGGTGAGGGGTTGAGGGTGAGTGAGGGTGAGGAGTTGAGGGTGAGTGAGGGTGAGGGTGAGTGAGGGTGAGGGTGAGTGAGGGTGAGGGGTTGAGGGTGAGTGAGGGTGAGGGTGAGTGAGGGTGAGTGAGGGTGAGGGGTTGAGGGTGAGTGAGGGTGAGTGAGGGTGAGGGTGAGGGTGAGTGAGGGTGAGGGTGAGTGAGGGTGAGGGGTTGAGGGTGAGTGAGGGTGAGTGAGGGTGAGGGGTTGAGGGTGAGTGAGGGTGAGGGGTTGAGGGTGAGGGTGAGTGAGGGTGAGGGGTTGAGGGTGAGGGTGAGTGAGGGTGAGGCGTTGAGGGTGAGGGGTTGAGGGTGAGTGAGGGTGAGGGGTTGAGGGTGAGTGAGGGTGAGGGTGGGTGAGTGAGTGAGGGTGAGGGGTTGAGGGTGAGTGGGGGTGAGGGTGAGTGAGGGTGAGTGAGGGTGAGTGAGGGTGAGGGTGAGTGAGGGTGAGGGTGAGTGAGGGTGAGGGTGAGTGAGGGTGAGTGAGGGTGAGTGAGGGTGAGGGTGAGGGTGAGTGAGGGTGAGGGTGAGTGAGGGTGAGGGGTTGAGAGTGAGTGAGGGTGAGTGAGGGTGAGGGGTTGAGGGTGAGTGAGGGTGAGGGTGAGGGGTTGAGGGTGAGGGTGAGTGAGGGTGAGGGGTTGAGGGTGAGGGGTTGAGGGTGAGGGGTTGAGGGTGAGTGAGGGTGAGGGGTTGAGGGTGAGTGAGGGTGAGGGGTTGAGGGTGAGTGAGGGTGAGATAGTGAGGGTGAGGGGTTGAGGGTGAGTGGGGGTGAGGGTGAGTGAGGGTGAGGGTGAGTGAGGGTGAGGGTGAGTGAGGGTGAGTGAGTGAGGGTGAGGGTGAGTGAGGGCGAGGGTGAGTGAGGGTGAGTGAGGGTGAGGGGTTGAGGGTGAGTGAGGGTGAGGGTGAGTGAGGGTGAGTGGTTGAGGGTGAGGGGTTGAGGGTGAGTGAGGGTGAGGGTGAGGGGTTGAGGTTGAGTGAGGGTGAGGGGTTGAGGGTGAGTGAGGGTGAGGGGTTGAGGGTGAGTGAGGGTGAGGGGTTGAGGGTGAGGGGTTGAGGGTGAGTGAGGGTGAGGGTGAGTGAGGGTGAGGGTGAGTGAGGGTGAGGGTGAGTGAGGGTGAGGGGTTGAGGGTGAGTGAGGGTGAGGGTGAGTGAGGGTGAGTGAGGGTGAGGGGTTGAGGGTGAGTGAGGGTGAGTGAGGGTGAGGGTGAGGGTGAGTGAGGGTGAGGGTGAGTGAGGGTGAGGGGTTGAGGGTGAGTGAGGGTGAGTGAGGGTGAGGGGTTGAGGGTGAGTGAGGGTGAGGGGTTGAGGGTGAGGGTGAGTGAGGGTGAGGGGTTGAGGGTGAGGGTGAGTGAGGGTGAGGGGTTGAGGGTGAGGGGTTGAGGGTGAGTGAGGGTGAGGGTGAGGGGTTGAGGGTGAGTGAGGGTGAGGGGTTGAGGGTGAGTGAGGGTGAGGGTGGGTGAGTGAGTAAGGGTGAGGGGTTGAGGGTGAGTGGGGGTGAGGGTGAGTGAGGGTGAGTGAGGGTGAGGGTGAGTGAGGGTGAGTGAGGGTGAGGGTGAGTGAGGGTGAGTGAGGGTGAGTGAGGGTGAGGGTGAGGGTGAGTGAGGGTGAGGGTGAGTGAGGGTGAGGGGTTGAGGGTGAGTGAGGGTGAGTGAGGGTGAGGGGTTGAGGGTGAGTGAGGGTGAGGGTGAGGGGTTGAGGGTGAGGGTGAGTGAGGGTGAGGGGTTGAGGGTGAGGGGTTGAGGGTGAGGGGTTGAGGGTGAGTGAGGGTGAGGGTGAGGGGTTGAGGGTGAGTGAGGGTGAGGGGTTGAGGGTGAGTGAGGGTGAGTGAGTGAGGGTGAGGGGTTGAGGGTGAGTGGGGGTGAGGGTGAGTGAGGGTGAGTGAGGGTGAGGGTGAGTGAGGGTGAGGGTGAGTGAGGGTGAGTGAGTGAGGGTGAGGGTGAGTGAGGGTGAGGGTGAGTGAGGGTGAGTGAGGGTGAGGGGTTGAGGGTGAGTGAGGATGAGGGTGAGTGAGGGTGAGGGTGAATGAGGGTGAGGGTGAGTGAGGGTGAGGGTGAGTGAGGGTGAGGGGTTGAGGGTGAGTGGGGTTGAGGGTGAGTGAGGGTGAGTGAGGGTGAGGGGTTGAGGGTGAGTGAAGGTGAGGGGTTGAGGGTGAGTGAGGGTGAGGGGTTGAGGGTGGTTGAGGGTGAGTGAGAGTGAGGGGTTGAGGGTGAGTGAGGGTGAGGGGTTGAGGGTGAGGGTGGGTGAGGGGTTGAGGGTGGGTGAGGGTGAGGGGTTGAGGGTGGGTGAGGGTGAGGGGTTGAGGGTGAGTGAGGGTGAGGGGTTGAGGGTGAGTGAGGGTGAGGGGTTGAGGGTGAGTGTGAGTGAGTGTGAGGGTGAGGGGGTGAGGGTGAGGGGTTGAGGGTGAGTGAGGGGGTGAGGGTGAGGGGTTGAGGGTGAGGGGGTGAGTGAGGGGTTGAGGGTGAGGGAGTGAGGGTGAGGGGTTGAGGGTGAGGGTGAGGGGTTGAGATGGGTTCATATAAGGTTCCAAAGGCGAGGCCTATTGGCTATGCCAGTGCTTGTTTTATTATTACAGTTTTCTGTTTTATTTTTAGCAGTATTTGAATCACGAGTTAATTTCCCTGTAACTGTCTGACACGAACCTCGAACAATTATATGAGCTATGTGCATGTTGTACTATTTTGGAAATCTTGAAAAACTCAAATAACAGATTCAAACAAAAAAATCACTACATCGTTACGTGCTTCATGTGCAGATTTTTAACCCCACATCCTACTGCCTTGAGTCTATTGCGCGCGCTGTTCCAAGCTGTGCACGTCAGCCTCCTGAGACATTTGTGTACCAATGCGTGCCGTCATGGTTGTGTGACGTTTTCTCCGTGCATGCTGGGAATGTCACACACGCTCAGTATAATGTGCTTGAGTAGAGTGCGCTAAATATAGACAACCTTTCACTGCTCACACAGTTTATTATTGCAACAGAAGCTTATATTCAGGAACGCATTGAGGCAACTTTCAAGACTTAACTAGCTTTGAGGTGTGTTTCCTCTGCTTGTTTCATTGTGAAAATTATTTGACTTGATAAAGTATGGCTTCAAATAAGTTATTTAATCATTAACCCAGTCCATTTCTCCAGATTCCTGGTAAACCACAGGTCAAATGGCAACTGTAATTTAGAGCATATGAGAACTGTATTATCGCAAATGATGGAAAAGATATCTCACCTGAAAGAAAAACAAGAAAGGAAACAAGACGGAGGGCATTGCTGTGGGGAGGGGGGGGAGGAGAAATGCACACGGCGGGCAGGGGAGGGGGCGGAGCGGGGAGAGCGGCATGAGGGTGTGAAGCAGCCGGGGCCTTTGAAGTGAAGCTAAGCTTCACTTCAAAGGTGTGGGAGGAGTGCGGCTGAGGGAACAGACGGCGATTTGGTGATGTGCACGCGCATTTTAGGTCAATGCGCTTGCGCATTGACCTAAAAGCCACGGGCACAGCACCAAATCGCCACAGTTAGGTAAACTTTGTTTAAAGCCCTATAGTCTCGCTTCTCTCAATGCGCATGCGCATTGATAGGTCACGAGACCTAAAAAAGACTGCAACACACTGTTATTTTCCCGACATGATTTGTAGACCCCATACAAATTATATAAATGGCCCTTAAAATATATAAAAAACAACTTTTACCTTCACAGTCCCTGTCTACCACCTTGTGACTACTGTACTATTTTGTTGCAAGGAAATAGCACTACCCACGACAGAAGTAAGCACCGCACTATAACTATACATTATAAGTAACCGCAACAGCATGCTTTCTTTTTCAACCCCCTCCTCTATATTATAATATTTTCTCCAAATATGTAGCACTCCCCGTCAGAAAAGTAAACAGCACATTATAAGTTAATACTGCTCCTGTGAAGTATCCCACTCGCTGACTTGGTAAAAAAAAGACTGCAACACACTGTTATTTTCCCGACGTGATTTGTAGACCCCATACAAATTATATAAATGGCCCTTAAAATATATAAAAAACAACTTTTACCTTCACAGTCCCTGTCTACCACCTTGTGACTACTGTACAGAGTTAATAGTGTTCCTACCCTCCCCTCTACAACTTTGTTTTCCTGTACTCCTTTGAAACATGTCACAAAATGGCTGACAACAGTGAACCGTTCCCACCCAATAAGGAGCAAACTTGTACTCCGAACACTTTAGTCAATAAAATATTCATGGTGTTCCGCAGAAGGGGAGGGGGAGAGAAGGGCTACCATCACTTGTACTTTTAATGCGTCACAGCCAATGAACATTAAGCTTGGGAAGGTCCTGCTTGGAACACGTCACCCAATGAGATGTCCCTGATACTCCGCGGAGGGGAAGGGAATGGCTGGCAACACTTCTACTTTCAATGGTTTACAGCCAATCAACATTAAGCTTGGGAAGGTCTAGGGCAATAGAACAGACATAGAGCATATCTAGCAGTAGGGTAACCGCAGGGCATATATTGATAATAGATTACCTTTACTGTGTGTAATAGAGGGACATGTATGTGTAGGGCAGTAAACAGACAGGGAACATCTTTAGCAGTAGAACAGCAGGGCATATAATGATATGATATTATCTGTGTTCTGTGCACGGTAGAGGAACATACGTGTATAGGGCAGTAGAACAGACATATAACACATCTAGTAGAGTAACCGCGGGGCGTATAATGATATTTGATTATCTGTATGGTGTGCACCATGGAGGTACAAATGTGTGCAGGGTAGAAGAACAGACATAGAACATATCTAGCAGTAGAGTAACCACAGGGTGAATAATGATATTAGATTATCTGTGATCTGTGAACTGTAGATGGGGTAAACAATGTTTACCGCAAAGCTTTTTCCCCGCAGGGAATTACAACGCGATCGTTACAACTACCGCGTTTTAATTCCGCATACCGTTACTCCGCAAGTCGGAACAATGACCTGCGGAGGGGGGAGAAGGTGTTGGATTTAATATCCAACACCTTCCCTAATGTCCGCACCGACTAGAGTTGGAATAGTAAATCAGACTATTCCAACATCCAGCGCCCCCCCCCCCCTCTGCAAGTGGTTGTTACGACTTGCGAGGTAATGGTATGCGGAATTACAACGCGGTCGTTGTAACGACCGCGTTGTAACGACCGCGTTGTAATTCCCTGCGGGGAAAAAGACTGCGGGATAATGAAGCATATTCCTTTAGATGGACATATGTGCGTTGGGCAGTAGAACAGAGAACATGTCTAGCAGTAGAGTAACCGCAGGGTGTATAATGATATTAGATTATCTACACTGTGTGCATGGTAGCTGCATGTGTGTGTAGGGCAGTAGAACAGACAGGGACTGAAAGGGACTGAAAGGGACAGGAGGGTGTCCTCCCAGCACTGGAGGCCAGTATATAAATGCATGCATGTATGTATGTGACATTCACACTTTACTATATCAAGCACAAGATGGCCTCCAGAGGCACCACAGGGAACTTTCTATTTGCTGATCGATGATAAATGACGACAAAATAGTGACTCATTTAAGCCGCTGCTGCAGGTGGGCCCATTGGCACTCATTTTCTGGGACCAACACTTTCATTTCCTCATCACACTTTGACCCAATGCAAGAGAGAGAAAAAAACACAGGAGGAGAAAAGGAGGAGGGAGAGACAGAAACACAGAGACAAAGGGATGAAAAAGAACGGCCAAGAGTGAAATAAAGGGGCAGATAGTGTATGATGGAGGAGGAAAGAGGCATGAGGTAGAGCCAAGACTGCACAGCCTTGGGATTCTGCAGTCCTGACTTTCATCAGCACTGGTTGCAGGTTCTTGAGAAAATCTTGGGGCCCCGGCAGTTAGTTTACAAATTAAGCACTGTGACAAAATATTGATGCGATTCCTTTCCAAGCAGAGGATGCACCTTGGATGGCTCATTCATGGCCTCAGAAGATGTGGGTGCAAACATCCATTGTGCCAGGGTTTCTATCAGAACACAAAGAGCCTCTTCACAAGATTTCCATTATTTACAAAGGTAATATCACTTCTTTTGAACCCTGACTGCACCTGCTGAAATCAAGATTCTGGCACTTAATTGTGAGCAATGAGACGCTGTGTTGAAAACTGCACGAGGAACTAAAGAAATAAATATCTGAGAAGTACCTGATGACACCAGGAAAATGTGTCAATAGGATTGTAGAGCTGAACCTTGCCCCACATATGCAGGCAATGTAAGGAAAGGGTTTTCACTCTGCTCTTTTTAACAGTCGGTGTTTAAATGTTAAACTATAGTTTTGAACAAAATACAGTGTAGGATAAATGTTGGAACAATCCATTGAATCTTTACAAAACCCGAGATAACCAGTCCATTAGACTTGAATATGGCGCCTGGGCTTTAACTATTTAATCAGACACTAGATTGTGACCCTATAAGAGGGCAACATTAGCAGACATTTGTTTGCGTCAATTAATAAAAAGCTATAAGTAAAAGAAATGTATGAATTGTAAATGTAATATTCCATTCCTTTCCCTTCTTATGCCGAGCTTAGCTCGGATGGCACATTGAAGCACACAGTAAAGCTAACAGCATCCGTGCGACTGGGATCCATTTTGCTAATTAAATTGGCGATAACATATGAAAAAAGATCGACAAAAATACTAGTAATAAAAAAATATGAATTCGTGATAAAGAGGAATGTAGTGGGTTGACTATGAATGCCACCAGGAAATTGTATCTTCTACTTAAGTTGTAACTGAAGAAGTCAGGGTGGATTGGGAGTTTGCAAGTCAGGTGCCTTAGTTAACTATTCCCTGGGTGTTAGTGACTGTGGCACCCTGGCTTTTGACAGATAAGCAAAACTTTGCAAGAAGGGTTAATTCGCCTGAAGACAACAATCATGAAATAATATTAAATCACTGAGGTGTAAAAGTCAGCAGAAAGATCCTCAAACTTATTTAGAAATTGAGGGAGCTATAAACTCTTCTCAGTTTACCTCATCCTGATCACTAAACGAGAAAAACTTTTCAAAGGAAGCTTAACTCCTTTCCAGGTCTCTGCTTTTGTTTCATTGTTGCTGATATATTCATTTAAATATCCCTGGTCAGATGTAGTTTTTTTCTTACATTACTTCACTAGTGCTTTGCAGCGTGACTCACATTGTTACATTGATGGGTTTTTTCAGCCTTTTTAAGCTCCTGAGTTGCATAAAGCCAGGCATCATTCTATTCATTTGATTGATTCATACTGAGTCGGCAGTACCCAGTTTAACTTGTTCATGTATTCCCCTCAGATAATGACCTTATGCTGTTGTGATGTGTCTTAGGCTTTTGTTTCAGTGTGCTATGCCCAGGATCCCCACAGTTACCTGGCATTCCCCCAGGTATGTACTCAGTACCTTGTTAGATCAGGTGGGCACCTCGTGGTGGAGACCTCAGCGTCTCTGAATGTGCGTGACCCTTGCCAGATCTGTGCCACTCGCCCACACTGTGCAACTCTCCTGCCCTATCTGTGCCTTCACCAGCTTTGTCCCACATGTCCTTTGCTCTCGCCCACCCTTTCCTCATACTGTCTCCATCCTTCCCCCAAACACTTTTTTTCTGTGTGGTCCCTCATATATCATGCACCCTTGTCATCCCTTTTCTGGCACCCCCACCCACTGGGAGGATCACATTTTCTGTGCCCCTTCACCCACTCTGTGTCCCTTAGCATACACTGTGCTCCCCAGTGACCCCTCGCCCATTCTGTGCCACCCAGGGCCGGCTTTAACACTGGTGGTGCCCTGTGAGACAATGTTTGTTGACACTGCCCCCCTTCAATGACCACCTCTGCCACGGATTCCCTCACTAGCACCCTTCCACAGTTCCCCTCAAGTCTCCATAACCTCGGTCTCTCAGATTTATTTAGTTTTATAGCACCACTCATACCAATGTGAGGTGTCAGAGCGCCTTACACCACACACACATTGCACAGAGGCAATCATATGTGTGTTATCAGTAAATAGGAAATGTTACTTCAAACAGGACTCCATGGTGTAGTGTAGGAGTGACATGTCAGCGATACTGGTAGGCAGTATAGTTTAAGAGACCTTATTCTGGAAAAGGACACATTCAGAATTTAAAACGTACCATCATTTTCAGGGGTTTTCTTTAATAAGAAGGATTGTGTTCTACCCAAATGAACCCTTTTGGCAAGATTAGGATAATGAAAGACTAGGCAAAAAAACATATATCTCTAACATATACCTTGCAGTTTGCATGTAGCTCTTTGATGACAACTAATAGCTCAATGTTCTATATTAGGATTTTGACTTATAAAAAACAAGTAACAAAAGGAGCTCTCTTAAAGAAGCACTAACACACTGACCTATTTACATTATATGCACTTTGTTATCTGCGTGGTACACTTTCTTAGCAGCAGGCATTTTAACCCTTGTGCTACCTTAGGATGAGTCAAAATTTCCATAAGACAAACATCCAGTCTCTTTCCAGGAAGAAAGTTAATCACAGGAGTTATCTTGACATTTTAATTGATGCCTGAAAATTGCTGGAGGCCAGGAAAGCAGTAGCAGGTGCTTTCAAAATGAGAATATACTTGCAAAAATGACGCCCACACCCCAAGTCAGCGCCCGGTGTGGTGGCACCGATCGCACTGCCATAGAGCCGGCCCGGACCTCCACCCCTCCCCACACAAACACTGTTGTCCTTCACAGGTGTAATTCACCCCAGACAAGGCCCTATAGAAACCCTTGCAGAGAGCACTTCCACTCTCCCAGGTGGCTGCGGGGGGGGGGGGGGGGGGGGGGGCAGTGGAACTCTCTCAAAGTGACGTCAACCTTCCTGCAGATTACACTTCTGTTATTGGCACGCACACGCGCACACACATACGTTTGCTGCTGTGGAGGGATGTTGGTGGACAGGGTTTGGGTGCTTTTCTTACTGATTAAAGAAGTTTCCAAAATATGTCACCAATTGGGCTTTTTAAAGCACTTATTTCCAAGGATACTGGCCAGGGTTCTTTACTTTTTCGTACTTTTAACTATTGTATTCCCGTAGGTTTTAGAAAAGTATACAACTGGTTTCCCTGAAACAGCGCCTTTCTTGAGTTTTGCCTCAATTTTTATCTTTTTTTTTTTTTTTAGAAAATTGATCTAATTAATCTTTGTGCTTTGTAAAATGGTCCGATCATTTCTTTGTTTTACCTAGAACAGGTTTCAACAAAAGTAAATAAATAAAAACATGTATGTAAACGGGTTTTTTGTTCGGATTTTCCTCCAAGTATTTCCCTGTTCTTTCCCCGAATCTGGACACACCTTGCCCCGCCCCCTGCCGGTGACGTCACTGGGATGGCTCTTGCTCCAGAGCCACTCACCTGAAGTGAATATAAACCATGGAAGAGGCGGACAGGGACAGCAAGCACCAGGACACCGGTCTCCTGCAACCCCAAGACAGCTGCACCCCGACAATAGAAGAGACCTCTGCACCCCGCAGCACCAGAGACGTCTGATCCCTGCCGACCCAGAGACGTCTGATCCCTGCAGGACCAGAGACAGCAGCCCCCTGCAGGACCAGAGACAGCAGCCCTCTGCCGGCACCAGTGACGGGCGCTCTTTCGGGATAAGAAGGCTTCAAGGCGCACGATGCTGCTGTCTACCTTCCAGGTGAGGCTCTGTTCCATCCTGCGTGCTCTCGAGTCGCTCAGCCGCTGTGTTCACCTGTTGTGTCTGTTGTTTTCGAGGCACTTCCTGCCTCTATGACAGGGAGCCGAGCGCCTCTTACCAGACTTCCATGAGTGTTAAAGAGGTTTCACTTCGCGCGCAGTGAGCATCAGAGGAGCAGGGACCATTCTTAGAGGGGAGAGAGAGGCACACCCCTAAAGGCACAGGGAAATGTGTCAGTCTGTCTTTGAATACACGACACGTGCCGCCCGAGGAAACACATGGAAATGGCCTCTTAATTGTTCTTTCTCTGTCTAAAATCTTTCAGATTGTGTGGGCTGGTGTAGCGCCTCCTGCACCCCGTGCTGCAGCGCTGCTATGACACATACAGATGGTTAACAGTTGTTCATTCTTGATTTCGTCAATGTTTTGGCACAGTCTGTCCCCAGATCGGTTAAGGCGCTTTCATTTTTTACACTTATTAAACTTGTTGGGGAACTGAGGGTGTGCACTTTGATTGCTGGCCTCATGCACGAGTGTCTCACACTGTGCGCAGGTCGCCCTCCCTTCCATCCCTTGAAAAGCACCAATGAAGCCCCGGATACATTGTAACTGACGTGCATAGCACACGAACTGCACTAAAAGTGTCACTATGCATCTGGCTCAGCGATGCACGCGCGCTCCACTGTGTCCCGGCCGCACGCTCAAAAGAGTTGAGAATCAACATTTCTTGGAAGAGGCGCTAGGGTGACCAACCGTCCGTAAATTTCACGGACAGTCCGTCATTTCGGCCGTCTGTCCGTTGTCCGTGAAGGATCTTTTAACGGACGCCATTTGTCCGTAATTTTAACAGGGCACCGGTTGCAACTCCCTGAAACCTCCCTTCTTGATTCCGATGCTGAGGTCGGGTGTAACACTCAGAGGCAGACAGCAGTACAAAAGCTCAGATACCCGGCAGCACTGGAGGGGCACAGCGGGGTGGCAACCCTGACACCTTCAGCCTTTGACGAGCTGTTAAAGGTGCCTGAAGGTGACTGAGAGGGGGGGGGGGGGGCAGCTGCAGGAGCAGGGGCATCTTATTCAGATGCAAACAGCCCTGAATGCGGCATGTCTCCGCAATTTAGAGGGGCTTCACACATTCCATTTCTCCACAGGGCCCTAAACATCCTAGAACCGGCCCTGATTAAACCGAGGCAGCACGTGAGCGTAATTACTGTCACTAAATTGTAAGTAAACCTCGGTTCTTCAAACATGCAGTCTATAATGTAAGAAAATAAAGAAATGGCACAATCGCACCCACACTGATTAACAAAGTATCGAGGACTATCAGTTAAATCAGTTCTCTTGGAGTATCTCCTTTAAGTACTGTACATCATAGTGTGGGGGGGGGGGGGGGGGGGTGCGGGGCAAAACTAACATTTTGGAAACGGAGCCTGTCTTATCGTTGTCTTGTCCATGAGGGGGTGAGGAGCCCTACCCCACCCTGGAAGAGACCACGATGATACTAGAATACTGCATGCCCACCCCTGTGCCCACCCTGGTGGATCCTGTTCCCCCTCCTGTGATGTCTCCTGCCCCCTCCCTGTGGTGGATACTGCCTCTGCCCTGGGTGGCTTCTGTCCCAGTCCAGGAATGGCTCCTGCAGCGAGGGTGAAGTTCTTGATGGGCCTCTTCTCAAAAAGGCTCAGCTCAAAATTAATATGAAAAGGTGGGCGAGTGAGCAAGTGAAGGGATGGCTGAATGAATTAGTGAAAGGGTGAATGGATGAATGAAAGATTGAATAGATGGATAATGAGAGGATGGATGGATAGATGAGTGAGTGGAAGGATGGAAGAGAGAAAAGGTAAATAGCTGGATGTATGTGTGGAAGGGTAGCTGGATGGGTAAAAGGGTGGATGGATGAGTGAAAGGATGGATGAGTGAAAAGGTGGATGATGAGTGAGTGAGTGGGTGGGTGGATGCATGAGTGAAATGATGGATGGATTGATGAACTGATAAGTGCAAGGGTGAATGGATGGACAGATGAGCGAAAGGGTGGATGTAAGGATGAATGAGTGAGTGAGTGAAAAGGAAGGTAGATGGAAAAAGGATGAATAGATGAGTGAAGGAGTGAAAGAATAAATGGATGAGAGAAAGGGTGGATGAGTGATAGGGTCAATGGATGGATTCATGAGTGGATGAGTGGATGAGTAGATGGGTGGGTGGGTGGATGGATGGAAGGAAGGATTGCTAAGTGAAGGGGTCAATTGAGAGAGAAAGGGAGGATGGATGACTGAAAGGGTGGATGGATGAGTGACTGGATGGAAGGATAGTAAGTGAAAGGATGGCTGGATGGGTGAAAGGGTAAATGGATGGATGAGTGAATGAATGGATGGATGGGTAGAAGAGTGGATGGATGAGTGTACAGATGGATAGGGTGAAAGGGTGGATGGATGGATAATGGATGGATGAGTGAAAGGATGAATGAAGGGATGGATGAGTGAAATGAAAGATGGAAGGATACATGATGGATAGGTTTGCAAATGGTTGAATATGTTTGGATATGGCTGGGCTTACTTAAATACCATTGCGCGACCTTTGATGTGTCTGAAAACGTATCCAATTGTCCTTAAGTTTTGTCCTGAATTTTGACCTCCTGTCCTGAATTTGTGTCCTGAATTTTGACCCTTTGTCCTGAATTTTTACATTCACCGTCCTGAATTTGCACCAATGCCAGTTGGTCACCCTAAGAGGCGCCCCTGCCTGACCCTCAGGGGCCCACAAACACAAAAAATACCTTCCTTTCCTGACATCAAACCCTTTCTTCTTTCAGAAATCAAAGCCCGTCCTCTCGCTGTCCAGACGGACCCACACTGCGGCCCTGGAAGGTAGGTGTCACGCATGTTCACGCTGGAACTCAGGGGGGGACTGTGTCCTAGGGTCTGATCGCTGCGCCGTGTCCTGAGGTTTGTTCAATGTTCTGTGTCCTAGGGTTTGTTCAATGTTCTGTGTCCTAAGGTTTGTTAAATGTTAGGTGAATTAGTGTTTGTTAAATGTTCGGGGCCTCATTTATGAGGCCGTGCGTCACTTTTATGTCGCCGGTGCGTCAATTTTTGTGACGCACCAGTGGCGTAAAAACTGCGCCTTGTTGCGCCATATTTACAAAGTGACGTATCTAGGTAGATGCATCACTTTGTAAACCCCTGCGCCACATTATACCTGCGCCAGGTATAATGTATGCAAGGGGGGGCGTATTGACGCAAGAAAGGTTCCTGGAAGGGACGCAGTGAAATCTATGAGATTTCACTGTGCCACTTCTAGGACGCAAATGCGTCAATATCTTACGCCTACCTCAAGGCAGGCGTAAGACTGAAGCAGGCCTTTTCACATGGGGCTTTCCCCATGTGAAAGGAGACATTGCTGGAG
Source organism: Lissotriton helveticus (assembly GCF_964261635.1). Lineage (NCBI taxonomy): Eukaryota > Metazoa > Chordata > Amphibia > Caudata > Salamandridae > Lissotriton > Lissotriton helveticus. Next base: position 1,160,512,903 of record NC_136071.1, on the reverse strand, counting down.
TTGCGTCACTTTTGTGACACACTCCAGCAATGGGTCACTTTTGCGCTTACAGATACGTCAGAAATACTGACGTATCTGTAACTCCTTGCGACATGATGCGTCATGTTATAAATATGACACATCAATCATGTCGCAAGGAGGGTGCACTGAGAAGTGACGCATCGCTGCTTTCACGCAGCGATGCGTTATTTCTCATAAATGAGGCCCTCTATGTCTGGGTTTGTTAAATGTTCAGTGTCCTAAGGTTTTTAAAGTTCTATGTCCCAGGGTGTGTTAAAAGTGCTGTGTCCTAAGGTTTGTTAAATGTTCTGTGTCTTAGAGTTTGTTAAAGGTTTGTTATATGTTCTGTGTCCTAGGGTTTGTTAAATGTGCAGTGTGTTAAGGTTTGTTTAATGTTCTGTGTCCTAGGGTTTGTTAAATGTTCTGTGTCCTAGGGTTTGGTAAATGTTCTGTGTCCTAGGGTTTGTTAAATGTTCTGTGTACATGTCTCTGTTAAATGTTCTGTGTTCTAGGGTTTGTTAAATGTGCAGTGTGTTAAGGTTTGGTTAAATGTTCTGTGTCCTAGGGTTTGTTAAATGTTCTGTGTCCTAGAGTTTGTTAAATGTTCTGTGTCCTAGGGTTTTTTTAAAGTGCAGTGTGTTAAGGGTTGTTTAATGTTTTGTGTCCTAGGGTTTGTTAAATGTGCAGTGTGTTAAGGTTTGGTTAAATGTTCTGTGTCCTAGGGTTTGTTAAATGTTCTGTGTCCTAGAGTTTGTTAAATGTTCTGTGTCCTAGGGTTTTTTTAAAGTGCAGTGTGTTAAGGGTTGTTTAATGTTTTGTGTCCTAGGGTTTGTTAAATGTGCAGTGTGTTAAGGTTTGGTTAAATGTTCTGTGTCCTAGGGTTTGTTAAATGTTCTGTGTCCTAGAGTTTGTTAAATGTTCTGTGTCCTAGGGTTTTTTTAAAGTGCAGTGTGTTAAGGGTTGTTTAATGTTTTGTGTTCTAGGGTTTGTTAAATGTGCAGTGTGTTAAGGTTTGGTTAAATGTTCTGTGTCCTAGGGTTTGTTAAATGTTCTGTGTCCTAGAGTTTGTTAAATGTTCTGTGTCCTAGGGTTTTTTTAAAGTGCAGTGTGTTAAGGGTTGTTTAATGTTTTGTGTCCTAGGGTTTGTTAAATGTGCAGTGTGTTAAGGTTTGGTTAAATGTTCTGTGTCCTAGGGTTTGTTAAATGTTCTGTGTCCTAGAGTTTGTTAAATGTTCTGTGTCCTAGGGTTTTCTTAAAGTGCAGTGTGTTAAGGGTTGTTTAATGTTTTGTGTCCTAGGGTTTGTTAAATGTGCAGTGTGTAAAGGTTTGTTTAAATGTTCTGTGTCCTAAGGTTTGTTAAATGTTCTGTGTACATGTCTTCGTTAAATATTCTATGTCCTAGGGTTTTTTTTAATGTGCAGTTTGTTAAGGTTTGTTAAATATTCTGTTTACATAGGTTAGTTAAATGTTCTGTGTCCTAAGGTTTGTTAAATGTTTTGTGTTGTAGGATGTGTTAAACTGCTGCCACGGTTAAGCGGTTAAATGTTCTGTTTACATAGGTTTGTTAAATGTTCTGTTTACATAGGTTTGTTAAATGTTCTGTGTCCTAAGGTTTGTTAAATGTTTTGTTTCGTAGGGTGTGTTAAATGTTCCATGTCATAGGGTTTGTTACGTGCTTTTGTGTCCTAGGGTTTGTTAAATGTTCTATATCCTGGAGTTTGTTAAGTGGTTTGTGCTCTGGGGTTTGTTATGGGTTCCAGTGTGTACTAACCTGCCGTAGGTCTTCGTTCAGCCTCGTCTCCTTGTCCGCGCGATGCTGCCTGAGATCCGCTTGAGCTCGATCTCTTTCTGGTCCAGATCCGCTGGATTTCTTCTCTTACTCTCCCCTGGTGAGCAGTAGGTCTGATCCTCTCTCTTCTTCCTGTGCAGCGTTGGAAGGCTCCCCCCTGGAGAAGGCGGTCACCAGCAGCTTTGCTTCCTTTATCCATGGAGTCCAGTTGGATCACCTGTCCCAAGCGGTGCGACACCGCAGCAAACGCATGATCCTGGACAGCATCGGAGTTGGACTGGTGGGAAGCACAACGCATGTGTTCAACATCGCCTTGGGATACTGCCAGGTAAGATGAGGCCAGGAACACACCAGGCAACACACTAAGGAACAATCATCCTTTTAAAGGAACCCCTAGACCACAGGTTTTCCAGCATCACCCTAGATACTACAAGGTGTGATCAGGACTAGACCATTGCAGGAAACACTTTGTGGAGCATTGTGTGAACTTTTTCAGGAGTCCCAGCACAATAAAGAGTTACAGGGCTCACATTTTAACAATCAAAGCATTTTACCACTTGTCTCCTGGGGTTTAACTCTACTACTGAAAACAAAACTGAACTAAAGAAACTGAACACCAAGCACACCCCTTTAGCACTTGACCCCATTGGTAGCAAAGTTGTGCTGTTTGAAGTCTTACTCAAAGAGGTGGTGTGGTATTGACAGTCAAACTCAATGAAATGTCTATGAGAAATCATTACATATATGTCCAGTGAGTGTTTTAAGTCAAAGCGAAAACGTACTGTACCTCAGTCACACAACAGAATACTGCACATAAAATATCAGAGACAAGACAAACATAGTACAAAATAATTAATGTAACAATTTCTGTTTGAGGAAACTAATGATGTCTTGTCCTAAGGAATTGTATGATCTATTCAGTGTAAACTCTGGCCCGCTGCCCAATCGAGAAACGGGTTAGTGCAGGTGTTTTGCCTCCTCCCACTCCTGGCTTCTCCTCCTCGTCTACTACTCCTCACCAGAAACATAGCTAGGTTTGAGGCAGCGTCTATCATTTTCTCAAGTCACAGTTCTCTTGATGCTCTTCTCTTACTCTTCTCTTACACTGTACATTAATCTTCATGGTCCTGGGAAGATGTGTTGAGTCTTGCTGACTGTGGGCTGGCAATGTGTGTCTACCAGTGGTCTGTGGTTCCACACGGCCCACCAAGAGGAGGGCCGTGTGGAACACAATAAACATTAAAGAAGGCCCCCTCAGTACTAATAACATAGAACTAGTCCCACACAGACAGTATCACAAAGAAATCACTTTTTTTGATGTTTTATTTTCAGAAAATATATATATCATTATTTCTTTTACTGAATAGTCTATAATTTTTCAATAAACATTTTATACAAAAAATTCATACATTTACATATGACTCACATCCAGATCCAATTTCTGAGAGTCCAACCACAGACGAAGCATTGAAAAATTGAGGTACATGTCTCAACAACAAGAAAGACAAAAAAATACTATATACATACAAAATTCACAAAAAATCACAAAGAAGTGTAGTAATCAAAGAAAAAGAATACAATTTACAAAAACATAACATACATCATAAACATACAAAGCCACAATAAATTGCGCCTTGGAACCCACCCAACGCTATTGGGGTGTCTGGGCCAGAAGGCGATGCAGGCCCCAATCCACCAGCACTGATGATTTTATATTTAGACCCTCCTTGCTTCTTCCTTGGGCCTAAACACAAATCCACACCCAAACGACGTGCAGAGCCACACTAGTCACAGCGATGGCCCAGTGGAGGATGGGAAAGGATAGCTGTTGATGGTGTATGTTCTTGAGGAAGTAGCTACTCACTCAAGTTGTTTAAATTTCAATTAAGGTGATGATTCTCAATTAATCAGGCCCCCACCCTTTAGTCACAGACACTTATGGGGAGACAGAGACAGGTGATGTTGTGATCTCAGTGAGCGTCTAAGTGTTCACAGGCGCTTTAGCTTATTTACATCCCATAAGTGCCACAGAGTCTTGAAGCCACACTGCACAGCCTGACAGTGCATATCTCTCCTGAGTTGCAGGTAGCTCTGCTCTGCTCCACCTGCCTCAACTCCTCGCACTGCTCCTTTTCAAAGCAACATGGTCTTTGTGCCAGGGCATCTCAAGCCCCTTTCACAGACGCCAGTCAGCTCTTCCCCTCAAGGCAGGTCTCAGATGGCGTCTTCAGGCAGATTTGGAGAACATCCTAGTTCCGGTTCTCAAACCTGGTGACGAGACGTTAGCAGTCAATGACGACAATTCTCAACCGTAGAAACGTTTATCATGACCACTGGTGGGAAACCCTAGCATTCCGGTAGAGAAATCCTCAAACACTGGCTAGTAGGGTCTACCCAATACTTGTTCTAAGTTTCAGGATAGTTTGTGCATTCCACAAGTCCAAGGGTTTAAGGCAGTTCCTGACTTTTGCACATTCCTCCTAGACAGGTTGATCTAGTCATTGCCTCACAGTATTGAGAGGGCCGTGGGTCTCTCCTCACGGGACACCCAAAATAAAGGCTCACCAGCTACCACTCAGCTTGTTGGGGTTTACACTTCCGAAGAGCAACAGAACTGAAAAGAGCAGGGGGATTCCCCTTCATTTCAGTAGGACCATCTGTCTCCTAACATTCCCATCCTAGAGTCTGGTCCACTTCAAAGGGCCTCAGGATTGTTTCGCGGTGCCCTCAAATTCACATTGCTGTCTGGAGCTCTCTCCAACCACCCTCTATGTACCACTGTGGTTCAGGACATCAAAAGGGGTTACTAGGCTGCTACAGTTGCATTTAGAGCACATTCATTCCATGCACATTCAATTGTACACGTATTCTACAAAGAAGCATGTCATACATGTCCCACACGGATGCAATGATGGAGTCATTTGCAGGGCAGAGGTGGAGCACTTTAAAACACAGGAGAGGCCAGGAGGTAAACTCTCCTTGGCCAGTAACAGGCACAAACGTCTGTCAGACCACTTGATGTGTTCGTGCCTCCCCTGTCAATCTTCCACAGCCCGGGGAGCTGATGGCAGTCACGTTCAGATAAGGAGGGCGCAGTTGGTGAACACCGCTAGAGCCCAGTACCCAGCTCTGGACCTTGTTCTGTTTCACGAGAACCCTCAGCCCACACTCATGATTGTTGAGGGTGCCTGGGACACACTCATGATTGTCATGGGTGCCTGGGACATACTCATGATTGTCATGGGTGCCTGGGACATACTCATGATTGTCATGGGTGCTTAGGACACACTCATGATTGTCATGGGTGCTTAGGACACACTCATGATTGTCATGGGTGCCTGGGACATACTCATGATTGTCATGGGTGCCTGGGACATACTCATGATTGTCATGGGTGCTTAGGACACACTCATGATTGTCATGGGTGCTTAGGACACACCCTGATTGTTGTGGGTGCTTAGGACACACTCATGATTGTCATGGGTGCTTAGGACACACTCATGATTGCCATGGGTTCCTAGGACACACTCATGATTATTGTGAGAGCTTAGGACACACTTATGATTGTCTTGGGTGCTTAGGACACCCTCATGTTTGTTGTGAGAGCTTAGAACACACTAATGATTGTCATGGGTGCTTAGAACACACTAATGATTGTCATGGGTGCTTAGGACACACTCATGATTGTCATGGGTGCTTAGGATACACGCGTGATTGTTGTGGGTACTTAGGGCACCCACTCATGATTGTTGGAAGTGTTTGGTTTTATCATAAAGAAATAAAGTATGAAATCACAATGGGGAACTGGAGAACAGGATCCACACTATGCAGCATCACGCATGGGACTTTTTCACCAGTCACCTTTTAAAAGCAATCACAAGAAAAAGTACCCTTCAGAAATTAGGTGGCATCACTGCTCAGACACTTTCAGATAACAGACAAGATGGGGTGGAACCCAATTGCACGTCCACTAACTAAATGGAGGCAAGTAATAGATGTTCAATTTCAAACTAAAGTAGTGCAAGATAAAAGATGCCACAAATGCATTAAACCAAATACTCAATCATACTTTAATCCTTTAAGCCATATCTGTTTACCATCAGGATGGGAGTTTGCTATGTAAGTGTATCCAAACTCTATTATGCAGGAGAAATTAGACTTCAATAAAATCAGCGACACCCAACTAAAGGCAGGCGAGATGTTTCAGTAAAATATTTACCTGAGATATTACTAAGTAAAGAAAATCAGATAATAATTCAACTAACCGGCCACGGGTCAACAATGTCACTACCAGTTTCTGCTGCTACGTGACCTACAGACAAAAAATGTACTGTCAACTGCATCCTGGGCATTACTGTGTACAAAGTTGCACACAAATAGTTCTGTGTTTGATGCTCTATGGATTAGACTTTAGAGTCAGACAATCATCTACCATTAGATAGCAAAGGTCCCAAGAAGCCTAGGTTGGTCAACATGCCAAAAAGGCATTTGGTTTGTAGGACAAAGTTACATTTAATCTCTCTGGACTGTGTTTAACAAGGTTTTCTGCTCCTTCCAATGGGAGTTGAAGACACCTGTAAGGTTGAGAAGTATGGGTTAGAATGTTCTCACCACCCATGGCTGGCAAGAGTTTAGCGCTTGGTACATCTTGCGGGATAGTGTCTGTGCACTTTAAGAAGTAAACCTTGCACTGGGATAGTTTATCTCCTACGCAGCCTATGCCCTGGTACTATCCTGTGCATGACTCATGTAGGGGTATCTATATTCCCAAGTGGCTCCTGATAAACCCCACAGGATGTATAAGTTGGTGCATTGTTCACTCATAAGAGTTTCTCTCTTTCTCCTCTAACAGGACCTGTATCCCGCTTCTGCAACCAGCTCTGTTTACGGACGACGTGGACTGCGGCTCTCCCCCACTCTGGCTGCGTACTCTAATGGAGTGGCGGTAAGGCACCGGGCAGCTGCCTCTCATTCAATCTATTGATTAATCCTTGAATCTGTGTGTACTGTCAGTGCAACCGTTAGACTGAAGGGTGAGAGTGGAGATCAGGCAGCTTTGCACTTTGGCTGAATCCCCACCCCTGGTTCACATGAATATTGTTTAACACCAAAATACCCTCCCCAGGGGTGATCCTTGAAATCCTAGGATGAACATGCACACTCCATGTATGTAGTGATTGGACATGGATCTGGTTCCCTGACTGTTGTGTGGCAAATGGACCTTTTATTCTCTAAAGGATTCTAGAAGGCGATGAAGTAGATTCTATGCTAAATACTGGGTCCTGTTTCCCTGCCCCTCCGCCCTCTTTGGAGAGGGGTTCTCTCAGACAATAGCATAGCTGAATGTCCAATTGTGAATTATGAGAGCCTCTCCGTTCTTTAATATGTTTCTATAGGGCAGAGGAATAGTCAATCTTCTGAATGACATCATGTCTCCTCCTCCTTCTGTACTGAGCTCCTATTGGTCAATGGAATTGTCGCTCCTTTGCTCATTGGCAGACCTTTGATCCTCTCTCTTCTGTACTGGGTAGCAGGGCTGACTCTGAACATTCTTTAAAGGTCCCTTAACTCTTTCTCCTCTCTTCACAGACTCACGCTATGGACTTTGATGACACCTGGCACCCTGCCACCCACCCCTCGGGTGCTCTGCTGCCTGCCCTCTTCGCTACTTCTCAGATGCTGCCGGTGGGTTCAAGGCCCAGCGGTGCAGACCTCCTGCTGGCATTTAACGTGGGCATCGAGGTGCAAGGAAGACTCATGAGGTTCTCCAGTGAGGCCAGCAACATCCCAAAGAGGTACGGTCAAGCACACCAAGACGATGTATGTATCAAGGAGCTATGTGCAATGCTAACAGAGGGTTTTTAAATCGAGGAGCTATGTGCAATGCTAACAGAGGGTTTTTAAATTGAGGAGCTATGTGCAATGCTAACGGAGGGTTTTTTAAATCGAGGAGCTATGTGTGATGCCCTCAAATGGTATTTATATGTCAAGCAGTTATCCATGGTGTCTACAGATGGCATTCAGATGCAGAGGGTCCATGCATGATGCCCACAGAGTGTGTTTAAATAACTAGGACATATATATAATAACCACAGAGGACGTCAGTCAAATTAACTTGCATGTGTGATGACCTCAAAGGACAGCAGCATCACCAGGGAGTACATGTAATGCCCATAGAGGGCGCCACTAGCTAGGCGGGATGACCACAGTGGGCATTTATACCCCCACAAAAAATGTGTGATCAGCACAAAGGACAGCAATACTGCCAAGAGGTCCATTTGATATTCCACAGACACCAAAACTTTGCCTCCAAGGCATATATGATGCCGACCAAATAAACACATGCAAATGGCTCTTAGTAGGTTGTAAACATTGAATTTTCTTAATGTGGCAATACCCCAGCATAACATTAGTATACATGTCTGGCTTTACTGCATGATATAAGTAGCATTACATATTGCATCGCTGACATTACTGTGATTCCCTAGAAATGTCCAATATTAACCTGCTTTGGCCACTGTTCACAGTGCATTAATCTCTGTTAACCGCCCACCTCACATGCCAGGCACATAATGAAGGCAAAGGGCAACTAACAGATGTTAATACTTGAAAGCACTTGGATAGTGAAGCTATTAGTAACAGTCCCCTCTAATGCCACCTCACAGGAAGGTAAACACCCCTTGTCCCCTTCTTGGTCATGTTTCCGCTTCGCCTTTCACATAGAAGGTAGAAAAGCCAGCATGCTTGGCATTTCATTGCCAATCTTAGCATTTCACCTGTGGCGCATAAACCTCATTTTCTCATTTGTTTTACCCGTCTGATATTACAGCTATTATTAGAGGAGCTCTTTGGTGAATGGTCTCTGTTGGACCCAGCCTCGTGGCGTGGTCCCGCTCCTCCCCGCATGGCGGGCCCTGGACAGCAACGACCCCTGGCCTCCTCGACAAACCTCCCTCTCCAACCCTCAATGAGAGCCGCCACTCCTGGCGACCCCCGGCTCTCCCCCTCAGGAACACGGCGACCCCTACTCTGCTGGTCTGGCCCCTAACCGGGCCCGCCATCTCAGGCCCGACTCCATCTTGGGCCTTCCACGTCACGACCACGTGGCCTCGGCCCGACCTCGGCCGCGGCCCCAGCGAAGCCCCGACATCGAGGCACCAAGATCCGACCAGGGGGTAAAACGGCCACTCGACGAATCAAGGAGGAGGAGAGTTTCGATGGCCCTCCAGCTGTCCCCGGACGCCTGGTTTCGATTGCCCTCCGGACTCCCTGGGCGCTGGCTCCACCCCTCTGCTGGGTGTCTGGACACCCTCATCCCGGCCCCTCTGACCCCCAAGCGCGAGGGTCCGGACATCAAAGGACTCCAGACCTATATCTGGAGCAGCTCTGGAATGAGTCGGCAGTTGTATCCTGGAGTCGAGAGCCCTGCTGACGCTGTCGCGGCTGACCCCGAGAAGAACTCACTGCTCTGATCCCTGTAACCATCTTTGGAGTCCTGCTGGCGCTGCCGCGGCCCAACCTCGCTGAAACTATCTTTGGAGTCCTGCTGGCGCTGCCGCGGCCCAACCTCGCTGAAACCACCTTTGGAGTCCTGCTGGCGCTGTCGCGGCCCAACCTCGCTGAAACTATCTTTGGAGTCCTGCTGGCGCTGCCGCGGCCCAACCTCGCTGAAACCACCTTTGGAGTCCTGCTGGCGCTGCCGCGGCCCAACCTCGCTGAAACTATCTTTGGAGTCCTGCTGGCGCTGCCGCGGCCCAACCTCGCTGGAACCACCTTTAGAGTCCTGCTGGCGCTGCCGCGGCTCATCCTTGCGGAACCCCCCGGCTCGAGGATTGAGAGCTGTGCGTAGGGTATCCCCATACCAGGCTGGTACTAAGACTGTCCCGCTACCCCTTTCCCCCAGTACCAAGACTTTAAGGATCCCTCGATCCGCTTGTACATATTGCCGAGAGAACCAATCTTTATTGGTGATAAAGACCCTAAGAAGTTATCCTTTGGTGTGGTGTACCTTTGTAGTGGTGTGATTGCTCTGCTGTTACGATTCTAGGGGAGGAACCTCTCCCAGGAGGCCTCTCGACAAACGCTCGGCCATCTCCCGAAGGAGAGGTGGGTCTAGGGGTGGTCAGTCAGACATCTTCTGCCGCCCCGGGGACCGCCTTTCTAACAGTCTCACAATATATTTAACAAACCAACCACATCATCAAACAAAAGGACCTTCTGGAACTACTGTTGGCCTCTGTTGATGATGTGTAAGATTGGGTAAGAAGACACGTTTTCTAAGAAGGTTCCTTTAATATTCCAACTCTAAAGTTACTGCCATGCGTCTTTACATGCCTGTCATGAACTAGTCGTGTTTTTACTCTTCACATTAATCACATTACTTCACTTGGCATAAATGTCTAATTTTTCTCTGTCTTCTTCCAGGTTTCACCCTCCCTCTGTGGTTGGCACCATGGGCAGTGCTGCGGCGATAGCCAAGCTTCTTTCTTTGAACAAAGACCAATGTGCCCACGCTCTGGCAATTGCCGCTTCCCTGGCAGGGGCACCCATGGCCAATGCCGCAACCCTTGCCAAGCCGCTACACATTGGCAATGCCACCCGTCTTGGGATGGAAGCAGCGCTTCTAGCCGCCCGTGGGATGGAGGCCAACCCCCTCATCTTGGATGATGTTCCCGGCTGCTCAGGGTTCAGCGCTTTCTACGGTAACTACCAGCCCTCACCCCTGGAAATGCCAGGTGAAGACTATAGTTTCCTCCTGGAGAAGCAAGACATCGCCTTCAAGAGATTCCCTGCACACTTGGGCATGCACTGGGTCGCAGACGCTGCCATGTCAGTAAGGAACCAACTCGTCAATCTCATGGGTTGCGTCAATCCCTCCGCCATCCAGAGAATTCTTCTGAGGGTCCCAGTGTCTAAGTACATCAACAGGCCCTTCCCTGAGTCAGAACACCAGGCCCGACACTCCTTCCAGTTCAATGCGTGCACAGCCCTCCTGGATGGAAAACTGGGCATCTCTTCTTTCAACGAGGACAACCTCATGAGACCTGGTCTGATCAACCTGCTGGAGAAGGTGGTGCTGGAGCATCCTGTAGACAATGAAGCCAACTTTGACAAGATGTACGGAGAGGTGGTTCTTGTGCTGGAGGACGGGACCCTCCTGTCGGGGCGGTGTGATACCTTCTATGGGCACTGGAGGAAGCCCCTCAGCCAAAAATCGCTCCGTGAGAAGTTCCGCTCCAATGCTCTCCATGTGCTGCACCAAGACCAAGCTGAGGACATCATTGAGAGGGTGGAAGATATAGAGCGCCTGGAAGACAGCTCCAGACTGGCCTCCTCCCTGCAATAGGCAGCTTTCAATCAGAAATATATGCAACAGCTGTCTTTACCCTGAACTGTATCCCTTTAAATTCCAGCAGTGAGGTCCAATCCTTCTGGAATCCTGGGAAATGTGGAAAATATCTTGTTAAAAAACTATGTAAATTATAACAGGCCAATCATAGAAATATATTTACCATTTCAGAGTGGCCCCAAACAGATGAACCTTATAGATGCCTGGCTACTTGTACCTTCCCAATGGGGACAGTCTGATACTACTTCTGGGTTGACTCTATCCGAGTAATTTGTTTTGAACTAAAGTATTTATAATTCAGTGCACTGTTAATTTAAGAAGCAATTTTGTATTTCTATTACTTATATTTATTTTTCAATAATAGTGTGATTGGCTACTGTAATGTAACTTACAATGTTATTATTGTCGGTCATTGTTGTGTAGTTTGACGCAGGGCATTGGCTGGTCCAATGCTTGTATTTTTGTAAATCATGCTGTCCTATTTATAGAGAAGGCCTAACCCATGTGCCATGTGAAGACACTTAATCCTGCAGGACTGAGCGATGAACAAATAAAGGTTTCCCAAATGGTGGTGGTCGACACTGCTTGAAACCATCTGCCCCTGCTAAGATGGGCCATGGTGATGTGGCTGCTGCTTCACCAGGAGAAATCTTTCAAACTCTCAGCTGCTCCACGGCGCACCCAGCAATCACATGCAAGCTGGTAGCACCGGGCATCACCCAGCCACAATATCTAATATTTCCTGTTTGGACATGGACTTTAAGTGAGCCCTGGAGCTGAGGGGTTGTGTGGCCTGTGTTTACCAGCTGGCCTCAGTGAAGCCAGGTATTCATCTGATGTGAAATTGGAGAGGATAAGCATCAAGTCACAGGGCAGCTCAATTTCAGCCACAGACCAGAAGTGAATTAGAACTAAAATACATTTGATTTGTATCATCCGTTTGTACAGGAACAAGATTTATTTTTGTATGAACTGAATAAACTATTTATTAACTCTGAGCATTGCATCTATTGAATAAATAACAAGCATGAAATCCATAACTGTGACTCAGGACTGAGAAACATCGCAGGTACCAGCATGCATTCTGGTATGTCTTATACTGAATATTTGTGATTTTCACTTTGCCAAATGAAAGAGGTCAAATACCCACAGACCAGGAAGTGTTTACAAAGTCGCAGTTCTGCCACGACGGCGTAGAAGAAATTTGGATTATTCAAATTCTTACATGTGCATTTGGAGCCTGTCTGGTTTTCTTACTTTCAAATTCTTTTTCTACTCTCTTCTCCACTTCCTCCACTCTGACCACCAGGACCTGTTTTTTGTGAGAAGCCATTGAAAAGTCAGTCAGGTTAAGGGCAGCTTAGGAACTGTGGGGCACAAGGGTCAGAGTTAGTGTTGTGTGTCGGGTACTGAAGTAACCATCAGAAGAGCAATAGACAAGGGTTCACTGTGCCATAAGAATCAAGCTAAACCCTACTGACGAGCCCCAAGTTGGGCAAAGCCATTCTGGATTTGCCTGTGCCCTTTGCCTGGAGGGGGTCTTGACTGGAAGTTCAAGACTCACTGTTCCTATGAGGGGCAGGGCTGGTACTAATTTGCACAAGGTGGGTGTTTGTCTAGAGTGGCATTGTGGGTGGAAAATGATGTGCTGGAATGCAGCCCTGGTCATTGCCAGCAGCTGAGATTAATTTAAACATTTCTTCCATCTCCTTGTTGTTGTTGCAGTTGATTATCTGTGTGTGATGGGGATGAACTCCTCCCATTTAGTAATAAATATTTGCCATTCTCCCACCACACACTTGGTCTCTCCTATATTTACTACTAATTCATGTAGTTAAGTGTGTGGAAATCGCCACCACCATGGAAAAGGTCTCTACACTAAAAAGACAAGGGAGACAGAGGTGACGGTCCCTGGCTGCAAGTTTGTGAATTGTTTTGTGGTGACGCGTGCCTGAGAGTTCTGCTATGTCATGGAATCTGTTCAGTCGGATTCCATGACAGGCAGTTGCTCTCTGGGCCCCTCTTTGGCAAGACATGTCCTTATGTCCCTCGTTACAATAAATCCCCTTTATTACTAAGAAGTCTTCAGAGGTCATCATTTCAATCTGGCGACGATCGTAACGAACAAAGAGAGCTGTATTCATCTTTAAGGAACAAGACATAAGAAAGAATTTCGCAATTTCAATCTACCGGGCCAACGTGAAGTTTAAAAGAATACAGGGGCCAGAGAATCGGTGAGACCTTTCTATTTTTCACTTGCGCGACTGAGGATTAATGTTGAAAAGGATTTTATTGACTTTATTGAATAGTTTGCCAACACACACTTACGCTTCAGAAATTCGAATTTTGCGCGCAGCAACTGTACGAAGCTTTTAACACGCAGCACGGGACTCTGCGCGCGTACCTTGCGTGCGATCACAACAAAGATCGAGTGTCAGCTAATAACTCTGCGCGTGAACATTGAATGTGCTCGTACTGAAGATCGGCTATCAAATAAGCCAAAATGAAATACCTCCTCATTATTATTTTTATGTAAACGCACACATAATACGTTCAAACTTAAAGAGAAATAAATTAACTACGAGATTACGATTTACTCACCTTCGAGCAATCTCACACAAGTACAAGCCCATTCGCAGTGCATTATGGGAATTTTAATGCCGTGAAAATAGAAGATGGACCAGAAAATCACCTAATCTATTGCATTCTGGGATATGAATGGGCAATAAAAGTAAATGAGATTGCAATTTTGAGTTTTAAAGGAAACATAACTGTTTTTCATCAACGACTTTAAGATTTTCAACAAGTAAAAAATTTTTTAAAGTCATTCAACAGTGATTTGAACACTTTATGAGTTATTTAACCATTTCAAATACTATAAAGTAAATCTCATCAGCAATTTGCACGCTCAGATTAAAAGAAAACCAAGAAGAAAAGTGCAAATCATTTCTTAAGTTTAATAATAACATCAGCGATTTGCACGCTTTCAGAAAAAATTCTTTTATTCCACAATTCAACATCTGATTTTGAGATTTAAAAATTTGTATGGACGACATGCAAAGTGTGCAAGCACCATCACCTTTTCTGCAAGACACAGGAGACCCACCCTTGGAGTGGAATCTTTGGTTAACATCATTTAAAGCCTATTTAGGTGCCATTGACGCTGAAAAGTTTAGACCAGAAAGATGAAAAAACTTGATGTATTATCATTTGGGGGTGGAAGGGCAAAATGTTTTTGACCACCTACCTGAACATGTACCTGCAGAGAATGAAAATGTAGATGAATTTGAGACAGCGGTTGCTCAACTAGACAAATATTTTACAAAAACTAAAAATATGGTGGTACATAGGTACAAATGTTTCACAAGAGCTCAGCAACCCAACGAAAATATAGACACTTATGTCATGGCACTAAAAATCTTAGCATCCAAATGTGAGTGGCTAGATGCCACTCTAAAAATATTCAACAAAGATTACTAGCTTGCAAGAACCCTACTTTAGATAAGGCCATTGATTTAGCCAAAATCATTGAAGGTTCCTCTATTGATGCAAAAGTTCTTGAAGATTCTCTAACCAAAACATCAATCTCTGGAGCAGTTATCAACAAACCAAATTTGACAAAAAATTGCCAGCAAACTTTTAAAAATAAACCTTTTGTCAACCCTAACTCTAATATTCAACAATTTCAGAAAGTATTTTGTTTTAGATGTGGCTCACCATCACATGTTTCTTCGTTTAAATTTTGTCCAGCTATTGGACAACAATGCAAAAAATGTGGTAAGATTGGTTACTATATGAAATTGTATAGAACAGGCAAACCTACTAATGTTTGTTGTGTCATAAATGATTTTGGTAATAATTTTGATGAAGAAAATCCTGAGAATATTCAAGAATTGCTTTTGGGTGTAAGGTGTGTCAACTCAAATGACGAAGACCTGGTGATTGATCCTAACCTTAATGTTTCAATTGAAGGTCATGCCATACAATTATTGGTTGATACTGTGCAGGTATAACCATTATTTCGAATTAGATCTTTGAAGAGAATTGGTATGACAAAAATTTGCTTCCTCCAGATATCCACACGGTAGAATTTGAAGGAAGCAAAGTGGATCTTCTTGGTTTTTTCTGGACTAACATACAAATTTTAAATGAATCCATATATGGTAAAGTTTACGTTGCAAGAAAAGGAATACATGTACTAGGCTTAATTCACAAAGCTAAATTTGGCATTACAATTAGACCAGGTTTAGAACAACCTATTTCATTTGAAAAAAAAGAGTAGGTTCAGTAAGCATTGATGACAAGTTTGGGAGAGAAAATTCACAAAAGTATTCAATGACAAATTAGGCAAAATTTCAGATTTTAGATCTCGTATTAAAGTCAAAAGTGATGTTGTTCCTGTAAAACACAAATTACAGAATATACCCTTAAGTGTAAGGAATGATCTTTCTGCTATGCTTAATGATATGTGTTCACAGGGTATTATCGAAAAAACTGATGGAACTTTGTGGTTATCTCCAATTGTTTTAGCGAAGAAAAAGAATGGGGAATTACGCATGTGTGTGGATATGAGGAGTGTAAATGAGGCCATTTGGGTAGATAAATATCCATTACCCAGAATGGAAGATCTAATACCTAAAGTAGGACAAGCTAAATGGTTTAGCAAGTTAGATTTGAGGGCAGCCTACCACCAGGTTGAATTGGAAGAAAGTTCTAGAATCTTAACTGCATTTGTAACTCCCGATGGAGTTTTTCAATTTGCCGTATGCCTTTTGGCATTGCATCTGCCGCTGCAGTGTTTCAAAGACTGATGTCAGACATGTTCATTGACAACAAACATGTGGCAATTTTCCAAGATGACATCCTAATATTTGCTGACACTGGAAATGAACATGATCTGGCATTAATCAATGTATTGGAAACATTGGAAAAAAGAGGTGTAACCGTAAGAAAAGATAAATGTATTTTCAAAACAAAAGAAATTGAGTATCTTGGACATGTATTGTCTGAGGGAGGAATTAAACCCAAGCCAAGTCTAGTGAAAAGTATCGTAGATGCTCCTGCACCTCAGAATAGAGACTAATTATTATCCTTTCTAGGATTGTGCGAATTCTATGCTAAATGTATGTGTAATTTTGCTAGTATCACTGAATGTTTCAAAGTTTTACTCAACAAAGGAGAAAAATTTGTGTGGTCTGAAATTTGCCAACAGACCTTTGAAAACATCAAAAAAGATATTACCTCAGCACCTGCATTACAACCCTTTGTAGAAGGAAGAAAGACTTTTGTGACTGTTGATGCCTCTGAATATGGTTTGGGTGCAGTTTTAACTCAATTTAATGTTAAACATGAAACAACTGTTGGTTTTGCATCTAGGACATTACGTTCTCCCGAACGCAAATATTCTGTTATAGAAAATTAATTGTTGGCATGTGGGTGGAGTGTAGAAAAGTTCAGAGCTTATTTGTGGGGAAGGCCATTTACATTAAGGACAGATCATCGTCCTTTAGTAGAAATTTTATCAGGAAAAAAGCTAAAACATACTACTGTACGCATAGCCAGACTTTCAGCTAGACTACTAGAATTCTGTTTCTCTGTAGAATACATCCCGGGAGAGAACAATTCTAGAGCAGACTGTCTCTCCAGACTTCCAATTGGAGATTGTGACGAGTATGATTGGGAGTCAGAAATAGAAGAATGTTTTATCACCTTCATCGGTGATTCTAGCAAGTTCTGCTATGTCATGGAATCTGTTCAGTCCGATTCCATGACAGGCAGTTGCTCTCTGGGCCCCTGTTTGGCAAGACATGTCCTTATGTCCCTCGTTACAATAAATCCCCTTTATTACCAAGAAGTCTTCAGAGGTCATCATTTCATGTATGTTGCAGCACACGAGTAGTACCCGAGTGGTACTACTTCACATACAACAAAATGTAGTTTGTGAATTAGACACATTAATTGTGGTTTCCTTACGGGTGCCCCTACCACAAACGCTTTGATGTTATATGTTGGTAATTAATTAATGGCATGGGTAACACACCTACATTTGCTACTTGAAAAATATTTGGTTATCAATATTGGCAGTAACTGATCTGATTAATAATTTTTAAGTAGGCTACAGTTGGGAAACTGCTTGACTGGAGAGATACCCCACTGGATCATATACCTGTTCTTAATAATTTACAAGATTAGAAAAGCCCCTTCCATGAGCTAAGGTTACAGCTGAAATGGCAGATTTGGACCACCTCCTGTTGTAGGAAAATGGGTGTAATATAATACAGTGCCCTGACCGAGCTGTTTACTTTTTACTGACCTATATAGGAAAGCTATGCACTGACCTATAACAGAGGAGGAAATTCAAAGTCTGCACCTATAAAGGGATGAGACAAGGATGTGAGCCCATAGACCACCAGAGGAGGTAATACAGGATGTAGACAGTATTAGAAATAATCATCTGAATATTTTCACTCAGTACATACATTTGAATAATACTCATGGAGTTTATATTAAAGTACAGGAGCAATTGATTAACAAACTCTCTCAAATTAAGGTTATCATCGACAGTCCCTTAGATGTGGCTCAATCAATCAATCAATCAATCAACCAACCAATAAATCAATCAATCAATCAGGTGTTTGTTAGAAGGTGTTTGAGACTAATGATGACACTGTACAGTCTACAGGCCCAGAGGTCATCTGCAAATCCTCACTACGGTAAACTAAAAATGGAAATCCAATAATGTAAGTGTGCTGAGGGTGTTCCTACTAAAACAACCGATAATGCAGCTATTAGCTCACAAGAGGCAACATCTGCTAGTGAAATACAGACTCTCCAAAACATAATTGAAACATTACAATGAGGAACGTTCTATACAACAGAAGGAGGAAAATTGTCCTAGAGATTTGAAAACAGTTCACATGGTTAGGAAGTCAGTGGATATCAGTCTGTTGTTGTAAAAATAGGGGCTTATTTTAGTAAAAGAAGTACGACAGAAATAACGAACATAGATTAAGGAAATAAAACCCCACTTCAGATCCCTACTCTCAGGATCTCAAATGTTTAAGTGTTTGGGAGAGTTAACTAGAAAATGGTGGATTAGGAACATGAGTTTCTTCTGCACCCTAAAGCCCCATACAAAACATATGCCTTGTCCTACAAAGGTGATACCTGAACGCTAGATTTAAAGGTCAATTTTGTGAAATCGCATGTGATGGTCTGTGGACCTAAAACGACGAAAACCAGAAACCATGCAGTTGGCTCAAAGAGAAATGGTAAAATGAAAAGTTTTAATTTCCTGTGGAATATTTTTAACAACAAGCAGAAATGAGATTCGCTTGTGACATCAAGAATGCATAATGCAAGTAGGGTGGTTGAGGGACTTTTTCGTTTTGCATCCAAATTAGGGCAAAAACCTGTTACAATCTATAAAGCCAAATGTGTTCATTTGTAACATACGGTGCAGGTGTCTGGGGGTACCATAACAGTAGCCAGTTGCAAACTATGGAGAACACATTTTTAAAAGGCTGCTGATGGCTCCAAAAGGTGCCCCTACCAGCTTTTGTCATTATGAGGTGGGGCTCGATTTTGTTGAAGATTCTATAAACATTGCCCCCCTACTTTTATGGGCTAAAATGTGGTTATCGGAAGAGCTAACATTTACCAGAGATGTAATTATAGATTGTCTTAACCCCTTGGGCGCGGCCGCGATTCTGCGCCTGTGCGGCGCTTTTAATGAGTGGGCGGTTCATGACGGCCCCCAGTCGTCATCAGCACACGCCCACCGTAGTGCATGACGGCCGGGGGCCTTCATCAGCATGGAAGGGATTAATCTTGATGGTGTATTAGCTATGCCCTGGCTATGTTTTGTCAGGGATAACTTTTATAAGTTAGGTTTGGGACATTATTTTGATTGCCCTGCAAGTATTCATGAGAATGCAAAAATAATTATCAAAGAGTCGTATTCAGGCAGGGCAAACACATAAAACAAGAAACCTTTCTAAAATACAGGGGAGGTTACAAATGCACTGCAAAATAATAATAACCTCAGCAGTTTTGTTATGTCCCAGGAACAAGGGGGTGCATCCTATCTTATATTATCAATATGTACAACCACATCAGCAATAACAGGTAAATAAGAACTCTCTTTTAATCTTATATATCGAGTTCCATCCCTCAATGCAGAATGCAATTAAGGATTATAATGCTGCACAGAGGAGATCTGTTAGCAATCACAAATCTCTTCTCAGTGATGAAAACTTAAGTTACAAGGAGAACACTGAAATACTTCAAGAGACCCTGCAGGGACCTTCACAGTGATGGTAGGATTGTACTTACGATGGCTGAAAATGATGCACAACTAAGTCAAATACAGAGTGGCTACTTCATTTGTGGAAAGCATGAAAGAGGAGTCCTGGGATAGATCCTCTGCTTGGGATACAACCCAAAAACATCAGAACACTCAACATCTCTCACTAGGAGGTGAGTACATGGATGAGCCCAATCAGGAACCTGCGGGCGGAAGATGCCAGACAGATGAAGAAGCAGCACTGCCTAAGAAGTTTGCCTTCCTGCTGCATTGCAATAATCAGAAAAATATGGAATTAAAAACATTTCAGTGCTTGCTAAATAATACAGTGAGAATAAAGTGAAAGGGTACAATTCAACTTAGATATGAATCATTCCTTCCTTTTGATCAACAAGAAGAAATAGCTACATTTCAATATCCTGAAACCAAAGAGAATGGCATTCCCTGATGTAAAGAGGGGTTAAGACCTATTTATGATCAAAGATTAAAGCAGGAGGCCAAAAAGGTAAAAACAACAGCAAAGAATAGAGTTGTGAATGGTGGATACAGGTTGATCCATCTACATCTGATGTGAGGTAATCATACTCTTTAAATAATTAGGCATTGGAGAATATTTCTTTAAACATTTTAATTTTATTCGAGATCTAGTTCATTGGAACTTTTATTATGCATTAATATATAAGGATGGCTCACTTGTGAATACTCAGTCTATTGACTGTAATGCACCTTCCATGGATTCTTCTGATAATTACTAGTGATGGAATGTCAGTCGCCTAAATCCGAACAAAAGATGTAACTCCTGTCAAACTTCACACCACCTACCTCCTCTCCCCTTGTGACCTGATAACACAGGTATCCCTATACAACACCAGCGACATACTCTTAGACGATCTCAACCTTCACTGGAATGTGACAGATGACTCCATGATACGTAACTTAACAAACTTACTCGAAATCATTAACTTCAAACATTTCTGCAAAGAACAGACACACAACAAAGGCGCTACACTAGATGTGATAGTTGACGGAAGTATTCTTGTCTCCATTTGCTCCATCACACCCATCGACTGGTTGGACCATCACCTCATACACTACAATGTCAAGACGCACTCCAGATACAACCCAGGCACAACCAACAGAAGCATGTACTGGGCAAGGAACATCCAACAAATCCCCCCCTCTGGAACTGGAAACCAAGATCAACGCCCAACTATATTCACACCCTCATCTATGCACTGTAGATGACCTCACCGCCCACTATAACTCAGCGATGTCAAACCTGCTCGACCAAGTGGCCTGGCTGAAACTCAAGAGACTCGGAAAGACGCAACCTACTGCCTGGTTCAGTCTAGACCTAAACACAGACAGGAGAGACTTAA
Organism: Lissotriton helveticus; assembly: GCF_964261635.1. Classification (NCBI taxonomy): domain Eukaryota; kingdom Metazoa; phylum Chordata; class Amphibia; order Caudata; family Salamandridae; genus Lissotriton; species Lissotriton helveticus. The sequence continues at coordinate 1,160,492,081 of NC_136071.1, read as the reverse complement.
GAATGACCAAAAGATTATGGAGACAAAACCCTTCACCGATATACCTATCTCTCCTCAGGTCTGAACATCTCTCCTGCAAGAAACAAATCTTTAGAAAAATGGCTGCTTTCTTTCCCATTAAACTTTACTGTACAAAGAACAGACCGAGGGACCTTTTTAACATAATAAAACAACAAACTATCCTCACTACCCATAATGAAATAATAGCCACCAACTAATGCTGTGAAGAAATAGGCAACATTGTTACCGAGAAAATATTGACAATTGAACAATCTCTTACCCATGCAGCGTCTGACTCCTCAACACTCTCACTCCGATGATGACAATTCACCCATTTCCGTAAGAACTCCCCTTTCAAACTCTACGTCAGTCCTGAATGACCCCCAAATAATAAAATACTGCTGAAAAACAATGCTAATTGGTCCGAGTTCAAACCATTAACAGAAGTGAAGTCTATAAGATAATTGAGAACTTGAAGCCCACAGCCCATAAACTCAAACAACATATCGATAAATTCAACCTCAATGATACCTTTCAATCAGGATTCAGAAAAGGTTGAAGTATGGAAACCTCTATGTTCCACATATCAGACGGCATTCTCAGAACCACAGATGAAGGCGATTCCTGTTTCCTAATCCTACTCGGTCTATCGGCAGCTTTTGACACAGTTAATCATCAAAATTTACTTGAGACCATCAAGAATGGCACTGATATTAATGGCATGGTCTTAAGATGGTTTACGTCCTATCTTCAACATCGCTCTCAACAAATAGAAATCAACAGCTGTTTCTTGCAACCTGCACCAGTTGCACAAGAAGTTCCACAAGTGATAGATTTTACATTTCCTGACCCTTAATTGACTTAACATGATGACCTATAAGTTAGCATAGTGTGTCTAACCAAATGATGTGTTGCGTATGTATTTAGAGTTAATTGGTTATTTTCATGCTTTAGTTAGCCATTTCTTAGCTTAGCTCCTGTGCCGCCATCTTGGGAGCCTGTCTCCGCGGCCGTACTGCAATTCCCCCTCCCTTATGAGCAGAAATCCCTGTCTCAGCGTTTCTCGCATTGAGTTAGTATTCGCTGACAAACCTAACTATGAAATGTGTTTCTTTTGCTATCAGTAATGTTCCCATGCCTGGAGGAGCAGAGCCTTGGCTCTGTGGCCTTGAGGTGATAACAGTGCCACCCTCCCGCGGGTGCGGCGGCTACTTGTGTGCGCCCATTGTTCACCATTTCTCCAGTCCTGTACTTTTCCATTAGGGGCGTGACTAATGTTGCTGTAACGTGTTATAATGTATTGTCGTTTTGAGAAACGTCAGTCCTCTCGGCGCACTCCTTGGAGTGAAGTCAGACGGGCCTAATACATATTTTTAATTCTTCTCCACTGTCTGGCTGGCTTATTTTATGGGAATGATATCTGAGTGAGGTAAGTTTGCTCAGGTGGTTTTGAGCCACGCTTATCAGATGGTGCCCGAATGGGGACCCCGCGATAAGGATCTTTCTCTCCCGTAGGTGGGTTGTAGAAGGCCGGGGACTGTCTGGTTGGTACGGTGAGTCTGGGTACCCATCTGATGCCAGGCTTGGTTCTCGCAGCGCTGCCCCACCCTGCTGATTGGGAGAGGTCATGGCTTATGATCCTGCGCCTGGGTCCAGAAGGCCGTGTTGGTCTAAGCAGCCGGCGGTGGAGAACGGTGGATATCGGGTTCCGTGAACAGGAGGTGAGTGGTCCGACTGATGATTGAAGGAGCTAGGGTGCTCCGAGGGGCTAGGATGCCCCAGGGAATTCAGAGTGCATGAGATGCTCTGACAGACTGTTTGTGGTTTGGTGGAGGTTCGGGGGAAGGGCGCCCGGTGTTCCTACGTTGTGGAGCATCGGGCCGGACGGTGCTTGGACGGGGTCGCGGTTGATCTTGGTGGAACACTGGGAAAGGACCCAAGCCTAACCCGAAAAGGGGGTTTGTTGGAAGAGTCCCAGGTCTCCCGGGGTGCATCCATGCAGTGGTCCGTAGCGCCGCCCGTGTGGCTGACCTGCCCTCGGCCTCCGGAACAGTTTCTGTACTGTTCAGTGTTTATTAAGTCTGCGGTAGGGTCTGGTTCCCCAGAACTTGGTCGACGGGCCTTGTCCCATTGTGGTAACACGTGTTTGGCAGGGTGATTCAATGTATGCCCATAGAAAATGTGTGTGTAAGGGCATGAGTGGTTGCTTGTGGAGATAGTTGTGGTGTCTTTTGGTGTTTGGGTGTTTGTGAGTTTTGTGGCGGTGTCTAATTGTGTGAGCAAGATGCCGCGTTTCAGTAAGTTGAGATGTTTTGGGTGTTGTTGTCATTCAACGGATGCATAATTGGCTTAGAGTCAGCGCGCCCCTTTAGATGGCACTCCTAATTTTGAGATGTATGTGAAATATGGACTTACCCCGATTTTGTTTAATACTTTGTGGCACAGGTATACCAAGAGTAATGTGGATTTGCAATGGCCGTTGACTGGTTCATGCGATACAGCTGAGTTAGATTACCTGCAGGATAGATTGTTCGCTAGGCACAGTAGCCAGAGCATGTTCGATTCTTTAAGGATGTGGCAGAAAGAGATTCGGCAAAGACAGATGAGAGAGGAGAAGACGGCCCAGAAGAAAGCTGCCCAGTCAATGATACAGAAAGTGAGTGTTGCGAAGTCCTGCGAGACTCTTCTGACGTTTCCTCTTAAGCTGCAAACTCCCAACTCCCTCAAGGATCAATCAACACAATCAGGATTGTAACTCTGACTGAATTAACTTTTCCCTCGGGGAAAGGGGAAGTGGACAGAGAAAACTAACAACACATAAAGAAATAATGACTTCTGTGGTTGTTTCTCTGGGTAGTGTTCCAGGCCTTAGACTTCTTCTGATTGCGCATCAAATTCTACACAATTCAACAATTGAAAAAATTGACAATGAATTACTCTTCTTGACTTATACATAAATCAGTATATTGGCTAGACTATTCATTACTGACCATTGAGTCTAGAGGCCTTTGTTCACACTTAGATGATCCTGAATTGCCAGATCTCTTTCTCAGGATTCCTTAAAAATTATTAAAGATTATTTAATAAGAAGAATAAGACTTTTCATTGAGGAACTACAACTGTTAATCAGGTTAGTAAACTTAACTAGTTAACACATGCAGTAAACATCAAGTATCATACCTGGTAACTTCAGCAACTTGTCTTATTAATGAAATCTCTGCAAGGGGGTGACAGAAGAAGAAAACAGCAACCTACTTCTATACTGCAACTGACTTACAGAATTTCAGCAGTGCGTTTAACATCAAACCACCCTTATTAATCAGAATTCACTGTTATCTATTTACATACAATTTGTTCCTTCCAATATTAACATTAAAGAACCTTGCTTTTACCAAAGCTTGTTTGTTTTAACCTAGCTGAGCAAAAGCCTTAGCAAGCCTTAGCAAGTCTGAAGAAAGCGAGTTCACCGTTAGAGGAATTATGGAACTGTTCTGACGCTGTTTCAACTCCTTCAATATAAATTAAAGTTTTTGACCTACTGTCTCCGTGGTAGGCTGCCGTCTGACAGCAGTCTCGATCCGACTTCAGGCGCGCTGAAAGGAAATGCGCTCTCAGCCGCCTGACAAAGAGAAAGTCACGGTGCTCACAGCCCCGCTCCGCGCAGCTTCACCAAACGGGGAAAATCTTCCAGATAGCCCGACAAGGAGTTGGGAGGAGGTGTTTCCCTAGGAAGGGGACTCGGGCATTAGTTAGGAAGGGAACAGGGACGACAGTTTCAAACTGCAGCAATCACGGTCAGAAGCGCCGACCGTTGGAAGGGCAGCTGCATTTATAGATTCCGCTCTGTCACGCGAACCTGCACGAGCCTCCTACCACAGGAATTCCAATCACGAGGACAGCGCGAGCCTTACTCACAAGGAGCGCACAATCTTGTACATTTTAATAACTGATAATAAGAACAATACAACAAGCATTGCTAAAGGCAACTCTATTTACACTGAATCTAAATATAGACTAAACACTCAAACTAATACTCAGAGTCTAATTTATATATAATACTAAATTCATTCAGATGTAAAGAAGTACCGACTACACCATGTAATCAGTTTTAAGCTTATTAAGCTAGACGACCTGTAACACCCCTAACAGTTCCTCCCCCCAAAGGTCGTCTCACCGGGCGAGGTTTGTCAGGATGTAAAGCATGGAAAGACCTAATAAGTCTAGGAGCGTGCACATTTCTTTCTGGTTCCCAAGATCGTTCTGAAGGATCATAACCCTTCCAATCCACCAAATAAAACAGGGTACCACGAATCCTCTTTGAATCTAAAATACATTTGACCTCATACTCAACATGATCCCCAATAACCACAGGAGGGGGTGGATTATCAGGTCGAGTAGACGGTTCAAAAGGTTTCAATAAGGATACATGAAATACAGGATGAATAGTGTATTCATCAGGCAAAATTAACTTCAAGGATACTGGATTCAGAATTTTCTCAACTTGGAACGGCCCAATAAACCTAGGTTTCAACTTCCTTGGACCCTCCAATTGAATGTTTCTCGTAGACAGCCAAACCCATTGTCCTTCCTTGTAAATAGGAGAGGATCTTCGATGAGAATCAGCAATTCTTTTCATAGTAATCTTACTTTTAATCCATTGCTTCTTAGCCTTTTCCTGAATATCAAACAATGAAGTCAGTCTATCAGCGACTGCTGGCATAAATTGCTGATCTTCAGGCAAAAGAACAGGAAGAGACCTAGGATGTAGACCAGTGAGAAAGTAAAAAGGGGAACAACCCAAGGCTGAATGGGTAGTATTGTTATAAGAAAACTCAGCCCAAGGCAACACTTCATCCCAATGACCAGAGGAATTAGTTAATAAACATCGTAAACCCTGTTCAACATGTTGATTAACCCTCTCAGTTTGGCCATCAGTTTGTGGATGAAAGGAGGAAGACAAGGCCAATTCAATTCCCAATTGTTTACTCAATTGAGACCAGAATTTTGATATAAATTGAGGGCCTCTGTCAGAAATTATTTTAGATGGAAGACCATGAAGTTTAACAATATTAGATAAAAACACAGTACTAAATTCTACAGCTGTGGGAATCTTGTGCAAAGGAATAAAATGTCCCATTTTTGACAATAAATCAACCACTACCAACACAGTAGTAAATCCATTAGATTTAGGAAGATCTGTAATAAAATCTAGACTAACTGTATGCCAAGGTTGAGGAGGAATAGTCATTGGCCGAAGCAGACCCATAGGAACTGCATGTAAGGCTTTTTGTCTCGAACATACTGGACAAGATTTTACAAATTGCTGAATAGCAGGAATCATTTTTTCCCACCAAAAATGGCGTTGACATAAATCTAACATTTTATTAACGCCAGGGTGAGCAGCAATTGCCAAATCATGATTCCAATGCATAACTTCATCTTGTAGATTTTTTGTAGGAATAAATAACCTATTATCATGAAAAAACAAACCCTCTCTGACAGAATTCCCTTTCTTGGATAACCACTCCTGAATGTCAAAAGTTTTTAATTCTTTTTTAACAGAATCCAAAAAGTTTTCAGAATGAATCACTGCAGCTATTTTTTCTTTAGATACAATACTTGGTGGCTCATCAACTGCAAACAAATCCTTCTCACACACTAATCTTGAAAGTGTATCAGATAATAACTGTTTATTACCAGGCCGATATGTGATTAGGAAATCAAATTCACTAAAAAACTGCAACCATCTCATTTGCCTGGGAGTGAAAGCTTTTACTGTGGAATAAAATTGTAAATTTTTATGATCAGAAAATACAGTAATAGTGTGTTTAGCACCCAAGAGATGATGTCGCCATTCCTGAAACACATCCTTAATAGCGAGAAGTTCCCGTTCAGCAACTGTATAATTCTGTTCAGCTGATAAAAGCTTCCTTGAAAAGAAAGCAATAGGGTGTAAATAGCCTGAATTTGAATCCTTTTGAAGCAACACTCCACCCACCGCAGTCTGAGAAGCATCAGCCTCAACAAAAAATGGTCTATCAGGATCAGGATGAACTAAAATCGGAGCTGATGTAAAAGCCCTTTTCAATAAAGAAAAAGCTTGATCTGCTTCTTCAGTCCAAGAATTTTTTTTCCCTTTCTTCAAAAGCTGAGTAATAGGAGAAACAATTTCAGAAAATTTAGAAATGAATCGCCTATAAAAATTAGCAAAACCTAAAATCCTCTGTGTATCCTTAATTGAAACTGGAATTGGCCAGGTCAGAATTGCTTCTACCTTTTTAGGATCCATATGAATCCCTTCAGGAGATAAGCAATAGCCAAGAAATTCCACCTTGGATGCATGGAATACACATTTTTCCAACTTAGCAAATAAGGAATGGTCTCTCAGTCTTTGTAAAACAGCTTGAACATGTTGCACATGTTCCTCAGTATTTTTAGAATAAATTAGGATATCGTCAATGTAAACAATGCAACAGACATCCAGCAAATCATGCAAAACTTCATTAATAAAATATTGAAAAGCTGCTGGTGCGTTACAAAGACCAAATGGCATGACAGTATATTCAAAGAGACCAAACTTGGTGCGAAAAGCAGTTTTCCACTCATCTCCTTCCTTAACTCGAATCAGATGATAAGCACCTCTAAGATCTAACTTGGTATAAACACTTGAACCTTTAATTTGATTTAAAAGTACAGGAATTAGAGGTAATGGATATCTGTTTTTAATTGTTGCTTTGTTGACAGCTCTATAGTCAATACAAGCTCTCAAATCTCCCGTCTTCTTTGCTACGAAGAAAAGCGGAGACGAGACAGGAGAAGTGGAGTGCCGAATAAATCCTAATTCTAAAAGTTCATCCAAATATTTCCTTAAATACTCATTTTCAGGTTCCGTTAACGCATAAATTCTACTACAAGGTAAAACAGCTCCAGGAACCAAATCAATTCTACAATCATAAACTCTATGAGGTGGTAGTTTAGTTGCTTCAACTGGATCAAAAACCTTAGAAAAATTACTATACTCCACAGGGAGCCTATCAATTTCTGTGTTTGAAATAGCACAAAAAAGAGGCATCACCGGGTCACTGGTTTCTTGGTAGCAATGCAATTTACAATAAGAAGACTCCAATGTAACAGTTCTTTTGATCCAATCAATTCTTGGATTATGTAATTCTAACCAAGGAATACCCAAAATCACTCCAAAGGTTGGTGCATCGATTAGATCAAAAACCACCCTCTCCGTATGCCCATTGTCTGCCAATAAAGTCAATGGTTCAGTACTAAACCGAATCATCCCAGAAGACAGAACCGAACCATCAACAGCTCTCACCGGCTCCGGTTCCTTTTTGGCAACGAATTTTAAATTCAATTTATGGGCAAAACCAATATCGAAAAAATTTCCCGTGGCCCCAGAGTCCAAAAGTACAGGAATACTATGTCTTTGAAGGGTAGTTAAAATAAAAACCATTCGAATAGTAAAATGCCTCGGAATAAGAGTAGTCACATTAGTGACAAATTGAGAGACCTTCGATGAAGATTTACTCGAGAGAACGATCTCAGCTTCTCTCGAGAATTCTAGTTTTCCGACAGATTTTTCACTGGGGTTTCCACTACTAAAACTTTCTTTTTGGTAGGTTTAACTGTACAGTCCTTAGCAAAATGCCCAGGCTTACCACAGTACAAACATAAATTACCCTTGCGTCTACGCTCTTTTTCTTCTGGAGCTAAAGGACCCTTAAACCCTCCCGATAAGACAGGTTCTATTGAAGTACCCTTGACTTCTAACTCTCTTTTCTCCACTTTAAATTGTGAACTTTTAAAATCACCTCTAGATTTTTCATTTTTGCGTTCACTCAACCTATGATCAAGCTTCACTACCAGATCCTGAAATTCTTTAAAATCCTCAGGTAAATTAACTATGTGTGCAAGGGAATCCTTTAATTCGTCCTTTAAACCTCTATAAAACAAAGAAATTCTTTTTTCCTCAGGCCAATGAGTCTCAGTCAAAAGTCTATTGAAGGAAGTAATATAAGGAATGAGATCCTTAGTTCCCTGACGAAGATTCAACAACTCGTTATCAGATGCCTGCACTAGAGTATGTTTTGCAAATAAGTTGGACATGGCCACCTTAAAATTCTGTAAATTGTGAAGCAATGGGTCATTATTATCCACCAAGGGCATTGCCCAATTTGCGGCCACCCCTCCCAGATAAGAAATTATAAAGGCTACCTTAGCGGTGTCAGAAGAAAAAATTTGAGGTTTACACATGAAATGCAATTGACATTGACTAATGAAAGTAGCGAACCTACAATTTTCGCCAGAAAATCTTTCTGGATTCGCCAAGGGAACAGGGGTGGGCGTAACAACCGTGACCTGGACAGGTTGACTTCTCAACTGATCACCCATGGAGTGTGACTGATGGGTATCAGCACCAAATCTAGTTGGCGTTAGGACTGGCTTTTTCTCCTTAGAAGAATCTCTCCAAACAGAAAAACCCGCCTTAGTTTCTTCTAATTCTTGACGAAGCGATTGATTCTCCAATCGTAAACTATTCATTTCCTCAGTCAATTTCTGCACTAGCTGTGATAACTGAGATTCATCCATGAGGGCGAATTTACAGACTCAAGAGGAAACAATTTTTTTAGGCTTCGTCTACTGTTGCGAAGTCCTGCGAGACTCTTCTGACGTTTCCTCTTAAGCTGCAAACTCCCAACTCCCTCAAGGATCAATCAACACAATCAGGATTGTAACTCTGACTGAATTAACTTTTCCCTCGGGGAAAGGGGAAGTGGACAGAGAAAACTAACAACACATAAAGAAATAATGACTTCTGTGGTTGTTTCTCTGGGTAGTGTTCCAGGCCTTAGACTTCTTCTGATTGCGCATCAAATTCTACACAATTCAACAATTGAAAAAATTGACAATGAATTACTCTTCTTGACTTATACATAAATCAGTATATTGGCTAGACTATTCATTACTGACCATTGAGTCTAGAGGCCTTTGTTCACACTTAGATGATCCTGAATTGCCAGATCTCTTTCTCAGGATTCCTTAAAAATTATTAAAGATTATTTAATAAGAAGAATAAGACTTTTCATTGAGGAACTACAACTGTTAATCAGGTTAGTGAACTTAACTAGTTAACACATGCAGTAAACATCAAGTATCATACCTGGTAACTTCAGCAACTTGTCTTATTAATGAAATCTCTGCAAGGGGGTGACAGAAGAAGAAAACAGCAACCTACTTCTATACTGCAACTGACTTACAGAATTTCAGCAGTGCGTTTAACATCAAACCACCCTTATTAATCAGAATTCACTGTTATCTATTTACATACAATTTGTTCCTTCCAATATTAACATTAAAGAACCTTGCTTTTACCAAAGCTTGTTTGTTTTAACCTAGCTGAGCAAAAGCCTTAGCAAGCCTTAGCAAGTCTGAAGAAAGCGAGTTCACCGTTAGAGGAATTATGGAACTGTTCTGACGCTGTTTCAACTCCTTCAATATAAATTAAAGTTTTTGACCTACTGTCTCCGTGGTAGGCTGCCGTCTGACAGCAGTCTCGATCCGACTTCAGGCGCGCTGAAAGGAAATGCGCTGTCAGCCGCCTGACAAAGAGAAAGTCACGGTGCTCACAGCCCCGCTCCGCGCAGCTTCACCAAACGGGGAAAATCTTCCAGATAGCCCGACAAGGAGTTGGGAGGAGGTGTTTCCCTAGGAAGGGGACTCGGGCATTAGTTAGGAAGGGAACAGGGACGACAGTTTCAAACTGCAGCAATCACGGTCAGAAGCGCTCGTCGAACCCAACATGAGACGAAGCGCCGACCGTTGGAAGGGCAGCTGCATTTATAGATTCCGCTCTGTCACGCGAACCTGCACGAGCCTCCTACCACAGGAATTCCAATCACGAGGACAGCGCGAGCCTTACTCACAAGGAGCGCACAATCTTGTACATTTTAATAACTGATAATAAGAACAATACAACAAGCATTGCTAAAGGCAACTCTATTTACACTGAATCTAAATATAGACTAAACACTCAAACTAATACTCAGAGTCTAATTTATATATAATACTAAATTCATTCAGATATAAAGAAGTACCGACTACACCATGTAATCAGTTTTAAGCTTATTAAGCTAGACGACCTGTAACACCCCTAACAGTGAGAGCCTATAATAAAGTGGAGACAGAAGCAGGGATTGAGCGCGCAGATAGGCTTCATAGGTTGCAAACAGATAAGAGTTATGTGGTAAGAGCGGAGGAGAATGATGAGATAGAGGACCTTTTGGATGCCCGACCCCCGCCCCCTTATGCACCGCAATCGATATATCCCGTGCTATCCACTTCTCCGACTGTTCTGTCGGCTTCTGACTCTTCACAGGCACCCTCTTCCTCTGCCCCTCCCGCTATGCTAGCCTCTCCTTCCAGTGTGTTGAAATATGTTGAAGCTGCACTGATTTCTGTAACTTCGCCCCTCGTTTCCCTATTGTCGACGGGAACTTCAGCGCCGTCTGCCCCCCTTGCGGCTACTCCTCTATCTGCATCTGCGTTACCTACGGCTTCGGCGAGTGATACCCTTCAGACTATACCTCGGACTCCGACTCGGGGTCGAGGGGGGTTGGATGGGCGTATGATATTTGATCATGTACATAAATTCCATACGCGTTCTAATGTGGGCATAGAAGAGAAACAGATTGTGGCCAATCAAGCATGTCAATGGGCTCGGAATGTCATTTATACAGTGGAGGATATTTGGTCTACCATGAAGGATTATGAACCTTTGTGCAACAGCATGCTTTGTGGCATATGTCAGTGACGTTGATAGGATTGTGGGAGCAATGCCACTGGAACACGGTGCCCCAGAATATTTACGATATTAGAGACAGAGCCTACAAGGCCAATAATAGTTTGGGAGAGGTGTTTGGAAATATGCGTACATTGGTTGGCTACAGAAATGAATTACAGTCTTCGAATCCCTCTACATATGGGGCACACTCCATGCGTGAGGTCCACCATGTCTTTCACCCTGAAATACCTGAAGTGGTGGATCCAGTGACAAACGCGGTGACAAGCGCGTGGGTGGAGACTCGTTTTTTTTTAATCAAATTTATTTTCATTTTTATTGAGCCAAAACAGTGCAACATTTGGACAATCACAGCATTGTAGGCTTCCTTCAGCCCCCTGTCCCGCACCAGCATCAGAAGTCTGATCCCCGGGGATAGATGCCATGTGTCCATGTATGCTGGAGAGGGCAATACCCACTGGGAAGAGGAATATCGTAGCTCCTTTGTCTAACCCCCCCTCGAGGTCCAACCTAACCCCAACTGCCCCCCCCTAAAGTCCCACCCTCCTCCCCTCCCTTCCCCTCCAGTGTGATCTGCTGAGTTGTTGCCGGGTAGCCGAATTGACCCAAGTTAGACATTACTCTTCTCGTCTCCCGGTGTCTTGTGGAACTCATCTGCCAGTCTGAGGACTTTGAGATATTTTGGGCATGTAAGCTCATTAAATTCGTGGGATAGCAGGGAGACCAAAGGTGACCATGTTTCTCGAAACGTGTCCGACGTATGTGTAAGAGAGGCTTGTATTCGCTCCATCCCCATTATGTACCATAGCCGATGGAGCCATCCTGTGTGCGTGGGTGTCTGTGAGGTGCCCCATAGTGAAAGAATGTGTTGCGTTGCTGCCCCCATTGCCAACTGGAGGCTCGTTTTTAAGAGCAATGGGTTTATGTTCCCTGGAAGAGAAGTGAGGTGCTGGCATTGACGGGTCAGTTACCTGATTCTAGAAAGAATCCGACTGCCTATTATAAGGAGTTGACTGAGGCGGCTACTTCAACGGTCATGACATTCACAGATATAGAGTTATTCTTTGGATTATTGGTTCCAGTGGATGTATGGAGACAAGTGAGTGGTACTGATCATACAGAGGAGCACATGGCAGGAGTTTAAGGATTGGGACAAAGAGAGGAAGCCGGGGGATAAACCGAGGCCAGAGATTTTAGCCCTGCCTGGACGTATCATTAAGTACATGCATTCCCTTCTCCCACCAAAGAAAGTGAATTGGGATAAGTTGACTGCATGTCGTCAGAAGAAAGAGGAGGGTGTGTCTGTTTTCTTTACTCGCTTTGAGGAGGCATTCCTAGATTTCACTGGCCAGGATTTGTCGCAGGATGGTGGGGTGCGGCTTTTTGCGAACAGATTTGTGCATAATTTATCACCAGAAATATCGGCCCGGTTGCAGGCTTCTGAGAGTACGTGGACGACGTCCACCCCCTCTGGCATTTTGAGTATGGCTCAGTATTATGAGTGTAGGGAGAATGGCAGTAAAGATAGAGCAGAGAAGAAAGCAAAGGACCTGAAAACAAGAGTGTTGTTGCAGCAAGTAACGAGAGGACGGGGACGAGACCGTGGGGCCCCACCTCCTGCGGTAGGGCAAGGTGGAGTTGGATATGGACGTGGAGGATGACAGGGTTCGGCATTAGGGGAAAATCAATGTGGTAATTGTAAAAAGGAGGGCCACTGATGGCGGGAGTGCCCAGAGCTGATGGAAGGATACAGAGGACGGGGCAGAGGTAGAGGTCACGGAGAGATACGTAGGGATGACTGGCAACGTAGTGAGGGTCAACGGACAGGTGGGAACTACTTTGATGGTGACAGGGACAGACAGCATTACCGAGGAGATTGTGATGGGGAGCAGGACAAACAGTATTATCAAGACGACTATGATGTAGACGAAGTGATGGGTTTTTCTCACAATTAGGACAGCGTAGGGCACAGTGAGGGACCAGTGTCATTGCAGGTAGATCAGCGAGGGCCCTATGTCACTGCAGACTTGCTGGGGTCCACCAAGAAATTTTTAGTGGATACGGGAGCTATGAAGAGTTCTGTGGCACATTCCCTGGTCCCTGGGGCGGCTCTGTCTGGCCGGAATAACATCTCCATTGGCTTTTCGGGTACACCGGTGATTAGCCCCATTTCTAAACCACTCACTCTTACGATTGGCCCTTTCACTGTTGATTCTTCGTTCCTTCTCACGTCCAATTGTGGTGAAAATCTTTCAGGTTTGGATTTGTTGAAGAGATTGCATGCTATGATTTATTGTTCGCCGGATGGTGTTTATGTTACCATGGGTCCCTCTGTTGCACGGGCTCAGCAATGCTTTTCTAAAGATGACAAACTGCCACAAGAGCTTAAGGAGGTGCCAGAGTGCTACATCCTGCTTTTCCTCCCTCTCTGTCCATCTTTAGTTTTTGTCCTAAGCTGCTCAGCCTGTATCTGTGATGTCACCTAGAGATCCTTTTGTGCATGTTTGATTCTATTGTCAGTTATATCTGAGGCTGAGCAGCAGGGCAGCTGCTCCTGGTGGGGCTGTAACTGGGCCTTTATTGAATATACATGATTACTTGGATCCTGTACATTAATTCTTGATTACCAAGAATAAACTCTCATCTGGACGCAGCAACACAAGGACTCATCTTTATTCTGTTAAATATTACACTGGCGACGATTTATGGAAAGAAACCACGCGTGATCAAAAATAGATACTGCAAAAGAAACTGAACCTTATGCCTAGCCCCACCGGTGTCTACAACATCAGACAGCCTGCAGAAGTAAGTTTTGAGCATTACACCTTATTTGCCTGAATGTTGCCAAATGTTTGAAACTGGCCAGCTTACGGACATTTAACAGAGATTTGTTTTGGGCGTAAGATGTCATGTGCGTGGAACAACTTGAGACCTGCCTACAATGTGCCTTCAAAAGTATGATTAGGAACTAAGGGCCAGATGTAGGTGAAATAGATTTACCGATTTTAAATTACTGAATTTTACCGATTCGGTAATTAAAAATCGGTAAATCTATGGGGTCGACATGTAGGTATTCCAGATGTGCTGGAATACCGAATCGGATGATTTCGGTATTTACCGATTCGGTAAATACCGAATCGGTAATGCCCATTCATTCCTATGGGCTATGAAGCCCATAGGAATGAATGGGCATTACCGATTCGGTATTTACCGAATCGGTAAATACCGATTTCCACAAGAGTGCAGGGGGTGTCACTTTGACACCCTCTGGCACCCCCAAAACAGGCTCCGGTGCCATGTGGCAGGCATACATGCCCTAAGGGCAGGTCTGCCTGTCACATGGCATAGGTGTGCATGCACACATGTGCATGCACACCGGAATCGGTATTTTACCATCAAATTTATTTGATGGTAAAATACCGATTTGGTAAGGCTCCTGGGACTCTGAAGAGTCCCACCTACATATGGGTGGCTCAGATTCGGTAAATTTACCGATTTTTTATTTTACCGAATCGGTAATTTTACCGATTCGGTAAAATAAAGCCCCCTACATGCCAATCACCTATTTACCGATCGGTAACGGCCGAAAATACCGATTTTCGGCCGTTACCGACCGACCTACATCGGGCCCTTTATGTGGAAGCCTGAAGTCTGCGCACTCTACTTAAAGTGTTTGGTACTTTAATCTACCTTCTAACGAGTTTTACATGTCTGAGAACGAGATCGCTCATTCTAATTAATTGGTACTGTTCTCAAACCGCTGAAAATAAATCTATTTTATGTATGTATGCTGAACTGTTGATTCCTCTGCTCTTTCACTGCATACCAGTGAGAAAAGCCAGAGAGTTTCTCATCTTAGCTGAAGTTACTCAGCACAACCTGGGTGGACTTTGCAACATTCAAGAAGAGAACAGAAGAGCATTGCTTAAAGTATATTGAATAAACAATGCTCTTACCCCATGCAGAATGACGGTTGGTGCATCCAGAGAGAAGATGCATTTTTCAAGAAGCTCCGGCGTTCTAGGAGTTGTCCTGCTCGAGCTCCTCCATGACGTCATCTTTCTTCCTGGAATGCAACTACGAGACTGCACCTCCAGCACTCGTCATCGCGCAAGGTCACCAGCTGAACTTGCGTAGCTGCCATCTTCATTTCACTTTTGGACGTGTTGTTGCCTGTTATCTTAGCATGACGCCATCTGTTGCCTTGACATTGCGTGCCATCATCTCTAAAAAACTCCCATGACACACACACCTGCTAAGTGTATTCCGCTTGTCTTAACAAATGTTAGAAGGTGCTTTGACTCGTATTTCACATATTCTTTAACTTTCCTGCAGGTTTACCTATGTTCACCAAATATATGCTTGTTTTTGTGCATCATACTTGCTCATATTGCCATGTTTTATGCTCAGTACGCTTTCCTGCGTTACTTATTTACTAGACCTGCAACCTTAAATAATTGACTGTTTTCCTGCGTGAATATTTTCTTAGCTTCATTTATACATACATTTTATTTACATGACGGTATATTTCTCTTTTTTTTACTTACCTGAAATGTAATGTTCTATGAGGTTATTGCATATGTGTCCATTTACAATGCCCTTCTTTAAGGTATGAGGATAGCTCAGTTCTGGGCATTCTAACTTACTGTAGTTAGCCACTCCTGTGCTCAATATAAATTGAGATGCTCATTCTTCTTGGATAACGTTTATTGAATTGAACCACGTTAGTGCTCAATTTATTTGAGGTGTTCATTCCTATTTGTATTTGCTTTAATTGGTTGAGCCACATATGTGCTCAATTTGTGTTGGGGTGCTTAATTTTATTTATTTATACTGATAACTTGTAGGAGCGTTTGATACTGCCATACGTTTTCAAACCACTTTTGGAAATGCTCCATTCTTTTTGTACTTAAGGTGATGAGATTTGTTGATGCTTCACGTTTTTGATGAATCACGTTTTCTTAGTGCTCTATTCCAATAGAGGGGTTCACATTTTTACTGTGAGGAGTCGTGCAGGGACTAAATTTTCTTTTATTGTATTGAACCTCTTTTGTGCTCAAAATGTTTTTGAGGTGTTCATTTCCATTTTGAATTTTCTGAAGATTAGTTGTTCCAGTTTGGACTTTTTAGAGTGTACCTTTGCGGAGCCTCATAGGTGCTCATTTTTTAGGCGCTCCATTCTTTTCAGGTTTAATTATATGGGGCTGCAGTGTGCTCAGTTTTGTTCATGCTCAGTTTTATACATGATTTATATTGTTGAACCACGTCAGTGCTCTATTTAGTTAGAGGTGTTCAGTTATACAGAGAGCCGCTGTAGTGCTCAGTGGAATGTAGAGCCTTGTTGTGCTCAGTTTTACGTGAGGGGTCCTAGCGCTTCTCAATTTTGGATTTCTTTGGAGGGATTCAGTTTTCTGAAGAGGCGTGTAAGTGCTCAATCTCTTAGAGGTGTTCAAATGTTTTTAGTGAAGTTACGAGCCGCAGGTTGCTCATTGATATGAACAACGTAAGTGCACTAATGTTTTAGAGGAGTTCAAATTGCTTAATGTTATGAAGAGCGACCCATCATCTTTATTTTACTGAATGCAACACAGAAGCGCTGTGGGCGAACGGTGATACTGATGTAGGTAAGTTGGATATTGCCCCCGTCTCCATTAAGGTCAAGCAGGGAGCTCGTTTACCGCGTATTCCCCAGTATAAGATTTCACAGGAAGATGAAAAGGCCCTCTTACAGATTATTCATGATTTGATACAATCTGGAGTGGTGGAGGAGACGGCTTTCAATGTATGCAATAGTCCTATTCTTCTGATTCTTAAGAAGCCTTCTGCTGATGCTAGTTATAATCAACAGGATGTTTATAGATTTGTAATTGATTTGAGGCAGATTAATAAAGTAGTTGAGCCCCAGTACCCAGTAGTTTCTGATATAACTACCATTTTGACAATGATTCCTCCCACGGCCAAGTATTTTTCAGTCTTAGACCTTAAAAATGCCTTCTTCAGTATCACTCTTCATCCTGATAGCCGACATCTTTTTGTATTCTCGTTATCTGCCGAAGTTTCAGATTTTGTAGAATTCCCCAGGGCTATACTGAGAGCCCTAGCATTTACAGTCAGGTATTGAAAACGCAATTGGATGATTTGGAACTCCCTGCAGGTAATGTGTTGTTGCAATATGTAGATGACTTGTTGATTGCGTCTGACACGGCGGAGGGTTGCAACGAGGCCACTGTACGACTTTTGCATCATTTGGCATGTCATGGACATAAAGTCTCACTCTCTAAGTTTCAGTATTTTCGACAGGAGGTTACCTACCCAGGTCATCTCCTATCGAAGGAGGGAAGGAGGTTGACGCCGGAGCGTGTTTTGGCGATAACTAATATGTCTGTTCCTAAGACCCAACGAGAGGTGCACGCGTTCTTGGGCATAACATCGTATTTTCGCCAGTGGATACCTAACTATGCTTTACTAACCAAGCCACTCCTTCAGTTGACTACTAAGGAGGTGCATGAGCCTTTGCCTTGGACCTCTGCATGCCAGGAAGCTTTTGAGTGGTTGAAAACTGCTCTGTGTTCTGCACCTGTACTTGGCACCCCTGATTACCAGAAGCCTTTTGTACTCTATGTGCATGAGGCGGACGGTTGCGCGCTCTCAGTGCTAACCCAGAGTTTTGGGGGGAAGCAGAGGCCTTGTGCGTATTTTTCCGCTACACTTGACAATGTGGCACGAGCGTTACCGAGCTGTCTTAGAGCCACAGCGGCTGCTGCGGTGTCGATTAGACAATCGGCGGGGCTCGTCCTTGGCACTGATCTCACAGTGATGGTACCGCATGCTGTGGACACCCTATTGAATAAGACACAGACGCAGCATTTAACTAGTGCTCGTCTCACGGGCTATGAATTGACGTTGTTTGCCCCTCATATTACAATTAACCAATGTGCCACTCTGAATCCAGCCACATTACTACCCCTCCCTTCGGCCGAAAAGGACAGTGATGTCCATGATTGTTTGTTTCGGACTGAGGAAGAAACGAAGGGACGGATAGACTTGACAGACAATCCCCTAATTGAACCCCAAGGGGAATTGTATGTCGATGGCTCGTGTTTTAAACTTCCAGATGGCACTACGACTGCAGCCTATGCCATAACAACATTGCAGAAGGTTGTGGAGACATCTAGGGTCCCTTATCAGTCTGCACAAGCTGCGGAGTTGGTAGCCTTGTTACGAGAGTGTGAATTGAGTGAGGGACTGGATGTGAATATTTATACTGACAGCCAATACGCCTTCGGCGTGGCTCATAGTTATGGGCGACTGTGGGCCCAAAGGTTTTTTTTGACATCACATGGACAGAAGATACAGCATGGCCCATTAATACTACGATTGTTAACCACATCGCTGCTTGCTACTTTCCCCTCCTGTGCTGGACAGCAACGAAAACGGGTGTGTTCATGATGAGCTCAGCACGTCATGAGCACACGAGCAGTGTACTGCATGACAAGCTGAGCTCGTTATGAGCATGGGAGGGGTTAACAGCATTAACGCTTCCCAAAAGACTGGTTATAAAAAAAATGTAGTGCACACAAAGCAGGGGTGGACGATGTGGGCCGGGGTAATGCATTTGCAGATCAGACAGGTAAGGAAACTGCTAAGACAAAACTCCCACGTATGTTTGTGACAGCACCGGCTAGGTGGGTACCAGACAATGACATGTTTATGAGCACTGTGGAGAGTGTACAAGACATTCAGACGGGGGCAACAGAGGATGAGTTGAAGATATGGAGGGAGAGTGTGGGGCGACTGGACTTGAATGATTGTTGGACAGACTAATCAGACAAACGAAGGTGGTTGCTCCCTGACGCATATGTTCTTCCTGTGGTCACAATGGCTCATGGACCGGCACATGTTAGTGCCAAGGGGATTTGTAAATTACTGGACCCAGTATGGCGTAATGACAATATCTCTAGAGTGGCGACACATTTGGTACAACATTGTTTGGTGTGTTTGCGATACAATCCTGGGAGGGGAACACCTGTTCTCCCCGGTCATTTTGTACCTCCTTCTTTCCCTTTTGAGGTGATACAGATGGATTATATTGAAATGGAGAAGGTGAACAACCTCAAATACGTTCTGGTGGTGGTGTGTTCTTTTAGTAGGTGGGTGGAGGCCTTCCCAACGAAAGAATGCACAGCTATGGCGACAGGAAAGTTGTTGATTAAGGAATACTTTTCGAGATTCGGTTTGCCCCGGGTGATCTGGAGTGACAACGGGACACATTTTAATGCTAAACTGATGAAATTGATATGTAAGGGACTGCAAATTCAGCAGAATTTTCATGCAGCACGACATCCCCAATCTGCAGGCTTGATAGAGAGATATAATGGGACTTTGAAGTTAGAGATGGCTAAGATCCAAGAGAGTACAGGGCTGCGATGGTCAGACGCACTCCCTTTAGCTCTGCTTTCTACTAGGGTGACAATGAACTCCGCGACAGGGGACTCTCCGCATGAGGTGGTCTTTGGTCGTCCAGCTAATGTTTGGGGTGTCCCGAGGCCTAAATGTTTTTCTGATATTGAATATCCTCTGTTGACAGCCTACTTGTATGCTTTGACTAAGGATCTCCGTACCCTTCACCAGCAGGTAGCAGACACGCTGAAGCCGCAACTGGAGGGGCCTGGACATACCATCCAACCCGGTGACTGGGTATTGGTTCGTCGATATCAACGGAAATCCAGCTTGGAGCCGAGAGGGAGTGAACCGCCCTTGGTCTTGTTGGCGACGCGTACCGCACTCAGGATCCAGGGACACAAGTCGTGGACCCACGTCAGCCACGTGAAGAGTATTCCACTTCCATTGCCCTATGAAGTGTGGGTGAGGGAGGGCATCGCTGATGAAGAAAGTGAAATAGTTCCTCGGTATGTGCCCTTCTCGGATGCTCAGTTGAGAGGAGAGGAGCTAGCTGAGAACAAAGAGAGGCTGACCTCAGTTGAGAGAGACGAAGCCTCTCGAGATCGAATTGATTCGATGTCAGCGGATTAGTCCCTTGCCGTTGACCTCCCCATTTTGTTCACAGATCCAGAGGTGCGAGGGAGCACTCGCTATAATCTGCGGCCCAGAAAAAGAGAACAGTGCACTGGAAGAGGGGCTGAGCGATGGAAATAGGGAAGGACCAAAGCAAGAGAAGTAGGGAAGGACTACAGATTGAGCCCTGGGGCACTGCCCGAGACATTGTTGTGAGGACATTAGGACGTGTCTGGGCCCAGATTAAGTGCTCCTCTGAGTTGTGAAACTGTGCAACTCCGACATGGGAGTTAGGGCATGAACAATTGGAGCCTGCCTGTGAGGCTCTAACGGACACAGTGAGAAGAGCCCCTCTGGTTTGCCTCAGTGTGAACTGATCCTTTTCCTTTTAGTTTATTATTGGACTTATAGCTAGGTGAATATGTATCCTTTTGGCCGTCTCATTCCCGAGGAGGAGCAGCCCTTTGCGGCTCCTCGCAAAGTTAAACCTGATTCACCCTGGTCATCGTTATCCAGAAATGAAAAAAATGTTGTTATAGTGGTGATTATCATTGCATTTATAGTAGTTCTTGGGATTCTATTTTTCCTTGATGAAAAGTACTAAGCATGGGCGTAAAATCTGTTCCGCTCGCGGAATTCGCTGATGTTCAGCAAATTCGTAATCCGCGAATTCTCGCGCATTTGCCGAAAATTCGCAAATTCGCACGCAGCGGATTTTTTTGTTTGACGAATACAATATTGCGGCTCGCGGAGTTCACTTACCGTCATTCAGCGTTTGAAGAGTTGTTTTTTTTCTCCATGTTTGCCTGTGTTGCGCCATTTTGGATCTTGCTGCGGGATCCCGCGGGAGTTTGTCGACCGCGATTACGTCATCGCGGCTTGCCACCTTGCACAGCGAGAGTTTGTCAACGCGAGTACGTCATAAAGGCCCGTGATCATGCATCGCGGGAGTAAACACTTGCGAACACGTAGATGCGGCGGGCAGCAACAATCTTGCGGTTGCGAAATTGCAAAATTTGCAATTCTGCACAAGAAATCCACCAGCAGGCAGCATAAACCTTCTGAAAATGATGATTTTTATCAGAATAACTCCTCAGGTTGACATTTGCCTGCACTTTTTTTGCAAGGAGTCCATTTTGGGGGGGTGGGAGGAAGGAAGTGATCCACAGTCTCCAACTTCCTGTTCCTGTACAGCAGGCTCCTCCCAGTGCTTTGTTCATGTCCTGGTCACTTTGATTTGGATCTTGACCTGGAAGGATTACTTTTTGTGGATGCTGCGGGATATTTGGATTTGAGGCCTTTTTTACTTTCTTTGGATCACTTTTGGATTAGAAATTTCACAAGTAAGTTGATGTTTGTTTGGGGCATTACAGTTGCTGCAACTACAATTTTGGAACTTTTTCAGAACATTAAATAAAATATATTGTGGGTAGCCACAGTATCCACTAGGACCAGGGTTAGTTATGGGTGCATGAAACAACTGTTTTGTTGAATTTCAACACCATTTAGGGCAGGGATGGCATTGGATTGTGGTGATTTTTGTGTGTCTGTCAATTTTTTGGCTGTTGTTGGGGCCTTTTGCCTAGGGGTACTCAGTGGTGCATGCACTAAGTCTTTCTGTGGGGTCTCTTTAATGTAAGCATCATGGAGGGCATGGATGGCATTGGATTGTGGTGATTTTTGTGTGTTTTTCAATTTTTTGGGCTGTTGTTGGGGCCTTTTGCCCAGGGGTACTCAGTGGTGCATGGGCCTAATCTTTCTGTGGGCTGTCTTGAATTTAAACATCATGGAAGGCATGGATGGCATTGGATTGTGGTGATTTTTGTGTGTTTTTCGATTTTTTGGGGTGTTGATGGGGCATGGCCATGTGGGTGGGGGCCATTTTGAGGACTGGTACAGGCAGGGCCTGGCCATGTGGTCGGGGTCAAGGGGCCATTTTGAATCCAGGCAGTGTGCTTTGTGCCATAGGCCTGCATCCAATGTGCCTTGCTTTCATCCATTATGACCAGGGGTACTCAGTGGTGCATGGGCCTAGTCTTTCTGTTGGGTCTCTTTAATGTAAACATCATGGAGGGCATGGATGGCATTGGATTGTGGTGATTTTTGTGTGTTTTTCGATTTTTTTGGCTGTCAGTGGTGCATGTGCCTAGTCTTTCTGTGGGGTGTCTTGAATGTAAAGGGCATGAATGGCATTGGATTGTGGTGATTTTTGTGTGTTTTTCGATTTTTTGGGGTGTTGATGGGGCATGGCCATGTGGGTGGGAGCCATTTTGAGGACTGGTCCAGGCAGGGCCTGGCCATGTGGGAGGGGGTCTAGGGGCCATTTTGAAGCCAGGCAGTGTGCTTTGTTGTGCCATAGGCCTGCACCCAATCTGCCATGCTTTCATCCATTATGCCCAGGGGTACTCTGTCAGTGGTGCATTTTATTGGTCTTTCCAATTTGGGGGGTGGGTATAATAAAAATGCTTACTTGCAAACTATTAATTGAAGCGCTACATATGCAACATTTATTTAACTGATGTTCCTCTGGCTTCGTTTGCTTTTGGGTGCAGAAAGACAAATCATCAGCCTCATCGTTCCTCATCAGTGCCAGGAAGAAGTCCTGCTGCGGTGTGTGCAGCACAACGTCACGTGTGGCCACAGACAACTCTGCAACTTGTGCAACTGCGGCCTGCTGTTCTGACATCTGAAGAAGATGGCCCCAAAAAAAGTGCCCGTAGCTCCTACAGCAAGAACGTTGCCAGTAAGGAGCAGAAGAAGCAAGTGGCACCACTTACCAAGAAGACTGGTGTGCCGACCGCCACATTTTTTGGGAAAAAAAAAAGTACGCCTTTAGCAGCAGCGGGGTCTGCTGGGGACCAAGCTGGGAGCAGCACCTCCGCTCTATTGGGCTCAGTGCCACCACCGCCACGCCAACGTAGGTCCAAGCCCTTGAGTGCTGCAGAGGCAGCCAGTATAGTTGTTCAATCACCATCGACCAGTGATGTTGGCTCATCGCAAGAAAGTAGCAGCATCCCTCAATCAACACAGGTTGTTGTAACTCATCTGACGAGTGTTCAACAACCACAGCCACAACAACAACCACATGTGCTGCATCAAGTACAAGCCCAAGTACATGTGGAAGGAGAGGCGGCGCAAGGAGAGGCGCAAGCAGAGGTGCATGGAGCGGCACAAGTGCCCACAATAGTTGTTCCTCCCGAAGTAGGGGCACATCAGGAAATCGACATTCAAGCCGAGGTATCATCTGAGGAAGCCACTCCTCCTGATGATTCATTGCCTTCCAGATCCCCAGCAAGGAAAAGATCAAGGATGGTGTCTACATCTTCTTCATGCCCCCTACCTTCTGATGATATGGATCAAAATTGGAAACCACCAGTTCTGTCTGAGAGGGAGGCACACCATGATATGACAAAGGTAGCTAAGCGTAAAAGGAAGGTCCCCGAAAGTCTCATAGTTATGGAGTGTGATGATGACGCTGAACAAGAAGTGGCTTATACTCCTGCTGATGAAGACTCTCACGACGACGACGCAGTCATCATAGACATCACTCCAGCCTCAGCAGGCATGCAGCAAACAGACATTTTTACCCTATACCGAAATGCTGCTGAGCGTGATGATGGCGACGTGTCAATGGGACCACCACCAATGCAGTTAACTAGTACACCACCACCTCAGCTTCCATATTTTCTCACCAGTAGGGAACTCCATCCACCTCGACCTCCATTTCCTCAATTAATGGTGCTGTAAGTGCACAACGTACTACATTTCGGCAACACACATCCTCCACTTCATCTGGCATTAGCATTCCCAGTATCGCCTCCTCCGCCCCCCACAGACATTTGAAGTCCGCAATTTGGGACTTCTTTAGTGTTAGCCCAACAAGGGAAAACATAGCCATTTGTACCATTTGTAAGGTTCAAGTTAGTCGTGGTAAGCTTGGTACCAACTATGGTACCGGAGGCCAGAGAGGTCATCTTGAGAGACAGCACACTGTCAAATGGCATGCGCACCTAAGGGAGATCAAGGCAGCCCGAATTGCAAGTCAACAAATTGTATCCGTTGATGTTTCATCTGATGATGATGAGGAGGAAGAAGCGTCAAACATTTCTTCAGTTTCACCCAGTACCCCTGTCAGAAGCACACCCCCTGCAAGATATATGAGCCACACTGAGAGTGTGGGAGAGAGTGAGACACCAATGCGAAAAAGTTCATCATCACTGAGCGTAACTGGGTCGAAGAAGTCATCATCATCCCGTAAAAAGGTCCAGCCCACCATTAGAAGCATGTTGTTTTCAGATGCGCCATTTGAACGCAACCACCCAACGGCGCGTCTGTATAACACTAAGCTGGCTAAAATGCTAGCGCTGGACCTTCTCCCTTTTTCTTTTGTGGAAGGGGTGGGTTTTCTTGAAATGGTGGCAACGCTCTGCCCTAAATGGAAGGTTCCTAGCCGGTTCTATTTTGCCAGAGTTGCGGTTCCAGCACTACATGAAGATGTGCTGGAGGTGATTGGGGCAGCTTTGCAGAAGAGTGCTGTTCACACATACATCTGACAACAGACATGTGGACCAGTTGCCAAGCCACTGATTACATGTGCATCACTGCACACTGGGTCTCTTTTTCAGGGGTTAAAGCAAAGCTAAACGCAGGTGTTGACACGGACAAAGTTTATAAAGCTGCTCGGAAACATGCAACACTAGCCATGTTTGCCATGGAGAAAAGTCATACAGGAGAAAACATTTTGCATGACTTTAACACAAAGGTCTTTCAATGGCTGTCCCCAAGAAAACGCATGATTGGTTATGTTTCCACGGATAATGGCGCCAATGTAGTTAAGGCCATGGATAAGGGTAACTATTTCAGAGTGCCGTGTTTGGCGCACTGTATAAACCTGGTTGTTAAAAAATTCTTGAGTGAAAAAAGTCCAGTCTCCGAGTTACTGACCACCTGCCGAAGAATGTGCACACGTTTCAACCATTCTTTTAAGGCCCGGAAGCAGCTGAGGTGCCTGCAACATGAATGTTAAGTGCCAGTGAAAGCACTCATCCAGGAGGTGGCAACACGTTGGAACTCAACCTTCTACATGCTTGAGCATCTGTATGAGCAGTATGCGGTAGTCGATCAGTATTTCTTTAAACTGGGTACACCTATGATAGACATGAGGATACAGGTGGAGCAATGGGAGCTAGCTAAAAGCCTGACAGACATGCTTTGTCCTTTTGAGGTCTTCACACGTGCAGTCAGCAGGGAGGACTGTAATTTGGGAAAGGCTATCCCATTGTTGCGCATGTTAGAGCACCAACTTGTGTCTTCTACGTTTCAAAAAGATGGAAAGCAAGAAG
Organism: Lissotriton helveticus; assembly: GCF_964261635.1. Taxonomy (NCBI): domain Eukaryota; kingdom Metazoa; phylum Chordata; class Amphibia; order Caudata; family Salamandridae; genus Lissotriton; species Lissotriton helveticus. The sequence continues at coordinate 1,160,466,914 of NC_136071.1, read as the reverse complement.
CATTTGACTTGGCGGAGAAGTTATTACAGCGCCTACTTTGCGATGAACGTCTTCAAAAGATCCTCACAGAACAGCATTACATTTCTGCTACTATTCTGGATCCACGGTACAAAAAGGCAGTGGCAGGCAGAGTATTCTTTCCTTTTGATGACGCAGATGTTACAAAGTAGAAACATTAGCTAGCTGTGTCAGCCTCTCGGTTTGAAAGAGAACGGCAGGAAATTGAAGGAAAAGGCAGTACATCAGCATCAGCAGGCCACCCGCAGTCAAAAAAATCCACTTCTGCATCTGTGGCTGTGGCAGAAGTGAGTGATTTTCCCTCTCAGCCGTTAACGACACCAGCAACCGTATCATCTGCACCAGACACAACAGTAATATTGTGTGAAGAAGAGGATTGGCTAACTCAGCTTGGGTTTGCTTCTTAAAAGGTCCCGGAAAAAAGTAAGCAAAGTGGAGGAACCCTGGAGAACCTTGAGTCGATGGTGCAGGCCTATCTGAATGACTCAACAGAGGTCTATGTTCCTCATGACCCATTGGCGTATTGGCATGGGAAAAGAGATGTGTGGCCAGAGATCACCAACCTGGCTATAAATTACTTGTCTTGCCCACTCGCAAGCGTGTCTTCTGAACGTGTTTTCAGTGCTGCTGGTGGCATTGTAACTTCCAAAAGGACCCGCCTCTCGCCCAAAAATGTGGAGAGGTTAACAATGATCAAGATGAATCAGCACTTCATACCACCAGATTACAAAATACGAGAATGCATGCAGGAAGAAGACGAGGAGGACACCAACTTAGATGAGGGAAGTTCTTCCCTGTTAACTGACCTACTCCCGTCTGAATTAGCAGAGTTTGAGGATGAGCTCTTCTTCCCTGACACCGAGCCCTGAAAATGAGTCAATGAATCACTAACTTTCTTTTTCGTCCTTATTCACTTTTATTCCTGTGTGTCTGTCTTTCTTTGTTGTGCAAAATCTATATAAAAAGATAAACTTTAATCACCTAATCACAAAAACAAGCCCATCAGCAGAACTGTCTTCACTTATTTGCTTATTGATTTGAAGGTGCCGCAGTCTGCATTCCTCAGGTTCACATGTTCACAAGAACATGCTCCTCTATCCTCCTCCTCCAGACTCCTATTTCCCTCAAAGCAGATGGCTGGATTAAGCCCAATGAAGAAAGACTCTGCACTTGTGGGGGTGTTCTACTTCTTTGCGGGTGAGTTGACGTGTCTGGGGCCTTGCTTGGAAGGTGTAATACCGGCTAAAAGTGGTTTGAAGAAAATCGGAGCAGAAAAAGGTTTTGCGCTTTTGATCACGTGCCTGTCTTTGGGGTGCTGTTTGGGGGGTTTTAAGGTTGTTGGGGGTGGGTTTTGGGGTCTGTGAGCACTGCTGGCACGTTCTAATGTTGATTGCATTTGTTTTACAGGAAATCCATGGTGGAAAAGGGGAGTTAGGGCCTAGCTGCAGAGCTCATTTGGACTGCATTCCAGGTAGGCCCACAGTTTCCTAAGTGTGGCTTTTCCCGGTTTTGCTTTTCAGCTTTTTGGGGGGTGAAACTGGTTTTTGCCCGGGTTCACGGGTCTGGGGGCCTTGCTTGGAAGGTGTAATACCGGCTAAAGGTGGTTTGGAGAAAATCGGAGCAGAAAAAGTTTTTGCGCTTTTGATCACTTGCCTGTCTTTGGGGTGCTGTTTGGGGGGCTTTTAGGTTGTTGGGGGTGGGGTTTGGGGTCTGTGAGCACTGCTGGCACATTCTAATGTTGATTGCATTTGTTTTACAGGAAATCCATGGTGGAAAAGGGGAGTTAGGGCCTAGCTGCAGAGCTCATTTGGACTGCATTCCAGGTAGGCCCACAGTTTCCTAAGTGTGGCTTTTCCCGGGTTTTGCCTTTTGGCTTGTTGGGGGTGTTAAACTTGTTTTCACCCGGGTTGACGGTTCTGGGGCCATTGCTGGGAAGGTCTAATACCCGAAAGAAAGTGTTTTGGAGACAATCCCTGGGAAAAAAGGTTTTGCATTTTCTGAGATTTCGCTCACTACCGTGTTCGGAGGGCTGTTTGTGGGGGTTCCTGGTGTTTGTGGGGGGGTTTGCGAGTCTTGGAGCAATGCTGGGTATGGATACTTTTGCTTGCTTGCAAGTGGTTCGAATACAATCCATGGTGGGTAAGGGGGGATTTGGGCCTACTTTACTTTCAAAGTACGTTTGGTCACCATTTTCTACTAGGCCTCTGACAGGTACCAGTATCGCACGGTTTTGAGATTTGATTGGGGGTCTTCTACATTTTTGCGACTGGGTTTAGTAAGGGTCTGGGAGCACTGCTGGGTAGGTCTAATTTTGTTTTAAAACACAGTTTACAGTACACCTAGCTTGAGGGTAAAGATCCGCTAAATTAATTCGCCCATACTTATTTATCCTTCAAAAGGAGACTCAGACAGAGTACGCACTTTCAAAAATATTGTACTGTCAATTAGGAAACTCAAAGTGTGACTTTTTGCACTACACAGCGTACATACCTTATATTTATTTGTCAGTGGTGTTCTAATATCACTTCCTGTTTTTCCATCAATAATTACAGGCCGGGTTTCAGCCTGTGCAATGGGAAAAAAAGGATGAAGTCAGGCTTCACATTAGCGAGCCGCAATTCAGCATCCGCCAGGCAGGCAGTGGACAGGGTGTCTTCTGGTCACCAACATTGATGGACGGAGCGTCAGATGGAATGGAGTAGTCCCGCTAATAAGAGGAATGGTTGGATGCATGCAACTTCCCAAATTCAACAGGACAACTACAACAACATACAGATACAGTATCCGTTCTTTTCTAATTATCTTTTAAGTAATGTTATTGCTGTGAACTTCTATGAGTGTGACTCTGCATTTCTTTGATCTCTGTTTCTAAATTCATCCCTACAGCCATTGTATAGGTTTTACTTCTGCTATTTTTCAAACCTAATTTAATGTACAAAGTGTTTCTCTGAGTGCAGAGATAGGCAAGTGAAAACGCATAATTACTGCAGCCCTGTACTGTCTTTCATTCATGGTTGTCTAAAGTACTACTTACTTTTCAGTAACCATGCATGCAGTAGTGCATGCACTTCCTTTATGTCACTTAAAAGATTTATGGATAGCTTTGTACCCAAACCGTAACCCTCTTCCCCCGGGCTGTGTGGTTTTGATTGATGTGTGACTAAATGACAGCAATAATTCCACACACTTGCTGGGGAGGATAAGGTCATAGCAACAGGCTGGTGAAGGAATCCGAGTATATATTCTTACTCAGCGTGGCACAGGCCCATGACTATTGGCAAATGAAAGCAGATTTTCATGTGCACCATCAACTTGATTGCTTATCAAAAACATCCTCCTCCTAGGCGTGGAAAATGATTACGCTGCTGTGTCCTTCACCTTCAGTACTATTTCTTGTAGTAGTAGCCAATGTCAAAGAAATTCAACGCAAGTAGTAGTTATACTTTCAATACTTTACCATTTGTTGGGCTACATTGTGGCACTGTTCTAGTGTACTGTCACCTGCTATATTCTCTATCGTACCGTTCTAATGCTACCGTAAGGACAAACAAGGTTTCATTTTCTTTTTTTTCAGATGCTGCAACTGCCACTGTGTAACACCACTAGTACCACCGCAATGATGACATTTCATCCGCCCAGGATTGCCAACCTTCATCGCCATTTCCCGTGCAGCCAGCCCTGTGCCTAGCCCTATTTCCAAACACAAATTACACGTAAGATAAGCGCTTGGGGGGGAGGTAGTATAATGGAGTATTAGGAGAGACGAGAGACTGATGGTCCTAGGACTATTGAATTCACTTACTCTGTGAGAGGCACTTAGTTTTGAAAACATTTGGGCAATTACTTACACAACTTGAATCAAGATGCCACTTAAGTTTCAGGAAAACAAACTTACTGTTAAACCCCAGCCCACCAGCCTCAAACGCAGTAAAAAAACACGTATGCTAAGATAAAGTTTAAAGTATATTTATATCCCTAACATAAATAATCTCCCGCAAGACCCAACCCACCCCACCCTCCCGAACCCCAACGAATGTCCGTGAATACTAAGTCCAAAAAAGTAGAAAACCCAACTCCCAATTCCCACCCCCAGAAGTCTTTAAAAAAGGGGCAAGGGACAGTCACCTCCTACTGCTGGCTTCTGTTGACTTTTCGGGCCAGGTCGGCATGCTCCTTGCGGGGGGTCTCGAGCAGGGTTTTGGTGTTGAGCAGCTCCTGCTCGAGGAAGGACACCCTGAGTGAAAGGCGGTGCAACCTTTTTTTGGTACTGCTGTGGGGGGCAGCTGATTTTGTTGCTGCTCGGCGGTGGCGGGTGGCTGCGGTACCCCGGCTCCGTACCGCTGGAGACCTGCTGCGCTGATTGGCTGACCCAGGGAGCGCGGAGGACGATGCAGCTGTACCGGTCAATGTTGTGGTCGACTGCATGTCCCCCTCCTCCTGGGCCACCAGCCGCCGATATTCGGCGACAGTCGCCTCCAGCCTCCAGCCTCCGTTGCCGGGCCCTTTTAGCCAGCTCCTTCTGTGTTGGTTTGGAAGGAGCATCTATATGAAGAAAGAAAGACATAGTCTGTAGCCAATACTCTTTAAGATTAACACAAAATGATTCAGCAGAAAGTTGTGTCACAGTAGAACTAGCAACTTGCAAGCGCAGTACATAACTATTGTGGCCAGTATCTATCTAACCTCTCACTTCTTCATCCTTGCTCTAACATTAGTGGGAGTTTAAGGAATCAATTCTACGAGCACTATGGACTCACTCCATTAGAGTCGACTATGACAGTACACCAGTCTTATTCTTCTTCTTCTCTCTTGTTTAGCAAAATTGGTACGTTAACTTCTGCAAGCCGGCATAATGCCAGCGCAGTCACCTTGCACCCGAGAAAAACAGACGCCCGCCATGATGAGTGAGACAGACTTGCGTTACTGTACCGGTCCAGTACATGCAGGTGGTGATGCTCTTACTTTTCTATTACGGGTGGCACTAAGAATACTCTGTTACAAGGGCTACTGCTTAATTAATTTAACTTTCACCCTACAGTGCCAATGAATACTAGAAAAGGAAAATGAAGAAGATAAATATTCTGATTATCTATCACTGCACATGGTATGTATTTGCTTACATATGGGATGACTTTAGGTGCTTTGCTTTTTATTGAGTGAACAGTGATACATCCACACATGAATGACCGAGACCTACTAAACTTATTAACGGAGGTAGTGAGTGGCCATCGTAATAGCCGGATATATGCTGTGCTTGCAATACAAACTACTGCTACTATTCATGGTAGTATTCGGACAAAATTAAAACTTCTTTTCCTTGCCTTTCCTACACTGGAACGGACGTGCGGGTGTGGTGTTACATGCTCTTCAAAGTAACACTTAGTTCATCCAGTGACCGTCTACTCTCTCTAGATACACATATGCTATCTAAGAGTCAGATAGTACCATGATCCAGGCATCCATCCATTCAAACTATATGTCAATAATTCTTCTTCATGTCTCTCATCTGGACAAAACTTACGTTTTCTCACGGGAAAACAACCTTTTCATTTTATTTGGGAAACCACAAGCCATACATCCGTGCTTGACTTGCATTTGAATTTCAACCAAAGGATATATTGCGCACACATACAGTTTCTGTTTCACCCACCAAGGCTGTTCTCCTTCCACCCATCCTTGCTTCATCCTTCACCCAGCCATGCATCATATTCCTTCCCAGCCACCTCGGGCACCAATCAAACACGTATCATTCTTCTTTGTCAGTCATCATTACTTTTAACTTGCTCGTCCTTCCACACTTACTTACACCCTTCTTTCGCTTTTCGTTCATCCCATCCATCAAGTTCATCTCAGATCTCATTTGGATTCTCGAACAAAAATTCACCGCTGAGTTGAAGTACATTTAGAGGAGGCTACTACCTGGTTGATAAAAACTTTGTTTTAAATTTGAAAGTCTTCTTAACAGTATAGTAACTTAACTGTACAACATATATACTACACCCGTGCAGAGAGCACACTCTGCAGTCTGCAATCTCAATAAGTAAGGAATATAACAGCTTACCACTGTCCGCCACTACCGTGGCAACCCTCACAGCAGTTTCCTCCGGCACTTGCACCGCCTCCTCCCCAGAAGTGTCCTCCTCCACCTCCGCACTGGCCCCGGCACCAGATGTTCCACCTACAAAGTAAATTTAAGAATGTTAGATGTCATAGACATACACCACTCACTAGTATTTTGTCTAGGAATGAAGAAATGTGAATACAGAACCCAATCTAATAATTTGTGACTGTCTACTCTAAAGTAAAAATGTCCCTTTTTCCAGGGAAGGGTGTTGTCTTGCTGCACTTTTTGGCACAACTGATGAATGCTTGCTTTTAAACACGCACCATTTTTCTCATAACAGACAGAAGCTTCACTTCTAAGAACAAGAGCAAGATCAGATCATCATCATCACTAGGACGGAGTGACCAACGATTCAGCACCAAAAAGACAAATTAAAGTTCAAACCAGGTGAGTGCTTGGCTCGCCCACAATAAATGTGTGAAATAAATCACTAACCACTTTTCCATTTTTAATCAACCGTTTATGTTTTATGACAAACTTGATTTTTAATAAATGTTTTTACTTTTAATAAAGCTTTAAAACTTAAATAGACTCTGTGGTTTTTGGTCAAGAGTGACTGAGCAAAAGGTTTTGCAATTTGCAAGCATGAGTCCGTGCCTCTGACACTTCTGGACTCCGTACTCTTGTCCTGCGTTGGATAATCATCATTGGGGATCAATCATTGATGAATTCGGGAGCTAAATGACTCTGCCACACTATCTAGTCAGTAAGAAGATTGGGGGTTCTTAAAAGTCTGTTATCACTGAGGTATGTGGAAAGTCTACCTGCGACTATTATAATTGATAAACAATGCACTATTTAGTGTCCATAGTTCTGTTTGTGCAGATTTGTCCCTGCAACAGTAGTAGTATGGATTGTCCTCCTATCCAAACCAAAAGTAAAGTAGTATCTTATTCTTTCTTGGTGGTCATTCGCATTTTATTGTTGGGAATTGTCAAAGCATAAACATTTTGAAGACTTGAAAAGACATTATGGACAATCCCAGAGGACTGCACTCAGTTCATAGAGCTATTGATGACTAGAATGGGAGTTTCGTTTGACACCTTTTGCCAACTGTGCAATCTTAGTTAGCTACACAGACAGACTAATAAGAATAATCTAGTAATACCACAGGAAGTCATAGTAGAGGCAGGATAAGAATTTAGATACAGTCTACAAGAAGATCAAAGACGATTTAGAAAAAATCGTATGAGGAACGCTAGGAAACAATAGGTACTCTATATTAAAATGAAAACGTACTGGGGCCAGCAAAGGAGCCCTCGCCTGGCCGATCCTGGCCTTCTACAGCAGCAGCAGCAACCACGTCCTCCTCTGTCCTCTTGCCCCTGGGGGGAGCTGATGTACAACATGAAAGAAAGAAAGACCCGAAAACATGGATGATTGTTTTCAACCAAATCAAACATTTCAAAAGGACAATAACAAAATATTTTGGCGAAATAGCAAATAGACAACTATTCCACGGGATATATTGACCTATCTCATGTGGTCTACTACGATATTAGTATTGCTTGGTTTGCGGACCGTCGACTTGGAAAGTTATGTAACTCACTAAACAAAGTACTAAAAAGGTTCGCCTAGGACTGGCAGGCAGCAGTCTGCAGCACGCGAAGTGACATACAAACTCCATCGTGATTGCAGATCAGTGACAACACTAAAAGATTTTCTACTACATTAACTAGTCATTAAAATACTCAAACTATCAATCCACAACCACTATTTTTTCTTATTGCCAGGTGTACAAAGGAAGGACTGGACTTGAGTCTGTAGGGGCAGATTTACAAGCCCCTTGCGGCTCTTTAACTCTGTTGTTGCGTGACTTTTGTGACGCAGCGGCAGAACAAAAGAGGTGCCATGGTGCGGCGTATATTAACAACGCGACGCATATGGGAGATGCATCACGTTGTGAAGCCCTGCGCCATCAGGGGGCGTTCCGGCGCAAGGGAGGGCGTTCCTGCGCAGGAACGCATCCTAAAAGTGGCTGAGGGAAATCTACAAGATTTCAATCAGTCACTTTTAAGACAATGTTGCGTCACTCAAACCCTGCGCCTGCTTGAAGCAGACGTACGGCTTGACGCAAAGTTGGGGAGATAGGGCACCCCGGAGCATTGCTGGAGCTGCACCATCGTTGCGACACAACTCCAGCAATGCGCCGCCTTTACGGCACAGATGCGTAACGCTTCGGTGACGTTTTGGGCCCATGGTGCACCGCATTGTAAATACGGTGCACCGTGGGTGGTGGTGGTGTGGCGCACAATTACTTGCGCATCCCTGCTACTTTGCAGGGTTGCGCCGATAATTGCAAATCTGCCCCTTAGTGTCTAGCATTACGCAGTTCTGTAAACTACACTCATACATAATTTCTCAGGCCAATGAAATGAACACAAAATCGAAAACAAATAAGCATAGTAGCAACGCTACTGAGAAGGAGAGCAGTGCACCTGAAATGCACAGAAGATTTTGAAATATAATTTACCTACAATGTAATCAGCAGCATTATTGCTCTTGATAAAAAACAAAAATTTGCAATATAGTAATAACACACAGAGCAGGAGAAAACAGAGTAGTGATGAAATAGCTACTACTACTCACCAAGCCCGGGGATCTCGACGCCGAGCAGGTCGAGCAAGTCGCGTTCCCAGTCCAGGAGATCCGTCCAACGGTGGGTGGCCTGGTTGTAGGTGCGCTGGACCCGAGAGTGTTCAAACATGGCCCGGCACACCTTCTCCCACCACTTCCGGTGCTCCCGGAGCCCGTAGTCACTTGCGATCTTGCCACCTGCCGCGATGGTCCTGGGGAGGCGGCGCTGTACAAAGAACACTAGTGCAGCCACCTCCTCCGCGCTAAAGATCTCCCGTGGCATCACTAGCTCCCCCTAAAACGCCCGCACGGGTGCCGGGCACGGGGTGCGGGACCCTTCCCCTTCTCGGGGTGCTTCCCGGCTTCCTTTACCATGGTCTGGGCAGAAAGGAAGGTAAATAATAAAGAAGAAATAGAATAGGGAAGAAGAAAAGAAAAGAGTTAAAAAAAGTAGTTTAAAATTAACCAAAAGTAGCAGAAAACACAAAAATATAGACCTAGAAAAATAGAGGGATAGATAATAAGTAAAATCGATAAAAAAAACTTCAAACAAGCAAATGATGGCAGAGATTGATAGAGGATACAGAAAGGATGCCCAGAACCATAGCAACGAATGAAAAACAAGATGGGCGTGCCCGTTCACGACCGCGTGGGTAAGTTCGCGCGAGAATTCCCCCGCGAGCACACGCGAACTTGTACTAGCGAGCCGCACACTTTGCGAGATTACACATAGCGCCCGGAAACGGAAATACTTCACGCAAACAAGATGGCCGCGCCCATGTACGACCGCTAGGGTAACTTCGCGTCGTTGTGCTTCAAGCGGCTCGCGAAAACGCAAAAAATCACACGAACTAACACGCCGCAAAAAACAAATCGCATATTAGCACGAATTCGCGGCTTCCGAATTCGATCTCGCGCAAATTCGCGCCCCCGCGAATCGCGCGAAATTGCAGAAAAACTATTTTTGCAAAACTGAAGGCACTCAGCAGGTGCAAAAGTTCAAGCTCATCATTAGTAACCATTCCCTGCAGTGCTTCCTGAGGGCCCCTCCAGAGTTCAGTTGCCTACTTGCAACAATTCTATGACCCTGCTCCGACCCTCACAGCAGGCTCAGAGAATAGCTACAAGTATGCCACAAAGGTCCTGTTAAAAAAAATAACACTGCAACAAAAAGCAATTACAGATAAGGAATCAGGTGCCAGACTGGAAGTTCAAATTCAGTGACACATTAATCAGCCCCTAATTCATTCATGCCAGTTGAAGCAGGGCAGGTGTGCTAACGAATTTTGCAAAACTGAAAGCACTTAGCAGGTGCAAAAGTTCAAGCTCATCATTAATCAGGAAGCACTTACAGCTAAGGAAGCAGGTGCCAGCTCAAATTCAGTGACACAATAAACAGCCCCAAATTAATTCACGTCAGTTGAGGCAGGGCAGGTGTGCTTTTCCCCCCATAATCTACAGTGATGAACCAGAGGGTGGCAGTGATGAACCAGAGGGTGGCATGGGTGAACCAGAGGGTGGCAGTGGTGAAACATAGGGTGCTGTGATGAACCAGACATAGAAACAACATGGTCGCGACCTTTGCGACCCGACAAGTAAGTTCGCGTTTGCGAACTCGTAAAAAATCCTCGCAAACTGGCAGAAACCCTTGCGAACACAAAAAATAAAAAATCCGCAAATTCGCGAGAGTTCGCGAATTTTGCGGATTGCGAATACGCAACCACGCAAATTCGCGAATTGCGAAATTCGCATAATTTGCCCATACTTAAAAAGTACCCTGTCCACCAGTTTATGTCTACCACCACTCCAACCCCTGAGCATAATATGGTTACCCTAGATTATCGAGAAGAACTATTGCGTAAGGGCTACCAGGATAATGTTTTCATTAAGACATTACATCATGCCCATGCTGTATACAATGTTACTGACTGTTGGGTTTGTGGGTTATTGCCTTCAGTGGTACATAAGAAAGATAGGTTGCTGGCGCTTCTATTATCCTATGTGAATGGTTGTGTGGGATGGTACACCCTGATCAGTTTGGTGAAATTCTTCCAGCAGCCTGATTACTTGCCACCCCCACTCACAAACAGTGGATCCACCCTAACGATGCGAGTACGCCCTATACACCAGCCCCCTTTTAGACTGTTTCTTAATGACGGACGTTTGGACCAGACTTTTGTAGATACATGTTATAGAAAGGTGAGACGGTATACTGCACTGAATGACACAGATCTCGTTACAGAGAATATTCGGCAATTGAATTCTTCTTTGAATTTCCGACGTCCTCCCCAGGGAAATAGCAGCAGGCATCCCTTAGTCCCTATTGCTGTGGTGGGTCCTCAATCTCCATTTTGCATTCTAGGAAGGGGACCTATAAAGGTTGGTAACAGTTCCTGTGATGTGACATCTTCAATTCGATTGTCCATCAGCCCCTCTTTAGTCTCTCCACAGAATATCAATTTTATCTGTGGTGAGAATGGATACCTTTGGTTACCTGAAGGCTGGGGGGGCGTCTGCTACCTAGCGTATCTTCTACTCCCAGTTTATTTGGCTCCTTCTAATTATCACAAGACTCATCGTTGGTCCCCGGTGGTTCCCGGACAGAGGGAAAGGAGGGAACTTCAAGCAGATGATGTCGACTAGACTGATACTTCTTTACAACAATGGACGGACATTACCCGGGGGTTGTTACCATTTTGGGGTCCTATGTTTAATACTAGGGCTATTAGGAGACTATCTAGGATTATGGAGAAGGTGGTCAATACAGAAGCTGACATTGTGACCAACATGACTGTTGAGATGCAGGCTATGAGACTTTCTACTTTACAAAATAGGATGGTTCTTGACATCATCCTGGCTGATAGGGGTGGAGCCTGTCGCGTCATCGGGACCTCTTGTTGTGTTTATATCCCTGATTCCGCTCCCACTGTTAATTTGGCTGTCTTAAAACTTCACCGGTTGGCTGACGAATTACATCAGGACACTGGCACCTGGTCATTGAGTGGGTGGTTCTGGGGTGCTTTCACTTCCTGGGGTTGGAAAATCTTGATGGGGTTAGTGGGAGTTCTAGGGTCATTTTGATTTGTTGTTGCTGTGTATATTGCCTTCCTCCTTGTTGCTCGCTCTGTGCCAGTACTATGACTTCCTCAAAACATCAATCTCGACAATATCCAGTTTTAAATAATGTAATACATCAAGAGATTCAATCACTTGTGGCTATTGATGAGAGTATCTTTGAAGATTGAGGGTATTGTTAGCTAGTTGTTTCCCCATAGTTATTGTAAAGGTACTCCTTTTGGCCAATAAAGGCTGCGCTCATGTTAGCCACACAATGCTAAAAGGAGGGTCTGATAAGTTTTGCATTTCCCGACCCTTAATTCACTTAACATGATGACATATAAGTTAGCATAGTGTGTCTAACCAAATGATGTGTTGCGTATGTATTTAGAACTAATTGGTTATTTTCGTGCTTTAGTTAGCCATTTCTTAGCTTAGCTCCTGTGCCGCCATCTTGGGAGCCTGTCTCCGCGGCCGGACTGCAATTCCCCCTACCTTATGAGCAGAAATCCCTGTCTCAGCGTTTCTCGCATTGAGTTAGTATTCGCTGACAAACCTAACTATGAAATGTGTTTCTTTTGCTATCAGTAATGTTCCCATGCCTGGAGGAGCAGAGCCTCGGCTCCGTGGCCTTGAGGTGATAACAGTGCCACCCTCCCGCGGGTGCGGCGGCTTCTTGTGTGCGCCCATTGTTCACCATTTCTCCAGTCCTGTACTTTTCCATTAGGTGTGTGACTAATGTTGCTGCAACGTGTTATAATGTATTGTCGTTTTGAGAATCATTAGTCCTCTCGGCGCACTCCTTGGAGTGAAGTCAGACGGGGCCTCTCTATATAGAGATACTAACGGCCTAATAAATATTTTCTAATTCTTCTCCACTGTCTGGCTGGCTTATTTTATGGGAATGATATCTGAGTGAGGTAAGTTTGCTCAGGTGGTTTTGAGCCACGCTTATCAACAAGGTTCAAGCCTCTTTCCATCACTCTTTAATCCTTTTATGCAACCCCTCACAGTTATCCTTAACTAAGCGGGTGTCAAATATCACTGATGACCCACAGCTTTACCGCAAAATAACATCTCACATAGACATTAGTCATCTGAATACTACACTAATCAAAATACAAACCTGGCTAACTAACGACCACTTGAACGTAAATCAGAACTTTTACTTTTTTCTCCCAAGATTAACCCTTTACCAATACAAGAATGGATTGTATATGTGAACACAATACACTGCTGCCTTTCACTCACCAAAACCTTGAAGTTCCTGGGAATCATCCACGACAAAAGTATGTCAATTAAAATAACTCATCAACAATTTAGCCACGAGGGGACTCTACATCTTAAACATCTCTAGAAAATCAAACTGTTTATTCCCCCTGAGGACCTAAAACAGTAGTACAATAACTCATCCTCGCAAATATTGACTATGGTAATTCAATCATCATTGGGACCCCAAAAAGTCATCTTTTGCCAACTAATACAACTATTAATGCAGTCACTAGACACTTAACATGAACTAACTGGCTCAAACACATCTCTTCTGCTCTCAAGAGTCTTAACTGGCAGCCCATGGAAGGAAGATGCATTTACAACACAGCTTGTATCACCCAGAGAGCCCTTCACATAGCCAACCCAAACTATCTGGAGAGCAAACTATCAAGAGCGGGAAGAAGCTGGGAGGTGAGAAGCTCCAACACTTCTTCTCATCCCTCCCAAACTGAAGAAAAAATAATCCCAGAGGTGTTAATTCTCAGGAAAAGCCATAAAGATTTGGAACACTCTCCAAAACATCCCTGCTGTAATTCCTCCTATACCTGTTTCAAATAGAAGATAGAACCTCAAATATCTGTAGCTGAACACACCTGCTTCAAAATTCCGAACAGCGGTTCTGACTGTAGCTGTGTTCAAAATTTCAATGGGAACATTTTATGTAGATTTGTCGACCAGCGTCAAAGATCAGGTAAGTCGAACTATGCTTTTCCAATGGAAACTAGGTCCTAACTATAACTACCTACTGGCAACCAGCAATATATATAAATAGTAATGTGACCAAGAGCCATCAGTTATGTCATCAGTGATGTTACTGACCATGCCATGAAAGATGTAATATGTGACGTCATGAGCAGTGCATTGCAGGGGCGCAAGTTTTAGTTAGCTGAACTAACAATACCTGTGGAATTACTATGGTTTTGTACAAGTGAAATGTCCAGCTAACTATAACGTCCCTGACACCTATGTTCTTTTTCAGTGAATTTCTAAGGTTTTTTAATTGCTAATTTCTAACTATAAAGTCTGTGAAACTTATTGTTTTTTCTGTGAATTTCAAACGTTTTATAAATGCTAATGCTAATTTTTAACTACAATGTCCCTGAAACCTATATTGCTTTTAAGTAAATTTTAAAGCGACATGCATACTTCTGATAGTGAAAAACTAACTGTAACAGTAGTCCGATATAAGTTATAATTTAACAATGTTTAAAGTTTAATAAGCAGTAATTAACAAATAGGTGTGGAAAAAGGGTGACGCAGCAGCTATGATACCTGACTTTGAACAACAACGTTCACAGTTCGATTCCCGGCTTCAGTGGCACATTAACCCACCACTATGTCAGTGTGGGCAGCACCTTGATTGTTCTTCCTGACGCCACGAGCACCGGCACACCTTTTCGGGGGTACCTGTATGCTTTACAAATGCTGGTATTTTTTAAATTTAAAACCATAGTGATGATAAATATTAGCACTTATTTTTTTTCTTCTATTCTGAACGATATTTTTTTATGTCTTCTATTTAGAATTATGGCAATTAATAGATGGATTTAGTCATGAGAATGGAAATGACACAGTTTGCCAGGTAACAGTTTCTAAGCTCTCCAATGTATGTACATATTAAGGACCTTATACGTGTTAGGATCAAAATCGAAACCTTTACCACTTCATATTTTGTAACTTTTCACAACACGTGCACAAGTTAAAACGTGAGCACGTGTAAACTGTAAAACGGGACATCCAAATGGGCGGAGCCGCATCTTCCTTCCATAGACTACTTAATATCCAAAAAGTATATAAACCACACCCGTTGTTCGATTAGTTTCATTTCTGCAAGTAATTTACCCGTGTCCATTCTGTGATGCAGGTTTCCTTTTGTAGGGTCAGATTCATGTTTTGCGGCAACAAAACATATTCCAGAGTTGTACGTTTTTGATTATGGCATAGTAGATATTTATAATATGTAGCTATTTTTGAATATTTAAACATTTATATTTAGAAAAAGGTGTGATTGATTGTTTTTGCCTTTTTTCTGTTACGTCAGCAGCTTGTTTTCAGAAACAGACAGAATACAGCAAACATTGCTCCTTTTTTAACTCCTTTGAGCTCATATACTGTGACTTTGTATACTATAATATTGACACTGTACTTGACTTCAGAGGTGTTGGTGACCCGTCCGTGCGAAGTCTAAAGATTTATACGTAACGTCACCAGCTTCTGGTTGTTACTGTGTTTCCCCCTTGGGATCATATACTGTCAATATGTATAGTATAATATTAACAGTCATGATGATCTCAGAGGAGTTCATGACCCATAGGCGCGAAGACTAAAGATTTATATGTAACGTCAGCAGCTTCTGGTATCTAACTCCGTTTCACTCTTTGGATTATATAGTGTGAATATCTATATAATATAATATTCACAGTCATAATGATCTCAGAGGAGTTTATGAGCCGTCTGCGTGAAGACAAAAGATTTCGAAGTTCCGGAGAAAAAATAACATTGAACATATTCACAGCTGGAAAATATTTCATTATTAATCTTTTTTTGTGTTTATCAATTTATTTTCCTTTTCCTTTTTTGTGTGGCATCAGTGATGCTCTCTATATTGTAGTAGAGTGTCATATTTTCAGACAAGAGGAATTGGAGATTTGTCGCCGCCAGGAGTAAACCATCTGAAATACAGTATTGTACATATTACTACTTTCCTATATATTCTTAAAGGAGTACGTGATCTGTTAGCCGAGCAGTGAGCGACCTCAAAGCACTACGACAAAACTTTCCCAACTTCTACAGAATAGAGATTGTAAAAATTTAGTTTTTTTGTTGTGCTCCTTATTCTTCTTCTCCTGTGGAATACTCTAAACTCACCCTGTACATTTTAATGATGTGAACTTATAGTACTTCGGAGGGGTTGGAGATCTATCTCTGCGAGATATTAACAACATTTACTACAGGTATTTCTGTTGATAACTTACTACCTCACAGTTTGTAACACTGCTAATATTTTATAAAATAGTAGTCCCTGAAAAAAACTGTATACATAGAGCTTTATTTAATTTTTTGATGAAGCGTACATTTCTAGGTAATATGACCTCATTTGTGTTTAACGTTTTTTTACTTGTTATTGTTGATGTGACCTGAGATGATGTAGTGCAGGCGTGTTTATTGTAGCACTTATTTTCTACTTTATCTAAAAGTAACTAATGCCCTCTTATATTAACAGGAATATGGGGCAACACTTTTACAAACTATAGGTGACAAAAAAAGAAGGGTGTGGCCACGCTTAAGGGATATGTTATGAAATGTGTTTTTGTTTGTCACCCCTGTGATATATACAGCTACACTTTCCTAAGAAAGTATATTTGTGATTGCTTAATAAAAACAGTTTCAAACCTTGACTTAATTTTTTGCAGCGCAACCACACCTTTTATTTTTCTGCAAGGAAATAGCACTACCTGCAACAGAAGTAAGCACTGCACTATAACTATACATTATAAGTAACCGCAACAGCGCGCTTTCTTTTTCAACCCCCTCCTCCATATTATAATATTTTCTCCAAAGATGTAGCACTCCCTGTCAGAAAAGTAAACACCACATTATAAGTAAATACTGCTCCTGTGAAGTATCCCACCCACTGACTTAATAAAAAGAAGACTGCAACACACTGTAATTTTCCCCACATGATTTGTAGGCCCAACGCAAATTATATAAATGGCCCTTAAAATATATAAAAAAACTTTTTTTCCTTCACAGTCCCTGTCTACCACCTTTTGACCACTGTACAGAGTTAATAGTGTTCCTACCCTCCCCTCTACTACTTTGTTTTCTCATACTCCTTCGAAGCGTGTCACAAAATGTCTGAAAACAGTGAACCGTTCCCACCCAATAAGGAGCAAACCTGTACTCGGAACACTTTAGTCAATACAATGTTTATGGTGTTCCGCAGAAGGGGATGGTATGGCTACCATCACTTCTACCTTTAATGCTTCACAGTCAATGAACATTAAGCTTGGGAAGTTCCTGCTTGGAACACGTCACCCAATGAGATGTCCTTGATAATCCGCGGAGGGGAAGGAAATGGTTGGCAGCACTTCTACTTTCAATGGTTTACAGCCAATCAACATTAAGCTTGGGAAGGTCCTCCTTGGAACACATCAGCCAATCAGATGTCCCTCCTATTCCGCGGAGGGGAAGGGATTGACTGACAGCACTTCTACTTTCAATGGTTCACAGCCAAAGAGCATTAAGATCTCGAAGGTCCTCCTTGGAACATATGACCCAATCAGATGTCTTTGCTACTCCGCGGAGGGGAAGGGAATGGCTGGCAACACTTCTACTTTAAATGGTTTACAGCCAATGAACATTAAGTTTGTTGTTGGAACACCTCAGCCAATTAAACGTTAGTTTTGTTCCGCGCACGGGGAGAGAACACGCCCTCCCACATAATATAAAATTTCCTGTAACAAAGTGACACTATCCGTGATAACAGTGAACACCACATTATAAGTAAACTCTACTCAGCATTATATTAAAGGAAGGCTGCAATATGGCGCATTGTTGTTTTCCCCATATTATTTCCAGAGCCCACTGAACATTGCCGAAATACCACGCATCGTTGTGTTGCGGACATGATTTCCACGGCCTACGCAACATTCACATACATACATAGGTGTGTGTAACCTACACACTGCTTGTCGCAATACGGCGCACTGTTTTCCTAACGGGCTTTCCAGAGCCTACGCAACCTTGCTGCAATACCGGGCACCGTTGTTCTGCGGACGTGATTTCCACGGCCAACGCAACATTCAAACTCCCTGTCTCTGCACTGCACAGACTGCTTAAAGTAAATCCACAGTGTTCCTACTATACCCTCTTATGAATTTTTTTTCCCCTACTCCTTTCAACAAAGTCACATAATAGCTGCCAACACTTCCTAGTTTCAACCGTTCACAGCCAATGAGCCGCAAACTCGTGCTCGTAACCCCTCAGCCAATCAGATGTTAGAATTCTCAAATATCTATATCTGTAACATTTGATATTTCTCAAAAACTACTGAACGGATTTACCCCATTTAAACAAAATTGTGCTTTCTGGACCAAGACCTTTCTCCCTGCCAAATTTGGCGTAATTCTGTTCACCAGTTTCACCTTTAGCCTTGTCTAAAGTTTACCATGGAACTTGCATGGAGAAAACATGTTTTGGGACCCCCCTTTTTTCTCTGCCCCCCCTTGACACATTTTGAAGATAGGAGCTGATGTAAAATGAAAAACTTTTTGGAAAATTGTGTTAAGATTCGTCAAACTACGCCAAAGTTATAAGCACATGAAAAAGTGCTTTTCCTATAGAAACATGGTCCTAACTATAACTACCTACTGGCGACATTCAGTAGCTGATATATAGACTTCGAGACGGCCGCTTCGGAATGTTTATCCCGCTTCCGACTCAGAGGATATGATGAAACACTTTTATCAAATACTCTGAAGAAAGTGAGAATGATCTCGAGAAAGGACCTACTCGATAAGAAACCGGGTGGGGTGGATACCAATACCAGGAATGTCTTCAGAATGATTACCCCTTACTCTGCGGGTGCCGAAAGACTTAGAAGCTTGATGCGTAAGAACTGGCACATCTTGCTCACAGATGACGTACTAAGAGAGGATTTACCACCGCACCCATTAGTGACCTTTAGCAAAGCTAGGTCTTTGGGGGATTTGCTAGTACATAGTCACCTTGAACCCTTACCCACTCAAACTAACACTTTAAAAACAATGAGTGGTTTTTTCCCATGTGGGAAATGTAAGGCGTGTAGCAATAGCCGTAGGGTTTTGCAATATGATATTCCTGATGCTGGTAGGACTAGAAAGATCCAAAAATTCATTACCTGTAGTACCACCTATGCTGTGTACTGTCTGATATGCCCATGCAGTCTGAGATATATTGGGAGCACCATTAACCAACTTAAATTGAGAGTGCTAGAACATCAGAGGGCTATCGACAAAGTTGACCCCGCGTACCCAGTAGCCCGGCATTTTGCCGAATATCATAACAGGGATAGGACAAAATTACGCTACTTTGGGCTAGATTATGTTCCATACAATCCACGGGGTGGGGACAGACTGAGAAGGCTTAGACGCCTGGAGTCCAGGTATATCATCGACCTGTCCACTAAGTTCCCTAAGGGTATGAACAGCGGAGAAGAAATGGTGGTACACTTGGGCAAATGAAGGGAAGTAACAAGAACATGAAGATATTAGTGTTTGATATTCCAATTAGATCAGGATACCTATCTATTACATTATCTTACAATACTTCAAAGTAATGTTTATGAATATATGTATATAGTGTATATAATGTATAGATTTATCAGCTGTATCTTCCTCCCACGGTGATCACCTACTCTTTTTTATATACAGTGTAACAATCATTGAATTGTTATTGTATATATTCCATATCTTGAATTTTGCAATTCTCACTTTCTGTGTCTTACTAAAATATGTATATATTTGGCTTTCATAATCCACTGCACCACTTCACATCATGATATGACGGATTTTATGGATATGATTGTAACACCGTTAGTGTAGTGGCGAACAGTTTGTACATAGTATCCCGTGTATATTTCCTGCTGGACTGACGTTTGGCTGTTTACTGTGTCGATAGGTTTATCTTTTTTCATTAATTATTTTCGATTAATTGATTGTTTAGGATGATGTCATCGCGACAATAATGAATTGCCGTTATATGAGATGCGCTGAACCCTTATATGCACATATATATTTTTCCTAGCATAGTAATGTATGTTGTCATGATGTCTGTTTATTTTCTCTATACAAGGGACCTTTGCCGATCCACGGCCTCATCACTTTTTCTATAATTAGAAGAGATTGTTGAATTTTGCCCATCGTTTATGTAGATTTATCCAATCCATGGATTAATTTTGCAGTGGTTTTGAGGTTAGGAAACCATTCCAAGATGGTGTCCAATGTAACACTGGAAGGGCTGGTCCCTTGTCGATGCTTAGTAATAATCACATGACCTTATTTAAATGAGTATGCTGGGAAATGGGTTGTGACACTGACGAAGGCTTCTGCCGAAACGTTTGTTTTGCTGTAATAAACTGCACGTTGTATGAGTAACCCCCCGGAGTGCTGCTCTTCTTTTTCTGAAACGGAGGAGTGTTTTGAGCGTTTTATATATATATATATATATATATGTAAAAGCAAAAGACCAAGCTTTTGAGGGCGCACTCACGGTCAACGTTCACCGCCGGTTCACAATCGCTGCACGCATCCCCGGAGGTGCTTGAAATAAAGGAACATGACCACGCGACTCTGCTCCAGGATTCTTTTATTGTATGGCACTGGTCACCTGACGCGTTTCGAAGCACTCGCTTCTTCTTCGGAGGCATTCAGTATTTGCAACAGCCCACAGGAGTCTCCCATTTGTCAAGCTCCGCCCTGAGTGGGACGCACTACGTGTGCGCCTTGCCTTATGGTACTAGTAGTTTCCCTTAAGTAGGTCCCGTGTGGTTGTTTGGTTGCAAAATTGTTCATTAAAACCCTGAGTGGGCCCCAGAGTATTGCCCGTGGTTTTGGTTCGTTCCTGCTGGCCGCATCGCTTAGTAGGCTGGAAACAGTTCCAAACTGCGATGTCCTTTCAAGTTCTGATGGACGTTGCCGCCCTCCACGGCAGGAATGTCGTGTGAGATATGTAAGAGCAAAAGACCAAGCTTTCGAGGGCGCACTCGCGGTCAACGTTCACCGCCGGTTCACAATCGCTGCACGCATCCCCGGAGGTGCTTGAAATAAATGAGTATGCTGGGAAATGGGTTGTGACACTGACGAAGGCTTCTGCCGAAACGTTTGTTTTGCTGTAATAAACTGCACGTTGTATGAGTAACCCCCCGGAGTGCTGCTCTTCTTTTTCTGAAACGGAGGAGTGTTTTGAGCGTTATATATATATATATATATATATATATATATATATATTCAACACAATCCACCAGCGTCTTCCTTCAGTGATATCAGAAAGAACAACACAGGAGCCGTGGCCTCAGTAAATGGTGCAGTTTAATGCAGATGCAACGTCCTACGTGTTTCGGAGTAAGCCTACTCCTTCATCACGGGCAAACTTTGTGCATTACAGGTAAGTAAGTAAATAGCTTTATTTCGAAATGTTTCATTTCTTAAAAGCATTGCAATAAAACAAATACAGGATAAAAACAATTATTGAGTTTAAAATCACAAGAAAAAATCATTTAAAAAGTGCAATATACAACAGTGCTAAAAAACGACCATCTTAGGGCAAGCATAGGGACACATACTTTGTCGACCTTAGGGGATGGAATGAGACACAACAATAAGTAACTGTGCCGAAGGAACCACAAATGGAGCCATTTACTGGAGGATCATCATCCTTGTAGATCTTATCCTCCAGGCCCACCCCAAATATTTCGCCAGGCCACATGCGAGCAAGGGTTGGGAGTCTGATCTTAACAAATATAGTGCCTCCTCGTATGACCGTGTACCCAGCCTCAAGCAAAGCGGTTTCAACCACCTACGGCGAGGACTAGAATATGCGGGACATACAAACATTAAATGGGAAATGGATTCGACACTGTTTGGACAAAAAGGGCAGGTTGATACAGTTTGCCAGGGGGGTTTCCAATTTGCTGTCCATGATCCCACGGGCAGAACACCGACCCTGAATTTAAAATACAGCGCCCTATCTGTTGGGTTAGAAATCACATCCAAATAGTGCTCTCTATGGGGGCGGCCTTTGAATGACAAAAACTCCACCGCAGATCTACATAGGTTGGTTTGTTTAGATCTCTCGTTATCCACCCACGCCCAAAATAATTTCTTTAATAATTGTTTGGGTGGTGAGGATCTGTTGGCCCAGGCGTCATCCAGGCCGAGTTCACAAAGCAGGCGCTTAACTTCCAAGAGCCAACCGATCTTATACCAGCCCAAGGTGGAAAGAAGCTCGCGGAGAGCATCTGCATAGCTCGCGAGTTCAGGAACATTCCAAATGCGGGCCCACAGGAGGAGGGGGCGTAACTTCGCCTGCTCGGCTATGGGACGTGTACCAGTATCAAATAAAAGTGGGAGAGTTGGGGAGCTGTGAGGGAGCCTCATTAAATCTTTGTGGAATTTGTTCTCAAGATGGGATAGAGTGTCAAATTTCTGGGTACCCCACAACTCTGCCCCATATAGAGCCGCACTCACAGCTTTTGCCCTATAGATGTCTAGTATCACCCCAATGGGCTTGAGCGAGGAGGCACGGTGTTCTTTCAGTAGGGCACCCGTGACCCTCCTATGAGCCAGAATGGTCTTTTGGTGGTGCGCCTTCCAGCTCATAGAGTCACAGAGGCGGATTCCTAGATAATCAAATTCCCTTACCCTTTCTAAGGGAACTGAATCCAGGGATGGAGGGTGGACTGTCTTTCTAGGGGGATTCAACACCAGGAACTTAGTTTTGCTGATGTTAATAGCCAAGCCCCTGGTGTCACAGAAGCCCTGGAACCTAGTTAGCAAGGTTTGAAGGCCCACCGGGGATTTCGAAATCAGCAGGGTATCATCTGCAAACAGGAGTGTTGGTATCTTCCTGCCCGCCAGGGAAGGTGCGTCTGCAGGTAGCTGGAGCAGATGCTCCACCACTCCGTTTAGATATAATGAAAACAGAGTGGGGGCTAGCACACACCCCTGGCGGACCCCCCTGTCTACAGAGATGCGAGATGTTTTTTCGCCCTGCGCACCCCATCTAATTCTGGCAAAATTTTCCTCATGGAATTTGATGATTAATGCCAGCAAATAAGCGGGCATGCCCAACCCCTCAAGAACAGCCCACAGTTGGTTACGTGGGACTAGGTCAAAGGCAGTCCGCAAATCTATAAAAGCAAGATACAGACTGCCCTTGCCCAGTTTAACCACTTTCCAATACAACATAAGGAAGCGGAATGTCTGCTCAATAGTGCCGGTGCCAGATCTAAAGCCGGCCTGAAAGTCAGACAATACCTTTGCTTCCTCAGCCCATTGGAGGAGCCTCCCTAATACCACCTTCCCTGCTACCTTCTGGGTGGAATCAAGCAGACTTATGGGTCGGTAGTTGGCAGGGTCATCCCTACACCCCTTTTTAAAAATCGGGACAACTTCTGCGCCCCTCCAGGAATCCGGGAATCCTCCGCCCTCCATGGCCTCGTTTAGGAGTTTGGCAATAAGTGGGCTCCACTCCTCTATATTTATGCGCAGCAGGTCGCCCGGAACTCCATCTGGGCCCGCTGCCTTGTTGGGCACAATACACCTAATTGCTACTTCTACCTCCTTGGCTGTAAAGGTAGAGTCAGGGTGTATGCTGTTAGCCGATATTATGTGGCTTTCGCCCCTACAGTGGCCCCTAGCCCCCTGTGAATTAGTATAAAGTTTTGAAAAATGGGCCAGCCAAGCATCCCCTGTAATATTGCAAGTCAACAATGAGTCAACCGGCCTGTCCCTACCTCTAAACAAGGCCCAAAAGGCCCTTGAGTCCTTCCTGGAACCCGCATCCATTAATTCACTCCAGAAGTTAGTTTCGTGAGTTGCCCTTGCCACCTCTTGGGCTTTTCTATATTCCTTCCTAGCAGAGGATATCAACCCAGGATCTTTCAAGCCGACTGCTCGAATAAGGTTGCTTTTGGCCAGACGGCAGGCAGGAGAATACCATTGATCTCTGCCCCTTAGTACAGTTCTCCGCCTATCCCCACCCCTTCCCTGGGGAACTAAGAACAGGTTGCCAAGTGATGCGATAATCTCCGTGAAGGTTGTTAGAACTGCTTCATCGGAGTCCAACATACTCAAGGTACCCTTGGCTTCCAGCATTATGGTTCTTGCTTGGGCCATTCTTGATTCATCCAAGGCAACTTTGGCCCATTTCAGCCTTCTGCCACAGTTGGATGGGACAACTTCATTAGATGATTTCCAGGTGGATCGAGGCGATACTAGATCGCCTGCCTCCCATGGAAGAGCAAGTGATAGAACCAAGGGATTGTGATCACTGTCCGCTGTTTGTTGGACCTCCATATCAAGAAAATGCTCCCACAAATTGTGGTTCAACAATATATAGTCTATTCTAGAGGTGTGGCCCACCCTATTATAGGTGTGCGCACCCCTAGTGTCTGATTTGGAGCGGCCGTTTGTGGCTCTTAGGGCATATTCCAAGCAGAGAGAGTTGATATCAATGGCCTTCTGTGACCATTTTTTAATGGGGTCGAGATCGAGCAGAGGAATGCCTCTCTTGGCATCATCCTCCCACGTGTCCAAAATATCTTCGCAGGCCAGCGGTTCGAAACAACAATTAAAATCGCCAGCCAATAAGATAGAGGAATCAATCTCGCAACCCCGAAGCTCTTCTTCGACTCCAGAGAAAAATAGAGGAGAAGAGTCCCCCCCCCGACCCCCCCTGGCATACAAATTAAACAATTCCATAATCCTGCCCCCCGGGCACCGAATGGTAAGTCTCAGCAGATCTGGCGATTGAGTGTTGATATGTTTTATGGTGAGCCCCAGAGAGATACTGACCCAGACATGAAGGCCACCAAAAGGGCGTCCTTTACTGCCTTTTGGCTTGGAGGCCGGCACATGGTACGTTGCAAAACCAACCCTGTGCACGGGCTCCACACACCAGGTTTCCTGTAGGAGACAGATCCCAAAAGGCTCCACAAAAGAATGCCAGTCAGGTTTATTTAGATTGCGCACTAGCCCCGCCACATTCCAACTTAAGATCTTGAGCGAGGACATGCCTACCGAGCTTATGCAAGGTTGGGCGGCAGTAGCTGGGTACACAACATCGAGACCGTCAGGCTCGGGATGCTGAGAATGAGCCATAGTTTCCAGCGAATCCTGGGCTGGCAAGGTCGGTGCTGAGGAAGAACTAGCATTGCCATCGAGCGGCGGACGGTGCAGCAAACCCCGACCAGGGGTGGCCAGGGGCGTAACCTGGGTCAGAGGACCAATGCCCCCCCTGTCCAAGGTAGTATACAGTGATGAAGAGACAGCCTCCACCTGCGGGGTATTAGGTTTGAGAGATGGAGCCAGAACAGGGGGTGTTACCGGTCAATCCACATCTTCAAGGCTGGCAAACCTGTTAAAGGTTGTGATACCAAGCCAGCCACTAGCTGGATTGTGAACCCTGGGGGTAAGCCCCCAGCTGGGCTGCTGGGGAACCAGAGTCCAATTACCCCCCTGAGGATGGACCATCCGAGGTGGATAAAAGAATGACAAGGGCCTCGGGGCAATAGAAGAGCCCTCATTCTGGCTCACCCAGGAGCAGATGAAATTGGCCGTAAAAACATCGTCAAAAGTTACGACTATGCAGTCCCCAGGGATTGATTTCATAGTTGTTCCCACCCAGGGGACTCTGCGAACCATTGTGACTCTGCTCTTCCTACCATTAGGGATGGGTCTATGGGAATTGAGCCAATGCATAACTTTGTTATGGAGGGATTGCTGATGTTCATAGAGGTATTACAGTGTTGATAATAAAGTTTAAAAAACTATGTCACGTGATAAGAATATAAACAAAATACTTCGCTTTTACTCAATTTTCAAATTGGTGTTTGTACTAGCATTGAAAGTGACTGGAATATATACACATTGATCGTTATGACAATTCAAAACTTAGTGCTGTGGGAATTGTTTTTCCCGAAGCTGAGGGTTTATGTGATTCACGTCATTACTTCAGGCGAAGGTCACTAAACTTATAAACAAGCCTAAAAGGTGTTCTAAAATGTGCTTAAACTATGCTTTCTGTCTGTATTAGAGTACACCAATACCGTGTGAGGGAAAATCTACATCAGTTCTGGAAAGGTATCTTTCATTAGGATTTCCAGCCCTACCTCAGTCAATGTGCCTAGGTTGTAGCCACCACAGTGCACAATCATGAGGTGAGGGGTTTGGGATTCCAAAATAGTTTAACCAAAGCCACAACTGATGAAACTTTAACCCTCTCTGGCCAAAACATGTAATCTGCACATTTGGCAAACCTAAGTCCCTGTCAATACCTCTTTTTTTAGCCCAATAGATATAGCTGTTGGCTCACAATTCATACTCTAAGTATTTTTATGTGAAGGAGCAATAGTATTCAGGGGAAAGCAGAAACTGGATGAGGTAGTTTTCCAAAAAAAAGAAGTAAAAATGTATATATAAAACAAGGTGGTCCGTCCACTGAAACGAGTCTCAGAGTCTCCTGGTCTGTAAAAGTACTGTGATTCCTCTCCAGCGTGTTGGTGCCTGTTTCTTCAAACAAGACCAGACCAAGATTGTTGTCTGTATATATGTATATAGAAAACTGAGGAAACCATACTAAAGAAAGGACTAACCTTCTGACATACTCAGAACTTCGAATTCACATCAACCAGAATTGACTTATACTTCTTCACTCAAAAATTGAATCTCTTCAAATTTTTCAAAATGAGAAATGTGCGGAACACAGGGGAAAACACACCCATGCTGGTAGGATCCGGGGAATTGTCCGATGTCTTATCTGGTATGGATTTGCACATCCGTCAAACGCTGTCAAGCCAATCAACTAACCATCCCGGTGGTGAGGAAGATGATCAAATAGCCAATATTGAAAGTTTTGGAATAGCACAAAAAAAGCAAAAAACAACTTGAAACCAAAATCAGTGATTGCGCCCAACACACCATGTTTGAAGAAGCAGTGAAGAAGGATGTAATACAAATGAAGACAACAAAATCTGTCAAATTCAAAGGATCAGAACCCAGCTTGTCTTTCAAACAGAAACAAGCCCTGGAAAACATGTGAACAGACCCCTACATAATCTGCAAGCCCTCAGATAAAGGGGGTAACATTGTGCCCATGACACAAGACTTTTACTGCAATGAGGCATTAAGACAACTGTCCGATACTACCTGTTACAGTAAGATAACCAAGGATGAATATAACATCAACATCTGTGACTACCATAAAATGATTGAAAAGTGGTGGAATAAAGGAATGATGGGTCCCAATGAATTTGAATTTCTAAAGAATCCGCAACCAGTGACACCTACATTTTATCATTTACCCAAGATCAATAAGAACTCCATAAAAGCACCAGGTTGTCCCATCATTTCATCGAAAGGCAGTCTGACAGAGGCAATGTCTCAATATCTGGATTTCTTCTCGATTGATTTTGTAAAAACATTACCTTCTTACATTCATGACACAACCGATTTTATACGGATTATCTCAAACATTACATGGGAACCAGACATGTACATGATAGTCCTGGATGTAACTAACATGCACACGTGTATAGGACATGAACATGGCATCAATGCAGTGAAATACTTTCTGAAAGGGAGCTCTTTGAAATTTACAGAGCACAATGCAATGCTAATTGATTTCTTAAATATTTGCCTGTCAAATAACATCTTTCTGTTTCAAAAACAGTATTTTAGACAAATCAGAGGAACGGCGATTGGCACCTGCTTCGCCCCCAGCTACGCAAACTTGTTCGTGGGCTGGTGGGAAAAGCAGATGGCCTGGTCCGAAGGCATGAACAGATGGGTATCTTCGATTATTGGTAGGTACAGGTACATTGACAACCTTTTTATCTTTTGGAAGGGCTCAAAATCAGAGGTAGAATTGTACATACAAGCTCTCAATGTAAATACAGTGACCCTACATTTCAGTGGTCAGATTAGTTGCACAGAGGTCACATTTCTGGATCTGAAGGTTTTTATCAAGGATAGACTGATCTGCACCTCATTGTTCCGAAAAGAAACAGCAGGAAAATCTATTCTTGAGGCTAGCAGCAGTCATCCCATACCCCTGAAAAACAGTATCCCATATGGAGTACTGTTGCGGCTAAAAAGAAACTGTTCAAGAAGGATGTATGTCAGTAAACCGCAATATTTTAGATCGCGGTACTTTACAACGCGGTTTCTACAACGCAAGTCGTTACAACGACTTACTTTGGAGGGCGCGGATTGAGGATTATCATAATTTTATATTCCAACACCAGCCCACGTAACAGTAGGGAAGGTGTTGGAATATAAAATTACAATATTCCTTAACCAACAGTGCCATCCAGCGCAAGTCGTAGTAACGACTTGCTTTGTAATGGCAGCATGGTAAAGGTAGTGCGGTGTAAACACCGCGTTGTAAACGATATTTCCCGTTCAAGAAACAGTGACTTCATATCTGCAGCACATGATGCCATTGAAAGATTCAAGATACGGGGTTATTCAGCTGCTTCAGAAAAATTTTGACAGAGTAAATAAAATACCCAGACACTGTCTTTTAACAGATAAGCAGCAACAAGGTGATAATGATATCAATAGCTTCAGATTCATTACGACCTTTTAAAAAACTCAAAAAGATTACAACATGTACTGACACACAATTGGCACATTCTCAAATATGACTATATCATTGGGCGAAACATACCAGATTACCCTAAAACAACATATAGGTGTCCTCGCTCTTTGAAAGACTCATTGGTACAGAGTCATTTGGACTCTATTCCTAACAATCCCAGATTGAGTAATGTCACTGGATTCTTCCCATGTTCTAAATGCAAAGCTTGTAGGAACAGTAAAAAAATCTCAACAAACGAAGTTCCAGGTATGTCTGGCCCTAAGAAGATCACAAAGTTTGTTACATGTGACACACCGTTCTGTGTTTATAGTCTTGTCTGCCCCCGTAATCTACAATACATACGCAGCACTATACACCCGAAAAAACGCAGGATTTTAGAACATCCAAGGGACATTGAAAGAAACGACCTACCTATCCCGTAGCCAGGCATTTTGCCCGTTTTCACGCCAGCAATAGAAATCTACTGAAATTCTATTGTCTCGACCATGTCCCAATACATGAACGTGGTGGGAACAGAGAACTAAAATTACGGAGATTGGAATCTAGATTTATTATTGACCTACAGACCAGAGCTCTACTAGGTCTTAACACTGAAGAAGAGCTAGCGATACACCTAGGCTAGTGGTTCTCTGGTACTGCATTTACAGTAGGTTGTAACTACTCACTGAATAAGCTTTCATCACTTATCTTCAGACTTCAGACTTTGACCCGATGCAAGAGAGAGAAAAACACAGGAGGAGGAAGAGAAATAAACACAGAGACAAAGGGAGAAATCAGGGATGAAAAAGAACCCCAAGAGTGACATAAAGGGGCAGATAGTGTATCATGGAGGAGGAAAGAGGCATGAGGTAGAGCCAAGACTGCACAGCCTTGGCATTCTGCAGTCCTGACATTCATCAGCACTGGTTGCCGGTTTCTAAGAACATTTTGGTGCACCGGCAGTTATTTGTTTACAAATTAAGCACTGTCAAAACATAGGTGTGGGCCCTTTCCAAGCAGAGGGTGCATCTTGGATGGCTTATTCATGGCATGGCCTTAGAAGATGTGGATGCAAACATCTATTGTGCGGTAGTTTCTACCAGAACACAGAGAGCCTCTTCACAAGATTTCTATTATTAATCTGGTAAATCCTCATGCCAGCATCCGCAGATTTACCAGGTGTTGCATTACCACACTATTCTGAGCTCTGCACCATGGAATGCGGCTATTGTGGTACAGTCAAGAGTTTTACACCCTTTGAAGATGTGGTGTTTCCCCGAGAGAGATTTTGCCATGTTTCAAATATTAAATGTGTGCTGAGGAATCTGCAATTCTACTGCACCTGCTGAAATCATGATTGTGGCCCGAAATTGTGAGTTATGTTGGGCTTAAAATGGGGTACTATGTTGAAAACTGCAGGAGGAACTAAGGAAAGAAACAGGTGAAAAGCACATGCGCTATATAAGACTCAAATAAATAAAATAAATAAATGATGGCACTGGGAAAATGTGTCAATAGGGTTGGAGAGCTGAACCTGTAGTGTAGTTCCTATATTCCCAATAGGCTCTGCGCATTGGAATAACATTAAACGATAGTTTAGACGTAGGACTTAGGTCGACTAGGTCTCTATTGAATATGTTAGACTTAATTATGAATGCCAGCTAGCTCAGAGGTCACTAGAAACTTTCCCGAATTCACAAGAAGGGATTAGTTTCTGACAACCGCATAAACATGACAACTTTGCTCCCTCAAGAACAAGGAGTATATCTCCAGAGTCGCGGAAACAATAGATAGCTATTTTACTCAGTCAATCGTGCATGCTTAGTTTCACCAGAAGTGCAGAGAAACAGAGAGACGGGCGTTTTCAATAAAAGAGGTTATTTATTGAAAAGTCTATTTTCTCATGCAAGTGAAGTGAATTGCTACAATCGCAATACTTGTCATAAAGTAAAGTGCGTACAGTAAAAGGAGTATTATAAAATAATACTGTAAAAGCATGGTATGGTTTCTGAGCCATACGGTGTTTAAAATGGATAAAATACATAAAATCATAAAATCATGACTAAACGTACTCAACGGGTGCTTCTAAGATATGCCTACCCCGGTGTACCTAACCTAAGCCTAGTACATGGGAAGGAGTGAGCGAGATGTAGTTTGAGTTAAGATAGTTTCTGCCAAGAATCTAAATCAGGAATTCTCTAAGGGTCTAATCAGCTCCGTACCTTGGTTATAGAATGAAGGAGGTCTTGTATCTCTCTCTCTCAGGACTCGATCTCCCAGCAACCCGCAAGGGTGACAGGGAAACACTGGAGCTCGATTTCTCGGCAGGAGAAAAGACAATGTCTCTCTCAGTGCGTCAGCGGGAGGGTCGGCTTCCTTCGGCACTTGCTACAGCAGGGCGTCGGGCAAGTAGATAGTCGATCTGCTCTAAACCACTGTGTGTTTTGCTAGGGTAGATGCTGGTATATTTATACCGGGAAGGTGCCGAGTTTGACATAAGGTTGGACATAAGACGCCACTAAGAACTCGCAGTTTTTTCAGGACTCCGGGAGTTCTAGGACAAATCAATACAGAAGCAGGGGGAATTCCCGGGCTGCTGGAGGCTTGGTTTGTTTAAGAACGCGTTGTGCTTTCTAGGAGTCTATGGGAGTAGCCTTGCCGTATTTGGATTGCATTGGCTATGTCTTTATATGGGTATGATTCCTATGCCTATATAAGGATATGATTTGATATAACCACATAAGGGCATGAATCGGGAATATTTAACTAGAGCCCTAGATTCGTCTACAACACCCACTCCACGTATAATGTCCATCATTACTAAATACTAAGCAATTTGAAACATATTTAATGCATGTGTTTTCCACCCCACCCCAAAATACATAAAATGCATTTGAAATGGTATATACAGGAAAAATGGAGTATTATACTGTACGTTTTTGTAAGCAGTGGTATCATTCAGATAATGCATATATTTGTACATTGGAATGTTGATTGAATGAATCACGAAATTACATTTATGAAATGGCTCTTAATACAGAAGAGAAGGTCGAGACCATTTCATCACATATTTATACAAGACTGTACATGTGCTAGAGGCTAAGTCAAAATATTGTCTCTAGAGTTTTCAAAAATAGAAATTTTGTTCTCTAAGAATAGTTCTACTTTAAGCAGAGGATCATGTGCCATAAGGTAAATATTTTGAGAACGTGGAAAAATATAATTTCGCTTTCTGGGAAAAAAATAGTTCCAGAGTTTTTTTTTAAAGTTCTGTTTATCAAAACTGAAGGTCGTATTCAGAGTTCAGGGAACGCTGTGTGCTCGTGTTTTCATAAGCTATTCTCATTGTTAGGAGAGAACATTAGCTCAGACCGGCTGGCAAAGAATTTGTCTACAACAGTAGGTGAAAGTTGGACCATGTCCGAAAAAGTAGAAATAGTGCATATGTGAGATGCATTGCCGTCATCGGTGTCTAGATCAGCAATGGTCACAGAAGATTGTACCTGTGTGCCGCTTTCATCTCTTACCTCACCGCCACCTAGTCGTAATGGTGAGGTCTCAACGAATGCCGTCATCAGAATAGGTAGCCGCTGGGGACAATACGTTGCATGAGCCGTTACCGAACCAAGCAAAGTATCGATATCCATAGGTACTGCTGATGGGAGTGTGAGACAGATGTCTAACACGCATTCTTCTCCACAGAGCAGGCATCGTAGAACAGGTAGGATGCAATCTTGCCAGGTTGGTCTGAAAGAAAGAAACCAGGTAGTATTCAGATCTCTTAGCCGAGCCAAGCCGAGGACTTTAGTAATCCGATCTCGGTATAGCATTGCTAGGAGTGTTTCTTCCATTGTAGCCTGAGTTTTGTCTGTTGCTGGACTTGCCATTTTGGAGCAGAAGGAACAAAAATAAGATTCCTGCTACGAGTCCCAAGATGAGAGGCAGGCCGCCGAACACAGAGTGCACAAAATTCGGGAAGATGCTCAGGACTGCTTTAAAGGGTGCTAATAGTCCTGAAAAAATTGTCTTAAATACATGTGCAATGCCACTGGTATCAGACATGTTTAAGATTTTACTTAACATTTCTACGAAATGCACGGGGCAATTTGTTGATAATAATACATGTATCTCTGCTGCTGTCCTTGCGACTTGCAGATCATACGTTTCTCTAGACGAGGTTAAAGGCACAGTTGTTTGTAAAAGAATAGACTTCATTTTGCTTAAAGTATCAATTCGAATAGAAGAGATATTCAGAGAAGGCCATATCGTTGCCTCCTTGTCTGGTTTGCTGTTTGGATACAATACTTGCATACAGTAAGTGACCCTGGATGTAACACTGACAAGATAGGCCGTTCCTGGCAACATGCCACAACAGCTGCGGTCACTTAACATAATGTAACTGCCGTTGGAAAGTTGTCTGAAAAAAAGCTCTATTTGTGTAGCAGGGGTGCCATGCATTTGGCATGAAAGGTTATTTGATGAACCTTCGCAGGCTCCATGCAGGTTAATTCCTTGACACAGAAGTGTACAGCTCAGTGAATTTTTACAGTAGCTACCACTAAGAAATACCTCTTTTTTCCCCCACTCCAACATCTATGTGTGTAAGGTAAATTCCAGGTTGACTTGATGTACCCTTTACCCAACCTTTCATACAGGCCCGCTGGAATGTGCTTTTGGCAATATTGAAACTGAAAAGTTGTTATCGGAATTGTAATGGTGCCATGTATTATCCATTCAATTACAGATTTTTCGGAGACTGTCAATGGTAATCTTTCTAGTTTTTCAATGCTCAGCACCGTATAGTCTGCCCCTCTTTGTGCCAAAGTGATTTGTTTATCTGTAAGGTTAAAGACAGAAAACAATGACGTTGTGTTGATTAGACGCCATGGCACGTAGCCTGAACGGAGATTTTGTAACGTCCAGCCTAACTGTACAATAGAACGTAATTGGGACTGGCCATGTTGTGACATTAGCATATCCTGTTCTATTATATCAATAGCAGATGATACAATGCTGTCCAGTGAATACATTCTGGAGAACAGAGTCGTTAACCCTTTTTTTTTTTTTTTAAATGTATTGAGAGTCAAAAATACATCACTTGAGTAAAATACATTATTAGATTAGACCGGACATAGAAAACAACAATTGATCAACAGATTCATTCAATAAATACTTAATTCCAATACCTGAAAAAAGTGCATAAAACCATCAATATTCAGTTATTAAAAAGCCTATTTCCAATAAATATTCAATGGCTATACAAAATAGCAATTCATACAGTTATTGCATTAATCTGCCTCCAATTAGTGACCGGGGCCCAAAACCTTCTTCCAAAGTCCCGTATTTTCACCCACTTTCGCTCATATAGACAGGTCTCGATATTATGTATTCCAAGGAACCTGGATAGCCACATTTGGAAGGACGGAGCAGCCGTGTCCTTCCACCCCGCTGATATCAGAATCCTAAGCACGGCCACAGACATAAAGACCAGAGCTTCTTCTTCCTCGCCCAAATTTAGGTTAGAGTCAGTGCCCAAGATCATCAGGGTAGGGGATAGATCGATCTTGTGACCTAGCAGCCCCTCCCAAAATTTTTCGATCTCATTCTTCACTGGGGTCAGGAGTCTGCAGTTAAAAAAACATATGCAGTGAGTCTGCTTGTACCCCACCACATCTTGGGCAAGTATCATCAGCTCTTACGCCCCATGCAAATAATTTAGCTGGGGTGTAGTATAGGTTAAACACCGTTTTATAATGCTGGGCTCTTAAATTTGTGGCTCTAAATATCCTTTTGTTCAACGCCAGGTCAACGTCTACATTTGGGTTTCCAAGTTAATTAGACCATGCTACCTCTGTCTTGTCAACATCGTCTAGAATCTCTAAAATGAGAATGTTATATATAGACTTCATTTTTTTACACCCATTAGTCAATGCATCAAGGAGGGGACTGTTACCTGGAGGTGGCGGCTTTGGTTTGATAGCCTTCAGGGAGCGAGCCAGTTGGGTATATACAAACCAATGGTTATCTGGAATTCCAAAGCCCTTTTGTAAGGCCTCAAAACTTATAATCCCATCCCCATCCATTAATTCCCGTAGAGTCTTAATACCCATCTCCCTCCAAATTTTCAGGGTCCTCTCTATCCCTAGTCTTGAGAAAAGACTAAAATTACAAATATGGATATATGGGTTAATTTTGGGAATATTGCACAGGTTTCTACTAGACTTCCATACCCTCCAGACACTAGCAATGATCTTGTATCTTGCTTTTTTATAAAATCTTCGATCTACCTCACATAACATTATGCCCAGCGCCTTTCTTCCTAACAATAACTCATAAATAGAGGGGGGCTGAAAAGCTTCAGGGCTTACATTATTGTTAGGGGCAACTGACTGGAAGAGTATCGTCATTTGGGATAAGAGACAAGTCCAATGGTATAGCCTTAGGTTGGGAAGCGCTAATGCCCCCCTATCCCTTGGGAGAGAGAGGAGATTTGTAGACTGCCTAACCTTACCATATTGCCAAATAAATTTAATAAAGACAGATTCCATATTCAGCATTATTTTTTCCTCAACGAATAGTGGTATGGCCCGAAAGAGATATAAAATCATTGACATCTTGACCGAATTTATCCTTCCGATCAGTGGAAGATGCAAACCATCCCATCTTCTCAGATCGGTCTCTATTGTTTTAATGAGTTGTACATAATTTCCTTCCACTATTTTCTCTACTGCAGCATTAATTGCTACCCCTAAGTAGACTGCAGCATCCACATATCTGGAATCTGTCTTTACTATATTCCTTGTGCATATAATCTGGGTCTTTGCTTCATTCAGTAAATATCCAGAATTAGCACCAAATTGTTTTGTCAGATCAACCAAAATTGCCATTGCATGCTGAGGGTCGGAGGAAAATACAGCCAGATCATCTGCATAAGCTAATATTTTGTTTTCAAAGCCATTAATTATCACTGGCTTTAGCCTAGGGCACCCCAATATAGCCTGAATAAGAGGATCAATATACAGGGAGAAAAGAATTGGGGAGCACGGGCATCCTTGGCGTGTTCCGCTTTTAATAGAGAATATATTAGATGTTTCACCCATGACCGTGACTCTAGCTACAGGATCTTGATACATTGCTTTCAATGCCCCAATAGTTTTTTCCCCAAAGCCTCTTCCTAGCAGAATATCCCAGAGATAGCTCCAGACCACACGGTCGAAAGCCTTCTCCGCGTCGAGCAGGATCATGGCGACCCCCCCCCCATGGCAGCATTGGCGTCGAATATAGCTATTGCTCTGCTTGTATGGTCCGTCGTGCCACGTCCGGGAACAACCCCATGCTGCCAAGGGGAGACAAGGCCGCCAATAATCCTGCCCAATCTCGAGGCCCATATCTTGGAGTATAACTTAGTATCAGAATTAATCAGAGAAATCGGTCTATAGGACCCCGGATTCTCACTAGGTTTCCCTTTTTTATGAAAGATGATGATGTTTGTCTCTTTCCAAGAATCCGGGGTCTGTCCCGTATATACTATCCCATTAAAGAGGTCTACCAACAAACCTACGATTTCTGATTCGATACATTTATAAACCTCCAGGGGGAAGCCGTCCGGACCGGCGGCCTTCCCTGGGGCTAACTCCTAAAGGGCAGCTTTAACTTCCAATTCCGTAATGTCCCTGTCTAATTCTTCTTGGAGAGAAGCATCAAGGCATGGGCCTAAATCCTCTAAGTTTGTCTGTTGTTCTCCAATCCTAATTTCCTCATCGTATAGATTTTGATAAAAATCTCTAAAAACCTGCAGGATGTCTTTGGTTTCTGTATATTCTCTGCCCCTTTCTACTATCTTCTTAATAGTGTTTTTGGACCGTTCTTGCCGAAGTCGGAGGGCTAGGGCTCTACCCGCATGTTCACCGGTTTCATAACGATTAGTTCTTGAGGCCTGGTATTCCCCCATCGCCTGCTGAGTAATCATTTTCTGAAGATCCGCCTTAATGGTCATTAGTGCTTTATGACTATTACTACCATCCCCACCCAAAGCAATAACCTTTACATGCTCTTCTTCTATAGTTGTAAGCCTCTCTAATAGTTTCAGTTCAACCTTCCTGTCTTCGTTCCTCAGTCGTTAACCCATTGTCCACTACAGACAGTGTTTTTTTCCAAATAGATACGATCAATTTCTCGTTTTTTTCAGCAGTTTCAATTTGCGTTGCTTTCCAAGCTTCATTGTAAGCATGGGATACGTCTATCTCCACATCTGTAGTGCTATTACTATCAGGTATGGGCTTTGGTATAGACGGTTTGTTTAAGTCCTTTATCCTGGCTAGACCAAGACAGGTTGTTTGTTGAATGCTATCATTCAAGAACATTATTTTTTCTGAGATCATGCAGGCTCTAAACCTTGTACCTGCCAGTCTTTTGTACCCCAGATAGTTTTTGTTTCAATGTTGTTTTTCCAAAATTCAAAACCATATATAGACAAGTTTTCATAAAATTTTGCAGAATATAACAGTTTAGTGTTTGTCAACATGTTTTTCATTCCTGTCTTATTTATATTCTTAAAATAAAACGTTTCTGAATCAGTGTTATTAAACCCTGAGAAGTATGGGAATTTCTCATAGAATGTTTTCGAGCTGCCTTTTGGCGGTGTTGGACAATGTTCCTATTGATTATAAGTGAAAACATTTCTAGGATTAGCAGATTTAGGCAAATAGTGGTGTCCATAATGATTAAAGCAATACATTTCTTCATAATCTGATGAACCTTCTAAATAATCATGTTCTGTAAATTTTGCTGACATTTCTAAATCTGACATCATATTATTAATAGTTTCAAAGTCCCAATCATCAGAGAAAGTACTAGGTGATACAAAGTCACTTAAAGAAACCTTGAACTGGTGTAGATATTTCAAGAGTTCAACCGGACCATAGATGTCGTAATCAGTAGCGTCCCATGCTACACCACCAGGTATAGGAATGGCTGTGATGTTTACTGATGATAGTTCTCTTTTTTCAATATGAGAAGATCTGTGAGGCTTTAGAACCAAGTTGATTTTCTGACTTGCTGTGTCCATTGTACTGTATTTTCCATCAATCATTCTTCCCAAGCTTAAAACCAAAATGAGCCAGAGTAGGAGGAAAAGTACACCTAACACAATCCACAATTCAATCCATGGTGAAATCGGATATGTTTCTCCAAGTTGATGAAAGAGTTCAGTTATTTTTTCTTTGAAAGTTTTATTTGCTGGCTTTTCTTCATGTTCAATTGGATCTTCAGAAAAGTCATCAAAATTGATGAAGTAGCCAGATGCAGTTCTATCAATTGTTGGAATTGCTTCAGGATTCTTATTAATCTTTGTAGTTGCTTCTTCTTTTGTCATATTAGTATAGTCAGAGTCTACATCATTGTAGACAGGTGTTTCATGATGAAGTGTTGCAATTTGGGTTTCAAGAGGCACAAGTTCCATGGCTTTGTTGCATAGTCCTTCTTTATTCACTGCAGGTTTATCAAATGTGATTAGTCTCTCAGTTTGAACCTCTTGAATTGTAGCAAGATTTGGTCTTCTGCTACATCTTGGGAGTCCACTGGGCCTACTTCTTATTATTGGCCACATGATTGTGGTTTTACCAGGTCGATTGATACAACTCTGTTTTCCTTTTTACCAGCAAGGGGCGGTAGTACTACTGATCTTGTTCCGCTGATTGCTAAGACAGGTACTGCTTTCCTGTAAGAAGGCCCAAATTCCTTCTTCACCGCGATCATTTCTCTGACCAGATCCCCAATCTTTGGAATCCAGACAGGTCTTTTTGGGACAGGTGGTTTTTCTTCAGTGGCCGTTGGCTTTAGCTTTGTGTTTCTTAGACTTCTTCTTGTTTCATTTAAGTCCTGTAAAACAGCCAAACGATCTTTGATATCAAAGGTTTTTTGTTCCACCACTGAAGTCTGACTATCGAGGTCTTTGATTATCATTCTTGTACCAAACAAAACTTCATACGGAGTGATTTCACCCAGAGAATTTCTTGGCAGTTTATTAAGACTACGTTAGACACTTATTAGATGTTTGACCCACCCATCACCCGAACCTAATACCCTCGCTGTTATAGATTGCTTTATGTCACTTTTTTTCTCTCCACTACCGCATTTCCCTCAGAATGGAATGGACTAGAGTACCGCAAT
Source organism: Lissotriton helveticus (assembly GCF_964261635.1). Lineage (NCBI taxonomy): Eukaryota > Metazoa > Chordata > Amphibia > Caudata > Salamandridae > Lissotriton > Lissotriton helveticus. Next base: position 1,160,428,357 of record NC_136071.1, on the reverse strand, counting down.
GCAATGCCCAAGCTGGCCATGGCCTCCTTGTAAGCTCGAGAGCTAAACGCAGGACCCTGGTCAGAATGTAGCATGCCAATTGCGTATGTGCCGATAAAGACTCGCAAATCTTTTATAACTGTTCTGGCGTCAGCCGAGCGCTGGGGCCACATCCAAATGAATCTCGTCTTAATATTTATGGGATCGCTTCTTTTCGTATGGACGTCTGCGTGTAGATAGCCTAATGCTGTCTAATAGAGGTGTCTGGACTGGTCTCACTTTGCCTGAGTCTGGTATCTGGTCCGGTTCACAACTGCGATCTCTGTTG